>NC_137888.1:163687923-164887923 GCF_963455335.1 Martes martes | reverse complement strand
AGAAAGAAAGAAACCAAGTGATTTCTATAGGTTAGATTGACATTATGAAGAGTTTTTCAGGGAAGGAAGAAATTACTGTGGGCTATTGAAATCAGAAAATGTTTCATTTAAGGGGTAGATCTGAGCTAGTCTTTGAAGGCTGAGTGAGATTTAGATTAGTGAGGAAAGAAAGAGGCATTTCACTTAAAAGGAAAAGAAAGAGCAAAAGCATAATAACAGTAATGAGTAATGTGCATGTAGAGGAGATTTAGGCTAGGTAGCATACAGGTTTCAGGGCAGTGAAAGAGAGAAGTTTGGGTATGCAGTGTGGGAGAAATACCATGTGACAGGTGGTGTTCTAAGTAGATGTTATTAACTTATTTATTAGGTTATGAAATAGGTTATTATTATTATGAACTTAATTTTACAAATGAGGAAACTAAAGCTCATAGTGAATCCAGGTTTGAACCCAGGTTGTCCAACTCTGAGTCCATACTCTTAACCAACATGCTGTGTGATCACTGAATAACAGTGTTTCAAATTTCTTGCCACTAAACACCTTGCTGTTTCTTATCCTCAATGACATAAACACACATTTGACTTGGGACAATTTCTTGTTCTCTCCAAACTTCAGTTTCTTCAGCTATAAGGAGGAAATAAATATATATCTCAAAGGGTTCTTATGAGAATCAATCAAACTGAAAATTTCTAATGCAGTGTTTGGGACATGGAGAGATTCAGTAAGTGTTCCACCATGATGAGCAGATTTTCACAGCAGCTTTAAGACAACAGCTTACCATATGAGTATTTATAGAAGACTTCAAGTCAAGTAAAATAATTTGTAGACAGATTTCCATGACACCAAAAATAATTTTGAAAAATAGGACAAACCTAGATGAATATTCCTTCATTTTAGTTATAGTGGTTTGTTGCATATAGTTTAGAAAACACTGATTACTAGTGTTTTGAAACAGTCTCTGGGGAAGATGTTTTTGAGATGGCTTATTTGTAGAAACTTTATTCTTTGAGTGCTGTCACATCCGTTGTCTCAGTCCTCCACACAGTAATATTTGTGGGGCATAATTAATGTTATTCTCATTTTCTGTATAAAGGAATTAAGATGGAGAGGTTACTCAAGCTTGCATAGCCAGGAAGTGATAGAATCAAGATTAGAACTCAGGTCTTTGACTTTGGGTCTTGTATATTTTTTAATGGACTTTCTGTACTGAGATGCAGGAGCCATAGAACTAGGTGGATGGCTAATCTAGTTGGAAAATGGATAAGAATATCAGTTCTTCCAGCCATTTAACAAACTTCTTTGTTTTCAAGGATATTTATATTTAGCTTAATGATTTCCCTTTAATGCTACCTCAAGTTTCTCTTGCAGAAACTGCTGTGTTCTTACACAAAAAGCCAGTGAACATTGCCATGGAAATTGATGACAGAAAGGTTGAGACTGGTATTCTTTGGAAAGAATGGAGCCAAAAGCCCTCAAGAAGCATCATGGTGTTCTGAAAAACATAGATTTGGAATCAGATGGCCCAGGTGAATTCGGGCATGGCAAGTTTCTGAATCTCAATGTCCTCATCCTTAAAACTGTAGTAATAATACCTGCCCTTTTTTTCTTCATAGGATTGTTGTGAGGTCAAATTGCAAACTGTACCACACAGATTTAAATATATATGGATTGAAACCATTGTAACAATTGGGATTGAGAGTTGATATGAGGAAGAATTTCCCATTTAATTTCCTCTTAAGTATTGTCATGGACAGTTTATCTAGTTATGAGAAGTGAAATTTAGGGGAGCAAATATATTTTTTCTAGAATCAAGGCTGTTGATTATAATCAACTGTGGAGGTGGTGAATTTTTTCCCCCACTTTTCTGTGCCTTCTCTCCTTGTTGATGCCTTTCCATGGGCACATGTCCTATGAATGACCTAGGTCCCATTCCAGAGGTGAACATATTTTCTGAAACAAAACTGGGACATGAGGTCTTATTTTTCAGTGAAGGAACTAGTCTGGATGATTTTTAGGTGCTGAAATGTGGGAATTGGGAAATTTTGGTGGTTGGAGACATTGGTGGTTGGAACCTCCTTGAAGTCGGGGTTCTTGGCAATTGGAAGCCTAATTATTGTTGGCATCCCTATTTCCTGGCCTTTAATAAATTTTCAGCGGACTGAGTTAATCTGTGCTTAGCTAGGAGTTGTTAATGGTTATTGGCAATAACTTTTCATAAGCTTTTGCCTTTTCGTAAAAGGAGCTGGAAAATAGAAAAACATCTCTAATCCTACCTAATGAATAGTGGAATTTCAGCACCAAGGTGGGGGGGAAAGAGAAGCATTCTTTATTGACACTTGCCCACATGAAAAGTCTACTCTTTGAAAGAATAAACTGTGAGTTAACTTGGTAAAGTGGGATAAGAATGATTTTCCTGTAGCTTTCAGATAGCGTATGCATTCACATTTGGTTGAAAAAAATGCACTCAACTTAACTTTGACCCTGGAAAGAAATTGTAGCATTTAGGATTTTGTAATAAGGTCACACATTTAAGTAAAACTTTGTAATTTATTATATGCTTTGACTTGCATGTGTCCCCTCACTTGTCATCTTAACCTTATAAGTTGGTATAGCTTCCTGTTTTGATTAGGAAACCAAGGCTCAGGTAGTATGTGATTCACTTATAGTTACAACGTGAAATAGGTAGAGCTACATCTAAAAATCTAGATTCTTCTTTGTGCTCTTTTCTCCTTACTCAGTGCCCCTTTTCTGAGCTCTGCATTAGTCAATTATGATGCTTTTGCCTGAAAGCACTAAGGATGGATAAAAAAATTGCTTAAGCTGGAAAGAGCCTGTATGGTCTGTGACAGGTGCTGTGTAGGTTGGTTGAAAAACAACTTAAAGATTAGCTCCTTTCCCTATGGTTTTTGTTAATGCTTATAATATTTTTATGATTTAGAATCCTTCTGGTGTCCTTGGTATATTTCAGACTGATTTTAAGTTGTCAGGAAAGGGGATTTTCTCTCCAGAGCTCAATTCCTTTAAAGCTTCTTATTTTCAGGGCACCTGGGTGGCTCAATGGGTTAAAGCCTCTGCCTTCGGCTCACGTCATGATCCCAGAGTCCTGGGATCGAGCCCCACATCGGGCTCTCTGCTCAGCAGGGAGCCTGCTTCCTCCCTCTCTCTCTGCCTGCCTCTCTGCCTACTTGTGATCTCTGTCTGCCAAATAAATAAATAAAATCTTTTAAAAAAAAAAAAGCTTCTTATTTTCCTTTGTACCTGGGAATTTATTTCTTAGCCAAAATTCAGAGTGGTATCAGACTTAAGTTCCTACCAAAAAGACTGTTCCCTGCTGATTTGTTTTTTTCTGCCTGCTTTTTTCCCACATAACCTGTCCCTCCTCCTTAATTCCGGCTTTAATTATGTGCAAGTTTCTGAGAATTAAAGGACAGTGAATTTGGGGGTCGGAAAAGGATATGAAGCTCCTGTCCCTTTTGATTCTGTGTGCCCACCCCCCCAATCCTGGGAATATCTTGCTATTCTGTCCACTTCCTAGCATCCTGTGTCTTTCTCCAGACCCTTTAGGAGCATCTTGGCAGTGGTCTTGAAATAAAGACTTCCCAGAGGTTTTTTAGTGGTTGGTTTGGTTTTTCCCATATTAAGAGCTTAAAAAAAAAGGAGGCACATAGAGATCAACCTTTTGTTTACTTCTAGCCGTCCACTTCCCCTCTGCCCCTGAGGACATTTATTGTGAGGTTTCCCATGTATTTCACTCATTCTTTCATGAATTAGTCTGTAGGAACTTGTGCTAGAATACTGAGCACAAGAGATGTTGACCCATCTTTGCAAAGCTTACAGTTTTTTGGGGAAGATAGTCAATTAAACAAGCAGTGTAGTAAAGTGGGATTTATTGTTCTATCAACATGATTAAAGAAAGTTTTAAATAAAACATATTTCTCTCATAATATCACCATAGTGATAGAGTAGCTGTTTTCACATTTTTCCATATTCTCTTCCAATATTTGTTCATATGCAAACATATTTTTTATATAATTGTGATTGTTGTCTAGCTATAATTTAGTATTTTTTCTGCTTATAAATAATTTTTATTTGTTGTTACTTATATATTTTTCATAGCTATTGTACCATGATTTATCCAATCATATTTCCTTTTTTTTTAAAAAAGATTTTATTTATTTATTTGAGAGAGAGACAGTGAGAGAGCATGAAAGGGGAGAAGGTCAGAGGGAGAAGCAGACTCCTCGTGGAGCTAGGAGCCCGATGCAGGACTCAATTCTGGGACTCCGGGATCATGACATGAGCCGAAGGCAGTTGCTTAACCAACTGAACCACCCAGGTGCCCCTATCCAATTATATTTCTATTAGAGAAGTGTGTTGACTTATGTTTTTCATGATTAGTACATAGTAAGGCTATAGGCATTCTCAATTTTGGGGAAAGGAACTATTTGATAAAAAATTATAATATATTTGGGCGCCTGGGTGGCTCAGTGGGTTAAAGCCTCTGCCTTCGGCTGGGGTCATGGTCTCAAGGTCCTGGGATCAAGCCCCACATCAGGCTCTCCGCTCAGTGGGGAGCCTTCTCCCTGCGCCCCCCACCCCCGCCTGCCTCTCTGCCTACTTGTGATTTCTGTCTGTCAAATAAATAAATAAAATCTTTTAAAAAATTATAATATATTTAACATTGATAGAAGCTATACTGCTTCCTATAAAAAGTTTTTACAGTTTGTAGTCCATCAACCTTTGTACCACTTTTCAGCACATTTATTATTTTTTTAAGTATTAATAGGTATAAAAGCCGTATTTGAGTGTTTTAATATGTATTTCTATGAGTACAGGTAAGGTTGAATGTTTTCCCTAATGTTTGTTTATAAATATGTGAAACGATTGCTCTGGACTTTAGCGGTTTACTTGTTGATTTTGCTTACTTGGTGGTTTGATTTTAAATGGGACATTCGTTGTTGATGAAGAGTAATGGATGACAGTGGCTAGAAGGTCTTTTTGGGGATTTGATCTAACTTAGCAAAAACTTCTGTGATTGTGGAGCCAAGAGTTAGATTCTTTGAGCTAAAGTTAGTACTCCAGGGGTGCCTGGGTGGCTAGTTGGTTAAGCGTCTGCCTTCAGCTCAGGTCATGATCCCAGAGTCCTGGGATCAAGCCCCATATTGGGCTTGTTGCTCAGCGGGGAGCCTGCTTCTCCCTCTGCCTGCAGCTCTCCCTGCTTGTGCTCTTTTGCTCTCTCTCTAATAAATAAATAAAATCTTAAAAAAAAAATAAAGTCAGCATTACATGTAGGGCTGACACATGTGGGGTCTATACTAGGTTGAGAGTTTTTTCAGAGCAAGGGCCTTGTTTCATTCTTTGCCTCAGCTTTTAGCACACTGGCCGATAGTAGGCCTCAAAAAATTGTTGCAGAAATACAAATTTCTTGGGGGTAGTTGATAAACTCCTCTAAATATTATTCTTACCTCTTCTTAAATTGCTTAAACTTTTCACATTTTAGATTTGTTCTTTGGATCTTAACGATTTTGGAGGCCTCTGGGAATTTATTAATATCTATAAGAGGATGACTGTGGTGCCCTCAGGCAGCATACTGAGGATTATAACCACACTTTGAAAGTAATACTTTGTAGAGAAAGAATATAGAATAGACACCTGGTGGTAGAGGAGTAGAGATGGGATGAGAGAGATGCTCAGAAGAATAGTAGGAAGTTGTCAGAAATAAACCTCATCTATTGCAGAGAATCCCGAGAGTGTGAGAACTGGAAAGTAATCTTAGTGTTCACTTGAGCCTTGGTGTCATTATGCATAAATGTCAGTGAGAATGCCTGCTTTCTAAGGTTGTCCTGAGACTTCACGGAAATAAAGTAGATTATGAAAGTGCTATGTGAAAAGAAATAATTGTTATCATCACTATCTCATGTAAGAAACCAAGAATAGAGAGATAAAGTTACTTTTATTTTTTTCCCAGAAGCTGGATTTGTTCTTTATATTTTGCTGCCAATCTTTATCATTTGAAGATGAAATAGAACTGTCTTTTTTTTTTTAAAGACTTTATTTATTTATGACAGATAGTGAGAGAGGGAACAAGCACAGGGGAGCTGGAGAGGGAGAAGCAGGCTCCCCACCGAGCAGGGAGCCCAAAGTGGGGCTCGATCCTGGGATACTGGGACCATGACCTGAGCTGAAGGGAGATGCTTAACAACTGAGCCACCCAGGTACCCTGAAATAGAACTTTCTAAAGTACTATTTTCCCCCAAGGAAATAGTGAGGAAGGATGGAGGATGGAAGGTGGGTAACTTTGGGAAGTGAATAGACTTTGTTAGCTTTTTATCACTTTTGCAAATGGTGAGTTATCTTATAGTTAGTGGGAATAGTGAAGGTTTTGGTCCAAGGGAGTATTCCATCATGATAAGTGCCTTCCAAAGGGAGGTTTATCTGGAGACAGTATTGAAAATTGGGAGGAGGAAGAACTTGTGTCAGCCTGGAGTCTTTAGGAGCATGTTTTGGTTGTTCATCTCTGAGATACTGGAGGCTTGTAATAGTGGGACCACGACAGTGAAGAAGGAATGGATACAAGGAAGTCAGAGGGTGTAGTCCTAGGCTAAAGGACCTCTGGGACCTTATGACCTTCAATCTGTTATCTCTTCCAGAGGTTTGTTTTCCCTGAAAAATTTTTAAACAATGAAGTATAAAGGTGTATAGCCCAAAGAGTTTTTGCAAAGTACAAAGTACAACCCAAGTCAAGATATATAATATGACCAATACCTGCTAAGCTTCTTTGGTACCCTCTCAATCATTACTTCTCCTCTCCAACAGGTTACCACTATTTTTACTACCTTCATCATATATTAATTTTGCCTGACTTGAGCTTATATAAATGGAACCATGCAATATAAACAGTATTGGGTCTAACTTCTTTTGTTTGACATTATGTTCATGAGAGTCATCTGTATTTTTTTAAAAAATATTTTATTTATTTATTTGTCAGAGAGCAAGAGTGTGCACAAGCAGGCAGAGTGGCAGGCAGAGGCAAAGAGAGAAGCAGGCTCTGCACTGAGCAAGGAGCCTGATGCAGGACTCGATCCCAGGACCATAGGATCATGACCTGAGCTGAAGGCAGCAGCCCAACCCACTGAGCCACTCAGGCATCCCAAGAGTCATCTGTATTCTTATATGGAGCATTACTTCATTCTTTTTCATTGCTCACTTATATTCTATGGTTTAATATATCATAATTTATTTATTTATTCTGCTGTTTGTAGATACTTAAGTTGTTCCCAGTTTGGGGATGTTATGAAAAATGCTGCTGTGAACAATTTTTGTATATGTCTTTTGGCGAATATAGGCTCTTTTTCCCTACCCAGGAGTGGAATTTACTGGGTAAGGGCATAATCACATTCTCATGAATGTCCTCTTCTTGGTTTGTAGATGTTGCCTTCTTGCTATATCCTCATATGGTGGAGAGAGCGTTCTGGACTCTTCAAACTCTTAAAAGGGCACAAATCCCATTATGGGGGGCTTTACCCTTATAACCCCATTTAAATCTAATTACTTCTCAAAGGCCCTACCTCTAAATACCATCACACTGGGGACTAGGGCTTCAGCATATGGATTTTGGGGGGTGAGGGCGGACATAACTTTCAGTTGTATAATTACTCAGTATTGCAGTATTTTAAATATCAAAGGCTTTTATGTTTTAAGAAACTTGAACAGAAAGGGCTCTATCTAACATAGGCGGAGAAAAGAAATACTGGTTATTGAATGCCTGCTATATACCAGGTACTGCCTAAATGCTTTTACTTATATTATCTTGTTTAACCAAGATAATACTCACGTGAAATCAGTGTTATTGCATTGATTTTACAAGCCATAAAACTGATAATTACAGGTTAGTCAGGCAACTCATAATTGCTGACAAGAATCCAACCTAGGTCTTGAATCCAAACCAGTCACATCACATAGAAATTACATTTTGTCAGTGAGGTGCCTTTTGCTTTTTTTTTTTCCTTTTCTTTTTTTGTGGGTGGAAGGGGGTCTTCTTGAAGACCCTGAAAGCCTGTAGTATAGGTGGCCCCCTTCTGAGACTTAGTACTTAGCTGGCCCTGCAAACAGTAGCATCCTAACCAGGCAACCCCCTTTCCCCACTCTCCACTCCCAGTCCCTTAGGCCCTTTCTGCCTCCCCAATGAATCTCTTAGCAACCAGTCATTAAGACTGTCTCAAGGTAGATATTATACTGGCATATCCTCTGCTCCAGCTGGCAGGCTGATAGAAGAAGCTCCCATAGAATTTTTAAGGCTAGTTAAGCCTCTTATTTCTCTCTCATACCACTTTTCTTCATGTAGCTTTTTACCCCCAAGAGTAGGAGATCAAGAATGACATGTAATAAGGGTAGAAGGCAGGAGACCTGGGTCGTGGCCCTAATACTAAATTGTTATATGTTCTTAATCTCTTGATCAAAGTTTTATAATTTATAAAAAGAGGGGGTTGGATTGGAGTTAGTGAGTCCATGGATCATCCCCTACTGTGGGAAGACTCAAGTAGGAGATACTTTGGATCCTCTGTCTATTATTACAACCAGAGCAGCTCTGGTTCTATTTGTTGTGTATGTATTGAGTTTCCGCCTGAGATTTTAGTTAAAGCAAAGGATTATGTAACAAATATATGCTTGAAATCCATTAGACTTAGAAGATCTCTTATAAGTGAAAGTATTACTTCATGAAAGAATATGAATGGCATAACTAGGATGAGCAAAATTTCACCTTTAACATTTTCTTTTTCCTTTTTTTTTTTTAAAGATTTATTTATTTATTTATTTGGGAGAGACAGCAGGGGGAGGGGCAGAGGGAGAGAAGAATCTCAAGCAGACTCCTCACTGAGCATGGAGCCTGATGCAGGACTCGATCCTACAATCCTGAGATCATGACCTGAGCCGAGCTCAAGAGTCCAACACTTAACCGATTGAGTCACACAGGCACCCCTCACCTTTAATATTTTCTTGGTGTATGCAAGGCCTTCACGCTATCCTCAGACCACCGTGAGGGAATGGAGGAAGTATAAATAATTTTGTCTAGAGTAGGAGAATGGGAAAGATTAATCAAAGAGGAGGCATCTGACCTAGAGTTATAAGAAGAATAGAAATTCACTGGGTGGATTAGGAGATTGGAGGGGGATAAGGCGTTTCAGGTAGAGGAATGAGGCAGGAAAGCATGAAAAGACACTATTATTTTGGTAATACTGTGTTCTTAGTTTAGATATTCTGTATGATGAAAACAGGAAGAAAGAGGAATGCTAGATGATACGAGTTGAGAGGTCAGTGGGCTCCTTTGTAAAGGGACTTGAACATCATATTTATAGTGATGAGGACTAATGAAGAATTATAAATATCACTTGAATTAGTACTTCTTAATGAATTTTGGGTTCCTCTAGACTCTGCATCCTTGATCCACACTGCAGTGTGGATGGTAGCTATGGCAATTGTGAAGCCCATACACTCAGAAGTAATTTTGATTAGAGAGAGCCTTGGTGACACTATTTTTTTCTTCTTACTTGGCTTAGAGTATTGGATATATGTGTAATGCTTGTGTGAAACAAAAGGGTAGGGGAGTGGAAGAGGCTCTGTTGTTGGGCACCAAATCTCCACACTGTAATAAACTCAGTGGTGTCCTTACCATTAAAACTGTCATCACAGGTAGAAGTGGCAAGGTTGTAATTTTACCTCCTTTGTGAAAAATTAACATCAGCCTTGTGGCTCATGCTTCTTCCTAGCTCTTCTCCATAACAGATCTCTTCAATTCTGTCACTGGAAACATATGTTTATTTGTAATGCATTGCATTCATGGTAATTGGAACAGTGCGCCTTTTCATTCTTCTAACACCCATTTCCCTGCCTAGAGAGGCCCAGAGCATAATGAGCCTGTGAATTGCATTAGGTTGGGAGTCAGTTTCCCAATTAAACACATGTAAAGATGTCCCACGCATTTGCCCCCTTTTTATCATCTATACCCTTGAAATGTCCCTAGATCCCATGAGTTCTATACTGGTTGAGGACAGCTTTTTACATTGGGGCATAGTATCTGCCCAGTTGGGGCCAATGTCAGCTTCCATTTTACAAAACTGAGGAGTGAACTGACATTGAAAAGTTAAAATGACCAGGCACTTTACATACATTTTCTCATTGAATTCTTACACTTACAAAGAGGTGTTATTGCCATTTTACATATAAGCAGATGGTAAAGTAACTTCCCCAGGGTTGCATACAGCTAGAAAGTGGTAAGTGAGGATTTGAATGTTTGTCTGAATTGAAAATCTGTGGGTTTTTTTTCCTACTTCTTGACTCTGAAAGCAGAATAATTGTGCTATTAGAGTCATAGAAATTTCATCTCTGAATGGGAAGAAGCTTAGGGGAAGAACTTTGGCATAAAGGTCAGGAAAGAGGTCATACAAAATAATGAGTTACAAGCAGTTCTACTATTTACGCCACTTGGGAATTAAACAGGTTATGCTGGGACCAGTAGTGAGTTTAGATAATTTCCAGGTATGAGTCAGAGTAGGGAGCAAGAGATTGATACGATATGTAGCTGGGGCTTTCTTAAAAAAAAATTAAGATGCAATTTGCATACCTTAAAATTCGCCTTTTTAAAGTATACAATTCACTGGTTTTAGTATAGTTCCAAGGTTGTGTAACCATCAGCACTACCTAATTCCAGAGCTGCTTCATCATCATACCCAAATTCCCTTTCCCTAGCTCCAGGCTAATCTACTTTTTGTCTCCGTGGATTTACCTATTTTAGACATTTTATATATGTGGAATTATATAGTAACCCTTTCTTAATACATCTTCTTTCACTTAGTATAATATTTTCAAGGTTTATCTACATTGTAGAATGTTAGTACTTGGTTCTTTTTTATAGATTTTATTGATTTTTTCCTTTTTATACAATACTGTATGGATTTACATATTTATCCATTTCTCAGTTGATGGACATTTTGGGTTTTTAACACTTCTGTGTCATTATGAGTAACGTTGCTGTGAGTATTTATGTGCAAGATTTACATTTATATATATATATATATATATATATATATATATATATATATATAATTTCTTTTCAGCATAACAGAATTCATTGTTTATGCACTACACCCAGTCCTCCATGCAATAGGTGCCCTCCATAATACCCACCACCTGGCTCTCCCAACCTCCCACCCCCCGCCCCTTCAAAACCCTCAGATTGTTTTTCAGAGTCCATAGTCTCTCATGGTTCATCTCCCCTTCCAATTTACATTAATATATATTTTGAGTTCTTTTAGGTATATACCCATGAGTGGAACTGCTGGGTCATGTAGTAAGTCTGTGTTTAATTTTTTGAGGAACTGCCAAATAGTTTTCCAAAGTGGCTGTACCATTTTACATTCCCACCAGGACTGTATGATGATTTCACTTTCTCTACATCATCAACAACACTTTTTTTAATTTTTAAAATTATTTTTATTTTATTTTTTTAAAGATTTTATTTATTAATTTGAAAGAGAGAGAGACAGAGGGTGAGGGAGAAGCAGACTCCCTGCTGAGCAGGGAGGCCAATCTGGGGCTTGATCCTAGAACCTGGACATCACAACCTGAGCCAAAGGCAGCCACTTAATTGACTGAGCCACCCAGGCACCCCTTTTTTTATTTTTTCAAAATGGATATTTTAGTGTGTGTTTGTGTTTTGAGATTTATTTATTTATTTGAGAGAAAGAGAAAGCGGGGGAGGGAAGAGCAGAGGGAAAAAGAGAATCTCAAGCCGACTCCTCGCTGAGCATGGAGCTTAATGCGGGGCTCCATCTCACAACCCTGAGATCGTGACTTGAGCTGAAATCAAGAGTTGGTCGCTTAACCAACTGAGCCGTCCAGGTGTCGCTAGTATGTGTGGTTTTGATTTGCATTTCCCTACTGATAAATGATGCTGATCATCTTTTCATGTATTTGTTGACTATTTGTATGCCTTCTTTGGAGAAATGTCTATTAAAATTTTTCCCCATTTTTTAAATTGGTTTAGTTGGGTTGATTTAATTGGGTCTTCTGGTTGTTGTTAGAGTTCTTCATATGTTTTAGATGTAAGTCCTTATCAGAGATACAATTTGTTAATGTTTTCTCCCATTCAGTGGGTTGTCTTCTACTTTATTTTTTGGTCCTTTCATGTTTGGGTTTTTTGATTTTTTTTTTTTAAAGGACAAAAGTTTTAAATTTTGTTGAAGTCCACTTTATTTTTTCTTTTATTTCTTGTTCAAAGTCACAAGTATTTATGTGACCTGTGTTTTCTTCTAAGAGTTTTATAGTTTTCTCTCTTAAATTTGGGGTTTTGAAAGTCCTGGGAAATGCAAAAAATACATTTAGATTTTGGATTCCTGAAAAGCAGTTTGCAAAAGAGGAAAAGAACCCCAGCAGTGTATAACATAATAATAGTTTAATGATACAAATTATAATTGAAGAATTGTGTCCTTTGTTGATAATGTGTTTCTTCTTTCAAGTTACATATCTAGAACATGTTGTTAAACAAGAATAATCTGGTATAATTTCAAACTTTTTACTTATGAATTTATCTATTGAGTTTTGGGAGCTTTTTTCATTAATTTTATGTAGAGCTCATTTTCAATTATTCATTTGGCTTGTTTAGTTTATGGAGTATATATTCCTTTTATTTCTGAAGCTGTGTCTTTTTTTTAACATTTGAATCACATATGTTTTTGTTAGCAATGATCTTAATAATAAAAATCATTATTACCTTTTAAAAAATTTGAGGTTTTGAACCATTTTGCATTAATTTTTATATGCTGTGTTCTTATACATGTGGATATCTGCTTTTCCCAACACCATTTGTTGGAAATGCTTTCCCCATTGAATTGTCTTGACATACTTGTTGAAAATCAATTCATGATAGAATTATGGGTTCCTTTTTGGATTCTCAGTTCTATTCTATTGATCCAGTGAATTCCAGTGATTCATTATCTATCCTCATACCAGTACCACACTGTCTTCATCATTTACTTTTACAGTATGTTTGCCTAGTAATGTTGGAAAGTGTAAGAGGAAAGTATAAGTCCTCCCAACTTTGTTTTTTCCAAGATTTTGGTCTATTCTGGGTCCTTTCAATTTCCTTATGGATGTTAGGATCAGCTTGTTAATTTTTGTGACAAAGCTGGAATTTTGATACCTTAATCTATAGATTAATTTGAAGATTATTGACATCTAGTAAGTCTTACAATCCATGGACATAGTTGTCTTTCCACTTGTCTTAATTTTGTTTAATTTCTTTTAATAATATTTTGTAGTTTTCATTGTATGAATCTTGTACTTCCTTCTCAACATTTATTCCTGATAAATTATTCTTTTTGATGCTACCATTAATGGAGTTCTTTTCTTAATTGATTTTTATTTATTTAGTCTTTGTGTTATTCGTTACCATATATAGAAATACAACCGTTTTTGCATATTGATTGTGTCTCCTGCAACCTTGCTGAATTCTTTTATTATTAATTTAATTATCTAATTGTGTGTATGTATTCCTTAGAATTTTGTATGTATAAGATTATGCCTTCTGTAAGTAGAGATAGTTTTATTTCTTCTTTTTCTAATTTGGATGCTTTTTATTTCTTTTTCTTGCCTGATTGTCCTGGCTAGAATCTCTAATACAATGCTAGGTAAAAGTAGAGAGAACAGACATCCATGTCTTACTCCTGATCTTCAGGGAAAACCTTCAGTCTTTTACCATTAGCATAATATTAGGTGTGTTTTTGTTTTTGTTTTTGTTTTTTTTCATAGATACCCTTTATAAGGTTGAGGAAGTCCCTTTGATTTTTTGATTGCCACGTGTTTTTATGATGAAGGGGTGTTGGATTTCGTCAAATGTTTTTTGTATGTTTATTGAAGTGATCATGTGGTTTTTGTCCTTTATTAGTATGGTGTACTGCATTGACTGATATTCATATGTTGAACCAACCTTGCATTCCTGGGATAAATCTCACTTAGTCATGGTATATAATCCCTTTTATATATTGTTAGATTTGGTTTGCTAACAGTTTGTTTATAGCTGCAATATATTTAGTAGATCTTCTGACATTATGCAAAGAGAAATGTAAATTGCTTCATATTATTCCACCAAGTGCTATGTGCCACCACCTTGCTAAAGGCCTTACATAACGTTACCTTATTTAAACTTCTACCTTTGTGCTAGGTGGAGGTCATTTAATCTCCCATTGTATGCTAGGTAATGGTGTTCCTATCTTGCAGATGAGAAGACAAAAGGGCAAAGATTTGTTTTTGTTTTTGTTTTGGTTGTTCAGCACTTATCCTCCCTTAAATAGGGATTGAAGCTGCAAGGAAAAGAATTGAGACAGAACCAAATAAAGCAATGGATTTTTTAAAGGTGGGTCCTGAGTTGTTAAACTAGTTTTATGTATATAGTAACAGAACTGGACCTGGGTACAGTCATAGAGTAGAGACCTTATATAAGGTGAACAGTTGGGGGTAGAGAAAGAAATTAGGTTTTCTTAATTATATGGCCAGTCTTTTTTTAGATCAGTTGGGATCAGAACTTAGCCCCTAAATCAAAGCCATCTTTAAACCTCAGGCTTAAAGAAGAAACGTTTCATGCCCTTAAGTAGTTAATGGTCTAGTTGTGGATGATATACAAGCTGTACAGTGAGATTCTAGGCCTCTAGCAATGGCCCACATTAACCAGGCAGGCACTGGTGTTGGGGGAGCCTGGAATATTCACTGTATACTTAGTTGTTAATAAGAATAATGATAATAATAACAATAGTATGGAATGATTTGGTAAAAAGTATACTGGTTTGGGACACAAGTTGGTGATTTGGGAGATTTGTGCTTATGTTTGCGGAGGAGAGACTTCCTGAGTGTTCAACAGGTTGATTATCATGAATTAGGATTGTGTAGCCATTCAGCTTCCCAAAGGTGATTGGAATTTGATGAGAGATGGGTTGGCAAGTATGTAGTTGTAGACAGAAATGGCCTTGAAAGTAGATTTTGGAGTGACAAATACATAGGAGGTAGAAGGTCTTCAGATGGACAAATTAATCTAGTTTTGATGAATAGGAAAGAAGAATGGTGATTGGTTACTTCTGACGGAAGCCAGGGTGAGGCAGGAGGGTGTGGTAGAGAACTTTAAATGGAATTGGCAAGTTCTTTTCCTTAAAGTGAATGGTAAGTCCATGAGAGTTCTTTTTATTAATAGGTTTTATAACTTCTGTATATATTACAATTTTAAATGTATCTAGTATTTCATTCAAAAAAAGAGGAGAAAGAAAAAAAGAGGAATAAAGGAAAATAATTAGGTCCCAGCAAGGAACGAATGTGTTAACAGTGGAAATGCCAGGTAGCCTTTGCTTAATGTGTGTTTTATTATCGCCATCTTGCCCATTTGGAGACATTTGGCGATTATGTGCTTCTCTATTCTCTTCCATAACCTGTAACTGAAAAGGTAATTTCTTAGAGCTGGGCTTTGGGAAGAACAGAAAAGATGAAGGTTTGAAACAGATTTTGTCTCTGCTTCTCAGAGGAGAAAATGGTGGGTGTGGGAGTGGGAGCTCATGTGTTCAGGCATCAAACTTGGCAGACGACTCCCTCAGAGCAGATGGAGTGAGGATTTCATCGCCTGACAGACTGACTCAGACCTGCCTCCCTGCAGCCAGCCACTACTGGGTATGGTTTGAATCTTAGTCAAAAGCTGCAGGATCATGTTATTCCTCCTTCTAGTCTAACAGTGGCAAACTCTAACTTTCCTAGCAGCCCAGGACTCCGGAGGACCAAGTATTCCTTCAAGGAGCTGATGATGTATTCGACATTGGTCATTTGCAGAGAGCATGGCTTTGATGACATGGTCATTTCTTAGGCTGAAGTGTATAAGCAGAGGCTGTAACTCCAGTGGATGTTACTTCCATCCATGTTGCTTTAGAGAGGATTTTATATTGGATTGGATTGCCTATGTGTCCTTCATGCTTCTTTTCTGCCCTAAGATGATGAGATTTGAATTGGAAGCTTTTATACAGTCCAGTAATTGGTTTAGTGAGGTCAGCAGAGGAAAAATCTCTGGGAAAGACTTGGAATTACCACCTGAGAAGTAAGTGGCTTTCCAGAAATTATAGATCTTGCTGCCAGTCACGATTTTAGCAACCAGTGAACATGAACATATTCTGGATTAGGGCCACAGCCTTTTAGTTGCTATCCTTGCCTTTAGTCTCTCTCCTGCCAATCTAGACGGTAAATGCTGCCAGGCTTTTCCCCTAAAACCCTGCTTTCATCATGGCTCTCTTCATTCAGGTACCTGTGGAAGCTGCTGCTCTGCTTCAAGTCTAGCCATACTGTCTAGTTTTGAAATTTGTTATATCTGGCCTTAATGTCTTATCTTCTTCCCTAGCATTCATTCTTCTCTTCTTTAGCTAAAACCTACCTATCCTGTAAGACTTAACTCAATTTCTTCCTCCTTCAAGGTACTGTTGGTCATTCTCTTCTTGGCTCTGTCAAACATATATGGTCATTTCCAAATAATTCAGTGGTAAATTATTTTGTAGTCTTCATGTGTATTAGTATTGGACTATGAGCTCTTTGAAGCCATGGGCCATGGTATTTAAGATGATGCCTAGCAATTATCAGTATATTTTGTTAAATAATTAAACACTGAAATTTTATAAAGAATAACTAATATTTGTATATTATTTTAGAAGTCCCAAAATGCCTTCACCTTTAGTATCTTAATCCCCCCCCCATTTTTTTGGTATTTCCATTTAAAGATGAAGAAATTGAATCTTGAAGAGTTGATGTAATTTGCCCAAGGTATCACAGTTGCTGCTGGTAGAGAGAGAACTGGAGCCTAGTTTTTTGGGTCTGTTGCAAATGCTGGCTTGCTTTGGGCTTTCTTAAAATCCCAGTTTTCCTTAAAGCACTTGTTGAATAATATATTCAGTTCCATGGAAATATTACAGGAGCAGTGAAAAAGTAATGTCTTCCTGTGACCTGAATAGTCACAAAAGATGTAGTGAATGTTTCAAACTCAAATGAATCTGAGGAAGAGAGGTTGGGTGGGTTGAATAGTGTCCCCCTCTCCCCCAAATTCATATCTACCTAGCAGCACCTTAGAATGTGACCTTTTCTGGAAATAGAGTCTTTGCAGATGTTAAGGATATTGAGATGAAATCACAGATTTAGGTTGGGCTCTAAATCTGAAGACTGGTTGTACTTACAAGGAGAAGAGAGGACACAGAGCGAAACAGAAGAGAAGGCCATGTGAAGATGGAGACAGAGATTGAAGCCACGTAGCTACAAGCTAGGGAGCAAGGATTGCTGATAACCAGTAGAAGCTGGAAGAAGCAAGGAACCCATGGTTCCCTATAACCTTCAGAGGGAACATAGCCCTCCCAATACCTTGATTTCAGACTTTTAGCCTCCAGACTGTGAGAGAATAAATTTTAGATTTAGTGACTACATTTATGGTGATTTGTTATGGCAGCCTTAGGAAACTAAAACAGAAGGGAAGAAAAATTAGTATTTATTGAAAGGTCTGTTACATACCAGACATGTTCTAGGCATTTTAATATGTTATTTTACTTTGTCTTCCATCAACTTTATTTGAGTGGTAGAGGTTATTTATCCATATTTCATAAGTCAGAAAAATAAGGCTAAGAAAGATAAAATAAAAAGATTGTGTTTTCAAACTTTTTTTTTTTAATGGGGCGTGGGGAGGGGCAGAAGGAGAGAGAGAGAGAGAATCCCAAGCAGACTCCCTGCTGAACACGGAGCCTGATTTGTGGGTTCATTGTCAAGACCCTGAGATCATAACCTGAGCCTAAATCAAGAGTCAGATGCTCAACTGACTTAGCCACCCAGGTGCCCCTTAAGACTATTCAAGACTGCTCTATGATGTGTTATCTGCTATGTGGTTTTTGTTTTGTTTTGTTTTTTAATTTTGTTGTTTTTTTTTTTTAAATATTTTATTTATTTGACAGAGAGAAATCACCACTAGGCAGAGAGGCAGGCAGAGAGAGAGGAGGAAGCAGGCTCCCTGCGGAGCAGAGAGCCTGATGCGGGGCTCGATCCCAGGACTCTGGGATCATGACCTGAGCTGAAGGCAGAGGCTTTAACCCACTGAGCCACCCAGGTGCCCCTTGTTTTGTTTTTTTTTAATCCTGATGATTGCCTGAGGAGCTTACTTTGTGGCCACTAGAGTGACTGGGCACTGAATTATGGTGGTCCATCCCTACTAGATTGGTAAAAATGTGGAAGGTGGATTAGGCAAAAGAGGGCCAGAAATCTCATACAACCTTTCTTCTGGGATTAACTTTCAGCATCTGTCTACCCTGGCATTTTTACCTATTCTTTACCCTTGCATATTCACACTTCCTTCATGATACTTTCCTAGATTCTGCTCTAAGGTTCTTCTATCTCTTCATCTCTTTCTCATCTGAAACTATAGCAATTTATCTGTTTCAACTTTATTGCACTTTAAACAGCCTATTTTTTATTAGGTGATTTCTGCCTGTTTCTTATTTCCCCATGTATACTGTAGGCTTCTTGAAGATGAGGATCTTCTTTGTCGTTTTTATATCTTCCATATTACCTACTAGGAATCCTTACATGTAACATCTGTTAATTAATTGTTGGTTGAATTTCTGTTTTCCTTTTCTCCCTCTTCTCCACTTTCCAGTTATAGTGCCAGCCTTTGGATGGAAGGCATAATTTATCTTTAGTCTCTTCCTATCTTCCTTCTCAGTGACATCATTACCCTTTGTGATGTACCTAACACCATCTCTGGACATTCTTGTCTGCTGACTCTCATTTAATTCTTTTCTGAAGTGATTGCTGTGCTATGGCCCAAATCACTTTATAAGAGATTTATCATAGCTCATTCACAATTATAATTATAATTATATTAGATGCCTTTTTCCCAAACTGCAAACTCCTCAAAAGGAAGGGTTTTCCCTGCTCATTCTTATATCCAAGATGCCTCCTAGCTTTTTGCTTCACATTCTTTAATGTTGGTTGAGTGGACAAACTAAATGTGTTTTTCTTCCTAGGATGTCTGTGTTTTTCTAGGAAAACTGGTAGCTCAATAGATCTTCCAAATCCTATTGAATTTGTGGTAGAATTAAAAAAATACTAATAAGTAGTGAGGTAAAGTTCTGGATTGGGAGCTTTTTGATTCCCTAACTATTCGACTTTATAGGTTACCCACTATTTTATATGGCTGATCCTGCTAGGTATAGGTGCAACGTAGATCGTAAGGCCAAGATCATCTTGAAAAGTGATTCTGAAACTCTCCAAATGGAGTTGAATTACTTCTTGGAGAGTTTTGTGATGCTGTCTTTTCATGAAAATAGCTTTTAAGAAGCAAAGCAGAAGATTTTAAGGTTTAGATAATTCAAAGCTTAGAGCTAATTGAGATCCTCTTTTATAATATCTTCTTCCTGGAAGAATAGTATAGTATAGTATGATAGCAAAGTATAATAGAAAGAACACTGAATTGGGAGTCATAGTGCAAGTTCTGGCCCCAGATATGACTCTAATTAGTTATATGATTGTAGTGGACTTCTGGGGTTTTTCTGTCTTCCAGTGTCTATTTTCCCTTCTTTTAGCATCAGTACCCAGATTTTACTCTGGGGAACCATCTCCTCTCCAGAACTTAGGCTTTGGGCTTTGGACAGAGCCCACTGAACTTCTTGCTCAAAGGAAAGATATGTTATTCATATTTTGCTAACAAAAGTATTATATTCTGATCAAGGAGATTGACTTAGAAATGGTACCAACCCCAGTTTGGATCTATGACTGTGATTTTTTTCAGTTTTTTAGAGAGGATAAGTGTTTGTTTGTTTTTTTTAGGGTTTTTTTTTTTATACTGGACATGAACTTGGAAGGATATAAGACTGGGGTCCTCAGAAGTTTTGCTTGAGAGTAAAGCCAGAACAGATGAAGAGCAACCAGGTTCTTTGAAGTCCTAAATCTGTTGAACTCAAAACCCAGACTTTTCAAATATGTGAATTAGTAAAATTATATTTTTACCTAGTTTACACTTGTAAATGTAAGAGTCCTAATTGAAAATCAATTTAAATCAGATTTTCTGAGTCTTTATTTTATTATTTTTAAAATGAGTACACTGTGCTCATTAAGAAGTAGATTTACTTCTGTCTTGATACCTGTTTGAAATAAACTGGATTTTTTTTCACCAGAATAATTCAAAAAAATAATTTTTGGGTTATTTTGATATAATAAATTTTGAAAAATTTCAAAAATTTTATATCAAAATTTATTTGATATAATAAAAATAATTTTTTTCACCAGAATAATTGGTGGTGTAGATGTTCTTGGTACTACTAAATTGTTACTTTGTTTCCCTGTAGTTAAATCTAACCACTGATGTTTCAGTGGATTTATAAAATCATAGTAATGGCCTTGACCAGCTTTGTAAACTTGGCCAAATCTCAGCCTCTGAATTTTAGTTTCTTCTTTTAGGACACTGATGCTAATAGCTCTTTTGTTCAACTCATAAAGTCAAAAGGTAGAATTAAATCAAAGGTTCAGAAGAAAAGTATAATTTGGGTCTTAAAGGATGGGTAGGATTCAGATGAGGAGAGGTAAGGAGAGGTATGAGCAAAGGCAAAAAACAATGGGAATTCTGTAAGTCATACTTGTTTGTACTCCGTAGAATATTATATTTCATTTTGTCTTTCCAATTACATAAATAATTAGGATATTAAAAGATTTGAAATTAGATCCTTGTGGAAAAATAAAGGGTTCCAGAAACATGACTTAGTAATTCTCTAAAATTTTTGACTCTGTGCTCAAAATAATTCTAACCAACCATTTTCTATCCTTTCATAGGAAAGAAATAAGGGAATAGGTATGAGATATTTGGAATCTTATGAAGACATTTATTTAAACAATAGAACCCCCCAAAATAGGAGGAGGCTTTTTATCTTAGGTCATGATCATCTAGTGTTATGGAAGGGTATGGAGGCACTGAGATCTCTACACAAGCCATTGGTATCCCTTTTAACTGTAAAGTCTACCTGGTCATGATCTTTTGTTGTGAGCTATACCACATTCCTGCTAGTGGGGAATAAGAACAATATCTATAAGATGGGTTTTCTATATTATATTGTGCTCTATGGCATTTGGTTTGTAGAATTCTTAGGACTTCAGATCTGAAAGGGTAATAATATAATAACTATTGATTGAGTACTAGCTGTGTGCTATGTACTATGCTAATATCTTTACATATTTAATTTAATTCTTAAAATTATTCTGTGAGATGGTATTATTTCTATTTTATGAATGAAGAGATTGAAGATTACAGAAGTTAAGAAATGTACTCTAGGTCATTCATCTAAGTGGCAGAAGTGGAATTATTAAAAATTAAAAATCTGTATGCCTTAAAGATTATGTGGTCCAGAGGTTCCCAGCCTGGGCTTTCCAAGTGGTCAGTGATCTTGAGTCTTAGTCCCCTAAATTTCAATCCATTCATTCCACTATACCACTACCAGGGGGCTGTATTTGTGGTGTGACCAAATCTATGCTAAAAATGAATTTAAAAGGAGTTTACTACATTTAGTATATATATATATATTTTAAAGGTTTTAAAGATTTATTTATTTATTTAGAGAGAGAGAGGGCAGGGGGAGGGAGAAAGAGAGAGGAAGAGAAAGAATCTCCAGCATACTCAAGGTTGAGTACAGAGCTTGACTGGGGACTCCATCCTACAACACTGAGATCCTGATGTGAGTGGAAACCAAGAGTCCAAAGCTTACCTAATGGATCCACCCAGTGGCCCCTGCATTTAATATTTTAGTGTGCGTGCGTGCGTGCGTGCGTGTGTGTTTTAACTACGGTGACTCCTTAATGATTGAGATGTGATTATAAAATATTAGAAGTATCAGAACTTAAGATTTTTTTATGGAATAAAAGTAAGTAGATAAAAAATAAAATACATAATTTTTTAAAAAAGATTTTATTTATGTGAGCGATAGTACGCACGCAAGAGCAAACATGAGTTGGGGGAAGGGCAGAGGGAGAGGGAGTAGCAGGCTCCCTGCTAGAGGGGAGCCCAACATGGGGTTTGATCCCAGGACCCCAGGATCATGACCTAAGCCAAAAGCAGACTCTTAACGAAATGAGCCACCCAGGTGCCCCTCAAGTACATAAATTTGTCATTGGCTGCAAATAAGAATTTTGTTTGTAAAATGTAAAATGAGTTAAAATGGGATACTAAGAGTGAATGAAGAGAAATATATTTCACATTTTCTTTTCTGGGTGAAATAAGCAAATGGCCATACTGTTTTTTGATTTGGATAGATGGTTTTTGTTTTATTTTGTTTTGTTTTTTTGTCCTTGGAGGATTCTATTGCTTAGAGAGACCACTACCACAATTGCCACCACTAATAACAATCATTTGAGTAAACTTTTACATTTTACAGAGTACTTTCACTTATGTTATTGCCCCAGACAAAATTAATTTTTCCATCTTTTGTGTTCCCATAGTCCTCTGCACATAGCTCTGCACTGTATTTAAACTACTTTTTATATGCCATAACCCCCCTGCCTCAGTCCCTACCTACCTTATTCCCAGAACAGTATTCATAGTCAGCTGATTTGATGGCCTTGTGGAGCTGGAGAATTGAATGGTAGGGAGCTCAGGACTGCCTGCCAGAAGCACAAGAGAGAATTTGAATCTGCTGGAGTTAGGAAGAAAAAAGTTAAAATCAGTTATGGGTAGTACTAAAATGAAGCTTGAATTTATAGCAGAGTGTAGTGGGAGAAGAAGTTTAGACTTTGGAGTCAGAGGACCTGGATTTGAATTCCTTCCTTTCCCCATTTACCAGACATTCATTCATTCTCAAAGCACCCTGTACTTCTCCTTAATAGTGGTATTTATCTTAATAAAAATTAAATAATTATTTGTGTAATGATTATATTTTCCACTAGGATATATATTCAATCAGGAAAGAGACTATTAGTATTGTTCAGTTATATCCTCTGCACCCAGCACAACAGCTGGTATAGTTTGGGTGCTCAATAAATATTTGTTGAATGAATAAATAACTGGTAAGTTAGGGGGGAGGGTTAAAATTGGCTTGACCAAATCTGAAGGTTTGGAAAAGATTTCACTGAGGATATTACATTTCAGCTGAGACTCGAAAGATGGAAGTTTGCTAGGTAGATGAACAGAATCACATTCCAGGAGAAAGAACATTTGTGAAGGTTCTGAATGGGAAAGAACATAGTTTAGAGATACATATTTCCATATGACTGGAATGTAGGTAGGGGACAGTGGTGTAAAATGAGATGAGAATAAACAAAGTTTAGATCATGCAGAGGCTTATAGGCTTTGCTAAATATTTTGCACTTTATCCTCATAGAAATGGGAAACTATAATAGTTTTGATAAGTAAGAGCCATAATTAGATGTTCCTTTTGAAATGACTGCTCTGGCTGCAATCTAGTGGACTCAGAATTGGAGGAGGGGAAATGTGGATGCTGGGAAACCATTAAAAGTCTGTTGCAGAAGCCCAGGTGAGAGATGATGTTGACTTGGACAAAGATAGCGGCAGTGGAGATGGAGAGAGCTGGAATAACATAAGAAATATTTAATAGATAAGATTACGAGAACATGAAGATTGATTAGATAGGAGATGAATGAGGGGGTTGTGGCAAAGTATGTCAACTAGATTTCTGGGTGGGCACTTGGATGGATGCGGGTGATGTTTCCTGAGATAAGGAGTATTAGAGAGCCTAAAGGAACAGATTTTAGGGAGAGATGAGGAGAGTTATTTTATTTATTTTTATTTTTAAATTTAATTTTATTTTTTCAGTGTTCGAAGATTCATTGTTTATGCTCCAGAGGAGAGTTATTTTAGACATGTTGAAGTACCTATGAGACATCCAACCAAAGGATGATTATGGGCAGTTGGGTATATGGGTTTGAATTTCGGGAAGGCATATCATGTTCCATATAAGGACAGAAATAACTACCTTATTCTTTTTTTCATGACTGTATTGGATTTCACTGTATATACTAAGGTACTGATCATGTGTCATAAGTAACTACAGGAAAAGGTAAATAATATGGAGAGGGAAGAATTGATAATGTGATTTTTTTTAAGAGCAAGAGGGAAGGAATGAGGTTTAGTTCACAGGTGGTTTTGGTCTTAGATAAGAGGAGGGCCACTTGATTTATTATTTTAACAGAAGGGATGGAGGAGAATATGGATGAAGATACAGCAAGTTGTGTAGATTGGATGGTGGGAAGTTGAGGATGTATCCATCTGGTGGATTCTATTTTCTCTGTTAAGTAGGAGGCTAGGTCATCTACTGAGAATGAGGAAGGAGGAAGAAGGAAGGAAGGGGTGTTATTTGAAGGGAATGAATAGGATTTAAAATTACCATTGCCTTTTGACCAAACACATGATTTATTGACAGTTGAAGGCCTTGTTGAGGTGATAGTATGCCCTATTTTTTTGTTTGTTTGTTTCTCAGCAACTTGGGGATACTCTTGGAGAAGGTGGATAATTGAGCTTATCAGGGGTTTTTGAGGTTTTATCAAGTGGAGATGATGAAAGGGAAAGAAATTTAGGTTCTTGAAATACTAGATCATGGAATCAAAGTTGAACAGAGAGTCAAAAGAAGATAGGAGGGGAGTGGGGATTGGGACAGTGGTTCTCAAACTTTAGTGTGCATCAGAATCGTCTGGAGAATTTCTTAAGATGAAGATTGCTTTCATTTGTAAAACAGGAGGTAAAGTTCTGATGCCTTTCTCACTTGGTTGGTATAGATATTAAGGAGGCAGCATGTGAACTTTCTAATTTGAAGAGAGCTATTATTTTTTAAAGATTTTATTTATTTATCTGAGAGAGCGCAGAGAGGGAGAGAGAGAGAGAGAGCGAGCACAAGTAAGGGTGAGGGTCAGAGGGAGAGGGACAAGCAGACTACTCACTTAGCAGGGAGCCTGATGCGGGGGTTATCTCAGGACCCTGAGATCATGACCAGAGCAGAAGATAGCTGCTTAACCAGTTCCCTGAAGAGAGCTATTAACATACTTTTTGCTCTCAGCTGTTCAGATTTAAGGTGGTTTAATGAATTAGCAAATAACTAGTATGAGAGTACTTTAGTTTTTTGTTTTTGTTTTTGGTACCTGATTGTGATACCCTCTACAAGTTACATACTTTGTGTATTCCATCCTTTTGCTTCTGACTTAAGGTAAAATGCCCATTACTTGTCTTTATTGGACTGAACATTTTATTTGACCCCAAGTGAAAACTTTAGCCTGTCTCTGCCTTTTTTTAAAAAAAAGATTTTATTTATTTATTTGAAAGAGAGAATGAGAGTATGAGAGAGAGAGAGAGAGAGAGAGAGAGAGAGAATGAGTGGGGAGAGGGTCAAAGGGAGAATCAGACTCTCCTCTGAGCAGGGAGCCCAATGCAGGACTCAGTCCTGGGACTCCAGGATCATGACCTGAGCTGAAGACAGTTGCTTAACCAACTGAGCCACCCAGGTACCCTGTCTCTGCCTTTTTAAAATGAGGCAATCAATGTTTCCTATGTTTTACTTTCCTAAAGGGATGGTGTGAGATTTCATTATTTTTTTTAACTACAAAATTTTCTAAATTCTTTTGAGACTGTTTTTAATATATAAAGTCTCCATTTAAGTTATGAAGTTCAGTGATTTATTATAAAGATTGTGACAATAGCTAACATTGAGCACAAATTGTGTACCATGCATTTTGCCAGTTACACAGTAAGGCAATCTAAGGAACGCTTACTTAGTAGGTACCTTAATGCAATATTTAATTTAATCCTCTCAGCAGACCTATGAGGGTATATACTGTATTTCCCCATTTTACAAATAAGTGTGACTTAGGAAAGGTAAGTAACATGCCCAAGTCATGAAGCTAGTACGTGATAGCTAGGGTTCAAATCCAAGTTTGTCCAATCTCAAACTTCCATTTATAATCACTATACTGGAATTGCAGCAACCAACAGAGTCATGTCTACTTTTAGTCACTGTATGAGCTGGTTTATTAATTTTGCAATCATACGCAGACCTAAGCTCTGGAAGTTTTATATGTCAGTCTTTTTAGTTCTGTGTAAGATGGCATTGTCAGGGTTTCGTGAATATGCAGTTGAGACATGGTGAAACTGGTGACACTTGCTGTTTAGAAATGCTTATGGTCCCCATCTTTATCATTCACTCAGCAAATATCTATGAACACTTAGGATATGTATCAGGCCATTGTTCTAGGTGGATTATAAAACACTCTGAATTCTTCCTGGTTTAGTGTAACTTTGGAAATTTAACTTTGGGGCTCAAAAGAGAAGGGAGAGGAATTGTGGAAAGAACAGTAGATTGAAGGTGAAGAGACCTGGGTTTTAGTCTGGTACTGGAGCGCCATAAATGACTTGGTTATATAGAAAATGGTATAGTACTTCCTGTAAAGTGACTAGTATGTGTTGAATGAAAACTGGTTTGGAACTCATTTTGTTTTGCAGTCCTGTGATGTGCTCTGTTAGGACATTCTTCTCTTTTGTTCACTCATATATCCATTGGGTAATGCATATATTTGTGTTACACCTCTGCCTGGGTGGTTAATAGATTTGCGGACAACATGCCTAAGTCCAGAGTAGAAGAACAAATATCAGACAGAGATGAAATCAGTACTGTGGAGAGCTCCGACTGACGCTGGACCTACACAACACAAACCAGTCCTAGTGGTTCTTAGGCTGTAAATGATTATAATTCTCTGCAGGAATCTTCGCATGTTTGCAGATCCTTATGTTACTCCCTTCATTTAGTGTAGATTCTTTGACAGTGATGGCTACAGTTTGGAATGATTCCATAGTTTTGTAGACTTGAAAAGATATTTGGGATCCTCTCATCTAACTTTCTCATTTTAATGATAGAGAAAATAGAGACCCAGAAGGAGAATAGCAAAGGGATAAGTGCCTTGTCAAATGGATTATAGCAAGTCATTAGAAAGGTCTGGACAAGAACGTAAGTCTGCTGACTTGCAGGCCAATGGCTAGTATATGACAGTGGACCTACCTGTCTGACTATTTAAGTGTCCTCTCAGTAAAAGCACTTAAAATTATTAGACTACAGAATATGACTACCAAAAAATTTTTAACTTTCTGGATGAACAGGAATTTAAGATGACCTCCCTTGGGGGCTTTCAGTGGAGAATATTTTTTATTGGAATATAAGCAGAGGACACTGTGCTGAGAGATGATTTGCTGCATTGTTCTGTGTCTCTGACAGAGGCACAGAGTGATAATTTCTTCTCCAGAATTACCGCTGATCTAGTTTTGGGTAGTGGTGCTCTATTTCTCAAATTCTCCTGCCCCAATAAGTTTTCTTAGTGTAGACAAATCTCCAAATTTTAAGAACTGAAATGTCATAGACTCCTATGGTCTACCTCCTTTATATTGTGGAATACTTTTAGTTTTGAGCTACTGTTCAACATTAAGTGGATTCTAGGGCTCTGAAATGGAATACTCAGACTTACGTCACCCTACTTGAAGATGGCTTGCCAAAGATCTTCTCTGGACCAGAGGGAATATTTCTTAAATGCGTCAGTTGTAAAAAATGTCTTTAGAACCATACTGTATAACAGCATCTGCTTCAAGGCTTGCCTGCACCTGAGGTTTTAGGATCTCACCTCTTCAGGGAAAAACTCAGGTATTCATTTCTCCAAGAGAGAAGCTTTTCAGAGGCCAAAAATCTTATTAAATACATCATATATTTCCCATGGGGCTACTGCTTTTGAGTTGGTTCCCTGCTGGGTTCCTCTTCATTCTGTTTCTTTATGTTGTGCTTTCTAGTGATGATAATTCTTTGCCTTTGACGAGTGTTTTGGTTTTAAAGCACGTTGACACATCCTTACTTAATCTTCACACCAATCATATAAGATGAATATTATTCACATTTTAGTATCTAGATTCAGCAAACATTTATGGAATGCTAGCTACATGCTAGACATTTCGCTAGACTCTCTCATATGTATGATTTTTAAAAGTCCCGTGGTATTTCGGTAAGGTATTGTCCACATTTTATATAAGAGAAACTAGAAGAATAAAGTGGTTAAGTAAGTAACTTCTATTCCATTCATTATTTCTTCCCCTTCCTCCTCCTCCTTTCTTCTCCTCTTCCTCCTCCTCCTCCTTCTTCTAATGCCTGCCACCTGGCTAGAACTGCTTAGAACTTAGGGAGAAGTAAAAGACATGTTTAGTATTCTCAAATTCATGCAGTGTCTGAGGGAGTCAAGATTTGTAAAGATAAGGTAGAATGTAATCTAATATTAAAAATTAACTGTTGGGGTGCACCTGGGTGGCTCAGTCAGTTGAGTGTCTGATTCCTGATTTTGGCACAGGTCATGATCTCGGGGTCCTGGGATTGAACCCCACGACAGGCTCTCCACTCAGTGAGGAGTCTTCTTGGGGAGTTTCTCTCTCTCCCTGTGTCCCTCCCCCTGCTTGCCCATGCTCGCTTGCTCGCTCGCTCGCTCTCACACAGATAAATAAATCTTAAAAAAAAAAAAGTTAACTGTTGGTAAAACTTCCAAGAAAAAAAAATTAAGTTGACTCTTGGAATAGAACAAGAAAAAACAAAATCTGAGTGGACTAGAGAAATTAATACAAGTTTATGGAGAGAAGACAGAACCTTAATTGAGGGATCTGAAGCCTTTATAGGTCCCTGATCTGTGGATAACAAGATAAAGAGTTAAGTTAGGAATGGTAAGATAGATAGGGATATTGGTAGGAATAGAGATTAGAGGCAGGAAAACAAGTTGGGAGGTTGTTTTAATCAAAATTACCCATAGGAGCCAAGCATGGTCATATATTCCTCCTTCCTAGGGAGAAGAGAATTTTTTTTAAATGCCGTTATTGAATCATAACATTATTGAAATTTTTAGCTTTGCCCCATTCAGTTCAGCTTCCAAAGAAGTGATAGGTAGGGGATTGGTACACCTATCCCACTTCTCTACCTTTGATCCCAAAATGCTATTTTGACCTTACTGTGGTTCTCATCCCTGTTTCTGTTTTTCGGTATGCTTCCCCACATGTTTCATTTTACCTTTACAACAGCCCTTTTGCAAAAGGCATGACAAGTATTGTTTACATTTGGCAAGTGAAAAGACTGAGACAAAAGTATTTTAGACAACTTGTGCAAGAACACATGATTGAATCACTTTAGAGCTGAGAATAGGATTCTGATTGTGTGATCCTTCTTTCTCATTACCTGGTAGAGATAATTTTAGCTCTCACATTCCTCTACTTTTCATTCACCAGATTTAATTATTCCACAATTTGTACTTGTATCAGTCATTACTGTTTACATTATTAAAGCTGTGTAAATATTTTCTGCAGAGCTAAATCATATATTGTACTATAATTACAGGGCTTGCCTTACACCCCTCCTATCCCTTGGGAGTTAATAATATTCTGATGTTTTTCCTAGAATAATTTTTACAGAAGAATTAAAAATTTACTAGTTTCCTCAGAATCCATTATACATTTGTGACTTGCTCCATGTTCCTTAGGCAACTGAGCTTGAGGCAAACATTAAATGCTAATTGTTTATTGGGAGGTACAATCTTAAGGCAGCAAGAATGAGGGTAGGGGGAAGCAAGGCAGGAAGAATGGGAAGCAAATGCAAGGTGATGCATTAACTCACTGGCTACTGCTTTACAGCAAGCCATGAAAAACTAACAGCTGGTCATTTGGCAGGTTCATCTACTCACCCACTTAGCACATTTCCATATGGGCTGTACTGAAATATGTTAGAATAGTCCACCAGAAAGAGGGAAAGGGATTTTATCTGTTAATTTCTCCATATTTTGTGTCTCCCACTGGTTAAAATTTGCCCTATGAAGAATAAACCCCCTCCCCACCCTTCTTGTTTGCATCATCAAATGTGTGTTTGGCATTTGGGGGGAAAGCAAGATTCTACCTTCCCTAGTGTCATACTTCATCTGAATCTGGAAGTTGAGGGAGGAGCCAGAGACACTCTGAGTAGAACTCTTTGAGCTCACAGAGAATCACTGTGGTGGCAGTTGAAGATAAAGTGAGTAAAACGAAGAGAATCTGATGAGGAGGAAGAAATGTGTCTAATACAGTCAACTACTAACAATATCTGAAAAATCTACCAGTTCTCCCTTTTCCCATCCCCTCCCTGTCTGGAGATCTCACGTCCAGAAATCTCTGTTCTCTTGCAATCTGTACTATTTGCTACTTAGTCCTATTGTATTCTGGGACTTTTTTTTTTTTTTTTTTTTTTTTTTTTACCACTGTCCTCGGGAGTAGCTACTGTTTCACGGATCCCACTTTTCCCTTTTTGCTTTACCTTACTGTCTTATTCTTTAGAAGCTCAATTTCCAGGAGTTTTTCAAGAAAGGGTGCCTAAGAGATGAATCTTCTGAGAAATTGTGTGTTCAAAAATGTTGTTATTCTACTCATACATTTGTTTTACAATTTAGTAGCATATAGAATTGTAGGTTGAAAATAATTTTTCTCCAAAATTAAGAAAATTATTGCTTCTTTCTTCTAACATATTACTATTGGGAAGTTTAACACTGATAGGTCAAGAAGGCAGAATTAAAAATTTTAAAACTTAGGGGAGCCTGGGTGGCTCAGTCTGTTAAATGTCTGTCTTTGACTCAGGTCATGATCCCAGGATCCTGGGATCAAGCCCCTCATCAGTCTCCCTGCTCAGTGGGGAGTCTGCTTCTCCCTCTGCCTCCCCCCACCCCCACTCATGCTCTCTCTCTCTCTTTCTCTCAAATAAATAAAATATTTTTAAAAATATAGATTTTATATCTAACAGTTTAAGAACACACCTTTTCCTCAAATATACATGGAACATTTATATGAACAAGTCACGGAGTCCATCAATAAATTTAGAATGAAATTAGAAGTTAATACAAAAAGATAAGTTAAAATTTTCCATATATTTTGAAAAATTAACACAGACTTAAGGGGGCATCTGGGTGGCTCAGTTCGTTAAGTGTTAGTCTCTTGATTTGAGCTCAGGTCAAGATCTCAGGGTGGTGGGATCCAGCGCCCAGTCGGGCTCCACGCTGGGGTGGAGTCTGCTTGAGATTTTTTTTCCCCTTCCTTTTCCATCCCCCTCTGCTCCTACCACCCCCCAAATAAACAAATAAACAAAATCTTTAAGAAACATACTCAGACTAAGTAGTTAATGTAATTAAAAAATGCTAAGGCTGAATGATAATGAAAATATTACATAATAGCATTGAGGCATAAAACAGGAGTGGAATACAGAATAATTTTTATCTTTTAAATACATATATTAGATATGAAAACCTTAAAATGAATGAGCTAAGTATCCATTTTATGAAGTTAGAAAATGAAGAGAATGAACTGAAAGGAAAACAAATACATTAAAAAGAATGGATTTCCATATATACAGAAAATACTTGATGGGATTTTGTGATTACATTGACTCTGTGGATTAGTTTTGGGAGAAATTATATCTTTACATTTAAGCATCTTCTAGTTCACAGACATGATGTATTCCACCATTTATTTAATGCTTCTGTAACTTCTCTCAATTTCATCTTGTGGTTTTTCAGTGTGGAAGTCTTTACATATTTTGTTGTGTTTATCCCTGGGTAGTTGGTGGGGTTTTGCTTTGCTTTGTTTTGTTTTTGATGCTGTTATAAATGACATTACTCTTAGCATTTTATTTCTATTTATTGGTTGACAAAAATTAGAGTATTAGCATTTGCAGCACCTAGTGAACTAATGTATCTAGGCATTGACTATCAGCAGCTGTTAACATCACAAAAAAAGAGACAAGCAGAAATCATACACTCCTGATAAAAGAACATAAAGCGATCCAACATGAGTCTGATCAAGCCTCTGAGTCCAGCTGCCAATTTGTAGGAAATACAAAGGGCTGAGGAACATGTTGATTTTCCTTGTGGAAGATTCTACATATGGGTCAATGCCTCTAGGTTCTTCAATGCCTTCAGATGTACCATAGAGAAAGAAACAGATTAAAGAGGGACTCCTGTGACTTGAAAGGGATTTAGAAGACATGTAGAGTTTGTTTTTTTTTTTAAATGGGCATCTCTAAACTATAATTTCTAAAAGTGTACACTTGGGTATAAACTTAGAATGTGATTACTATAAAGTCAAGATAAAGGTTACTTTGTGGGGATGGGAGTAGGTTAAGGTTATAATAGGAGACTGGGGAAGCTGCTGGGGTAGGCAAAATTCTGTTTCTTAACCTGGATGGTGTATACATGGGTATTTACCTAATAACAACCCATCAAACTCATTAAGTAATATATTTTTTGGTGTGGCTTTCTGTATGTTTGTTTTATTTTGCAACATAAAGGTTAAAAAAACACCTTCTGTGGTCTGAAATAATGAACAAGAGAATTTGTGGGTAGAGAGGAGGAAAGAAGGGACCTGTGCTTGGCTTTCTGCTAGGGCCTTTCACAGATATTAATTTTAATAGTCAAAACTGTCCCTGTTTCATTAAAAGTCAGCCTTTGACACACAGGTGTACAAAAAACAAAACAAAAACAAATAAAACCCAAACTACCCTTGTTTTACCAAGTCTTTTAGAGATTAAATAAATTGCTCATGGTAATGAATAGTAGAGCAGAAATTCAAGCCCAAACCTGTTCTAATTCCAAAGTAGAGTCCTTTTACTCCTCATTAGACTGATGTTGGCAAGTAGAAGTGTGGGTGGCATAGTAATTTCTTTCTAAATTAAATGGCAGTAGTATCTGTCCTCCAGTTAGTCACCCTTCTGAAAAGTTGTGCGCTTTGTGTATGTTAAAAATTCTATGGAAACATGTATATTAAATTCTAACAGAAGAAAATAATAGTTTTTAAGAAGATAATATCAGATAGGAAAATACAGTGATACCTTTAAATCTCCTGTTTCTTGGGGAATTTTTTTCTAGTGAAACATGAACAAAGATATTTGAAGTAAATTTCAAATATCCAGCAGCCAAGCAGTACCCGAACAATCTTAAAAATACAGAAATAGAGGGTGCAGGGAGGGATTTTATTTCAGTATTTTATGTGGTATTGACTTTAGTCTTAAACAATATAAACTTGGATTAAACATGCCTGTAGGTTGAGTAAGAGTTAATTTGTTATTTCTTTGGTTACAGTTTGATTTCAGAAAGTTGGTTTTATATTTATAGTTTTAATTTTGACTTGGATTCAGTTCTCTCAGCATCTTATCTGTCAATAATGTAATTTGTTCTCTTAATTTACAGGGAACCAACCTTTCCTACGCTCTCTGCTGTTTTACTTTTCTACTCCCTTGGCTTGCTTTTCTTGTTACTATGAGACAATCAGGGAAGATTTTTATGAAAAAGTATAATGCAAATACTTAAGTATGTAAATTGAGTTGGTTCTATAATTTTAAAAGTATTTTAAAAATAATTATATAAATATACTTGAAACATATTCTTTGTTTTGACCATTTTAGAACATAGTTTCTCAAAGTGTGGTACTTCTACTACCTACATCAAAATCACCAAGGATGCTTACTTTAAAGCATACTCCTTAGGTCCCACCCTGTGAATCAGAACCTCTACATTTTTTAACAAGTGACTGTTCCTATGATTTGATCTTTATCTTTTTTTCAGTTTCCCTATTTATTTCTTCATTTGCTTAAATTTATTTTTTTTCTTTCTTAGATATAATTTTCTTTTTTCTTTATTTTTTTTGTTCCTTTACTTCCAGTATAGTTAACTTACAGTGTTACATTAGTTTTAGGTGTACAGTATAGTGATTCAACAGTTTTATACATTACTTTGTCCTTATCATGACAGATGCACTCTTAATCCCTTTTACCTATTTCACCCATCCCTTCACCCACCTCCCTTTTAGTAACCATTAGTTTGTTCTCTGTAGTTAGGAGTCCGTTTTTTGGTTTGTCTTTTTTTTTCTTTGTTCATTTGTTTTGTTTCTTAAATTCTACATGGAAGTGAAATATGTCTTTCATGTTTGTCTTTGTCCAGTGTTTTGTCTTTCTCTGACTTATTTCACTTAGCATTATACCCTCTAGATCCATGTTGTTGCAAATGGTGAGATTTCATTCCTTTTATGGCTGAGTAATATTCCATTATATATACATACACCACATCTTCTTTATCCTTTTGTCTATTGATGGACACTTGGGTTGCTTCCATAATTTGGCTATTGTAAATAATGATGCAGTAAACATAGGGGGTGCATATATCTTTTTGAATTGGTATTTTCATATTCTTTGGGTAAATACCCAGTAGAATTACTGGACCATATGGTAGTTGTTTTTAATTTTTTAAAATAATTTTTATTTATTTATTTGAGAGAGAACAGAGGGAGAGTGAGAGGGAGAAGAAGGTTCCCTGTTGAGCAGAGAGCCCAACATGGGGCTTGATTGCAGGACCCTGAGATCATGACCTGAGCCGAAGGCAGACGTTTAACTGACTGAGCCACCCAGGAGCCCCTGTTTTTAATTTTTTATAGAAATTCCATACTGTTTGTCACAGCAGCTGCATCAGTTTGCATTTGACTTAAATTTCTTATCAATAATGTCTATAAGGACATGTAGATATCAGTAGGCTATCTGGAGTTGATTTGCTAGATCTTGCATGTTTTTGAGATAATAGGTTTGATGTAAGTGGGAGATCTTGACAGCATAAATACATTTCCTTTCCAACAGATTAAGGATCCCTTTAATGATAGTAAGTGATTTTTGAATGATTCTCAGCTGCATTATTAAAGACATTAAGATATGCTTTTATGCTGTAGGTATATATAAGACTAAAAAAGGAATCAAGACTTAGTTTTTTTTTTTTTTTCAGAATGAGCATCAGTTATTCCAGTCATTGACCTTTGTATGTTTGTGTGGTGTAAGATAACAGTAATTTACTCCTTTTCCTGACAAGCAATTGTTTAAATATGCCAGTGGCAGGAAATTCTCTCTTGGAGCAAACTGTTCCTTGCAATGATGGAAGTTTGCCTCTATTATTTTCTCTTATTCTAGTATCATCCCTTCTGATAACAATTAAGCTTTAGCATTTAGAAGTGGGCCCAGTGAGTAAGTCAAGATAAAAGCATTGGGAAGGGGAATACAAAGGCAGTGCTGAAACAAGGAGAGAAGCATGGGTAGAGAGAAACCCAGAAAGGAGACTGGGTACCAAAAATCTATTTGACAATTTTGCTTTCCCCAGCCTAGTCCAAAGATTCTGTTGGAGTGTCGTAATAGTAAGAATTGTTTCTAAAAAGAACACCTTTATCCCCTCTCCCCCGTCACATTCCATGTCCCAAGCATACCTTCTCATTCCAGTTCTACACTAGTTTCAACTACTTTCTCATCTTAAAAGCCATCTCCTAATGATAGCACTTGGGCCCCACATCACCACCAGCTGAAATGAGAGAGCCTTAGTGTTTGGCCAAGAGTGAATTCCAACACAGAGGCATATCTAAATCTACCTGCCAGGTTGCATGCATCCCACATAATATGTTGCTCAGGTGATTTCTCAAGAAAGCAACTGATTAGGGGCACCTGGGTGGCTCAGTCATTATCTGCCTCCATCTCAGGTCATGTTCCCAGGGTCCTGGGATTGAGCCCTGCATCAGTCTTCCTGCTTAGTGGGGAGTCTGCTTCTCCCTCTACTATTCCCCCTGCTTATGTTCCCTCTCTTGTTGTCTCTTTCTCTCTCTGTGTCAAATAAATAAATAAAATATTTTTTAAAAAAGCAGTTGATTAAACCACAGGATGAAAATGCAAGCAGCAGGTATAAGCTCTGACTTGTAAAGAGCTTAAAAATTATCACTTCCATCCTTACATAAGAAACAACTGAACAAAATGAAAATCAGTAATTTTTCTTGGACAGTGAAAAATATGTAATAAGTAAGTTTTCATATCAGAGGACTGAGATTACTACCCTAAAATATGAAGAGACAGCTGAACCCAGAAAGTCACAGTTGAGATCTGTTTACCTGGAACAGAAGCTGCTGGAGTCATAAACTTGGTAGGAGCACTTAACTGATAATTTTGATGAATTGCTAGAGGCTGAGGGTAGACTAGTTTGAGAATGAAAAACTTCTGGCGTCCCAATCTTTGTGAAGACTAAGATTCTTCTTAGAGGAAAAAACCCCGCACTTTCATGGGTTTTATATCCAGGAACCCCACCAGGTTCTCACTGTGAAGAGCCAAGAAAGATCTCATCTTGATTCTGGCAGGAGACCAGGAACCATTATAAGATATACATATAGAGAGAGAGAGAGAGAGAAAGAGAGAGAGAGATTGAGAGAGAGAGCGCGTGAGAGCGAGAGAGCCTTCATAATAAGGGTTTCCTCTCCAGGGGAAAAAAAAACTACTAGAGCCTTATCCTACCTGGGGAAGGGACATTTCTTTAATTCCACCCCTGTCCACTCTTAATATTTCACTTATGTGAGGAGAGAGGAAAGAAGCTGAAAAGCACTTGTGAAGGTCACAGAATAGAGACACAGGCCCACTAAAAGACTGAGATTTAATCATAAGATTATAGAATGCTTTCCCCATTTTACTACCGCACCATTAGGGCTCTGATAAAGTAACTGGATTATAGCCAAAAGAGTTACAATACATAGACTCTATCTGAGGTGGAGTTCTCAGGGAAACCACAACAGGGGAGACACAAACAGGGATACTAGGGGAATTTGAAGACTCTGCTACACCTACTGCTACAGCAAATATTATACAACCATGCTCTTAGAGTAGCACAAAACTTCACACTAAGGGCCTATTTACCCTAGTTCTAATTCCTGATGAATCATGTCTGGCTTTCAACAAAAAATTACAAGTCATGCTAAGAGGGGTAAGAAAGCACAGTCTGAAGAGAAAAAGCAAGCATCAAAAACACTCATATGGCACAAGTTTTGGAATCATACAGGAAATTTAAAGTAACTGATTAATATATTAAGGACTATATGGAAAAGTAGACAAAATGAAGGAACAGATAATATGAGATGAAAATCACAAGATTGAAAAATGTTAGTAGTGACTTCAGCATCTTGTGTGAATAGTTCCTTTTTTCTCTTTCATTTACAACTAATTGGATGTTTATAACCTAAAAAATCACCCCTATACAGCATTCCGGGACATCCAAGATATCCACCCAACTGTGTATCTGAAAGTGGGTAGATTGAACCTTAGAGAAAGCTGTGGAGCAAGGCAAGTGGCAGTGGAACTGGTGGCAGCAGAGCTTGTGGTAGCAGAGAAAGCAGTGGCAGGTCCAGCAGCAGGACAGCAGGATCTTCATGGCATAGGAGGTGGAAAGTGAAGGTGCTTTGAAAACATGGTGTGCTCTCAATTTTAGTGGCCAATCAACGCTGGAAAGAGAAACTAAAAACTTGTGCTATGGCACCACCTTCTGGAAAACAAAAGAAAGGTGCCAAATTACCAATGTGTTGAACTGTTAGAATCAAAATAAACAAAGCCCTTCCTAAATAAGAAAGGTGTTTGCTGCTTCAAATGCAGTGGCAGAGGCAGTTCTCATCAACACCTTGAAAAGTCATGGTAGTACAGTTTCACAAAAAGAAAATGACAAGTTTTCCAGCTCTGAACCCAAAGATGTAGAATATAGTGATCTGATAAATAAATCAAAAGAGCTGTTATGAAGATATTCAGCAAGTTACAAGATAAATTAGAAAGGCAATGCAGTGATTTCAGGAATAAAATTAATGGATGGGAGAAGTATTTTACTGAAGAGAATGAAATTCTAAAAAAGAACTAAACAAGTTCTGGAGCTGAAGAACTAAAAAGATAACCTGAAGAATGCATTAGCATGCATTGGAAATAGAACAGATCAGATGAAAGAGAGAATTAGCATGCTAAAAGACAGGAATCCAGAAGTGATTCAGGTGGAAGAAGAGAAGTAATATTTTTTAAAAGTGAAGAAAGCCAATGAGAGCTATCAGTCTCCATAGAAAAGCCAACATAAGACTAATGAGTATTCCAGGAGAAGAGTGAGTGAAGGGGGCAGAGAGAGGTGTGGTTTGGTGCACAAGCAGGAGGAGCAAGGAGCCCCATGTGGGACTCAATCCCAGTACCCTGGGATCATGACCTGAGCCAAAGGCAGCTGCTTAACCAACTGAGCCACTCAGACATCTGAACAGAGTTTATTTAAACGAATAATGGCTGAGAACTTCCCAGACTTGGGGAAGTAACCAAATATTCAAGTCCACAAAGCTAATAGAACACCTTATTATCTCAACACAAAATAAGTGTCTCTAATACACATTATATTAAAACAGTTAAAAGTTTATGGTAAGGAATTCTAAAGGCAGCCAGGAAAAAAAAGACAGTGTCCTGCAAATGAACACCCATTAGGCTATCAGCAGATTTCTGTGCAGAAACTCTACAAGACAGTAGAGAGTGGGATGACATATTTAAAATATTGAAAGATAAAAATTCCCAACCAAAAAGGCAACCTAGTGAATGGGAGAAGATATTTGCAAATGAAATCCAATAAGGGGTTAATATTCAAAATATATAAAGAACTTATATAACTCAATACCCAAAAAACCCACAAAAAAACAATTCAATTAAAAACTGGGCAGAGACCTGAATAGCCATTTCCAAAGAAGATATACAGATACCCAGGAGAAACATGAAAAGATGCTTAACATCACTCATCAGTGAAATGCAAACCAAAACCACAGTAAAATATTTCACCAGTCAGAATGGCTAGTATCAGGAAATAAGAGATAACAAGTGTTGGTGAGAAAATGGAGAAAAAGGAACCCATGTATACTGCTAGTGGGAATGTAGATTGGTCCAAACATTAAGAGAGACAATGTGGGGATTCCTCAAAAAAAATTAGAAATAGATCTACCATATGATCCTGCAATTTCACTTCTGGGCATATATTCAAAGGAAATGAAAATAGGATTTCAGTGAGATATATGCACTCCCATGCTTATCACAACATTACCTATAATAGCCAGGATATGGAAATAACCTAAATATCCATCATTGGATGAATGGATAAAAAAAGAGGTGATACATATATGTAATGGAATATTATTCAGCCACGAGAAAGGAGGATATTCCTCTATTTGCAACAACATGGATGGCCCTTGAGCATATTATGCTAAGCAAGATAAGTTAGAGAAAGACAAGAACTATATGATACCACTTATATTGAAATTTTAAAAAGTTAAATATGTAAAACACAGTAAAATGATTGTTATCTTGGAATGGGGGTTTGGGGTAAGAGTGATGGTTCTTAAGGGTACAGAGTTATAACAAATAGGAAATAAGCCTTAGAATAAAACTTAGAGACTTAATGCACAATATAATGAATATAGACAATAATCTTGTGCTATTGATTGTATAACATAAAATCACTACATCACAACTAAATTATAACATATAAATGTATCACAATAACATGCAGTATACCTTAAACTTATACAACGTTATGTGTTAAATTTATTCAATTAAAAATGCTAGAAATAACACCATAACAGAAATGAAGAATGCTTTTGTGGGCTAAGCACTGGACTGGACACAGCCAAGGAAAGTATCAGTATGCTTGAAGATATGGCAATAGAAATTTCTCAGACATAAATGCAAAGAGAAGAGTTAAAAAAGAAACAAACCAGGGACGCCTAGGTGGCTCAGTTGGTTAAGCAGCTGCCTTCGGCTCAGGTCATGATCCCAGCGTCCTGGGATCGAGTCCCACATCGGGCTCCTTGCTCGGCGGGGAGCCTGTTTTTCCCTCTGCCTCTGCCTACCACTCTGTCTGCCTGTGCTCACTCGCTCTCTCTCTAACAAATAAATAAATTAAAAAAAAAAAAAAAGAAACAAACCAGAACAGAACATCCAAGAATTGTGGAGCAATTTCAATAGATTTAACATATGTATGATTAGAATATCAGAGGGAAAAGAGAGAGCAGAATAAATATTTGAATAATGATAACCAGAAATTGGTGTTGAAAAAGCATTTGACAAAATGCAACACCATTCATGATAAATATTCCCAGCAAACTAGGAATAGAAGTGAATTTTCTCAGCCAGTTAAAGAAATCTTACTAAAACCTATAGCTAATATCATAGTTAATGATGAAAAACTGTATGCTTTCTCCCTAAGATTGGGAATAAGAGGACATGTCCTTTCTCACAGTTCTTATTCAACATTGTACTGGATTACCGAGCTACTATAATAAGACAAGAAAAGGACATGAAAGATATATAGATTAAGAAGAGTAAAACTCTTTGTTTACATGACATGATTGTCTGTGTAGAAAATTGCTAAGAATTGACCAAAAAACTTCTAGAATTAATAAGCATGTAGGGCAAGATTTCAGGATGCAAAGTTAATATATAAAAGTCAGTTGTTTTCCTGCATATCAACAATGAACAATTGGAATTTGAAGTTGATAAAACTCTACCATTTTTAGGAGCATTACAGAAAAAAACTTTAGTATAAATTTAACAAAATATGTGCAGAATATTTATATAGAAAAAAAAACCCCAAAACTCTGATGAAAGAAATGAAAGATCTAAATAAATGGAGAGATATTTTATGGTCATGGATTGGAAGACAATATTGTTAGGTTGTCAGTCCCTCCCAACTTGATTTTTGGTTCAATGGAATCCCAATAAAAATCCCAGCAAATTATTTTGTAGATACCAACAAACTGATTCTAAAGTTTATGTGGAGAGACAGAAGATATGAATAGTTAACACCAACATGAGGAAGAACAAGTTTGGAAGTTTCATATTACCTGATTGCAAGACTTACTATCAATCTGCAGTAATCAAGATAGTATACTACTGGTTCAAGCATAGGTAAATGGATCAATGGAACAGAATAGTCCAGAAATAGACCCATACAAATATAGTCAAGTGATAGTTGACAAAGGAGTCAAGACAGTTAAATAGAAAAAGGGTAGTCTTTTCGAAAAATAGTGCCAGAAAAAGTGGACATCCATATGCAAAAAAAAAAACCCCACAAAAACTAGATACAGACCTTATATCATTTACAAAATTAATTCAAAGAGAACCATTTTATTTTATTTATTTATTTTTAAGATTTCACTTATTTATTTGACAGACAGAGATCACAAGTAGGCAGAGAAGCAGGTAGAGAGAGAGGAGGAAGCAGGCTCTCTGCTCAGCAGGGATTGGTGCGGGGCTCCATCCCAGGACCTTGGGATCATGACCTGAGCCGAAGGCAGAGATTTTAACCCACTGAGCCACCCAGGCGCCCCCAAAGTGAACCATTTTAGACCACAATCTAAAATGCAGAACTGTAACCCTTCTAAAAGAAAACACAGGAGTAAATCTAGTGATCTTGGGTTTAGCAGAGTATTTAGACACAACACAAAAAGCACAATCCATAGATGCAAAAATTGAAATGTTGGACTATATTAAAATTAAAAACTTGCTCTATGAAAGACACTGTTAAGAGATTCATAAAAGCAAGCCACAGGCTAGAGGAAAATATTTGCAGAGCACATATCTGATAAAGGAGTTATATCCAAATATACAAAGAACTCCAAGTCTCAACAGTAAGAAGTGTAGACTTTAGAAGTCCATTTGGCAGTTTCTTACAAAGCTAAACATAATCTTGTTATAAAATCTGGTATTCATACTCCTAGGTATTTACCCAAGTGATTTGAAAACATATGCCCGCACAAAGACTGACAAGCACATATTTATAGCAGTTTTATTTATAGTGGCCAGAAACTAGAAGGAATCACCGTGTTCTCCAATAGGTGAAGAATCCATACAATGAATGTTATTTAATGATAAGAAGAAATGAGCTATCAAGTCACATGGATGAATCTTTTAAAAAAAATTTACTTATTTATTTGACAGAGAAAGAGGTCACAAGCAGGCAGAGAGGCAGATAGAGAGAGGGGGGAAGCAGGCTCCCTGCTGAGCAGAGAGCCGGATGTGGGCCTCAATCCCAGGACCTGACCTGATCTGAAGGCAGAGGCTTAACCCACTGAGCCACCCAGGCGCCCAAGCATATTGCTAAGTGAAAGAAACCAGTTTGAAAAGGCTACATGTTATATGATTCCAATTATACGACATTTTGGAAAAGGCAAAACTATAATGACAGTAAAAAGATCAATGGTTGCCCAGGGAAGCAAGGAGGAGGGAATTTGAATTAGGTGAAGCATAGGAGATTTGGATTTTTTTGCTGGGCAGTGAAACTATGCCATATGTTACTGTGATTGTGGATACATGACACAATGCATTTGTCAGAATCTTTGGAACTTAAAAGCTCAGAGTGATAAAAAAAAAAAACAAAGCTCAGAGTGAACCATAATATTTGGAAATTAAAAAAAAAAAAAAGGAGGTTGAGTGACCCCAAGGTGAATACAGAATGTAACAGAGTTACAAATACATGAAACAATCTCACTGTGAATGTGGAGAAGTGAGAAAATTGTACTGACCTAATTGTGACATTGAGTAGAGTTTTTAAGACTAAAGGCAAAGAAACTGTACATAAGCACTATACTGTAGTTGATAATATTTTATCCCCTGGGGGCATGCGTTAACAATCTGATAATGCTATGGACATCTACTGAAACTGAACAATTAAGTAAATGGATGGCAGATAGTTGAAACCAGGTTTCTTACTATTGGAGTGTGAGCTTATGGAAAAGCATGGGAAGGAGGCTAGAGTAATCCATATAGTAATAGATTAGAATTGGAGACATTAATGTGAACTCATGTTTAGCTTAATATAGGTAAAGATAGTAATATATGGAAATGTTTATAGGTGAAGATGTGTAGAGGAGCACGGAAGTCAGTTGAGAGAGTTTCCAGTGGCTAAAGGTAGAACAATTTGAGCAAAATTATAAATAAAGTTCTATTGGGTTATAACCTAAAATATGTAATAAATATGCATGGATCCATATTGATATAAATAAATGGTTGAATAAATAAATGGGGAGAAGAAAAAAATTTCCTTATAGCATAATTACAAATAGTTTATATAGATTGTCTGTCATCAAGGAGGTGGAGCATAACTCCCCACTTTGTAAGTATGAGCTGTGCGTAGTGACCTCCAGCCAAAGAGCACAGTATTGAAAGTGGGAAAAAGTAACTTTAATTTGGAGAAATTTGACAAACACTATCTCAGTTAGTTGATCAAGTTCATCATTAGTAGTAAGTCATGCTGGTAGTATGTACCCCTGCCATGTTGTGACTAGAATAGCACATTCTCTCTCTGCTCTTCCTCCCCCAAACCCATAATCCTAACATAATCATGAGAGAAACATTAGATATATCCCAGTTGAGACATATTCCAAAATGCCTGGAAAATACGTACTAAAATTGACAAGATTATGAAAAACAAAGCCTGAGAAACTATCACAGGCAAGAGGAGCTTAAGGAGACACGACGACACTAAATGTGGCATACTGTATGGGAGCCTAGAACAGAAAAAGGTCAGTAGGTTAAAAACCAAGAAAATCTACATTTCCATCAGCATAATCTCCTCCAACCAGAGAAAGTCAGTTATCATATGGTTTCACTTACTTGTGGAGCAGAAGGAGTAACATGGAGGACATTAGGAGAAGGAAAGGAAAAGTGAATTGGGGTAAATCAGAGGGGGAGATGAAGCATGAGAGACTGTGGACTCTGAGAGACAAACTGAGGGTTATGAAGGGGTGGGGGATGGGTGAACCTGATGGTGAATATTAAGGAGGGCACATATGGCATGGAGCACTGGTTGTGGTGCATGAACAATGAATCTTGGAACACTGAAAAAAAAAATAAGATGTTAAAAAAAAAAAGAAAATATACATTTAAAAACAACCAAAAAACGTAAATCAATTGAACATCAAAATTAAAAACTTATATTTCAATAGAAACTATCAAGAAAATGAAAAGAGTCTGCAATATGGAAAAAAAAAGTGAAGAATATAGCTGAGAAGGCTCTAGTATCCAGAATATATAAGAAACTCTTATAACTAACAATAAAATGACAATCTAGGATTTTTTTGGTTTGTTTTTTTTGTTTGTTTGTTTTGTTTTTTTAAGCAGCCTCCACACCCAGCATGGAGCCCAGTGTGGGGCTTAAACTCACAACCTGAAATCAATACCTGACCTGAGATCAAGAGTCAGATGCCTACTGGACTGAAGTACCCAGGTGCCCACAACAATCCAGTTTTTAAAAGGGCAAAAGATTTGAGTAGACATTTCTCCAAAGAACATATACAAATGGTCAGTAGCACATGAAAAGGTGCTTAACATCATTAGTCATTAGGGAAATTTAACCCAAAGCCACAACGAGATAAAACTTCACACCCACTAAGATGCCTATGATAAGAAAGATAATAACAAGTGGTAGGGAAGATGTGGAGAAATTGGAACACTTATACACTGCTGGTGTGCATTTAAGATAATGTGCTTGGGGAAATATTTTGGCAGTTCCTCAAAACGTTAAGCATAAGGCTATGATATGAGCTAGCAGTTCCATTTCTAGGCATACCTAACAGAATTTAAAACATGTTCATACAACAACTTGTATGTGATGCATTATTTATAATAGCCACCAAGTGGAAATAATCCAAATGTCTGTCAAATGATGAATGAATAAACAAAATGTGGTCCATCCATACAGTGGAATGTTATTCAAATATAAAATAGAATGAAGTATTGATATATGCTATAATATGGATGAACCTTGAAAACATGCTGAGTGAAAGAAGTCAGTCACAAAAGACTAGATATTGTGTGATTCTGTTTATATGAAATGTCCAGAATAGACAAATCTGTAGAGACAGAAAGTAGATTACTGGTTTTCTGAGGATGAGAACGGAGCACTGTGGGTGATTGTTAATGGGCATGTGGTTTCTGTTTGGGGTGTTAAAAATGTTCTACAATGAGATAGTTGATGATGGTTGCACAAACTTCTGAGATACTAAAAGCCCCTGAATTGTGCACTCTAAAGGGTAAATTCTGTGGTATGTGAATTATATCTCAATAAAATAAAAACTGAGGAAATCTGAATAAAGTATGTATTTTAGTTAATAATAATAAATAGTGATTCATTAGTTATAACAAATGTACCATACTAATGTAAGATGTTAATAGAGGAAGCTTGGTTTGAGAGTTGTGGGAACTCTCTACATTATTGTTTCAATTTTTCTGTAAATCTAAAGCTGTTCTAAAAAATAAAGTTAGTTTTAAAAAATGAAAACAGCTGTTTTAACATAAGAGGGAAAAAGAAACAAAATCTCACTTATGAAAACAGAGGAATAGTTAGAGCCATTTGTTTTATGAGAAAAAAGAGATTCACAGAGAGAAAATCTCTAATCAAATTGCAAAGCATGAATTGAGTATGTTCACAAAAATTCTTGGAGGCATTGGTAGAAAAACTGACTCTTATGCAAACTGGATATCATATTTGCATAACTACTGAGTTTTTCAGTCCAAATGATTCCCTTTTTCCTTCCCAACAATATTTGCATATTGATAAAAGAATGTTTGTAGAGTGTAAGTTATGGAAATAAGTATCCTTACGTCACAGAGGGTGGTATGGTAGTTACATTCAGAATGTGGAGCATTACATTCTGTTCAAGAACTTCTTCACAGTCTTTAATAAATTCTGTTTCATATCTCCCTAACAGAGAAAGGACAGAAGCAGATTTTTTTTTTAATTTATTTTTTTTAAAGTAAGCTCTGTGCGCAACATGGGGCTGGAACTCAGGACCCCAAGATCAAGAGTTGCATGCTCTACTGACTGAGCCAGCCATGCACCCCACAGATGGAGATTTTCTTAAGGGAAAAGGAACAGAACATGTCCATGTCAGAGTTTTAACCTAAGTTGTTGAGTGATATAAAGGGAAACTTACTCCTCTTACAGTTTCAACTCTGTCTGATCTTCTCTTGTTGTAGTCTTTCTGTCCTCCAAGGCTATTTCCCCTGTGAAACCTGTTTCTCTCTAGTCCATATTATATTACTTTGTTGAATTGCTCTAACTATAATTGACATCACTACTTTGTTTTTTGTTTTTATTTTGTTTAAAGATTTATTTATTTATATAAGAGGGAGAGAGAAAATCCTCAAGCGGGCTCCACACTGAAGGTGGAGACAATTTCGTTTTTTAAATAAAAGTCTGTTAGAATTTATATTTTTTGACTATTTCATATATCTACATATCGTACATATGATATGTTTGCCCTTTTGTGAGAATCTATGGGAGAAATTCCTTTTAGTTCTTATTATGAAGCATTGGTTAGGCCTCTCCCAAATAACTGGTTGGTTTTCATTTAATGATGTGCTACAGTTTTTATTGATTTCCCTGTTTTGCTTTGTTATACAGACACTTAATGCCGGATTTATAGTCCAATTTATAGTATATTGGACCTTATGGCATATGCCTAAACTGTTCTTAGTCCTGGCTTCACCATTTTCTGCTGCTGGTATATTCCTTGCCTTAACACCATAGATAATTTATTTTTATTCTAATCCATCATATGTGTGTTAGGAAGTACTCTTAAATCCTTTGTGAAAGGATTTAAACATTAAAATTACTCATGGGTGTGTGGTTATAGCTATTATGGTAAGAACAGTAAGTAGGAAGTCAGCTGACTTGGGTTCTCATGTGGGCTGGGTCACTAATTAGTCACTTGCTTTTTCCTAGCCTTAATTTCCCGACTTGCAAAATGAAAGAATTATGTAATTTCTAAGGCCATTTCCTGATATAATGTAGGTATGTGTGTCAGTCTCATCCCACTAACTTTGTGAATGTTCTGTGACAGTAGAAATGATTTCTTCTCTTTCTTTTTTTTTTTTAAAAGACTTTATTTATTTATTTGACAGACAGAGATCACAAGTAGACAGAGAGAAAGGCAGAGAGAGGAGGAAGCAGGCTCCCCGCTGAGCGGAGAGCCCGATGCGGGGCTCGATCCCAGGACCCTGGGATCATGACCCGAGCCGAAGGCAGAGGCTTTAACCCACTGAGCCACCCAGGCGCCCCTCTTCTCTTTCTTATAGAGCATTCTCTTTCTTACATGGGACTGAATACCTTTTAGGATCTTAATAAATTTTTTTTTTTGAATTGAACGTTTTTCTAGGCACTTTTTCCTATATGTAGAGTCATTGTTATTGGTATTTTCAAGTTGAAATCAGACTGTCATTTATATTAAAATATGGGAAGGTACATTTATTTCACATTACTCTCAGGAATGCAGACTTTTCTATGCTGCAGGCACTGTTAGCTATTAGCACATATTCTAGGGCTTTCTGTAGGGCCTTGGCAAAGAAGTGGCTACACTTATTCCAAAAGCATTGGTGCTCCCTTTGGCCCCCTTATCAACTCAGTTACTACAAACCTGTGTAGTGTACACTGAGATAGTAACATAGGATTGTCAGGCATTCAGGGAGGAGATAACAAATATGTATCATTGATGCGTTATCATTGATGAAAGCAGGGTATGAAGAAATTTAAGAGAATCGAACTTGGAGTTCCAAGTTTTGCTTTTTGGCTCTGCCTCTGATTTTTATTTTTACTTTCTTTTAACATTTTAATTATAGTATAGTTAACATGCAGTGTTATATTAGTTTCAGGTATATAATATAATGATTCAACAATTATATACATTACTCAGTGCTCATCATGATAAATGTACTCTTGTATTTTTACTTTTGAAACAATAAAGTTGTTGGCTTTTTAAAAATCTGATCCCAACATTATTGACCCCAAATCATTTTACACATAATTTCTGATCTTTTAGCCTTTGGAAAATATCATATCTGTTATATTTTTCGATTCTTCATCTTCATACTGAGGAGTTGAGCAAAATCACTGCGGAGTCCTTTCCAGAACTAACATTTGAGACTTTATAGGGCTTAACTATTAAGTTGAAGATGACGGGCTTTGCTTGGGGCTCCTAATGTGTGATAAAAGTATCGAGAATCACAACCAGATTCAAAGCTTGAACCCAGAGCGCTAAGAGAATCAGTATTTTCTCCTAGATAATAACTCTGCGATGATTGCCTCTTAGCCCTTTAAGCACTATCAGCAGTATTACCTCCAAGATGGTTTCACTTCAGGGTCCTTTGCACCTTTATTATGACAGCAAGGTTTAAGTGAAGTCACACAAATCCAGCCAAAGAATTTGATTGCATTGGTGCTGATGGTGTTCAGAAAACCGTCAAAGATTTAGTGGGTAGAATCTACTGGCACTTTAGGAAGATGTATGCTACTATAAATGAAGCCTCATCAAGCTGATGGAGGGAGAATTCCAAGTAGCATCAGTTTCTCCCTCTGTCCTGAATCAGTCCCATCAATATATCACAAGCTTTGGGTCACTTAGCTTTAACCAAAAAACAAACAAGAGGCATCCTTGACTCCTATACTCCCAATTTCCTTGTTCCTTTCCTGGGAAAACTTCTCCAACTTAATCTGTCTCCATGTCTTCACTTCTCAAGATTTCTTTAAATTTTTAAAATGTGGATCAACTCAATTGTAATAAAGTATTTGGTATGAACTTGTTATCTCTTTTTATGGGAACATTTAAAGTTCACCGTTCATATCTGAAAATATCTTTATACTACTTTTGCACTTAATTGATAGTTTATTGGCCTTGGAATTTTAGGTTGGAAGTCATTTTCCCATAAGAATGTTGAAGGCATTGCTTAGTTATCTTCTGACTCCAGTATTGTTCTCAGGAAGTTCAAGGTCACTTTGATTTTCTTTTGTATGTGCTCTATTGCCAACCCTTTTTCCTAAAAGCTTTTAGAATTTTTCTCTTTGACTTGCTCTTCTGAAATTTATAATGGTGAACCTTGGTGAGAATATTTTATATTTCTGCCAAGCTCTATGGAGCAGTTCTTTCATTCTGGGAAATAAGTTAAATTCTGAGACACTTTCTTAAATTTTTTCATTGTTGATTTTCTACTCATGTTTTTCTAGAACTACTATTATTTGGATGTTGAAATTTCTGAGCCAATCAGGTAATTTTATTTTTTTTGTTTTCTGTTTACATCTCTAAGTTTTTCTTATATGTTTAGGAATATTTCCTCAAGTTTTCTGCCAACATTACTATTGAGTTTACTTTCAGTGATATTTTTTTCTCTTAAGAAATATTCCCACTTAAAGTGTATACTTAGATGTTTTCTCTTATATCCAAGAGTTGTGTAATCATCACTACAGTAGATTTTAGAACATTTTCTTCACTCCAAAAAGAAACAGTACCGATTAGCAGTCATACTCCAAGGAAATGTCACATTATTTTCCCAAGTTGATGGACATCTCATCTGTTGATGGACATTTGGGTTTTTGGCTATTATAAACAATGCTTCTGTGAACATTCATGTATAAATTTTTGTGTAATTTCATTTATCTAAGGCATATACCTAGTAGTGGAATTGCTGGGTCAAATTGTTACTCTATGTTTAACCGTTTGAGGAATTGCCAAACTGTTTTCTACAGCAACCACACCATCTTACATTAGCTGTGTGTGAAGATTCTGATTTCTCCACATCCTTACCAGCACTTGTTCTTTTCTTTTTTATTGTAGTCAGTTTAGTGGGTAAGAATTGGTATCTCATTGTGGTTTTGATTTGTGTTTTCCTGATGGATAATGATCTTGAACAGTTTTTCGTGTGATATTGGCTATTTGTATATGTGCTTTGGAGAAATGTCTATTCAGTTTTTTGATCATTTTCTAACTGGGTTATTTGTCTTTTTATGATTGAGTTGTAAGAGTTCTTTATTACAGATGCTAGACCTTATCAAATATATAATTTGCAAAAATTTTCTCCTTTACTGTAGACTGTGCCTTTCCTTTATTAATACTGTCTTTTGAATACCTTTCCTTTATTAATACTGTCTTTATTAATACTGTCTTTTGAACTTAATACATGTTTTTCATTTTAATGAGGTTTAATTTATTTTTTCTTTTATTGGTTGTGTTTTTGAGGTCATACCTAAGAAACTTATATCTAATCCAAGGTCACAAAGATTTATGGTTGTCTCCTTCTTAAGAGTTCTGTACATTTTGCTCTTACATTTAGGCCTTTTATCCATTTTAGGCTAATTTCTGCATATGCTATGAAATAGTCCAAATTCATTCTTTTATACCTGGATGTACAATTGTCCTACCACCATTTTTTGAAAAAACTTTTCTTTATTGACTCTTCTTTGTACCCTTGTCAAAAATCAGTGGATCATAAATGTGAGGGTTTATTTCTGGACTTCCTTTACATATATACTTTGAACTTTAAAGAACTCATTGTTTTTTTCTGATTATTCCCTTTTCATCCTATTTTTCTACCACAAGTCCATTATCTCTCTGGGGATACTGATGATAGCCTTTAAAGCTTTCACTTCTCTGATTCTATAGGGTGCTTTTTATCTGTTCTGGGCTTTAACTCTGTGTTTCATTTTGTAGTGTCTACAATAATGTATATTACTCTTGATTGTCTTAGACTTAAGCTAAGTCTAAAGATGAGCACTACAGGCTGATTGAAACTCTATGGATTTGGGTAGAACTTATCTACTATGGGCCTCTGTAGAGTGATCCAGCTAGATCTGATCAATATGTCAGTATGTAAAGTATTTTTCTTTTACCTCCTTGGTTAGGTTTATTCCTAGGTATCTTATGGTTTTTGCTGCAATTATAAATGGGATTGGTTCCTTGATTTTTCTTTCTGCTACTTCATTAATGGAATATAGAAATGCAACAGATTTCTGTATTTTTATTTTGTATCCTGCAACTTTACTGAATTCTTGTATCAGTTCTAGCAACTTTTTATGTGGAGTCTTTTTGGTTTTCTATATAGAGTATCATGTCATATGCAAAGAGTGAAAGTTCGACTTCTTCCTTGACAGTTTGGATTCCTTTTATTTCTTTTTGTTCTCTCATTGCTGTGGCTAAGACTTCCAGGACTATATTAAATAATAGTGGTGAGAGTGGACATCTCTTTTTCCTGACCATTGAGGATGATATTAGCTGTGGGTTTTTTATAAATGGTCTTTATTGTATTGAGGTATGTTCCCTCTAACCTTACTTTGTTGAGGGTTTTTTATCATGAATGTATGTCTCCTGAGGCAAGGGAAACAAAAGCAAAAATGAACTATTGAGACTTCGTCAAGATTCTGCACAGTGGGGGCGCCTGGGTGGTTCAGTTGTTAAGCATCCGCCTTCGGCTCAGGTCATGATCCCAGAGTCCTGGGATTGAGCCCCACATCGGGCTCCCTGCCCAGTGGGAAGCCTGATTCTCCCTCTCCCACTTCCCCCTGCTTGTGTTCCTTCTCTCGCTGTGTCTCTCTCTCTCAAATAAATAAAAAAAATCTTTAAAAAAAAAAAGATTCTGCACAGTGAAGGAAACAACCAACAAGCCTAAAAGGCAACCTATGGAATGGGAGAAGATATTTGCAAATGACATATCTTATAAAGTGTTAGTATGCAAAATCTATAAAGAACTTACCAAAGTCCACACCCAGAAAGTAAATAATCCAATTAAGAAATGGGCACAAGATATGAATAGACATTTTTTTCAAAGAAGACATACAGATGGCTAACAGACACGTGAAAAGATGCTCAACGTCATTCATCATCAGGGAAATAGAAATCAAAACTATGATGATACCACCTCACACCTGACAAAATGGCTGAAATTAACAACACAGGAAACATTAGGTGTTGGTGAGAATGTGGAGAAAGGGGAATCCTCTTTACACTGTTGGTGGGAATGCAAACTGCTGCAGCCACTCTGGAGAAGAGTATGGAGATTCCTCTAAAGTTAAAAATGGAATTACCCTCTGACCCCAAAAAAGTGATCCAGCAGTGGCACTTGTAGGTATTTACCCAAAGAATACAGAATTACTAATTTGAAGGAATACATGCACCCCGCTATTTATAGCAGCATTATCTACAGTAGCCAAATTATGGAAAGAGCCTAAATGTTCATCAACTGACTGATGAATGGATAATGTGGTATATGTGTATGTATATATATGTACATACGTGCACACACACACATACACATATAAACACACACATATGTATACATACACGTGATAGAATATTTCTCAACCATAAAAAATAATGACATCTTGCCATAAATGCCTTTCAAAATCATTTATAAAGAAAAGCATGTATGGGGGCACCTAGGTGGCTCAGTGGGTTAAGCCTCTGCCTTCAGCTCAGGTCATGATCTCAGGGTCTTGGGATCGAGCCCCACATCGGGCTCTCTGCTCAGCGGGGAGCCTGCTTCCCCCCCTCTCTTTCTGTCTGACTCTCTACCTACTTGTGATCTCTGTCTGTCAAATAAATAAATAAAAATCTTAAAAAAAAGGCATGTATGATGCCTGTTGTTTGTAACACTATGTCATATGTGAGAATTTTGAAACAATTTTGGGTAAATACCTACTAGTGCCACTGCTGGATCGCTTTTTTGGGGGCAGAGGGTAATTCCATTTTTAACTTTTGAGGAACCTCCATACTGTTCTCCAGATGCACCAGTTTGCATTCCCACCAACAGTGTAAGAGGATTCCCCTTTTTCCACATCCTCATCAACATCTATTGTTTCCTGTGTTGTTAATTTCAGCCATTCTGTCAGGTGTGAGGTGGTATCATCATAGTTTTGATTTCTATTTCCCTGATGATGAATGATGTTGAGCATCTTTTCACGTGTCTGTTAGCCATCTGTATGTCTTCTTTGGAAAAAAATGTCTATTCATGTCTTGTGCCCATTTCACAGTTTTGAAACAATTTTGAAACAATTTTCTGTAATTAGCACATGGTTGGTAATAATAGTCAATGCTCCTTAAGTATTTACTATTTGTCAGGCAGTGTTCTAAACACTTTAGAACATGTATTAATAAATATCTTCAAAACAATCTTGTGAGGTGGGTATTATTAATATTTTCATTTCATAAATGAGGATACTGAGGAACAAGCTCAAGTCCAGAGCTAGTTATTTGTAGAGCCAGGATTAGAATGCATATCTGACTCACTCCAAAGTTCGTGCTTTTCTCATTATGGTATTCTGCCTTTAGAGGCAGGAAGAAGCAGGCTAGTAAGGAGGCTAATGGAGTAATGCTGGTGTGAGTTGATAAATGCCTGGACTAAGTACATTTGTATTACCACAGTGATTGGATTTTCTTAGTACTGATTTCAGATAATCTCCTTGTCCTCATGAGCCATGAAAATGTTAGGCAAAATCCAGTGTTATGGCATATAAAATATATTTCCTAGGTTGCTTGCAGTAATAATTTTTTAATTAGACTGTGTGAACCAATTTTTTATTATGGTAACCTGATCACCGTGGGAAATGAGAATGAAGAAAAAAATCTAAGGAGTAATGCTAATAATAGTTACTCTTTAAAGATTTATTTATTTATTTGAGAGAGAGAAAACAGTGTGGGGGAGGAGGGAGCCAGATGTGAGACTTGATCCCAGGACCCTGGAATCATGACCTGAGCCAAAGGCAGACAATTAACTGTCTGAGCCACTGAGGCACCCCTATAGTTACTTTTTAAATCAGTTACTACCAGCTGTCAGATACTATGCCAAGTGATTTACCTGTATTAATTAACCTTAATTAGTTAATGCCATGGCTAGGATAGGTTAAATAGTTGTCTAATTTCATATGGCTTCTTAGTAGCAGATTTTTTTTTTTTTTAAAGAGAGAAAGATGATAGTGAGGGGTAGGAGAGGGAGAAAGAGAATCTTTTTAAAAAATTATTTTTATTAACATATAATATATTATTTGGCCCAGGGGTATGGGCCAGTGAATCATTAGGCTTACACACTTCACAGCATTCACCATATCACATACCATCCCAATGTACATAACCCAACCACCCTCTCCATACCCCCACTCCCCCAAGAAACCCTCAGTCTGTTTTGTAAGATTAAGAACCTCTTATGGTTTGTCTCCCTCCAGATCCCACCTTGTTTCATTTTTTCCTTCCCTACCCTCCAAACCCCCCACTCTGCCTCTTAAATTCCTCATATCAGGGAGATCATATGATAATTGCCTTTCTCTGATTGACTTACTTCGCTCAGATAATACCCTCTAGTTCCATCCACGTTGTTGCAAATGGCAAGATTTCATTTCTTTTGATGGCTGCATAGTATTCCATTGTATATATATACCACGTCTTCTTTATCCATTCATCTGTTGATGGACATCTAGGTTCTTTCCATAGTTTGGCTATTGTGGACATTGCTGCTATAAACATTTGGGTGCACGTGCCCCTTCGGATCCCTACATTTGTATCTTTAGGATAAATACCCAATAGTGTGATTGCTGGGTCATAGGGGAGCTCTATTTTCAACTTTTTGAGGAACCTCCATGCTGTTTTCCAGAGTGGCTGGACCAGCTGGCATTCCTACCAACACTGTAGGAGGGTTCCTGGGAGAAAGAGCATCTCAAGAGGCTTCACACACAGCCTGGAGCCTGATACAGGGCTTGATCTCACAATACTTGAGATTATGACCTGAGCCAAAAATCAAGAGTTGGATGCTTAACTGACTGAGCCACCTACACGCCCCAGTAGAACTGTTTTGAACAAACATCTTAATCATTAGAAGCCCTTGAACTTCCATTGCACTGCTCTGGAAATAAACTGGGGTTACCCTTGTAGCTCACTGATGTTAAGATTACAACATGTCAAATGCCTCTGTAGTGTCAGATGGTTTGGAGGAACAAAGTTGATCAAAGTTAATTTTGACATGGGAAATTGGGTGTTTTTAAACAGATATTAAGACAGAGGAAGAAAATGTGTTGAGGGAAATAGCCACTAACCAATGGATTAGAATTTGACAAAGGGAGAGGTGTTGCAAAGTAGGGGTATGGTTTCCTCTCTGACTTTATTCCTGATTGATTTTACTCGCTGCAGGATTACAAATGGCACAGTGTTACTAGTGTCTCCTCCATAATCTGTTATCCACAACTAGTTAGATTAGTAGGTTAGATTAAGACCTGAGCTTGATGTCAGTGACTCCGTTGAGATGACCTCACTCTAAGGAAAACTTCTGTAAGAATAAGCTCTAATGAGCTTTTCTAAAACTCACATTGTTCTTTCTTTGTATGATTATTGGTTTGTCATTAACTTTAGCATTTGTTCTAAGATGTAGAACTGAAGGACCAATGGGCAGAAACTAAGAAAGACAGAATAAGGCTCTGTACGTGTGTCAAAAGAGTGTGTGGACAGGTTCCTGAGATCATCCTTAGATTGGATGAATCACGTAGCTAAGAGTATTCTCAGAACTCAGTATATAATCATACTCACAGGTATGACTTATTATCATGAAAGCAAAATCAGCTAAGGGAAAAGATGCATATGGTGAAGTCTGGAGGAAACAGGTGCAAGCTTTTAAGAGTCCTCTGGTGGAGTTGGACAAGATGTGTTTAATTCCTGCAGCAGTAAGTATTGTGACAAGTGTGAAATGTCTACCAAGAAAGCTTTATTAGACACTCAGTGCCTAAAGTTTTTACTGGGGACTGGTTGTGTAGGAATCCTCTTCTTATCACATACCATCCAGACCCCCTAGAAAGAAAGCAGGTATTCATCATAAACCACATTGTTTCTATAAATAGTTTAGACACTGTGAGCCATTCTTACGAGTTCTGACAATGATGGTACCTTCCTGAAATCTAAGTTCCTAGATACTAACCAAGGGCCAACCTTGAAAGCAGGACTTTCTAAGGAGAGCATTCTCAAGCCTGGTATGTTAACTTTTTATGGTATTAGGAAGACCTTTCTAAAGTGCAGACAGAAGGTGAAATAGGCTAATATAGGAAGTAAACGTTACCTTGTTAGTAAAAGGCATTTACAAATAAGTTGGATAAAAACTTGTATGAAAGGGGTGCCTCGGTGGCTCATTCAGTTATGCATCTGACTCTTGATTTTGACTCTGGTCATGATCCCAGGGTCATGGGATTGAGCCCCATGTTAGGCACCATGCTCAGTGTGGAGTCTGCCTGAAATTTTCTCTCTCTCCCTCTGCCCCTGCTCATCTACTCTCTCTCTCTCAAATAAATAGATAAAATCTTTCAAAACAACTTACATGAAAAGTTTTAGAGAAAAAAAAAGTTTCAGAGGTGATCTATCCATTGCTGCTATTCTAGGACTTTTTAAAAATCCCATGAAATGTATAATTTTGCAGTTTCTTTTTTTCTTTTGTTAGTCCTTTAATACACAGCACTATATTAGAAGTCAAGAGACTTGAGTCTCTTACTTAGTGCTGTCATTCTTCACTTGTCTCCTTCATTTTTCTTATCTGTTTATAAGAGACTTAAACTTTTTGATCTCAGATGCTCTGCCTACCTCTGATATCTCTGTCCCTTGAGAGAGTCCACTGGATTACTTTGATCATTAAAAAGCTCTTGATGATACTGAGGTTAGAAATCTACTTACCTTTATTGTCTAACCATCCCTATTGTTCTTAATTATGTCTTGGACAGATCTATTCCATTTCTCACCTATAGTGCCTGTGTATGAGTTCCACCACTCTTGGTGTTGGTGCTAATGAATTTTCCAGACTGAAGTTTGAGTTTAGCTTCTTACTCTAGGTTAGTGGAACTGGGGCAATAAGGAATGGGGGAAACTCCATGGATAGCTAAAGACAAGGGAAATGTTTGTTCCTTCCTCCTATAGTTCCTCTTAGACTTGGAAACGCTTTGGGTTTAGGAAAACACTCAGAAAATACTGAAAGTGCTTGAATGTTCCTAAAACTCCAGGGTCCCAATAATTTATTTTTTTTGTGGACTGTAGTGATTCTCCCTGAGCATAAAGAACCTAGGTGTGGACTGCTATTGGCCCTTTATCATCTGTTCTGCCAGTGGTCTCTCCTGAGGATGGTGCAGAGCCCAACCATCTGCTAGTTTTCATCTGTCTGGAAACAGGAGCCCACTGGAGTTAAAAAAGACCTAACCTCTCCATCTACCTAGCAGAATTAAAGTGACATCTAAATTTAACCCCCATAAGCTGTCAATACTCTACCAAGCAGAAAATGATGGAAGTTAGGGAGTAAGAAATCTTAAGAGGCCATAGAATGTTTTTCATGGGTTGAAGTGGGAAGAGGAGAATGCTAAGACAAGTCTTTTGTCCAGACATGTTTCTTCCCATTCATGTAATTCAGAAATCTATTTCAGTATCTCTGTTAGGTAATCATTTACATTTGAATTAAAACCATTCATTGGTCAAGAGTTTATTTCTGTGACTTGAGATAATTCATTCAGTCACTCTGAATATTCTTTATAATGTCAAGGTGAAAGCTGCTTCCCTATAACATCAACTATTTTTAATTTTCCTAAGTATATCTCTTAGTGTCATTCAGATTGTCCCGTTTTCCTCTGAGGAAGCCCTTCAAAATATTGTTGTACCCTGCAGATGCCTCTGGAAAATGTAATTCATTAAATTCATATGAAAATTAGTTGATCAGATTCTTTCCTCCAGGATGGTGGATTAGATAAGTATCTAGAAGGAATAATTAATTTTAGAGCAATCCTGGCTGAATAGTGTTATAGCAGCCTTTAGGGAACCTACAGGCATTAGGTATCTCTGGGGAGTCAGGGGAAGATGGAGAGTTGACAGAGGTGCAGAAAGGTAGACAAGGTATCCCAGCAGTTACATGTTACTTAAGAATTTATAGAATATAGGGGGAAATCCTGGGCTGGGTTCAAGGGTCCTGGGTTTTAGTCTTGCCTTTATTCTTGATGAGCTCTATAATTCTGAGCAGTCACTCCTGGTGCCTGGTTTTTGTATCTGTAATGTGAGGTAGTTAGATTAGAAAATTAATAGGCCCTGGGTAGCCCTTAAAGCACTATAGGCTATGATTACCAGAAAATAGACCAAATGCATTTTAAGAAGATTTCTGCCCTAGATATCTAACTTGGCCTCTAGGGGACACACGTATCTTCAAGATGAGCAAATTTAATTCTAAACATTCTTTTTTCTTTTGATGGTTTCCTTGGTCCCTATGAATTATAAAATCAGTAGCTTCTGAAGAGATCTACATTCAGAGCTGATGAAGCGAGTCAGTCTCCGGCTATGGCCTTTAGAAATGCTTACGCCATTTGCCTGCAAATGTGTTGCCTATTTTATTTTTATTTTTTCTCTGCTTTTAATATTCTTTTATTATTTTTTCTTACCAATAGTTTATTTTTTAAGTATTTACTTAAATTCCAGTTAGTTAACATACAGTATAATATTAGTTTTAGATGTACAATATAGTAATTCAACACTTCCATAAAATGTGTTGTTATTTTTAAATAAACATGAGGAAGGGGGTCCAATAGGAAGATACTGAACTCATGGATTATTTCCCTCTGAAAAACATATGAAAACTAGATGAACTGCTTTCTACAACAAAGGATAAAAGGATCATATTGAGATGAGTAGGAGAGGTAGAGGTAAGGTCTCACACACAATCCCACCCCTGGCCTGGGGACCACAATAAGGAGGATCTCACCAGATAAGCTCTTCTCCTGGAGGAAGGAGATATCAGTGCCCCACTTTGGGCACCTCAGCCCCTGGGATCTGAACTGAAAAGATGAACCTCCAGAACCTCTGGCTTGGAAAACCAAGAAGGCTGATGTCTGGGAGTCCTAAAGTGCTACAGAAAAGTGAGAATCTCCTCTTGGAGGGCTCACATGTGGTCTCACTCACCTGGAGACCTAGTGAAAAATAGGAGTTTGAAAAGTCCCTAGACGATGTATGAGGGAGATTCACTTGCTGATCTGGAGGCATCAGCTGGAGAGGCAGGGAACAGCTGAAACACTCCACAGAGATGGAGGCATTGGCAGATACCATTGTTGTACTCTCCAGATAGCCTGCCAGCACAGGCAGGTGAGTTTGGATGTGGCACCCTCCCACCACCCTGTTGCGACCTATGGGAATAATCAGTCACAGTGCTTACTGAAGCTGGAGAGCATGGACAATTGCAGCACTCCCCCACTCCCTAGCTGGGGTGGGTGAGCACAAATGGTTGTAGAGTTCTCCTGCTCCCTAGCTAAAGTCTGTGAGCATAGATAGTTGTGTCACTCTCCTTCCCCCTGGCTAGAGCTGGGAAGTGCAAGCATTCCCCACTCCCAGCCTGAAGCCTGTGTGTGTGATCAGACAGGGCATCCTCAGTGAATTGCTGAAGCCCACAGGTACATGCAGTCAATACATTCCTTCCCCACACAATGCCTCTCTTGCCCTGCTCTGCCGCTTTTCTGAAGCTGGCAATTGTGCTCCACCAACTGCAGTCCATAGCAGCCTTACTAAAGCCAGCTGGCCCATACACTGTACAAAGGAGATACCCCTTGATTGCCTGGCCCTGGTGCCCCTGAGGGCTGGTGTTCCAAAAATTCCATGGGACTTGAAAAAATCAGGAAGACAGTTCTTGGCACTATACCGCTCAGGGCACTGCACAGACAGCAGACACAATCCTAACCTTCCTATGAAAAAGGCCTCTTTACTTGGCCTGGAGCTTTAGAATGAGGGATAGGCTTCAGGTTTCCCATACTTTGAGAGGCTAAGGAGGCACTCCCAGGGAGATACCATCCTTTTACACACACTTGGCCTCATTTTAGCTCTATGAAACTTCCCAGGAAGGAGCTAATATATTTGTCTGGAGCCGCAATTTTTGCAGCTGTGGCCCAGGGAACACCTTTAGATCTCCTAGCTTCCAGTTAGTCTGAAACTAGGTGCTAAATGAGATTCCTCTGCTTGGACTACTAACAGGTCTTGGCACACCTTCAACAATGGGTACATATCAAGGATAATTCAGGCAGTTTAGACAATCAAAAGGTTTGAGAAACTGCCAAGAGATAGGGCAAGATTGAACAAGAAGGATCATCATCTACACAAGGCCACTCCTTCAAGACTGAAGAGAGGTAGCTATTCCATCTTACACAGAGAAACAAACATAGGGTCAAGCAAAATGGGGAAACAGAGAAATGTGTTCCAAACAAAAGAACAAGGTGAAACCTCACAAAAAGACCTTAATTATGTGGAAATAAGTAATTTACCTGATAAATAATTCAAAATAATGGTCATAAAGATGTTTGCCAAAATCAGGAGAAGAATGGTTGAACGCATTGAGAACTTCAACAAAGAGATAGAAAACAAGAAAGTACCAAACATAAGTCACAGAGCTGAAGAATACAGTAACTGAACTGAAAAATACGTTAGAAGGGCCACACACATATTGGATGAAGTAGAAGAATGGATCCACAACCTGGAAGATAAAGCAATGGAACTCAACCAAAGTTGAACTCAACCAGAGCAGCACAAAGAAAATAAAAAATTTAAAACAATGAAGATAACCTAAGGAATCTCTGGGACAATGTTAAGTTGGTTAACATTTGCTTTATAAGGGTTGTAGAAGGAGAAGAGAGAGAAAAGGGGGCAGAAAACTTATTTGAGGAAATAACGGGTGCAAACTTTCCTAACCTAAGGGAGAAAATAGTCAGGTCTAGGAAGCCCAGAGAGCTTCAGATAAGATGAGCCCAAAGACAGCTACACCAAGACACATTATAATTAAAATGTCAAAAGTTGAAAAGAGAATCACAAAAATAGCAAGAGAAAAACACGTTGTTACATCCAAGGGAAACTTCATAAGGCTATCAGAAGATTTCTTAGTAGAAACTTTGCAAACCAGAAGGGAGTGGCCTGACATATTCAAAGTCCTGAAAGAAAGGGGGAAAAAACAAACAAACAAACAAACAAAAAAACAACCCAACAAACTTCCAACTAAGAATATTCTGCCTGGCGAGATTATCATTCAGATTTAAAGAGATAAAGAGTTTTCCAGACCAGCAAAAGCTGAAAGAGATTATCACTATTAAACTGGCCTTAGAAGAAATAATAAAGGACTTATTTAAGCTGAAAAGAGATGGCACTAATTAATAACAAGAAATATCATGGGACGTCTAGGTGGCTCAGTGGGTTAAAGCCTCTGCCTTCAGCTTAGGTCATGATCTCAGGGTCCTGGGATTGAGCCCCGCATCAGACTCTCTGCTCAGCAGGGAGCCTGCTCCCCCACGCCCCTGCCTGCCTCTCTGCCTACTTGTGATCTCTCTCCCTGTCAAATAAATAAATAAAATCTTAAAAACAACAACAACAACCAAATATTCAAAAGTAAAAGTCTCACTGGAAAATGTAAATATATAGTAAATGTAGTGGATTAATCACTCCTAAAGCTACTAAGAAGTTTAAAAAACAGAAATAGTAAAATGAACTAAAACTATGATAATTAGCAAAACGATACATAAGATAGAAAGATGCAAAAAGTGACATAAAAAACAAAATGCTGGGGGAGGAGTAAAAATTTGGAGCTTTGAAATATGTTCAAATTTAAGTTGGTATCAACTTAAAATAGATTGTTATATATATATATATGATGATACATAGGAACCTCATAGTAACCACAAAACGAAAACTTATGGTAGCTATGCAAAAGAAAATGAGAAAGGAATCTAAATAACACTAAGGAGTCATCAAATGACAAAGGAAGAGAAAAAGAGGAGAAGATAGGAACAGAGAGAACTATGAAAACAGCCAAAAAACAGTTAACAAAAATGGGAGTAAGTAGTGGTGCCTGGGTGGCTTAGTTGGATAGGTGTCTGACTTGTGATTTTTGGCTCAGGTCATGATCTCATGGGTCATAGGATTGAGCCCTGCATCAGGCTCTACACTCGGTGCTCAGCAGGAAGTCGGCTTGTGATTCTCTCTCCCCTACTGGCCCTCCCCTCACTCACTCACTCTCTCTAAAATCAATAAATAATCTTTTTTAAAAAATGGCAATAAGTACATACCTATCAGTAATTACTTTAGAGACACTTGGGTGGCTCAGTCAGTTAAGTGTCTTCAGTTGAAGTCATGATCCCAGGGTCCTGGGATTGAGCCCCGTGCCGGGCAGCCTCCTTAGTGGGGAGTCTGCTTCTCCCTCTGTCCCTTCCTCCTCACCCTCCCCCCCAACTTTGTACTCTCTCTGGCTCTCTTTGTCAAGTAGATAAAATCTTTTTAAAAAATTAATTACTTTAAATGTAAATGGGCTAAATTCTCCAATCAAAGACATGGAGTGGCTGGATGGATTTTAAAAAGATGCATTTATATATTGCCTTTAAGAGATTCCCTTCAGAAATAAGGATACAGTGGGGCATCTGGGTGGCTCAGTCAAGTAAGCGTCTGTCTCTAGTTTGAGTCATGATCCCAGGGTCCTGGGATTGAGCCCCACATCAGGCTCCTTACTCAGTGGGGAGCCTGCTTCTTCATCTCCCTCTGCTGTTCCTCCTGCTTGTGATTTCTTGCTCTCTGTGTCAAATAAATAAATAAAATCTTAAGAAAAAAAGGTAAGGACACACAGAGACTGAAAGTGAAAGAATAGAAAGAGATATTCCACACAAATGGTAGCAAAAAGGAAGCTGGTATAGCTATACTCATATTAGACAAAACAGACTTTAAAACAAAGACTATAATAAAAAACAAAAAGGAGCACTGCATAATGTAAAGGGGTCAATACAGCAAGATGATATAATGTTTCTAAATATATGTGTACATAACATAGGAGCACTGAAATTTGGAACAAATATTAACATCTAAAGAGAAATTAACAACAATACAATAATAATAGGGGATTTCTAAACCCAATTTCCATGAATGGATAGATCATCCATATAGAAAATCAATAAGGAAGTATCAATTTTAAATAACACATTAGACCAGATGGACATAATTGATATATATAGAACATTCCATCCAAAAAGCAGTAGAATACACATTCTTTTCAAGTACACATGTAACATTCTTTGGGTAGATCACGTGTTCAGCCATAAAACAAGTTTCAGTAAATTCAAGAAGATTGAAATCATACCAAGCATCTTTTCTGACCACAGTGTTATGAAACTAGAAATAAGTTATAAGAAGAAAACTAGAAAAAAACAAAATTCATAGAAATTAAACATGTTACTGAACAATTACTGGGTCATAGAAGAAATAAAAGAAGAAATAAAATATTAGAGACAAATGAAATAGAATGTACCAAAATTTGTGGGAGATAGTAAAGCAGTTATTAGAGAGGAGTTTATAGCAAAATTGGCCTACCTCAAGAAATAAAAGAAATCTCAAATAAACTACTTAATTTTACACCTAAGTAACTAGACAAAGAACAAATGAAAGAAAAGGAGAAAAAAAGCCCAGCTTTAGTAGAAGGTGAGAAATAAGGATCAGAGTGGAAATACATGAAATAGGAACTAAAAAGACAATAGAAAAAAAATCAATTAAAGTAAGAGCTGATATTTTTAAAAAAATTTTAAAAAGTTGATATTTAGCTAGACTCAACACATGAAAAAAGAGAAGGCTCAAATAAATGAAGTCAGAAATTAATGAGGGGTGTCTGGGTGGATCAGTCATTAAGCGTCTGCCTTTGGCTCAAGTCATAGGGTCCTGTGATCGAGCACTGCACTGGGCTCCCTGCTCCACAGGAAAGCCTGCTTCTCCCTCTCCCACTCCCCCTGCTTGTGTTCCCTCTCTCTCTGTCAAATAAATAAATAAACTCTTAAAAAAAGAGAAATGAATGAGAAGTTACAATTGATACCATAAAAATACAAAAGATCCTAAGAAACTGCCATGAACAAATTATACACCAACAAATTGGACAACCTAAAAATATTAGATAAATTCCTAAAAACTTACAATCTTTGAAGACTGAACCATGAAGAAATAGAACATCTGAATAGACTGATTATTAGCAAAGAAATTGAATCAGTACTCAAAAACCTACCAAAAAACAAGGGTCCAGGACCAGATGTCTTCACTGGTAAATTCTACCAAACATTTAAAAATTTAATACTATTCTTCTCAAACTCTTACCAAAAAAACCTGAAGAAGAGAGAATGCTTCCAAACTCATTTCAGGAGGCCAGCAATACCCTGATACCAAAATCAGACAAGAACACCACAAAAATGGAAATTTATAGGCCAGTATCTTTGGTGAACGTAGATATAAAAATCCTTAAGAAAATATTAGCAAACTGAATTCAGTAATACGTTAAAATGATTATAAACCATGATTAAGTAAAATTTATTCCATGGATGCAAGAATGGTTCAATATTAGCAAATCAATCATGTGATACATCATATTAACAAAATGAAAGACAAAATAATAGGATTATCATAATAGATGCAGAAAAATAATTGGCCAAATTTAACATCCATTTATGATAAAGACTTTCAACAAAGTGGGAGCATACTTCAACATAATAAAGATTATAATAATATCATACTCAGTATTGCAGCTAATATCATACTGCAGCTAATACTATACTCAATATTGAGATGCTGAAAGCTTTTTCTCTAAGATTATAAATAAGACAAGGATACCCACTATCCTCACTTTTATTCAACATAGTATTGGAAGTCCTAGCCCCAGCAATTAGGCAAGAAAAAGAAATAAAGACATACAAATTGGAAAGAAGTAAAACTCACTATTTTCAGATGACATGACACTATATAGAGAAAACCCTAAAGACTCCACCTAAAACCTGCTAGAATTAATAAATGAATTCAGTAAAATTACCGGATATAAGATTAATATATAAAAATCTATTGCATTTCTGTATACTAATAATGAACTATTAGAGCAATCATGAAAATAATCCCATTTATAATTGCAACATAAATAATAAAACCTGGAAGAATAAATTTCTTTTTTAAAATTTTTATTTAAATTCAATTTGATTACCATATAGTGTATTACTAGTTTCAGAGGTAGAATTTCGTGATTCGTCTGTTTCATATAACACCCAGTGCTTATTCTATTAAGTGCCCTCCTTAATACCCACCATCCACTTACCTTTCCTCACCCCCCTTCCCTCCAGCAACCCTCAGTTTGTTTCCTATAGTTAAGAGTCTCTTGTGGTTTGTTTCCCTCTCTGTTTTTGTCTTATTTTTCCTTCCTTTCCCCTATGTTCATCTGTTTTGTTTCTTAAATTCCACATATGAGTGGAATCGTGGTCTGTTTTGCTTAGCATGATACCCTCTAGTTCCATCATTGCCACTGTGAACAGCAAGATTTCATTCTTTTTGATGGCTCAGTAATATTGCTATATATATATATATCTCCCCTATCTTCTTTATCCACTCATCTGCCTCATATCCATTCATCTAGGCTCATAGTTTGGCTATTGTGGACATTGCTACTATAAACATTGGGGTGCATGTGCCTCTTCAAATCAGTGTGTTTGTATACCTAATAGTGCAATTGCTAGGTCATAGAGTAGCTAGATTTTTAACTTGTTGAGGAACCTCCATACTGTCTTCCAGAGTAGTTGCACCAGTTTGCATTTCCACCAACAGTGTGAGAGGGTTCCCCTTTCATGTAGGAATAAATTTAACCAAAGAGGTGAAAGATCTGGATACTGAAAACTATAGGACCTTGATGAAAGAAATAAAAGAAGACACCAATGACTGGAAAGATATTCTGTGCTCATGGATTGGAAAGATTAATATTGTTAAAATGTCCATGCTGCCCAAAACAATCTATAGATTTAATGCAATCTGTATCAAAATTCAAATGACATTTCTCACAGAGCTAGAAAAAAAAATTCTAAAATTTGTATGGAACCACAAAGATCCCAAATAGCCAAAATAATTTTGAGAAAGAACAAAGTCAGAGGTATCACCCTCCCTGATTTCAGAATGTACTACAAAGTTATAGTAAACAAAACAATATGGTATTGGCACAGAAACAGACAGTAACACCCAGAAAGCAAATAATCCAGTTAAGAAATGGGCACAAACCCATGCATATATGGTCAATTAACTTTTTTTTTTTTAAGATTTTATTTATTTATTCCACAGAGAGAGAGATCACAAGTAGGCAGAGAAGCAGGCAGAGAGAGGGGGACGCAGGCTCCCTGCTGAGCAGAGAGCCCGATGCGGGGCTCGATCCCAGGACCCTGAGATCATGACCCGAGCCAAAGGCAGAGGCCCAAACCACTGAGCCACCCAGGCACCCCGGTCAGTTAACTTCTGATAAAGGAGGCAAGAATATACAATAGGGCAAGGACCCTCTCTTCAGTAAATGGTGTTGAAAAAAACTGGATAACTAAATGGCAAAGAATGAGACTAGACCACTATCTTGTACTGCTTATAAAGATCAAAGGAAAATGTATTAAAGACTTGATTGTAAGACCTGAAACCATAAAACTCCTAGAAGACAGGTTGTAAGCTCCTTGACATTAATTTTAGGGTTGATGTTGTTTGAATCTGACTCCAAAGGCAAGGGAAAAAGGCAAAAATAAATGATCAGAACTATACCAAACTAGAAAGCTTCTCCACAGTGAAGGAAACCATCAGCAAAATGAAAAGGCAATACACCAAATGGGAGAAAATATTTGCACGTCATATATAAAAAATGGGTTAGTATCCAAAACATATAAAGAACTCATACAACTCAATAGCAAAACAAACAAAAACAAAAACAAAATTCAGTTAGAAAATGGGCAGAGGATCTAAACAGACATCTTTCCAAAAAAGATATACAGACTGCTAATGGACATGTGAAAAGATACTCAACATCACTAAACATCAGGGAAATGCAAATCAGAACTATAGTGAGATATCATCTTACCCCTGTCAGAATGACTGTTATCAACAAGGTAAGAAATGGGAAATGTTGGCAAGGATGTGGAGAAAAGAGAACCCTCATGAACTATTGGTGGGAATGTAAGTTGGTGTAGCTACTATGGAATGAAATATGGAGGGTTTTTTAAAAATTAAAGTTAGAGCTATTATCTAACAATTTCACTACTGGGTACCTATCTGAAGAAAATGAAAACATTAATTTGAAAAGATATATGCATCCATATATTCACTGAAGCATTATTTACAATAGCCAAGATATGGAAACAACCAAAGTATCCGTCAGTGGATGAATGGATGAAGATGTGGTGTGTTTGTGTGTGTTTGTGTGTGTGTGTGTGTATGAAATCTTGTCATTTGCAGCAACATGGTTGGAACTTGAGGGTATTATATTTATATTTAATATATGTATATATGTGTGTGTGTGTACACACACAATATATGTATATATGTGTGTGTGTATACACACGCGCACACACACACACACACACACACACACATATATGAAATCTTGTCATTTGCAGCAACATGGTTGGAACTTATGCTAAGTGAGTAAGTCAGCCAGAGAGAAAAATACTACATGATTTCACTTATATGTGAAATCTAAAAACAAAGCAAGCAAACAAACAAGCAAAGCCTAGACTTATCAGATACAGAGAACTAGACTGGTGATTGCCAGAAGGGAAAGGGTGAAATGGGTGAAGGGGATTAAGAAGTATATATTTCCACTTATAAAATAAATAAGTCATGGGGATATAATGTACAGCATAAAGAATATAGTCATAAATTTGTATTAAATGTTGAATCACTATATTGTACACCTGAAACTAAAATGTCCCAAAAGAGAGATGACACAGTAGAGTTGAAAGAATACTAAATAGTCTGAAGACTCAAGTTGAAGGACTGGCTCTGTCACTTCCTTGCCAGTAAACCTTGAGCTAGTGAGTTAACTTCTCCATGTCTTAGAATCTTTAGCTGTAAGGTAAGAGAGTTGGACTAAACTTTCAAGTAACTGAGACTTGGCCTCAGAAGTAAGACAATGGAGCTAGAAGCCCCTGGACAGAAAGTCGTCTGGGATGACAGCAGGGATAGGAAGATGTTCCTGACCAGGAGCCTGATAACGAAGCATTACTTCTTGTTGTACCTTGGCCTAATTGAAGTTGTGGTGTTTTATCCTGATCGTGCCACTGAAAGACTGGTTAGGTGGTGCTTTTCTAACTTTCCTCCCACAGATATCCCTTATGACAGGAAGATGAACTCAAGATTTTTGTGGGATAGGGGAACAGTACAGCATTAAACAGTCTACTTCAAGTTGAGCAACAGATACATTTAAAATGTTATATTAAGATAATCTCATGTAAATTTAAAAATTCTATTCTGTAACATTTTTGTTTTACTATCAACATTGAGTTTTAAATTATTTTTAGGGAAAAGAATATTCAAAACTATTTCCTTTGTCGCTTCCCCTTATAATCTCAGTGGACACAAGGCCTAAGTCTGGAATAATGATAAACACTAACCTGTTTATAGTAGTTTACTTTCAGAGGAGAGATAGAAGAGGACTTTCAGTTTATATTTTTATATTGAACTTATTGCAAGTATATATTCAGAAAAAGTGGAATTTTTTAAAAAGATTTTATTTATTTATTTGACAGAGATCACAAGTAGGCAGAGAGGCAGGCAGAGAGAGAGGGGGAAGCAGGCACTCCACTTGAGCAGGGAGCCTGATGTGGGGCTCAATCTCAGGACCCTGGGATCATGACCTGAGCAGAAGGCAGAGGCTTTAACCCACTGAGCCACCCAGGTGCCCCAGAAAAAGTAGAATTTTTAAAAACACCTACCTTTTCTCCAAAATATCATTGCATGAAATTGGTATTACAGGAAGAGTCTTTCTGCGTATTCTGTGGAGATACGTACTTTTTGACACATTTTTCCAATTTAAGGATCATGGGGCAATAGGAGAAGATGCCAACCTTGCTCTAATCTTTTCTCAGAAACATTTTGACATTGTATAGCCTAAGTTATAGTTTTTAATGTTAGTGTTTCCCAGACTGTTTGCTTCGACCTGTATGGGCAAATTTGATCATCCCAACCATGGAGAGGAGAGGTGTGATTGTTACAGTCTTTTTGTGAGGTAGCATGATGTAATAGGGAAAGGACTGGGCTTTGGAGTAAAAAAAATTATCTATTATTTATGTTTCTATATCTTATCTGTGCAAAAAAACAATAATGCCAAAGAACTTGAGTTCTGTCTGTGAGTTATAAGACCTTGGCAAGACATCTAAATTCTCTAAACTTTCATGACTTTATTCAGAAATGATCCCTGCATCCTTTGAGGGTTGTTATGAAAATTAAGTAAGATAATATATGCATAAGTGCCCAACATAGCACTTGGCACATACTAAATACTTAACAACTTACTTCTTTCTTCTTGTTGAGGAAGCACTTTATTCCTTTGAAAAAGCTTTCATATTCAAGGTCCATTTTGATCCTCTCAGCTCAATAGATAATTATTCTTATTTAAAATAAGGGAAGGTGAGGGATGTCCACTCACACCACTGTTATTTAACATAGTACTGGAGGTCCTAGCCTCAGCAATCAGACAACAAAAAGAAATAAAAGGCAACCAAATTGGCAAGGAAGAAGTCAAACGTTCACTATTTACAGATAACATGATACTCCATATAGAAAGCCCGAAAGACTCCACAAAAAAAAAGCTAGAACTGATACAAGAATTCAGTGAAGTTATAGGGTACAAAATCAACCTACAGCAATCTGTTGCATCTCTATACACCATTAATGAAGAAGCAGAAATAAATCTAACCAAAGAGATAAAAGATCTGTACTCTGAAAACTATAAACAATTATGAAAGAAACTGAAGATGACACAAAGAAATAGAAAAATATTCCATGCTCATGGATTGGGAAGAACAAATATTGTTAAAATGTCTATACTATCCAAAACAATCTATACATTTATTGCAATCCCTGTCAAAACACCAACAGCATTTTTCACAGAGCTAGAACAAACAATCCTAAAATTTGTATGGAACCGTAGAAGACCTGAGTAGCCAAAGCAATCTTGAAAAAGAAAAGTGAAGCTGAAGGCATCACAATTCCAGACTTCAAGTTCTATTACAAAGCTGTAGTGATCAAGACACTGTGGTACTGGCACAAAAACAGACACATAGGTCAGTGGAACAAAAAAGAAACCCCAGAAATGGACCCACTGCTATATGGTCAGCTAATCTTCAACAAAGCAGTAAAGAATATCCAATGGAAAAAAGACAGTTTCCAACAAATGGTGTTAGGAAAACTGGACAACATTCAAAAAACTAAAACTAGACCACTTTCTTACACTATACACAAAAATGAATTCAAAATGGATGAAAGACATAAATGTGAGACAGGTAATCGTCAAAATCCTAGAGGAGAACACAGGCAGTAATCTCTTTGACATCAGCTGTAACAACTTCTTACTAGATATGTCTCCAGAGGCAAGGGAAACAAAAGCAAAAATGAATTTTTGGAACTTCATCACATCACCTTCTGCACATTGAAGGAAACAATGAAACTAAAAGGAAACCTACAGAATGGGAGAAGGCATTTGCAAATGATATATCTTATGAAGGGTTAGTATGCAAAATCTATTAAGAACTTACCAAAGTCAACACCTAGAAAGCAAATAATCCAGTTAAGAAATGGGCACAAGACATGACTAGACATTTTTTTTCAAAGAAGACATACAGATGGCTAATAGACACATGAAAAGATGCTCAACATCATTCATCATCAGGGAAATAGAAATCAAAACTATGATGATACCACCTCACACCTGTCAGAATGGCTAAAATTAACAACACATGAAACAACAGATGTTGATGAGGGTGTGGAGAAAGGGGAACTGTCTTACCCTTTTGGTGGAAATACAAACTAGTGCAGCCACTCTGGAGAACAGTATGGAGGTTCCTCAAAAACTCATAAAAAAAATTTTACTCATCCTTCAAAGTAACTTGATATGGCATGGAGCACTGGGTGTGGTGCAAAAACAATGAATACTGTTACGCTGAAAAGAAGTAAAAAATTTTTTAAAAATGTTGTAAAGATCCTTCAAAACCAGGCAGAGCTTGACTTGAAGACATTTTTTAAGAATCCAAAAAGTGACATGATCAAATAGAGCTTTTGGAAGATCATATTAGTATGGCTGACTGGGGCTTGATTTTCTGAATCTTTGAATGTTGGGAAGGATAGTACTTCAGGCCTTTAAAGATTTTATTTGTCAGAGAGAGAGGGGGAGAGAGAGAGAGAGAGAGAGCGCGTGCGAGAGCACAAGAGCAGGCACAAGCAGGGGGAGCAGTAGGCAAAGGGAGGAGCAGGCTCCCTGCTGAGCAAGGAGCTTGATGGAAGACTCAGTTCCAGGACCCTGGAATCATGACCTGAGCCAAAGGCCTATACTTAACCAACTGAGCCACCCAGGCATCCCTGCTTCAGGCCTTTAGAATTCACTGCTTGGTTGGAATCAGAGATTCTTTGAATTGGAGAGGATCTTAAGTGTTATTTAAGATCCGAATAGGATCTTAAGTGTTATTTAGTCTAGCAGGTACCTGTCTTCTTATGTATCAGAAATTCATGCAGAACTTTAAAAAAAAAAAATTAAGACTCCCGGTTTCCATCTTAGATCTCTTTAATCAGACCCTCCATGTTGGGATCTTTGATTTTTCTCTTAATACATTTTCCACATGATTTTCATAACTAGTCAGAACTGTGGAACAATGTTTAAGAACCACAAGACTAGACCAATCCTGTTTCTCACCCAATTCCCATCATTTCATGAGTGGAAAATTTATTCCCAGCTCTCCTGTTTCTTAATTCATGTTCAGGACTTAATTCAATCCACCTTCACTTCTTCAACATTTTTTTGACCTGATATTTCCCTTTATATACCTGTTTCAAACAAAAACCAAAGCAGAATGAACAGCAACAAAAATACCCAGCCACTTACTGTCTACTTGTTATACCCCTGGGTGCTTATCCATGTTTACCTTATAATTCTTAAAATAACTCTGTGTGAAGGGTATTGTTATTCTGAATTCTAAAGAGGTTACATAACACTCAAGGCCATATAACTTTGAGGTGACAGAACTGAATCTTCAAACCAAGATTAATTCTGTACTTTATTTTTTTTGGCTACCTCCAGTGTCACCTTTTATTGTTATTCTGCTGAGTAGATCTCCTCTTCTTCGATGATGAGGTCTACAAATTTGGGTTCTCAGATTCAGTGTAGCCTGAAGGTATTCCACCATGTTCTCTTCTAGCCAAATCCTGTCCTCATGATGTCCTCATTCCTTCTTGAAGTCTTCTTACTATATTTCCATTTTTGAGCTCTTTCCAAGCTCATGTGAATTCAGAACACTTACTAGCTATACCACTTACCTGGAATCCCTTCACCACTCAGATTAGTTCATCTCTCATATATTATTTCTCATGTCCCTAACCAGATAGTAGGCTTCTTGGGATAAGGAATTGTTTTTCATGTGTCATTGCATTCTCTACCCTAGGTGTTCCAAAATGTTTTACATAGTTCCTACACAATAAATGTTTATTGATTGACCACTTGAAACATTTTGGGGATGAGAGAAGGGACTTTTGGGTCAGAATTTGAGGTGACTTTTGAGATCATCTTTTAGGTTTCTTGACCAATACCAAAGAGTTTTTGGAGCTCTGAAAGTAGCTTACAATATTTTTCCTTTTCCTACATTTTCAGCACTTTTCTCAGTGGGGGATCTGATGACTGTCCTTCTCTAGGTTCTGTTGACCATCCTTAATAACCCTTCCTCTCCTGGTCCACCTTTGACCTTGAACTTACCACTTCCCTGCTTTGGGCCTCTGTGCCTTAATTAGTATAAGGTCAAAGTAACCATTAAGTTTCTTTCTAGCTCTAATATTCTATGGTGCCATAGTCCAGAACCTCTGCTGAATGATGAGGTAAATTATTTATCACATTTCCTTGTCATCATAGAAGCCAAATTGGTTTGATGAACAGGTTCTGTAGAATAAAAACTTCTTCATCCAAGCCTCAGACTTAATGGGCATATTAGTGTTCATGGTCTCTATAGGTTTTTTGTTTGTTTATCAAAGGAAACTTCAGACATAGGAATAGTGGCATCTGTCAGGGTTAGCTGTAACTGAGAGATGTAAGCTAAGAAAATGTGATTGACATCATTAGACCTATTTTGACAGTGTGATAATATTCTCAAAGCACACCCCAGCATTTTAATTATTTTGATCTCATGTAGGTCAGAGTCTGGGTTTTATTTCCCTTCCCTGGGAAGGTGGGTAGACAGTTTAATGATGGTTTTGCCTACCAGGACATTTGGTTTTAATGATGAACTCAAATGTTTCTTTGTTCCAGTGAGAACTTAGTAAGGAAACTTAGTAGTAAAAATATCTTGATATGGGAAAATATAAGCACCTTTTGCTGAAATGAGGTTGCTCACATCACTGACCCTGAGCACGTTATTCTTCTTTCCACATCAATATTCTTTTTTTCTGAGTGTCCTGCCCCTCTTTGCTGGGGGCAAATATCCCCTCACTGAGTATCCCAACTGTACTAATAGGTCCTTTTCAAAAGCTCACTCCCATCTCCATCTCCCCAATAGCCCTTTATCCTTTCTCTATAGTTCTGATATAAGAAGCCTCTGTGTGCAATTTACTGCTTAGTTCTCTATTGTCTTCCTATATTATTATTTCACTGTTTTATGTCTATTCATTTGTCTCTATAAATTATTTGCTTTTTGAAGGCAAGGAGCAATCTTTGTTCATCTCTGTAATCCTAATATCACTGAGAGGCCCCAGAAACAGTACAGAGGAAGGAGTGAAGGGAGTGTAAGGGACTTAACATTTTTTGAATTTATACCTTGAACCAGGGCTATGTACCTTATTGTTTATTTTTCAGTCTTTATGACACCCTAAAGTTAGGAAATATTAGGTCCATTTTACTTAAGAAAACTTGACCTCAGAGAGGTTAAGTTGTGGGGAAGGGAGGTCAGAGGCAGTGTGGAATCAGGCATATTTAATATTATATTCCTTCCTTTCTGCCATTTACTTTTTGTCTTACCACAGTAAGTTATTTAACCTCTCTGAGTTTCAGTTTCAAGATGGAGATAAAACTACCTTATTGGGTACTTGTGAACCTAAATGAAATAGATAATATAAATAAGGAACTTTGGATACTTGGCCCATATGCAGTTAATAAATGAGATATAAGTAGTTAATACATGAGCAGTTAATAATGGCCCATAGCAGTTAATAAATGAGACATTTGAAAGTAGAATGGACAGGACTTGCTATTGGATTAGTTGTAGTTCACAAGAGAAAAAAAAATGAAGCATGACTCCTGGTGTCTGTCTTGAACAGCTGAGAAAATAATATAATTTACAGAGAATCTGGGACACTAGAAGCAAAACAGTTGTGAAACGGAAGTGACTAATTTTGAGATTTGATTGGGTAATTGAATATGCAACTCAACAGCTCAAAGGAGTGATCTGAAACAAAGATACATGTAAAATTTGGGAGTTCTTGGCTTATATGTGGTAACTGAACCCCTCAGGTAGAAGAGAAAGATAAAGAGTGGAGTCAGAGTATCTATATTCTGTAGAACTTCAGTATTTAAAAGTGAGTAGAGAGTAACCCAACATAGGCAACTTTAAAAAGGCAGCCAGATGGGTTGGAAAACCAGGAAAGTATAGTGTCACAGAATCCAAAAGAAGAAAACATTTCTTTTTTTTTTTTTAAGATTTTATTTATTTATTTGACAGACAGAGATCACAAGTAGGCAGAGAGGCAGGCAGAGAGAGAGGAGAAAGCAGGCTCTCCACGGAGCAGAGAGCCCCATGCGGGGCTCGATCCCAGGACTCTGGGATCATGACCCGAGCCGAAGGCAGAGGCTTTAACCCACTGAGCCACCCAGGCGCCCCGAGAAGAAAACATTTCAAGAAAGAACTGTCACACATGATATCTTTCTTTTTCTCCTTCCATTTACTCTTCGACCCAGTACAGTCTGGCTTCTGCACCATACCCTCAACTGCACTGAAATGGCTCTTTTCAAAGGACCGTTATCCACAGTTGGACACATTTGGTGGGCATTTCTCCATCCTCAATGAACAGCATTTAGCACAGTTGACCATTCCCTCTTTCTTTCCCTTACTTCTGTGGCTCCTCTTTTTTGTACCCTTTCAGAGTTATTCTTCCTTTACCTGATCCCTAAATGTTGGGTTTCCTCAGGGCTCAGAACCAAGCCCTTATCTTTCTGAAAATTCTTTTCTAAGGTGATCTCAACCATTGCTATAGATTTGTAATGATCTTGATCTAATAACTTCCAAATTTTTATTTCCAGTAAGAGTTTTCCAGTGAGCTTCAATTTTCTGCATGACATCTCCACTTGGAGATATATAGATATAGATATAGATAGATATCTATATAACTATATAGATATCTATATACATATAATATATAGATTAGATATCGATATCTGTATCTATCTATATAGATATCTATATACTTTATACTATATATTCTATATCTATATACTATATACTATATAGATATCTATATATTATATAGATATATTATATAGATATAGATATATAGATATATATTATATAGTATATAGATATCTATATAGTATATAGTATATAGATATCTATATAGATAGATATAGATATTTATGTCTATCTATATCTATACTATAGTATATATAGTATATGCATACTATAGTATATACTGTATACTATATATACACTACATAGATATATACTATATGTATATAGATATCTATATCTATATCTATATCTCCCAAACAGAACTATTGAATATTTTCCCCTTCAAACCTGTGTCTTCCTCAACACTTCTTTTCATCCTAATAAATAGTACCACTGTCTAAACCAGTCAAGCTTGAACATTGGGTTCAGCTTCACTCCCTCTCCCTCATTCTTCACATCTAACACCAAATCAGATGTGTTGTATTTTCAGAATATCTCAAATTATCACATTTCTGTTTGGTCTAGGTCCTATTACTTTTCACCTAAACTCTTAAAGTAGCCTCCTATCTACATTTTCTGCATTCAGTCTTGTCTTCCTATAATTCGTTCTCCATACTTCAAGGAAAGAGATCTCTTAAAAATGTAAATTTGGTGTGGCATGTATGAATTAAAGATGAAATTAATCAGTTTCACATTAAAACAGATTCTTGTTGGTTCCTTCAAAATCCTACAGCAGGTTAGGGGGTGGCTTGGAAGAGAACCCAGGTGTCTAGAGAACCAGTCCAGAGCTCCAGAAGGACACTTACTAATAGGATTCCAAGTGACATTTTCTCAAGGTTAAATAAAAAGAAAACACATGGGTTTTCTGTTTATTCTGTTAGTTATAAGACTTCTGCTATTTGATTTATATTATAAAATTCATTTGTGATCATCAGCTTTTGCTTATGCCTGAGGGCTCAGTGCCTTTGATGAGATTGGTTCTTACTACCAGCAGAGTGATAACTTCTTTATTGAGAATCAATTCAAAAAACATTTCCTCAGTTCCTTCTCTGTGTTAAATTTTAGGTCTACAAAGAGGACTAAGTTCTATACCTTATATCTGACCTCAAAATTCACAGTCCAGTAAAGCAAACAGGATAGATTAAGTATCAGCTATTATAAATGCATATAAAGAGGGCTATAGGAGAAGAAGCAGGAGTGATTGATTTGGTTCTTGGGTAGATGGAGTGAAGAAGACTTACCAGAGGAGTTAATACTTACACTAGATAATAAAGGATAAATCAGCATTTGCCATAAAGGGAGAGGACATTTTGGAAGAAAACATGATCACAGGTATAAAAATATATCAGATAACAATAGGGAAATATTTTATAAAATTACACTGTGACTCTAAATCCCAGAGGAAAGAAATTGTGCGCCAGAATATAAAGAGTCTGAGGAAACAGAAATAAGGAAAAGTGAATAGTGGATCAAGTTAAGAAGAATTCCCTAAGTCAAGAAGGAAACAGTTAGGTCAGTGAGAATGATGGAGTGCAGATCTCTGACAAATATCTCCATTAAAGTGATGTAATCAACTTTATGAATCAGTAGGGGAAAAAAAGCAATGAGCATTTTGGGCAAAACTTGTCAAAATCTACTTTGTTGTCAGAACTGTGGAAATTAACTATAGGTCTACAGCAATCCAAAGAGCATCTTCAAGAAAAATGGCTTAATCTCCATGAAAATGAGGATGGAGCTCCTTCAAAGCCCCATACCCAAAGAATTGACATCATTTGACTTGTTTGATGGTTCCCTGGAAGACTCCATTTGTAAGGCTTGTCTTTGCTGACCTGACTCGAAACTTGCCCAGTGGAAAAAAAGTCTTTTCTCTGGGGGCATTTTCTAAAAATGATCAGTGGCAATTGCTTAACATCATGACTGCCTGAGGTGGTAGAAATTTAAAAGGAAAAGTTGAGGAATGAGATGTCCATAGAGGACTTCAAAACCTCTGGAATATAACTTGCAATTTAGAAGGCCATGCACATGTACAGGGCTGAGTGCCTGTACAGGATTTGTAGACTACAGCAGAGTTGTAAGATGCCTGGCTGAGTAATGAAGTCTTATCCCAACACACAGAGATCCTTCAGGAAAGACTAGACTTACTGGTTCCAGGCATTTAAGAGCATCTCTGTTCAATTATTAACAGACCACTAAGCTAACCAAGCCGAGACTTCACTGGCTACACACAAAGAATACAGACTTTTCCCATCAAAGTCACTAAACAAACAAACAGTAACAGTGGCTCTTTGACTTATTCCCATGTGATCTCATTTATATGTGTAATCTAAAAAGAAAAAAACAAAACCAATGTGGTTTGGTTTTGCCTTTTGTTTTTTAGATTACAAGGTCATAGATATAGAGAGCAGATTGGTGGTTGCCAGAGTTGAGGGATGGGGGTAGGAGAAATGGTTGAAGGGGGTAGAAAGTTACAGACTTCTCATTATAAATAACTTATGGGGATATAATGTACATCATGTTGAATAAAATTAATAATACTATATTACATATTTGAAAGCTGCTAAGAGGGTAGATCTTAAAAGTTTCCATCACAAGAAAAAAATTGTAACTATGTAAAGTGATATATGTTAATTAGACTTATTGTGGTGGTCATTGTGGTCATTTCACAATGTATACAAATATTGAATCATCTTGTACGCCTGAAACCAATATGTTATATGTTAATTTTACCTCAATTTTAAAAAAAGAATTAAAAACATGAGAATTATGTATACCCAAATGGAAAATAACAATGAACAGAAAATATATAAGGATATATAAAATAGATATAAAATATATATAGATATATACAAATATATAGATATATAAAGGTATATAAAATAGACATTCTGTAGTTTAAAAATACACTAACTGAAATGAAAAATTCACTAGGGAGGTTCAACAGCAGATTTAAGCCAGGCAGAGAAAAAGAATCTGTGAACTTGAAGATAGTTCAATTGAGATTACATAGTAGGAAGAAATAAAAAAGAAAGAAAAATAAACAGAGCCTCTGAAACCTGTGGAGTATCACCAAACATACCAACATAAACATAATGAGAGTACCAAAAGGAGAGAGAAAAAGCAGAAAGAATATTTGATAAGATAATGCTAGAAAACTTCTTAAATTTGATGAAATTACCCCAGAAGCTCAATAAGCCTCAAGTAGTATGAAGTGAACAGAGTTGGGGATAATCGGAAGGGGAGAAGAACCATGAGAGACTGTGGACTCTGAGAAACAAACTGAGGGTTTTGGAGGGGAGGAGGTTGGGGGGTTAGGTGAGTCTGGTGGTGGGTATTAAGGAGGGCACATACTGCATGGAGCACTGGGTGTGGTGCATAAACAGTGAATCCTGGAACACTGAAAAAAAATTAAATTAAAAAAAAAAAGTACAGTGGTGGTTGCCAGAGGTGAGAATGGGAGAGCAAACACAATGGGGAGTTATTGTTTAATGCGTAGAGTTTCAGGTTTGAGAGATGAGAAGAGTTCTAGAGATGGATGGTGTTAATGGTTGCACAGTAATGAGAACATACATAATGGCACTGAACTGTACATTTAAAAATTATTAAAATGGTAAATGTTTAAAAAAAGGTATACACCTAAATCATCATCATCAAATTATCAGAGCCAGACCCAAAGATACTCTTGATAGCATAAAAGAAAAGTGACTCATGTATGGGGAGGGTGGGAAATCCTCAAAAAGATTAACAGCTTATTTTTCATCAGAAATGATGGAGGCCAGAAGGCAGTGGGATGACACATTGAAAATGCCAAAAGAAAAAGACTGTCAGGGGCGCCTGAGTGGCTCAGTCATTAATCGTCTGCCTTTGGCTCAGGTCATGATCCCAGGGTTCTGCAATCGAGCCCTACATCGGGCTCCCTGCTTGGTGGGGAGCCTGCTTCTCCTTCTCCCTCTGCTGTTCCCCCTGCCTGTGTTCCCTCTCTTGCTGTCTCTCTCTTTGTCAAGTAAATAATAAACAAAATCTTAAAAAAAAAAGACTGTCAATGAAGAATTCTATATCCAACAATATCATCTTTCAAAAAGATCAAATTAAGACATTCCCAGATTAACTGAGAGAGATAGAATGAGCAAGAGAGTGAGAGAGTGCAAGGGGAGAGAGAATGAATTCATTGTTGGCAATGAATAGTTTTAAAATAGATTTAAAGTCATAGGTAGGTGGGAGATGGGGTAACTGGGTGATGGGCTTTAGGGAGGGCATACGATATGATGAGTACTGGGTGTTCTATGCAACTGATGAATTACTGAACTCTGTATCTGAAACTAATGATACACTATGTTATATATTCCATACAAATAGTAACCAAAAGAGTGGGAGTGGCTATACTAATATTGGGCGAAACAGACTAGACAAAAATTATTACTAGAAACCAAAAAGGATATTATATATTGATAAAAGTTCAATCTATCAGGAAGATATAGCAGGTGTAAACATACATCTAACTATACAAAACCTTAAAAAAAAAACCTGACTGAATTGAAGGAAGAAATTGACCGTTCAATAATAATAGTTGAAAACTTGAGTACTTCACTTTGATGGATATATTACCTAAACAGAAGGTCAGTAAGGAAATAGAGGACTTGAGCAACACTAAAAACCTATTAGATCTAACAGGTGTTTTTATCACTTCAGCCAACAATGGAGGAATGCCTGTTCTTCTCTAAGCATATGGAGCATTCTTCAAAATAGACCATACATTAATCTATAAAACAAATCTCAATAAATTTTGAAAAGAATTTAAATAATTCAAAGTATGTTCTCCAACTGCAATGAAATGCAATTGTAAAGCAATAACAGAGGGAAATTTAAGAAATTCACAAATATGTGGAACCTAAACACATTCTTTTTTAAAAGATTGATTGATTGATTGATTGATTAGAATGAGAGAGAGAAAGCCAAGCAAGGGGAGTGGCAGAGGGAGAGGGAGAGGCTCGATGCGGGGCTCGATGCGGGGCTCGATCCCAGGACCCTGAGATCATGACCTGAGCCGAAGGCAGAGGCTTTAACACACTGAGCCACCCAGGTGCCCCCAACTAAACACATTCTTAAACAACCAATGATATAAAGCAGAAATCACAAGGGAAATTAGAAAATACTTAAGGGAAATTAGAAAATAGAAAAGCACACCGTACCAAAATTGGTGGTGTGTGGTTAAAACAGTGCTTAGAGGGAAATATATAGCTGTACATGGCTATATTAAGAAAAAAGAATGATTTTAAATGAATAATTATCTATTGACCTTAAGAAAAAAAAAACTAGGAAAAAAAGAGCAAACTAAATCCAAAGCAAGCAGAAAGAAGAAAATAAAAACTAGAGTGGAAGGAAAGGAAATAGAGAATAGGGAAACAACAGAGAAAAATCAATGAAACCAAAAGTTGGCTCTTTAAAAAGATCAACAAAAATTGACAAATCTTTTGCTAGACTAAGAAAAAAAGATACACGATTCAAATTACTAAAATCAAGAATGGAAGAGGGTACATTGCTATTGGTCTTGGAGAAATAAAAAGAATTTTATGGGAACACTATGATCTCTTATGCCAATAAAGTGATCTAGTTAAAACAGCAAATTCCTAGAAAGACATAGAGTACTGAAACTGACTCAAGAAAAAATAGAAAATCCAAAGGGACCTATTAAATTAAAGAGTTTGAATTAATAATATTTTTTAAAATTATCCCATAAAGAAAAGTTAAAACCAGATGGCATCACTGGTAATTTCTAGCAGAGATTTAAAGAAGAATTAACACTGGTCCTACACAAACTCTTCCCAAAAAAAAAAAAAAAAATGGAAGAGAAGGGAGCATTTTCTAACTTACTCTATGAGGCAGTATTACCCTGATACTGAAACCAGATAACACATTATAAGAAAAGAAAACTACAGAACAATTTATAAACATATATACAAACATCCTCAACAATAACAGAGAATTGAATTTGGTACCATATAAAAAGGATTATATATCACAGCCAAGTGTGATATATCCCAGGAATGGAAAATTGGTTCAACATATGAAAATCAGTCAATGTAATACACCATACTAATATAATAAAAGCCCATGTGATCATTTCAGTAGACACTGAAAAAGCATTTGACAAAATCCAACACCTTTTCCTGATACAAACATTCAATAACTAAGAATCAAAGGGAACTTCCTCATCCTGATAAAAGGCATCTATAAAAAATCCACAAGAAATATCACACAAATGGTGAATCAAGGCTGTCACCCTAAGATCAGGAACATGACAAGGATGTCCACTTTCACAAATTTTTTAAAAAGATTATTTATTTATTTATTTCACCCCGCTCCCAACTCCTTAAAGCATGCTTATTTTCTGGACAATCAATTTTTAAGAAAGATTTTATTTATTTATTTGACAGAGATCACAAGTAGGCAGAGAGGCAAGCAGAGAGAGAGAGAGAGGAGGAAGCAGGTTCCCTGCTGAGCAGAGAGCCCGATGTGGGTCTCAATCCCAGGAAACCTGGTATCATGACCAGAGCTGAAGGCAGAGGCCTCAACCCACTGAGCCACCCAGGCGCGCAGCCGCCGCCCCCTACTTTCACACTTTCTATTCAACTGGAGATTCTAACCAGGATAAGAAAAAGAATTAAAAGGCTTCTAGTTTGGAAAGGAAAATTCAGTTGCATTTCTATGTACTAGCAGCTAATCATCTGAAAAAAGAAATTTAGAGAACTATTCCATTATAATAACACCGAAAGTAATAAAATACTCAGAAATAAATTTAACAAAAGCACAAGACTTGTACACTGAAAAACTATAGAACACCTTTGAAAGAAATTAAAGAAGATCTAAATAAATGGAAATATGTTTATGGATCAGAAACATTGTTAAAAGATGGCATTACTCTCCAAATTGATGTACAGATTCAGTGCACATTCTACATGGCTTTTTTCTTTTTTTTTTTCTGTGCAGGAATTAACAAGCGGATTTTAAAATCATACGGAAATTCGAGGGACCCAGAATAGCCAAAACAATTGGAGGACTCGCAATTCCAGATTTCAAAAGTTACTGCAGAACATGATTACAAAGCTGTTGTATCAAAACAGTGTGGTACTGGCATATGGGCCAAACATAAACATAGGTGAATTAAATAGAATTGATTGTCCAGGGGCACCTGGGTGGCTCAGTGGGTTAAAGCCTCTGCCTTTGGCTCTTGTCATGATCCCAGGGTCCTGGGATCGAGCCCCGCATCAGGCTCTCTGCTCATCGGGGAGCCTGCTTCCTCCTGTCTCTGTCTGCCTGCCTCTCTGCCTACTTGTAATCTCTGTCAAATAAATAAATAAAATCTTTTAAAAAATTGATTGTCCAGAAAATAAGCCCACATATCTATGGTCAATGATTTTCAACAAGGGTGACAAGAACATTCAATGGTGAAAGAAGTCTTTTCAATAAATGGTGCTGGAGCAACCAATCTCTACATGCAAAAGAATTAGATTGGACTCCTTCCTCACAGTATATGAAAAACTAACTCAGTGTAGATTATAGACTGAAGTAGAAGAGCTGAAACTTATAAGATGCCTAGAAGAGACTATGGGTGTTAGTCTTTTTGACCTTGGATTAGAAAATGGTTTCTTAGATATGACACCAAAAGCATAAGCAATACAAATAAAAAATGATAAATGTCACCAAGGTTTAAAATGTTCATGCTTCACAGGTACTGTTTATTAGAAAATAGAAGAAAAGAGAAAATAATAACAATAAATTTCGTTCTCTTTTCAGGCTGCCCCAAACTCAAACAAATATCTGTTTCTGTCATTCATTCCTGAATTTTAGCCCCCAACCTGTATTCCTTTTCCAGATTAGGCCCTAAATGGTTGCTTTACTATATCTTAATGCAAAGTCTTTGAAATAATCAGATATAATTAGGTCTTATTCCTTAGATTTATTGTTTCTTCTTCCTTGAGATAGATAGCTGAGAATTGTTGTCTTTTGAGATTTTTTTTTTTAAATGAGCAAGTCCTAGAACTCAGACGAATTTACACTTACTGTGCTATTGTGAGAAATTGAAGTGGAAGCTAGAGTATAATGTTCATGCCATTTAAACTCAGGATATGGAATGAGAGCAATATTAGAAGCTAGGCAGAAACAGAGGCTACACTGAACTATAACAGATAGGAAAGGAGAAAAAAGTATTAAAAAGACATAGTCCTATAGGAATAAAGAGCATTGAGGGATCAGGTGAGATTTCAAATACCCCATAAAATGGAATAAAATGAAGCCGTAAAGAATATAAGGAAGCTCTTTGTGTACTGATAAGCAACAATTTCTAAGATACCTTTTTAAATTAAAAAAGAGAAGGAAGTACAAAGTATATACAGTATGCTACCCTTTGCATTAAAAAAGGAAAATTATATATCATTACTTACATAAGCATAGAATATCTCTGAAAAGAGGAAAAGAAGTTGAAGACATTTTCTCCTTTGGTGATGGGAACTAAACAGATTTTACTGTAATTAACTGTCAGCATGGTGGCAGAGCTATTTTGAAAATTCTTCCCATTATAACTATATCTTTGATAACTTACAGTAAAAATAATATTTTTGACCATTATTAGGCCCTCAAAACCATAAGGAAAATCTCCAAATTCCCCTACCCTCATCCCTCTATGAATTTTAAAAAAGGATAAGGAAAAAAGTGAGTGCAAACTGAACTGGGAACTGTAAGCAATAAACAACCCCAAAGGCTGAATTACCCTTGAGGAGAAAGACTGACTGATGTCAACACTGGGATCTACAGACTAAGTGTTGTATCTTCTGAAAGGTGGTTCCTGACCCTGAAACTTTATTGCTGACCACATTAAGATAGTTTCTCAGAGAAGTCTAAAATGATAAAATTGGTAATGTGATACTTCACCCCACTCCCAACTCCTTAAAGCATGTATATATGCAAAACGTTTTTGGAAGAAAACATTCTTAACTTAGGTGTTGAGGATTCCCAAAGATCAGATTCAACCAAATGTGAGCTCACAAGCAAAGATCACGAAACTTACAAGGAGACACGTCACCCATGATTGAGATAAATCAGAAATAACAAAACAGCAGATTCAGACTTGCAAGCCTTCTGATATTAGAGCTTTCAAGTAAAGAAAGTAAAATCCTTATGAAAGACATGTTTGAGGAAATATAATATGAAATTACTATGAAGAATTGAAAAAACAAAATAGAACTTTTATGTATTTATTTTATAATTTTATTAATTTTATTATTTCTTTGTCAGAGAGAAAGAGACTGAGCAAGCAGTGGGAATAGCAGACAGAGGGAGAGGTAGCCTCTCCAGTGAGAAAGGAGCCCGATGCCAGACTCAATTTCAGGATCATGGGATCATGACCTGAGCTGAAGGGAGATGCCTAACCGACTGTGCCACCCAGGCATCCCAAAATAAAACTTTTAGAAATAAAAATTATAGTTGAAAAAAGAAACTCAGTAGATTGGATTGAATAGCAGCTTTAATACAGGTGCAGAGAAAATTAATAAATTTGAATATTGACCTAAAGAAATTGCTTAAAATATAGCACACAGAGAGATAAGTAGATGGAAAATATGAAAATGAAGTTATGTAATATGGTGAATAGAATTAAAAGGTCTGAAATCCATCTATGTTGTCCCAGAGATGGGGGGGAAGAGAGGCATTATCCAAAAAAATAATTTGAGCTGATAAACCTCATCTCTGAAGAAAACACAAAACAAGATATTTTTAAATATGGAGAGAAAAAACAACCACCTTACACTATACACATTGTAGTGAAACTAAAATACCTAAGAAAAAGAGAATATCTTGAAAATAATCAGGATAAAAAGATCACTTATAGAAGAACTGTAGTTAGACATAGTAGTCAGCAGTGCTGTTACAAATATATCATTTTCTTTCTTTTTGCCTGTAGTAGGATTGCTTTCCTTTTCTGTGAAGTTGAGTGTGGCATGTAACTTTCTTTGGCCAATGAAATGTTAAAAAAAAATTAAGCTCACTTCCTGAAACACCAGTATGTGATTCATCATTTCCCTTTTTCATGTCTAAACTATTATGGAAGTAGGTGTCAAGACAGAGCCTTTGAAAACATGAGTCCATGAGTGACTGAGTAACAGAAACATATGCAACTTGTGTAGAAAATGTAGTGTGAGCAAGAAATAAACTTTTTGTTATGTTAAGCCACAAAGACTTGGGGGATTATTTATTACTGAAGCATAATCTAGTCTATTTGATTGATAGAGATTACAGATCCTCACTAGTGATAATAGGAACAAGAGGAATGAAAATTCTATTTCCAAAGTGATGAGAGAAAATAAGTGACAACTTAGAATTATGTAACTGTAATTACTAACACTTATTTAGAATTTATAATGTGCCAACTTCACTTGTAAGTTATTATCCTCATTTTATGGATGAGGAAACTGAGGACCAGAGAAAAGATGTGAAGTTCCTAAAGCCTATGGTTAGTAACCGACAGAGCAGGGATTCAAAACCAGGCATCTGCTATAGTCCACTAATTTGATACTGTCTCTCAAGAATGAATGTGAACCATTTAGCAGAGCTTTGTTTAAAGAATGTTAGGAATAGTGCTCGCTTCAGCAGCACATATACTAAAGAATGTTAGGAATAAGGAAAATAATCCCAGAGGTAAAATCTTAGATGTAAGAAAGAAAGGTGAGCAAAGAAATGAAGAAACTTTTCTCGGTAAGTCTAAATGAACATTGTATAAAATAATAATGATAAGTATATTTGGAATGGAATTTTAAAAGACAGAATTAAAATCCCAGACAACAATAACATGCCAGTCTAAAGGGGGATGACTAAATTAAAGTATTCTAAGGCATTGCTTCTCAGTAGCAGTGAATCATTTGGGAACTTAGAGATGTGAGGCTCACCTCACAATACTGAATTGGAATTGCTTTGTTAACACTCCCCAAGTGATTCATGTGGATAGTAAAGACTGAGAAGTACTCTCCCAAGGTCCTTGAATTGTTTAGGAAGGGGGATTATGATATCAATTAACTTCAAATGTAATGAAAAGAAACAATATAATTTCAAGAATAACTAATGAAAGAAAAGAAATAATGTGTATATAATTTCTGAATAGCACAGGACTCAGAAAATTAACAAATTAAGAAAGAAGGGGTCAGGAAAAGAGAAAAAATATGTACAGGGCAAATGAAAAGCACTGTTGAGTTAAGTGTAACAGTCATTCCATTCAATGTAAGTGGCCAAAATGTACCAATTAAAAGAGAGAAAAATAAAATAATAGATTATCAAATGGCATTTTAAAATAACCCAACTGTACATTTTTAAAGAGAAACACACCAAAACATAAGGTCATGAAAGTGAAAATATCAAAAAGTATACTAGGCAAACACTAAACATGAGAATGCTGAGGTAGCAATAACACCTCTACAAAACTACTTAGAAAGAAAAAAAAGGTTGGGTAACCAGATTAATATCAGACAAAGTACATTTTAGGGGAAGGGCTTCAACTCAGAAGATTTATTAATTCTAAAATAATCTTGAAATATATAGAGCAAAACTGATAGAATCACAGGGAGAAATTTACAAAGCAGTATATCGCTAGTTTTCAATACATCTTTCATAATTTTTTTAAGGTCAAGCTTCAAAAAACCAGTAAAGATATAGAACATTTGAACAATATAATTAATATGCATGATCTAATAGGCATTTTTATAGATCTTCCTATCAACAATTAGAGAATATATATACAATATATATACAATTCCTATGGTAATGTTTTGTTGGGTCAGTTTTTAATTGCTGCTTAACAACACCTAATTATTAGCTCACAGTTTTGTAGGTCAGTAGTCTGTGTTTTCTGCTGAGAGTATAAGTGTTAGGTGTGTTGCTGGAGGTACAGGGGAATAATTGCTTTCAATCTCATTCTGTTTTTTTTTATAATGTTCAGTTAGCCAACATATAATACATCATTAGTTTTTGATGTTCAGTGACTCATTAATTCCAACCTCATTTTTTATGTTGGCAGAATTAAGTTCCTTGTGATTATAGATCTGAGATCCTGTTTTCTTACTAGCTGTCAGCCAGGGGTCACTCGCAGCATCTAGAGACTGCCTGAATCCCTTACTGTGTGGCCTTTTTGATCTTTAACCTAGCAATGGCACCTCAAATGTTTCTTGTGCTTCACATCTCTGACTTCCCCTTCAGTCGTCAGCTGGAGAAGTCACAGCTTCTAAAAGGCTTCTGCGATTTAACGTGCTTTAGGGTCACCTAAATAATCTCCCTATATTAAAGTCCATTGCGCCATATAATAACCTATCCACGGGAGTAAAATTCATCCTATTTAACAATCCTGGGATTAGACTGGGAAATCTGGGGCCACCTTAGAGTTCTGCCTATTGCATTTGTGTAAATGTTTTATCTAATTTACTGGATGGGAAGAGTCTTTAGGGCAGATAGCAAATTCTGATACTTACATTATCACTGGCTAATAATTAATGTTAGAAGTATGAGATTTCAATATTATTCATGTTTGATCCCTAATATCTAGTACAGAGTATGATTTATAGTAGAGTTTTAGCAAATAGTTATATGAACAAATGAAAGAATGAATAATTATGTAATTCACAGCAATGGTCACTATTCAGATGGTTATATAGCAAGGTATATTTTTGTAAAATAATGTATAATTAAGTTTGCAATTTCTTTGTAGTTTTAATAAAATTATAGTCTTCTAGTTTTTTTAATTGAACTTTAAAAGCAAAATTCTGCAAATTATTCCCATAAATATCTTTTATATATTTTTTTCCTGATGTAAAGAAATGAGCACTGGAATAGGAAATAAAAGATAGATTCAGATCTTGACCCAGCCACTAACTAACTAGAAGTGTGTGTGTGTGTGTGTGTGTGTGTGTGTGTGTGTGTGTGTGTGTGTGTGTGTTTTCAGGGTGAAGACTATTTGGGTTAGATAATCTTTTAATTCCAATGTCCGTTGCTACTATTTCATATACCACTCAACTGTTCAAATATACTATTTCACATAACAATGTGACTTATACATTTCAGGTACCCAGCAAAAGTATTCCAACTAAAGGAAAAAATACTTGAAGCTAGGTACCAGAGAGATTAATGGATGCCAACAATAGCTTCCAAGACAAATTTATCTTTGGAATTGAAAGTTTATTACCCTGAGATTATCTAATGTTAATGTTTTCCTTCCTGCTTGAGTAGCTTTTTAACCTGCAGTTTTGAATGATGGTTATTTTTGCAGTTTAATGACATTTGCTCAGCCCTTATTGACTATCTGCTCAAATAATAGATTAGCAGATACTAATCCCATCAGAGGGCTTGTCTGTGTAATGATGTCACTGTAATCAGGCTGGGTAATTTAATTCTCCACTTAGTTTAGTTGCTAATGGTCATCCAGAAAGGTCTTTCCCATTTGAGATGACTCAAGTGGAGGCTTTTGGCATATGGTACTGTATTTTCAGGGATACTACATAAGAAAGCAATATGACTTATTCATCATCTCCACCTTTCAGTGCAGGATGGTTTTTAACCCAATATTCCCTAAAATCATTTGGCCACAGAAGCCCTGCCACAGAACACTCAGTAAATCTCATAGAACACAGTTTGGGGGGGGGGGGCACGTGGGTGGCTCAGTGGGTTAAGCCTTTGCCTTCGGCTCAGGTCATGGTCTCAGGGTCCTGGAATCGAGGCCCACGTTGGGCTCTCTGCTCAGCAGGGAGCCTGCTTCCCCCTCACCCTCTGCCTGCCTCTCTGCCTACTTGTGATCTCTCTCTATCTGTCAAATAAATAAATAAAATCTTAAAAAAAAAAAACACAGTTTGGGAAAGGCTCATTTTTTTTTTTCTAATCTAAGAAACAAGACCATCTCGTGGGAACATTGTAGCATACTTTTATTAGAGGTAGCTTTAGACATTATCTGGTTGAACTCTTGAAGATAGTTGGTGACAGTATTTGGATCAAAGTAATCCAGGTATCTTGTCTCTCACTTCTGTGCTTTTCTCACTATATTGCAGTTCTTAATAAAAAGATAAAATCACCTAGGTACTATGATCCATAAGCCCTTTTTTGCTGAAAATGACCATACCTTGAACATTGACTGGGCTTCAGTTTGGGGGTAGGAGCCAAAAGAGTGCTTTGACTTAAAGTATATACTGGCTTTTGTTTAAAGAATGTTTTGAGCTCCAGTTCAGATTTTTGTTTTGTTTTGTTTTGTATATAAAGTCCTTTTAAGTAAAGACTTCTTATCTCACTTTCTCCCTTCTGGAGTAACAGCTGTTATTAAGTTATCAGACTCCAGTGTAAACTAATCAGCCATCTTCATTTCTTACATCTGTACTATTAGAATGTGTGTTCCAAGTGAGGACCTGCATCCTTCATAAATTATTTAATGTGTTTTTTTGGTTTGTCTCTTACTTGCTTTTGTTTGTTTGGTTGGTTGGTTGTTAATCAGTCTGGCAACCAGTTTTCCCAGAGCTTTTCTTGGCCCTCTACTTAAGGGAGGGGGGGTAAAATAGAAGAAAAGTTTTGGGGAGGAAAATTGTATGGAGAAAACTCAAATACCTATTCTTAATACTGAGCTGTCTAATTAAAAAGAAAATGTGGCCATAAAGACTCAACGAGGTTTGCAGGTTGCCCCTACTTACAGTTTGCTATTCCACCTCTAAATATCTATTTCTTTACATGTTGAAGACTTTTTTTAAGTTTATTTATTTTTAGTGCTAACATCATGCTTGAACTCACGACCCTGAGGTCAAGAGTCATGTGCTTTCCTGACTGAGCCAGTCAGGGTCCTCCATGTTGAAGATTTTTTGTTCTTGCTTTCTCTTGCCAGAAAATGCCATTGTCAGAAAGCATTTTAAGGGAATATTTTCTAGGAGATTAAAAGAAGTTGGACTCAAGGTAGGAACACAATTGGGGGCCTGGGGACATGAAGAAGTATAAGGCAAAAACAGAAAGAAAGGCACAGGAGACACAGCTACCAAAGGCACCGTAATGGAAAGTACTTGGACTCTGAAGTCACTAGACTTTGGGATTTTGAGCTATGTCATTTTGGATAAGGTATTTAATCTATCTGGGCTCATTATCTGTTCTCTAAAATGAGTATAATACCCCTTATCTTCAGGATTATGAACACTACCTAAATCAAAGTATGAGTGTTTATTATCATATTCATTGAACAATTAGAGTTTGCCTATGAGAAGTGAGATTGAAAAACATTTTTAATTTCTCCTTTTTTGGAAATATTTATGGTAATTATGTAGTATCAGAAAACCAGTAAAGATATTTTTGCTTTAATATAAAAATGAACTATGTGAAGTGCCTGACGTTTATTAAGTTCTCAATTGGTTCTTTTTTCCTTCCTCCTTTCCTTCTTTCTCCAACACACTCCCCACCACCAAAGTTCCTTGATTTATCACTATCACCTGTTTCCTCTGTAAGGAAGAGAATAAGACCCAATTATACAGACAAATCCTCTCCTGGGTTTGGGGTAGATACAGGATGAGAGGAGGAAACTCTGCCTGTCTAGGCTCTCTGACAGAGGCAATAAAGCATAAAGATTCAGGACTCAAGCTCAGGAGAAATTCACGAATTTGTATTCATGAATACAAATTGGCTGAATAACCAAGACAATTTATTATCTTTTTTAATTTTTATTTTTTAAATTTTTTTAGAGAGGGAGAAAAGAGAGGGGCAGAGGGAGAAATAATCTTTTTTTAAAATGATTATTTATTTGAGAGAGGGGGAGGGAAAGAAGGAGGGAAAGAGAGAATCTAAGCAGACTCCATGCTGATCATGATCCTGATGGGGAACTCTGTCTCACAAACCTGAGATCACTACCTGAGCTGAACGCAAGAGTCGGTCGCTTAACTGACTGTGCCACCCAGGCATTCTGAGAGAGAGAATCTTAAGCAGGCTCCATGCTTAGCACAGAGCCCAACTCAGGGCTCAATTTCATGACCCTGAGATCACAAACTGAGCCTTAACAGACTGAGCCACCCGGATGCCCCTCACCAAGACAAGTTATTTTGATGAAACTTCTGTTTTTTCCCTTTTATTTATTTTTAAAGATTTTATTTATTTATTTGAGAGACAGAGCATGAGTGGGAGGGTCAGAGGGAGAGAGAGAATGCCAAGAAGACTCTGTGCTGATCATGGAGCCCAATTTGGGCTGCATCTCACAACCCTGAGATCATGACCTGAGCTGAAACCAAGAGTCCAATGCTCAACTGACTGCACCACCCAGACACCTCTGTTTGTTTCCCTTTTAAAATGTCAATAATTATAATACTCACCTAGTAGAGTTGTGGTTTGTGTATATTTAGCATAGTATCTGGCACATTGTAACACTCAATGAATGTTAGTTGCCGCTATTATTATTATCATCATCATTATCAGTATTACCAACATCTCATCCTACCGAGATCCCCTTTAGTTCCTTAGACAAACCTAAGTGAACTTTTAAAGAATTGGCAATTCCTAAGAAGTTTGATAAGGTGGCTCAGAGAAAATGGTCTTCATTTTTTAGCAGGTCTTCTTTTGTAAATCTTTCTCTTCTTTACCTTAAATAGGACTTCTGACTCAAAAGCTTTGAATTGGCTTTTGGTGTCAATATATTGCCCACTCTACCAGCCTTCCAAATAGTCCTAGTTAGTGGGGTGTTATTTAAGGAAGAGAAATATGGAACTTCTTAGCCATCAGTTCACTGCATTAGGCTGTTTATCCCTGGGGTATATTGACTACTGATCCATGTTGAAAAATCAGAGAATCCTTGGTCAGTATAGTATGATGAATCATAGTGGGATCCCTAGGCAATTAAGTGACTGGGAAAGGGGCTCTCAGTGCCTGAAAAAATGAAATGGAATCTGGGACATGGCATTATTGTTGTGTCAGCCAGCCTTCTGGGAAGGCAAATCTTTAGAAACTACTTAAGACATTGGGAGAAACTCCTAGATAAGACCCCTGGGTGATTGTTGGTATAGTTTATCTCCTTAGAATCTCTAAAACAGTGTGGAGGTTCCTCAAAAAAGTTAAAAATAGAGCTATCCTATTACCCAGAAATTGCACTACTGGATATTTACCCCAAAGATACAGATGTAGTGAAAAGAAGGGCCACATGCATCGCAATGTTCATAGCAGCCATGTCCACAATAGCCAAACCGGAACGAGCCAAGATGCCTTTCAACAGACAAATGGATAAAGTAGATGTGGTCCATATGTACAATGGAATATTACTTGGTCATCAGAAAGGATGAATACCCACCATTTGCATTGACATAGATGGGACTGGAGGAGATTATGCTAAGTGAAATAAGTCAAGCAGAGAAAGACAATTATCATATGGTTTCACTTACATGTGGAACATAGGGAATAGCATGGAGGATATTAGGAGAAGGAAGGGAAAAATGAAGTGGGGGAAATCAGAGGAGGAGATGAACCATGAGAGACTGGAATCCGGGAAACAAACTGAGGGTTTCAGAGGCGAGAGGGATGGGAGGAGGGGTTAGCCTGATGATTGGTATTAAGGAGGGCATGTATTGCATGGAGCTCTGGGTGTTATACACAAACAATGAATCACGGAACACTACATCAAAACCAATGATGTACTAATGATGTATGGTGACTAACATACCATTAAAAAATCTCTGCTGAAAAGCACGAGAATGGTGTAACTTAGAGATAGCTTGACAGAGGTGCTTTGAGTCTAGATGAGAAGTCCAGCATTCTCCTTGGAATCCAAAAGCATAGTACCTGTGTGCAAGTAAAATATCATGCTGCAAGTTGACCATTCGCCATCCTCCTACCCATTGTTCTATTTCTTGGATCAACTCCACTGTCTTTGAGGGCATTCCTGGCAGCTTCACAGTCAGGTTCAATTAATTCATTTTATTTCTATATTTAGATTTGTTTACCTCCGTCAACTGAATTGTGACATAGACTTCTTAGGTTTGTTTTTAATTCATTTCACTATTTGGGGGTCTCTATCTTGTGCTCAGACACAGCTTGCAGCTATGGAGGACCTAGACGTATAAACTATACTTTCAAATTTATTACAATGAAGTTGCAGGGCTGTTAACTCATTGAAATATGAGTACTAAGAATCCCTCATATTTGCATAATATTTGGCAGTTTGCAAAATGTATATAGTTCTCTTTCAGTTATCATGGAGAGCTGTATAGTCTTTTTTAATTACTATGTGGATTTTGTAGATGAAGACTCTAAAGCTTGAAATGGAGAAATGTGTCCACCAGGGTCATAGCACACCTCTGATAAATGGCAGTCTAAAACATGAACCCATTTTTTTCTGCCTCCAAGTGAAAGCTCATTCAATTATGCCTCAGGTATCTCCATGGATATCTTGTAAGTACTTAAAAAACAAATATAGTACTTTAAGAATTAAGTCATATCAAGTTAGTGTATGGTATGTACCTATGTTATAAATAGTAGGTTCTCTGGTAGTCTGGAATGATCATGGATTGTAATGATCAGGAAGACTTTGTAGAATAGATAAGATTTGAGTTGGGCCTTAAATGAATGGAGGGACTGTGAGGGGGATTTTTGGTGTCTGTTCTTCTGAGTAACAGGGTTTTCTTGTGCAGAGGTCTTTGTGCAAGTTCTAAACTCAATGGTGGTAATCTTTGTCATCCTTAAAAAGCATTTCACCCTTCTCTCTATTCCACTCCCTAGAAATAGTTGTGGCCCAGATCAGCATCCTAGTTCTGTGTATTGGTATCTTCATGCCGTATTCTTTCCCCAAAGTATTCCTGTGGAAAAGAGAGTACATATAGTAACCCAAATAGCTGCTGGCATTAACTTGAAGTGTTTTAAGTCTTATGTTTTGATTTTTAAGTATATGTAAAATTTACATTCTACTCCATAACATTTGTAATTGTTTGAGGTAAAAACCTTTGAAAGAAAAAAGGAAAAAATTATTAAGTACAAACGACGTTTCAAGAAGAAAGGCCATATTTACCTTCCCTCATTTTTATTTTTATTTTTTCAAAATTTTTACTTATTATTTGAGAGAGAGAGAGAGAGAGAGAACAACCAGAGGGGGAGGAGCAGAGGAAGAAGGAGAAGGAGACTCCCACTGAGCAGGGAGCCTGACTCAGGACTCAGTCTCAGGACCCTGGGATCATGGCCTGAGCCAAAGGCAGACACTTAACCGACTGAGCAACCCAGGTGCCTCTACCTTCCCTCTTTTTAAAAAAATTGTGGTATAATGAACAAAATGTAAAGTTCAAAGGCAGACACTTAACTGACTGAGCCACCCACGTGCCTCTACCTTCCCTCTTTTTTAAAAAATTGTGGTATAATGAACAAAATGTAAAGAACAAAATGTAAAGTACCTATTCTGAGGTGTACAGCTCTGTTCTTGGTATGCTAAGTGGCATTTAGTACATTCACAATATTTTGCAACCATCGCCACTATCTAATTCCAAAACATTTTCATCACCCCAAAAGGAAACCCTGTACTTACTAAGCATTCACTCCCATCCCACATCCTGGACTACTATTCTGTATTCTGTTCCTATGGATTTGCTTATTCTGGGTATTTAGTGTAAATGAAATTGTATGATGTGGTCTTTTGTGCCTGACTTCTTTCACTTAGCATGTTTTTAAGGTTCTTTCATGTTGTATGTATCAGTACTTCGTTTCTTTTTATGGTTGAATTTTTTTAATTCCTCAGTTGATAGGCATTTAGGTTGTTTCTGTTTTTTCCCCTATTAGAAATAGTTCTGCTGTGAACATTCTTGTAAAATTTTGTTTGAATATTTGTTTTCAATTTGGGGTTATCTCCCAAGGGGAGGAATTGCTGAGTCATGTTAACTCTGTGTTTAACTTTTTGAGGAACTACCATATTGTTTTCTACAGAGCTGCATTAATTTATATTACCCCAAGCAATGTATGGGAATTTCTATTTCTTCACAAGCTCACCAACGCTTATTGTCCATTTGTTTTATTATAGTCATCCTAGTGGGTGTGAAGTAATATCTTATTGCGGTTTTGATTTGCATTCCCTAATAACTAATGATGTTGAGCATCTTCTCATGTGCTTGTTGGCTGTTTTTATGTATTCTAAGAAAAGTGTAGGTTCCTGCCCATTTAAGAAACTGGGCCGTTGGTCTTTTTTGTTGTTAAATTGTAAGGGTTCATTATATATTCTGGATACTATACCCTTATCAGAAATATGATTTACAAATATTTTCTTCCATTCTGGGGGTTGTCTTTTCATTTCCTGGTGGTATCCTATGATGCACAAAAGTTCTTTATGAAGTCTAATTTTTTTATGTATATCTAAAAAAACATTGCCTAATTCGAAGTCATGAAGATTTAGTCCTATGTTTTCTTTTAACACTTTTATCATTTCATATCTTACACTTAAGGCTATGATCCATTTTGAGTTAATATTTGCATATAATGTGAAGTAAGGGTCCAAATTTACTCTTTTGCATGTGGATGGATATCCAGTTGTCCCAGCACCATTTATTGAAAAGACTGTTTTTACCCATAGTCTTGGCAACATTGTCAAAAATCAGTTAGCCAGGGGTGCCTGGGTAGCTTAGTCGTTGGGCATCTACCTTCGGTTGGGGTCATAATCCTGGGGTCTTGGGATCTAGCCTTGCCTCGGGCTCCCTGCTAGGCAGGGAGCCTGCTTCTCCCTCTCTCCTGGCTCATGCTGTCTCTCTTACTATCTCTCTCTCAAATAAATAAATAAAATCCTTTAAAAAAATCAGTTAGCCATAGATATATGGTTTTATTTCTGGACTCTCCATTCTAGCCCATTGATCTATATGTCTATCCTTAATGCCAGTACCACATTGTCTTGATTTCTGTGACTTTGTAGTAGGTTGGAGTGTGATTGAGTCCTCCAACTCTTTTCTTTTTTGATATTGTTTTAGCTAATCTCAGTCCCTTGAAATTCCATGTAAATATTTGGATTAATGTTTTCACTTCTGCAAAGAGGCCGTTAAGTTTTTGGTACAAATTACAGTAAAACTATAGAGCCTTTGGGGAATATGGCCATCTTAACTATATTATGTCTTTCCTTTTGTTTAAGTCACCTTTAATTTCTTTTAGCAATGTTTTATAGTTTTTATTGTTCAGATCTTTCACTCCCTTATTTAAATTTATTCCTAAGTATTTTATTATCTTTGTTGCTATTAAAAATAGAATTGTTTTCTTAATTTTCTTGTCAAATTGTTAACTGCTAGTGTGTAGAATATAGCTGATTGTTGTATGTTGATCATATAGTCTTCAGTTTTGCTGAATTCATTTATTAGCTCTAGTTTTTGTGTGTGTGTTTGTGTGTGCGTGTGTGTGTGTGTGTGTATTCTTTAGTTTCATATATAATGTGTGAATTAACTTTCTTCCCCATTTTAAAAGATATATTACCCATTGCATACAACTTCACTTCGCTGTGAGTACACATTACCCCAGCGTGAGAAAATATTCTGGCATACCTCTTTTATTTTCATTTTATAGTTTGCTTTTACATCTAATTTTATTCTTTTAATAACAAGATGACCAATAATATTTCCTTTTACTGATAAGGACACAGAGGCTCTCAGAGTTTAATGATTGATTGTAGGCTCACATGGCTTCAGAAAGAGCTGAAGTCTTCTCACTATAGCTCCGGCATGCTTTTGATTGAACTCTAATTCCTTTGTATATTTGCTGTAATGATAGAACTTGGGCCACAGTAGTTTTTTTATGAACTTGAGAAGCCAGTTCTGTAGCTAGGATCAGTACGTAGTAAAATAAAAAATGAAAGCAACATTTGTTCTCAAAAAGACTCATAGAAGAATGTTCGTAGCTCTTTACTCATAATAGCTCCAAACTAGAAACATCCCAGGAGTCCCTCATGGAGACTAAACAAACAAATTCTCATATTCATATACTGGAATACTACTCAGCAATAAAGGGGACAAGTTACTGAGCATAGAGCACATGAATAATCTTTAAAAGATTATGCTGAATGAAAAAAGCCTTACTGGGTGCCTGGGTGGCTCAGTTGGTTAAGCGTCTACCCTTGGCTCAGGACCATCCAGGGATCAAGTACTGCATTCAGGGAGCCTGCTTCTCCTTCTCCTTCCCGTTCATGCTCTCTGTCCACTATCTCTGTCTCTCTCAAATAAATGAATAAATAAAATATTTTTTTAAAAAAGAAAAAAAAAAGGCTTACTGTATGGTTTCATTTATATGAACTTCTAGAAGAGACAAAACTAATCTCTCATGGAAAAAATTGTATCAGCAATGGCTTCTAGAAGTGTTGGAGAAGAGATTGATAGGAAAGGGGTATGAGGAAGTTTTCTGGGTTGATAGTAATGTTCTATACACTTACAGGGGTTTGGGTTACATAGGGCATGCTCTTGTCAAAACATAGCAAATGCACTTAATATTTGGGCATGTCATTGTATATGTTATCTCAGAAGAAGAAAAGAAGTATTAAACTTAGTTATGATATGCATGCTTAAGTATTTAGGGGGAAGTGTATTGATGTTTGCAGTTTGCTTTGGCATTGATCAAAAAAATAAGATGGATTAATGGATGGATAGACGTATAGACAATTGGACAGATATGTCATAAAGCAAATATGGTATAGTAGTCCTCTCTTTTTTTTTTAATATTTTATTTATTTATTTGACAGACAGAGATCACAAGTAGGCAGAGAGACAGGCAGAGGGAGAGGAGGAAGCAGGCTCCCTGCTGAGCAGAGAGCCCGATGTGGGGCTCGATCCCAGGACCCTGGGATCACGACCTGAGCCGATGGCAGAGGCTTTAACCCACTGAGCCACCCAGGTGCCCCGTAGTCCTCTCTTAATTACACTTTTGGTTACCTGTGGTCAACCACGGTCTGCAAACAGATTGATCCTCCTGACATTAATAATGTTTAAAAGGTCAGTAGTAGCCTAACACTACATCACTATGCCTACATCATTCACCTCACCTCATCTCATCACATAGGCATTTTATCATCTCACATCATCATGAGAAGAAGGGTGAATACAGCACAATAAGATATTTTGAGAGAGAGATTACATTCACATAACTTTTATAACAGTATATCATTATAATTGTTCTATTTTATTATTAGTTGTTGTTAATCCCTTATTGTGCCTAACTTAAAAATTAATCTTTATCATAAGTATGTATGTATAGGAAAAAATAGTATATAGGCCTTTAGTACTATCCACAGTTTAAGGCATCCACTGGGGGGTCTTAGAATGTATCCCCCTCAAATAAGTGGGGACCTACTGTAAATAATGCTAATGGTAAAATCTAGGTAGTGGATTCTCTATAAAATTCTTTCAACTCTCAAATTTGCTCTGTTTGAAATTCTCCGTAATAAAATATTGAGGGAGGAAAGGAAACCGAATTTGGAAACATAGTTCCTTTCCAAGTACCCTCTTCTACCCACCTTCTCCTCAGCTTCATAAGATGGGCCTAATATTACATAAATGCTGGGCAAGATGAGAGTAGCAAGAGTTCACTCACCAGGCAGGCTCCAAGCTGGCATGACAACTTTCTATTATCCCTAACTCCTTCCTTAGCCTGGGACTCTTTCTATGTTGTTACCCAGATTCTGTCCACTAGCACATACATTCCCAAGAAACTTGCCTATCAGTCTTTAATTTTATTCCTAATAATAAAACCTGTTTCTGTTGGAGAAATATCTTACTACCTTGAAAAGATTTCACTATTGTCATTCCAAAGAATCAGCTAATTTTCATCTGAGCAAAGGCATTCTTTTGTGTGGGAAGAATAGTCAATTGGGAGGCAGGAGATTTGTATCTAGAGTAGACTCAGGTAAATGACTTGTGCAAGGTCAAACACTGATGTAGAGTAGAGCCGGATTTTGGATCCAGGAGTCCCTAATTCCAATATGTCATTCTGTTCCTCTTTAGGACCTAAAGGAATGTGTGGTGGAGTTTCAGAAGGCAGACATTTTTTACTCTTTAAATTCTGCTGTATAGACAGCTACTACTTTAGAACCTATCCCTGGAAGTAAATCAACTTTTGGGGGAAGAAAGCTTATAGCCAGCTCTTAGTAGCAGCATAAAAACAGTTTCAATCTTCATATCCTTAAATTATTTTCCTACTTTATTTACAGAAAGCTCTCCTAGAAAATTGGCTGTTGAAAACATGAGTTTTTATGCCATATGTCAGATGAAACACTTCAGGGCTCAGGAATTCCTAGTGTTTAAGGTCTCTTTAATCCTTTTTCATTCTGTATTTGTAATAACCTGTTCAAGGTCTTTCTTAAACAACCAGTTCCTGGGAAAAGGTGTACAAGAGACTCAGAGTTCTAATTTACATAGAAACTTAAATCCCAAGAGCTTCTGATTAAGGGTCTTTGCTGTTCACCTCCCTAATTTTACATTATGGCAAGAGATTATGTTTGGGGGATATTATTTTGCTCCCCAGAATACCATTCATTTTCCTTAGTACTTACTACAGTAAACAGTACATAATAGGCATTCTATGAACTTGTGATGAACTGGGGTAACTATTGGTTTCCTCGGAGCAAGGTCTGGACTTGTGCATCTCCTAGTACAGTTCTTCCTAGCACAAAATGGATATTCATGAATTTTTAAAGAATTAATTGAATTGAGATTTTACTTCTATTTGAGGGGAGTGCCTCTTATTTTAACTAGACATTTCTCAACCAAGAGTGTCAGGCTCCTGAATGAATCATCAGTCAGGATCAGAGGGTTAACCGTAGCCTAGAGAAGATGGACTGAGCTTATAGGCTGATTCATGGAGCTGTATGTCAGCTCTTTTTAGAGAGCTGGCTTTCTGGATTGGCCTAGATTAATTGAACACTAACAATAATAAACCCTTAGCATCCAGCTAGAAAAACTGGGGATCTTCCTGAGTTCCTGGGAAAAGGAAATGACAAACTCCTCCTTAATCAGATTTCTGGGCTTGGAACTAGGGATTTTTTGTGAGGATGCTGTGTGTCTGATTGCCAGTATGGAAAGGGGGAACAAAGACAAAGTTTGGGAGAAGAGGGGAAAAGAATGGGGACACAGCTGGGAGAGGGAAAGGTAGCTAGTAATACAGAGAGAAAAATAAGATGACCTGAGAGAATAGTGGCTATGACCTCACCCTGGTTTTGTGATTGGTCAGTGATGGGTTGTAAATGAATTTTTGCTGGACAACTGTTTCCCCACAGTAGCCAGAATATCCCCTGCATTGGGTTTGACTTTAGTAGTCACCATCCTCAAAACCCTTTTCTAGTCTTGTGGGACCTTGTGATTCAGAGTGAGCTTTACATGTTTTATGGACCAAGAGGGGAAGAGGCTTTAAATAACAACTCTCCTCCACAATCAAGTCTCAGACATCCTAGAGAGGTTCCTTCTTGTGATTACAGATGTTGCTGTAAGCTTTAGAATCTAGGGCATTCTTTTTTTTTTTTTTTTAAAGATTTTATTTCTTTATTTGACAGAGGGAGAGATCACAAGTAGACAGAGAGGCAGGCAGAGAGAGGGGGGGAAGCAGGCTCCCTCTTGAGCAGAGAGCCCGATGCGGGACTTGATCCCAGGACCCTGGGATCATGACCTGAGCTGAAGGCAGAGGCTTAACCCCCTGAGCCACCCAGGCGCCCCGAATCTAGGGCATTCTTGATTAGAGTTTAACCTCAGGGGGAAGCAAAGGTCATTGCAATTTCACCCAGGAATTTTCTATAGGATAAATACATTTGATGAAAGCTACATAAAAGGTAGTTTCCCTACCTTCATAGATATGTAAAAAGACTCACTTAAGATGTACTATCACTGTAATTTCTCCTTGCTTACAAAAGCTTCCAAATATAAGATCAATGGATCTAACCTGTATTCTTAGAGAAAACTGCAAAGCAATTTCTTCTAGTTGTTTAGCATATATTTTTTGAGTGACAATTTTGCTAGGTGCTTTAGTTTTAATGTTGTTGAGATAGAGGAATTTAGTCCCCAAATTGTGCCTTACCAAGGTATAACCTTTAGAAAAAGGAAAATCATATTTTGTTTGAATCTGGTTTCAAAATCTGTAAAGAAATGCTGGAAATTATTTAGACATACTGCCCTGAATTTTGTACCAATCAGTGCTGTTTCATATAATATCTCATCATTCATTGTTTATTTTTTTTATTTTTTAAAATTTTATCTATTCAGTTGACAGAGAGAGATCGCAGGTAGGCAGAGAGGCAGGCAGAGGGGCGGGGGGGAAGCAGGCTTCCCGCCAAGCAGAGAGCCCGATGCGGGGCCCGATCCCAGGACCCTGGGACCATGACCATGACCTGAGCCGAAGGCAGAGGCCCCAACCCACTGAGCCACCCAGGCGCCCCCATTCATTGTTTATAAAGGCCCTAGGGACAGAGAACTAACTATATCCTGGCCCACCCTCCCAAATAACATTGGGAACTGAAACTAACAGCACTCTGGATGATCTGAGTGGGTAGTGCCAGAGAATGTTATATAACCTGCTAAAAATTCTGCATTTTAAATCCTTTCCCCTATGTTTTCTACCTTTGCCCTTCTGGGAAAAGATAGAACTTCCTAACCAGAAGTTAGTGACATCTTCCCTAGAGGAAAGAGTCAGCCTTCCTGGAGGGAATTGGAAAATGGGGATTCCTGGGTCTTCCTGGGTACTCTATCCTGGTCCTCTGTGCCACATTCTGTTTAGTCTTAATTCTGAGCTGCTACTACGTGAAGAGTGTTAGAAGATATGTTGGTTATGGAGATGAATGTGGCATAGATATTGCATTCAAAAAATGTAATCCAATTAGGGAGATAGGATATATACAGGAGGAAGTAAATGAAAGTAAGAGCAGCAACTCTCAGATGAGAGTTTGTACAGCAAGACGTAGCACAGGAAAATGGAAAGAGCAGTGACCTTAACAGTTGGAAGACCTAGATTGAAAGGTTCAGTCTATGTTCATAAGCAAATATGCCTCTTTTGCCTTAACTTACTCATCTATAAAATGGGGATAATGATCTTCACCCTGCCTAACTCTCAAGGATGTAGTAAGGGTCAAGTGAGATATTATAGTATATAAAACTTTGGAAAACACAATTTAAAATACAAATACATATGGACAACTGGAGAATGATTTTATCCTATTTTACAGATGAGGAAACATGCATAGAGAGATGAAAAACTTATTGAAATCCTGCGTGCTTGTGATGAAACGGCCACGTGTAGTTTAGACACAAAACAGAATGACTTTTTCCATTTTTCCCCTCCCTTATAGACCTTGTCTGCTTGCAAGACTGTTAGGTAGCCAGTACACTGTTGCCCCCATATAAAGTATGTTTAAGGGTACATATTTTATCCTAAGGATATCGGTTATAGGGATATACTGTCACCTAACTCATTTGGCTTGGCAAAGTTTTAACACAGCACTTACCAACAAAAATATAATGCAAATTGCAAGTGTAAGCCTTGTGTGAAATAATTTTTTTGGTAGCCACAGTAAAAAAAAAAAAGGAAACAGGTGAAAATAATGTGTTTTGTTTAGTACAGTATATATGAAATTTTCTCATTTCAACATGTGATCAATATAAAACAAATCATTAAAGAGATGTTTACATTCTTTTTTTCCCCCCCATAATCGTCTTTGAAGCTGGAATGTGTATTTTGCCTCCCAGCACATCTCAGCTTGTATTAGCCACATTTCAGGTGCTCAGTAGTCACCTGTGACTGGTGGATTCTCTGTTGGACTGTATAGCTGTGTACAGTCTCCTCTTTTCCCACCTTTCAGTTCTGGCTTTCTAACCTTCAATCTGATCTTTGCTACTTTCTTTAATGGATCTTTTTATTTTCCCCTTCTTTGGTCCCTAGAGAACCAGACTTCTTTTCTAAGTGCCAGGTATTCTTTTTTGGTCAGGTAGCAATTATCTTCTCTACTAGCTACTATGTGAAATCAGCTACTGTTCCTTATACCATGCCTTTCTTTCTCTGTGAATATTCAGCTCTTTTGAACTGAGATTTCCATCTCATGTTACTTATGTGTCTGTCTCTTCTAATAAATTTTGTACTCCTTATGGACAAACATAGCATTTTATTCATTTCTCTGATCCCAGCCACTTAACACAGTTACTGGCCCCTAGCAGAAATTTGATAACTTTTTAGTAATTGAACAAATAAATCAGCCTTTCCTGGATACCTCCCCATCTCCTTATTCCTCCTCGACAGTGATTTTTCTCTGTAATGGTAGTTTTTGTTACAGAGCTATACTTTTTGCACATAAAGACCACCCTTGTTATTTGTAGTTTTAATTATTTACAGGAAAACAAATAGCCAGAATTTTAAACCATATTCTGCAATTCTTTCCAGAAGCTCTTTCTTTCTTCTTTTTTTTTTTTAAGTTTATTTATTTATTTATTTGACAGAGAGAGAGATTACAAGTAGGCAGAGAGGCAGGCAGAGAGAGAGGGAGAAGCATGTTCCCCGCTGAGCAGAGAGCGCGATGTGGGGCTCGATCCCAGGACCCTGAGACCATGACCTGAGCCGAAGGCAGAGGCTTAACCCACTGAGCCACCCAGGTACCCCAAAGCCCTTTCTTTAGTCACTTTTTAGGTCGTCTGATTTTACCTATGTTGGGAAATCCTTCAGAGTGTATTAGACTTGGCTCTTTAACTGCCTACTTGATTCCTAAAATTTCTCCCAGGTTCATTTCCCTATTCTTTTTGCCTTCATACCTGCCCTTACACTCTGTCCAGACTTTTCCTTCACTAGGAGTTTCTTATTCACTCTTAGCCGCAGTTGACCTTAAGGAGGGAACTTCCTAACAGCAACTTAATGTGAAACCACAGAGTCATAGAATCCTGAAGTTAGAAATGATCTTATGAAAATAAAATAAAATAAGAAATGATCTTAGAGATTCACATCCAGGGGTCTTCATACTTTCTAAAGTAGCTGAATTTTTTTTTTTTAAACAAAGCTTTAGTCACAACTCTGTATATAAAACTGGTGAAAATGGAGCTGCTTCAGTGAAATAGGGCTAGAAGTTCCTAGAGTTAATTTGGGTTCCACAGGAATGGTTTGAGAACCACTAATAGGGTTCAACTCCTTCATAGTATAAATGGGTAAACAGAGACCTAGAGAAGTGAAACAACTTGTCTAATCCACACAACAAGCCAGTGACAGGATCTGGACTAGAACCCAGATTTTCTTCCAGGTCAGTGTGCTTTGAACCGCAATTTACTGTTTGGAGCCTCATTTCCCAAGGGGAGAAAACAGTAACAATGAGTCTTTTATTTTACTCTCCTTGATGAGATCTGACAGGGTCCACCTCTTCTTCTCCTCTAGTAAGTCATGTTGGCCCCCTCCTGTTATTGTTTTTCTCTAGAACCCAGGCTGGGGCTTGCCTTAGCCTTTGTTCTGTTCCCAGTTTTTGTAGTGCCAAGAAGAATAGGGAGAGAGCGGATTCAGGCAGGTCATGGTGGCACAGATGTTTCCTGTCCCTTGGCTAGTCTGGCTGTGCCTTTCAGAGGCAGCCGAATGCCACAGCCAGGTGTGTCTTTCAGGGCCTTCCAAGCCCTCGGAGGTGGTAGGTGTTTATAACCGCAATTTCCTCACTAGCTTCTGTTTTTCACAGGCCTCTAGCCACTACCTGAGGGAATATATCTATCTATCTATTTTAAGATTTTATTTATTTATTTGTGTGAAAGAGAGAGAGAGAGAGAGCACAAGCAAGGGGAGCTGCAGACAGAGGGAGAAGCCCTCTAGGGCTCAACCCTAGGACCCTGGGATCATGACCTGAGCTGAATGCAGATGCTTAACCAACTGAGCCACCCAGCTGTCTCTACAACTATATATATATATATATATATATATATATACACACACACACACACACACACACACACACACATATATGTACATATATATATATATAGAGAGAGAGAGAGAGAGAGAGAGCGCGCGTGCATGGGTAGGGGGAGAGGGAGTTGAAGCAGAGGGAGAAGCTTAGGGCTTGATCCCAGGACCCCAGGAATGGTGATCTGAGCTGAAGGCAGATGCTTAACTGACTGAGCCATCCAGGTGGTCCCTCCCCCCCCGCTTTTTTTTTCAAAGATGGAGGGAACACATCCAAATCTCTACTTCAGGAGTCATCAGTCATTCAAGGCTCTCTGTGTCTGGCCGTAGTTTACCTCTGTGGTATTATTTTCCAGTGTCCCCTTCATGCATCCTATGTTTTCTCCCAGAGTATTCTGTTTTCTTCCCTTCCTCCTCATCTTCACCTGTTAAAATATTATTTGCCCTTCCAGAAGAAGCTTAAAGGCCACTTTCTTTAAGAAGATTTTCTCAAGGGGTGCCTGGGTGGCTCAGTCTGTTAATGCATCTGCCTTTGGCTCAAGTCGTGATCCCAGAGTCCCTGCTCAGTGGGAAATCTGCTTCTCCCTCTACCTCTACTCCTCCTCTGTTCATACTCCCTCTCTCTTGCTCACTCTCTCTTTCTCAAATAAATAAATAACATCTTAAAAGAAAAAAACAAGTCTTTCTCAATTTCCAACCTTATGCCGCCTCCCTCTATTGTAGTTTTATAAAGTTAGCCACCTCTCCCATCATTCCCTGCCTCATATATTATGTACAGCAACTTTGTACATACCATTTGTTTCTCACTTTCGTAGCTTTGGTTATGCTGTCAATTTACTGACAATTCCCTACCCAAATTTTTACTTTACTTTTGCCTGGCTAATTCCCATTTAAATTTAGGATGGGCACAGGCAACACTTTTTTCAGGACGGCTCTCTTGACCCTTCCAAGCTGAGTTAGGCTACTCCCATAATAGAATATACCTATCTCTATCATTGTACTTATGCACTGTATTTTATCTATCTGTATCTGACTCCCACACCAGAGAGTGTGCCAAGAGAGCTATCTATGACTTACATTTTCTATTTCCAGCATTTAGCAATGTCTTATTAAAAGTAGATGCTTAATAAATATTTGTAGGATAGATGAATAAATAATTTTTATACTATTTTAATACTTTTATACTATTACATTAAAAAAACTGTCTACCACTAGACTACAAGTTGTGTGAAAGCAGGGATAGGGTTTTGAGTCTTACATTTTTGTCCTTCACAGGGCTTAATTCATAATAGATATATCAGCTAGTGTTTTCCAGAGAAACAGAACCAATAGGAATTATATAGATACATAGATTTATTTTAAGGAATTGGATCAAATGTAATTTAATGAATTTTAAGGAACTCAGGCAAGAATTGGTATTGTAGACTTGAGTGAAATCTGTAAGGCAGTCCTTCAGGCTGGAAACTCAGGCAGGGTTTCTGTGTTTGTCTTAAGGCAGAATTCCTTCTCTGAGAAACCTCAGTTTTTGCTTTTAAGCTTTTGTACTGATAGGATGAGGCCCACACACAATTATCAAGGATAACCTCCTTTACCTAAAGTCAACTGGTTGTGGATATTAATCACATCTACAAATTACCTTCACAGCAACATCTAGGCAAGCATTTGACCAAATAATGGGGCACTACATCCTAACCAAGCTGACATGTAAAATTTAATCATCACAGTAAGTGATCAGTAAATGTTTGCTGAATTGAAGTATGCTTTTGAGCTTCCTATCTGAAGCTCAGAAAGAGAGAATAATCTTATTTCTGTTTCCAGCAATAATTTGAGCTCAGTAATCTGAAAATTTTCCACCCACTAAACCCCTAACAGCTCTGAATAAAAAAAAATGGTAACATTCTTTAAAATACACGACTAAATTTGCAAGAAAGTAAGGGACTCTTCAGAGGCTAAAAAAGGAGATAGACTGAGTAGTAAGTCTATAGATGATGTCCTATCAGGCGTCTTGGGGTATCTGTTTTGGTAACCTTGGGACTTGGATTTTAATACCCACACAAGAACAGGAGATGTGGATCTTCATGAGACAGGCATTAAAACTGAGACCTACAAGTGAGCCTTGGACTTCAGTAAAATGATGATTAGAAAAAAATCTCATTAACATGTGGACACAAGAAAGTTGTCTATCTCAGCCTATACTCTAGATACAACAACAACAAAAAAGAGGCTCTCTGTGAGAATTCAAAACCATAGGTCTATCTTAAATTGGGTTTGGAGTTTGGATTTATACTGCCTGGGTAGTCTGAGGTTCTCCAAGTTGATAAACAAAAGAGTATGCCCAACCAACAATACCCTGGGATGTTTAGCAGAAGAAAACACGAACTTTCTTAAGATGACATGAGATCTATAAGATGATAAAAAGATCTATAAAATTAATATATTTAAAATTATTAAGGGGATGCCTGGGTGGCACAGTTGGTTGAGCATGTGCCTTCGACTTGGGTCATGATCCTGGGCCCAAGTCAGGCTCCCTGCTCAGGGGAATCCTGCTTCTCCCTCTCCCTCTCCCTCTGCCTGCTGCTTCTCCTGCTTGTGCATTCTCTCTCTCTCTCTGTGAAATAAATAAGTAAAATCTTTAAAAAATAAAATTATTAAGGACAAAACATAATTTAAAACATGCTATGAGGCATATGTGACAAATAGAGTTTCTAAAAATAAAAAAGACATAAACATAGTCATTGAAATTAAAAACATAAGGGGCACCTGGGTGGCTCAGTCGGTTAAGTGCCTGCCTTTGGCTCAGGTCATGATCCCAGGGTCCTGGGATCGAGCCCCGCATTGGGCTCCTTGCTCAGCAGAGAGCCTGCTTCTCCCTCTCCCTCTACTGCTGCTCTGCCTACTTGTGCTCATCTCTCTGTCAAATAAATAAATTAAAAAATAAATAATATATTGTTTAAACAGAAGATTAGATATTGCTGAAGGAAAAAAATGGTGAATTGGAAGTTAAGGCAGAAATTATCCATAATAACCTTCACAGAGACAAAGATAAGAAAAATACGAAAACAAAGTTAAGAGACAAGGAAGATAGAATATGAAGTTCCAATATATGTTTAATAATAGTTTTAGAAGGAGAAAATGGAAAGAGGCAATGTTCAGAAGTAATGGTTGATATTTTTCCAAAATTGATGAAAGATCTCAATTAGGTCTTTGAATTCTAAAGGATAAATTAAAATAAAGCCACTTCTAAACATTCTTTAGTGAAACTGCATAACTGCAAAGACAAAAAGTAGATCTTGAGGGCATCCAAAGATAGAAGAGATAACATACTAGAAATTGCAAACTAAGAATGGTAACAAAATAAACAAAGGAGTAATGTCCTCAGAAGCTTAGAGGGAGTAAAAAACCCACCCAATCTGGAATTTTCCACCTACTTAAACCTTAATTCAAGAATAAGGGTAAAATGGAGATAAATTTAGACAGATAAAGACATCAAGTTTACAATTCAGAGACCATTTCTGAAAGGAGTACTGAAAATGAATATTCTTCAGGAAGGAGAAAATAGGAAGGAAGTAGTAACATGAGAAAAGCAACAGTGAGCAGAGAAATTGACAAACAAATGAGTAAATCAAAAAACAATAGAAACACTTGACAGTATGAAATAACAACAAAAATAATGACTAATTTAGGGATTATGAAAATAAAGTGAAATTGAAATATTGGGCAATAGTAATAAGTGACATGGGAGGAGAGTAAAGAGAAAAGAGGAGTGATCGGTGTTAAAGCACACTAAAATTTGGGAGGATAGGAGAGCTACTGATTAAATTCATACTTTAAAAATAAAGTATGCATGTTAAAAGAAGAGTTAAGGGTAACCACACAATAGAAATAAAATGTGCAATTGCCATACTATTAAAGGGAAAAGACTTGCACCAGGGACCCCATACAAGAAAGATTAATTCTGCATACTTTGTAATAGCAAACATTCAGAATAACCTAAGTGTCCATCATTGGGAGAAAAGTTAAAATAAATTTGATATATTCAAACAATGGAAGTAAATGAACCAGCATTTTTTATGTATTACCATGAGTATACATAAAAATTGCAACATTGAGTGGAAAAGTGCTGCTTGAAGGCAGGTAGATAGAAAATAACACCACTTATATAAAGCCCCCGAACAGGCAAAAGAGTACTACATATGGTATATACATGTAGTAAAACTGTATAAATATGTATATGGAAGTAATACAAATGAATTCAGAATAGTTATCCCTGGGGAAGAGAGGTAGGGGAATGAAACTGAGGAGGAAGGTGCAAGAAATTTCAACAGCAAATCTTGTATTTCTTTTTTTTTTTTTTAATCTGAGGAAAATAGAAAAATATTAAGATTGACAAAGCTTGGTAGTGAGATAAACAGATATTTGTTATAGCATTTTTAAAATATTTCTGTGTGCTGAAATCTTTCTTCATTTAGGCAAATAGTGAACTTAAATTTGGAGAAATGTGTATAACTTTAGAAAAGTGTGTAATTATGTGTATAACTAATTCTAATTAAGTTTATTTTTCTCATTGTAAGGCATGATATAAAATGATGGCAGAAATTTAGACAGATACCACTGTGACTGATTCAAATGTGCAAGTTTAAAGAAATACACAGACTTGGCATTTTTCCAAAATCATTTTTTCTCTAAGTGGTAGTTTGCCAAGAGAAAACAGCTTTGAATAAAATCTCAAATTTGTCTAACTTCCAATATTTGTTTTTTAGCTCAGGTTTGATCTGACCAATCCAGAAGATTTCATTATGTTCTAGTCATCATGCCCTTATAACATAAACTGGAGCATTTTCAAAGAGGAGGCTTCAGGGTGATGCTGTTTGAAAGAGAATAGTGGCAGGGTAGCTTGAAGAGATGAAGACTCAAGAAGGCCTTTTCACTGTCCCCAATAAGGCAGACATGTACAAAAAAGGAACAGACTGGTTTTATGTGGGCAGAGCCAAAACCAAACAGCAAACCCCAAGATTTGGTTCAGTTTAAAAACCAAATGACTGAAAATGAAAACAAAAACAAAACTCCTGAGTTCCCTTGTTATGAACATTGTAGAATCCATCCTTACATTGGGGTGGGAAGTGGAATTTGTTGATCTAGTTTTAAGCTTCCTACACATGAATGATAGATAGACTATTAAGTCTTTAAGCCATTCAAGCAAACATAGTCAGATACCAGAATTGTTGAGGCAAAGGGGAAAACTATTCTTGGCCTCAGGATTTCAGCTTTATCTTGGGAAAATCCCCAAAATACAGAAGCTGGAATCTGGGATATAAACAATATTCAGGGAGAAATCTCCCTTCAAGACAGTACTGTCAAGGTGTCTGTTTCATCATTCTCCAAATTCCAAATTATCGGATTCGCAGTCTTCAGAGGCCGCTCTCCTGACCATTAGCAAACCAGGAAGCAAGGAACTGGCTCCATCCTACCTTTCAGCCTATCCCTATGCCCTGTCACTTCCTCTCTGACATATGTATATCCTATATTATATCATAACCACACCACCACTTAGCAGGTTTTGTGAATTACACTTTCATGCTATAATACTTTTGTTTAAGCCAGTTCTCTACTTGAAATGCCCTTTCTGCATCACACATTGAAATCCTAATTGTTTAACTCCTATGCAGTCAGAACCTGAAAATTCCTTTAGAAACCATCTGATTGAAGTGCTGTATTTACATATAAAGAAGTGTAATTTAGATGAATTTCTAAACTACACAAAATTTCTCCCATTCACACTATAGTCAGAATTTATCACTCTTTTCTCTGTATTATAGGACAAACAGAAAATCATATAGAATGTTTAGGACTTTATCTGTTCTAAATTAACAATATCTTTAAAGTTTAAGTATTTTAGCTCCAAAAGAGCACAAGGAATTTTTATTTTTAATTGTCATAAAATACACATAACATAAAATTTACTATCTAAACCATTTTTAAGTGTGCAGTTCAGGAGTGTTAAGTATATTCACATTGTTGTATAACTAATCTCCAGAACAATTTTATCTTGGAAAATTGAGTATCTCTATCCATCAAAAAACAAATCCCCAATGAGCACAAGGAATTTTAAAGAGATATTTTATCATGTAAGGTGTGATGAAAGAAGTAAAGGATTTTTTAAAGTATATATGTCATAACTAAAAAGAAACTAAAAAAAAAAAAAGAAATGAGAAAAATAAAAAGAAACTGAAATATTTCATTTCAAGAATTGGAGAATTATGTAGAAGCCTGATGAAGAAAAGTTTTTCCCCTGAAATCTGCTATGGAAAGAAAGAAGAGAATTAATATTTATAATGGTTGATTATTAGTGAGAAAGTTACCAAATTGTATCTAAAGGTGTTGGTTGTCTTTACTGTTCTGTATAAGTATCTATTTTTAAAGCTGTATTTTTATTACAAAAGTCATACTTCTTAGGAAAACATTTTAAAATAATAATAGAAATTCTTATGCTCAATTGTTTTTATTGCAAAATTTTATTTAGTCAAAAGTACAAATTTTAAAAGGATGCGTGAAAGTGAGCATTTTAGGGGCACCCGCGTGGCTCATTCAATTAAGTGTCTGCCTTCAGCTTGAGATTGAGCCCCACATGGAGCCTCATGTTGAACCCCATGTTGTGCCCCTTATCAATTTCCTGCTCAGCAGGAAGTCTGCTTCTCCCTCTGCCCCTCCCCCCAGCTTGTGCGTGCTCTTTCTCATAAATAAAATCTTTTTTAAAAAAGTGAATATCTTAGAAAATTATTAGTAAATTGTGAAATTTTCAGAAGTGACTACTTTTTAAAATTCTTTTTGAATAATTTCATATTTTAGAAGTCATGTGAAGTAGTTAATAAGATCTGCTCTGGAATCATAGTCATAAACCCTGAATCCACCACTCAGTAGTTGTATGACTTGAACAAATTAATCTCTCTGTGTCTTAGTTATCTGTTAGATTGGGAGATAATGTTATCTACCTTAAATGATTGATATGAGGATTTATTCATAGAGTATATAAAGTCAGCACAGTAATTACTGCTTACTAAGTACTTATTAAATATTAGCTATTATTAATTTTACTCTAGTTAATAAAATTCTGGTGCTTGGGCTCTGTGGTAAATAATCTACTCTACTGCTGTTAACAGTAATTTTTATTCTTTGTGCCAGAGCTGGATGAGGTCTATAGTCTTTCCTCTCCCTACACCCCACCCAGTGTTTTGCATATTGTTGGACGAATAGTAGGGTACCTAATCTAATTAATCTTTGTTGAATAAATGATGAGAATATTTTTAAGGGTTTATAGAATATATTTCATTATAATAGCACTGAATAATAAACTCCTTTTCAAAGGAATGTATCTAGTGCTAAGTAAAAATGAACTGGGTTTTTAATCAGATTGAGATGATTTTTAAAACTACTCCTTTGGACTTGTTAAATGTGAGGAGCATTTCAATGAATCATGAGAGGTGGCTGAAAGTATGAACAAATTCATTGAGGAGAAGAGAGCCAGAACAATACCCTATATCTTTCCACTGCTATACCAAGGCGTGAGCATCTATCCAGATCCATTCTGGACAAAACTTGGTATAACAAGAAGAGCATTGAATTGAGAAGTGATAACCATTCCCACAGGGTTCTTTTGTACACTGGTGATACAGTAGTGAGCATAATTATCTTCCATGGGTTTCCTACCACATGACCTTGGCCACTGTTCCTCTTTAAGCCTCAGTTTCTTTCCCTATATAAATGAGAGGATACCATTTAAAATTTAACGTCCATTTATCCATTTAGAATATGTGTGGTTCCATGTTGCTAAACTTGGGTGCATCTGGAAACCTATGGCATATCTGTTCTAGGACAGTGCCAGTTATTCTCACATCCTGCCAAAATTCAGTTGTTAATAACTATTCTGGTGAGTAATATCTCCCTCTGAATTGGTGCCAGTTGGAAAATTGTAGAGTGGAATGTGCCACCTGGGTTTGGATGTGGAAATCTAAAGTATTGTTGCCTTGAGGTACAAGGATGTTTCTACTGAGCCATTGTGGTGAGTAGGCTGAAAATACAAGACATGGCAGTTTTTACTTGGACCAGGAAATGAGGGTCAAACCTCCTTTGCTAATGATAACAGAATGAAGAGAGCTCTTTTCTTATTTCCTTCCAGCAATTTGCTGTATGAACTGTTATGCAGTATCACAAACAGAATCAGTGTATCAGTAAAGTGAGAAAAATAAGTAAAACTTATGCTTCTGTAATGCATAGCTGTTGATTTTCTATATCATAATTTCACAAACACTCTGAATGGACTCAAGTCCTTAGTTTCCACATCTTATAATGTCACTTAGGGATCTCTGTTCAATTCTGGTGTTCCTTGATTTTGGGAAGAGTTGCCTTTCTTGCTGTAAGGGGGCAGCATGGTGGAATGGAAAGGGAATGCAGTCTGCCTCAAACTCAGTGTATGACCTTGAATTAGTCAAGTGTTTCCTCTCTCTGGGCCTCTGTTTCCTCCTAAATAAAAGGCCTCTAAGCAAAATTTTCCCTTTTGGAAGGCTAAGTTATTATGTTATTAAAGTCTCATATGAGAGTAAAGTCTTATAAACACTAGTATATTGTCTTAGTGATATAATATAATATAATATTAATATTAATATAATATTAAAAAGTTTTATAAATAACTAGTGTGTTGATTTGTACCTAAACTAGATCATTAAGACAGAGGATGGTCTCATCAAACAGAGTAATGACCATTTTTCTGTCAATAATTATAAATGCCTGATCAACATTCAAACAAAGGATCCATTTTGTTGATATGCTCTCCATTTCAAAGGACTCACACAAGTACATTGTTTAACCCAGTGATTTTTATATAGAAAGGGGGAAGAAAAGTACCTACAATGTGTGAATGGGTGCTTTACATACTTATAGTCATTAGATGCTTTACATACTTATAGTCATTCAACAAATATTATCTGGTACCTAGCATGTACCAGATATTATGATAGAGCTGGACATGGGATTGATACAGTGGTTACCATGACAGCAAGGTCACGGTTGTCATGTAACTTACATTTTGATTGGGGAGGTATATAATAAACAAATAGTCAAGGAAATTATTTTTCAAAAATATTTATTTATTGGAGAGAGTTGGGGGAGGGGCAAAGGGAGAGAATCCTTAAGCGGGCTCCCCACTGAGCACAGAGCCTGACTCAGGGCTCCATCCCACAACCCATGAGATCATGATCTGACCCGAAACCAAGCATTGGACACTTAACCGACTGAGCCACCCAGGCACCCCTCAAGGAAATTTTTAAATAAAAATAATGTCTTTGAAGATAATAAAGACAGAATGACTGGGAGGGAAGGAGACTACCTTAGCTTAGGTAGTCTAGAAAAACATAACTGAGGAGGTGATGCATAAAGTGAGATTCAGATAGTAAGAAGCAACAGAATGTGCAAAGATCTAGGGGAAGGAAATATCCTGCAACATGTGCAAAAGCCCAAAAGAGATGATAATAAATTATGTTTGAGGAACACATTAAAGGCAGGGTCATTTAAATCTAACAAACTTTAGAAATAGGTATTATCTTTATCCAATAGATAAAGATACAGAGAAATAAAGAGCCCAAATTCAGGTAGTAAATTGAGGATCTGACTTAAACCCAGGTTAATCTGGCTCTAAAATCCATGCTCTTTCTACTGAGCCGCACCACTTGGCAACTGACTGAAATGCAAAATTTCTGAGTTGGCATGAATAACTTGTTTCTTTGTAACACAGTGGAAAAGGTACTCTTTCTTCTTTGTGTTTCAGGAAGTATATATTCCAGCTGAAAGTTGTAAATGGCTATTTGCTTTTGACATTGATGAACATACAGTACTGTGTATTCTTTTTTTTTTTTTTTTTGACAGACAGAGATCACAAGTAGGCAGAGAGGCAGACAGAGAGAGAAGGGAAAGCAGGCTCCCTGCTGAGCAGAAAGCCCGATGTGGGGCTCGATCCCAGGACCCTGAGATCATGACCTGAGCTGAAGGCAGAGGCTTAACCCACTGAACCACCCAGGCGCCCAGTACTGTGTATTCTTACATGACACTATTTTATGTATTGTGGTTCCACATTCCCTCAAGTTGGGTGGATGTCCTCTGCCAGGAATCAAGCAACAGGTCTTTATTAAGGATTTTGTTATAGGATGGAATGTGTGTGTGTCCCATGTCCCCCACCCATCCACCCCATTCCAAATTCATATGATGAAGTTCTAACTTACAGTGTAATGGTATTTGGAGGTGGGGCCTTTGGGAGGTAGTTAGGTTTGGATGAGGTCATGAAGATGAAGCTCCCGTGATAGGATTAATGTCTTTATAAGAAGAAAACAGGGGTGCCTGGTGGCTCAGTCAGTTAAGCATCTGCCTTTCACTTATGGCATGATCCCAGGGTCCTAAAATCAAGCCTGGTGTGGGCTCCCCGCTCAGCAGGAAATCTGCTTCTCCCTCTCCCTTTGGTTCTCCCTCTGCCTTTCCTTCTCCCTCTCCCCCTTCCTCTCTCCCTCTGCCCCTCCCCCGCTCTTGCACGCGCTCTCTCTCTCTCTCTCTCTCTCTAATAAATAAATAAAATCTTTTAAAAAAAAACAAAAACAAAAACAGAGAGTACTCTCTCTCTACCATATGAGAACACAGCTATGAGAATACAGCTAGAAGGTGGGTCTCTGCAAGCCAGGAAGAGGGTCTTACTGAATAGGCTATGCCTTGATCTAGACTTCTCAGCAAAAATGTTTATTGTTTAAGCATCCAGTCTATGGAATTTTGCTTCAGCAGTCCAAGGAGATAGATATCTGTGTCTATATAGCTATATCTACATATAGATAACAAAAATAGGTAATAAATACATAGACAATAGATAATATATATTTCTATACATTATTTCTATATATATCTGTAGATCCGTAGAGTGAGTATATAGAGAGATACGTAGGTAGGTAAGTAGATAAAGAGATTTATTATAAAGAGTTCACTCACACATTGATGGCAACTGAGAAGTCCCAAGATTTGTCAACAAACTGGATACCCTGGAGAGTTCCAGTCCGAGTCTGAAGGCCTAAGCACCAAGAAAACTGATGGTATAAGTTTCAGTCTGAGTCCAAAGGCAGAAGACTGATGCCCGAGCTCAAAGACAGGCAGAGACAGTGAATTCTTCCTTACTCCATCTCCATCTATCTATCTTTCCTTCCTACCTTCCTTCCTTTCTTTCTAGATTTTATTTATTTGACAGAGAGAGAGTATGTGTGCACAAGCAGGGGGAGCAGCAGGCAGAGGAAGAGGGAGAAGCAGGACCCTTGCTGAACAAGGAGCCCAATGTGGGGCTTGATCCCAGGGCCATGGGATCGTGACCTGAGCTGATGGCAGATGCTTAACCAACTGAGCCACCCAGGCGTCCCCACCATCTTTTTATTCTATTCAGGCCTTCAGTGGATCAGATTAGGTGCACTTACATTGGGGAGGGCAGTCTACTTTACTCAGTTCTGACTCAAATGTTAATATCATCCAGAAATACCTTCACAGACATACCCAGAATAATGTTTAGCCAAATATCTGGACACCTGTGGCCCTATCAAATTGACAGATAAAATTAACTATCCCAACTATGCTTTGGTTAAGGCAGATGTGAGTGTGAGAGTGAGTGGTTGGGGAGTAGGAAGGAAATATAAGACAGTGTGCACCTTCAGAAGATACAGTAGATCAGAAGATACTGATACAGTAGGAAAAGGCATACATGAATGAAAAATCAGTGGATTATACAAAGCTGTGTCTTTCTAATGTGACAAGTGAATGGGTTTCAGACAGAGCTTTCAGAGGGAAGAAAAACCACCATTGGAGAGGAAGACAGGGAAGATTCATAAGGGAGGCAGAACTTGTTTTGGATTTTGAAGAATGAGGAGAGGTGATTTCTTTCTCTTTTTTTAACATCATTTTTCAAGTGGTCTTTAATAAGTTTTAGGATACCTGCAAAGATAATTCATAAAATTTGTACCAAAAAAGAAAACAGGAGACTGTCCATCCAGTTTGGTTGAGGCTAAAATAAACTTAGCAATTATTTGGCTAAGAGCAAAGAGAAAATGATTTGTCTCATTCCACTTACAAATTTAGATGCAATCATTCTTTGTAACATATTAATAGAATCCAATTAGGTATGAAAAAGGACATTATATAATAAAGTAAGACTTATTCTTGGATCTAAAGGCTGGAAAAAAGTAGAAATAGACTTCACAGGTGAATTCTCCTAAACATTTTTGGTAGAGATAATACAAGTTCCACAAACACTCTTACTCCCCAACTCATTCTGTGAAGCCATCATTATTACTCTGACACCAAACCAAAGTCACAAACCAAAGTCCCCAGGAAACATAGATTCAACAATACTTAACAACATTTTAGTGAATTGGATCCAATGATATATAAAAAGGATCATGCATGATAACCCAATGGGGTTCATCCCAGGAACTCAAAAGTTCATGTAACATTTGAATATCTGTCAGTGTAACTCACCACAGCAGCAAGTATAATAAGAAAAACATTATGATCCCAATAGATGCATAAATATCCTTTGAGATTACTCTGTGTGTGTGTGTGTGTGTGTGTGTCTGTGTGTGTGTGTGTGTGTGTTTTAAGAACTCTCAGCAGATTTTGGGCGCCTGGGTGGCTCAGTTGGTTAAGCATCTCCTTCGGTTCACATGATTCCAGGGTCCTGGGATTGAGCCCTGAGAGTGGCTCCCCCTGCTCACTGGGGAGTCTGCTTCTCCCTCTCCCTCTGCCTCTCTCCCCCACACTTGTGCTCTCTCGCTCACTTGCTTACTCTCTCAAATAAATAAATAAAATCTTAAAAAAGTGAATTCTCAGCAGGCTTCAAGTATATAATACAGCATTATTACCATAACGTACATTAGATCTCCAAAACTCATTTATCTTACCTAACTGAAACATTGGAGGTTTTTTTATTTTTTTATTTTTTATTTGTTAGAGAGAGAGAGCGAGCACAGGCAGACAGAGTGGTAGGCAGAGGCAGAGGGAGAAGCAGGCTCCCCGCCGAGCAAGGAGCCCGATGTGGGACTCCTTCCCAGGACGCTGAGATCATGACCTGAGCCGAAGGCAGCTGCTTAACCAACTGAGCCACCCAGGCGTCCCAACTTTGGAGTTTTTGACCAACATCTCATTTTTCCCTCCCAAGCCCTTGGCAGCCACCATTCTACTCTTTGCTTCTGAGTTTGACAATTTTATATTCCACATGTAATTGAGATCATGCAGTATTTACCTGTGTCTGGCTTGTTTTACTTAGCATAATGTCCTCTAGGTTCATCCATGTTGCAAATGGCAGGATTACCTTTTTAAAGGCCAAATTAATATTCCATTATATGTATACATTACATTTCCTTTATCCATTTGCCCATCAGTGGACATTTAGGTTGTTTCCATATCTTGGCTATTGTGAGAAAGGGGTGATTTCTTTTTTTTAAAGATTCTATTTCTTTATTTCAGAGAGAGAGAGAGCACAGAAGTGAGGGGAGGAGCAGTGGGGGAGGAAGAGAATCCCAAGCAGAATCCAAGCTGAGTGCAGAGCCCAACATAGCTTGATCTCACAACCCTGAGACCACAGCCCTGAGCAGAAATAAAGAGTTGGACATTCAGCCAACTGAGCTACCCAGGCACCCCAAAAGGGGTGATTTCTAAGCGGACCAAAGCACAGAGGCAGTAGTTTGATGAGAAGTAGTTGGGAAACAGTGTCTTAATGGCAGATTGATGTGGTAGTACCATTCAGTGTCTGAATGGTGGTTGGACAGTGCTCCTACATATGCTTGTGCAGGTTTTTCACCATACAAGGGCATTTGAATGAGGAAACTAGTGGGGAATGAAACTCAGCCCCATGTTCTTTTTGTCAAGTTAAGTACCGCAGTACAGGAGTGTATCCATCTGGAGGAAGGAGTGCCTTTTTCTAAATCATACAAAAACTTTGCAGCTATCTTGGAGGAGGGAAATAATAGGAGATAAATTAGAAATAGAAGGGTGGGACCAAATTATAAAGGACATTCTTCTGTATCTCGTCTGCTAAAAATGGATGGGAATGTGCATCTTTGATGGTAGTCGTGATTGTGGGTATGATTTGTGACCCTACACTGTAATTAAATTTAGAGATTTGTCAATGCTAGAAATCATGTTTATCTGGCATAAAATAAATCCATATATTTTAAAAATCATATTTGCTTAATGTTTCTCTAAAGCAAACTTCATAACTGACCCATTTTGCTCCAAAATCAAATCAGCCTGATTTAATTTTATAAGCCAGTCATGGAAAGAGAATCTGTCCCATGACTCCAAAGCATTCTGTTCTGTAGCTCTGCTATAATTACAGACAAATGCATCTAATCTTCCCATCATGTGTTCTGAGTTACAGAATTCCTTTTTTTTTCTTCTGTACTTGATAATCTTGTTATCTGCCTATACTGCATCATTTAATTATTCCCCAAAATAGAGATCTTCAGAAAAATCTCAGAAAAAGTGATTTGGTGTTTCCAAATCAAGTCACAACTGGGGCGTTTACTCAGAAATTAGTCATTTTCAGAGCTTTGAGATTGCTATTTTTCTTAAGGGGTCTCATCTGCCTCCTAAGGCTATTAAAGTCTTCCCACAAATAACTTGAGGGAGTAACATAAATTCTGGAGAAATGGTCTATGTAGGTATCCTCAGAAACCTACAAGCCCAGGACTCTTTCACAATGAGAGTGGCTGAACTCTCCAATATTAACTTCCAAATGTCTAGCTATATTCAATTCATTAACTCCATAAACATTTCCTGGGCATCTACTATGTGTCAAATAATATGACAGGTATTGGGAATACAAAAATGAATAGAGAACAATCCCCCATCTGAGAAAGTAAACAGTCTCTAAATTTGATCATCAGAAGCCCTGAAATTTAATTTTACTAGCTCTGCCACCTATTAACTGCTACCTTTAAGCAAGTCACTTAGTTTATAGCTAAGCCTTATTTTACTATAAACCAGTAACATTGAGGTGACTTCTCTATAAGGCATGAAATATCATAAGATTAATAGGATATTTGGGATGAATGACATATGTGGTCATTCAGTATTCTCTTTCCCTCCCTTATTCATGTCTGTCCCCTTTGGATCTTTACCTTTAAAGACTGAAGAAGACACTGTTTCAACTAAGAAATAATGTCTTCTTCAGCCTTTCCTAAAATCCGAGCATTCACATTTTGTTCCATTTTTCCTGGGCCATTTTTACTTTCACTATATCATTTGTTTTTAGATAAGTGGACATAATATGCTTGGTCAGAAATACGAAAGTCCTACAGCTTATACAAGACTAGGTCTGAGTGTAAGAAAGCCTTTATGTTGGGTTTCCAATAAACTTTCTGATAAAACCCAACATTTTTTAACCTTTCACTCTCAATCTTTTTAGGTTTTGTCTGTGACAACATACAGAACTGGTGTCTTTTTTCCTGTCTTTCATTTTTCTTTGCTGGGTGATCCTGTGATAAAATCATTTCCCTTGAATGTGTTTTCTTACACTTAGTCACATTAAAACTCCTCTGCCACTTTTCTGCCCACGTCCACATCTTCTTTCAGTTTATCCCTAATCAGCTTGGCATTTTAATCCCTGAAAGAGCTGAATGCCATCTGCAAACTTGGCAGTTTCCCCTGTACTCTCTTCCATATCATTTGTATGAATGTTAACTAAGATACCATGCAGCTTGCTTTCTATCTAAGAAGTGCCTTGCTTGCAGGGCATTTGATTGAATAGCTTAATCACTGAATTAATGATATCAAGGAGTAGCCACAGAACTCTTTATCCAGAAAAGTGTTCACTTATTCCTGTTGGTTGCTTCTTATTCCTAAACCAGTTATTCATAACAGACATTTCTCCACATATTGAAAGACATTTTTATGGTTCATGAATTAGAAAGCAAGTCTAGATTTAAGTTAAGAACCCCTTTACCAATGTCGAGGTCTCATTTATGTCTCTGTTCCAGAACATCTTTAGTAAAAGTCTTATACCACTTTCTATGACTTCATTAAATCCTTTTTGCTAATATCTTTTTAAATAACTGTCATTTTCCAGCCAGCTACAAAGTTCTGAGGCCTAATCAATCAAAGGATCAATTGAGTTGTCAGATGAGTGCTGTGTAGTAGCTATCAGTTTGTTATGTACCAGTAAAACCAAGTCCTGAAATCTGGTTACTGCACCAGCTTCCCAAATGATCTCAAGCCCTGGTTTAATCCTTCCAGTCTTTCCCACATTCCAAGTAAGGTGGTCTTTCAGATTTTAGGCACAACTGATCATGTCACCCCCTACTTAATATTTTTGATGGTATTCTGGAGACAGTTGGGGAAATTTTAATATAGACTCAGTAAAGATGTTTAAAATTACTATTAATTATTAAACAATAAATTAAGTATTAAAAAGTCATTTCTCTAAGATAGGCAGATTCATAGATGGAAAGTAGATTAGAGGTTACCAGGGACTGGGACTGTGGGTAAGTATGGGCGCTTATTGCATAATGGCTACAGAGTTTCTGTTTTGGAGGATGAAAAAGTTTTGGAAGTAGTGGTGATGATTGCACAACAACGTGAATGTATCTAATGCCATTGAATTTTAGACTTAAAAATGCTTAAAATGGCAAATTTTGTTATATATATTCTGTTACATTAAAAAAATAAACCAACACCGGTTAGAGATAGTACTTAAAATTTTATAGAAGAAATAACATAATATTTGGGGTTTGTTTTAAAACGCTCAGACAAGGGGCGCCTGGGTGGCTCAGTGGGTTAAAGCCTCTGCCTTCAGCTCAGGTCATGATCTCAGGGTCCTGGGATCGAGCCCCGCATTGAGCCCCGCATCGAGCCCCGCATCGGGCTCTCTGATCAGTGGGGAGCCTGTTTCCCTTCCTCTCTCTGCCTGCCTCTCTGCCTACTTGTGATCTCTGTCTGTCAAATAAATAAATAAAATCTTAAAAACAACAACAACAACAAAAAAAAACGCTCAGACAATAGTCTCAACAACAGTGATGGTGATAGATAAAAAAGATTGGCAAAATGTTGATAACTATCACAGGTAGTTTTTTCACAATAAAAAGTGTTAAAAAAAATCTTTTGGAAGCTAGACATTAAGTCCCAACTATTCAGCCTGACATCTGAACCCTTTGCCAGTTCAATGCTTCCCTTTCTTGGGACCTGCAGCTCCCACTACCCAGCCTGTTGTGTCCTTCCCTGCGGTGTTCTGTGCTCAAGTAGCCTCTGCTGCTTTACACTCAGCCATACAATTCTGCTCCTTCTTTTCATGTGGCAAATTCCTACTCATTCTTTAAGACCCAGCTCCCTCTCTGGAGCCTTCCCAGACTTCTATAGGCAAAGAGAACTTCCTCCTTTGAGCTCCTAAAGTTCCTTATTTGTAATCCTGCTACAGCTTATTCCCTGTATTTACACATATACCTTTTATTCATGCTTCTGTTCTCCACTAACCTGTGAAATTCTTGAAGATAGAGGGAACTTACTTTTCACTGTACATATTTCTGATCTACATGAAACTTCTGTTGTTTTAGTCGTGTGCTTTAAATATTTTTTAAAGAAAAATTGAAAGGTGGGACTGTGAATATTAGTTATAAATCTTAAGAGTTGCAAGGGACCTTAGTAATAACCCATATTGGTAGTGAATAGCATTCTCCTTTTCTAGAATGTGCTTTCTCTACTTGGCAACTGCTAATGCATTTTTACAGTTCTAGCACTTACCATTGAATACTCAGTAAATTGTTGCTGAATTTACTGACAAGTCACAACGTTTCTTTCTAGATATTGCACAAAGCTAAGTATCTAGCTTGGGGTGTATGGACACACACTTTTTAGGAGAAACAATGGATTTTCAGGCATCGTTTGTCAAAGCAGCAAATAAGCCCCTGGAGGGATATTCCTGGGCCAGTGGGGTTGGTGCCTTTTCAGAGGGCTAAGTGGTGAGCTGGGACTGCAGCATGTACATAGTACACATCTTGCCAGTGGGTGGCGGCAGGCCCTCACAAACTCTCTCCAAGACCAGCAGACCTAATTTTACCATTGGGTGGGAAATAGAAATCCTCTAGTATTCCTAGCTTACTTTCTAACTTCTTGATGCCTAAAGATGCTTGACTGAAGGAATGAGGCCAGTAAGACAGTAAGTGCCAGAAACAGCACCGTGTTAAAGATGAGTATCCAGACCAGTGCCAGGCATTAACTAGGTGCTAGACTGGTTCCAGAGCTCTAAGAATGCTTGTTAGCTGCCTTCATATTCTACCTTGAGGTTTTGATTCTTATACAAACCTCAGGCACCTAGAGAGGATTTACACTATAAGCTGTTTTTAGGTCCTTTAGTTCCAGTGTGGATGGAGACTGAGAACCAATTATCACATGACATCCTCGGATGTCCTTATGTGAGAAGAGAGGAGGCTAGGCCTGCAGAGACAGGCTCAGTCTGCTCAGTCCTGAAGGTGGCTCTTCTGGTTTTCTATATTTGTTCAGCCAAAACCATCACTCCTAACATCTCCAGTCAATAAGCAAGCCCTGATTGTGAATCTAGGTAAGTACATAGATCAGTGAAGGAGTTGGAAATTTATAGATACAATGTTTGTATAGGCATTAGCTCAGATCATATAACCTGACAACAGAACAAAATTGTTATTTAAAATCTAAAATGTTCTGGAAAATCCAGGGCTCACATATGGATGGTCTTTACTCCAAGCATTATTACATAATCCACTTGTGTGAGGCTGAGAGTGGGAGAGGGGTGTCCCAGATTATTGGACAACTGAGTTTGAAAGTTGGTATCAGATGATGATGCTATGAGCCAAATATCATGAGTGGACAATAAATGGGATGAAAGTTCAGAAGAGGAAGAGGCTATGTTGGCTGTGGTAATAATAAAACAGTAATAATACCTGGTACATAAATGTTTGTTGCATTTTCCTAATAGTACTTCATATTTGCATAGCATCTCAGAGTTTCCAGAACACTTTCATGTCAGTTATTTTCATCTGGCTTTATTAAGTATTTGCAACAACCTGTGAGTAAGGTATTAATAAATGAGGTAAAATACATAAAGTACTTGGAATAGTGGCTAGTGCATAGTGAATGCTTGCTATTAGTATTACAATTATTATTAACCTTATTTTATACAGAGGAAGCTAAGGCTGAGAGAGGTAATTATTTGCCCAAAGTCATACAGTTGAAAAGTGGTAGAACTATGCCTGAACAAACTCTACTGGCTCCTATTTCTAGACCTTTCTCCATTATCCCATGCATAAAACAGGAAGATTTCAAGTTGGGCTTGCCTAAGTTTTGCGGGAGCCTTAGAAGAAAAGTGTCTGAAATCATGCTCCTCAGCCTCACAAGCCCTAGTTGGATAGGAATTGGTGAGTATATTCATTGCCTTGAGTAAGAAGAGTTAAATCTAGAAGCCTCTACTCATTTTAGCAATAAGGTGAGATGGTTCATTGCCTGGCCCATCAAGGAAGCTGTAAGCCATTAAACTCACATAGATCCTCAGCTGCTAGGCTTGTTAAGAAAATGTTACAATAGGGGGAAATTGACAACACAGGCACCATAGATATTTTTAGTCTGTGCTTTAAGGATGTACATCTTGGGTTCTGTTTAAGATTGAGCAAAGAAGGTGAATTTGGGCTGATTTGAAAAGACCACCAGTCAGAAAGTCCTTCTCTGTGTCCAGTTTATGCAAGAAACTGTGGGGATTGGGGCGAGGGAGAAGGGAGCTAAGGGAGAGGAAGTCACTTTCCCAAACTTTCAAACACTGAGAAAGAGTGCTGTATTTTCCTTATTGGGGGGGTGGGGGTGGGCATTGTGGCAATATCAGTAAAAACTGTAACTGTGTCTGTTCCTTGAACCAGCAATTCTTCAATAAATTGTTTATCTTTCTAATATACAGCATGGTGACTATAGTTAATAATACTATATTGTATACTTGAAATTTTCTAAGAAAATAGATCTTATGTGTTCTCACCACACACACATAAAATGTAACTATGCAAAGTTATAGATGTGTTAATTAGCCTGAGTGTGGTAATCCCATTTCACAAAGTATAGGTATATTAAGTCATTATGATGCACACTTTAAATATATACAGTTTTGTCAATTATATCTCAGTATAGTTGGAAAAGGTAAGTTATTTATCCCATGGATGTATTCTTTTTTTCCTATGGAGATATATATACATTTATTTATTTATTTATTTATTTATAAAGATTTTATTTATTTATTTGAGAGAGAGAGCACAAGCAGGGGGAGCAGCAGAGGGAGAGGGAGAAGCAAGATCCCTGCTGAGTACGGAGCCCGATATTGGGCTCCATCCCAGGACCTCATTATCTGACCCAAAGGCAGATGTTTGACCAACTGAGCCACCTAGGTGCCCCGGATATATATTTTTTTAAGATTTATTTATTTGTTTTAGAGAAGAGAGGAAGGGACAGAGGGAGAGAGAAAGTGGGCTCCAGCATGGAGCCCAGTGTGGGTCTCGATCTCAGGACCCCAGGATCGTGACCTGAGCTGAAACCAAGAATCAAAAACTTAACTGACTGCACCACTCAGGATTCCCTCCTATGGATATGTTCTTAAATGTTAGCCGTCATAGCACTGTTTATAATGGTAAAAACAACCCAAAAACTGGAAATCTAAATACTTACCAATATATATGATGAAATTACTGTATGACTTTCAAATGGAATTTCATGCAACTATTAAAAAGAAAGAAGTCCATTAGTATATGCTGAAAGCATATCACTAAGATGTATTTTTGAGTGCAATAAAAATCAATGTTCAAAAAGAAGAGTTTATGTAGCATGATGCTACACATATGTTTGAAGCATATATGTGTGCAGACATTTTCCCCACACTGGAAGGACAGGCTTGCAACTGAGAATGGGGATTATATGTGGTGAAAAAGAAATGGGAAAAGAGAAACTTATTTTTTATCTTATTCTTTTGTGTACTTTTGAAGGTAGATTGATTGATTTCACCATATGACATCCTTTTTTTTTTTTTTTTTTTTTTTTTAAATTTAAGCCACTTGCCTAAGATCACAGAACCAGGAAAGGGTACCTCTAGGATTCCTACGCAGACTGTGATTTCAAAGCCCTGTGATTCACAACTCCCCTGGATTCCAACACGCTGCCTCCAAATAGTACTCTCTTAGTATCAGGAGGTACTTTGGTCACTTGCTTATAAATCACACAATTATTCATGAAAATACCTGGAACCTAAATTTCTAAGGGCTAGAGCTAGGAAAATGTACTCATTCTCCAGAAGAAGGCTTTGTGCCCCATCTGCCTGCCATCTTTAGCTCGTTTTCCATAAGATTGTGCTCAGCCAACAGAGGTCAGTGACCTGGAGTCAGGAAGCACAGACTAAGATTTTCAACAGGACAAATTACCTTAAGGAAAAGGCATTAAGATCATTGGAGAGGTGGGGGCAGGGAGAAGGCATGCAAACAGTATCATTAGCCAACTTGGTCAATGGGCAGGTGCAGGAAGTGGCAGATAAATCCAGCCAGAATCTATAAATACACTTCAATATCAGTGTTGTAAACTCACAAAATAAGTGAGTGAATTAAAATACTTGGCAACACATAAGCATCTAGTTGTAAACTCTTAGTTCTAAGCTTAGCTCCTATGAACTTTTCTGTGGCTTGGGCATATTATTTCCCTGCTCTGGCTTTCAGTTCCCCCATTGGTCAACGAACATTGCTGTCTGCCCTGGCTGCTTCAATAAGGCAAGGAATGTGCTTTGAAAGTGCAAGGTATCATATGGAATGGGAGGTTATTGTTAATGTCTCTGAGACTTACCTCATAGAACAAAAGCTATTTTGACAGGAAGATAGGAGGAGGCATCAGAAAAGCATTGCTGGTAGTAAGGTAGACACACCTCATCAATTCAAGAAAAGAACCTCCAGGGTCATTTACTCCATTTCTCCTTTTTATTGTCCTGGATAAAGGCCTTCAGAGTTTAAGATCTACAGAGCAGTGATAGTGGCACGTGTAGATTATCATTTAAGTCCATAAGTAAGTTAGAACAGTAGCCAAAGGGATGGGATACGGTACAGGTGGAGGGGGTTGCTGAGCTATAAATGTTGAACACAGTTCTGGAAGCAAGCTGATGAAGCTTAGCAAGTTATTGGGGCAAAGGTTGGGGACTAGGCTTCAGTGATCCAGCTCCAGGATGGCTGAATGCCTCTGAGGAACAATTTGAGGGTGGCCAGGGACTTGGATAGGACAAATGACAACTTCCTAGAACGGACTGTTCCAGCAGAGAGGAAAGGAAATAGCCTGGCCTCGTCCTGGGTAGTTCACAGGAACCAGGATAGGAAGTATTTGTAGTAGTAGAACTAGTGCTCACAACATCAAGTCCCTTTTGAGCAGAAGAAGGAAAATGGGGGAAAAAACATGCAATGCAGCACACATGACAAGTCAGTTTTCGTAATGGTGGGAGTGAAGATGGAGAGAATGAATCAGCAGAGAGGGATGACTATACAGCCCCAGGAACACTGGATTCAGACTTGGGTGTGAATACTGTCTCTGTCACTAACTTATCATGTGACTGTGAATACAGTTTTTCTCCTCCGAGTCTTGGTTTCCTCATCTCAAAAATGAAGACCTTTCTCCCTATATCATAAATTGTTATTAGGATTAAATGAGATGTTCTTGAAAGCAACTTGCACACAATTCCTACAGCATTATGCCCAATAAATGTTAGTTTATCCCTTTATTTTGAGAGGGTCTTTTGGAAACCTCCAGTGTAACATACTAATTTGAAATTTCAAGCTCTGGGAAAGAACAACCTCACTAACAGGTATAGCGTAGAAAGGCCCTTTATTCACATGGAGAACTAGCCTAAGTGGTTAGGTAAGAAAGTCTTTTGGGGGTAGGGTGGGGAGGGGGAGATTAAGGGAAAGTAGGAATGAATATCATTATAAATATAAGCACAGTCCACTTACAAGGGACTCTGAAGTCCCTGACGCTTTGTGAGTTTCCTTTAGATACATGAGAAGATAGGAAGATAATAAGTACTATATAACTTGGCCTGACGAGTTTTCTTGACTGAAATTCAGAAATACAGAATAGGTTTTGTGTTCAATTATAGTAGCTTTCCTCAGCCTCCTACCTTTTAAATTTTCTTTTCTGGTATAATTAATGCTCTGTCATTCACTGTCCTTTAATCCTTACTTTGTTGGTTATATCTGCCTTTTAAACTATTAACTGCCTCAAATACTTTTTGGAGGTATAGATATGAAGAGGTAAAATGATAACAGTTTCTTTAAAAACTAAAATTCCAAGGGTGGAATCCACCTAGAAAATCAGAGAGATGGGGAAGATAAGGAAAGTATAAAGATGTGTGGTACTAACTTGGTCTTTACCAGGAATCATATTGGGAAAATTCCTACTTCTAGACTTCTTTTGTAGCCCAAAGACAAAGGAGGATATTATAAAATCCCAAAACCTGGGAGTGAAAAAGTCCATTGGATTATTTTATGGATGGGTAAACTGAGTAAAAGAGAGACCGTGGTTTGCTGGGTGCTCTCTCACAATGATCTATTAGTTGAGTTAGAGTCCAACCCTATCCTAGGTCTCTTTGACTCTCATTCTGGGGTTCTGTCTGCTGTAGTCCTCTTCTTTATGATAGTAAATTTCTGATCTCAGACACATCTACAATACTAATTTGTGTGTTTTTTGTTTTGGTTTGGTTTGGTATGGTTTGGTTTGGTTTGATTTGGTTTCTGTTTTGTTTTTGTTTTTGTTTTCATTTTCCAGGGCCAAGTGCTTCCGGGGTAAAAAAGTCCTTGGAGATTATGACATCAAAGTGGAACAGGTAATTACCCTGAAGCCCAGAGTTACATCTGCGTCATCATTATTCTCTCTTGACATCCCAAAGTGAATCATCTAATCTTTAGAGTGGAGTACAGTGTTTGTCAGTGGATTCCAGGCCCTCTCTCCCCTCTCCCCACCTGTTCCCTGGGGCTTTTCTCTTTTTGAGATATGACCATAAAGGCTGCCTTTCAACTTCCCTGACTTCTTTTCATGGTGCTGGTGTCTATAAAGTAGTGAATAATGTGGTTCTTAGGGCTTTCTGGTAGTGTGTTCTCAGGCTGAGGAAAACCTTAGGGGAATGTCTTCCTGGGACACTGGCCACACCTCCATATTGTTGATGGCATGATATTTCTGGGTTGGCACATGTCTGCCCTTTAGCTGTGCAGCCTCCCATGCTGCCTACTTTGGGTGTGAAGCTACACTTCAGAGAGAATTAAAACACACACACACATGCCCCTATTTTTAATGTAATGAAATCCTGAAAGCCCCCCTTCCCTTTTTAAAAATCTTCCTCTACCCTTTGCTTCATGATAGAGATTAAGTCCATTTGGGTGGAGAGGGGGATGTCCAGTTTAAACAATGGATATGCTTTCTATGTAATTATAGAAGTTACTCATCATTCTTTACAGAGTATGCTGTGATTTACAGAGTACTTTTCTACCCATTATTCAGATCTTAGAATAACTTGTTGGATAGTCAAGGTTGATTAAAAATTATTCCCATTTTATAGATGAAAGAAACTGTCCCCATATCCCCCACCCCAACTCCAGGAGGATAAATGATTTGCCTAATGTCCATGGAGCTAACTGGGGGCAGAGCAGAAGTAACTCCCAGTTGCCTAAACTAAAATCTAGTATTTTTATGTTGAAACTGACAGAGGGCATGTTGCTCCAGTTTGCCTCCCCCAGTTTGCACTCCCACTCTATAGAAAGGCAGCACAGAGTTGTCAGAAGACCTGAGCTTTTCTCCTGTCTCTGCCAAGAATAAATTTTTTTTGTCCAGAAAGTCACTTAACTGCTTCTTTTGTAAATGGGGAGAATTATCTCTGTCCTTCCTGCCTCACAGAGTTGCTATGAAAGTGAGAAGAAATCAGATTGTGAAAATGCTTTGGGAAACTGAATAAATGTTTGGTGGGAGGGCTGCTACTGTTCTGTGGGGAACTTGGCAAAGCCAGGACTATGGGCTTATTTCCCTAAAGTTATTTTTATTTATTTATTTTTAATTTTTTTTTTTAACAATTGTAGTAAAAACACGTAACATGAACTCTACCCTCTTAATCCCCTACTATTATTTTCCAGGCGGAATTTTCAGAGCTTAACCTGGTGGCCCATGCAGATGGGACCTATGCTGTGGATATGCAGGTCCTCCGAAATGGCACAAAAGTTGTCCGGTAAGGTCCTTTCTGTCCTCAGGGTCACTGTCACTGTCTTCAGAGTTATTGTCTGGTTTGCATAGGTGGTTTCAAAGTCAAGTGTTAGAGTGGGATGGCAGTGCCATATATGTAGTATAGAAGTTAATGATGTATGCTATGTAGCAGTGGTAGAGGAAGGCAGAGAAAACCAGCTCCTGCTCTTAGGGATCTCTTAGTCCAATGGTAGACAAAGGACTCAGGACTCATTTAGAGGTAACTGGATTCCTATCAGAGGGGTTCTAGGATTCCAGCCCCACTTCCACCAGTGTTATTTTTGTGCTTTTATCTCTGCGTATATTTTCCCGGGAAAAGAGGATTCCGTTGCTTAAAAAGAAAGTTTGAAAACCTCTGATCTAGTTCAGCCTCCTACTTTACATTCATTTGCTTAGATTCACTCAGTGAGTTGGTCACAGAGCCTTGTGTTTCTATGTGAATTCTCTAAACTCCCAACCCTGTACTCTTCTATGTTCTTCAGTCCTGGGAATTCGTAAGTCTGATAGGAAAGTCTAGGTTGGAAGGGACATAAGATAGAAGAAAATTTGCAGTTACAGGGCACATACATTCCAGGTGGTATGCTGGGTAACTTACAGATGTGGCCAAATTTAATAAAACAGTTCTGTGAGGGAGGTAACAAGAATTCCAGATGAGGAAAACTTCCACAATGTCAGTTTTCCTACGGGCTCAGCATGGTGTCAGGTTTTCAGATACAGAATCTTGTGCCAGGAAGAATCTTTACTTCATCCTCTTCCCTATGTCAGTCTACAGCATCCTGACACTGAGATCTCTGACATCCAATAGGAACTGGCTCAGTGACAAGGAAGGCAAAGCTCAGGAGTCTGGAACCTAACAATAGGAAACGTAAACTCATTCATCCTAGAGATGAGGACAGAAAAATAAAAATCCGTCCAGGTGGGGAGTGAGCTTGAGAGAGAATAATGGGCCCCTCCAACTGCAGGTAGAGTGAGTCATAGGGATGCATGCACACAAGGATGTGGTGACAGAAAGGTCCATAGCAGGGTGCCAGGAGGGATCTGGCAAAACTAAGGCAGGTCCTTCTAGGTATGCATGTAGGAACTTAAGAGCTGGCCAGTGTAGGAAATCTAGGGTTCAGTTCCTATAACTGGCATTTAAGGTTTATCTCAAGAATACAGCTGGAGTCAGTTTCCCAGAACTGGGGCACAGGGAGATCAGAGCAGCTCCAGCACATGCCATACTGACTTGATGCTACATTCCTTGAGTTACTGAGAAGGGCTTCTTCCACCCCCACTTTAAAAGACTGATCTCTGAGCCCAGGTGGTACTGGAGCTGTAGATGGGGGTTGAATGTATGCCTGGGCAGAGAACCAGGTAGGTCATTGCATATGGTGTGAAACTGGCAAGCTCCAGAGCCTTGAGGGAGAATGCTGCTACAGAACTGACTCTTTGGGAAGGTGGGGTTCCCTTGGAGTCAGGGCATGAAGATAGAGCAGCTGAGGAGCTTTGCTGGCTAGAGGGGAAACACAGGGAGCCTTCCCATGCATGGGAACATTCTGTACTCCCAGTGCTTCCTGTAGCCATTGCTCAACCTCAGTTCTTCAAAAAATATTTGCACCCCTCCCTAGTGTACACTTTGGAAGAATAACATTGGGAAGTTTGGCATGTGTTCTCAGCCAGCCAGGACCCTTGCTCTTCTGGGGGCCTGAAGAGGGCATTGCCTATTTTAAGGAGCAGCTTTAAGGAGTCAAAATAGGACACTGAGTTCAGGGATCTCTGTGGCAGGGTGGTGAAGTCAGGCAAATATGTCTTCAAAGTCTACTGGGGCACTCTTGGAGCATAAACTCTGAAGCCACAAGGAGCTTCTCTTTTACTGCCCCATAGGGACCAGGTAAATTCTTGTTCATTTAATTTGTAAGGGTATGAAAGTGTTTCTTTCTCCCCTCCTGAGGGAATTTGTACCTTAGAAAAAGACAATGCTCAATCCAGAGGAATAAGGGAACTTCAGACATCTCCTTAAATCTCCTTTAAGAGGTGCCATAATACTTCACTTCCTATTCCATAGAATATTAAAATGAGGGGCTTACATCAGGTGACCCTTAATATTCCTTCTCTGTCTAGGGCTTTGGAAATAAGAGACAAGATGATATATGACCTGAGGGGCTGGTTTATGGGAAACTTGCCTCTACATTTTTACCAGGTCCTTCCGGCCAGACTTTGTGCTTATCCGGCAGCATGCATTCGGCATGGCAGAGAATGAGGACTTCCGCCACCTTGTCATTGGCATGCAGTACGCAGGCCTCCCCAGCATCAACTCACTGGAATCCATTTACAACTTCTGTGACAAGCCATGGGTGGTGAGTGAGGCCCCCTTCCCCCCAGGTTAAAGGGTGGGATCCAGGTCCTATATCTCCCAGTCCCACAGAAGGGACCACTGGTAATCAAGTTGTGCTAGGCACAACTGAGAGCATGTGAGAGGAGCTTCAGACGAGACATGGGGTAGGGTGGGCTCTTGCAATAAAACATTATCTTCAAGGGCTGGGCTGCCTTTGATGTAGAGTGGACCTTTGGCCTCACAACAAAGTCACACAAAGATTCTCTAAAGAAGTCCTTATAGATCTGCAAGCTGTGCCCTCAAGCCATAGATGTAAGAATAAAAATAACTGATTCTCACCTGTGAATAGTCTATTGGAAAGGCCTGAGGCCAGTGGGGACCCAGCTCCTATAACGGCTCTCCAGGCTGCCCTCTTAGAAGGAAATACCTGCTCCCAATCACATCCTCTTCCTGTTGTTTTTCAAAAATCACTTCAGCTATCACACTGGCTTGCCAAGGGTCACTGTGAAGTTCTCAAACCCAAGCCTCTACACCACCCGGGGAGTTGGAGGGGATGCTTTTTAACCAGATGGACCCATCATCTTTGCTCTTGGTCTCTTCCTCACACCACCCGGGGAGTTGGAGGGGATGCTTTTTAACCAGATGGACCCATCATCTTTGCTCTTGGTCTCTTCCTCACACCTGAACTCACAGTTTTCCCGTTCCCTTGGAAACCAGGGAGATCTGAGAGTGTAAGAGAAAGACCCATGAATGAGGAGTCAGGGGGAGCTGCTGTGGTTGAGGAGGGAGGGTTGGGTTCCTGATCACCATTCATGCAGATACCTCTGGCCTGAGGCACGTAAGAATCCTAGAGTTTTGCAGAAACAAGCTAAAAGAGTTGTATGATTTAAATGTGTTACTATCACAGAAGAGCATTATTTGAGGCCTTCGCCAAGTTTCTTTTCTAGGGACTTCCCTTTTCCCCCTAGTTACACAACTTTCCCTACTGCACATAAGCCCTAGCCCTTTTCTTCCCTTTCCTTCCCCGCCCTTTCAATACCTGCTAGAATTTGACTCCCTCATAGCCACACAGGATGATTCTGCTATTGCTGGTTTATTTCTTCTAAGTAAACTTTTCTGTGCCTGGTTTCAACTAGGGATGGATAATAGTAGTACCTGTCACCAGTTTGCCAGCCTGGTTGTTATAGTCCCCTAGTATTTAGGATCTCTTAAAGAAAATAGTCCCCTTCTTTATGTTCCAAAACTATGCCAGAAGCCAGGGTGGGAGGATCAGAGAGCCTATGCCTAGGGCTTCGCCCCTCCTGGGATCTGGGATCTGGTGAGGGTTCACATTCTCACCCATTCACAATCCCAGCACATTGCCTTTGGCATCACATGAGAACAGCAAGGCTCCCTGGCCAGACACCAAGTTCTCCCTTCATTTTCATTAAGCAGCTGCCACACTAATGGCATTTTATATATTGTTAATGGGAGTGAACAAATTTGGTGACTATGAAGGGAGGGTTCCTCTGAGATGATGACTTTTGTTCATATTCTCTATCTTTCTTTATTGTGACTGTTCTTGGTGTGAGGAGAGACGTCAGTTGGGTGGTTAAGGCTCTACCTTGTGTCTCTGAACACATCTGCTATTATATATTGGTCAGGGCAGGCTGTGCCCTGGGATTTTGGAAGCAGAAGTGGCCCTATCAATGAAGGTAGCATTACAGAGAAAGTAAGAATGCCACCATCCCATATTGCTGCAAATTTATCTAAAAATCCTATCACTCCATCTGGGTGTTTTAGAGACAGAGGCACAGGAGTTGAATTAAAGCATTTATTTCCAGGAGGGCCAAGGATAACATATTAAACTCAAGACTGATTCTGAAATCTCATTTCTTCTAAGAAGTCTTTCCTGATTCAATGAAGAAGTGGTGATAATGAACATTATCTTCCTATTCATTGCCAACACCACCCCCAGCTCCTAAATCCATTCTTTTGTCTATGCATAGAGGAAATAACCCTTATCAGATATTACATTTGTTTAATTGGTAACTGTGTGCTTGTGACTTAATCTAAGTTTCCAAGGAGGCAGGGGTTAGATGCCAAGCCCAGTACCTTGAGCAGACAGGGACTGCTGGAGATAAAGTGGAAGAGGGTAGGGTGAGCTCCCAGAGACCTAACTAGTGCCTGGGAACTGGCTGCCATTTTAGTCTTGCTGTCCCAGGACTCTGAGATTTTGCTGTGGGCCTTCCTGGCATCGCTGTGGTGTCTGTGTAACTCTCCCACATGCTGGAAAGATAAGGCCCCACATGCTTTGGTGCCATGCCAGGGCGTGGGTTGCAGCAGGACAGAGGTTGTTAGGCAGAGCTGGCATCAGCTTGCTGGTGATGCTGGAGAGCCTTGGGAGCTCAGGCAGGTATCCAGAGGCAGAACAGGAATCCAAGCTGGCCAAGGTGGGCAGGCAGGACTTAAAAGTCAGGTGGGGTGATGGAGAGAATCAGAGAAGGCAAGAAAAGTCTGAGGGGTTTGTCTTGACAGTCAAAGCAAGTTGCAAAACTAAAGAATGGCAAGGACAGCAAGGTACAGTAAAACATGCAATGGGCAGGAAGTGACCTACCTGGTTGCTGTCCTAGTGCAGTCCCGATTCCAGGCATGATCTGGTAACCTATGCTTTCCTTTGCTTCTCTAGCCTCTGTATCCTCATATGTAAAATGAGGTGTCTGGTCTAGAGACTCTCTAAAGTCTCTCAATAATAAAATCTTCAGGGTTCAAGAGTCCCTGAATCGTACTTTTTAGTTTTAGAGGAGGCTTTCAAGATCTATAGTCACCAGCCATGTCACAAATGGGAGTGACTCAGAAATTCCAACATTTCCCAGCATTTCAAAAATAATGAAATTCTGTCCCTGACAACAAAAGGATCACAATATATGATCACTTAAACTGCAGTTTGATAATGGAGTTTGGGAGGAAATATAATAAAATGATCTTCCTTTATGGTAAAAATTTTGAGGAACTGATCAAATTCACTCCTTTCATTTTATATATGAAGAAAATGAGGCCTGGAGAGGAGAAATCATTTGCTCAAGGACACCTAGCGAGTTCAAGGCAGAACAAGAACCAGAAGACTTTAACCCAGTTTTCTAACAACCCAGTTCTAAATTTCTACTCCTCCCCCAACACTCCCCTTTCCCCACTGGCTCTTGTACCATCATCCCTTATTGAGAATAGGACCTAGGCTTTTGAAAAATGTTCTAGCTTTCCTTTCTCTGATAAATAGGAGGCAAGTTTGATCTGGCAACTTTTCCTTCTAGCAGTTCCAGATATCAGTGGTTTCAAGTGTAAACTAACCTAAGTAGCACTAGAGGGAAGATGCTGGATTACCCCTGCTGCCAGTGCACTGGAGGTGTGTGGGTGGGTGTGTGTTTGAATGGATTGAGCAGAAAAGTCCTATGTGTTTCCTACAGGAAGAGCATGCTCTCTGCAGAGTCTGAAAGGCAGCAGGAAGAGTTATAGTTTGGAAATAAAGGGGCCTGGCTTTGATCCCACCTCAACTATTATGTGACGTTGGGCAAGTGATCTCTCTGGGCTTCAGTTTCTTCACATATAAAATGTGGGGGCAGGGAACTCCAGGGGGTGTTAGATGTTTGCCAGAGGCTTTTCAACTCTCAGACTGTAAGTATGTGTATCTCACGTCTTCATAGAGTTGTTCTGGATTCTCCTAGGTAAAGGATCCAGAATTCAGTTCTTAGATGAGTAGTAAGTCCTAGAGAGTCTAGGTCTGTCTATCCTGCATACTGTGAGCATCAATATCTTCCTAAAGAACAGCTTTATTCATGACCCCTGCTCCAATTCTTATGACTCCATACTGTCTGCAGAAAACAGCTACCATCCCTTTCTTAGAATTTGAACTTTCAAGACTTGTCCCCATGTTACCTATCTAGCTTTATCAATTGTCATCTCTAGAGATGCTTGTATTTAAAGTTAGAGATCTAAATTTCAATCCCAGCTTTACCTCTTTGCAGTTCTGTGACTTCAGGCAACTATTCTACCATCTCTGAGCCTCATATGTAAAATAAAGATGATAAAATACCTAGTTCATCAATTTGATATGGGGAATGAATGAAATACTGTAAAATTGTATAGATACTGAATGAATGTTAGTGCATTCTCCCTCCCTTCCCCAACTAATGCATATGTTCTTCTTCTTCTTCTTCTTTTTTTTTTTTTTTGGCTGCTTTATTTTTCTTAATTTTATTAAATTTTTAAAATAATGATTAAAATTTTATTTTTTTAAATTTAATTTTATTTTATTTTCAGTGTTTTCAAAATTCATTGTTTATGTACCACACCCAGTGCATATGTTCTTTAAAAACAAGAATTGTACACCTTTTATATCCTCAGTGTTTTGTTCAAAGTCCCCAACAGAGCAAATGCTCAGTAAATATTTGTTTGATAGATTGATGTTTGTCTAAAGCAATGTCTAGATAAGCTGAATCATTTGCTTCTCTTTTGCAGTTTGCCCAACTGGTGGCCATCTACAAGACATTGGGAGGAGAAAAGTTCCCACTCATTGAGCAGACATACTACCCCAACCATAAAGAGATGGTAGGTGATTGAGTGGGGACTTGAGTTCCTCTGCTGTTTACATTCTGAGCCACATGGGGATTATGGGGCCCTAAAGAGGGCCTCAGCATTTCAACCCCAGAGACTCTGGTGGGATTGAACTGTGGGGCTAGAGCAGCTGAATTTTAATTGATAACCCCTTGTTTCCAAAGTCTGGAGACCAAATAGCTAAGAGTAGAAATATGGGCATTTTATCAAGTTGAGAAACTAATAAATCTATGTATCAACAATCAGAAGATCCTACTGTTTTGGGTTCTAGCCCTGGCCCTGCCACATATAACTGGACTAGTTAAGATTCCCTGTGTGTGAGTTTCTCAATAGGAAAGTTCAATGGCATAATTATTCCTGACCAGGATATCTAATATGATACTTAAAAAACGTAAGTGAGATTAGGTGATAGCCTTCTGGAAAAGTGTGAAGCACAACTCAGATGTAAGATGTTGTTCCTATAATTATTCACCAGCCCCTTCCATTCCTCTGGCTTCCTCAAGATTGCAATAAGACTGAGTTAACACTATGCCTTCTCTGAGGCCATGCTAGGATGTCAGAAGGAACAGAGAGATGGCATGGTTGGTGGTGAGGAGGCTACAACTAATGTTTTTTCTTTATGACCACCTCTAGCTCAACTCCCTTCTTCCTGTCTGTCCCTATATTCTCTGCCCCAGGCCTGCATGGTCAGTTGGTGATCCTGCTTAACCCACCAATGGAGACTTTCTGCCATAGCATTCCAGTATTGTACTCTGGGACAGAGAGCCCTATTCCAAAAAGGATCTCCATTGGAACCATTTCTGTGAATCAAGAACCTTCATTTGGCATATTGGTCATGACCCTGCTTATTAGCAAACCACACACAAAAGATGAATAGTAAACTTGAGCCTTGAAAAGAACTACCTTATTCATCTTTGCCAGGAAGAGGCTCTGGGACTTTAAGCCCTCATCCTTCATAAACCCTTGAGATGAACATAAGAGCTTTCTCTTTCAGGGCAAGCCAGGAAGCCTTGCAGAATCTAAGGAACCCTAAGGGGTCTGTGCTTAGAGTTCTTAGGGACTCTAATACACAGTGATGGAGGGGAGTGAACTTTAGGGCAGACAGGGAGCAAAGCTGGCTTTTTTCCTGCCATAAAGTCTAGCAGGGCTGACCAGTGAGAACGGTTGTAACAGTTGCAAAATATGTTCCCCACCTACTATCTTTTCCCCCCAAGTGTCTTTGTGTTATTTCTCTCACGTCCTCTGTCCTGAAACTGGCCCTTGAGAAAGGACCTCCTAAGATCTCTCTGAGGTGTCAAAAGCTAAAGGGGAATTTCATCTCTACAAGAGAAAGCCTTTTTTGGCTTAAAAAAATTCTGAATTAGGAATAAAGACATTAGTAAACTAGTAGAGAAGGACTTTCTTAAAGAAATCGAGGAGAAGCTTTATGGACATCAGTTGAGGACATTAAAGATAGTTGACCTGGAGAGACAATACCTAAGTCTATTCTTGTCCAAAGAGGTATGTTAACTGGACCAGATTCTCTGCTAGGAATGGTATAGAGGAGATTATAGCATGTAGAATGAGGTTAAGCCATTGCAGGTCTCACAGTGAGTGACTGTATTCCCCCAAGTGTCTCCCCAAACAGAAAAAAGTATATGAGAGGATTAGGATGCGTTGGGACATGAGTAGAGGACATACAGCCATAGTGGGTTGTTCATTTCATTCCTCCAAATCAGCTTGTTTCTGATTCTGTCAGCCCACCTTCTGGTATTGTACATCACAGTGCTACATTATCTCATAAGTATAATAATCACCATTTCTCCCCTATCAGATCAGTTAAGGTAAGAGAAAAGGGAATAGTTCTGGCTTTCTCCTGGGGAGAAAAGGGAACAGTTCTGGCTTTCAAAAACAAACTAAGCGAAAATCAAAACTTTCAGTAACAGGTTTCTGTTACTAGCTAGCCTAAAAGGGTTTGGGACACAGGGGAGATGGGCTGAAGGCTGGCTAGAAAAGTGATGTTATTTTCTGTGGCCCTTGACAGGTGCTGGGCTGGCATTTGGACCCAAGCTGTAACATGCCCCATCCCTATCCTAACACTAGCCAGACCATCCACTTGGTACTCTCCATTGGCTGGCAGTGATGAGGCGGATGGTGATAGCCAAAGCTCCACAGGGAAGGAGAAATGGCTTGGGCTTCAGGATGCTTGAAAGAGTGTGATGGTCACTGGCCCCTATTAGGGCTGTATGATGTCAACAAACTCCTTCCTGAGGGGCAGGCGGCCCTGGTACCAGCTGCAGGTGCCATCAGCATGCTTCATGCAGACATAATGCTGGGCCTGGTACCCATAGAGCTTCCGTTCCAACAGCCAGTCTGTCCAGAGGCACTCGTTGGGAGCTGAGATGGTACAGGGCACTGTATAGCAGGTGGTAATCTAGAGTCATAGCCACACAACATCAACGTGAGTATGGTGTCCTTTTTCCATTATTGCCTTTCAGACTCCTACATATCATTACAACCCAGCTCAAATGCTCCTGACTCCTGAAGCCTTTCCTAGTCCCTAAACTTCCTTCTGCGTTCCCTTTCCCCATCTCCTAACATATAGTATTGCCTCTCAAATGATATCTCTGGAGTCAGACAGGCCTGAGGTCATTGGTCCATCACTGACCTTGATCAGATCACTCCTTACAGCATTGATTTCTTCACCTTAAAATGGAAATCTTAACTCTTCATAAATTTGTTATAAAGACTAAATTAAATATTTTAAGGAAATACATCATTACAGGGCCTGGCAAAAAGTAGACTCTCTCTAAATGGTAGCTATGTTATCTCATTCTTTATATGATAGCCACCTTCCCAGCCAAAAATGTAAGTACTTTGAGATCATGAACTATGGGCCATGTTGCTTTTCCATCCCCAACTTAATACAGTGTCTGATCCATGACAGATTTCAAATATAGTACAATAAGTGAATAAATGCATGCACAAAGGGGAATACATGAAGAATAAGGCTGCAAGTCTCAAGACCCTTCCCTCAGCCCCAAAGACCTTGCAAATGGATATTCCCTTACTTGGCAGCCACAGTTCAGATGGTAGTGGTGATTCAGACTTTCTCTCTGCAAAAAGGACAGGTTCTCCCAAGGTTCGATGTAGTTGCACAGATGGATGAAGAATTTTCCATCACTGAGGACCTGACCTTTAAGGGTAATGGAGGAAAACCTAGCATGAGGAATTTGCTCATGGAGCTCCAGGAGCCCAGGTCCACAAAGAGCCCAGAACTACAATTTCTTCAATGGCTTCTTGGTGGCAGTGGTGACATGGGGCTCAATGAAAGAACCAGAAAAACCTCTATAATTTTTATATCAAAGATATTAACAGATTATGTTTGTATGAGACAGTTGTGGGATAAAGGTCTTTTCCTTTAGTGGTGTAGAGAGAAAAACATGGGCTTTAAAGTCAGACTGTTGATGCAACTGCCTTCTTTTCTCTCATTTACAGCCATGTGACCTTAAGAAAGTCACATAACTTCTCAGCTCAAAGATGAAAGTAGTAAGTTGTTGTCAGGATTAAATGAGAGAATGTCTGTAAAGTTCCCAGCACAGCTTGGGCCCACAGAAGGTTCCATAAATAATAGGTCCCTTACTTTTTCCAACCCTTCCCAGTATCTACATAGCCTGGTGTCCTGCCCCATTGATACCTATCTTGGTGAGTCTCTCCTCGTCCCCATAGGAAAGTGTCCCATCTTTACTTATCAAAGTCTTTCCTAGCTTCCAAAGGCCCTTTTTATTACCACAGTGTCCTCAGAGCCATCTCTCACCCCCTAGCCCACACCTCTCTTAGAACCTTAGTCACTCAATTATTCACTGAGCAACTACTACGACTTGGTACCCAGAAATCCAGAAATAAATATGACAGAATCTCTTCCCCAAGGAGCTTAATAACCAGTAGGGCAGATAGGTAAGTAGGCAAAAATTATACTATTGTATGATTATGTATAAGATGCAGTATAAGAATGAACAAGGCACAATTATCTCCATCTGTGGAAGGGGTGTGGGGCAAGGAAGGTGTCTCAGAGGAGCTAATGCTTGTATTGGTCTTTGAAGGGGTGGATAGGAGTTCCCCTGTGAGACAAATGAGGGAAAGGACTTCTGGACATAGGGACTACCCTGTGCAGGGTGGAGGGGCACAGCCCAGCAGAACACTTCTGCAACTGCAAGTAGTTTAGTTCAGCTCTGGGGGATATGAAGAGTTGGGAGCTGTTATCCACACTTGGCTGAAGATAAAGCTGGAGAGGTCAGCAGTGTTCTGGGGCTTTCAACATTAGACAAAAGAGCTTGTGCCTTCTCCTAAAGAGCATGAGCACCACTGATGACTTCTCAGTAGACTTGTATTTTTTCCTTTATCCCCACCCTCAGTTAGACTTGATGTTTTTGAGGGCAAAGAACATATCTCCTCCTCCCCTGGTGCACCACAGTGCTGGCAGAGGGCTAGGCACACAGAGGGAATGAGGTGGCTTTGTCTGCTAATCCTGGGACATGAAAGGCTCAGTGGCATGCCCTGCCTCTGTCTCTCCCAACCATAGGCTCCCAGATCAACACAATTCTACATCCCTAGGTCTGGCAAGTCCCTACCAGTGTGATTTCTAATAGCTATGATTTCTCAAGAGCCAAGCTTGGACTGTGAGCTCTTTGAGGACTGTGGCTTGTCACTGAGTCTCCACCCTCCTGCCCAAGGCCTGGCAGTGAGTAGGTGGTCATTATTGCTGAATGGATGGACAGATAGTGGAAATTCCTTCTGTTATCCCCACCTGCTGTAGTTTTTTGTTTTTTGTTTTTTTTTTCCCTTGCCTTCTTTCAAAATATTTTTCTTCCTTTAGGGGAAATTTAGGTCCCACTTACAGAGTAAAGCTTTCCTAATTGTTTACAATCACACACTTACCTCTTTTCCCTGAACTTCAAAATAATTTAGTATTGCATTCATTCACTTATGTAGTCATAATCTTGTGTGGTTTCTTAACTGTCCTGTCCCAACCAATGGAGTATGGAGGCCTGCCTGGGCTCAAGTTCACAGAGACTTGTTAGACTTGTTAGACTGAAGGCTCCTGTTAGGGCCTGTGCTTTACTATACTCCCAGTATATGACCTGTGATGTGATTTAGCAGAGTCTCATTATGAGCCAATATCATGACCCAATGTAGCTATCTAAAGTTAATGCCATTGTGACTATAATATGTGTGTTGGGGGGCAAGGTTAACATGCACAATCCTCATTTACTCTGTGAATCAAGACATCACCTGTAGTGCAGTGTCCAGTTTAGGGGCCTGTGCTGGGGGAGAGACAGGCTCTATCCCATTTGATAAGGTGGCCAGGCTAGGAACGGGTCTGGGAACCATGGGCAGCAGACCTAGAGCTAGAGTGCCTATATTTATGGTCCTTGGGCCTCTGAAGGATCATCATGGGCAGAGGGCAGAACTGAACCCACAAGGGGCAGTTTCAGAGGAGTGGATTTTTGGTTCAAGATATCAAACTTACATCAGTTAAAACTGTTTAAAAATGGGACCAACTGCCCGAGCCCGGAAGAGCAGCCTGTCCTTAAAGTAGTGAAGCAGTGGCCAAGATCACTGTAATGAAGACTCTAGTATTGAAAGGAAGGTTACCACAGCTCCTCCCAACTCAGAGGCTGGCTCTTAGGAACACAGCTCTGTTTTCTGCCCAAGAAAATGCCACCTAGCTCAGCTTTCTGCCCAAGGACAGCCCTGGCTCCTTCTTGACTGCTTTTCTTAGGACAGAGACTATTAGGGTTGCTTGTTGGTCTTCAACTTACCAGTCAAAAGATATTGCTTCTGACTGTTAGCTTCTAGTTTCACACCACAGAGGGAGGAATCAAAAGGTGTATAGATATACTGAACATCCTTGAGTTTCTCAAACCCTTTAAACATCTGAAAGGCAATTACAAAAAAAAAAAAAAAAAAAAGCAGTGTTGGGTCAGTGAGTATACTTTATATCTTAACAGGAAAAACTCATTTCTCATTCTAAAAGAAGTTAAGCAAAAGTCTAGTTCAGGATTTGGTACACACAGATGGCCCAACTGGGTCATTTCTATCTTTAGAAAAATCTAAACCTTAGTTTATTTGGGTGAGAATACCTCTAGTAGCCCCACGCACAGGCAGCTGTAGGAATGGATGGACACTAGGGCCTGTGGGCCCTGCTCGCAAATATCAGTCACTTCCACTTCACCATCAATACCCCAGGATCAGTGAGCCAGGTTACCTGCCTGCCAGCCCCCCTCCCAGTACACAGACCCCACTCCTCCCAACAGCCCAAGGAATTCGATGCCCTGTCCTGTCCCCATGTACCTTTATCTGTTTGATTTCATACCGGATCATTTTTTGAGTGTCAGCAGGGTCTGCGCTAGCAGGAACTACCTTCTCACTGGAGATTTTGGCCCGAATGACTGCATAAGAAGAGAAAAGAGGGGACCTTCAGCAACCTGTGGGAGGAGTTCATCTGGGATCTGGATGACCTGGACCCCTGGAGAATTTTATAGGGGAATTCTGGGTTTAGGTCTTGCTGGATTGTGAGGGGAAATGTGTGTAAAAGTAGGGACCTGGAAACTCATCCTCCACAATTGCTTGAAGTTTCAAACTCCTCAGGTGTACTGGATCCTATAATCTCTATACTTTACCTGCTCGTTTTGAGAGTCTAATTCTCCATAGCTAGACTGCAGTGGGTTGGAGGTGGGCATCAGGGTAGAGGAAGGAGGGAGGAACCCCTTGAGGACAGTCAGTTTGCAGTCATCTACCTATATAGCCTGAAGCCTCAAGAGAGCCTACCCAAAGCTGATATTGGTAAATGTTTATTGAATTAATACATATATTCTGACCCTATACAGAGGTAGTTTGTCTCTTGCCATTTGGATGTTAATCAAAAACTGGTTATAAAATTCTTTCTATGTGCTTGGCCCAACAGTAGGTACTAGGTCCATAAACATGATTAAGATAAGGTCCCCCATCCTGCAGAACTCTTGGTCTAGTAGAGAATACACTTATAAAGAATAACAGCACAGTATACTGGGAGTATAAAAATTTTTGTTAGAGATACCGTGGAAGCACCAAGAAGTCAGGAAGTCTTCATAGAAGAAAAGATACCTGAATAAGACCTTGAAGGATGAATAGGAGTCTGCCAGGAATTGAAGGGGAAGGTGCATTTCAGGCAGAGGAAAGATCAAGAACAAAAGGTGTTGGGGGGGGCGGTGCATGGAGTAAACATCAGTTATAGGCTTGGATACAGTGGGATATTTATAATGAAAGTCCAGTCCTCTGGCTCCTGTCTCCCCCTCCCTGCATCCGGTAGTTCAGAATATCCAGCCCCTGGATAGCTCCCCGTGACTTGTTGTTCAAGTCCATAATTGCAGTAGGCAGAGGTGAGGGGGTCGCTATGGGGGTCCCTTTCATTTCCTTGCAAGTCAGCCAGGCTTTGCGTTTGCAAGGTTTATATGGCACCAGCCCTGCCCGACCCATCAGCCCCAGTGGGAGGTAACTGGTGCAGCATTTGATCTCCCTTTCCCTCCAGACTCCAGGTCTACAACTCACCTCAGCCCCATAGCAAACCCACACAACCACCCCCTGCTGTGGTCCTCTCAGGCCTCTGGACTCACCAAGCGCCGAGTGGCAGACGTGCTGCTGGGGGTGTGCAGGGGCACAGCTGCACGCCTCAACCATACCCGGTGGCCGCAGCAGTGCCAGCAGCCGTAGCAACAGCGCCCAGCTTGGTGCGGTCCGGGGGCTCCAGGGCATGACACTGCAAAGCCCTGACTGTGCCTGTGGGGACTGTCTGACCAAACCGGCCCTCCGGGGCTCATCCAGAACGTGTCGTGCCCCTCACGCCAGGCTTTTTGAGGTGGACCTAGGGCCAATCCCGCCCAGATGGGCTCCTCCCTCCTTTGGCTGTAGGCCACCCACGGCTGCAGGACCCGCAGCCCTCCTGACTGGCAGGCTCAGTAAAAGGAAGAGGGAAGCCAGGAAGAGAGGCCCCTAGTCTGTTTCCCTGCCTAAGCAATCAAGCCTTATAGAAGCAGAGGGAAAGCACTGGGAGAGAGGATGGTGTCAAGGCAGAAAGACAAGCGCAACAAAGATAAAGGCATGAGGGCAGAAAGAGCGATAGGCTGTGATTCACACTAAAAGAACAAGAGTGTGGAGAGGCACAAACAGAAAGTGAGACAGGCAGAGTCAGAGAGAGGCAGACAGAATTACAACAGGCAAAAGAGACAGTGACAGAGAGGACGGACCCCTTGCTGAGCTCCACACTGGGAATGAGACAAGCTACTCAGGGCTTCTTTCAGCTGCAGGAAGTGTTTTCAATGCCCTATTTATGAGGCTCCAAAGCAACAGCAAACAGTAATGGAATAGGACAGAGAAAGTTGGGGTGTGTGTGTGTGTCTTGGCGCTGTCAGCTGGGGGGTGGGGAGAGATGTCAGAGAAAGCAGCCTGTGCTTTAGAAACTCTTTCCCATATCCAGAGCCTCAGACTCTGCAGATGGCTGAGGACAGTGCACTTGGTGGGGGCTCAAAGTACAGGATATCCCATCACTTAGGGCAAACCTTCAAAGCCCTCTCCAGATCCTAGGCCACACTGGTTCCTATCTCATATCATTATTCACTGGACTGACTATACCTCATCATAAAGGTGGGACAGCTCAGAAAATAAAGAAGCAAGGCACATGGGGTCACTGCAACCAGAGCCTTGTCTGCTCTGTTTGACAGAGCATAGTGCTCCAAGTCTCCAAATGCAAAGAAACCCATGAGATTATTGTAGGATATTTCCACACAGTGCTGGACTAGAAGGTAGAAGGCTGGGTCCTGATTCTGTCACAAGGTAGCTTTGCAATTTTTGCCTCTCTGGGCCTCACTTTCTTCTCCATTAAATAGGCTTGAACTATGTGTTTCCAAGGCCCTTTGATGCTCTTTGTCCCAGCTTCAACTGGCCTCAGCCAGGAATATTGAAATCCTCAGGTCAGGTATTCCCAGCATTTGGTCACACCTCGGATTCCCTTGGGAATCTGACTTTTTATCAGAGTTAACTTCAATTTTTTCAAAAGACATCTCATTTTGATGTGGTAGTGATGTTTGAAAAGAAGGAAATTGAAAGAGAGCTGAGTCTGATTTAGAAAGATGAGATTTGGTGACCAAGTTGATTCTTCATAAAACACCCTAACCAAGATAGAGCCTGATGTATTTATTATTGGACAGACCCCAAAAAACATCCAGTCCAGTCTCTTCATTTGGCAAATGTGAAGACAAAGCCTCAGAGAGGTAAAGTGACTTACAAAAAGCTAATGGCAGAGAAGACTAGAATGCAAGTCTCCTGACATAACAGTGTAGTGCTCCTTCCACTCTACCATAGTACTTCCTCCATCGCCACTTTGTAACCACTTGAAATCCTGCCTTTGGAAGGTAGTTCTTCTTTTAAGTTTCTATTGTCCCTCTGTTAAAATATGGCTACCTCAGGATAGAGTTTACACTCTTAATGGTGCCTTTCAAATGATAAACATGTTGAATTCTTAAGTCAGCTCTCTTCCAAACCCTGAACTGGGCAGAAAGAGGCCTTAGCATCCTAAGCTGTGTTTGGTGTTGAGTTTGAGGTGTTGGTGAGCAGTGACAACACTGTGAAAGTGAGGGAGAAAAGCCAGGTTCAGTGTAGGAAGCTGGATGTTTGAAGGGGAAGGGGAGGGTACTAAAAGGTACATGACAAGGGGACATTAAGATTCCGAAGATACATTTCTTTTTAAATTCAGGTTTACTAATGGGGCGCCTGGGTGGCTCAGTGGGTTAAAGCCTCTGCCTTCAGCTCAGGTCATGGTCTCAGGGTCCTGGGATCGGGCCCGCATCGGGCTCTCTGCTCGGCGGGGAGCCTGCTTCCTCCTCTCTCTCTGCCTGCTTCTCTGCCTACTTGTGATCTCTCTCTGTCAAATAAATAAATAAAATCTTTAAAAAAAAATAAAATAAAATAAAAAAATAAAAAAAAATAAATTCAGGTTTACTAAGATACAATTTACATACAACAAAATTCACCCTTTCAAAGATGCTTTTTCTTTCTTTCCTTTCCCTTTCCCTTTCTCCTCTCCTCTCCTCTCCTCTCCTTTCCTTTTCTTTGGCTAAGGACTGGTCCTGCCCAGGATTTGTATAATGCAGAGAATATTGAAGCAATGAATGTTAAAGGTATAGAAAGTACTGAGTGGCAGAGCAGGGTTCTTAAAGTTCTGCTAATTGCATGCTGTGACCTCAGGCAAGTCACTCTCACTCTATGGGCCTCGGGGTTTTTTTTGTTTGTTTGTTTGTTTGTTTTCTGCATCTTCCCACAGAATATTTATTTATTTATTTATATTAACATATAATGTATTATTTGCCCCGGGGTACAGGTCTGTGAATCATCAGGTTTACACTTTTCACAACACTCACCATAGCACATACCCTCCCCAATGTCCATAACCCCGCCACCCTATCCCTACTCCCCTATCCCCCAACACCCCTCAGTTTGTTTCAGAGATTAAGAGTGTCTTATGATTTGTCTCCCTCCTGATCCCGTCTTGTTTCATTTTTTCCCTCCCTATCCCCCACAGTCCCCAGTCCTGCCTCTCAAATTCCTCACATCAGAGAGGTCATATAATTGCCTTTCTCTGGTTGACTTATTTCACTCAGCATAATACCCTCTAGTTCCATCCACATCATTGCAAATGGTAAGATTTTGTTTCTCTTTATAGCTGCATAGTATTCCATTGTATATATATATATATATACTACATCTTCTTTATCCATTCATCTATTGATAGACATCTAAGTTCTTTCCATAGTTTGAGTATTGTGGACATTGTTGCTATAAACATTTGGGTGCACATGCCCCTTCTGATTACTACATTTGTACCTTTGGGGTAAATACCCAGTAGTGCAATTGCTGGGTCATAGGGTAGCTCTATTTTCAACTTTTTGAGGAAACTCCATACTGTTTTTTAATCTGTAAAGCAAGTAGGTTGGGCTAGTTCTTTAAAGGACCCTTCCAAGGGTATTACCAAGAAAATATTTGTACGATGCCATAGAGAGTGAGGCACACTCTGACCAGTTCATTCCTTTCTCCTCTGCTTTCAGCTGACACTGCCCACATTCCCTGTGGTGGTGAAGATTGGCCATGCTCACTCAGGCATGGGCAAGGTAAGGCCATAGTAAAGGTTTCTTGTGCTTTGGGGTTGAGGCCACGAAGGGCATTTTTTAGAGAGCCTGGTTATGGACTGTTTTGCCTCATTTCTCCATGAATTCTTTCCAAGGAGATGATTCAGCCCCTCTGAATTATGAGTGTTACCAAAACAGACCTCTTCCAACAAGCAGAGTACAGGCCACTTGCTTGGGCCCTTGGGCCCTTTCCCCTCCTTGAGGGGAAGCTAGAAAGAAAGGGTGTCCTAGGGAGATGTGGCATCCGGGTTTACATCTAGATGAATAACGTCTTGATGGGTTTAGAGGCTCAGAGCTCTTGTGACTCTCAGTATATGTATTTGTATGTCTCCTTTTCTCCTTCTCTGCCTTGCTCCAACATTAGGTCAAAGTGGAAAACCACTACGACTTCCAGGACATTGCTAGTGTGGTGGCCCTCACCCAGACATATGCCACAGCAGAGCCTTTTATTGACGCCAAGTATGACATCCGGGTCCAGAAGATAGGCAACAACTACAAGGCTTATATGTGAGTAGGGCTGGAGTGCCAGCAGATACTCTTCACTTTCTCCTCAGCCCAGTGGAAAATCTGAGCCTTCAGGTAGCAGCCAATTCTCATTTAACCTCATCTGGCCCAAAAGGCAGAGATCAGAGAGAGGGTGCCTTTCAAGTCAGGGACTCCCAGCCTGAGTTCCTTTCAAGTCAGACGAGGACCAATGAGCTAAGATGAGAAATAAAATTAATAGTTATTTTCACTAACCTCTAAGTGAAATTTGACATCTCCTCAGTTATAAACCATGGCAACAGGCTACAGCGGTAGCAACAGCACATATGACTTAAGCTAAAGGTAATCACAGACATTTTTTATTCATATTGCAGTTATGACTGATATCTCTAAATACCAATTATTTTTATCACTACTCAAGAATCATGGTAGTTGTTGCTACTCAACTACATGGTAGTTGTAAGACCTGTCACTGCAGATAGTTTTGTTATTTACAAAAAGATGTATTTTTTCACTAATCACAGATTTGTTTAAGATTTTGATAACTATTTGATAACTATTTTGATAATTATTTTAAAAATTGGGTTTCTTTGTTATCTTACGTACTTTATTTTATACCTTTACGACTCTTACGTTTTTTTGTACATTGAAATGAATCCATAGAATTCACCAGTTATCAGAATTCAGAAAAGATTAAGAAACTCCTAATGAAAATGTATCACCCTAAAAACATGCCAGAGCATTAAAAACCTAGTGGTTATAAGAATAGGTAACTTTGGGAAGCTTCGGTGGCTCAGTGGGTTAAGCCTCTACCTTCAGCTCGGGTTATGGTCTCAGGGTCCTGGGATTGAGCTCTGCATCAGGCTCTCTGCTCAGCGGGGAGCCTGTTTACCCCTCTCTCTCTGCCTGCCTCTCTGCCTACTTGTGAACTCTCTCTCTCTCTGTCAAATAAATAAATAAATCTTTAAAAGAAAAGAAAAGAATAGGTGACTTCTCTACATGACTGTGTCCATCTGCCAGAATACAAAGTTAAAAGTTTCCTCCATCTGACTTGAAAGAACGAAAAGATTTCTGGATGACCAGAAATCTATATAAATCTTATATAATATACATGCAAATAGCTTACAATTCCAATTTTGAAAATATGAGCCTCTCACTTTTTAAAACCTGCAGGGTAGTATTTCCTATATAAACAAGAACATTCTAATATATGAATTTGGTCTTGGCCACTCGGCATTTGAGTAGACTTTAAGATTGAGCAGATTCCCTTTCCCTTGCCTATTCATTTCCATTGTTCTTCTGTCTCCCCCTTCAGTGTTTGTACTCCCCCACCTCTGGAATTAGTTAGGAGCTCTGCCCCCCCACCCTACTTGTCACAATCCTGCACAAACCTCTGGTTTAGCCTCTGCACAAATGGGAATTTCTGTCACCCTCCTCTGAGCTCCCTGGGCAGGAACAGTGAAGTCACCCCTAACAGCTTGTGCAGCAGCAGGCACAGAGTAAGCACCCATTAAGTATTCAGGGAAGAGCCCTTGATTAGAACTGAAGCATAGAATCTTTTTTACTTTTTTACTAGATTACTACTTTTTAAAAAAAGTTTATAGTTTTTGATTTAAAATCTTGCTGCTTCAAAAAGGAATTTAGGATTGTTTTAAAATTGTACACGATGTAAGACAAGATAATTTAAAAGACAATTATAAAAAGCAGCTAAAAGAAGCAGAAAAGTTAGTATGTGTAAGCACCTTAGGAAAGCAGATTTCCCATCCTTTACTTTTAAAATCCCCTAAGTTAAAATAATAATGATAATAATAACAAAATAAAAGATGAAATCCCCTAAATAAACACAAAATGTTTATGACAGTAGAGCAAGAGTGTCTTGATCCTTAAAAGGAGACATCTCATTTTTAAAGGTTAGGATTTCTAAAAGTAATTTCAAAGAAGCATAAGAAAAGAGAATCCTCTAATACTGATGAAGGGTGGGCCACCAAAGAAACTTTAGAAAACATTTACTTTTTTTAATTTGCAAGGGACAGTTATTCAGGTCCTCTTGGCTCCTCTTCCCGAAACTTTGAGCTATCCCCTTGCTTTCAGAAGGAATTGACCTGATAATAGCCAAGATATGGTTTGCGAGTCCTCCCTACTCCCTTAACTCTCACTCTCGAGTTTCAGACCAGCCATATTTGGTAGACAGAGGGTATTGTTCCTGCTCTACTCTCAGTAGGTAATAATGTGCACTCCTCTGTGGAGGTCAGATGACCTCCAAGTCCTAAAAGGTAGTTGAGCTGTTACCGAGTGGCTTCTAGGTGCTCCCTAATGCTCCCCCATGCCCCAGTGGCCTATATGGATCTGTTCCCTGCATCTCATTGTTAGAGGAAGGTGTGAAGTGTGAAGGACATTATTATTATTCACTCAAAGTTTCCAAAACCCTATTATATACCAATGCCCTGTGCTGGGGACCTAGAAGTGAATGACTCTGTCCCCGCTCTTGAAGAGCCCAACCTGGTCACAGGGACACACTCATAAACCATCAGTGTTAGAAGGACAGTGTTATTTTTATTATGATCTGTCTTTGTGTCTCTACTCAGATTTTGCAAGTCACTCATCAGTTAGTTGTTTGTTTGTTTGTTTTCTGAATTAGGCAGTGTGGTATAGGGGAAGCACAGCACAATGAGGGAACAAAGAGTCTTGGACTTTTTTTTTATCTAATGTCTAATTTGACTGGATATACAACTTTGGGCAAGTCATTTAACCTTTCTGAGTCTTAATCTTCTTGTCTATAAAGTTGGGGTGAGGATGTCAGCCTGCTCAGAACAGGGGTTTGCATGGAGGCTCTGGTGAGGGGTTTGTGGGGGAAGAACGCTGGCAAGCAGTCAGTACTGTACAAGAGTGAGGGGTTGTTGTTACCACATCAGTTGACTCACTGGGCCACCTCAGGGCTCTGAAAACTAGCTGTATATCTAGGTTTATCAGTGTCTGAGATCAGATCTCTGGGGTAGGTACTCCTGGGAACTGCTGAGTAGAGACTACCACATGCATCCAGTCTCCAAGTGGTAGCAAGTGACAAGGATAACACGTGAACGGCTCTGTCAGTAGTGTGAACAGTGCTTTTCTGTCCCCTAGGCTATCCTCTTCCTCTTGACTGTGTCTGAGTGAAGACTCAATAATTAAGAAGTCCTGTTTTTGGTGTTTTACAATTTATTTAAATCTGTATCAATTGATCTTCATAACAACCCTGTGTTTACACAGGGATAAGAAGCTCAGAGAGGTAAAGTGATTCACCCATGGTCACCCACCCAGTCAAGAGCAAATCCAGAACTAGAAGCAAGGTCAGCCACCTCCTATTTAGTCTAAGACTAGTTGACCCTAACACCTGCTCACAGTTGGAGAGGGTGCAGAGGGCATAGCAGAGAGGAGGTTGGTGACTTGATTCCATCAACAGCATTTGATGGACAAGGCAACTTAAGCCTGAAGAAGTTAACGGACTTGTCCAGAGTCACATTGTTAATACTGTAGGCTCTTAGAAATTAACTGTTGAATGAACAAATAAATGAGCTAGTAAGGAAGCCATGGGGAGATATTCACAAGAATCCTGAGAGTGTTCCCAGGATCAACAGAATTCAGTTTGTATATACCAAGTCAGCCCAGATACTAAGTGGGTAGGCTGCTAGTAGTTTATGACTTATGGACCTAAGACTTAGCTCAAATAACTAATATAAAAAATAGATATAGGACTGTAAGTGAGGTTCAGGAGAGCAAGTGCTCATCTGGTTGAAAAGATTAGGGAAGGCTCCATGGAGCCACAGCAGTCTGGGCTGGACTACAAAGAGAAGAAGGACATTGAGTGTAGGGGTTGGCAGGGCAGTCAGATTCTCAGTTCAGCAGACAGGTGCCTGGGCTACTTCTGCAAGAAGCGGGTGGGGAAAGCAGGAGTTAGCTAAAATTCTGTGAAGTTTCATGGCCCCCCTCTTGCTCATGTGGCTCACTGCCTATCCTATCCTTGTGGGACCTTGTTGCAGGAGGACATCGATCTCAGGGAACTGGAAGACAAACACTGGCTCTGCAATGCTGGAGCAGATCGCCATGTCAGACAGGTGAGTGAGAGAAGGAGTCCACTCCCCAGCCCAGCTTCCATAGCTGAAGAGGTATAAAAAATGAGCCCTGCCCAAAGGAAGCCTCTAATCAGGACAGAACACAAAGAGCCAAGCAACCACGTAACAAGATCAGTTAGGACTGAGTTATATGCTAAATTATGAAGATAAAGACTGGACATGATGTAGAAGCTCCAAGAAACGAGCAGTTACTCTGCACTAGAAAAGCCAACGAAGGCCACCTAGAGTATGTGAGATCTGCTTTGAGGCTGGAAACATAGGTTGAATCTGGAGTTCAAGTGAGAGAGCACTGTAGAGAAGGCAATATGCTTGATGGGGAGAGGAAGGGGAAGTGGGAAGGGGTGGGATGGTAGAGGTGGAGGCACCAAGAAGATCATGAGTAGCAGGTAGGCTTGATATGAGCTAACACCCCAGCCTCAGAACACCTTCCCATCCCTTCCAGGTACAAGCTGTGGGTAGACACCTGCTCTGAGATGTTTGGTGGCCTGGACATCTGTGCTGTCAAAGCTGTACATGGCAAAGATGGGAAAGACTACATTTTTGAGGTAAGTCTGGCCCAAGGAGTATCTCAGTTAAGAGACAACACCCAAGGCTAGAAGCCAGGTTCTTAGCTTGAGAACTATGTGGGTGACCCAAACTATGTTTAGATCAGAGTCTCTCAGGCCAGGGGATGGTTCCCAGATAACAGGACCAATGGATGTGCATAGTGAAATACCTCCACCAGCAAGGCGCTTTTGTTTCCAACCAGCTAGGCTGACCCATGCTGGGTAAGAGTTGCCACATTTGGGTTCCTGGGGTCCTAGCCTAATGCTATTCCCCTGGGAAGACTGTAGTGATTTACCATTTTTGGTCTCAGAAGATTGGACTTGGGAATCATTTGGTTCAATCTGCTCATTTTGCAGATGAGAAAACTAAGGCCTAATGCCATAAGCATGTGTTCAAGACCATGGAGTGAATCAGTGTCTCAGCCTGGGCTAGATAGAGCTCAAGTTTCCTGGTTACAGGAGATTCTTTTTTTTTTTTTTTTTAAGATTTTATTTTAATTGCAGTTAGTTAATGTACAGCATTAATAGTAGTTTCAGGTATACAATGTAGTGATTCAACACTTGCATGCAACACTTGGGGTTCACTACAAGTGCACTCCTTAATCCCCATACCCTTTTTAAACCATCCCCACACCCTGCCCTCTGGTGACCATCAGATTATTCTTTAGAGTTAAGGGTCTGTTTATTGATTTGCTTCTCTCCTTTTTTCCCCTTTGTTCCTATGTTTCTTAAATTTACACAGGAGTGACATCATATAGTATTTTTCTCTGACTGACTTATTTCACTTCTGTAATACTTCGTAGCTTCATTCATAACCTTGCAAATGGTAAGATATCATTCCATTTTTATGGCTGAGTAATATTAATATACATATATATACTATATATATAATCTATATATATGCCTACACACCACTTTGTCTTTAATATAAATGTGAATCTATTTCAGGGTTTTCTATACTGTTCTACTGATCTATATATCTATTTTTATGACAGCACCATACTATGTTGATCACCACACCTTTGTTTTGTTTTGTTTCTTTTCAGTGTTCCAGAATTCATTGTTTATGCACCACACCCAGTGCTCCATACAATACGTGTCCTCCATAATACCCACCACCAGGCACAGGAGATTCTTCTTAGCATCTCTCTGAGCCTTGGAGATACTTTACTCAGCCTGGTCCTCTAACACAACTTTGCTGACTCCCTTTCCCCATATTAAAGGGAAAGTCGGTAGCAATATGAATCCTTCACTCATATTCCTGCCCAGTCTTACTGGGAGCAGGAAAGGCTCCTTGCCAGGAGTTGGTGGTATTGGCAGAAGATTAGTGTCAGGAACCCAAAGTGGGCTTCAGAATCTACTCCATGATCTACTTGGCACATAGCATTCTAAATAATCATACCCTCTCTCTCAATGGGACTCAGTTTTCTCATCCATAAATGAGAGTTGGATTACAGATTCTGTGATCCTAGTTAGCCAGCTAACCACTTCCTAACGGAGGAAAACAGTTACCTGGACTTTGAGGTACAGGAAGAATCAGGATGGTGGTGAAAAGGGAAGGCATCCCAGGTCATGAGCAAAAGCAGAAATCTAGTTGTTTAAAGGGCAGACTGTGTGGAGATAAAAACTGCATGGGTGAAAAGTCTCAGAGATGAAAACTGGCTACTCCTAACTAGAGAGTTAAGGGAATGACCTCCATGTATTCCTGCTTTCCCTGCCTACAAATCTCTAAGCCCTTGCTCTCTCCCTTTCCCTACTACCTTGAGCCATGAATCTTGTACACTCTACTGAGCCCTGGCCTGGGTGAAGTCTGGGGGGAAGATCCAAAGCAAAAGTTTGCTGGAGGGGGAGACTAAGGTCCTAATTCTGCAAAGGAACATGCTTCTAACTGAAGACAAGAACACTGGTTTCATCCCCAACCTATCTCAGATGCCTTAAGTTCTATTCATTCTGAAAGTCTATACCAGGCCTTTGATTTTTCCAGCCCCTTTCCTAACCCGGACTACATCTTCTACCAGGTCATGGACTGCAGTATGCCACTGATTGGTGAACACCAGGTGGAGGACAGACAACTTATCACTGAACTAGTCATTAGCAAGATGAACCAGCTGCTGTCCAGGACCCCTGTCCTGTCCCCTCAGAGACCCTTAACCACCCAGCAGCCACAGGTAAGCAGTGGGAAGAGACAGGAGACCCAAGAACCATTCCCAAGCCCACTGCTGTAAACTGGTGGCTCTAGGATAGAGGAGCCTTCTCATTAGCAGTCTGCAGTATCAGCTATAGAACTGTCTATAGATCCAGTACTTACTGGATCTCTTCTCTCTGAACTTGAAGTCTCTGGGGAATCAGAGTCCATTTCTCTTGGGATACTCCCACTTTTAAATGGGAAATCTCTGAGGAAGGGCTGGGTCAGACCTCTTACCAGCTGTTCACTGTCTGTGAGGGGTCTGCTGCATTTGTGGAGAAAGAAAAGGTGTTTATCAGAAATCTGCTGGCTTAGAGAGAAGAAAGGGTCAGGTCCCTCATTCTGGAAGAGAATGATGAGGTAAAACTCAAATTAGAAATCTGCTTTCCTTCCTAAGGGAGAGGAGGAAGTTTTCTTCAGTTGACTGTGGTGTGTGACTCATGGCCAGTCACATTGACAGTGGCAGTATCCCAGATGCCAAGTCCGGTAGGAAATCCACATTGAAGTTTTTGTGGCTCAGGCCCTGTGGCTCTAGAATAGGCCAGAGAAAGGCAGGGGTCGAACATCTTAAGTCCCATCTAGGAGATATCTCACTTTGCAAAATGTCCCCAACTTTCTTCTCACTGAATTTTTGCATAATGAAGTGGTAAGAGCTTGGGACAAAGAATCCAAGAACTGAGTCCTAGTCTAGCTGTTCTCCCCTAAACAGCTGTGTGACTTTGGGGTGAGATTACTACCTTTTCTAGGCCTCAAGTTTAATTACTTGAACAAAAAAATCTCTCAGAAATCTTTCTTTCAAAATCGTACTTCAAACAGTTAAGGAGATAGAATAGAATGGTGATTTCAGAGTGTGGACTTTGAAAAGAAAACTACCGAAGTTTGAATCCTAGACGCTCCATTTTATTGGCTTTGTGACTTTGGATAAAGTAGTTATGTGTGGCTCAGCAGAGATGACAATGGCACCCCTCTCCTAGGGTTATTGTGAGAATTAAATGAAGAACCTAAAATATAGCATATATATATATAGTGTATCATAAATGCTCAAAAAGGTTGCCTGTTGTTATTAAGTAACTAAGCAGCCTCAGGGCTTAGGTTCCCTACAACCTCTGGCTTCAAGATCATCACTCCCTTTTCTCAAGATCAGTGCCTTGCTGCAATTATACTGCAACCTCAGAAGCCAAGTAATTGGAGTCTGGAAACCCTTTAGTAAGATAGAAGAAAAGGAGTGGGGAGGGAAAAAGAGTATAAACCAGTCTGGATTATGGTATAGAAGCAAATTAGTTCTTATCATTTGAATGTCAGAGAATCATAGCATAGAAACATAGTTGATATTCATAATAATGGACCTGAACCATAAAGAACAGCCTTTTTAAAAAGAGATTTAATTTATTTATTTGACACAGAGAGAGAGAGAGCTCACAAGTAGGCAGAGAGGGGGTAAGCAGGCTCCCCGCTGAGCAGAGAGCCTGACGTGGGGCTCAATCCCAGAACCCTGAGACTATAACCTGAGCCGAAGGCAGAGGCTTTAACCCACTGAACCATCCAGACACCCCAAGAAACAGCTTTCTTTCTTTCTTTCTTTCTTTCTTTCTTTCTTTCTGTATTCAGTATTCCACATGTTGTTTAAGAAAACTAGTAATAGAATGTATAAGGACTATTTCTGTAAAAATGACTAAAATGGGGTGCCTGGATGGATCAGGTAGTTTAGTGTCTGACTCTTGATTTCTTTTTTTTTTTTTTTTAAGATTTTATTTGAGATTTTATTTAAGATTTTATTTGACAGAGATCACAAGTAGACAGAGAGGCAGGCAGGGGTAGGGTGGGGGGGAAGCAGGCTCCCCGCCAAGCAGAGAACCCAATGTAGGGCTGGATCCCAGAACCCTGGGATCATGACCTGAGCCGAAGACAGAGGCTTTAACCCACTGAGCCACCCAGGCACCCCCTGACTCTTGATTTCGGCTCAGGTGATGATCCTGGGATCTTGGGGAATCTGCTTTAGGATTCTCTTCCTCCATCTGTCTGTCTTCCCTCCCCCTACCCTGAAATAAATAAATAAATATTTTTTTCTTTTCTTTTCTTTTTAAAAGATTTTATTTATTATTTATTTGAGAGAGATCACAAGTAGGCAGAGAGGCAGGCAAAGAGAGAGGGGGGGAAGCCGGCTCCCCGCTGAGCAGAGAGCCCGATGTGGGGCTCGATCCCAGGACCCTGGGATCATGACCTGAGCCGAAGGCAGAGGCTTTAACCCACTGAGCCACCCAGGCGCCCTTTTTTTTTTTTTTAAAGAAATGACTAAAATAAGACAGGTGACAATTGGTAAGTCAGTTCTTTCTCTGGATCTCAGTTTCTCCACCTACGATATAAAATAGATCTAAATACCTTTTGAGCTCTGAAAATTTCTTTGAGTAGAATACTTCCATCCCTACTCATGCTAGATAAATGGGAGCTCCTTGGGCTAGTAGACTTACTTTGGGCATCCAAGTTGAGAGTAGCCCCCTGCTATGGGATGCTATCATACATTAGCTCATATGGGTGTTTTGTACCTTCTGTAACTGGCTCAAATGTGTCAAACCTCTGGGCAAGTACAAGAATCTGTTTCTGTACATCAGGAATGTTAATCACCAGAGAATTATAGTAGGGTAATTAAGAGAACAAAAATTAATTGCTTGTTAGAGATACAAGCCCATTATTTAAATGTTGTACTTAACAAGAGGTGCTAAAAAAAGATTTTCCTGGTTAAAAAAATATCAGACCAGTGGTTAGATTTCATGATTTTGTAAAGCTTAGGGATTAGCAGATTGTTGCTTGTCCCTGCCCTAGAGGAAGAGTGATAGCCCTTTTCTTCACTTTAACCCTGAGAAAATACAGAGAACATCTGGTTGCCCCTTAATGAATTTATGACAGAGTAAGACAGCCCAATGCTACCCAGGCGAAATAAACAAAAATAGGTTGTTCTGGGATTCTGTGAGGATCCCTTAAGTACTTTTATAAATAGAAGTGTGCACAAAACTTTCTTGGCCTTCTACAGGGAAGTCATTTTGAACTAGAATGCAGAGGAGACCTGAATTCAGCCTTGTCCTTACCACTGACCAAGTGACCTTGGGTAGATAGCTTCCTGTTTCTGTGTCTCAGTATTTTCATATGTAAAATGAAGGACTGAACAAAAAAAACTACTAAAATGTCTTCTAGCAATGGAATTTAGATTATACAGAAATGATATCTGAAACATAAAAGTTCAGTAACAAAGAAATCACCAACCCCCCACCCCCACCCCCAGAAAGCGTTGGCTTTTCTTTGGGACAGTCCTCTTACTTTGCAAGCATTACATAGTGCAACTTAAATATTCTCAAGAAAAATCTAGAATGTATCCCAATCAGGTCAAGAAACAGAGTAAGGAATGAGCTTTCCTAAATATAGGAGCTCCTGCAACAATCCCCTGTAGTAAAGTCAGACTGACTCAAGGATAAGCTTTTCTCTGCTCAGGATCACTTTCAAAACTACAACACGATATTGTGGAAAGCACACTGTGCTGGGAGTCAGGATACTCATGGGTTATTCTTTCTCAGTCATAACATTATGTGACCTCGGGTAAGTCATTCCCTATCTCTAGACCTCTGGTTCCTCACTTATAGAATTAAGTTGAATCAGATGATATCTAATCCCTTTTATTTCTAAGGTCACGTGAAACCTGGTCTACCCAATTGCGAAGTCTGAGAGTACAGTCCTCTACAAGACTGCCCTCAATCCTGACATGAACAGGAAGTTCAGAGAGTTCTTAAGAATTCTCTGCAAAGACTCACATAATTTACCTCAAGCTATTATACTCACAGGTACATTTTAGGAAAGGATACAGATCAAAAATAAAGGAAGATGCACAGGGCAGAGTCTAGGAGTGTTCCAAACATGAAGATTCCATTGTCCTAACCTCCCAGCATCCATATATAACAGTACACATGGTGCCAATCAGGGAAGCTCATCTGAGATTCAATGTTCACAGTTTTTATTGGCTTTCATGTCATAGGCATGCTTGATTGATCACCTCCTTGGAGTTGGTCTCCAGCACCCCCATCCATGAAAGTCAGGTTAATACCATGTGGCCCCAGGGACCACTGTGAGTCACCTCATCAGCTTATATTATCTAGTGTGGTCTGAGGGCCTCTCACCCACAGAGAAAAGACACTCTTATTACTCAGGAAATTCTAAGAATTTAGACTTATCTCCCAGGAGTTGGGGAGAAAAGGCCATATTTCTCTTTGGGCAAGGCCAGATTCTTTACTATATACATGATTAAATTAATTTAGCAAATGTCTCTTAAATACTTTTAGCCCTTTGTGTGCAAGGGCGATGCCCTATTTCGACTGTGTTTCTGCTGACTAGCATAGGCTAGCTCAATGTATGTGCTTAAAATTAGTTTAATAGACTTAGGGCTACAGTGATGAATGAGATACAGTCTCTGTCCAAAAATTATTTATATTCTAAATTGAAATCATACCTGAATTCAGAGTCGTCACCATTCATCAGACAATACCTTCTTGTATTCTCTGTTAGTTTCCTCCTGAACCTTGTGTTTTGGCCCCAGGCCATCCTAAAGACAGGAAATATACCACAGTCTGTCACATTTGGCAGAACGCTGCAACTAGGGCTTGAGGTCATGACTGTACTGATCGTATTTCTACCTCCCATTTCTCCCTGATGGTAGCCCATTTCCACTAGATATGATTGAGGAGACATTTCAGTCATCCTGGCTCCAGGGCCATAGAGCTGTCAGACCAGATTACTTCCATATTTCCACTATTACATCTGCCAGTTTATCTGGATCTTAAGCCACATGAATCTCTTCTAAGCCCCACCCTCCACAGGTGATCTGGGTCCCACCTTCTTTTTGCTCTCATATTATCCCTCTCTTCTCCATCACTGATTTCTTCTTTTCAAGAAGATTATCACATCCATCCACAAACATCTTCCATTTAGAATAATAAAGTAAAAGCCAATCCCACTGAAATTGCTCTTGTCAAAGTGACTCCATGTCATCTAGTTCTCATCTTCATTTTCCCATCTTCTTATCTTGCATGATTTCTCAGTAGCCTTGATGCAGTTCCCCCACACTCTCTCCTTCTTGAAACATTTTCCTTTCTATGCCTCAATGATTCTGTTCTTGCCTGGTTTTCATTCCGCCTCATTGGTTTCTTCTTACCTCCTTTGCTGGCTCTTCCACTTCGGCTAAATCTCCACATGTCAGTGCCTTAGAACTTGGTCTGTGTACTTTCCTTGGTGATCTCAACTAACCCATACCTATCTCCTGCCCTGATCACTCCTTGAACTCCAGATTCACATTTCTAACTCTTGCTTGACATCTTTATTTACATGTCTAAAGGCATCCTAATATAACATGGCCAAAGCAGAACTCTTTTTTTTCCCCTGTAAATTTTTGACCTCCTTTCAATTTTCCCCAAGCAATTCATGTAGGCCCCTACCTGCCTCTTTGCCTTCCTACCATCCTAGCTCTTCCTCACTGGTAAGGGCCTTTATATGAGCCGTATCCTCTGTCTGAGATGCTCTTCCCTCTGTTTTTGCATGGCTGGCTCCTTCATGACAGTATAACTGAAATTTCCTCAACCATCTAATCCAAAGTTTCCATCTAATTACTGACTTGCACCCCTGCTTCTTTAATTTTCTGCATAGCACTTACTAACAGCTTAAGTCATTCCCATCTGTTTCTTTCTTTGGCTCTTCCAGTAGAACGTAAGCATCTGAAGAGTACAGGGTCTCTTCACTGCTATATCTCTAGGGTCTGCAGAGTAACTAGCACCTAGTAGCTATTGAATACACACAGATGTACTAAGGAGGGTGCAATAACAAAACTATGTCTTCCTGCTTTTAATTATGATCATGTGATAGCAATTCTATGCAAATGACCGTGATTAAAATAGTCCTTCTACGCAGACAAACTACTGCCCTTCTCCTCCCCTAGATATGGCATTGCAGTACATATTTGTTGAATGAGTTACCAGATGGAATAATTGTCTTTAACAGCTCTTGCAGCATATTGGAGTTGGTGTTGGGATCCTATGAGCAATTTTGGTAGTGTACAAACAGAAGGGATACAAACCAAAGGGTATTACCTGGGTCCCAGCCAGAACTCTGCATGGTGCACTAAGCCCTTAGCTGCTGTCACTAAGTCACATTCCATTCCTCACTATCAAGCCCCTCTTGCTGGCTCCTTTCTTCTGTGGCTTTGGCAGCTCAGACTGAAAGAGCTTCTTGCCTGAGTCACAAGCCCTAAGAGCTATTCCTTGCCCAGTATTCTCAGTCAAGACCAGGATAGACCATGACTAGTCATTTATCTACCTTTCTCTTTCTCCCTCTCTCTCCTTGCCTGCAGCTCCACCCTTACAGCTTTCATTTCTCTGACTCTAGAAGAGGCCATTAGTGTTGGTTGAGGGGTAGATTAGTAGAGGGCACACCTTGCCTTAGTGTCAGCCAGTCCCCTAGCCTGAGATGGATTAATTATAGAAAACAAAGAGCAAAGTCATTGAGGTGGGCCCAGGCTAGCTGCTTGCCCAGTTCAAAGGGGTAGGAATGGGGGCTGTAAGAGGCACTGCTATGTAGCTGAAAGTAGGAAGGTGAGTCGCAAAGCTTTATCTGGCTAATGACAACTTAGTCTCAGCCTAGCTGGACTGCCAGCTTTGGAGCTGCCCTAAGAGTTGGTCAGGGCAAGTGACTCCATCAGCGCTGAAGTGCTTCAGGGAGGCTGTTCTCAAGGTGGCAGTGACACCTGGTGGCCAGTGATGGCCAAAGCCTCCAGGCTATATACCTTTGAAACCTCCCTACAAACCCTGCTCTCCCATCCCCCACACACCTTGGGGTCTGTCTTCTGGGATCTGTGCTGGGCCTTATAACCCAGGGCTCTAGGGTGGTGTATGCTGCTCCTGAGACTCTCGGGAATCAGGGAGAGAACTTCGGGTAAACAAAGCTTTTTTTTTTTTTTTTAAGATTTTATTTATTTATTTGAGAGAGAGGGACAGTGAGAGAGAGCATGAGTGAGGAGAAGGTGAGAGGGAGAAGCAGACTCCCCGTGGAGTTGGGAGCATGATGCGGGACTCCATCCCAGGATTCCGGGATCATGACCTGAGCTGAAGGCAGTTGCTTAACCACTGAGCCACCCAGGCGCCCAGGTAGACAAAGCTTTTAAGTCATGCCCGTAGAGGTGGCATCCTGGTGCTCTCCTTTGTGTGGCTAATCTTTTTTCATTTCCCATTACACTGTTTCCGTTTTTGTTATTTTCCTATAAAGTCTTCCAGAGTCAAAGGGCTGAATTGCTAATACAGGGATTTCAGACACTAACAAGCTTTCTATTTGACTTGTGGGTTATACCCATGAGGAGTGATTCTAAGTAACTCGAAGTATTACACATGTGATGTCCAGGAGGAAGACAAGCCTCTTCCCCTACCTTGAGCAGGTCAGATCACACCTGCAATATTGTTTCCAGTCTGAGGGTCACAGTTTAACAAGGACAACCTCTAACTCTAACTGCAGTGTGCTCAGAGGAAAGAACCAGGAGGCTGAGGCATTTGGCAAATCTTTGAGTAAAAGTTAAAGGAGCTCCAGTTGAATAGCAATAGTTTCAAGAAGCCCATAACTTATTACCTTTAGCTCTCTCAGGGCTGTCCTGAAAGAAGACCGATGCCAAAAGGCAAACCTGCCAGAAGACAGGAGTAAACTCTAAAACTAGGAGAGGAAATGGGTACTCTGAGAAGTAGTGTGTGGCTGCCACATCATTGCTGATGTTCATTTAGGTGCAAGATGAGCCCCTAGTCAGGGATATGGTCAAAAGGTGGGCTGGGGGCTAGGGCTATTGGAGCAGGTAACTTAAAATATCCTTCCAGATCTAAGATGCTGTGTGCTAGCCACAGGCCTGGAAAGGGCAGTGATGTGACCAGAATTGAAGGATTGAGGTCCATAAACTGGTAACCTCTGACCTCTGGTGGGACATTCTACCAGTCCTTTTTACTGGTTCTCTCTGGACTGAAGAGATACTCAAAACATTTCCAGATAGATCTTTGCAGATGCAGAGGCTTGAAAAGATGAAGTCTCTTGAGTACAGGACACCAAGATTGAGAAGGGATTTCACTGGGGTCTAAAGTGCCATGTAGTTAAAGAAGGGACACAACTTAGATCCCAAACGTGGGACTAAGAAGGACTTACATAGCTTAGAAGAAGTAAATTTAGGACAAATGAAAGGCCTTCCTGCTTCCCACAGCAGGACTGGCTTTAGGGAATTTGTTCCCCAGTGAGTGTAAGCTGAAAATGTGAGGAGATTTAAGGCAGGTTCAGATAAAGTCACTAGTGACCAGATCCCTTAACAGACTATTAAGGGAAACTGACTATTTTGGGGATGTCTTAACTTTTAAGGGACATCTTTAATCACTTGAAGCTGACATTCTGACCTCGGATGACCTGGCCCTTAGTGCCCCCATAGGTCTCATGGACTGCCCCCATGGGACACTTCTTATGTCCTTAGGAAATCACTGATTATGGGAGGGCCTCAATCGAGAAGATGAGCTCTGCCCTCAGAGTAGCAATTGCCCTCATGAAAGGAGGAGGAGGAGGAGGAACTCATCCCTGGGAACGTTTTTAACCTTTCAGAGGAAGAAAGGTGGGCACTGGTAACTGCTGGAATGATCTCAGAAAAATCCCAAGGTGCCAGAAAACATGCTGTCCCCTTTGCTCTGACTGAACCTACAACCTCCTGACCACATTCCTTCCCGCTGCCTCATTCCCCCTGGGGTCCTAGACCGGGGGAGTGAAGCCTGGGGGAGCTGATCAGAATAGCTCTGTGGCATGTCCAGCAAGGAGCTTGGCCTGGCCTCTTTCCTGGGGCCAGACCCTGAGACCCTTTCCCAATTTCCTGTCTCAGATATGCTGAGCAAGCACAGGCCTTCCTCCTTGGTGGGGGCAGCTGGACTCAGGCCAACAACTCTCAAAAGTTGAGTCACTTAGTGTCTTTCCTTCCTCAGCTTTCCATCCTGCTGGGACCTCACATAGGAGCTCCTGCGCCCAGTTTGTCTGCTGAAAACCACACGATAGCAAATTAAAGGTGCCTTTGACAAAACCCCACAAACCCTCATCTACAGGCTTGGTGTCTCTCCTAGACAAGTGATTTCCTATCCATTCACCTCAAGAGCTAATATTTATTGTTCCAAAATGACTCTTCTGCATCTTCAAGGACCTCACTGGAACAAGTCAGTGATATACAGAGAGCATGGTATAACCCAGCCCAGAATCCCCTACATACTAAGCTACTATGTACCAGATGACAGGAAGCCACCCAACAATACTTTCTACATTAATGAATTAAATTCTAGAGCTACATTAGAGCTGCATTCCTTTGGATTGATATTTATTATTATTGAAATAATAATAATGATACTCATGTATATCATTGCTTTGCCTAGCACTGTACAGTTTACAAAGCACAGACATTACTTTGAGCCTCACCATCCTTACATAATATGGTTTGGGCTGGTATATCTATCTCCATTTCATACTTCATCAAAGAGAATGCAGATGACTTGTCCAAAGTCATACAATGTATAAGCAGGGGAGCGGAATCTTCTGTGATCTACAATACTATGCACTATGCCTTTTTCATGTCCCCACCAGAGCACTGGGGAAGGTAAAAATGAAGAAAGCTGGGCCTTTGTGACCTTGTGTAAGGTAAACCCAACTGCTAAACCTGCCAACCTAGAGGAGTTTCTGAGCTACACCTACCTTTTCTGCTTCCCTGACTTCTCAGATTGCTAAAACCCAGTGGGTTCAGCAAAGTGGGATCCTAGGCCAACCAGCTTTGATGGAAAGCAGTAGCACATTCTACTTGCCAAGCCTTTGCCTCAAAGCCTTTGCCTACAGACACCTCTGCTCAGGCCCAATAGCCCTGGGTCTTGCTGGGCTCAAGACTCTGTAGCTAAGAAGGGCTTGTCTTCTATCTCAGACATCTAAAGAACTGAAAAGTGTATGGAAGAATTGATGGGAACCCAGAACCAGAGGGCCTGTAGAAGTCCTCTGCCTACAAATTCGTGACCTCCTCCACAGCATCTCTGACCAGAGTTTGTCATGGCCCTCCTTAAATACCTCTAAGTCCAGGAGACCAAGAACCTCACTACTACCCAAGTCAGTCCTTGACCTTGATCAGATCTACATTTGACTAACTTTGATCTTCTACTCAGTCCCAGCTTCCACGATTACCTCACTTAATCATTCCAATTGGTGTGCTTGAGGAATTGAGACTCATAAATTAAGTAACTTTCCCAAAGTCACATGAGGAAAGATGCCATTTCCATACTTCTCACCATCCTATCTGTTCCAGGTACCCACTTTTTCCCCATGTACCCATTTTAATTCCACCAGTGTCCCCCTTAAAGAAACACCCAGAACTGGTTGCAGTGCTCTCTTGTGAGGCTTATCAGCTGAAAGAGCGTAGGACCTGAGCATTCCCCTCCTTGAGACACTGAAGCCCCTCTAGCTGCATCAAATTTTTGGCAGCAGCACTGTCATTCTATAAAGCCACAGTTGTTTGGTTTTTTCCCCTTGTGCTGCTGTAAAGTCCGTTTATTCCCCCTTCTGTTTTGGGTGCAGCTGAGCACAAGCATTGGACTACATATTACTACCTGTTTGAGTCAACTCAACTTCCTGAGGAAAACTGCAGCTCAGTCTGGCCATGGGTTCCTGCTGTGGGCTGGCTATAGGCCAGACTTTGGCAGTGACGCCAGAGTGGCCAGACTTCCGTGGAATTCAGCATCTCAGGCAGTTCTTGGTGACCGGAGACAGATCCCATGGTAGCCAAACCCCACGGGAATAGCCCTCAGCCCCAACAGATGGATGGCTTGTGGGTGGAGCTAGCGAGTCTCAGTCTAGCAACGGACAGTCCTAAGGGACTCTTCCCCTACCCCTCGTAGTCCCTGGGAAGTCTTCAGTCCACAACCTTTGTGGAGCCAGGAAAGGGTGAAGCTCCCTAGGCGCCAGACAAGGGTGGCCAAGGCATATTCTCAGGATCCAGCTCAAAGGACTGCCTCTGGGAGCTCTTCCTCTGAAGCTTTAGGAAGGGAACTTTTGGGCTCAGTTCATCCATGTCTTATTTATATATTTCTGAGGCTGAGGAGAGCCGGAGCCAGCCTTCCTTGGTATGATTACCCCTGTCAGCTCATCCAATGAGTATCTGGAGTTTTACTGTTAGAGCTTAATCTATGAGATTGTAAAGGGTTCCCCCCACCCTTGGAATCATAAATTGTCAGGATAGAAGGAACCATAGTGTTCACCTAATCTATCTCATATTTAGTGTAGGAATATTGTCTACAATATCTTTGTCCTAATTCTCTAGCCTCTGCGTGGACACACTCATCTCCCAAAATAGCCTCTTCCACTGATTTTACTATAGAAGGTTCTTCCCATAACTAAAATTCTGCCTTTCTGGGGGCACCTGGGTGGCTCAGTGGGTTGAGGCCTCTGCCTTCAGCTCAGGTCATGATCCCAGGGTCCTGGGATCGAGCCCCACGTCAGGCTCTCTGCTCAGCAGGGAGCCTGCTTCCCTTCCTCTCTCTGCCTGCCTCTCTGCCTACTTGTGATCTCTGTCTGTCAAATAAATAAATAAAATCTTAAAAAAAAAAATTCTGCCTTTCTGGAGCTTTTGCCCATTGGCCCTGGTTCTACTCTCTTGTTATGTGGTCTTCTATAACCCTATCTAAAAAATAACAATTCTTTTGGAGGAGTACATCTTAAGTTGTTCCTGACCAATGTCTGAGGTAATTGGCAGCCATCAGTGGTATGGGGGGAGACCCCAGGAAAGGAGACTGGCAAGAGCCAGTCTAATGACTCCACAAACTGTATGAATTTTGTTGTCTTTCATCTGAGTATCCTTCTCAGGCAATGAGAAACCATAATACTGATAGCTTGTCGGGGAGACCAGAGGAGGCTTTACTATCACAACTAAATAAAGTTCTCTGAAGCCTAGGAATAGAACACTTTAGGGGGTATTCCATCAGGGGAGTAAGACTTGGGTAACAACAGAGTTTCAGAGGAAATTCCTCATCAGTATCACCATCATCTGTTTCATTTTGCTTAGCACCTACTGGGGCCAGATGCTTATAGATACCTAGATAGATGAATAGATAGACAATCTCACTTCACATCACAGAAACCTTGTGAAAAGAGGTGGGTACAGAGGGGCGAAATAACTTGCCCAGGGTCACAAAGCTAGTAAATGGCAGATCTGGATTGAATCCAAGGTCTTCCCAGCCCAAAGGCCCAAATTTCTCAGTCACTCTGCTGCCCAATCTTAAAGACTTCCTGCTGGAGACCTAGGAAGCAATGTATGTGTATGTGGTTGAGGATGAATTTGATGCCCAGCCCAGTCTTAGCATGTCAGAAGCCCAGGTAGAAAGGCCACCCTGTTATCTGTGCACCCATTATCAAACACTATATCCTGGCCCCAGACTTCACTAGTTGGCAGCCAGGTCAAGAGAAAGAAGAGAGCACAGTGGGAAAGAACTCTCGGGCCTAAAGTGTCCCTGGGTTAGGCAGTCTTGATGGAAGCAATTTCTGCTTCTTTGAGTCTTGTTTTAACTTTACCTTCTGCATCTAATATACAAGCTCATATAGCAGGCCTCAAGTTTAATTCCCTAACCTGAGCATTTTCAGAGCTGCTCCCTGGAGTTGATACCAAATACAATATGGTTCCACGTCTATGATTTAACAACATTTCTCTCCTAAAGACTTAAACTCTAGTCCTTTTTGGATTTTCACCATTATTGTACTACGTGTTCATTTATTTAACAAGCATTTATTTAGGACTTCTTATATACTTAGCCCCATGTTTGATGGTGTTGGCAAAATGATGATGCATCCTGAATTTTCCAAAATATTCCTAATTCCAACTGTTTTAACTTTTTAAATAAATAGTTCCTGTTCCAGGCCATATATCTCTATTTTTCTTTGAAAACAAGTTTGTTAAGAATTCGTGAGAAGATGAAGACACATAGTCTGTTCCCTGAAGGATCTGTCAGTCTTCTTGGGAGCTTCATCCCAGTCTTTAAGATAACAACACAGCACTATGAAGACTCTCTTCAGTAGTATTAGTCTTCTAAGTGCTGTTTCAGGCTTTCTTAGAAGAGATCACAGTCAAAAGGGGCAGTCAAAAGGGAAGATTTCATGGATGAGGTAGAAAGTGACTTAGACGTCTGGGATGTGTTGGGTGGGATTGGTAAAACAGGTGAAAATGTATTCCTGGAGGGTAACATGGTGTTGCCTCACCTAGATAATAAAGAGTGAGCGGTTGGGCCTGGAGGGAGCAGGTGTGTTTAGGACATGAGTGAGAGAGAAGGCTAGGAAGGTCAATTTCAACCATGCTGAAACAAGTTTTAGGTGTCAGCCTGAGGGATGTGGTTGTCATCCTGTTGGCAATGGGAAGAAAATGGGAGTATCAGGTTGCCTAGCCTCACAGCCCAGCTGCATCAGCCTCTACTGTGTAACCCTGGGCAAATTACCTGACTTAGTTGGGCCTCAGTTTCTTTGTCTAAAGATTAGGGATGTTGATAATAATAGCATCTACCTCATAGAGGTCTTATGAGGTTTGCAGTACTTCATCAAAGTGTCGATCATGTTACCTGGCACATATGTAGTGTTAGCTATAAGTTATTAGAGTACTAAAGTGACACAGTTAGGGAAGGAATGTAGGAGGACACTAAGTAGGCACAGAGAGGATAGATGGGACAGAGAGGAGACTAAAGCATGAGGAGACTATTCTGGTAGTAGTATAGTATAGTACTGTAGTATACTATAATAGTAGTAGTAGTAATCTAAGCAGAATAGTAATAATACTATAGTAATACTATAGTAATCTAAGTAGTAGTCTAAGCAGTATATAGTACAGGCTTGAACAGCAATGGTCAGGAGAAGGTGATGAATCTTAGATGTTGAGAGGGAAAAACTGACAGGTTTTTCTGCTACCTGAATGGTGTGGTCTCTAGCTGGTGTGTTGGGTGTGGGTATTTCGGTGTCAGAGCTCAGACCAAGCACCGTGACATTGCTTGGAAGAGGGAGAGGGGAAGTATTGGCGTGCTTGCTGTGATCCTTGAGAGGGTGGGGATTGTAGGTAGAACAGCGCTCTCTGATGTGGTGGCACTTAGGACATTTCAAAGGTCCCCTGCCTCCTACTGCCCTAATTCCTTTTAGTAGGAAAGTTTTAGGCAATGTTGTTAAAGACCAGGACACTGGAGAGGGTAACACTTCAGCTCTCCTTGAGTGAGCTGAAAACAGGCCTTTGTAGGCAGAAGAGACTGATGGTCAGAATGGAAGGCCCATAGGAAATGGGGAACAGGAGAAAGAGTTTTCATGTGGGAGTAGGGCTGAGGGGTACGTCACGAGGGAGAGAAGCACTGAAAGAGGAAGTGTGAGAATGTTGAAGACATGCTTAGCCCATTTCACAGCCTTGCCCCTGCAACTCCCTCTGTGACATCACCATTGACACACTTGGCAACCCTTAGGCTTTACAGAGCATTTCCCTTGTACTGAATTTAAGCTCCAAATGTTCACTGCCTTTAATTCAAATGTTAGACAAACTGAAGTCACATGAATCTTTGATCCTGTCAGGGCATAATCAGATGATAGCTGGGAGGAGAGGAAGCATGGGAGTGGAATCATGTTGTTGGATAAAATGTAATTATGCTATTTGAGAAGGAAAAACAGCTTGGCCTTGAACACTTTTACAAGCATTAACATGTTACTCTTTCCCTCTGGGGAAGGGGGCTTTGGGGGAAACAAGTGACTGCCCCCTCCCTCAAGTCCTTCCCTGTGGGAGTTCCAGCAGAGCCCAAAGAGTGGATCTGACTCCAGAGCCAGCCCCAGAGCTAATCCTACCCCAGAGTTAACTCCATAAGAGAAGCGAGGCAAGTCTGGACTTATCACCTGGTCTAGCCCCTGCTCTTGGGGCCCCTGGAGTCACCTAAAGCCCAATCCACCCTCTGGAGTTGGGTGTTGATCTTCCCTGTCCTTCAGGAAGCCAGGTCCGTGAGTATGATGGGGAACTAGACAGCAGGTAGCCACCAGAGAAGAAACCGGTTGCTCTTAGAAGACTCAAAGCTTCTAGACAGACTAAGTGTTAGAGGGAGGAAATGAAAAGGGGGATTATGGGGTCTCAGACACTGCCTATCAGTGTGGGACTAAGCCCCAGATATCCGAGACCTGTGCTCCAGCAACATCTCAGAGGTTGAGAACACCTCTGAGGTGTTTCTGGAACAGCAGAAACCTCTAGGCCAGATCCCATGGTCCCCATCAGTTCCCACTGCACACATGCCACGGAGCCATGGGGTTTCTCTTTGGAATCTGTTCGTAGTTTTGTTTTTATATCTTTTGCATTTTGTTTTCCAGAGTGGAACACTTAAGGATCCGGACTTGAGCAAGACCCCACCTCAGCGGCCAGCCCCCCAAGGTTGTTTACAGTATATTCTCGACTGTAATGGCATTGCAGTAGGGCCAAAACAAGTCCAAGCTTCTTAAAGTGATTGGTAGTTCATTTTTCAAAGCAGAAATTTTAAGCCAAAAACAAACAAGGGAAGAAAGGAAAGCGGGGAGGGGAGCAACAGACCCTCCCATTGGTGCCGTTTCTGCGTTCTTTCAATGCTGACTGGACTGTGTTTTCCTATGCAGTGTCAGCTCCTCTGTCTGGTTGTTTACCTGTTCCTGTTCGTGCTTGTAATGCTCACTTATGTTTCTCTGTATAACTTGTGATTCCAGGGCTGTTTGTCAACAGTGTACAAAAGAATTGTGCCTCTCCCAAGTCCAGTGTGACTCTATTTTCTGGGTGGTTTGATAGTATTTTTTAAAGTATTACATAATGTGGGGTGAAATAGGACTGGGGGGATGGACAGGGAGAAACAAAGACCACAAAAATAAAACCCAACTCCTCTCCTTCTCCCCCTACCCCCAGGCTCCGATTAAGTCACCCCCCCACCCCCTGCTTACCTCCATGAGTGTGCTTGGGATCTTCAGTGAATTGTGCTTTTTGCTTCCTTTCTGCATGACTAGGGTAAATAGATAGAAGTTTAAGAGATTTTTCAAGGTCTAATTTCCATAGCTTCATCCGTTGAATCTGAAGGCATCCACCTTTTTTCCCTTTGCTAAAATTTGGTGCAGTTTGAGTTTATGTGAATAGGCTGGCTGTGCCTGTAGAGCTCTTGTGTTTTTAGTGATGACATGAAATATAAAGAACAAGCTATTTCCAGGAATGTGTTCTGTATTTGACATCCCAGTGTACCTTATTTTTTATTATTAACTAATAGCTATGAGATTAGACAAAAAAAAAATGGGGCCGCTGATGTGCAATATCAAAGTGAACATGTGAGTATTTTCTGTATGTTGATCTCAGTCCCCCAAGTTGTTTCTTCTTTTTTGCTGTTTCTGAATTGGCCATATTATGTGCTTCTGTGGAACTGAGGCTGCTTTGTATTCCCCAAAGCCTGACCTATGTACAGAGATGATTCTTTAGCAATTTTGGACATAGGATGCAGGAAACTACTGAAAGTCTGAGAAGGAGTTGACCATTCTGCTCTTGGCCTCTCCCTAGGCAATCATGAGACCAAATCAGAAATGTCCCATTTCACAGAGGGGTATACTGCCTACAGAACTCTGAGGTGGACTCCTGCTTTCATTTTCAGCTGTTACAAGAGCCCTCTGGAGGCCAGAGAATGAGGGGCTTTATCTTTCCTTGGAAGAACTGTCTTTGATTTTAGCTTGTGTGTGTTTGGGACAGAGTCTCCACAGCCATGTGGCTATTGAAGAAACCTCACCAGTTTGTCCTCTTTCCTCTGACATGCAGTTACTGGGCAGTGATGAGACAGTTAATTAAAGCCTCGGCTTCAGTGCCTCATCTTGCCATTTCCTAGCCATACTGGGATGGGCACTGAGTGGTCTCCTCTAGCACTGTGGTCCATGGAAGTTCATGCCAGCAGTTTGGATTTTAAAGAAGTGCTTCTAGCTCTACTGTTACATTCCTCTCACTTCCATTCCGATATGTTACTGTTCTGGATTCCAGGTCTGAGGAATAAATAGTGTTGATAATATGGTGTATGTGTCAAGGGCATGTTCCCTAGTTTCTCTGTCGGCTGCTGGCAAATTCTGAGGCTACAGGGAAATGCACTGAGTGTGAGTGTTTTCATCTGTGATCCCTCCCTTAGATGGTGATGGTGGTCGGTCTGTTGTAAATATATACATATATGCATTTATGCACTTCCAGGTGGGTTACATAAGAATCGGGTCCTTAAATACCTCCCAATCTGATGAAATGGTAGAAAGGAATAGAGCAACATTTCCCAGAATGGAGGAATACATTTTCATTTTTTATTTTTATTTTTTTGTCCAAGTGGTGAGCTGATGGTGGTGTTGCTTCTCTGCATGTTATCAGTGTGAACATCCAGGTGCTTTTCATGTGACATTTGTGAGCCACAAATACAAAGTTGCCATTTGAATTCAGTCAGGCTCCAGGGTGGTGTTAGCCAGTTTCTCAGGTGGGGGAGAAACTGATTAGGGCTCCTACTGCCAAATGCAAGCAGGCAGTGTGACCTGACTGTCATGTGCCCTCAGGCAGCATGCTAAGGGCCAACTCTGTGGCCTGGGGGACATCCATGTCACAGTATAGGATTGCTGTTCAGGTGTTTTGTATTCATTTCTTTTCTGATGTTGTCCCCTTTTTTTGTACCAATCCAGCTGGGAGAACCTCAGCCAATGCTGGAAGTGTGATTTAAGTACCTCTCTTTTGTGACTCTCTTGTACAGCTTAATGTGCAATAAAGGAAAAGTTATATCTGTCTTCAGCGTTAAGTTGTAAAGTTTCTGGCTATTCAAGCATCTCTGTACAAGTGGGAAAGAACTCAGGTTCCTGGTCTTAAGAGGCTGAGCCATCAACCTGCTGTACTTTACAAGAAAAGGCTGATACAGATGAAGCCAGACTTTGGAAGAGGCAAAAACTGGCTAACGTGAAAGATGCTGATCTGTCGTCTTCATCTTTACTGGTTATCTGATTTGAACTTGGAACTTCAAGTTTTCAATCCAAAATTCCATTTATGTATTTATGTAAAACTAACTCTGGTATTCATTGGTAATTGATACAGTGGAGCCCATGCCATGTAGCAGGGAGATGGGCTGATAATCTTGGGTGCATAGTGGTGTAGATGGATAATTCTGCCTCTGCAGAGGGTATAGGTATTCTGGTATTTCTAGGATATTAAGTTACAACACAACTCCTAGCTGCTCTTGGGTTTCTATAAGCCTACTCCCTCCAGCTGGCTCATGAATGTGGATACTGAGAGTGAGACATGAGAAATTGGATCTCTCAGGCCAATTATGCATCATTTCCACTAGTCAGTATGCACTGATGAGGACATCTTTTGAATTTTACTAAGTCAAAAGATGACTAAGGAACCCTCCCCCCCCAATCTTAGCAAAATCTGAGCAATCAGGTATCATACTTACTGCCTGACAACTCCCAGAGGAAGGATGGCCTTTTCCCCCTCCAGCCCACTGGATAGTTTTCTGTCTCCTGCTGAGAGAATGGTATCCTGGTCCTTTGGGGAGTGAGGGTGGAGGTGAGGGGCTGCTTCTTACTTTCCGCTTTCTTTTGTACCCACAACATCTCTAGGAGAGAATAGGACTTGGATTTCTGGAGTTCACCACACACACCAGAGAGGGAGTAGAACCCCCTGAGGATGGTACTACAAGACAAAAGAGCACATGGAAACAGAAGATTCTCCCTAGTCATGTGCTTGAGTTAATGTTAAAATGAAGCCCTGGTGGGGTGGGGCATGGCAATCAGGCATGTGCTGGTCAGGAGCCAGACATGGCCCAAGTTCTGTAAAAACAATGCAAGTCTATGATCATTAATGATCATAAAGCACACAATACTTTATAAAGAACTTTCTTGTCCATTAACATCTTTGAAACACTACTTCTTGAAAGACAATGAAGACTCGGGATTACTTTTTCATAGTTTTATGGTTATAAACATCAAGGCCCAGAGAAGTTAGCTGACTTGCTTGGAGTCACTGAATGACTGTCTTGACTTTGTGACTCCCAGACCTGTGCTCTTTCCACTGCCTTGTACTGCGTCTGTAGTGTGGAACTTGAGACCTCCTAGTAAACCATGAGGCAGGTTACCCTCTACCTGAGAAACCTCTGGGGTAGTGGGGTGGGGTCCCTCTGGTCTAGGGGGCCTCTGTAAAAGAGCTTGCTTCTGATCAGGGGCACTCATCCCATGGTTTCTCCCTTGTCCTCCTGACTTCTGATGTGCCTGAGGTGCTGTGTCTCTGAGGAGGAGCAAGTAGTGGCAGATGTATGAGGGAAACCAGGGGCTGGCTCTGGAGCCTGACAGAGCCTCGGGTGGCTTTTTGTAACAGAGCTTATCCTTTTGGTGATTAACTAACCTCATCCTTTAAGACATAGATTCTAATGAGGAAACCCTTTGATATGGTTAAATTATGAAGTTTTTCTTGTACTGAACCTAGGGGGCCCTGGGCAACCCCAAGGAATGCAGCCCCCAGGCAAGGTGATGCCTCCACGCCGGCCTCCCCCTGGACCATCACTGCCACCTTCCTCCTCTTCCTCCTCCTCCTCTTCTTCCTCCACCACCCACGGAGATGCACCCTCCAGCAGCAGCTCCCTGGCAGAGGCCCAGCCACCCCCGGCTGCTCCACCACAGAAGCCCCAGCCTCACCCACAGCTCAAGTAAGAGACAACTCAGCAGCTCCTTCCCCTCCCTTCTTCCTGCCCCTCCTCACAGGCCTTAGGCTCCAGAGCTGCTAGAAAGCACCTTCAATCAGGCTTTCTTCTACAGATATTTTTGTGGAGGTTTTTTGGATTTTGGTTTTGGGTTTTTTGGTTTTGTTTTGTTTTTTTTGGTCTGGTTTTTTTGTTGTTGTTTTTTGTTTTGCTTTGTTTTGTTTTGTTTTGGTTGGGGGCATGGTTGGGGGTTGATTAAGGAGGGTAGAAAAGAAGGAAGTGAAAGTCCAAGGTCTAGCTAGAAACTCAAACCCTTTCCTCCTGGGGAATGCCAATAAGGCAGAGTCACTGCCCTTTTCCTATTCTTATATTAGCTTAGGGTTCTTTCTTTCTTTCTTTCTTTCTTTCTTTCTTTCTTTTTCTTTCTTTCTTTCAATCCTATCTCCCACTCTTTTTTCCATTCCTTTTCTGTGTGTGTGTGTGTGTGTGTGTGTGTTTCTCCCTCTCAAAATTAAAAAAAAAAAAAAAAATCCTCTTTCCTGCCTCTGACTCACAGTTTAGGATGTGCAATCAGCAAGGCTGCCCAGAAGGGAAAGAAGGGGAAGGCGTTAAATCCATTTCAACTTGTTACCTTCTACTTTGTCAGAAGGAGGTCGGTTTCTGGTATGGTCATCAGAGGAGGGCCCCAGATAGATACCTGGAGGAACTCCATCTTCTTGGGCTTCCTCACTCCCTAGAAGCCCCCACCACACTGTCCTGCTTTAGAGGAAGAACTGAGAGCCACTGGAAAACAGTAAAGCTGTACTTGGGATGGACAGCACCTGGATGTGGATGGTGGTCAGTTCTACCCTCTTCCCTAGAACTAGAGATGCCTCTCTCCACCGTCCCCAAACAGACCTCTGTCATCACTGTAAGCAGAGACAGCTATAGCCTTTCAGGGGTGGGAGTGACCCATCAGTGCTTTTCAGAGTGAGGTGATGGGCATCTTCAGGGAGGGAGAAAAGGAGGCCACTTAGACATGGTCTAGCCATTATTTAGATGAGTAAACTGCTCAAAGAGATTTGATTAATTTTCTTTCACAAAACCACTCTGCTAGTTAGTGGCAGAGCCAGGATTCAGGCTCAGGTAGTCCAGATGACCACTTTCTCTGGGTCTTCCAGCCCTTGTGGCTGGAGGGACATCACCCACTCCTGCTCCCCAGCTCTGGCCAGTGGCACATTTCACATCTCACCCGACCTATAACTTCCCCTCAATCCAATTGTTTTCTGCTGCTGACTTAAAATCTCTCCCGCCTTCTCATTAGCCGCCACTGGCCCCAGTCTGAGAGCAGATCTTCAGGTTACCATTGCCTTTGGGCTGAAGTTGTTGAATAGAGCCATCATCTGGCAACAATCAGGAGGCTTATGTCCAGTGCCCCTGGCTGTGCTTGCAGAGGGGGCCCTCCCTCCCAAAGGCCAGCATGTTGGGGCCCATCGCCAACCCTAATGGAAGGCAGGGTTTCTGTTCACAGTCACTGCAGGAGAGAAACTGCTCACACTCCTATAGAAGGGAGTTTTGGGAGTTGCATCCTGAATGTAGGGAAGGGTTGGGAGCCCTAAGATATCAGGAGAAGATTCCTACAGCCAGAAACTATCAGGAAAGAGACACAGTGAAAGTCCAGGAGACATAGCAGACTACTGGAGATGCCAGACCTTATTCTCTTCTCAAGTACTTGGCTTGGCCTCCCCTCAACCTTCTTGGCTTCAGTTTTTCTCTCTGAATCCCTAGTCTTTCAGGGGGAAATCTGGTTCCTAAAATGTGTGTGATTTGGGTTTTTAATTAGAAAACTGCTTAATGTCCTTGTGTGTACCAGATATGTATCTCGTTTGCCCCTGGATACCCTGAACTGCACAGACCTCATATTAGAGCTCCTTTGAGGAAGGCTACAAAGAATGATCATGTCCATTTTAAGAGGAGGTAACTTGAGGCCTTGGTTTATTCCAAGTTTATTTGGAATCAGAGGAAAAAAGCAGAGTATAAAGACCTGGGGAGAGTATTTTACCAAACACCTGCACATCACAAATGAGGAATCAAGACCCAGAGAAGCACAAGAATGAGTGAAGGGCAGATCCAAGACTTTACCCAGGTTTTCTGATGCTGGCTTTACCACTTGACAGTTAATGGAAAAGAGAGTACAAAGAGCCTGTGGTCCCCTGGTTGCTATATTTCATCAGAAGGGAAGGGTGTGAGAGTCCTAGATTCTTACTTACTAAGTTGAGACCTCTGAAATATAGCCTGTGGGCCATTTAGTTTAGCTTAAGTATAAGAAACAGCCTTTGAGTCATTCCTCCTTCTTTCCCTTTTCTCTTTTTTCCCTTCTCCCTCTTTCTCTTCTCTTTTTCCCCTTCTCCTTCTCTCCCACACTGCCCCCATCCTTTCCTATCTTAACAGCACTGAAGGTGAGGATAATAGCACAGGGGCCTCCCCGGGTCCTGGCAGTACTCCATTGCTGACTTTCTCCTCCATCACCCCGGTCTCCCTGGGGTGGGAGTGGGGGTTCGGTTGTGTATCCTCATGTCACCGTCTTTCCCTGCCTCACTGGGAACACCCCCTCTCACGTTCTCTCTGGTTTTTATCTTCAAGCAAGTCGCAGTCCCTGACAAATGCCTTCAGCTTCTCTGAGTCCTCCTTCTTCCGGTCTTCAGCCAGTGAGGATGAAGCCAAAGCGGAGACCATCCGGAGCTTGAGGAAGTCCTTTGCCAGCCTCTTTTCAGATTAGCTCTCCAGATACTCGGGGGGGGGGGGGGGCACCTAGCCCAACCGGGAAAGTTATCTGAGACATTTACCAATAGTCAGCCACGCTTGGTGATGTCCCAAGACCTTGACGTGTGTGGACCCTTCCTTTGCTCTGTTGTTCTAAGTGATATTATGCAGCTCAGAAAAGACCATGTGAAAGTCTCAGGGCAGGTGCCTAACCAGCAAGGAGCACCTGACATCAGAGAGAATAGAGCTGCTTTCCTGTAGTCCTGAGAGTTTCCTCTGAGGTCATTGTTAGCTGTGAGTGTAGTGGCCTTATTGTGACAGTGCCCTCATGTCTTATTCTTCTTCATAAAACCAGGATTCCCTTCACTGAGGACTCTTGGTAGCTTACCCTAGCTCAGAGGCAGTGCTAAGCATGCCCCCGCTTTAGTCAGTGCTGCTTGTTTGGGGAGCATATATATACCCCAAAATGCTCTTGGCTCTAAGTGTTAGGAACCTACCCACACTTGGATCTCTTGTCATACCTGTTTAGCTGTTTAAAAGACACCTGTGCAGCACAAGAGATTCCTCTACTACTATCATGGTAAAGCACTTTTAGTCTGTCAATATTGGAGAGAACAAGGATCTGCAGTGCCCCCGCTCCACGTTTTCTCTTCTCTGGAGAGCAGTTCTTATGTGCGTGCTGCAGTGATCTCGAGCTCTGAAGCTGCACTGTAGAGAATGCATGCCACTGTAACAGCAGTATGCCAAGTTTTGTGTTCATCTCCAAATAAATGTTAAGACCTTTGGTGTAATAAAAGCAGCAGCATTAACCAGCATTTGATTCAGCCATGAGGTCTCCCCTAGGCCACCCTTTTGGCTGAGAGAGTATATGTGAAGCATATGTGTGTGCTTGCAAGTGTAGGGAAGGGAAATGTCTAGGAGAGTGACGCTGTTTGTGCCAGTATGCTTGGGAATGTGTTTATGTGTGAGTGGCTATTTGCAAGTGGTTGAGAGTACGGCTATCCTTTAGATGTCACTTATGTTGGGCCTCTTGACATCTCCCAGTGAATGCTTCCTGCAGGACAACTGAACTTCCTTTGGTGACTCAGCATTTCTACCAATTTTACTAAATTTGTAGACTTTCTAATAAGCATAGCACCCTTGATCTTGTGGCAGCCAAGTTAGACCTACTTGTCTGGTCCATCAGTCTCCTCAGCTAAAGCCACATGAGGGTGCCAATGAGGCTGGACCCACCTGCTCTGATGAGCGGAGTCCCACAAGCCTGCCCTCAGGCATCCTAAAAAGGTCTGCAATTGAGGGTGGGCTCCAAGGGACTTTGCTGTGGCTTCTTCACAGCTCACACAAGAGTAGGTTCCCAAAGACCACAAGTCCTGTGAAGATAAGCACCACATCTGCGCTAATAAATGGAAACCAGTGTATTTTTTTTAAAGATTTTATTTATTCATTTGACAGAGAGAGACAGCAAGAGAGGGAACACAAGCAGGGGGAGTGGGAGAGGGAGAAGCGGGCCTCCTGCCAAGCAGGGAGCCCGATGCAGGGCTCAATCCCAGGACCCTGGGATCATGACCCGGGCCAAAGGCAGATGTCCAAAGACTGAGCCACCCAGGAAACCAGTGTATTAACATTATATCTATATAATTTCCAACACATACCATCCTAACCCAAAAAAAATAACACTTAGCCAAATGCCACTATCTTGCTAACCCTTGTCACAAGCAATAGATGCTGAGAGGCCAGAGAGTGAAGTTCTCTGACACCAGGGTCTCCTTTCTAACTCAGCCCATGATTTCAAGGTTCAAGGATCTAAAACTCTACCTTCTTCTGCCACTTGTGGTAACTTCTGCCCCCTACCCCAATTCTAGAAACGTTTACTAGAATGCATTAATTTCATTGAAAAACATTGAGCGCTTACTATGAGCATAAACATTGTGTTGGAGTAAAAAAATGTTTACTAACACTTTTGTAGTGCCTACTAAGTTTCAGGCACCATTCTAAGAATTTAACAAATACCAATTCATTTATTCCCTCCAGAATCCTGTATTATAGGTACTAGTACTGTTTTATAAATGAAGAAATGGAGGCACATCAAGATTCAATAACTTGCTCAAATTCACTCAGCTGGAATGCAGTGGAGCTGGGGTTTGAACCCAAGCAATATAGCAGCATAAGTCGTGGCCTTGACAATTTTGCTATATTATTTTTTATTTAATCTAGCAAAGGAAACAAGATATAATTTTATTAAATTATATATAATGTGAAAGCAAAATAAGAAACAAACATAGAAATTCTTCACATCCATACCTTCCTCCTTCCTTTACCTTCTCTATACCTATTGGTCCCAGGAAAGGGGCAGTGGGAGAAGGTCAGAGAATGTGTATCAGTGTTGACCCCTTGTCCTAGAACCATGAGTAACATACACAATGTATCTTATTCTGATTGAATATAGTTCTGGTTCTTAAAAAATTACTCATTCTTCCACATGTGATGTCAGACCAAAAACCACAAGTGGCTTATTTAGAAAATGAGTCAGCCAGGAATTGCTAGGGTGACAAAAAGGGGAGGCATTTACCATAGGTCATATAGCACCCTGGTCCAAAGAACACATGGATTCTATTCAACCCTTAGTAATGGAGTGGGGCCAGAAATGGGGGAGTCCCATTTAGAAACACCCCTCTTGGTACGTAATAAAGCTGCCCCAGAAACTGGGAAATTTGCCACTCAACAATCAATAAGTATTTGATGAATATCATGATTAAAAAAATGATCTAAACCTGGAAACTCCCTGGGTTGGTGATAGTCCACTACAGATCTTGAAACCTTCAGACTGTATCTGTAGGCCAGTTGTGACCCCTCTGCAGTCCTCTAGGCAGCTGATGGGGATTCTCTACCCATATCTATATCTTTACCCTGGATTGATAGAGATAGAACACCTCATCCCTGCCCTCACAGAACTCTCCATTTCCTTGGGTCAAGATTAATTCTACTTTTTTTTTGTTCACAACTCTTTATTGTATACTTACAATATTATTAAGCTTGATAAATTTTGTGGGAAGAATATAAAAATGAGTTAAGCAAAGATTCTGCCCTCATAAAGTTTACCATCCAGTAGGGATGCTATATGCTATATGTGTATATATGTATATGTACATATGTACATATGTATATGTACATATACATATATACAAATATAAGGAAGGAAGTGGTCAGTGCTGTTAGACATATGCAACCAAAATGTTAGTTTGGAAAAAAAATTAAGCTTGATAAGTATTGGTGAGGATATGGGAAACAGAACACTTACATTTTGTAAGTGGGAACATGTTGGTATTACACTTTGGGGAACAACTTGGCAATATCTAATGCACAAGCCCTATGACTCAGTAATTCCATTTCTAGACATTTACTCTAGAGAATCTCTTTCACATGTACTCAGGAAGGCAAGTAAAATAATATTAGTCACAGGACCATTTGTGAAAAATGGAAACAACCAACTGTCTCTCATGGGGGAATTATAACATAAATTGTGATTTACTCTATTCCAATTCCAGTTTTACCAATACCATTTACTGTATTGGAATTGGAATTCTGTATTGGAATTGGAATACTGTATAGAAGTTAAAGAAAAATTGGAATACTGTATAGAAGTTAAAGAAAAAAACAAAAATCAGGGCACCTGGGGGGCTGTCTGTTAAGTGTATGCCTTTGGCTCAGGTCATGACCCCAGGGTCCTGGTGTCAAGCCCCACATCTGGCTACCTGCTCAGTGGGGAGTTTGCTTCTCCTTCTGCCCCTCCCCCTGTTCATGTGCTCCTTCTCTCCTTCTCTTTGTCCCTCTCTCAAATATATAAAATCTTTTTTAAAAAAAGAAATAAAAATATTTGAAGAAGTTAGTTAAATTCAGGTAAGATATGGAAAGAGAATGAAAAAGATGAGCCAAAACCAGAGTAAAAGCAGTAGGTGTTGTGGGAATGCAGCATACTTCTAGCTTGGGTGGTCAGAGAAGGGGGAACCCTACTAGTGGGTTGTGAGCAGCCCGCAGGATGAGGAGACATGCCCACTGGGAAAATGGGCTGAACACATAGAATGCAGTCACCGAATTTTACAGCTGGAGGTTTCATCTAGTTCAATCCTCTCATTTTACAGTTGAGAAAATTGAGGTCCCAGCAACTTAAGGAGCTGGCTAAGGTCATGAAGGAAGTTAGTAATAACAGTAAATGACTCTTAGTACTAAGTATCTGATGGGCCATTCAAGACACTGTCCTTCATGAGATAAGTGAATGGATGTCACTTCCAAGAGCCCTCCAGGGAGGGAGAGGCTTATAGGGCATTTCAGAAGCCGGAAAAGAAATGGGAAGAGACAGTGTTGGGCCACAGGAAGAGCCTGGAATCAAATCTGAGTTTAAATCCTGACTTTGCTAATTATTAGTTAGTTGACTTTGATTACAGCTTTTCTATGTCTCAGTTTTCTCATCTATGAAATGAGAACAATAGTACCTTGCTGAGGAGATTATTTTAAGAATTAAATGAGCTAAGCTTCTTCAGTAAATGGTGTTGGTAAAACTGGACAGCTGCCTGCAAAAGAATGAAACTACACCACTTTTTTTTTTTTTAAGATTTTTTTTTGTTTATTTGACAGAGATTACAAGTAGGCAGAGAGGCAGGCGGTGGGGGATGGGGAGGGAAGCAGACTCCCTGCTGAGCAGAGAGCCCGATGTGGGGCTTGATCCCAGGACCTTGGGATCATGACCTGAGCCGAAGGCAGAGGCGTTGACCCACTGAGCCACCCAGGCACACCATTACACCACTTTCTTATACATAAAGATAAACTCAAAATGGATTAAAGGCTTAAACATAAGAGCTGAAACCATAACATTCCTATAAGAAAACAGGCAGTAATTTCTTTGACATTGGCTATTGAAACATTTTTCTAGATATGTCTCCTGTAGCAAGGGAAATGAAACAAAAGCAAAATTAAACAAGTGGGACTACACCAAAATAAAAGCCTTCTGTACAACAAAGGAAACCATCAACAAAACAAAAAGGCAACCTATTGAATGGGAGAAGATATTTGCAAATGATATATCCCATAAGGGGTTAATATCCAGAATATATAAAGAACTAACACACACACACACACACACACACACACACACATGAGCAAGTAATCCAATTAAAAAATGAGCAGAGGATCTGAATAGACATTTTTCCAAAGAAGACGTGCAAATGACAGTATGGAGTTTCCTCAAAAAGTTGAAAATAGAGCTACCCTACGACCCAGCAATTGCATTGCTGCGTATTTACCCTAAAGATACAAATGTAGTGATCCAAAGGAGCACATGCACCCAAATGTTTATAGCAGCAATGTCCACAATAGCCAAACTATGGAAAGATGCCCATCACCAGATGAATGGATAAAGAAGATGTGGTGTGTGTGTATATGTATGTATATATGTATGTGTGTGTGTGTGTGTGTGTGTGTGTGTATATACACACACATACATACATACATACATACAGGAATATAATGCAGCCATCAAACCCCCCCCCGAAATCTTGCCACTTGCAGTGACATGGAAGGAACTAGAGGCTATTATGCTAAGCACAATAAGTCAATCAGAGAAACACAGTTATCATATGATCTCACTGATATGAGGAATTAGAGAAACAAGACAGTGGATCACAGGGGAAGGAAGGGAGAAATGAAACAAGACAAAATCAGAAAAGGTGACAAACCATAAGAGACTCTTAATCTCGGGAAACAAACTGGGAGTTGCTGGAGGGGAGTGGAAGGGAAGGGGTGGCTGGGTGATGGACATTGGGGAGGGTATGTGCTATGGTGAGTGCTGTGAATTGTATAAGACTGATGAATCATAGACCTGTACCCCTGAAACAATACATTATATGTTAATAAAAAAAGACATGCAAATGGCCAAAACACATGAGATGCTCAATATCACTAGTCATCAGGAGATTGCAGATTAAAACACAATGAAATATCACTTCACACCTGTCAGAATTGCTAAAATCAAAAACACAAGAAATAACAAGATTCCTCAAAAATTAAAAATAGAACTACCATATGATCCAGTAATTCTGCTACTGGGTATTTACCCAAAGAATGAAAACACTAATTTGAAAATATATATGCACCCCTATGTTTATTGCAGCAGTGTTTACAATAGCCAAGATAAGAAACAACCCAAGCATCCATTGATAGATGAATGGATAAAGACGATCGATGGAAAGGATGTGGGAGATCTGATTGGCAGGTTCCTGGCTTGTTACTAAGTCCTAGTGGTCTGTATCAAGCATCACCTGTGCAGGTCTCTGTCCTCTGCCTCAGGCCATAGTGAGAACACGTGAATAGAGGAAGAAAATTTCTTCTTGCCTCAGTTCTTGCTCTCCAGAATTCTCTTTCATGTCAAAAGTGCTTCTCTTGGGTAATCCTGATCTCCAAAAGCTAGATCAACATTCAACTATTTTAAACAACAAGGAAGACAATCTGAGGATTAAGAAAATGATCTGCACAGTTGGAGGGAGAGAATGTGGCAGATGCAAGGCTTATTTTGACAAATGAAAGCACACCTACTTAAAGTTCCAAGCACTCTGCACTACAAACAAGGAGGTCTGTAGAGGAAGGTCCAGTGGGAGAGAGCAGCCAAAACACAAAACACAACAAAGTGTACACAACATACACCAGAAACACTACTTAAAATTTTTGTTGTTGTTGCTATTGCTGTTTTTCCTGGGTTTTTCTCTTTTTTCCCCCTTTACTTGTTTCTTTTCTGGACAAAACGACTAGTTTAGATGGAAAAGTTCACCCCAAAAGAAAGAACAGGAGGTAATAATCCCTGCCAGGAATTTAATCAATCTGAATATAAGTAAAATATCTGAATTAGAATTTATAAAAGACAATTATGAAGATACTAGGTAGGTTTGAAAAAAGCATAGAAGACACTAGAGAATCCCTTACTATAGAAATAAGACAACTAAAATTTAATCAGGCTGAAATTAAAATGCTATTACTGAGATGCAGTCACAAGTGGAGGTTTTAACAGTGAGGTTGAATGAGGGAGAAGAGAGAGTGATCTAGATGACAAAGTGATAGAAAATAAGGAAGCTAAAAAGAAAAGATAAAGACAACTAATGGATCATGAAGGGAGAATTTGAGAACTCATTGATTCCATAAAGTGAAATAATATCCAGATAATAGGAGTCCTGGAAGATGAATAGTGGGAGAGAGGGACAGAAGGTTTACTTGAACAAATTATAGTTGAGAACTGCCCTAATCTGGAGAATGAAATGGGTATTCAAGACCAGGAGGCACAGAGAACCACTCCCTCAAAATTAATAAAAATAGGTCAACCCCTCTACACATAATGAAACTTGCAAATTTCAAACATAAAGAGAAATTCCTGAAAGCAGATCAGGATAAGAAGTCCTTAACCTACAACATAAGGCTGGCAGCAAACCTGACCACAGAGACCTGGCATGATATATTCAACATGCTGAATGGGGAAAATATGCAGCCAAGAATAGTTTATCCAGCAAGCCTGTCATTCAGAATAGAAGGAGAAATAAAGAGTTTCCAGGACAAACAAAATCTAAAAGAATTTGATAATAGTAAACCAGCCCAGCCAGAAATATTAAAGGGATGCTTTGAGCAAAGAGAGAGCTCAAAAGGAACAAAGACCAGAAAGGAACAGAGACAATCTATAGGAACAGCAACTTTACAAAAGTAATACAATGGCACTAACTTCATATCTTTCAATAATTATCCTGAATGTAAATGGACTAAATGCTCTAAAGAAAACACATAGGGTAGGGGCACCTGGGTGGCTGGGTCATTAAGCATCTGCCTTTGGCTCAGGTCATGATCCCGGGGTCTTGGGATCGAGACCTGCATCGGGCTCCCTGATCAGCAGGAAGCTTGCTTCTCTCTCTCCCACTCCCCCTGCTTGTATTTCCTCTCTTTCTTTGTCTTTCTCTATCAAATAAATAAATAAAATCTTAAAAAAAATACATAGGGTATCAGAATGAATAAAAAGACAAGACCCATTGATATGTTGCTTATAAGAGACTCGTTTTAGACCCAAAGACATGTCCAGGTTGAAACTGAGGGAGTGGAGAACAATTTATCATTTTAATGGACATCAAAAGAAAGCTTTTGATAGCCATCCTTATATCAGACAAACTCGATTTTAAACCAAAGAATGTTATAAAAGATGAAGAAAGACTCTATATCATAATAAAAAGTGTCTATCCAACAGAAAGATCTAATAATTGTAAATATTTATACCTTTAACTTGGGAACAGCCAAATATATAAGCCAATTAATAACAAAATTAAAGAAATACATTGATAATAATACAATAATAATAGGGGATTTTAACACCCCACTCACAGCAAGGGACAGATCATCTAAGCAGAAGATCCACAAGGAAACAAGGGCTTTGAATGACAAACTGGGCCAGATGGACTTCACAGATATATTCAGAATATTTCATCCTAAAGCAACAGAATACACATTCCTCTCAAGTGCACATGGAACATTCTCCAGAATAGATCATATACTGGGTCACAAATCAGGTCTCAAATGGTACAAAAAGATTGAGATTATTGCCGGCATATTTTCAGACCACGATGCTTTAAAACTTGAAGTCAACTACAAGAAAAAAATTGGAAGGACCACAAATACATGGAGGTTAAAGAGCATCCTACTAAAGAATGAATGGGTCAACTGGGAAATTAAAGAATTTAAAAGATAAATAGAAGCAAATGAAAATGAAAGCACAACAGTTCATAATTTTGGGGATGCAACAAAGGCGGTCCTAAGAGGGCACTATACAGCAATACAGGCCTTTCTCAAGAAAGAAGAAGTCTCAAATACACAACCTAACCTTACACCTAAAGGAGCTAGAAAAAGAACAGCAAATAAAGCCTAAATCCAGCAGAAGAGGCCTAATAAAGATCAGAGTAGAAATCAATGATATAGAAATCAAAATAACAGATCAATGAAACTAGGAGCTGGTTCTTTGAAAGAATAAGATCAATAAACCCCTAGCCAGACTTACCAAAAGGAAAAAGAGAAAGGACCCAAATAAGTAAAATTTTAAAAAGGATCCAAGTAAATAAAATAAAAAATAAAAAGAGGAGAGATCACAACCAATATTGAAGAAATAGAAACAGTTATAAGAATATTATGAGCAGGGGCACCTGTGGTGGCTCAGTGGGTTAAGCCTCTGCCCTCAGCTCAGGTCATGATCCAGGGTCCTGGGATCGAGCCCCACATTGGGCTCTCTGCTCAGCAGGGAGCCTTGCTTCCCCCTCTGTCTCTCTGCCTGCCTCTCTGCCTACTTGTGATCCCTCTTTCTCTGTCAAATAAATAAAATCTTAAAAAAAAAAAAAAAGAATATTATGAGCAATGATCTTCCTGATATGAGGAAGTTGAGATTCAACATGGGGGTTTAGGGGTTAGGAAAAGAATAAATGAAACAAGATGGGATCGGAAGGGAGACAAGCCATAAATGACTCTTAATCTCACAAAACAAACTGAGGGTTGCTGGGGGGAGGGGGGTTGGGAGAGGGGAGTGGGGTTATGGACATTGGGGAGGGTATGTGCTGTAGTGAGTGCTGTGAAGTGTGTAAACCTGGCGATTCACAGACCTGTACCCCTGGGGATAAAAATACATTATATATTTATAAAAAAAAAAGAATATTATGAGCAGTCACATGCCAACAAATTAGACAATCTGGAAGAAATGGATGTATTCCTAGAAACATATAAACTACCAAAACTGAAACAGGAAGAAATAGAAAACCTGAACAGACTCATAACCAGCAAGGAAATTGAATCAATAATCAAAAATCTCCCAACAGGGCCACCTGGGTGGTTCAGTCAAATAAGCATCTGCCTTCAGCTCTGGTCATGATCTCAGGGTCCTGATATCAAGCCCCATGTTGGGCTCTTTGTTCAGCGGGCAGTCTGCTTCTTCCCCTCTACCTGTGTGCTTGCTCTTGCTCACTCTCTCTCTCTCTCTCTCTTTCTCTGACTCTCACTTTCAATAAATATATTAAATCTTTTTTAACTCTCCTAATAAATAAGAGTCCAGGGCCAGATGGCTTCCCAGCGGAATTCTACCAAACATTTAAAGAAGAAATAATACCATTCTTCTGAAGCTGTTTCAAAAAATAGAAATGGAAGAAAAACCTCCAAACTCATTCTATAAGGCAACATTACCTCGATCCCAAAACCAGAAGAAGATCCCATCAAAAGGAGAGTTACAGACCAATATCCCTGATGAACATGGATGCAAAAATTCTCACCAAGATACTAGCCAATAGGATCCAACATTATATTACAAGGATTATTAACCACGACCAAGTGGGATTTTTTTCCCTGGGCTGCAAGTGTGGTTCAATATCTGCAAATCAAGCAGTACCATAAACTACATTAATAAAAGAAAGGACGAGAACCATTTCATCCTCTCAATAGATGCAGAAAAGCATTTGACAAAGTACAGCATCCTTTATTGATTGAAACTCTTCACAGTGTAGGGATAGAGGGAACATACCTCAATATCATAAAAGCCATTAATGAAAGACTCATAGTGAATATCATTCTCAATGGGGAAAAACTTTGTACTTTTCCACTAAGGTCAGGAACATGACAAGGATGTTCACTATCACCACTGTTGTTCAACATAGTACTGGAAGTCCTAGCCTCAGCAATCAGACCACAAAAAGAAAGAAAAGGCATCCAAATTGGCAAAAAAGAAGTCAAATGCTCACTCTTTGTAGATGACATGATGCTCTATGTGGAAAACCCAAAAGACGCCACCCCCAAATTGCTAGAACTCGTTCAGGAGTTCAGCAAAGTGACAGGATATCAAATCAATACCCAGAAATCAGTGCATTTCTATACACTAACAATGAGACAGAAGAAAGAGAAATTAAGGAGTTGATCCTATTTACAGTTGCACCAAAACCCGTAGGATACCCAAGATACCTAAGATACCTAACCAAAGAGGTAAAGGATCTGTACTCTGAAAACTATAGAAAACTTTTGAAAGAAATTGAGGAAGACACAAAGAAATGGAAAAACATTCCATGCTCATGGATTGGAAGAGCAAATAGTGTTAAAATGTCTGTGCTACTCAAAGCAATCTACACATTCAATGCAATCCCTATCAAAATACCAACATTTTTCACAGAGCTGGAACAAACAACCCTAAAACTTGTATGGAACCACAGAAGATTCCTAAATAGCCAAAGAAATGCTGACAAAGAAAATCAAAGCTGGAGGCATCACAATTCTGGACTTCAAGCTGTACTGCAAAGCTGTAATCATCAAGACAGTATGGTACTGGCACAAAAAAGACATAGATCAAGGGAACAAAACAGAGAACCCAGAAATGGACCCTCAACTCTATGGTCAACCAATCTTTGACAAAGCAAGAAAGAATATTCAATGGGAAAAAAACTGTCTTCAACAAATGGTGTTGGGAAAATTTGACAGCCACACGCAAAAGAATGAAACTGGTCTGTTTTCTTACACCATACACAAAAGTAAACTCAAAATGGATGAAAGACCTAAATGTGAGACAGGAATACATCAAAATCTTAGAGGAGAACACAGACAGCAACTTTTGACCTCGGCCACAACAACTTCTTGCTAATCACGTCTCCAAAAGGCCAGAGAAACAAAAACAAAAGTGAGCTATTGGAACTTCGTCAAGATAAAAAACTTCTGCACAGTGAAAGAAACAATCAACAAAACTAAAAGGCAACCCACAGAATGGGAGAAGATATTTGCAAATGTCTTATCAGATAAAGGGTTAATATCCAAAATCTATAAAGAATTTATAAACTCAACACCCAAAAAACAAAAATCCCAGCCAAGAAATGGGCAGAAGACATGAACAGACATTTCACCAAAATAGACATATTAAATGGCCAATAGACACATGAAAAAAATACTCAACATCACTCGGCATCAGGGAAATATAAATCAAAATCTCACAATGGGATACCACCTCACACCTGTCAGAATGGCTAAAATTAACAACCCAAGAAACAACAGATGTTGGTGAGGATGTAGAGAAAGATGAACCCTCCCCTCTTACACTGTTGATGGGAATGCAAACTGGTTGCGGCCACTCTAGAAAATAATATGGAGGTTCCTCAAAAAATTAAAAATAGAGCTACCTACCCTATGACCCAGCAATTGCACTACTTGGTGTTTATCCAGAGGATACAAATGTAGTTATTAGAAGGGATATATGCACTCCAATATTTATAGCAGTGATGTCCACAATTTCCAAACTGTGGAAAGAGCCCAGATGTCCATCAACAGAGGAGTGGATAAAGAAGATGTGGTATACATGTACAATGGATTGTATATACCACAGCCAACAAGAAGAAATCTTGCTAATTGCAGTGATATGGATGGAACTAGAGGATATGATGCTAAGCAAAATAAGTCTGTCAGAGAAAGATAAATACCATGTGATTTTGCTCATATGTGAACATTGGGGAAAGGGAGGAAAACAGAAAGGGAGACAAACCATAAGAGACTTCTAACTACAGGGAACAAACTGAGGGTTGCTGGCGGCGGGGGGGGGGGTCAGTGGGGGGATGGGATAACTGGGTGATGGGCATTAAGGAGGGCCCTTGAAGTAATGAACACTGGGTGTTGTATGCAACTGATGAATCACTGAATTATACCTCTGAAACTAATAATACAGTATATGTTAATAAAATTGAATTTAAATTTAACAATTTTAAAATTTTTTTCAAAAAGAATATTATTCAGCCATAAAAAAGATTGAAATCTTGCCATTTGCAACAACATGAATGGACCTACAGAGTACAGTCCTAGGTGAAACAAAAGTCAGAGAAAGATAAATACCATATGATTTCACATATGTGGAATTTAAGAAACAAAACAAATTAAAAAAAAAACAAAGAAAAAATGAATAAACAAAAATCACATTCTTAAATACAGAGAACTAACTGGTGGTTGTCAAAGGGGAGGTGGCTGGGAAGATAGACGAAATAGATAAAGGGAATTAAGAGTACACTTACCTTTTTTTCTTTTTTTAAGATTTTCTTTCTTTCTTTGACAGAGAGAGACAGCAAGAGAGGGAACACAAGCAGGCAGAGTGGGAGAGGGAGAAGCAGGCTTTCTGCTCAGCAGGGAGCCCAATGTGAGGCTTGATCCCAGGACCCTGGGATCATGACCTGAGCTGAAGGCAGAAGCTTAATGACTAAGCCACCAGGCACCCTAAGAGTACACTTATTTTGATGGGCAGTGAAAGATGTATAGAATCATTGGATTATTATATTGTACATCTGAAACTAACTTAATGCTGTATGTTAAGTATACTTTAATAAAAAAATAGTTAAATGAATTAATTCATCTAAAATCTGTTCCTAACAGTGGTTAGTGTGTGAGAGGATCACAAGAAATCCTCTGTTTCATAAAAAGAACATCAGTGGGGGCGCCTGGGTGGCTCAGTGGGTTAAAGCCTCTGCCTTCGGCTCGGGTCATGATCTCGGGGTCCTGGGATTGAGCCCCACATCGGGCTCTCTGCTCAGTGGGGAGCCTGCTTCCTCCTCTCTCTCTGCCTGCCTCTCTGCCTACTTGGGATCTCTGTCTGTCAAATAAATAAATAAATCTTAAAAAAAAAAAAAAAAAAAAAAAAAGAACATCAGTGGAAGCCCCAAATCCCTCCTTGGCCAGGACTCCTCCAGGAGCAGCTGAACAAATGCCAGTCCTGCCTTTCTTCTTCTCCTGTAACCAGGTGGGTCTTTAGGGCAATTTCAGCCCATTAGTTGCTTTTTCCTAGGGCTATGACTCTTTTAGATTAAGTTGATTAAATTGGGGTGAGGGTAGACACCTAGGGATGCAAATGCTGCTGCCCACTAGCAAAGAGCATACATGTGTGTGTGCGCGCGCACGCACACGCACACGCACAGTAAAAGCCACTGCAACTATGGAAATGACAACACAAGTCCTGTATGACTCTAATGGGCTAATTTTTAGATACTCATACCATGTGATCATTCCTACAGTGGTGTGGTTTCTTTCAAATAATTCCCTTGGGAGCCTAAGCATTTATTCCAACAACCTGCTCCTCGTGCTCAGAAAATGATTGTCCTTAGATCTGTAACCTTCAAATTTGAATATCTTTAACTTGTGGAAGACCAGGAGTTCTTTACCTAGGAACACACAGATTCCCATGCAAACTGTTCTGTGTATCATGCATTTTGGCAGGTCCTCAACACACAAAAAAGTGGTTAAGAATTATTGTTTGAAGGAGTGAATTTTGATTTAAAAAAAAAAACATGTAAAATTCTTTTGGAGTCAACTTTCATGATTAAGCTAAGTAATATGTAAGCCTCAAAACAAAATGTGACTATAAATTAATGAGATGGATATTGATACAGTCATACATGTGCACATATGCACACACATACACATTTGTGTTGGCCCACTGGTCTATATTTTCAGGAATCTTTTCTTCTCTTGTTTCATTGTCCATAATCCCCAGCCTTTCACCTTTGTCAGGGAAATAACCTGAGAGAGAGAAAGGGGAGGAACAACAGAGAGCTGTTTCAGGGATCTCACACCATGTGTAAATTAAATGTTCCCCAGGGGACACCTCCCATCTCATTTTCATCCACCTCCATATCCATATATTTTTCTTCTGATAAGAATTTCCACCCTTCAGCTAACTCCTTCAGGAAGTTTGCAACAGAAAGCCACAGCCATCCCAGTGGATCAGGTTAAGTTCAGTGACTGCCTAACAAACCCTGGTTGTTCTAGATCCAATTCTTGGGGAAGGGGATTAGCTCTGCTGGATTACTGATGGGATGATGCAGGTTTGGATTCTTGAATCTAGAGCTAAGTGGGTAGTGATAGGGAATTGAAAGACTAGGTCCAAAGGAGTCCTGTAGATGGTGCAACCAATCCTGACCTATCAAGACTCTAAAGACTTTGTAGGGGTGCCTGGGTGCCTCAGTTATTAAAGAGTCTGACTTTGTCTCAGATCATGATCTTAGGGTCTTGGGACTGAGCGCCACATCAGGATCCCTGCTCAGTGGAGCATCTGCTTCTCCCTCTCCCTCTGCTCCTTCCCCCAGTCATGTTCTCTCTCTCTCTCTCTCTCTCTCTCTCAAATAAATAAATAAATAAAATGTTTTTTAAAATGCTCTAAAGATTCTCAAACCAGACCTGAGACTTGAGTAACTTGGTGCGTGGACTGGAATGACATCTGGGATGCTCATTTGTCTTTGGAGTTTCACTGAGCTAACACAATATAACTCCAAAAGACATTTTTTTTTAAAGATTTTATTTATTTATTTGACAGACAGAGACCACAAGTAGGCAGAGAGGCAGGCAGAGAGAGGAAGGGAAGCAGGCTCCCTGCTGAGCAGAGAGCCCGATGTGGGGCTCGATCCCAGGACCCTGGGATCACTACTCAAGCCGAAGGCAGAGGCCTTAACCCACTGAGCCACCCAGGCACCCCCCTAAAGTCATTTTTATTTGAATATTTAATACTAAAGCAGTGAATTTCTCAATATAATATTAGGAAGAGTTTAATAGATTATTTCTTCTTAAAGACTATCCCTTTATTCTGACTTCATAGATATTATTCTGGGGTAAAACCTTTATTCACACCTTTTATTGTGACAATCTCCTAACTGTGCTTCCTGGCTTGAATCTCTTCCTTCTTTCTGTAAGGTACACTTCTTTTAAAATCTGTGATCATCAAAATCTTTCAGTGGATCTCCACTGAAAGTAGAGTCCAAACTTCTTGTCTTGGTTGTTAAACCCCACTGAGTTTGGCCTCAATTTATCTGGGAGGCTTTATGTCTAATGGTTAAATATTTGGGCTTTGGGGTTAGACAAACCTGGTTTCCGTACTAGCTCTACCACTTACTAGCTGTGTGATAGTGGGCAAATGACTACACTTCTATAAACCTCAGTTTCCTCACTCATATGATTGTAGTTGTAACATCTCATATGACTGTTTTGAGGATTAAATGAGATAATGTGTGGTAAGTGCGATGCACAGGTACCTTGCACATATAAGGAAGAGTCTAACACATTTTATTTATCATTATTATTGCTTTTCCACCCTATCTCCCCTTTTTAGTTACAGTTAAACTGATGTAAATTTCACTGTCCTTGTTTTTGCATTCTTGCTCTACACATATATTCACTTTATCTTTTTTTTTAGCTATCCTAATTCTTAAAAATTACTTTTCTTATCTTCATTACCCATCCAAATCATGTACATCCTTCAATACCCAGCTGAAATATCACCTACTCCATGAAGCACTTTTTCTCCACCCAGTAGTCTGCTGTGATTGTTGTCTCTCCTCTAAAGTCTTGCAATACACTTATTGTTTCTTTAGCAAGTTCACAAAATTTTATTAAAATGTATACATTTAATCTCTTAGTTCTATTCATAATCTTGAACTCTTGTTGATTATTTTTATATTGAATTATTTTCTTAAGCTTTTTTTTCCCTATCGAAGTCTATGTTTTAGGCTATTCCTAACTACACATTTTCCCCAACACTGTATTTTGAAAAACTTAAGATACACAGAAAGTTGAACTGTAAAATAAATATCCTTATACTCACTACTTGTATTCCACAATTAACATTGTAATACGCTTGCTTTGTCCCATATCTGTCCACCCCACTATGCATCCAACAACCCATCTTACTTTTTTTTTTTTTTTTTAGAAAGGGGTACTTTTTTTTTTCTTTTAAAGATTTTATTTATCTGTTTGACAGAGGGAGAGAGATCACAAGTAGGCAGAGAGGCAGGCAGAGAGAGAGGTGGGGAAGCAGGCTCCCCGCTGAGCAGAAAGCCCGATGCGGGGCTCAATCCCAGGACCCTAGGATCATGACCCGAGCCGAAGGCAGAGGCTTAACCCACTGAGCCACCCAGGAACCCCCCATCTTACATTTTTAATGCATTTCATAGTAAGTTGCAGATATCAGAATACTTCGCAAATCATGACACAATTTAGCTCCATCTGCTAAGGGTTGTGAAGATGATCTGCTTTATCCCCTGGTTTTATAGACAAAAAAGCTAAAGCCCTAAGACATTAAGCAATTAATTTAACATTGATCAGTTTATCTCCAAGTATATACTGATCACCTATTATGTCCCCGGTATTTTGCCAGGTCCCAGAAATATAGTAATGAGCAAAACACATAAAGGTTCTGTCATCATGGAGTTTACACTTACTGGGGAAGAAAGATATTGAACAGATCATTACAAACAGTTAAATAATAAAGTGCATGAATATCCAACCAAGTCTGGTGGTTTAGAAAAAGGATCCTGAGAGGAGTCACTACTTACTGCTCTGATCTCCTGACCCTTACTACTGGTGATATCCAAACACTTTCATGTATAATAATAGTCTCTTTTTTCTGCATGAATAAATGACTGTAGTATAGAATTATTCTTGTTGTACATATAAGAGAAACCTCACAAATTCCTCCAGAGGAGACCAAATACTGTGAGACAGAGTTGAAAGTGTAGCCTCTGTGGAGGAAAAGATTCTCAGGAACATTGTGGTGCTAGCCTGAGCCCAAGAGTTAAAGTAGTGAACCAGAAACCGCAGTCTCTCAGGAGCTGGGGTAGAGACGCTCAGGTCAGACTTCAGGAAGCATATGAATTCAGGCAAAAGGAACCCTAGACCTGCAGGAAGCTCAATTTAGGATGAACCAAAGAGTTACAGATACAAGGAGTTCATTAAGAGTGACCTCCTGAGCTGGACTTTGTACCTATTTTTAGAGTTGTAGTTTCCTTGTAGACTGAGTACATGTGAGTGAAACATAACTTTTCCTTAGGAAATTTCTAGAGTTTCTCTCCTATTGAATGATCTGAGGATTTCACAATATCTCTTCTAAGTTTGTACTATTGGGATCTGTTTTCCTGTTTTAAAGTAAGGAAATGAGTCCATGGCTCAAGACAAGGGAATAGGTTAGAGATTTATCAAAGTTTTAGATCTGATTTTTAGAATTCCGAAGCCAGAGTTTGGCCCCCAAGCTAAGTTCATGCATTGACTAAGCACATTTCCCCCAAGACTTCCCTTTCAGAGAACATTGTTATAGCTGGAGAGACCAGCTTTCTTTCTTTTTTTTCTTCTTTCTTTCTTTCTAAACATGCTTTTTAATACTTTCTTGGTTAAGGTATAACTGACTTATAACATTATATTAGTTTCAGGTGGACAACAGAATGATTTTGTATTTGTATATATTGCAAAATGACCACCAACTTAAGTATAGTTAACATCCATCACCACACAATTACAAGATTTTTTTTTCTTGTGATGCGAAAGATCTACTTTCCACTTTTTAGGATCTACTTTCTTAGCAACTTTCAAATATGTAATATGGTATTATTGACTATAGGTTACTGCCTGTGTTCTCCTCTAGGATTTTTATGGTTTCATGTTTCACATTTAGGTCTCTCATCCATTTTGAATTTATTTTTTTGTATGGTGTAAGAAAGCAGTCCAGTTTCATTCTTCTATGTGAAGCAGTCCAGTTTTCCCAACACCATTTGTTACACATACTGTCCTTTTTATTTTTTTCCTTTGGTTATTCTTTCCTGTATTATCGAAGATCAGTTGACCATATAGTTGTAAGTCCACTTCTGGGTTTTCTAGTCTGTTCCATTGATCTATGCATCTGTTTTTGTGCTAGTACCATACTGTCTTGATGATTACAGTTTTGAAATATAGCTTGAAGCCCTGAATTGTGATGCCTCCAGCTTTGCTTTTCTTTTTCAAGATTGCTTTGGCTATTCAGGTCTTTTGGGGTTCCATATAAATTTTAGGATTGTTTGTTCTAGCTCTGTTAAAAAATGCTGATGGTATTTTGATAGGGATTGCATTAAATATATAGATTGCTTTGAGTAGTATAGACATTTTAACAATATTTGTTCTTCCAATCATGGAGAGCAAGTCTTAAAAGCCTGGGGGATTTATGCATTCTCTAGAAAATTTATAAACCGTAAGTATTATTTTTAGCCCATTAGTTTTGAAGCCTAATTTTTTTATAATAGAACACATTTTATTTTCAAAAAAGTTTTGTACATGGAATCTGAATGTATAAAACATATCAAATTTATTCTGATTAAAGCCAAACAGTAGGTCAGGCACACCACTCAGTTGACCTACTGTACCTTTACCCCAAGGTGATCCTGCTTCCCTTTCATGAAATGCCAAGTGTACTGGTCTAGTCCAGTTCTGCTATACGGTCTATAGCATCTCTAATGATTGTTTATTCAGACTTTTTTTTTTTTAAGATTTTTCCTTTTTTTTTTTTAAGATTTTATTTATTTATTTGAGAGAGAGCACATACAAGAGAGAGCTCAAGTGGGAGGAGGGGCGGAGAGACAGGTAGAAGCAGGCTTCTCCCTGAGTAAGAAGCCTGATGATGTGGGGCTTGATATGGGGCTTGATCCCAGGACACTGGGATCATGACCTGAACCAAAGGCAGACACTTAACCAACTGAGCCACCCAGGCACCCCCATCCAGCCTGTCTTTATATCTAAGATCTTAGACTTTATGTTTAGCTAAATCTGAGCTATAAGCTAATAATATTACAACCATTATCAAAATGGAGAAGTAACAGCTGCTCAAATCAAAATCCACCTGGGATGAACAGGTCAGGAACCTTCAACAGAGAGCAGCATGTGCTGTGCATGCCAAAGTACTCAGACAGCAATGAGAGAAGGGACTCAGTGTCAACCTCTGGATCAGAGCCAACCGCCTACAGCCCAATGAAGACAGCAGGAGGAGTTCTACAGAGTGTACCTTGGAAAATGCGATTGCACTCCTTGGCACTATATTTATTCCTTACAATTGCTTCAAGCCTTAGGGCTGCTGGCTATTTGAAATACCATTTTAATTAAAACATTTACTCTAAGTGACAAGATCAACCTAATGAAAGGTTACAAGGACCAAGACTGGAGAACATTAAAAATGTACATCATGTTGCCATCTTTTTCTTTCACACCCATCCCAGGTCTCTCTCTTTCATAATGAAGTCCAAGACCAATAGATGGGATCGTCCAGGTTCTCAAAACACATGTACTTTTCCTTTCATGAAAAAAGGAGCCTCTCAAAAACCAATAAACATTTAAATGGCATTGTGGGAAGGATTCCTCATGCCAGGTTCCACATCCAAATGAACTGAGAAAAAGTACTATGTGGCAGATAATCATGGATAAACACAAGTAGGAAGCTTAACTTCCTCCTGGTGGCTGTCTAGAGCCTCTTGGGGCTAAGCCAGTGTTCCCATTCCCACTCCTGAGTTAGGTGTTATTGCCTTCCAACAAACCTGCAAAGGTGCCATGGTTGTAAGATAGAAATAAGAGAGGAAGACAGAACTCTGTATGAAAGGAAGTAATTCATTTTAAAATATACTGTATTTAAATACAATATTAAAATGAGTATAAGATTCTACACTCTACTGTGAGTAAGGGTATGTCTATTGGGAGCCCAATTGGGAAAAAACAAAACAATCCAAAGTTGGATTTTGGTAGATGTGCACCAGCCCATGGGTGAAATGTCAGCCCGCTGCCTCCTGGGAGAATGTATATTGGAGAGCCCAAAAGAAAAGGGTGTTTCTGAGAAAACACCTGGCAAACCCTCAGAACATAGAATTCAGGCAATCAAACAGAACCATGAAACAAACACAACATAAAACCTTCCAATCGGCCACTTTGCTTCTTCTGAATTATGCTGAGAGTGGTAACATACTTCCAAATATAGATGGTATGTTATTTAATGGGTAGTAACAAGCTGCTGGCATAGGGGTTTCATGTTGTCAGTGTATAAATAGGAGTCATTTGGGCTCCTTGCTGCACAATTGCCCTTGCTGGAGATAAATAGAGTATGCAATTTCTGCTGTCAACAGAACACAGTGTAATAGGCCTTTAGTGCAATGAAGTAACACTGGGCAGTGGCCCTGAGAACAGGGGGCCCTGTTGGTTGGTAATGGTCAGAATTGTATTGTCTCCTACACTTTCGCCGTCTCCACTTTATTCTAAATTTACCTCCTATAAGAAATACTCTACTTGGCTGCAGTCAGTCTGGGTGTGAGGCACAGAATGAAGACATTTGCTTTTTCTCTGAGAGCCATAAAATCTTTCTGAGGAGAGGAACAACTATTTTTTAAATATAATTTTAAGAGGCACCTAGGTGACTCAGTTGATTGGGTGACTGCCTTTGGCTCGGGTTGTGATTCTGGAGTCCCAGGATAGAGTCCTGCATCCGGCTCCCTGCTTGGCAGGGAGTCTGCTTCTCCCTCCGACCCTCCCCCTTCTCGTGCTCTCTCTTCCTCTCTCTCGCAAACAAAAAAATAAAATCTGAAATAATAATAATAATAATTTTAAAGAGACACCTGGGTGGTTCAGTTGGTTAAGCGTCTGCCTTAGGCTCAGGCCATGATCCTGGGGCTCTGGGGTGAGCCCTGGGTTGGGCTCCTGATCAGCAGGGAGTTTGCTTCTCCCTTTCTCTCTGCCCCTCCCGCCCCCTCCGCCCCAGCTTGTGTGTCCTCTCTCTCTCTCTCTTTTTCTCAAATAAGTAAATAAAATCTTTTAAAAAAAGAATTTAAAAATCTGATATGTAAGATGTCTCCAAAGGCAAAGGAAACAAAGGCAAAGATGAACTTTTGGGACTTCATCAAGATCAAAAGCTTCTGCATAGCAAAAGAAACAGTCATCAAAACAAAGAGGCAACCCACGGAATGGGAGAAGATATTTGCAAATGACAGTACAGATAAAAGGTTGATATCCAGGATCTATAAAGAACTCCTCAAACTCAACACACACAAAACAGATAATCATATTAAAAAATGGGCAGAAGATATGAACAGGCACTTCTCCAATGAAGACATACAAATGGCTACCAGACACATGAAAAAATGTTCATCATCACTAGCCATCAGGGAGATTCAAATCAAAACCACATTGAGATACCACCTTACACCAGTTAGAATGGCCAAAATTAGCAAGACAGGAAACAACGTGTGTTGGAGAGGATGTGGAGAAAGGGGAACCCTCTTACACTGTTGGTGGGAATGCAAACTGGTGCAGCCACTTTGGAGAACAGTGTGGAGATTCCTCAGGAAATTCAAAATAGATCTTCCCTATGACCCTGCAATTGCACTGCTGGGTATTTACCCCAAAGATACAGATGTAGTGAAAAGAAGGGCCAACTGTACCCCAATGTTTATAGCAGCAATGGCCACGGTCGCCAAACTGTGGAAAGAACCAAGATGCCCTTCAACGGATGAATGGATAAGGAAGATGTGGTCCATATACACTATGGAGTATTATGCCTCCATCAGAAAGGACGAATACCCAACTTTTGTAGCAACATGGACAGGACTGGAAGAGATTATGCTGAGTGAAATAAGTCAAACAGAGAAAGTCAAGTATCATATGGTTTCACTTATTGGTGGAGCATAACAAATAATATAGAGGACAAGGGTAGATGGAGAGGAGAAGGGAGTTGAGGGAAATTGGAAGGGGAGGTGAACCATGAGAGACTATGGACTCTGAAAAACAACCTGAGGGTTTTGAAGGGGCGGGGTGGGAGGGTGGGGGAACCAGGTGGTGGGTATTAGGGAGGGCACAGATTGCATGGAGCACTGGGTGTGGTGAAAAAACAGTGAATACTGTTACGCTGAAAATAAATAAAAAATTTAATTAAAAAAATCTGATATGTATACATACGTTTAGAAAAATTTAATCTTAGTATTGGAAGGAATTTCAAAGGGGATCTAGCCCAAACTCATCTATCACAAACCTGGCATGGAGTGGTGCATGAGGTTTGCAAAGTACAAACAGATAAACAGTAAAACTTCATGCTTTCAATTTCTACTGTTTCAAATTTTGCAATATTCCATAAGGGGCATAGGAAGATAAAAAGGAAAATAAAAAAGAACCACATTACTTATGATATTTGAAACATATATAATCAAAGAGCCCTCGGGTCAAAGGTGAAATGCAACATGATATTGCAGAATTTCTAGAAAATGCTGATATTGAGAACAGACATGTCAGAATCTCACCAATATAGGTAAGCATTACTCAAAGAAAATTAATAGTATTAAGTATCTATGTTTATAAATATTAAAATAAATGAATTAAATATGCAACTAAAAAGTAGGAGAATAACAAAAATGGAAAAAGAGCAGAAGAAATTGATAAGGATAAAAGCAGAAATGAATGAGACTTAACAACTGACTCTATTACATCAAAAAGCTGGTTCACTGAAAAATTAACAAAAATAAATGATCCAATAGCCAACCTAATTTTGGTCTTCTAAAAATTACAGAAGACCCAAAAGAACTTTCATTCATGTGGGTTGTATCTATTACTATTTACCATATTTGATATTAAATTTGACAATTTAAACAATATTTATGTATTAATTAAATTTTAAATAACTAAAACCCCATTGCTGTTAACATAAATAAAAATTTTAGGGAAAAAATTCTATTCTCCTTTAGAAATTACTGAGAAGAGTGGCTGGTTTACATTTTTGCAGATCTCTTTAATATCTGGCTTGATGGAAGACAGCTGGATTCTCACCCACTTCTGCTGTCAGTTTATTGTGATGTCACATGCTGTAGCCTCTGGATACAGCTACCATGTATTAGTGAGACAACGAGGGAAAGATCTGAAGACTTGATGTTCTAGGAAAATGTAACTCACAAAAAATAGATGTAATTTACCAACAACAAAAAACTACAGACCAATCTTGCTTATGAATATTGATGCAGAAATCTTAAATAGAATATTTGAAAATAGAACCCAAGAGCATACTAAACAAATGTCATTATCAAGCAATGTCATTATCAATGTCATTATCAGGACTTGTTCCCGAATGTAAGAATGTTTTAATATTAGGAAATCATTAGTTGTTATAAGTTAATAAAACACATAAGTCATCATATTAGCAGATCAAAGCATTTGACAAAATTAAAAGCCCATTCCTGATAGAAGCACTCAGTAAAACAGGGAACCAGTGGTTCCAATGTTTCTTAAAATTACAAAGTACAAAAATTATCATGTTATTTCATTAACATGAATTTATGTACACATTGCTTTTATGATTTTAATTTTATATATGATATAGATGCAGATATGAAGATGGAGATAGAAATAGAGATAGAGAGATGGAGATAGAGACAGCGATATCTTAGCTCCCAGACCAGCATCTCATTTCATGGGAAATCCTAAAGGCAGTTTCACTAAAGTCAGATTTAAGACAAGGGTGACTGTAGTCACCATTTTATTAACCTGATGTTGGAGGTGTTAGTCCATGCTGTTCAATAAGTGAAAGCAATTAGAGGCATATGAATTGAAAAAGATGTATAAAATTATCTTTTGGAGGAAATCCAAGAGAATTGATGGAAAACTACAAATAATTAAAGAGTTTAGTTAAGAAGCAGGAAATTATGTCTCCCCTCCGCCACCACCACTTATTTAGTATGCCACATTCCTGTTTACTCTCTGTTCTGTTCCATTAGTTTGTTTTTTCTATTTGTAGACCAGGATTATGCAATTTTAATTACTATAACTTTACCATGTGTTTTTATTGTTAGGGAAATTCTAGCCTTTTCTTCCTTTCTAAAGTTGGCTTGATTATTTAATTGAGAAAGCATTGCATTTACATATTTATTTACCCAGAGAATTGACATCACTACAATGTAAGACTTCCCATCTTGGTAGCATATGCTGTCCCTCTAAACAAGGCTTTCCCTACCACCCTATTTTAAATTGCAGCTCCCTCCAATACTACCTGTTCTCCTACCCTGCCTTTTTTTTTCTCCATAGCACTTGTCTCCATCTAACATACTTTATATTTTATTATTTTGTTTATTATCTGTCTTCCCTTACTAGATGGAAGCTTCATGAGGACAAGTACCTTTGTTTTCTCTACTGCTGTAACTAGCCCCAATGCCTAGGATGGTCCCTGACACTTAACAGGTGCTCAACAAATATTTGCTGATAAATTAATACAATTGGGTCTTCTTTTATCCTTAAATAACAATTTACAGTTTTCTTCATATATGATTTGCTAATTTCTTGAAAATTAGTTCCAGTTATGTAGTTGTTGCTAATGTGGAAAGAACTTTATTCCATTTAACTTTCTGATCGGTTGAAAATTAGAAAATTCTAATAGTTTCTTACGTGACTGTCTTCAACTTTCTAGATCAACAATCATATAATTTGCAAATATTGTCTTTTCTTTTCTGATATTATTACCTGAAATATTTCCCTGTTTTGTATTTTTATTCGTTGGGACCTCCAATAAAATGTTGAAAATTATGAGTAAGAAGCATCCTTGTTTTGTTTCTTAATTTTAGGAAATGCTCATCATAATAAATTATTAAATGTGATTAAATATGATATATGAACTTTATCAGATTAAGAAACTTTCCTTTTATTCCTAGGAAATAGGAAGCATGAAAGTTTTAAATTTTAATATACTCAAATTATTAATATTTTTTCCTATGGTTTGTATTGTCTGTATCTTATTTGAGAAATCCTTCTTTATCTCGAGGTCATAAAGATACTTTCCTATACCTCCTTCTATAAATCTGCCACTACCATTTAGGTCTTTGGTGTACCTGAAATTAATATTTGTGGTATTGTGATGTAGGAATACAGTTCCATTTTTCTCCTGTATAAATATCCATGATCCCAGAATCACTTCTTGAATAATCCTTATCTACTTGCAGTGATAATTTGTATCATGTATCAATGTGCGGGTCTCTTTGGGCTCCTCAGATTTGTTCCATTAATTTATTCATCTGTCTGTACATAAATACTGCACTATCTTCCTATAATTAACAAATATTAATATTTGATAGGAAAAGCCCCTTACCACAGTCTCCTTCAAAATTACCTTTGTGGTTCTTGACTCTCTGCCTTTCCATAAAGATTTAGGATTAGTTTGTTAGGTTGACAAATTGATGAATTTTTACATCTTTTTACACTTTACACATGAACTGCCATTTTTACAAACTGAGTCTTTTAGCCTGTAAATGTGATATATCTCTCTATTTATTTAGGACTTTTTAAATGTTTTTCAGTAGTGCTTTTAAGTTATTTTCATATAATTACCTTGCATAAGCTTTCTTAGATTTATTTCTGGATAGCTTATAGTTTTTGTTATAACAGACATCCTTTATTCTGTTCTATTTTCTAATTGACTTATTATACTGGTGCATAGGAGTGCTATTGGTTTTTCTAAATGTCACTTTCTTCAGAAATCTTGCTGCATTCTCTCATTAGCCATATGTTTAGAAATTTTGAGATTTTCTATGCAGACATTCATACTGTCTACCAAGAGGGACTATTTTCAATCTTCCTTTACAATCTTTTAGCCTTTAATTTACTTTCCCTACCTCTTGAAAAACATAAGTTCTTAATTTTAATTAGGTCCTAAATATCAAGATTTCCCTTCATTTTATTGCTTTCTGTTCTTATTTAAGAAATTCTTCTGTATTCTCCTATATTCTAAAATCTTTATTGTTTTTCCTTTTTATATTTAGATCTACAAACCATCTGGAATTAATTAGTGTATGGTAGGAGATGAGAGTCAAGATTTATTTATTTTTCCTATAGATATCAAATCAATTCAGCACCATTAAATGTAAAGACAACCTTTGACCTACTAAATTACAGTGACTACTTTGTCATAAATCTCTGGAGGTCTGTTTTAGAACCCCCTATTATGTTTTAGTGGTCTATACTTTTGTAAATAGCATTGTTTGAATTACTGTATTTTTTTGGTAAACCTTGTTATCAAGTAGCTCTAACATGAGATTTCATCAGGATTAACTTTGTATTCTTCAGCTTGTCATTTTCCACAAAAAGCCTTCTGAAATTTTTTGTTTTGTTTTGTATCCAGTTGGAAGACTCGACATGTTTACAATATTGAGCCTACCAATTCATGAATATGGTATATCCTTCTAGTTATTTAGGTCTTTTTTAATTCCTCTAAGTAATGTTTTGTAGTTTTCTAGAGTAATGTTTTGTAGTTTTTAGAGTCTTCCACATCTTTTGCTGTTTAGAGTCTTCCACATTTTTTGCTAGATTTTTTTTCCTGGATACTTGATTTTTTTCCTATTATAAATACATATATATCATGTATTATATTTATAAATATATATAAATAATCATTTAAAATTTGTGTTTTCTAATTGTTTATTTCTAATGTATGGAAATACCACTGATATTTTTGTATGTGGATCTGATACCTAGCAATTTTGCTAAATTTACTTAATTGTAAGGGTTTATAGACTTTTTTGGATTCTATTTTGCAATCATGTCATCTGTGGATGATGATTGTTTATTTCTTTTCCAATCCTATTATCTTTTTTCTTTGTGACCTACTATACTGGCTAGGACTTCCAGTATAATGTTGACTGAAGTGGTGATAGCATATATTCTTGTCTTGTCTCTAATTTCAGGAGGAAATCTTTTAATATTTCTCCACTAAGTATATTTACTAGATTTTTTCCTGCTATTTATTTGGTTAGTTAATTTTTAACATACCTTTATCAGATTAAGGAAGTTCTCTTATGTTCTTAGCTTATTAAGAGTTTTTTTTTTTAATCAATAGTGAATGTTGAATTTTATCAAATGCTTTTTCTCCATCTATTAAGACGATCTTCTGTGGTTTCTTCTTGATTCTGTTAATGTGTAAATTATATCATTCAACTTTCAAATTTTAAATCAACATTTCTGGAAAAAACCAGACTTGATCATAATGTATTACCCTTCTTATATATCAATAGATCTGATTTGCTAACATTTTGTTTAGGGTTTTTTTTCTATATTTATGAGAAAGTTTGATCTGTAATTTTATTTATTTATTTACATATTTTAGGTTTGTTTGTTTTTTTTAAGATCTTATTTACTTGTCAGAGAGAGAGAGAGAGAGCACGAGCACAAGAAGAGGAGCTGCAGGCAGAGGGAGAAGCAGGCTCGCCGCTGAACAGGGTGCCCGATGCAGGACTCCATCCCAGGACCCCAGGATCATGACCTGAGTCAAAGGCAGATTCCCCGCTGATGGGGCCACCCAGGTGCTCCATAGCCTCCTCTTCTTGTAAGAGAGACCAATCAGATTGGGTTAGGGCCAATCCCAAAGCCAGCATTTTTAACTTAATTATATCTTATAAGGCTCTGTCTTCAAATATAGTCACATTTTGAGGTACTAGGGTTAGAACTTCACCATATGAATTCAAGGTGACATAGTTCAGTCAATAACAGTTAGCATGGCCTATCTTACCTGCTATCTTTCTGTGTCCTTATAATGAAGGTGGATATCTTACAGACAATATATATTTAGATTATTTTAGACAACCTCTGACCTTTAAATGGAGATATTGGCTCATTTTCTGTTAATGTCATTGCAGTATACTTGGCTCAAATCCACCATCTAATTTTTTTGTAATTTGTCAAATATGTCCTTTGTCCTTTTTAAACTCCTTTCATGTTTTCTTTTGGATCAACTAAGAAATTTTTATTATTTCATTTTATCCCTTCTCTTAGCTTGTATTTGTTCAATTATTAGCCTTTCTTTTTTTTTTTTTAAAGACTTTATTTATTTATTTATTTGAGAGAGAGATCACAAGTAGGCAGAGAGGCAGCCAGAGAGAGAGAGAGAGAGGAGGAGGAAGCAGGCTCCCTGCTGAGCAGAGAGCCTGATGTGGGACTCGATCCCAGGACCCCGAGATCATGACCTGAGCCGAAGGCAGAGGCCTAACCCACTGAGCCACCCAGGTGCCCCAATTATTAGCCTTTCTTTTATTGTTACTCTAGAGATTACATTGTGCATTCCCTGAAAGCTTTATTTTAAGAGATTTAATTCACATACTCAGCAATTCACCCACTTCAAGGGTCCAATTCAATGTTATTTAGTATATTCATATCGTCCAACCATCACTACAGTCTGTTTGGAACATTCTTACCAACCCCAGAAGAAATCAATAGTCACTTCTTACCTCTCCCTCAGCCCTACACAACAACTAATCCATTTTCTGTCTTTATAGATTTGTCTGTGCTAGACATTTCATATAAATGGACTCACATAAGATATAGACTTTTGTGACTGACTTCTTTCACTGAGCATGGTGTTCATGTATTTTGTAGCATGTATCAATACTTCATTTCTTTTAATTGCTAAATAATATTGCATTATATGAATATACAACATTTTTAAAAATATTTTATTTATTTGACAGAGAGAAATCACAACTAGGCAGAGAGGCAGGCAGAGAGAGAGGAGGAAGCAGGCTTCCTGCGGAGCAGAGAGCCTGATGCGGGGCTCGATCCCAGGACTCTGAGATCATGACCTGAGCGGAAGGCAGAGGCTTTAACCCACTGAGCCACCCAGGCGCCCCTGAATATATAGCATTTTATTTACCCATTCATTAGTGATGGACATTTATGTTGTCTCCATCTTTGGGCTATTATAAATACAAATATTTGTGTCTCAGTTTTTGCATGGACATGCATTTTAAATTCTCTTAGGTGTGTACTTCAAAGTGAAATTGTTGGTTATTATGGTAACTGTTTAGTTTTTTGTTTTGTTTTGTTCTGCTTTTTTTTGAGAAACTTCTTTTTCCAAAGAAGCTGCACAATTTTACACTCCTATCAGCAGTGTATAAGGGTTTGTTTCTTGACATCTTTGCCAATGCTGGTAATAATCTGCCTTTTGTATTATAGCCAACCCAGTGAGCGAGAAGTAATATTTCATTGTGGTTTTACTTTGCATTTTCCTAATGGCTAGTCATCTTCAACATCTTTTCTTATGTTTTTTGGCAATTTATATATCTTCTTTGGAAAAATGTCCATCTAGATTCTTTGTTTATTTTTAAATTGGGTGATTTAACCTTTTATTGTTGAATTGTAAGAGTTCTCTATATATTTTGGATACTAGGCCATTAAAATATACAAAATTTCTCTCCCATTCTGTCACTTGTCTTTTCACTTTCTTGATAATGTCCTTTGAAGCACAAAAGTTTTAATTTTTATAAAGTCCAGTCTATCTATTTTTTCTATGGTTGCTTGTGTTTAGGTGTTACATAGATTTATATCAATTTTTTTCTAAGGGTTTTTTATAGTTTTTGTTCTTAAAATTAGCTCCTTGATCTATTTTTTTTAAAGATTTTATTTATTTATTTGACAGAGAAAGAGAGAGAGAGATCACAAGTAGGCAGAGAGGCAGGCAGAGAGAGAGGGAAGCAGGCTCCCAGCTGAGCAGAGAGCAGGATGCGGGGCTCAATCCCAGGACACTGGGATTGTGACCCAAGCCAAAGGCAGAGGCTTTAACCTACTGAGCCACACAGGCACCCCTCCTTGATCTATTTTTTAATTAGTTTTGTGTGTGGTATGAGGTAAGGGTCCAACTTCATTCTTTTACGTGTGTATCCAATTGTCCCAATTGTCCCAACACCATTTGCTGAGAAAACTATTTTCTTCCATTGAATTGTTTTGGCACTCTTTTTGAAAATCAATTGACCATCAATGTAAGGGTCTGTTGCAGTTTTGCTTTTTATATTTTGCAGACATTTCTATGTTTGAAGCAGATAAGGTATGTGAAAATGTAAACTTATTGCAGTATATTAATGAAAGTCACTAAATTTATTTCACACTCTTCTTCCGTTCGCTTGGGAATTAATGTCTTCATTGAGTTTAATGCTTAGGTTTTCATGCTGTTGATTTTCTTCAAATATTAGGTGATTCTTTTTTGTATGCTTATCTTGTGTGTGAGATCCTTATGTGAATGCTTTTTCTGTTTGTCATTGTCTAATTTAGATGCTAAATTAAGGTGGACAGACTTCCTCTAAATGTGATATTATAGTGGCTTGTTTTTTGACTGTGGAGTTTCCCTGTCTCTCATGATGGCTTTTATTGGTACACTGGCCTACTTCTTATTATTCCAATGCCCAAATTCAATGCATTCAATGGATTAAAGACCTAAATGTGAGACACAAAACCATAAAAATCTTAGAGGAGAAAACAGGCAGCAACCTCTTTGACCTCGGCTGCAGCAACCTCTTACTAGATATGTCACCTGAGGCAAGGGAAACAAAAGCAAATTAAACCGTAGGGACTTCACCAAAATAAAATGCTTGTGTGCAGTGAAGGAGACAGTCAACACAACTAAAAGGTAACCTATGGAATCAGAGAAGATATTTGCAAATGACATATCTGATAAAGAGTTAGTATCCAAAATATATAAAGAACTTATCAAACTCAAAACCCAAAAAACTGAACAACTTTTTGAGGAACCTCCATACTATTGTCCAGAGTGACCACAAAAGTTTGCATGCCCACAATAGTGCAACAGTGTTCCCCCTTCTCCACATCCTCAACAAAACCTGTTGTTTCTTGTGCTGTTTATTTTAACCATTCTGACAGGTGTGAGGTGATAATTCATTGTGGTTTTGATTTCTATTTCCCTGATGCCGAGTGATGTTGAGCATCTTTTCATGTATTTGTTAGCCATCTGTATCTCTTCTTTGGAAAAATGTCTGTTCAATTCTTCTGCCTATTTTTCATTGGATTATCAAATTCTTTGGGTATTGAGTTTGATTAAGGTCTTTATAGATTTTAGATACTAGCCTTTTATCTAGTAAGACATTTGCAAGTATCTTCTCCCATTCTGTGGGTTGCCTTTTAGCTTTGTTGATTATTTCTTTCACTGTGCAGAAGTTTTTTATCTTGACGAAGTTCCAATAGCTCACTTTTGTTTTTGTTTCTCTGGCCTTTTGGAGACGTGATTAGCAAGAAGTTGTTGTGGCCGAGGTCAAAAGTTGCTGTCTGTGTTCTCCTCTAAGATTTTGATGTATTCCTGTCTCACATTTAGGTCTTTCATCCATTTTGAGTTTACTTTTGTGTATGGTGTAAGAAAACAGACCAGTTTCATTCTTTTGCGTGTGGCTGTCAAATTTTCCCAACACCATTTGTTGAAGACAGTTTTTTTCCCATTGAATATTCTTTCTTGCTTTGTCAAAGATTGGTTGACCATAGAGTTGAGGGTCCATTTCTGGGTTCTCTGTTTTGTTCCCTTGATCTATGTCTTTTTTGTGCCAGTACCATACTGTCTTGATGATTACAGCTTTGCAGTACAGCTTGAAGTCCAGAATTGTGATGCCTCCAGCTTTGATTTTCTTTGTCAGCATTTCTTTGGCTATTTAGGAATCTTCTGTGGTTCCATACAAGTTTTAGGATTGTTTGTTCCAGCTCTGTGAAAAATGTTAATGGTATTTTGATAAGGATTGCACTGAATGTGTAGATTGCTTTGGGTAGCATAGACATTTTAACATTATTTGCTCTTCCAATCCATGAGCATGGAATGTTTTTCCATTTCTTTGTGTCTTCCTCAATTTCTTTCCTAAGTTTTCTTCTTATTTATTTATTTAAAAATATTTTATTTATTTGACAAACAGAGATCATAAGTAGGCAGAGAGGCAGGCAGAGAGAGAGAGGAGGAAGCAGGCTCCCTGCTGAGCAGAGAGCCTGATGCGGGGCTCGATCCGATGCAGGGCTCAATCCGGTTCGGGGCTCAATCCCAGGACTCTGGGATCATGACCTGAGCTGAAGGCAGAGGCTTTAACCCACTGAGCCACCCAGGCGCCCCTCTTTCATAAGTTTTCTATAGTTTTCAGAGTACAGATCCTTTACCTCTTTGGTTAGGTATCTTAGGTATCTTGGGTATCCTATGGTTTTTGGTGCAACTGTAAATAGGATCAACTCCTTAATTTCTCTTTCTTCTGTCTCATTGTTAGTGTATAGAAATGCACTGATTTCTGGGCATTGATTTGATATCCTGTAGGTGTAGACATTGGAACTCTCAAATAATGCTGGTGGGAATAGTGTGGCCCTTGTGGAAACACTTTATCAGTTCCTCAAAAAGCTAAACGGAGAATTGCCATATGACCTAGCAATTCCACTCCTCGATATACCCCAAATAATTGAAAACAGGGGCTCAGATACTTGAACACTAATGGTCTTAGCAGTATTATTCACATCGCCAAAAGGTGGAACAACCTAAGTTTCCATCAACAGATGAATGGATAAACAAATTGTAGTATTACACACAATGGAATATGATTCAGCCATAAGAAGGAATGGAGTTCTGATACATGCTACCACATGGATAAAATTTGAAAACAGTGAAATAAGCCAGATACAATGGGACAAATACGGTATCATCCCACTTATATGAAATAAGTGGAATAGGTGAATTCATAATTATATAGTTAAATCATAAAAATGGTTATAAAGGTGAATTTTATGTTACATATATTTTACTACAATAAAAAATGCAAAAAAAACACCAAAAACTAAACAAAAATGCAAAAAAATTCCATTCTTCCCTTCTGCTTTTTTCATTCTAAATTCTATATATGTTATAAACACTCTGTACATTGAATACAATACCCTCAATACAATATAAAAAGAAAAAATCTTCTATACTTGCCCACATATTTATTATGTCTGAGTTTCATCATTTCTTTGTGTAAATCCAAACTTTGATATCATTGTTCTTTATCCTGAATAACTTTTTAAACATTTCTTGCAGTACTTGAAAGCTGCTGACCAATTCTCCAAGGGTTTGTTTGTCTAATAATGTCATTATTTTACCTTTACTTTTTAGAGTTATTTTCACTGTGTATTTTTTTCTTTCATTTAAAAATCATCTTGTTTGCATGGTTTTTGAGGAAAAGTCAGAAGTCATTCTTATCTCTAATTCCTCTGTATTATAGTATGCCTTTTTTTTCTGAGTGCTTTAAAATGTTCTCTTTATAACTTGTTTTCAGCAATTTGATTATGATGTGTCTTGATATAGTTCCCTTCATATTAATTTTGCTTGGGATTCATCTTAAACCTCTTTGATTTGTGGGTTTATAGGTTATTTGTTTTTTTAATTTAAGGAAAATCGGTCTTCACTTCTTCATTTTTTTTTCTGCCTCTTTTCCTTCATGGAATTTAATTATATTCATGTTTGACCACTTAATGTTGTCACACAAGTCATAAGGCTCTGTCCATTTTTTTCTGAATGGTTTTCTTCCATATTTAGTCCACATAGTTTCTACAGCTATGGCTTCAATTTCCCTGGTCTTCTTTTATATTTCCTAAAGTACCATTACTCTCATCCAGTGGATTTTTATTAATTCAAATATTGTCTTTTTCAGCTCTAGAATGTCCACCCAGTCCTTTTACATATCATTAATTTCACTCTTCATTGTGTTCATATTTTTGTTCAAACCCTTGAATGTGTTTACAATAGCTTTTAAAGTACTTTCTGATAATTCCATCATCTCTGTCATTTTTATAACTGTCCTTATTGACTAATTTTTATTATAGCTATGGCTCAATTTCCTGCTTCTTCACAAGTCTAACAACTTTTTATTGGATACTGGTCATTGTGATCTTTTGTGTTAATTGTTTGGATTTTGTTATCTCCCTTCAAAGAGTATTGTGGAATTTTGGCAGGCAGTTAAAATACTTGGAGATAAATTTGGTCCTTTCAAGGCTTAGTTTTTAAGTGTTGTTATATAGGTGTAGAGTAGCCTTACTCAATGGTTAGTTTAGCCCTACTTTTTTTTTCTTTTTTCTTTTCTTTTCTTTTTTTTCAGGGAGAGGAGAGAGAGCATGCAGTAGGGGGAAGGGCAGGAGGAGAGGAGGAGAGAGAATCTTGAGCAGGCTCCATGCTCAGTGTGGAGCCCCACCTGGAGCTCAGTCTCACAGCCTTGAGATCATAACCTGAACTGAAATCAAGAATCAGACACTCAACCGAGTAAGCCACCCAGGAACCCATAGTTCTGCTTCTAAGGCATGGTCTTCCTGAGGTCTTTATTGAATGTGCCAGGTGCTTTAAGAGGTCTATATTTGAATGTCTCTCAGCATTGTGTGAGCTCTGTGAATTGTGCTCCATGAATTGGAGTATAAGCTTATAGTTCCCTGATAGTTATGTTTTCCCCAGTAATTATTATAGTTTTTACTATCCCTGTCTGTGTAGTCCCATTTTATGCATGTTCAGCTTAGTATTTAGGCACAGACTAAAGAGTTACTCATGCAGACCTCTGGAGCTTTTCTCTCCTCACTGTTACTCTACACCATGGACTCCAGCCTCCCCAGTCTCCCAGAATTCTAATCTCTTTCTCCTCACTTAGCATGACCTAGCTGTTCTGCTTGGGTTCCCCATTCCTATACTGAAGTCCAGGAAGTGCCTTGGCAAGAAAGCTCTGGTGGTCATAAGACTTGCTGCTTTTGTTTCTCTTAAGGATCACAGTCCTGTGCTCTCTATCGTCTAATGTCTGAAAACAGTTGTTTCATAAACTTTGTACCATTTTCTAGTCATTTACAGTGGGAGGACAAGTCTGGATCCTGCTCTTTTGCCATGGCTAGAAGTAGAACTATAATCTTTTTTTTCAACTCATGGAGCAATGATAGTTTATAGAGCTGTGTTTCCACTTAAGGTAAAGGAAGAATGTGTGAATGAATACAATGAAGTATGGTAAAATAAATTGCCAATGCTGTAATCAGATCTCCTATAGCTTTGAGAAGCTTTAAGTTCTCACTTTCAACAAGAATTCTTTATGTTGTGTTGCCAGTTTGATTTAAGGTTCTTTCTTTCTCTCAGGTCAGGCATATTTTAGAAATTATCCCTTCACAATGGGTCTTTAATTGACCATTAACACCAATGGAATGCTACCTCAAGTAACATTCGCTATCTTCTGTGATATCCTCTAACATGAAGTTAGGAACACAGTATGTTCCAAATGTCCCTTATTTCACTGAGGGACAAATGACAAGCTCCAGTTTACTCCAGCGATATTGGTATTAAGTCAGCCAACTATGTTTTTAAAATCAGGTACACTAACTTTGTTTAGGATTTCATAGGAAAAATAAAGTCTTTCTTTGTAGGATCTAAAAGTGTAAGATTCTGCTTTTGAGATTATGGCCAATTTCTTCATTCACTTTGTTTTGAGTGTTTGGATTTTTGTTAACCATGCATGATTAATGGTTTGAATGAGTCTTACATATTTTCATATATATTTTCAGATAGATGCCTCCACTTCAAGTCTTATGTCATGCTAGATATTTTATCTGAGTAGAAAATTAACAATTGGGATAAATGGAAAGGTGAGTCTCTTTCTTAAGTATAAAAATCTCTAATTTGAGTTAGCTTGTGTTATGTGTGGTCAGGACTGTAGGAGATGTTAAGCAACTTCAAACAAAAGGGTAAGTAAAGGAGACATAATTATTTTTGCTTATTAATATTTATTTGAGTGCCCACAGCACTGAAGATACAGTGCAAGCAGAACTGTTACCTATAAAATGGGTGGATTTAGTTTGTTACACCAGAATATAGAGTAATGTGTCATGCTTTTCTATGGAAACACAGTGATCAAGGTGAATATCAGAAATGCTGTATAAGTCAGGAAGCTTGACTGAGAACAAAGAAAGATGAAGGGAGGAGAAAGACAGAGGTTGAATATGATTTGTATGTATTTAAGATGAGAGGATTTCCAGAATTTCAAAGACATATCTTCCATGTTCATCGCAGCACTCAATGTTCACAGTAGCCAAGGTATGGGAAGAGCCTCTGTGTCCTTTGGAAGATGAATGGATAAAGGAAATGTGGCTTCTACATATAATGGAAAATTATTGAGCCGCAAAGATGAAGGACATTCTGAAGTATGTGAACAACATGGGTTAACCTTGAGGAACTTATGCTTAGTGAAATAAGCCAGACACAGAAAGACAGATTGTACATGATTCCACTCATATGAAGTATCTAAAGTAGTCAAATTTGTAGGCTGACAGAGTAGAATGATGGTTGTCAAGGGGAGGGGGGAGGGGAAAACAGGAAGTTACTACTCAAGGGGCATAGTTTCAGTTAAACAAGATGAATGAGCTCTAGACTTCTGCTGCACAATATTGTACCTATAGTCAACAACATTGTATTGTACAGTTAAAAACTTGTCACGAGGGTAGAGTTCATGTTAAGTGTTCTTATTACAATCTGAAAAAAAGAGTAGAGGATTCCTAATTGTATTCATGGTATGGAGATCTTATAGGAATGTTAAAAAGTCTTCAAAACAAAACAAAAAAAATTGTTTTGAAGTCCAGTCCTGTAAAGAGTTTCAGGTTTTCAGCACATGCCTCTTTCTTTGACTTTATGAATGGAAAAATGTGGCATGTATCCACTGGCTTAATCTAAGGTGTCAACAATCCCTCTCTGAAGTGATTGAAATAAGAGGAGTGCCTACAATTACTAAAGATCTTCCGGTGATAAAAGAGAAATTGCATAAACTTCTGGCTAATGTATTGGAATGATTCAGCGTTTTACAAAAAATTTACTTCCATCGACTTTCCAGTTAGGCAAATTTTCAGGAACACTTTCTCCTCATACGTAGTGGAAAAGCAAACTGCTCACTCCCAAAGCAGTCATGGCTTCTGAAGGCTGGTTGGAGCCCTGATTTTACTGTCTGCTTTATATCCATTTTCCCCTCTGAAAGCAATAGGAAATAGACTGAATGGATGACCAAGCCAGAGCAGAAGTCTACCTGCTGGCCGACAATTTTTCTAAGCTAGGTTGCCAAGGGTGAGAATACCGGTGAGGCAGAGAACATGCTCTGAACTCCTTGCAACTGAATTGTCTAATTCACCTGAAAGAATCTGCACCTAGAGTCTTGCTTATCAAGTGTGCTCCCTAGGGGACCTGATTAAGGAAGGAAAGAAATAGGATATTGGAACTACTGCCACAGATGTGCTGTGTGAACATTTACCTAATAAAACACTGTTGAAGCCATGCCTATTAACCTTTAACTTCCAAGTCTATGCATAGTAAATATTGGCTCTATGGATCCTTTTAAAAGCTGACTGGAATCTGGACAGCCAAGGTTTTCTGGATAGCTATGAATAAGCATCGAGCTTTTTAAAAATTAACTATTCTAAAAGGAAATAGTTCTGAAATTTATTTTTCTTTTATAAGAAAAATGTATAGAATACAATTTTCTTGAACACCTACTTAATCATTAAAGATTGCAGTCACAGTGATGTGCTATAATGTGGTGATACCTTTAAGTATAGTGAGATGCTAGGACACATTTTTCCCGATGACACTAACTGGTTCCAGACTCCTGTCCCTTTTAAGTTATTGGGTATTTTCCCCTCATGTCATTTTGTTTGGCTCTTCCCTCACAGACACAGTATTAGTGGATAGTACTTCCTGTTATTAAGAAATTTTAAAATACTTCTCCTAATTTGTTATTAGTGGATATGGACATAGATGATATATTGTCAGATTTCCTGTGCAGAGACTCTCCAATGAATCAAGTTCACTTGCTTTGGTGCATAGACTTGGTGGTATCTGTTTCATCTGTTCAAAGGCATTTGTTATCACCATCTCTTTTTGCAAAAGATAGGTGAGTTTGCTTAGCGCTGAGTTCTTGTTTGTTGATGTTTTGCTACTATTTTATTTAGTTTTTTACACAGTAAAGAGTTAGTTTTCTTACTGTCAAGATGAGTAGTGGATGCTGTGGTGCAGGACCCCAAATGGACTTTCAGGACTGAGGTGTTCTCTCCTCCAGCAGTTGACAGCTTTAGCTACTTAAATCTCACAGGTGAGTGTCTCTCTGGCACTGCCCTCAGCCATGGGGGACTACTTTGCCACAGGCTGTGCTTCCTCCCCAGGTGCAGCTCACATCCAATGACCAATTTGTGTGAGTGTCATAGGTCTAACTTCCTACCTTGACTGAAGACAATTTTGAAAGGCCATCCCAGCTCCAGAACTTTCTGTGGGATTGGTTAAAGCCATTGTTGCAACTGCATCACAGCTCAGCTTCTCCTGCCCAACCCTGCTCCCCTCACTCCCTTCCAGGTATTGATCTAAAGAGAATTCCTTTTGAAACTCCTTCAGGCAAATCTCTGTCCCAGAGTCTCCATCTCAGGCAAACCACCCTAAGAGAGGCAGTAATGAGTTCCTCTACCAATGGAAACCAGGTTAGGGTTGCCCTTCACAGTTCTGAGACATCAACATTTATGCATGAGGATAGCACTTCTATCTTGTTCATCTTCTGCTCCAACTTCTAGATTTCCATACTTTCTATAGAATTCCTTCTTTGAGTGTAGACTTTGAAGTTTACTAGTTGAGGTCATAAAAATTGGACTTCAAAAGATAGATTAGAAGCTAACATTTACTCAGATAACCACTTTTACAGAAGAAGTTTTATTTGGATCTTTGCTTACAGCCTATGAAGTATCAAGGGCTTTTTCATGTTATTTTATTTCTTTAAGGTTACAAATGCTCATTTTGATTATTCTCTATTTCTTTTATTCTTTTAAACCAAAATTCATGCTCCAGAATAAAGAAATATTTATGAACATCTATTTTCCCACCATGGCCTTCTTCAAATTCTCTTGTTCTCACATTCTGTCTGCCAAAACTTGGACAAGTGTTAAATATCTTCATCCTTGTCTTTGATATAAGATCTCCATGCTACTATTGTGACAGCTTGCTCTGATAATCTCCATGCCCCATTCATTCATTTTTTGTTATTTTATTGAGGTGTAGTTAACAATCCTACCCTATCAATTTTACCTGGTAATTTCTAGTCTTAAACTATTTAAATAGCCTGCTGGTTAACCACCTTGAATGTAGGGATTAAAAAAAAAAAATTGAAAAGATCTCAAGCATCCTAATGTAGTACAAATTTTAATTTAATTTAAATGTATATAAACAACAAAAAAATGTATCACTGATCAAAACCAGCATACCCTAAACTAAGGTCACCTATTTCACAGAGTAATAGACTTGGAAGGGGCCTCAGAGAAATCATCTAATCCAAGCACTTATTCTACAGCTAAAATCCAGAGAGAAGTGAATTCCCCAGTGTGTGGCAACAAAAGCTGGAATCTGAAGCTAGATCTTTTGACTATTGGTTCAGAAATCTTACTACCTTACCACATAACCACTGGATTCCTTTTGCTTTCTCTCCAAATCACTCCGTGAACTCAGAGTATTTTCTTGACTCAATACTTTGGAGACCACAGTTATTTCAACTTCATTGCTCCTTAAACCTCAAGTGGGTTTCTGGTATTCCCGCTTCCTAATTCAGTTATGCAACCCATCAGCATAATTTAACCAACACACGTTTGCTCGGGTGAGAAAATATTGATGTACTTTCATCAATATCTGGGTTTTTCTTTAAAAAAAAAAAAAAAACCCGGGGGGCGCCTGGGTGGCTCAGTGGGTTAAAGCCTCTGCCTTCAGCTCAGGTCATGATCCCAGGGTCCTGGGATCGAGCCTCGCATCGGGCTCTCTGCTCAGCAGGGAGCCTGCTTCCCTTCCTCTCTCTCTGCCTGCCTCTCTGCCTACTTGTGATCTCTGTCTGTCAAATAAATAAATAAAATCTTAAAAAAAAAAAACCCGGTAAAATAATTGTGCTAAAATAATTGTCAGAATGTGCTTAAATAATTGTCAATGTGCTAAAATAATTGTCAGAAAATGTACATGTTCCTTTTCGAAAGTGCTTCACATAATATGCTTCTTTGTGTGAAATTTAGCTTCACATGTGGTAGGATGAACTGTTACTCCGACCAAAAGTACATACAACTTTGTTCACTTCTATATACTTAGGTTTCATCTGAAATAAATTGGTTAACTAAATAAGGAACAAATGAACAACAAATATTCATCATGGAAAGGCATCAGAGTGAGTTTCAACTTGAATAGGAGTCTTAGAATTACTCTAGAAAGATAAGAATGATGCCAAGTGGAGGGAGCAAGGACTGTGATTCTATTTTACAAATATTTTCCTTTCATATCTCTGGTCTTTGTCAATCTCTTCAGAGTCACCAAGGCAGACAGGCAATTGACAGTTTCTTGCAGTAAATCATTTTGCTTAGAAATCCTGCATAGCAGGTATTGCCTGACTCAGCTGGAAATGATAAACTAGCAATGTTGTTATTCGAGTTAGGAGGACCGAAAGGAGCATAAAGCTACCTGCTGTGTTGTCATGGTATCTGTTTAAGAGAGTGATAAAGAACTTCAGTTTGGGGAAGTGGGAGGCTTCAGCATGCATGAAGAACCGAATTCTCCAAAGCCTTCCATTTAGGTTAAACTACCCAGAGAGGAAGTCAGATCCATTCTTGACCTCACATATAACTCCATTCTCTAACAACATCTCCAGAGATACCATTGATCTACAAAGGTTTCAGTTATAGAAATGTTTCTCAGTTCCCTGGCTTCTTAGGAAGTTTTCTCATATGGCTAGTGTGGGTGAATCTGGCCTTGTTTCTTATTTTTGCTTCTTATTTTTGTGAAGGGACTACACCAGAATGAACCACGTCCCTACTATGGGTTTGGTAGGGGCTGAGAGCAATGGCACTGTGAGCCTTTCAACATCTTGCTGCTTCTCTGGAGCTAGGCAGTCTCATTTACAAATCTTGACCCTCCTTCTGCACCAACCTCCCCTACTCCCCAACCGCCAACCCCCTTCCGGCCCCCAACAACAAACTCCTGGCATTCTTTACCGGGCACTGAGATTCAGGCTGAGACCTGCTTCCTTACAAAGGACTTGTTTCCTTCCTATCTGGCATATCCCAGGTAGAAATCACGTTTCATAATGTTTTTCTCCTTTTGTTCTCAGATGTTCTAAGTAGGCTCCCTGCAGTGCATGTCAACATTAGAACACCTGGGGCAGAGCTGGCTCCCAGAACAACAGCAGAGACTTGCCAACAAGCTTGCTACGGATTTCTCTGCAGTGGAAATTTTGGGACTGGGGCCTGTTTAGAAATATCAGAGATAACTTGGGGAGGGGGTAGTGCCAATGCTTCCTTTTAGAACAAGATAGAAAACCACACAGATCATTTTAAAGAAGCCACACTTTGGACTGGATGTGAGAGGGAATGGTTTAGAGGTCACAGGTCACTGCCCCCTTGTTGTCGAGCAGACTTTAGTTTTATTTCCTCTGTCGTGATTGGAAAAGGATTTGTTGCTAACCTTCTATCAAGCTGTTCTCATATAACTTGGGGTCCAGCATCAACTCTTATGGGGAATGAAAAAGCTACAGAATATATGTGGAGCATGAAGCCCCTCCATCACCCTCTCTTTTCTTCCCCATCACTAAGTGTGTTTGATCCATTAAAGCCCAAACTTTTGCTGGCACCACCTTGGTCTCTCACGGTCACCTCCATGAAGTCTCCAAGTGAGTCAGCTGAAATGGGAAAGAGTAAAGAGGTGTGTTTCTGGCTCCTCCACTCAAGACTCTGTCAAGACTCTGAGCAATGAACAACTGCAAACAAAGTCTCTCAACCTGAAACTCTCAAGGGCAGGGTGTGGGGAGGTGTGCGGCATGGTATATGCTCAGCAGGTTAGACATGTGTGCTTTCCTTCTGTCTAATAACTAACTCTCCCCACTGAACTGCAGCCTAGCTTATGATGCTCTTCATGGAAAATACCACCACAACACCAACCTTCAACACCTTTGTGTTCTGGCCAGGCATAAAAAGTTCCCTCTTTCCGGGCAGTGATTCCCCCCAACCCCCCACCAATTGCTCATGTTCTAAAATGTTTGTTAATTAAATTTGGCTTCTCTGGTTGATTTTGCATGAAAAGCTTTTCACACATTGAAGTCTTGCATCTGCACACACATTGGCTGATGCTCGTTGATAGCTAAGGACACAGATGGAAAGGCCCTTGGCTGGCAAGCTGTCTCATGTGACTACAGAGCCCTACCTTTCATATGATTCTTCAAGTTCTGTATAACTAGAAGAGCTATTTGCTGGCTAACAGAGAAGACAACATCACTCCTCTCATACCTCTGTGGAATGTTGCTAGGTAAGAAATAAGAATTGTTCATCCAAAGCCTGTAGAGTCCAGTAGTCTGCTTCTCATGAAGGACCAGCAGATATTTTGTAAGAATTCGGGATTGTTTTCCTTGATGTGAGGCTTAAAAATCTAAAAAAACATTATGAAATGTGATTTCTATCTACTTGGCAGCGAGGGATGATGTGGTATTAGATTTACACACACACACACACACACACACACACTGTGTGGAGACAAGTTTTAACCTGTATCTTGGAACCCCTGATTAAATCCAAGGAGACAAAGGACGACAGACCTTGTAGAGAGGGGTTTCAACACGTGGACTTGAATCAGACTGCCCATGTTCAGATACTGGCTCCTTTACTTATCATATTAGGCAAGTTACTTAATGTCTTTGTGCTTCAGTTACCCAATCTGTAAAATGGAGACAACAGCAGTTCCCACTTCATAGGGTTGTTATGATAATTAAATTAAAATTTGTGAAGTGCTGAGGTGCCTGGCTGGCTCAGTCAGTAGAGCATGAGATGCTTGAACTCAGGGTTGTGAGTTCAAGCCCCAAGTTGGGTGTAGTAGAAATTCCTTAAAAATAAAATCTTTTAAAAAATGAAACAAAAGAAAAATTGTAAAGTGCTTAGAAGTGTGTCTGGCACATAGCAAGCTCTATATAGGTGTTTACTAAACAAGTAAAATAAAAGTGTGTTACAACTGTGTTGGTTTTCTAGGGTTGCCATAATAATACCATGGACTGGGTGGCTTGAACAATCGAATTTTTTTCAAAGATGTTATTTATCTATTTGAGAGAGAGAATGAGCATGAGTGGAGGAGATGCAGCAGAGGGAGGAGGGAGAAGGAGGCTCCCCACTGAACGGAGAGCCCCATGTGGGCTCGATTCCAGGACTCTGAGACCATGACCTGAGCCAAAGGCAGATGGTTAACTGACTGAGCCACCCAGGCGCCCCTAAACAAGAGAAATTCATTTTCTGAAACTTTCAGAGGCTGAAAGTCCTAAACCAAAATTTTGGCAAGATTGTTTCCTTCTGAGGGTTATGAAGGAAGAATCTGTCCCAGGCCTTGATCCTTGGATTATAGATGGCAGCCTTCTCCTTATGTCTTCACACCGTCTTCCTTCCATACATGTATGTGTCCAAATGTTCTCTTCTTATAAGTACACCAGTAATATTGCATTAAGGCCCACCCTAATGACCTCATTGAACTTAATCACAATGATAAAGGCTCTATCTCTAAACACAGTCAAAGTCTAAAGTACTGGAGGTTAGGACTTCAACATATGAATTTGAGGGGGGTGGGCACAGAAGATGATACACAATTCAATCCATAATAGCAATTTTAACATGAGATCTTCTATCTCCAGATGGACATGTACAGTTGAAATAGCCACATGTAAGAGCAGCTACCAAACCATGGGCAAGAGGGCCCTTTTATCTGCATAATTTCTCCTTTAAACTTGTATTCATTTATCAAACTCTATTAAAACCATGCTTACAGCCTGTACCTCTCCTGGGAACTTGATGAGTTCAGTAAGCCCAGACTCTTTCTTCAGAGCAACACATTTAAGTGTCAAGTTTTGGCTTATTTAATCAGTCCAGACTTTATTTTTTGAGTTCAGTTGGGTTCTCCCTAATTCCAGCATCCTTTCATCCAAATCTATCAATATTTGTTAGACTGTAATGGTATCACTCATAAGCCTTCATCTTTCCAGAGCAGGAGTCCTTTAAGACAGCTTGCATACTATATACTCAACATGCTTTTTGAATAATGTAAAATTTTTGTTTCTAATTCTTTTTTGGGACATGCCCTCTTGGGTGAAATACAGAACTCTCTGCACTATGCCATATTTGCGAGGGCTTTAGCTTGTGAATGCCTGGATACATGTGAGTGTCACCCAGACCAAAAAAAAAAACCATAATGTTCTGAATAGGGAAAGAAAACCAGGGAAATATCACAGGATTAATCAATTTTAGAAATAATAATGATGATAAAATCTGAGTATAAGTTAGAATAAGTTGAAAGAAAATGTTAAAAATCAATAATCCCCCCAAACCTAGGACACAGTTGATGTAGGTTTGGGACTTCTTTTGAAAGATACCATTGTTTTATACTACGCTCTCTCTCTTTTCTAATTTCGCATGGTGACTAACATAATTATGGACATATGTAAGAGCTCAGTGAATGTTTGTATATTAAATGTTTGTATATTAATACATTATAATTGAGGCTAAGGTTTAAGAGAGATAACCTTAGGGTTTATCTAAAGAAAACTGATGAAACTCATTATATATCAAATGCAGTGTAAATTGAAAATACTAACAGACTCATAAAAGGTGCTTAGAAGTAGAGAATTTTTCTCTTAAAAAAATCATGTGTTCAAAGAGAAGAAAATCCAAAATAGTTTGATATAAGTGGGGAACAATCTTTTTGATTTGAGGTAAGTGTTTAGCCCTCTTGCTTTAAACATAAGGAGCAAGAAGAAGAAATCATAGACCTTAGAAGGACATCCATCTAGACCAGACCCCTCATTTTACAGATGTACCAACCGAGACCCAGCCATAGTAACTGTCCAAGATCCCACAGTTAACTGTTAACTGGATACCAAGCTGTTAACCTATTTCCATATGTTTCCTCCCTTCCTCCTGATGGATTTATTTAGTGGAGAAATGATTTAAAATATACTTCAGCTTCCTGACATGTACAACTAAGAGGAGGGAAAGGGACTGCTAGACATGGAGAGCTTGCACAGTACCCAAGAGATGGAAGCATCCCCCACCCCCATGTCCTCAGATGGATGGATGGATAGACCAAGTGTGGTCTGTACCACAGAGGAACTTAATCAGCCTGGAAAAGGAGTGAGATTCCCATGCAGGCTACAACACGGACCTTATGTTGAATGAAAGAGGCCAGTCACAAAAGAATAAATACAGTAAGATTCCACTCCTATGAGGTACTTAGATTCATAGAAACAGAAAGTAGAATGGTGGTTTCTGGGGGCTGAGAAGAGGGTGGAGGGAATGAGGAATTGTAATTTAATGGGCGCCGTTTCAGTTATGCAAGATGGAAACATTCTGGAGGTTGGTTGCCTATCAGTGTGAATATACTTACCACTACTGAACTGTGCACTTAGCAATGGTTAAAGGGGTACATTTTATGTTACGTTTTTTTACCCCAATTAAAACAAACAAAAAGGAAAGAAGAGACAAACATTAAATAGTAAGAGAGAAAAGACAAAGAAGGCACAATGCCAAGGAAAGCAAGGATCAGCATAGTTCCTCCCAGTCATGGAGCTCCCCATCACCTGCACCTGCACCCCCAAATCCAACCTTCCGTTCTGATTCTTAGATCCATTCACTGTACTTGTCCATCTGCTTACCAAAACTACTCTGCTATTCATGTCAGAACTCCCTGCTCTGCTGTCAAATTTCTGATCCCAATTTCTACACCCACCCACACATACGCACATATATGCACACCATGGTAAGCCAAAATCTCCTCCCATTCTGCAATCCTCTCCTCCCCAGGGTTGACCCAAAGCCAAAATCATTGTCATCCCTTCACTCTATAGGTGGCCAAGGATCAGAACTAAACCAAACCGTAAAGGTAAGATCTATCTCAGGAGCCTCTTTCCTCCTTCCTCTCCTGGGCTCTGGCTGCCCAGCACCCTCATGCAGCTCCCAGGCAGACGGGAGGCACTCACTGTGCTCAACCCAGAGACGTTTGGGTCTGTGCCCTTGCTTTGCACTACTTTATCTCTGTGGTTTCTGCACGTGGTTCTTGCAAGTGGTTCTCCTTCCTCCATCTCTGTGCCATCCCACTCCCACTGGTGTCACTGTCACTCCTACACACTATCCACATTTGTTCTCCAGCTACTGTTATGCTAAAAATAGAATCAGACTACAGAAATCACACTGTGGTAGCATGGAGAGGTACCAGTTTATTTATATGTGTTGATCTCTCAGGGAATATTTGCTTTACAGTGGGTAACAATTCAAATGGCCATCTCTTTAGTGGTGACGTTTTAGCCATCTGAGACAGGCCTCTGGAAACATGATTTTAGAGTAGCAGGGCCTTTAAGGTATGTGTCCAAAGGACATCAAGCTCTGTCTCTTCCTTCTTTCCTGCTTTCCCACCCCAAGACAGCGGCCCTATCTCTGGAGCGTGTCACCTTGGAGGAAAATATTTGCAATGTTTTGGTGCTTGGCTTCATAAAGAGATAACAGGACAAAGTCCTACTTTTGAGTAGCTTATAATCTATTGTTAATGACTTGCCTAGCTCAAAATTGCTGTTTATTCAGGTGGTCAATTTTGAAAAATTCTCATTGGGAGACTTCAAAAGAATGGCCAGATGAAACATAATTCTTAAATTCCTGGTAAAATTTCAGTCTCTTCCTCATAGAATTTCCCCCCCAAAACCTGTTGTTTTGCCTAAGATGCAAATTCTTGTTTGAACTTCATCTTTTAAATTTTCCTCTATGTTTGCTGGAGAAGCTGGTGAGCTGTGATCTATGGTCAAAAATTGCTAAGGAAGGTGGTAAAGAAATGGAGAGTACAAGTCATATGGAGTTATCAGCTCCTTATCTTACTGGGGGCTAACTTGGCCAACATGATCTTTTTTAAGTTATGTGTTTCTGATATGACTGGATACACATATATTATAGAGATGAGCCCCATACAAAATGAATTCTTCACTGAAAAGCATTTCAAGACATGGCACATATATCCTTCTAAAGATTTTTTATTTATTTATTTGACAGAGATCACAAGTAGGCAGAGAGACAGGCAGAGAGAGAGGAGGAAGCAGGCTCCCTGCTGAGCAGAGAGCCTGATACAGGACTCAATCCCAGGACCCTGGGATCATGACCTCAGCCGAAGGGAGAGGCTTTAACCCACTGAGCCACCCAGGCGCCCCCACATATATCCTTCTAAATTACCCAAAGACATTCATGCTCAATTCATAGCTGGCATTATGGTTGATGAGGAGACTTTCATGGCATTCTAAACACTGTAAATATAAAGATGTACAGCTTCCTTATGTCTTTTTAACGATACCTCATCTTTTGTTCTCTAGTGAGAAACCAAAAAATCTGAATGTCAGTCTTCGTACTAATAAATGGATTTTCTGTTCTCACTCACCTTGAGTTGTAAGAATGAAAGATAAGCTAATGTTCACTGCTTTTCATTGTACTTGGCTTAAGAGATCCCTTCCTCCATTTTTCCTTGTATTGCTCTTTCCTTGGAGTGTCATGCCAACTAAAGCAAGAATTTCTCCTATAGCTTATTTAAAGCCATCCCTGTATTCCTAGCAGCAGCATAAAGCAGGAGAAATCTCAAAATGAACATTTGTTTTCTAAGGAAGAACCGTACCAATAAACCATCTCTCTAACACAAACTGCCTTCAAACAAGCAAAAAAAAAAAAAACTAATTGCCAATAAACCAATGAAGCTACACAGCCATGCTAGCAATGATGGTGCCTGATAACTAGAACAGCTTCAAAAGATAAATCCAATTCTGTAAGAACAGGAGTTGAGCTAACACTCCTAGGTAATCCAATAAAGCTTCCAGTAATTCTGCCTTTTTTTTTTTCCCTACTCTTGATTATTTTATTTGTGTCGTTTGCTTATCATTTGAAATGGTGACTCATATTTGCTACTGGGCAGTTACCTTTGGCTACTCAACTTTCATTTTAGACTGAAGGCATGCTGCAACCTTTTCAATACTTTGGAATTCCATTTCTAGGAAACATGTTATGGCAAATCCTAGAGACCATAAACCTCCATAAGTCTTATTTATAAACAGGTTACTTCCTTTCATCTCCTAAAAAGGTTTTTTTTTTTCCTTTTAAATATACATTAACAAGAAAGAAATACCAGTCTTCCTAAGAGCTAAAATCTTATTGAGCCTGTATTTCAACTTTTTAAAAATCTACTTGAATTCCAGTATTTTTTTAATGGATTAGATAAAGCCTGGCAATCAGGGGCTAGGAAAGAAAGATGCCTCTCCTAGGATTTCCTCAAACTTAATTAGCTAACATTTTGGCTGGGGGTAGACCCTAAAGGAATTTAATCAATTTATTTCTGCCAAAACCAGTGTTTTGTTGTTGGTCTTTGACAGGAAGAGTAAAACAGAAATAACAAAGAGGTTTCTGTAAAGATTTAGATTTTTAAAACATCCGGGATTGGAATATCTACATTTGTACCACATTATATAATTGTTGTCATCATCACATTGAAAAATACTTATTAAGCCTTTGAGCCTGCATGGCGCTGTGGTAAGCAATGTATAAGGAGAACTAACTATACAGAAACAATTCCCATTTTGCCACGTGGAAAGGGGAAGCTAAGGCTGAGGCATAGCGTGAAGGATATAGATTTGTTTCAGTGGGTGAAGAATTATGAAGATTAAAAAAATAATAGGTGGGTTTTTCTTGTTTTGTTTTCACAGTTAAATTTGTTAAAAAGCAAAATAATCATACAACTTAGAAGTAGAAGCAACCTTAAGGATCACCCGGACCAACGGTTTTATTTTATAGATTAGGAAAGTGCGCATGAGAAATTCAAAATGATTTGCCCAAAGTTACAGAAAATGAAAGACATCCTCGGGATTACGGCCTAGGAATCCTAATTCCAAATTTCATATGCTTATCATGCCACTATTTAGCCACAACATTTTCAAAAACACATTAATAATGGAGCGCCTGGGTGGCTCGGTGGGTTGGGCCTCTGCCTTGGGCTCAGGTCATGGTCTCAGGGTCTTGGGATCGAGTCCCGCGTCGGGCTCTCTGCTCGGCAGGGAGCCTGCTTCCCCCCCCATCTCTCTGCCTGCCTCTCTGCCTGCTTGTGATCTCTCTCTGACAAATAAATAAATAAAATCTTTAAAAAAAACACATTAATAAGTTATGAGAGATGCGATCTCAGCAAAGATTCAAGAATTTGAAGGTTAGACCGGGTGACAGGCTCCCTGGGCTCTGCTTCTCATTAACTCCAGAACTGTGGGTCAGTTCCTTCATATCCCTGCATCTTTGTCCCTTCATGGATAAAACAAAAGTGTTGAACCGAATTCCCTCAAAGGTGCCCTTTCCTGCTCTCATGTGCTACAATTCTGTTATTCCATGGGCACTGAAACATAGGTGGTTCTGGAAAAAGAATCCTATATGTTTATGGAAGAACATGTAAGCTTCCCACAGGGCCAACGGTGAAAAGGTAGTAGGCCTGAGCCAAGAAGAATGATCTCTTTTATTAAAACCTCAGACACTCAGAATATCAGGAAGTATTTTCTTTTTTCCCTGTCTCAGTTACTTCTTTACCACACTAGAGGATTTGGTTTGGGTCATTATTCACTTCTGTATTAGAACTGTGGGAGCCTGATTGTTTGTTGTTGGCTCTATGTCCATATCTATGCATGTAAACATATATATTAATAACTTTAGAAGTTATTAGTAAGGGAAGCATTTCTTTCCCTCTCTCTCTCTCTCTCTCTCTCTCTCTCTCTCTCTCCCCTTCTCTTTCTTCCTTTCTTTTTGGTTAAACTGTCCCCTCATCTCTCAAGTTCCAAATCTGGAGTAGTGAATTTAGGGTAATGTTCCTCTGGTAGAGTGAATGCTCCTCACTCTTGACTCTCTCCAGGGGGATGCTATTGTTAGAGAAGATACTCATTCTTGCACTGTCCTCAGTTCAAGAAAAAAGACAACTGAGTCATACGTGGGTGGTGCTTTCTGTTAGTTTAAAAATGCAGCTACAAGGTTGTCCACTTGAGACCCAGCAGAGCACTAAAATAAATTCAACAAACTCCTGATCCCAGATTGTACCCCAAGATACAAATCTTTCTTTTTTAATTTTTGCTTGATGTGCTAAATAAAATGGCCAAACTTACGTGTATGGTTTTTAAAGCAAAGAGTTGTAATCATAACTCATTTCAGCAAAAACTCCAGCTAGCTTAAATCAGATTTAAACAAAGTGATGCACTTTGCACAGCCCATTTCCTGAGGCCTGAGATAAGAACAATGAGCATCCAACTATACCATCCCAAATATCTAGACACAACCTGTAAAATTCTGGAGATGTCTTTGTGTTTAGGCTACTTGTATGTTTTGTCTACATGGCACTGAATAGCTAGATGTTAGGGAACATCCAGATGATGGGCTTAAAAATTCTTCTGTGTATGATTTTTAAAAGATTTTATTTATTTATTTATTTAGGAGAGAGAGTGAACAAAAGAGAGAGCACAAGCAGGGAAAGGCAGACTCCCCGCAAAGCAGGAAGCCTGGATGCACGGCTCCATCCCATGACCCTGAGATCATGACCTGAGCCGAAGGCAGACGCTTAACTAACTGAGCCACCCAGGTGCCCCTTAAAAATTCTTGTTTTGATGAGATTTTAGCTTTATAACCAAGAAGCATTCCCAATCAATATTGACATCACCAGCCTTTGAAAAAGCATATGCTTTATTTTATTTTAGATTGACACAAGAGTAAAAAAACAGAACTCCATAACCATAACATTTTAACTCAGTTTTGCATATTGACTCCCATTTGCAAAAATTATAGTATGAAACACCATAAATTATAAAGCAATAACAATGCCTCTAAAGTTTTAGAAGTTTCTCATTCACAGTTTACATCTCTGTTTTTCCTTTTTTACATTAAAAATTTGATCTTTGCCTTATTGGAACTATGAAGAAATCTAAATCTGCATAACCCTTTTTATAATAGACAGTATTGTTTGTACTTGCAAAATTGGATTAAGAAATCACTGGTATTATTAACACATGTTTTTTGCCAAAGAAAATTCAGCATATTTCTGCTTAGCCTTGAAATTTCCACCAACCAGACTGAGTGATTGGGTACCACCCACACTCTTCTCCTCAGTGTCCCTACTTCCCCAGGGAAATCTCAGCTTGAAACCCATATAACATGTATAAACTCCTCTTGTTCCTTGTTCTGTTACACCTGTCCTGCAGGTGAAATGATTCCCCAATTGTACCACATTATTCAGTCGAGCACTTAGTTTATAAAAATCAGATAAACATCTTTTCTATGTTTCCCCCTTTCCGTCCTGTGCTGTATCTGAAATTATAGACTACACCCTTCTTTTTGATGGGAGCACCTCTCTTTGCGATTCCTTTTCTTATTTTTTTAAAGATTTTATTTATTTAAGAGAGAGAGAAAAAGCACAAGCTGGCAGGGGAGCCAGAGGGTGAAGAAGACTCCCCGCAAGCAAGGAACCCAATGCAGGACTCGATACCCGGACCCTGGGATCTTGACCTGAGCCCAAAGGCAGATGCTCAATTGAATGAGCCACCCAGGCACCCCTTCCTTTTCTTATTTTTAAGCATTAAACTCCCCTTGGATCATGATTATTTCTTGAGCTTGAGAAGATTATAGCACATGTAATAAATACAGGTTCCTTCTTTCCTTCCATAAATACCTGAGTTGTTCAAAACCCACTCTTCTTTTTCCTCTCCCCTTCCAAACCAACACACATCACACACAAAGACACACACATACACAGCTTTAAAAAATTAACATAAACTAAATTTTATCATGAATATAACAATCAAACCTTTCTAATGAGCAGCTCCCCTTTGCTTTACTTCTATCCTAGTGCTATCAAAAAAAGAAATGTAAAATAAATACATTGTTAGTCATCAAAATAAGCAGATGTTTGGAATTTTAAAATGTTCTCCTTTAGTCAAACAGTACATGCAATGAGTGAACTAATAGTATTACACAGCTTATTACAAACAAAAAAAGAATGCCCTTCCCCCAAAAAACTACAATACACTTCCTCACACCAAAATTTCTAAGTTCTTCTCAGATACAATGTATTTTACCAATTTCTTCTGCTCTTTCTGTTTCTTCTGAGAGTTCTCTCGATATTTCTAAATAATTTGCATATGTTGCTTTTTCTTTATTAGTCACCTTGTGTATTATCTAACTTGCACCTATGGAAGCTGTGAGTTTACCATTCTTCCCTATCTGCCCCCCACCCCTTGTCCTTTCTTTCCTTCTTTCCTTTCCCAACATAGTTCTATCGCAAGTTCTGGGTAAATGAACGTTCTGTGTTTACATTATTATTACCATATACATATTATTCATGAGTGAGCCAATAGCATAGTATTTACATTTCTTTTCCTGTATGTTCATTTTCCCCTAGAGTTAATAATTGCCCCCCCCTTTTTTATTACTGCCAATTTTTATCAAACCCTTCAAAAGAATTATAAAATTCTTTTTAACACAGCCACATCAGGTGATCTATTGGTTTTGTTTTGGGGGAATCTGGGAGACATCTTTCTGGAATTTCTCCATCCTCCCACTCCAGGTGGGATTAATTGTTCTTTTCCGCCTCCTGCAAAGTTGTCAATCTCGCCTTTACCACCATCCTGAGAATTGTTCTCCCTTTCTGCAGTGTTGGTTCCCCAGTCTCCTGGATTTTTGTCTTCCCTGTAATTGATCTGTTCTGCACCTTTCTTAGAGTTACATCTTCTAGTAACTGCCAAAGGAAAAGGGAGAGGGAAGCAGTTTTAATTTAACTTTTTATTTGTAAATAGCTTCAAGATTACATGGGTGTAATCATATATTATAATTTTCCCCGGATTCTCCTATTCTTAACATTTTGCCCCATTTGTGCACAGACATACACAAGATGTATATGTGTTCCATCAACAACTTTGATAAATTTAACATTGACACAACAATCTACCATCCATATTCCAATAGATCAATTCTGTCAGTTGATCCAGAAATGTTTTTAATATTGTTTTTTCCCCTCTGTTATAGGATCCAATCTAAGATCAGGTATTACACTTAGATGTCATTGATCTTCTTTAATCTGGAACATTTCCACAGCCTATCTTTGTCTTTTACAATGCCCCAAGGTGCCTGAGTGGCTCAAGTGGGTTAAGAGGCCTACTCTTGGTTTCAGCTCAGGTAATGATCGCAGGGTCATGAGACTGAGCCCCATGTTAGGCTTCGAGCTGGGCTGGGCACGGTGCCTGTTAAGATTCTCTCTCTCCCCCTTCCTCTGCCTTCCTCCTCTCTATGAAAAAAAAAAAAAAAAAAGAATAAAATAAAATAAATAAAGCCCCCCTCCCTTCTATTTAAGCGGATGTTCCTCATTTTGGTTTCCTGTTGTTTCTTCCTGGTTAGATTCAAGTTATGCATTCCTAGTCAGAATTCCTGGTCTTATGTCCTTTTTAGGGCATCCATTTGGAGGCATCCAGTGTCCATCCACCCCTTATTGGTGATGTTAATTTTGGTCTTTCGGTTGAGGTGCTAGTTAATTTTTTCCCAATTAGATAGTTTGTTTTTCCCCCTTCCAGTAGGTACTCTCTGGGAAGACACTTTAAGACCATGCTAATGTTCGCTTCATTGCAATTTTCCCCTAGGTTTTGCAACCATTGATGATTCTTGCCTAAACCAATCTTTACTTTGATTGTTACAAATGATGACTTACCTCCAGCACTCCCTTCACATTTGTCAGTAAGCATTCAGCATTCTACCAAAAAAACCTTCTTTTCCCTTCCCTTCTATCCATCCTTCTGTCATCAATCTATCTATCCTCTGTCTATCTATCCTCTCTATTCTTGGTATGGACTACTCATGGATTTCTTTTTTTATATAATGGTTTATAATTCATTACTGCCTCTACTCTCTTTTTCTAGAATTCCTATTTTTCAAATTCTGACATGATCCTCTAATTTTCCTACCTTTTCTCTTTTGTTTTCCTCCTTTTGGTTTTTTAATTCTACTTTCTGGGACAGTTTTTCAACTTTGTCTCCTAATCCTTATATTGACTGTTTTTAATTTTAGATATCACATTTTCAATTTTTGAGAGCTCTTTCTTATTTCTGATTGTTTTTATTTCTTAAATGTAGTGTATACTCTTCTGCCTTTCAGAACATTACTGAACCTATTTTCTGCTCCCTGCATTGTTTCTGTTTCTTTCCTCTGAGGGTTTTTGTTTTTTTTTTTTTCAGCTTATTGAAATCAGATTTTTTTTTATTGCTACTCAAAGCGAATTTTTTTTTTTAATTATTATTTGTGTGCTGTCATGGTGGAGGTGTTCCTCAAATGTTTAGTGATCTTTGACAGATTCTCCTTAAGAGTGAGGCATTGTGGGGTGGGGGTGGGGGAGGTGCGCCTGGGTGGCTCAGTGGGTTAAAGCCTCTGCCTTCGGCTCAGGTCATGACCCCAGGGTCCTGGAATCAAGCCCTCATTGGGCTCCCTGCTCAGTGGGAAGCCTGCTTCTCCCTCTCCCACTCCCCCTGCTTGTGTTCTCTCTCGCTGTGTCTCTCTCTGTCAAATAAATCAATAAAATCTTAAAAGAAAAAAAAAGAGTGAGGCATGGGTAGGGTTTGTTGACTGGTGGGCTTCACTGTGATGTGATTCAGTACGACCCATTTGTTTCACTGAGATGTCTCCAAATGTCAGGGTCTAGATTTGTTTTCCCTTGAGGCAGTTTCTCCAGGGGAGAATCATTCAGTCTCTGGTTGGGGAAAATTGTGGTTGTAGGGGAAGGGAGGGAGTTGGAAGACTTGTTGGGGGCAAGAGGAATATACAGGCTTGAATGCTGGAGCATAAGGAGGAACTCTTGCACAGTGTTCACCCACACCCTCCATTATGCCTCTCTCTCTTTCAGTTTCTTCAAGGAATAAATTTCTATTCTTATACAGGGTAAGAGAGGAGTAATCACCTAACTGGGTGGAGTAATGGAGTAGATGGGGGGAAGTAAATGCTCTTGGTACAGATTCTCAACCAGTGCTCAATCCTCTCCATCCCAAGGGTTACCTGATGTCTCCAATTCCTGAAATTTTTACTGTTCTGTAGAATGAATTAACTCTCTTCTCATTGCATTCTGCCTTTTGTAGACTTAGGTTTTAGCTTTCTCCACTCCATTAAGTCAGTTATGATAGGTCCTTCTACTTTCCATCTCTTTGAAATTTGTGGAATCTTCCATCCGTTGTCATCTCCTGTCTCTAGTGAGTTTATGCCATTTAAAATTCCTGTTCTGTCATTTTGATGATGTTTCATAGAGCAACAGAGGTAAAGATATGATTTGACCCACCTTGTTAACTAGAATATAGACAAAAATTTGAAATAGGATGAGAAAAGCAAAGTCCAAGATCCGAATTAGCACTCTGGTCACCTGTACTTAATCCTTTCCAATTTAAGTGGAAATGGATGTTGTGTGTGAGTTCTGCACATATAAACTGTTTTGTGATCAAGGGGAAAGACAGGATCCTAAAGGATTCGTGTGGGGGAGGATGTGATGTAGCTGCTCAGGGAAGGGTATTAAGAGAAGCCATTTACATCATATTTCTTTATATAATATGTAAAATTTATCTCATCTGTACTGACCCACATACTTTTGCAAGATTAACCTAGAAAAATGGAACAATTTTAAGATGACCTAGTACTGAAGATCATAACATGGATATGATATAAATGTCTATATTTCACCATTTAAAATGACAGTTCAAATATAACATGGGATGCAGGGATGGATTTAATAGGAAATTGAATCATAAAACAGATCTTAAAGAGGGAAATCTTCCAGTTATTAAAAAAAATAAATCCCAGAGATGAAAAGTATAGCATAGGGACTATAGTCAATAATATTGTAATAACATTGTCTGGTGAATAAACTATACTTATCATAGCAAGCCTTGAGTAATGTATAGAATTATCAAATCAATATGTTGTACACTTGAAAATATAACATTATATTTTAATTATACATCAATTTTAAAAGGGGGGGGTGCCTTGGTGTCTCAGTTATTAAGTGTCTAACTCTTGATTCAGCTAAGGTCACGATCTTAGGGTTGTGAGATCAAGCCCTGCTTCGGGCTCTGTGCTTGGCATGGAGCCTGTTTGGGATTCTCCCTCTTGCTCCCTCTGCTTCTCCCCACCCTCTCCCTCTCTAAAAAAAAAAATGAAAGAGAGAACAGAACTTAATTTTCACATGTTCAACAACTAACGTTAGAAGCCCCATATGTGCCAGGCCCATACCAGGTGCTTATTTCCTAGATGTTCGTGCTGGGTTATCATTAAGACCCTCAGCAGGAGAAAATGTGTTATTGACAGAAATACAGACAAACTCAAGTTACAATGATGAACTAAGGAAGCTGGTTGACTCTATATGGTAATAAAACTGGAGAGTTAATATAAAATATAATCTGCCTATGGTGCAGTTTGACTTATCTCAGAGGGATTTGTCCAATAAAACATTACTTATGTATCTAAGGAAACTCTATTTTATGATTCCATTAACTGGAAATTAAGCAATTTGGTGGAATCAATAGTTTATTTATAAATATTCATATTTTTGTGAAACCACAGTCAATTTTGGGGTAGTATGTCTATCAAACAGGGACATAATGTAGGGAAAAGGAAGCTCTGTTGGATGGTCTGCTGTATCAAGGGGAAGAAAATTCCAGGATTTTCAACTTGATACTCCATTAAACCTATGCTGACTTTAGCTAAATGATGTGACAAAAGAAGGTATAGTTTTCCTACACAATTCCTTCACAGACTTTGTGACTGATAAGGGGTAGATGGAAGGAGGATTGTGGAAACCTCCACAATACATTGCTGAAAGAACACAGGAGGTCATGGTATGTATTATAACAGGAAGTCTGTATGAGAGGGCCTAGCAGTATTTACACAAATGGTTAAAGGAGGTAATATCAAATTTGCAGGCTACATTAGGCCAACTGATGACATCCTTGTTCCCCATGTGTCAAGTCCCCCATGTGTTGGCAAAGATGTGGAGCAAAATAAAGGCTAATATATTGTTAATGGGAATGAAAGTTGGTATAGCTACTTTGGAGAGCAATCAAGTTTCACACCAGAAAAATGCAAAATAAAACAGTAACGAGATACCATTCTGTGCATATCAGATTGGAAACAATTTTAAAATCTTACAATACTAAGTGTTGGCAAGCAGGTGGGAAAGTTCATACTGTGTATGCTTGCTACATTACAAATCCAAAGGACCGCTTTGAAGAGCATTTTGGCAATCACCAGTAAAACTGAAAATAGGCATACTCTGTGACTCAGCATTGCAGGTTTTTGTTTTATTTCAGTTCTTTGTTGATTGAATTGTATTATCAAGTAGACTTCAAGAAATGGTCTATCTCCAGAATCCTCGCTTATCTGATACACCTGTTGTTTGTACATTGCCTGTACGTATCTGTTGCCTAAATGACACTAGATACAGAATTTTTCAGTCATGTCCCTTATCTCTCAAAACATTTAGATGTTGCTTCAGTTTTCAGATAAATATTCCAGAGAAGTCTCAAGTCAGTTTAACTCCTTTTCCCTGTGTGGGCGGTTTGATCCCTTTTCTGGGAAGCCTATAAGAATTTTTCCTCAGCTGTTTCACCAGCAGCATTTGTGTTAAATATTTTCTGTTATTTTTCCCCTGAAACCTTTAATATATAAATTGAACTAATCATTTCAGAAATATTTCTGCTCCTGAATATATCTTTGACTTCATTTTCCACATGCTCATTCTGTGCCTTTTTATTTCTAACATATTTCTTTGTTCTGGGACTGCATTGTTTTCTTCTCAGTTCCTTTTGTTGACATTTCCATTTTATTTATTTATTTATTTATTTATGTTTATTTTTTTCTTTGAGAGGGAGAGAGAGAATCTTAAGCAGGCTTCATGCCCAGCAAGAAGCCCAACATGGAGCTCGATCTCACAGCTCTGAGATCATGACCTGAGTGAACAGCAGTAGTCAGATGCCCAACCGACTGAGCCACCCAGGTGCCCCACCATGTCCAGCAAAATAACAGAATAAGTTCTGTCAGAACTTATTCTGTCATTTTGCTATTTCACATTCTCCTTAATTTCCTCAAGAGTGTGAAGAATATAGTATCTAAACATTCATTCTCCTTCCACTGTAACACGTCTTCCAATTTGGATTTTTCACCGCATTTCTTCCCTTTGGGGAGACCTACAGAAGGAAGACTAACAAGTTTTTGCACAGGTCTCATTTCAGCTTGTTTTGCCAACTCATCTTTGGCTTGGCAATCCTATCCTATCCTTTTGGCCCCCCCAAAATGTGGCAAGTTATCCTTGACTCCAGATCTTGTTCATCTGGGTAATATTTGAGTCCTCCCCTCGAGCAGGAGTTTAAGGCCTCATGTTAATGGTCTGTCATTTTCTTCCATCATTTAGTTGCTTGTGGGAGCAGGAAGGGGCTGGGGAGTTTGCAACTTGGGGAGACGGAGATCATGGAACTTTATCATCTCTCTTTAATGAACCCTGCCTGCATAACAAGTCCATTCTCCTGAGTTGGGGGATGAGAGTCTCTTCTTGCAGACAAATAGTTGGGGCACTGAGGTTCTCTTGACTTTCACTATGTTCCCCTGCTTCAGGGTCATTGAGCTGGTGTATTGAAAGTACAAGCATTGGGTGTTTCAATTTTCAAGTTTTGTGTGGCATGTTCTCCTTCCCACCTGCCATCCAGGGACTTTATTTGCTACTTAAAAACAAAAACAAACAAACAAACAAGATCTTCTTTCACTTTAACCAAAAGGAAAAGAGGCAAATTCTACGTGTTTTTCTAAATTAGATGCATACTATTTATCTGAGGTTAGAGGGTGGGGCTTCAAGTCAGAAGTTCTCTACATTTTATTTACATCCCCACTCATATCACCAAACCTCAGTGACATCTTCCAGAATTTTCTCGGTCTACTGATTGCCTCACTGTGTTTCTCTCTTGAGAGAGAAAGTCAGGAGTCTATTTCCTGCATCACCTTATAATTTGATAAAACTTGTGTTATATAGGGTTGATATTCTTGAAGTTTGTAGAATACAAACCTTGTAGAATACAACCCTTGCGTGGTTGCAGCGTCAATTATATATCCTTTGCTCTTTTCACTTCATTTTTTGTATTTGGCTTAATTTAGAGGAGGAAAGTTCTGTGGTGGTCCTGTATTTTGACTATCATTTAAAGATCTTTCCAAGTTCATATTGTACATATCCTCTCAGTTGTGAATGCATTGGATTAAGTACAGAAGATTATTTGCATTGAAGTTTTCTAATAGTAAATTGTGCCCTCAAATTATTATTTGAATGTTTTAACCCAGTCTTCTTTTAAAACAATCTTTTTGGGCCATCATTACTACATCTATATACTTATTCCTAAAAGCAGCCCACAGCCCAGAGGAAGATGGAAGATAGGATCTTTTAAACAAAATACATATGATTATTTTCAGTCCTTGAGGAAAGAGGCATAACTACAATAACAACATAATTAGAGCAGACAATTCTATTTAGGTTAGTGAGTGGCACTTTCCTAAAGGTTATCTGTCCATTTTTAGCTTACCTTTGATATCAATAAGAAGAGAGTGAAGAAATGTAATTATTTCCAAGATTCTTTTTTTTTTTAATTTATTTTTTTAGCTAGGCTCCACATCTAGTGTGGAGTACAACATGGGGGTTGAATTCATGAGACCCTGAGACCAAGACCTGAGCTGAGATCAAGACTCAGACACTCAACCAACTGAGCCACTGAGCCTGCCCTAAGTTATTTCTAAATTAAGTTTCCAGAGAGTGACGTTTGTTATTGTTGTTGTTTTACAATATCTTCTACTTAGATATACCCAACTTATGTCCATACACAGAAAGGTCACTTGTGGATTTATATTAATAGTTTTACACTAACATTTCAATAGGAAAATCAGAAAATAGCATTGACAAATCACTTAAGGAAAGAAAATACAAATGACCATTAAAAATAACATTCACAGGGCGCCTGGGTGGCTCAGTGGGTTAAAGCCTCTGCCTTCGGCTCAGGTCATGATCCCAGTGCCCTGGCATCGAGCCCCGCATCGGGCTCTCTGCTTAGCAGGGAGCCTGCTTCCTCCTCTCTCTCTCTCTGCCTGCCTCTCTGCCTACTTGTGATCTCCGTCGGTCAAAAAAATAAATAAAAATCTTAAAAAAAAAAAACATTCACCTCATTAGTTACCAAATGCATTCAAAGAAAAAGAAAATATCATTATTTGCTTATCAAATTCATAAAGGTAAAAAATAATTTTATTCTAAGTGTTGTGAAGAGTATAATGAGATACACTGATATAAATAAAAATGAATATAACCTTGGTAGAATGTAATTTGAAAATACTTAGGCAGAAAAATTTGAAGTTTTTGCTCTGACCTAGACATTCTACTGACAGGAAACCATCCCAAGGAAATGACCAGAGAAGAATATAAGTATTTGTGTACAAGAATATTTATTGCACTATTACTTAAAAGAAGAAAAAAAATCAAAAGCAACCTAATGTCAAGTATTAGAGGAATGCCTAAATAAATTGTATGACTTAAGATGAAATAGTCAGCAATCATTAAAATTGCGTTTTGGAAGAATTTTAGCAACATGGGAAAAGTACAAAATATAACATTAATTGAAAGAAGCAGACTATTCTACTTGTGCTAAATAGCAATGTATCATACACATAAAATAAGCCTGGAAAGAAATACACCAAAATATCATCAGTGACTATCTGGGTTATGAGATAATAGGTAATCTTCATCTTATTCTTTAAATTTTGTTATCTTTTCCAAATGTTCTTTAATGAGCATGCATTCTTTTATAACCCAGTAGATTTAAAAAAAATATTATATTGACATATGCCATATATAATGTCTCTATAACCACATTATGTCCTCAGCAGGACGTTTATACCCCTACAATGACATATAAGGTTTTTAATGATATGTTCCCTACTTACCTCTTTTTATTTTTTACTCTTCTCAAATCTTTCCACTTCTTTTTAGTCATGCTGAACTACTTGCAATCTCTGCGATTGTGTTTATCTACAGATGCTGGGGGTTTTTGTTCTTGTTGTTGGGTTTTTTTTGTTTTGTTTTTTTCCTGGAATGCTGTGATCTTGATTTCAGGAGCAAAGACATTCATTCTTTTGGAGGAGAGACTTGTAAGAACAAGACAGGGCCTAAAATCTGGGAGGTCCTGGGATATCAGGCAAAACACCAAGACACAAACTCAGGCAGAGAAATAAGGTGGAACCCCAGTCCCCAGAATCTAGACACCAAAAATCGCACTAACTTAGTAAACCACAAATGCACTGAAACTTTCTGAGTCCTGGCTAGAGCTACTTCATGCTGAGTCCGTAATGCTTCCTAAAACACTTCAGTCCTGCTCCCTAAGAAGTAGACTTATTTTCGTTTAAAGACAAAGTCTAAATAAATAAGCAAACAATCAAATAAATTAATAAATACAAACTCAAATTCTAAAGCTAAATTTTAAAAATGACTGGCAATTATTACATCATTGTTTATCTTCATGAGAAGGAATGTTGAAGAATTATATCCTTAATCCTTACTGAATAATCATGTAGGTCAACCTCTGGCAAGCTTCTCCAAAATATGGGCTTCTCAACCTTTTTCACATTTTGGAGCACGTAGAAAATGGCGTTTATATGGCAGTCAAGTGTATATCCATGAGGACGCTTGTGGACAAAGACGACCCGACTTGGGTCTCTGCAGGCCCCAAGCCCTGCCCAGTTTCCCTTACGGCTGAGATGATCATTATCTCTGCTCTCCTGAGACACATTCCCTGCACAGCAGCTCTGATCTACATCATTCCAAGTGGAGGCACATCTAGTCTGTTTGGAAATGTCCCCAGGAGAAGAGTTTCTACCCTTCTTCCCCAGGTAAACTTTTCCCTCAGATTTTGCTGCATGAATACTAGCCAAAGATTCCTTATTTTAAACCACATACTAATCTAGCTTATTTTAAGGACTTTATTTTAGGTGTATGGCCATGATCACATACTTTAAAAAAGCAATCTTCAGTCACTTTCTTTTGTATAACACCCTCATCTGATGCATACCTGACATACGGGGACCAGACTATCACTTGCATTTTCACTGATTGCTTAATAAGTATCTTTTCAATCAGGAGTCAGCAAAATTCTAGAGGTAGATACAGAAGTAAATCAGTTAGAATCAGCCAACAGTTATTTTCCTCCATTTGTGTGGGACCCTATCATATATACTTGGGGAGGGAACAAGGAACAAAAGAAAAAGAAGACATGACAAGTTTGTGTGGACTACTGTCTTCTGGTGTTTTATTATTCATTAAAAACAGACTTGTTTCCCCCTTTCTTATCCTCTGCTAAAGGACTAGCCCTAAGTCTCCTGCTTAATTTTGGTGATTGTATTTCAAAGGGTTAACGAATATGGTCAAAGGCATTTATCTGGAAGCACTGATAGGCTGCTTATTTTTTTTTTAAGATTTTATTTATTTATTTGACAGAGAGAGAGAGACAGTGAGAGAGGGAACACAAACAGGCAGAGTGGGAGAGGGAGAAGCAGGCTTCCCGCCGAGCAGTTAACCAGATGTGGGGCTCAATCCCCGGTCTGGGATCATGACCTGAGCCAAAGGCAGACGCTTAATGACTGAGCCACCCAGGCGCCCCTAGGCTGCTTATTTTTAAGGGAATAATGTAATGCTATCTGTTACAAACCTCTTGGGTTTCATTTCTTTCCACCAAGGATAGGAATACAATCAAGTATCTTTTGACTTTTTAAAATTGCTGTTTACCTGAATTAGTTCCTACCATGAGCGGCTAATGGGAAGGAGTGGCAGTCTAGACTTTAGGTTTGCTGTTTTTTTCTGCTCCTCTTCTCTCCCTCACCCCCATTCTCCACTGTAGAAGTATCTGTGCTTAAAGCTGTGTAAGCATGTATTTTTTTTTCCTGCCACCAAATACTTCCTTAAAATGATACATATGTCCCTTATACTAGAAAGTATTGGCTACTGCTCCTTGCTTAGTACCTGTTTTCTTGATAAGTAATACTTAGTCCTAACAATGACAGTGACAGCAATATACAAGAATTTCAAAAAGTGGATTTAGATAAATTACCTACTCCATGCATCCTAAAGGACATTTAGACAGAGGAGAAGAAGAGCTTTCTCATCATAACTTTTTAACAGAAACTAGTGATTATATGGGATCTGTATTTTTTTTCAGTGCATATAAACTGTGTTATTTGCCATAGGTTTATAGAGTGGGATGTATGGGCAGGATTTTATGAAGCTGTTTTCTTTCATCTTAGTCAACAGGCTTACAGTTTGGTTACCTGCCAACGGATCAGAGGTGGGGCCTTGTATTATGGCTTTATAGGGCAATCAGCTCGGTTTTTTTAGACCGTGTAGATAACTGAAAGCAAGGCCAGCCCACAGCCTAGTCAGCCATGTTTTTCTTATTTTAAAAATAGCTAAATTATACCCAGCGACTTTTCTCCTAGGTATTTAGCCAAGAAAAATGAAAACACATATCCACACAAAAACTTGTGCACAAATGTGAATACTAACATTATTTGTAGTAGGCAAAAAAGGAAAGCAATCCAAATGTCCATCAGCTAATGGTATATCCATACAATAGAATATTATTCAGCAATAAAGAGCAATGAAGTACATACTACAACATAGATGTGCCTCAAAACCATTTTGGTAAGTGAAAGAAGCTAGTCACAAAACACCGTGGCTCCATTAATATGAAATGTTCAGAATAGGCAAATCTATAAAGACAGAAGTAGAATAGGTTGCCACAGCTGGGGGGGGGGGCGGTGAGGAAAAAGGGGAAATGACTATTAATAGGTATGGGGTTTCTTTTGGGAGAGATAAGAATGTTTTAAAATTGGTTGTGGTGATGTTTGCACAACTCTGACAATAACATTGAGAACCACTGAATTGTACACTTTAAATAGATTAATTGTAAGGTATGTGAATTATATTCCAATAAAGCTGTTATTATAATAATAGCTCAATTATAACTCTCTACCCAGTAAGAGTGGGTGGGGAATAGTGATTTCCTTCCAAAGAGTGTACTATAGAAAGGGGGTGGGGGGAGTCACTATAGGGTGGATAAAGCTGACAAACACGGCTGATATTGTATGTTGAGAATGCCACTTTACCTCGTGTTCTTTCTCCCCAAAACCCATATCTAGTCTAAAGATGAGTAAAACATCAGACAAATCCCAACTGAGACACATTCTACAAAATATCTGAGTAGTACTCTTCAGAACTGTCAAGGTCATCAAAAACGAAGAAAGTCTATTAGAGCCAAGGAGACCTGAGGACTGAGTGTAATGTGATATCCTGGGCAAAATCCTAGAATAGAAAAGGGACATTAGGTAAAAACTAAGGAAATCTGAATGATGTATAGTCTTTAATAATAATAGATCAATAGTCATCCATTAATCGTGGCAAATTTACCACATGACAAAGTTACCATACTAATGTAACTGAGCCTCAGTTTCTCATCTCTACAGTGGGGATAATAATACTGCCTACCTCCTTGGTTTGGGGAATTTAAATGATTGAAGCTATTTGTTATATAATGTTTCAACAGTGCCTGACAAATGGTTAAGTGCTCAAAAATTGCTAGCTACCCACATTTTTTTCAGGTATTTTATTTTAAAATAAGACAGTGACTAAGAAAAAAGTCTACCAAGTGCAAATGTAATTCTGTAAGAAATTCAGAAATGCTGTCCTTTTTACAGTGTTTATTAAGTAAATAAGTGCCTGTTTCAGGAGGAGGTGATATGGAATGGAATATGTAGGTAAATTTTCTCTTTAAACCATCTACATTTTAGATGGACTGGAAAGGAAATGAAAGAAGATATATACCCGAGGGGGAAAAGACAAAGTCAATACATTATTGTGAATTCAGAATTAGTGGGGGACAAATATATAAGAAATGTACTGCTCCCTCCCATAGAACCTCATGACAGAACAAGTAAATAGCAAAATTGGTTTTAATTACAGTTTTTTTCACTATTACTCACCTTTATCTAATGGCCATCCTTGGGGGCACTAACATCTCCTTGGGAAACTGCACAAGAAGTTCTAAAAATGACTAGTCCCCAAACAAAAAACACCTGGCTACAAATATTACATACATATAAAAGATCAATCCTAAATACTAAATGCCCAGATAAATGACAAATAAATAAAAATATTTTTTTAGTATACATATGTCTCAAATATTGCATGAGAATACTTCTTACTAGACAAGTATTCATTTTTTATCTGAAATTTATATGTAACCAGTGTCCTGTATTTTTATTTGCTAAACCTGGCAATTTTACCCAAGGGTAAGTATGCTTTTCAATGTTTATGATATTTTCTTTCTAAAATTATCATAAGAAACTTAGGAAGATGAACAGCAGCCCCTTTGCCTCCCTCCTACATGTTCTAAGCAACAATTACAGAAGGCATAGTAAGAATGTTTTCTTTCTATAAAGGTCACTGACTTGTAGGGAAAAAAAATTAGAAGTTATAGCAATTCTATCTTTAAAGAAATAGAAATTTAATAAATCACCAGCTCCCTCAAATAAATTCAAGAAAGAAAATGGAGAAAATGTGAATACATGCAAGAGAAACAGAGAGGGAGAAGAGCAGACATAGAGACAGAGAGAGGCATACAGACAGACACAGAAAGACAGACCAGGGCAACAGGCAGAGGAGGGAAAAGGGGCTGGAGAAGACATTGTAGCTGGGAGATGCGTCAGTGGAGACTCAGGGTTTATGGAGGCTGTGGGCTTCAGTGGGCAGAGGGGCTGGGAGGTGAGGTCACAACAGCCTGACCACCATCCCACTGAGGACCAGATGCATGTACACCAAGGAGTGGATGGGAAGGGATCCTGCCTAGGCTGCTGCCAAGGAATCGTTTGCTTTCAGCCCAGAAGAGACTGTTGGCCATGAAGAAAGGAAGGAGGGAAAGCAGTGGGAGAGGAAAGGAAGGAGAAGAGGAGGGAGGGAGGAAGAGGTGCCCAGCTTTCTCTTTAGTTATATGTAATGTTTTATCTATCCCGGCAAAAGAGACACTTTTTTTTTTCCTAAAAAATGGGTGATCTCAAGTTTGGCTTGGAAATTAAATCGGTCTCTGTCTCTATCTTTCTTTCTCTCTCCCACAACCCTCCCACCACACACACAGGCACACACATGCACGCACACCCCATGATTACACCGTACATGTCTGACCCTGACTCTGTTCAGCTTCATGTTCAGCATCCTTGAACTTGGCCAAGTGGCAAAGGTGAGGAAGAACTGAGTCACCAAAGATAAAGTATAATTTAAGTAATCCATCTATAAATCATAAAAATTTAGTTGTACATTAAATTGTTACCAGCCCTAAAGAGTCAGACTTTGAGAAAAGATTTTGAGCTGCTAAGTTTTGGAGGCTTCAAAAAAATGAAGAAGTATATAATAGCATTTACTACTGAGGATGGGGAAATTAGTTTCTCTCCTGTGTACCTTTTTAAAAGCACATGGATATGGACATTTTAGAGAAAAGTTTCCATACATATTACCATAAGAAAACATAAATATGATCTTGGTTAAAACATGGACATATCAAAACTTTTATATGTGCCCCAAATGTCTGGAGAGAAAAATGCCTAAAATCAAGAAGCAAGGATGGTAAGAGGAGTATTTGGGGTTGTTTAATTTAGAAGGAAGCCTGGATAATAGCCAATAAATTTCTTGGCTTTAAATAAGACCTTGGTGACATGTTTCATTTTGATTTCTGAGATTAATTAATTATGGGAAAAACCTTAGAATTTATTTAAAGGGTCACATGGGAAAAGTCATACACCAGTTAGAGGGGTTTGGTCTGAGATTGAGGAGTTCCAAGATAGGATGACTGGCATGTGGAAAATTACTAAGAAACAAATAATGGCTAATGTTCTTGCTTTCCAAATTAGAAAGGAGGAATTATTTTTGATACTGCTGTAGAGATCATTAGAACCTTTACAAACTATTTTGGGAAAGAACTTGGTGTACAGCAAGCCCGGGAAACTTTCCTGTATTTTCAGTGTTGTATCTCCGGCATCTAGTACAATGCTGAGTGTATGTATATCTATCATATATGATATGTGTGTGTGTGTGTGTGTATGTGTATCACAATAGATTGTATCACCAAACCCTTAAATGGAAGACAGAAAATTTAAGAGCAGCTTTGAATTCTGATAAATGGAGAAACTGGAAAATTAATTAAACGGTTAAATGAAGAAAGAAATACAGATAATTCTACTAGTTTGGAAATGGTTTTGTCGATTTAGGTTTTTAAGCATTTGGTAAGATAACTGCAAAAAAATACTATGAAAATGAGTGCAGCCAAACATCAGACTTAAAGTCTGATACAGAAACCTACTGCAGCTCAGTTGAAATTCAAAATGCAAAGGTGAAGATTTAATTTTGGTCTGTCTTTATCTGTGTCTGACAACAGTTCCACATGCTTCATTTGCTTTTCAATTTTTGTTGTAAGCTATAGAATATTCAAGAGATTTTTCTACCATGAAATGCACCCAGAAGACAAACACATACACACAGACAGACACTTTTTTTAAAGGAAAAATATAAGACATGAGCAAAAGCTCTCATCTAGAAGCTAAATTTTAGCTCATCTCCTCTCTCCTGGTTAGTCTGAGATTTTCTGCAAAATAATAAAAATAATGGCAATGTCACATGTCTGGTCACATACTCATTCTTCTTTTTCTACTTCCCTCTTTATCTTATGCCTCTCTGTCAGAATTCTTTTTACAACTTCTGATTGTTTTTTAAAAGTTTTACCAGTAGTGTGTTATAAAAAGTCATGTTAATAGCTTGTTCCCTTTATTAATCACTACTTTTACGGGGAAAATCTTTAGCCATGATTTAATTCTTTTTTTATACCAGACATCCCTTGCCCAATCTCCCTGCAACTCCAGATTTTGCAGCTTTCCACATACATTGCTTCATATTTTCCAGTGAAAAAGATCACTTTTTTAGAATCACCATTTTGTGAATGTTTCTCTTCTTACAGAAAATTCTGCAGAAGCTTAATTCATCCCAACCAAGAGCATCAGTTTAGGTAAGCGAATCCTCAAATATACAATGTTTTCTATTTGGCACAAGGAAGAGTTTTGAGGAAAATAATCAAATAATTCTCAAAACTTATAGAGTAAATAGCTGTAGTTTCATCAAAAATCATCAGCTTTTTAATTAGAGCAAAGCACTGAGTTATATTCTACAATATGTACTCTTCCACTTAAAACTGCTCACTGTAGCAAGACTCTGAAAAATACCTTCTTGCAAATCGTATCTCATGATTTTATCACATCCATGCCAAGAGTAAAACTTTCACTTTTGTGCATCATAATAAGTGGACTTGTATTCTTCTCCCTAATTTAGGAAGACTATTTATTCAGTAGCTATATTTTTTTGGCGCTGTATCGGGATACAGGTGCAGTTCCTTTCTAGATTTCACATTGTCTGGAATGTTCCATGTTGTGATCCAAAATACACTTTATGTTCCACAAATGAGAGGAAGAGTTTAGAGGCCCGGATTCTTTTAGAAAAGTACTTTTTTCTTCTTGGAAAAAATTCAGTGTTTTACCTATTTTATTCACACTTTCATGATGAATGGGATACTCTTCCCCATATCTTATAGTTTTTCTCTCTGTAAAAATGCCACATGAAAAAGATACACAAACTTCTGAAAAATTCAGAAAATATTAAGAGAAGAAAGATCATGGGTATTCCATAAGGCCTTTCAACAATTTGTAGGATCTATCTTCAAGTTGTTAGCCAATTTTAAATTTTACAGAAGTTTTGCATCTGGGGCACCTGGGTGGCTCAGTGGGTTAAAGCCTCTGCCTTCCGCTCAGGTCATGATCTCAGGGTCCTGGGATTGAGCCCCGCATTGGGCTCTCTGCTCGGCAGGGAGCCTGCTTCCTCCTCTCTCTCTGCCTGCCTCTCTGCCTACTTGTGATCGCTGTCTTTCAAATAAGTAAATAAAATCTTCTAAAAAGAAGTTTTGCATCTGCTTTTTTTTTTTTTTTGCATCTGCTTTTTAAAGAATATATTTCTCATCCTCCATTTTTGACCTCCTATGTTAGAAGGCCAGTTTTGTTAATTACTATTGCTCCTCAAAAACAGCCAAGAATTTGATGATGTGAACTTGGGTGGGGGAGGGGGAATTCAGAAGTAAAAATATCTGCTGGGATATAATAGAGGGAAGAGGGTCAAAAGGAGTCAGCATAAAAACAATTTGTGCCTTAAATATGTAATACAAAGCTTAAATTGCTTTGAATTTCTGCAGATTATTGAAGTTATTTAAATAAATTTCACCCGACTAGTCCTCTAAAGACTTTCCAGGATTTTTTTTTGTCTGAAAGGTTAATTAAGGGCTTGCAAGTGTTGAGAAAAGTATCAGGATATAATAAATGTTCACTGGTATCTGTATTTTAGGTTTAGATTATAACTCTTAAATATTCTCTACCTTTTTAGTTTGAATAAAATCATGGCAAACTCTTTCCCTCAAAATACAATAATAAACTAACAGTAATCAAGACCTCAGATATTATAAAAATATTATCTTTTATCATATGATGCATCTAGGGTCCCTAAGCTATTGTGTTTCAATATTTAATTAATCATTTCTGAAGACAAACGTTTCCTTTTTTTCAAATTAAACAAACAAACACATGAGGTCTTATTTAATATTGAATTGGTGACATATTACAGGATCTCAGGTTTGTTATTTTTTTCTAAGCAATATTCATTTTGGATGGGTGCTGGGCTAACATGTTTATGACTTCCATTGCCACCTATGTTTTTGTTTGGTGGTGTTTTTGACAATCAGTCCCCTGCCTGATGGCCCAGGTGACTTCAACTTAGATGTTTTCTTCACAATTTTCAATTACATTTATCAAAATGACAACACGTGTCACCCTTCACTGTTTTTATCCACTAAACATTAGCTAATTCTTTAGACAGGGAATTTTTTGCATGGATCTAGAAAAAGAGAGACAGGGATATCCGTTGCCAAACATAATGGAATAAATTATAATCATATTTTTGTAAGCAACTTGTAGATATGTGCTGCAAATTTTCCTAATTAATGTTACTTGATTTCTCCAGCAATTCACTTCAGAAATTACACTTTCTCCCACAATACAAAAAAGTAATGTCACAAAGGTGAATTCTAAGATACATATTGACAATAAAGGGCCGTAAGCACACAGTGGGCAAAAGTCCTAGCAAACTTGAAAAATATTTAACTGAACAATAATGGAGCAATGCCAAATGCTAAAAGTCACCAAAGATAATTTTAATTGTTGTAGATATAATGGTGCTCAATGACAGCTGTTTTGGAACAAAAAGGTTATTTCCTGCAAATTTCAGTAAGTTTTCTCCTAAAATAAACTCTCATTGATTGTTAAAATTACCAATTGTCCTTAATGGCAAATGGACACCAATGTTGGCTAATAACTTTGAGTATGGAGTCATTCCTACATGTTGATTTGTAAACACTATCTGGAGGAAAAATTAAAAAGACATAATGTAGCCCAGTGTTATTTCTCCCTATGGAGATATTACAGGGCTCTTATGTAAGAGAAGTAGTTGAAAAAAATATCTCAAGCAAAAAGTACTTACGAACTGAATGTTGCAACTTTCCCAGTAAGCACAGCTTCCTCTCTCCTTTCCCCTCTTTTTTTGGAAATGACAAGAATAAGCTTTTTTAAAACCTAAATTTTGCTAAATTAAAAGTAAAAAATCTTAGTTATTTAAGAAAAGATACATAACTTATCAGCAAATAAAAATGTATTTTGTGTGTTGGCCTAATAGCACTAGAATAAACTACTTTAGATGTTGTGTTTATTTGTACATTTAAGTCTATTTTTAACTTTATTTTGACCCAAGGTTATAATTTTATATATTACGCATAATGGTCCAATGTTATTTCTTGGCCTTATAAATTTTTAAAATCTGACAACTACTTGAGAAAAAGTAATGAGGGGAAATATAAAGATAAAGAGGGAAAGATTCTTTTTCTTGAATCCAGAGACATAGTCGTTTACTCATTTACTATGAATTCATTATATTGCATCAACTTTTCTAATTAGGAAAATAATATGTATTCATTATTTTTAAAACTGAAAAGTGCAGAAAAAGATAAAGAATCACCTTGAATACATCTCACCACCCAGAGATAACCACTGTTTAAAAAGTAAACTTATTTTTCCCTCCACATTTTTCTATGCATGTGTACATACAGATATATTTTTAAACAAAATGTAGAGAGCTTCTTTGGTCCTTTTTGTTTGTTTGGTTTGGTTTGATTTTTTTTTTTTATTTTTAAGAGACGGAGGGGTGGAGGGGCAGAGGAGGAGGGGGAGAGAGAGTCTTAAGCAGGCTCCACTCTAAGCCCAGCTCCAAGCTTGATATGGGGCTCCATCTCACAACCTTGAGATCATGACCTGAGCAAAGCCAAAAGTTGGACACTTAACCCACTGAGCCACCCAGGTGCCCCACATCTTGTTTTGTTTGTTTGTTTGTTTGTTTTTCCACATCTTGTTTCTTTTTTTTTTTTTTAAGATTTTAGTTATCAGTTTAACAATGATGAGAAAAGAACTGAGATTTTTTTTTAAATCCCATTGTCCTTAGAATTACCATTATCCTTAGATATTTAAGATTTTTATTTCATTCTATTTCTGTCTATGGGATCCACAGCATTCAATTACATATTCTTGTGAGGTAGTATTCCAGTATTTTCTACTTAAGTCTTCCTTTTAAGAACACTTGATTTTTAGCAAAATATTTATGTAAGTCATTTCATGTCAAAATGATGCATTAAACCTATGTTTTTAAAAGATTGAAAAGGTAAAGAGAAAATTTGTATGAGGCTTAGTCCTCTCAAACAAGAAATTAAACATGGAAGTAATTTAATACAGTCACTAGTGTTTGCCAATCAAAAGTTTTAGAAATTACTTGTTTTGTTTCACTCTCTTTTGTAAGATACACTTAAAAAGTATTTGGTAGTAATACAAACTATCAAAAGAATAGATCTGTGTGTTCTGACATGAAAAGAACTTATTAAGTGAAAATTTCGTGGAGCAATGCATTTTAAATAATTTATGCCAAACAGCTGTGAAAGAGCCTGTACTAAACTACATAAGTCCTTCCACACTTATGAAAATGCATAGAGAAGAAATTAGTGAGAAACGCCTCAATCCGGGAAGGGAAGTGGAAGTGAGGAGGTAGTAAGGGGGAACTCTTATAATACATTCTAGATATTTCTGTATTCCTTTAAAAAAATAAATTCTTGCAACAAAAATAAATTCTTACTGGTATAATCATTTTTAAATGGAAGAAATTATGGTGATTCAACACCAGATTACCATTTATATTGGCCACTTACTTCTCTGAATTCTAGTAATTTCTGTAATCTCTTCTAAGAAAGTTGAGAGCTCCTAAAGAAGCTACAGGCATGGTACTTTGCATTTTCCCACACAACCCTAGCATTAGGGCCTTCACACAAGTCATAGTATGTCTGTCTTCAATGTATAAAATTATGAACTAGGGTATGAGTTAGATGTCACTCCATTACCACTCATCATCTTTTGGAAAGGAATGTACAAAGACCTCTGGTTATGAATTTCATCATAAGTCCTTTATAACCAAGAAACGTTGGATTGTATTGTCCTTTCTAGTACAGTTACTAGAAGCTCAGTTTAAGTCAAGTTGAACCACATTTGCATGTATTTTTAAAAAGACAAGACCAGGGAGAACTGAAAGTAATAATTTCTAGTAACCAAGTAGGATCAGCTAAGAGCTCATCAATGGGCACCATATATTGTGCCACAAAAGAACTCTGGGCATATACTACACCTTCTTTATCCATTCATCTGTTGATGGACGTCTGGGCTTTTTCCATAGTTTGGCTATTGTGGACATCATTGCTATAAACACTGGGGTGCATGTGCCCCTTTAGATCACTATGTTTGCATTCTTCGGGTAAATACCTAATAGTGCAATTGCTGGGTCATAGTGTAGTTCTATTTTTAACTTTTTGAGGCACCTCCATACTGTTTTCCAGAGTAGCTGCACCAGCTTGCATTCCCACCAACAGTGTAAGAGGTTTCCCCTTTCTCTGCGTCCTCACCAACATTTGTTGTTTCCTGACTTGTTAATTTTAGCCATTCTGATTGGCATGAGGTGGTATCTCATTGTGGTTTTGATTTGTATTTCTCTGATGCTGAGTGTTGTTGAGCAAACCTCTTTCTTCTTAAAACCAAAAATAAAACCCTACAACCCACCTTGTTTAGTCTCAGTGTCCCCTTTGTAAAATCTACCCTCCTTATTTCACTGATAATTGTCTCTAAAGAGGTGTCTACATACATTATCTGTACTTTCTTGCCACAACTGGTAACCAGAAAAGGCTAAGAGACTGGACTCAGAAGTAGTTAAGAGCTGAGTTATCTTTGATCTGCTGCATACTGGTTTTGTGGCTCTGCTCAGGGCCTCTGTCTGTCTCAACTTCCTCATCTGTAATGTGAGGATGATAATAATAATAAGACTACCTTCCCTCAGAAGGCTGTAGTGAAGAATAAAGAGCATGACATTTACAGTGCTTGGCACATAGCAGGTGCTCAATAAATGTTCCCAACTGATACAGCTTCTGCCTTGATGTCACCAGTCACCAGGCCTGCCTTAACTGACCTCTCTGTGACATCTGAGAGTACTATGTCCTTTTTCTGTTGACCATCATTATATCAAGCTATTGTTCTCATTTTCCTTTTCTCTGCTTGGGCTGTTCCTTCTCAGATTCCACCTATCCCTAAAAAGCTCACCCTCTCCAGAGATTTCTCCTCAGCCTCCTTGCCTTCTTGCTGTCCCTGACAATCTCATTCACATCAGTGAGTTCGGTTGCTAGGTGAACAATGACAACTCCACATTTTATTTCCATCCCAGACTCCTTTCCAAAGTTATAGATCGCCAATCATCTACAGACACCTTGCCTCACAAACACCTAAAACTTAACATGTCTCAAACTGAGCCCATCAATTGCTCAAGTCAAAAACCCAAGCATTAGCTTAGACTTAGGGTCTCTAGTGCAAAGGTTTTTGGGGTTTCTTTGTTTTTGTGCTTTTTAAAAGCCTTGGATCCTACCTCTTAAATATTTTTGTATGGCTAGACTGTACTCATCCTTCAAGATTAAGCTCAGGTATTACAACTTTGGGAAGCCTTCCCATTAACCCCTCCCCCCACACCTTTCCAACCTGTTAAGATTTCTCCCCCTTTCCAGTACCCCATGGCACCATGGAACAACATTTTCAAGCACTTACCATACACCACACTTACCAAGGTACTCTAGCTTTTTTTTTTTTTTCCCTTAACTTATCTGCCTCTGGCCCTTCCACAGGACTGTGAATTCCCTAAAAGCAGGGTTTTTGCCCTTTGCCTAACACAGTGAGTGGCGAAAAGGATGTGCAGTAAGGATTGGAAAGTCAACTTCTATTAGCCCACTGTTGAGCTTGATTCCACTGCTTTTGTAGTAGTACTACTAATAGTCTGGAATTTAGCAACATGATGGAGGGAAGCTCAATGACATTACAAACAATCTACAAAACAGTAAATCTGGTCCTAGATAAGGAAGAGTTAACTATACGCTAGAGTTCAAGGGAGCCTTGCCAAACCAATAAATTACTTGGTGTTTACTGAATACCAACTGTTTTCCCCACATACTGAATATGTTTACTATTTCCATGGCTCACATTTCTTACTAAGAGTAATTGGAATTAAACTTTTTTTTTTTTTTTTCCGTGAGAAGGAAGAGATTCTTTTGGTAAGATATCATCTTAAATGATGGCTCTTAAATACTTGAAAAGGCAGTTCTTCCCTTTCTTTATTGGGACTTGTACTCTCTACTTCATATGATAAAGAACAACATTAAAAATCTGGCCTTATATTTTGAATTATAAAAAAATTTTTCAGTTGTGTACAAGAAGTGCTCCCAAGTCAGGGAAGGAGAAAAGGAGCCAAGGTTGGGAACCAGGAAGAGAATTTGGCATTATTTGAAATATTCCATTTTTTGTAAGAGAAAACAATGTTCATGAAGAATTTGAGTGGTTAAGAATAAAACTTAAAATATCACCTAGGAGGCTTTTCTCTCACTCTCTCTCTCTTTCTTTCTTCCTTTCTCTTCTTTCCTTTTTTTATGGAGAGAGAGAAAGTGTTGGGGAGGGGCAGAGGGAGAGAGAGAATCTCAAGCAGGCTCCACACCCAGCATGGAGCCTGATGCCAGTTTGATCTCATGGACCCTGAGATCATGACCTGAGCCGAAATCAAGAGTAAGCCAGCCGCCCCAAAATATCATCTAGGATGCTTCTTAAGTCAAAAATTCATGAGTTCAGGGTGCCTGGGTGGCTCAGTGGGTTAAGCCGCTGCCTTCAGCTCAGGTCATGATCTCAGGGTCCTGGGATTGAGTCCCGCATTGGGCTCTCTGCTCAGCAGGGAGCCTGCTTCCCTCTCTCTCTCTCTGCCTGCCTCTCTGCTTATTTGTGATCTCTCTCTGTCAAATAAATAAATAAAATCTTAAAAAAAAAAATTCATGAGTTCAATCATGTGGCTCTGATTAGTCTAGGAATCCTGGATTCTACCTTTCTAGGATTAGAAACAAGCACATAAACAAAACCAAAAACAAAACACTAAGTGTTTAATATACAGCCAGGTTTGAGAACCACTGATTATTGATTTATATATAGAAATTTTTTGAGTAATCCTGAAACTTAACAGTAAATACTTTTATAAAAAAATAAACAAACAAGAAAAGTAGCCCCCCCACCCCCAAAAAATCACTGATGAAAATTTGCAGCTTAAACCACCACAAATACTTAGCATTAAAACGATTGTTAACTTGCCAGAATTCTGGAACTTTTCTTAGTTAGAAGTAGTCACTAATTATATCACAGTGTTTGTATCAGATAATTTTCCTTTTTTCTCTGAAAATGGAAATAAGGACCTATTAAATCTACGGCTATTAGCCAGTATCTAATTTTTAGGTATCATAAATAGACAAAATTGCACTTGATCCATTGATTGATTTCCAAATATTTGTTGAGTACCTACTAGACACCAGGCACATAAGCATTTTTTTATGTAAAATATCATGATTTGGGGGTTCTTCCTGTTTGGAATAGAGTGTTATTTTCAATAGTAATTCAATAAATGTGCATTGACTTGCTGATTAAATTTAGTGTCAAAAATACTATTATTTGAGCTCTTTTGAAATCTACAAGAATGCTGTCAGAAAGTTGCATTGTTAGAACAAGTAAGTATCAGGAAATACCCTTGGTAGTGGTGGTACTTTAGTGATATAAAATATAAAAACTATTGGAGGATCATAATATAAAGTTGAACAATACACTGAATCTTTTTTAAACCAAAAAAGCCAATCTAAAGGGACTGTATTACACACATTTAAACTAGAAATGTGCTTTTTGAGATTAATCACATAATTTTCAACTCAACTTGTGAAGAGAGGGCCAAATGGTGATCCATTCTGGAAAATAAACCATTATAGTAAATCCATTATAATATTACAGTGAAATGAAGTGTTTGACTTTTAATCCAAGGTAGTAGACTAAGTACATATATTTACCAACCTTCACTACCATTAAAAGCAATTAAAATGATGAAGGCCACTGCTAGTTCCTAAAGCACTTCTGTGTGGATTAGAAAAAGTCCCTCACATTTGGGGCCAGTGTGTGGCTCAATCAGTTAGGCATCTGACTCTTGATTTTGGCTCAGGTCATGATCTCGGGGGTTGTGAGATTGAGCCTGGCATCAGATTCTGTGCAGGGCATAGGGCCTGCTTGAGATTCTTTCTCCCTCACCCTCTGCCCCTCCCCCCTAAAAAAAAGTCACCCCTTCTTTTAGGTAGAATGAGTGTATGGCTAAGATTTTAGACCCTTTTTGTCCACTAAGCTGGCCTCTCTGGGCACAATTATAACAACCTGCTGAACCCCAAGACTAACAGTGACATTACAAGGCAGGAGGGTGAAGAAGGGAAAAATAAAAATATGTTAATTCTTATTCAGTAAAGGAAAGATATGAATATTTTTTCTCAACATTTTAAAAATGGAAATTTAATTCACATATCATAAAATTCAGCCTTTTAAATGAACAATTCAGTGGATTTTAGTATATTTAGTAAAGGCATTCAACCATCATCATTGTCTAATTCCAGAATATTTCATCACCCCCCCAAAAGAAACTATACCCATTTACAATTTTTTTTTATGTTCAGTAGCCAACATATAAGTATATCATTCATTTTTGATGTAGTGTTCAAAGACACATTAGATGCATATAACCCTCAGTGCTTTATTTTCTCCTCTCCTTTCTAATCTACTTTATGTCGCTATGGATTTGACTATTCTGAACATTTCATATAAATGGTGTTCAACGATATAAGGTCTTTTATGACTGACTTCTTTCACTTGGCGTAATTTTTTTGAAGCTCATATATTTCATAGCATGCAGCAGCCCCTCATTCATTTGTACTGCTGAATAATATTCCACTGTATATACACATCACCTTCTGTTTACTCATTCATTAGTTGCTGGACATCTGGATGGTTTCCACATTTTTGTTTCCTACAACCAACACTGTTATGAGCATTGGCATTCAAGTGGCTTGACTTTTTACAAAAAGCTTATATGACTTCTGTAATTTTTAAAGTAATTAGAAAGAAAAAGAAAAAAGTCATTATTTACGTAAAAGTTCAAGGCTGTGATTTATTTTTCTTTTCTATTTTGTTTTTGTTTTTCCACTTGGATGTAAATATCTTTTCATTGTGCGGTCAGATTGACTTTGCCCATATGTTATGATTGTTATTGATCTTATGGTTTATAAATGTTTGTTTTGTTTCATGTGACATTACATGCATTAAGTATGTAATAGAATATATTAAAATGTGCTTTTGAATGTCTGGAGATACTATAGGATTATACTGAATTACTGAAGTTTTACTGAAAGAATCGATGGATAATTACAGGGCATTTAAAACAGAAAAATAGTTTGGGGAGGAAAAAATCTCCATATATCCATGTTATGGTGGTAGAAAGAGAGGCTGCAAAGATATTAATGTCAACAAAGTATCAGTCTTCAGTAAGTACAGGGTTCCCCTTAACTCCCTCCCCCACCTCCTCCCAAGAGTGTATAGCAGTTTCTAAACGTAAACAGTTGACCCTTGAACTGTATAACTTTTTTCATAAATATAGTACAGTAACTGTAAATATATTTTCTCTTATGATTTTCTTAGTAACATTTTCTTTCCCTAGCTTATTTTATTGTAAGAATACAGTGTATAATACATATAACATACCAAATATTTGTTCATGGACTATGATGTGATCAGTAAGGTTTGGGGGAATCACTGCTACAAGCAGATTTTCAACTGCATGGGAGACCCTTAACCTCCACATTGGTAAAAGGTCAACAGTACATGCAATTCATGACCAACCAGTTACTCAAACATTTAAATTGCAGTAGAAATGCAAAACAGAAGGAAAGTCTATCCTGTACCAGAGCGTCCCCCCCAGACAGGTTTCACTCCCAAATGTCATGTCCTAGATGTATGAAAAAATGCCCCTTTAGGTGTCAGGTGCTTGAGAAATAGGCAATGCAGGTGCTGGAAAACCTCTTCTAGGCAAGGGAAAAAGGGAAATTCTATTACTGAAAAATCACAGAGGGAAGAGAATATCTAAAATAACTCTCATAGGAAGCACAGCTCTGGAGCCCCAGGGTCAAACTTCCCCATCAGTCCTCAGACTCTGCTCAAAACAGAAATTGTGTATCATCAGTAGCTGTTCCCAGTGTCAAAAGCAAAGTTGCCCCATGGGTTCAAAAGTTCAAAACAAAATTATGTTCACAAAAACCAGAAAAAAACTTAGGTAGCCAGTGACTACCTAAGTAAGGTTAAAATGAGTACAGAGCCTGGGGATTTACATACTAATCAATTTTGTAGGACCTAAATAATGAAAATACAACTTCTAAAGGTAATTGAGTCTATCACACTATTGCTATTACAATAACAAAAATTTATTGAGCCCTTACCACTTGTCATGTAAGGCATACTATGAGCTAGGGCTACAACAGTGAATAGAAAACCCCTTCCTTAAGGGGTAAATGGGAAATCTCTGTATCTTAATGTTAATTTTGCTGTGAATCTAAAGCTGCTCTAAATAATAAAGTTTTACAAAAATCCCTACCTTCATGGAGTTTACATTCTACTGTAGGGAGACAAACAATGAACAAAAGTTTAAGAACATAATTTCAGGTGGTATGAAAAAAAAGAAAACTGCTAGGAGAATAAAGAATAACAGTGATGGAAGACCTCTTGAGGTGACATTTGAATTATTTACTTAATAATAGGCATGGGTTTGCAAATTAAACAGCTAGCAATCAATCATTCAACAGACATTAATAGCCCACTTACTTGATTTTAGGCATCTAGTGCAGGAGGTCCTTGGCATAAAAAAAGAAAAAAAAAATCAATAAACCATGGTTTCCGTGTCAAGGCACTTGAATCTTAGTAGGAGAAGAGGGATACTTCACCCAACAACTTATACCAAAATACAACAGTTATTAGACTGAACTATCTCTGTATACGCGGAGGAATAATCAGAAGCTTGGAGGAAAACAATTACTCCCAAGGAGGTCTTCCAGAAGGGAAGATTAGAGTCTTGCCGTTCTTCGTTCTTCGTAACCTTTAGCACACAATACTCATTTGTATGGTTCACATAAGGGAAGAAGAACGGAAAGAAGTGGGCTGCCAGTGGCTGAAAGTGACCACCCCCGCCCCGAACTCTACCAACCCAAGCTTCTCCCAGCTACCCAAAAGCTTAGGGAACCAATATCTATCTGCTGAAATCTGTTCTTGGCACAGATACACAAGGGTTGTTTTGCTTTTGTTTTTGATTTTGTGTTGTTGTTATTACCAACTGAAACTACCATGACTATCTTTCCCAAGTTACTTGCCCATTTCTCAGCCTGAACATATTTATGTCCTTGGGTCCTCTGACTCTGTAGCACACAGACATTGGTTCTCTCAGGAAGAAACACATTTTACAACTTACCAGTGATATAGCTGGAAAAGGTTCAGTAGAGGAACTTTTCTGATAAACCAAAAAGCTCCCAGAGTAAACAATTTGAACAAACTTCTATGTAGAAGACTTAAGAACAACATTTTGAAACAGTTTGAAAGTTTTGGGGTTTTTTTTTTAAGATTTTTATTTATTTATTTGACAGACAGAGAACACAAGTAGGCAGAGAGGCAGGCAGAAAGAGAGGGGGAAGCATGCTCCCTGCTGAGCAGAGAGCCTGCTGCGGGGCTCAATTCCAGGACCCTGAGATCACGACCTGAGCTGAAGGCAGAGGCTTAACCCACTGAGCTACCCAGGGGCCCCAACAGTTTGGAAGTTTTATGATGGAACGTGTTTGGGGGATTTATTACAGAATTATACTGGAGAAGAGGGAGGTGAGTGAGGGTAAGAAGAAATGAGATTGGCCATAAACTAACACCAGATTATGAATACAAGGGGATTCATTTCTTATTCTGTCCCCTTCTGTATAGGGGGTTCATTTCCTATTCTGTCCACTTCTGTATTATGTCTAATCTTTTCTATCATAACAAGCGTTTGCTTTTTAGCTTTATATGACAAAGCCGGGGACCTATAAAATCATACAGGTGTCCTGAGAAAACCATTCTCATGCAGAAATCTTGAGTTCATGTTATTTTTAAATCTATTCACTATACTAGTGATTCTGTACATGAAAGAAAGGAAGTGTCCATGTAGACCAATGACTAAATAAGATATATATATAGGAAAAAACACTTCAAAAAGTATTTCCCCAAAAATGTATAGAAAATACAATTTAGGGGTGCCTGGGTGGCTCAGTTGGTTAAGCAGCTGCCTTCAGTTCAGGTCATGATCCCCTAGTCCTGGGATGGAACCCCACATCCGACTTCCTGCTCAGCAGGGGAGTCTGCTTCTCCCTTCTCCCTCTGCCCCTACCCTCCCCCCCCATTGTGTGAGCACGCACTCTGTCTCTCACACACACATAAATAAATAGAGAGAGAGAGTGAGAGAGAGCACGAGCAGGGAGGAGAGGGAGAAGCAGTTTCCTGGCAAGCAGGGAGCCCAACGCAGGACCCGAACCTTGATCCCAGGTTCCTGAGATCATGACCTGAGTTGAAGGCAGATGCTTAACTGACTGAGTCACCCAGGTGTCCCTAAATAAATAAAATCTTAAAAAAAAAAAAAGAGAAAGAAAGAAAGAAAGAAAATACAATTTAGCATCCACACTGTGCTTTAATATATTAATCAGGGATTATCAGAAAGAACGTTCTCAGGGCTTTCACCCAGTTGATAAACAACACTTACTGAGTTCCTATATGGAGCCTGACTTGGCAATTTCTCATGTCATCTCACTGATGAGATTGTGGGAACATACCATATTTCCATTTTATAGACGAGGAAACAGTTTTAGAGAGAGCGAGTCTCCTGCCCAAGGTCACAATGAACGGAGATAACAGTCCAGGCTCTTTCCATTCTACCGCTACTTACTTCATGTTCTTGAAAGGAAAAGATGAATGGAAAATAGGACAAATTTCTCATTCTGTAAACTCTGCCATTCCAGGGTGACCAGGACTTCTCTTCTTCCTAACATCTACTCACTCTACTTCCTACCTCTTGATACTTAGAAGCCAATGTGAGATGCAAAGTGGATCAATTTTTAGGAGAAAAGGTAGAGAAAAGTTGGCAAAGCAGGGCAAAACTCTCTTTTTTACTCTCTGGAAATCAAAGTGTTTCTGAACCTTTAAAAGATGCTTTTAAACCATTAAATTACTTTAAAATTTGAGTAGTCTAATTCAGAACTATTAAAATTACCAAATGGAGGGGCGCCTGGGTGGCTCAGTGGGTTAAAGCCTCTGCCTTCAGCTCAGGTCATGATCTCAGGGTCCTGGGATGGAGCCCCGCATGGGGCTCTCTGCTCGGCGGGGAGCCTGCTTTAAAAAAAAAAAAAATTACCAAATGGAATTTCCTTGGAATTAAATATCAGTAAGTTCATAAGATGTTTACAAATAAAAAAAAAATTCTAAAACAGATGAGTAAAAGAAAAATAGGGAGTTATTTCATTTAGTAGGAAAGAAAATAGTACTCTTGAAGAAATGGCTTTGAAATTATTTCTTTCAATTCTTCCAAACTATGTTTAAAAAAGCTCAAAGTTGGGGTGCTGAATAAATAAAGTACTAATTTGGCTATATTCTTTCACGGTTTTTAATTTGATTCAACACATAGCTGCATATATTGTAACCTAATTATTTGTCTATAATCAAGATTAATACTTGTATTAAGAATGTCCCAGAAATTTTCTTATTCATAAGACAACCGCTCAGAAATAGAAAGGTGACTTATGCAGAGCAGTGTAATGAAAAGATCAATCACCTGGAGGTCAGAAGAAATGGGCTACAAGCCTGGTTGTGGTACTTAAGATCTTATAACAAATGGGCAAGTAATTTAGTGAAGGGCAAGATAACAGGTGGCAGAATAGGGAGAGGAAGAGAAAAGGACCTTAATCAAAGTCAAAGTAAAATTAGGAGGTTGCAGGTAAAATTTTATAAGAAGTTCTAAAAATCATGTATGGGAACATAATAGAGTCATTCAAAAAGTGGCTGTATTTGTGAATGTGTGGTGTGTGTGTGTGTGTGTGTGTGTAACCTGTCTGGCATGTTGAACTGGTTATAATTTTTTAAATTTTAAATTAAGATCCTTTAAATCTCCTGGGGATGTATGGTGTTTAGATATGACAAATGGTGTCTCAGATAAAAAGAAGGAGCAAATGTCAGAGTCGTGATTGTACACAGCTGCCATGAATAAGTGACTCAATTGGATGATTGGAAACAGAGCACATTAATTTTCCTAAACCCAATATCCAAAGTAGTTAAACATCACTGTTAATGCCAACACTCCATTTTGCCAAGCCCTTGAAACATAAAAATGTTGTCATTATTTTTTTAAATTTTGTTATTGAGATTTCTCCCTTAAGAAATAATATAACAGTAGCTAAAAATACCTGAGTTCTCAAAACAAAAACAAAACAACCCAAAAAACCTGAGTTCTCTCACTCAAGCTAGTTTTAGTTGGAGGAAAATGCTAACCAATTCAGTTATGGTCACCTCCCACTACTAGATTTGTACTTCCTTCCCCATATAATAAACATAGTATGCAATTATGAACCTGGGAACAAAGTTCCCCTAGTTGGAAGAAAAGCAAATATGTTTGCAAATCTCGAATGAGGTAAACAGCTGAGCACTAATTGCAAAAAAATAAGTGCCACAGGACCAAACATCAATAGTTGGAAGGTGTCCTTGTGGTTGGGAAAAACTGAACCAAGGTACAATCTTTTATCTCTAGAAACTACAATATAGATTGGTCTGCGTATGCATGCTGTTGTAGGGTGGAGACAATGTGCTGTTTATCATTTTATCCCTAGCACTTAGCAGAGGGCCTGGCACTAAATAAGCACTCAAATGTTTGTGGAATGAAAGAAATCTGCAACTGTAGCTTACACAGTGTTTTCTAATTTTTGAAAATATGGCCAACTGTAATAAACAACATTTTACACCAATTCCTGGTACTCACAAACACACATATACATAACATAAAAGTTATGAAGTAATGCTTTTTAAATTTAGGAAGTACATTCTGATAGTTTCAGTTCTCTTCTGTTTTATTGGACTTTAAAAAATATATTGGTTATTACCCACTGAATTGATTTAATAATCCACCAGTGAATCAAGACCAGTAGTTTAAAAAGCAGTTTTATATTATTTCTATTTACATTGCTTAACTTCTTACATTTTTAGGCTTTACTAACTATAGACCACTTTCAAAAATCACAGAATTTTTTTTTAATCTAGAACTATGTTTTGAAAGTATTCATATTCCAGTATTCAACTCTAAAATATTGCGCCAGTGCTGAGTTTACTCTTTTGGGATTCTCTTTGGTCAGTGACGTTAATTATGGGAATTTCCCCAATCAAAAGCAGATTTTCCCTACCTCACACCATGCACATTATTTAACTCAAAATAAATCACAGTCCTAAACATAAGAGCTAAAACTATAAAACTCTTAGAATTTGGGAGTAAATTTTTATCACTCTGGATTAGGAACTGATGTGACACCAGAAGAAAAATAGGTAAGTTGGATTTCATTAAAATTAAAAATTCTTCTGTTTTAAATGATGCCAAGAGGAAAGTAAAAAGAACTTACTGGATGGAAGGAAATATTTGTTAATTATATATTTGATAAATAACTTGTATACAGAATATATAAACAAATCTATAAGTTAACAATAAGAATACAAATAACCCAAATTAAAGAGCAAAGGATTTTATTGGAATTTTCTTCAAGGAGGATATACAAATAGCCAATAAACACATAAAAAGATGCTTATATGATGAATCACTAGGGAACCACAAACCAAAATCACGGTGAGGTACCACTTCATACACATCAGGTTGTTGGCTAAAATAAAAAAGACAATAACTGCTGTTCATAGCAGCATTATTCCTAAAAGTCAAAAAGTAGAAAAAACCTGAAAATTCATTAACAATGGATGGATAAACAAAATACAATGTATCCATACAATGAAATATTACCTGCCCATAAAAAAGAAATACCACATAGATGATATATACCACACAGAGGATACCACATAGATGAGCCTCAAAACATTGTGCTAAGTTCAAAGAAGCATGTCACAGAAGACATTATTGTATGATTTCATTTATATGATACATCCAAAATAGGTTAATCTATGGAGTGGGATCAGTGGATTAGTGGTTAGGTAGGGCTACAGGGAATGACTGCTAATGGGTAGTAGGTTTCTTCTGAAATGGTGATGGTGGTACAACTCTGTCAATAAACTGGCAAATACTGCATTATACATTTGAAGCCAGATTGGAACTCTGGAATGACCAAGAAGGATACATGCAGCACTTCTATGCCTGAGTGTAGAATGTTGAACCCTCACAATCTGACTTACCCATACGACAGGCAAGGAATGGGGGGTGTCTTATGGTCAACAATTGTTCTCTCGAGTCCCTAACAGAGCTGTAGCTCTTCTTGTTTTGGGAGACAAGTAGATGGACATGAATCTATTGACTTTACCTCTGAACCTTTTTCGAAGTGATACTCATCCTCACAAAATTGCACTTCAAAAATGAGAACCTTCTGCCCTAAGGGGAAAAGAACCAAGCGTCCCCAAAGAGTTAAGATGTGAAAGGACTAGCGAGCATTCTGGACAAGCAATCAATAAGCTTCTTGAAATCAGGAACTTTATTCATCTTTGCTTCCTCAAGGAGGACCAGGCCGAGAATGGGATGCTCAGTACATGAGATGGGAAGGAGGGACAGAAGGTATGGCCTCAAGTCCAGAAGACCAGAGGCTTTCTGACTGGGCATCTGTGACCCCTCTTGGACAGGTCGTCACGGAGAGCGGCACGAAAAGTAGCCGCCCGCAGACTATCCAGTACATTTAGGAGGCAGCATGCCCCAAACTGCTTCTGCAACCTGAGAAGTTGAGATTCCCAAGCCCCGCGTCCCCCCCCCACCCCATGTGTCCTGATCCCTCAGTGGAGGAAACACCGCTAAAGAATTCAAGAAATTCTGTTAATGAGTTTAAGAAATGCTTTTAATGATTAAAACTAAAACTCAGTCACCTTAAGGGACTAATGAGCACCGCTGTGAAGTACAAATGCAAAGGGGGGGGGGCGCTGAAAGTGCGCAGCGCCATTGGGCCCTCAATTAAAAACCAGATGATCCTAAATATGATTGAATTTTTTTAAAGAATGCCATTAAAAATAACAACTTGGAAAAAAGAAATCTCGCAGGGCGAAGGGTGAGGCATAGTGGAGTGGAGACGGAAGGCGGGCTCCGGAATCCCGCACCTCGGACTGATCCCAGACGTGACCGTGGGCACCTCTCTAAACTCTGTCCAGGTGCCGGCTTGGTAAAATGCGACCATTTCTGGGCCGCCTCCCAGCGGCGGCTGGGAGGAACAAGCGAGGCCGGATCGAGTGGGCGCGCGCCAAGGCAACCCCCGCGGCCAGGGGCCCTACTGTGCGCCACGCGGCGGGCGCCCCGCGCCGCGCGCTCTCCGCCCCCGCGTCGCGCCCGCCCCCGCGCCGTGCAGCGCCGCGCCCGCCCCCGGCCCGGCTCGGCCTCGGGCAGGCGGGGCCGACCGCACTCGGAGCCGTAACCCGCGCCCGCGCCCGCGTCGGAGTCGCCGCCTGGGGCGCTCGGGTCGGCCGCCGGGACGCCGGAGCCGGGCGCTGCCGCCGCCGCAGGTCAGTGTTGGGGTGCGGGGCGGCGCTGGGGGCCTGGAGGGCGGGGAAGCGCCGAGGGGTCGGGGCCCGAGGAGGGCCGGGGCTGCGGCGTCGATGTCGGAGGGGACCGGGGCGGACAGGTCCCGGCTGAGGGTCGCGGACGCACTGAGGTGTCCCGGCACAGAGCGAGCCGGCCGGGCGGTGGAGGGCAGGGGCTGCACGCGAGACGCGTCACAGGTTGCGGCGGCCGCGCACCGGGACACGCGGGGCGTGCGTCCGGCGCTCCCGGGACAGGCTCCTTCGAGGGAGCGCCTGGTCGGGGTCTGAGAGAACCGGGGACCTCCGAGTCCCCAGCGGTGGTACGCAGGCGTTCGGGAGGCGCTCGAGGGGAACTTTGGGACCGAAACGCGGGCTCCGGTGCCTCTCCGTCCCGCCGCCGCGGAGTCTCGTGCTCGTCTCTAGAGTCCTGGCGGCGGTCTCTGTGAGGGTCGGGGTGACAGATAAGTGAGGGGCACCCTCGAGGTCACCTAGCCCCGGTGCCCTTGAGCGCTGAGCTGGCCGTCAACCTAGTGGAGAGGCTGGGATGTGGGCCGGATTCCCCGGGGTTGTAGGGGATGGAGAAGGCGTGCGTCCCCCGCCCCACCCCAGTGTTTGGAAAGGTGGCATCGCCAGGCTGGGGGTTCCCACACGTGCTGCGCCTCACTGCCCGCCCTGTGTACTCTCCCTGAGGTAGGGAGAGGCAGGTAACTTAAACAGAATGCACAGGTCCCTGAATGCAGGGAGTGGGAAGTGGGTGTGTGGTTGTGGTACTGTCTGCCTCGGTATTTGGGGAGGAGCCTAAGGTAAGGAGGCAGAAACTGGGAGTAACCTATTCGCTGCTTTTATATAAGGTCAGTTGTTAGGTAAAGAAGGGGCCTTTACCTCTGCTGGTGTTCAGAAGGCTGCATTTCTAAATTCTTCTTGTTAGCTTCCGTTGCTTAGGTGAGTCGCCTCACTCTGATTGCGTTTTGTTGAAATGTGTTGGTGTGTCCAAAATTTGCGAGATGTTGATGACGACGATTGTAGTATATCGTTAGTATTTGGCTGTGCTCTTGTTTGAGCCTAAGAATCGAAATCACTTGGGTCTAAGGATAACTCACCATTGTCTTGGGAAAAGTAGTGCCAATTTTAGGAGAAATAAAGTAAAAAAAAAATAGTGATCTGTCAGGAAGAAGTTAAAGTTTGTCTGTTTTTCCTTTTCAAGTTTGGGGGATGAAATGTAAAATTAATTTTGTTTAAATTATCATCTGAAAACAAAACCAGGAAAGATGCTGAACTGAGTTGCAGGAACCCTTCTGCTGGTGAAGCTCCTCATTTTGAAGTACATTATTTTAACGTCAGCTGTTTTTTTTATCATTCATGAAACAATTTTAACCAGAGATGTTGAGAGAACAGTGAAATAACTTACTCTTTAAAAGTACCCAGGCACATCTTTTTCCACAGATCTCAGGTGTGCTCTGGCAGTCTCCCATCAATAGCTAAGGGATCAATCGATGACTGAAAGTAGAACCAAACTGATGGTGTTAGATGACTTAGGAAACCCTTCTGGTATAGAGACTAACATAGACGTTACCTCGGGCTTCTGTCTTAAAGAAGTACTTCACACTCTTGTGAATGTTTTATGGGAGACACACATGTTACCAGTTAGCATTCTGAGGGATGTTTCAAGAGAACCTGTTCAAGTTTTAACATAATTTTTTTTGTGTTGTCTATTTTCAGTCAGATTCACAGATTCATTCTGCAGTTAATATAGTGCCATAGTATTCTTTAATAATTAAAATTTAAAACTAATGTCGTGTTAGCCAAAAAAATGAAGTTTGTTACTAAACGATCTATTTTTGCCTGAGTACTTCGCATAATTTTTCTCCTTTATTTATATGTTATGTGATACTTCACTTTCTAATAATTATATCTTTAAACATCTTAGAATCAACTAGTGACCATCTCAATCTTTTATAATTCACTGGGATGGGGAAAAAAGTGGTTATTTCATTTTTAAATAAAAATTCTTTTTCACATTGAATAGTTTCTAGTCTTTATAAAAACTATAACAGCGGAGCGCCTGGGTGGCTCTGTGGGTTAAAGCCTCTGCCTTTGGCTCAAATCATGATCCCAGGGTCCTGGGATCGAGCCCCACATCGGGCTCTCTGTTTGGCGGGGAGCCTGCTTCCTCCTCTCTCTCTCTGCATGCCTCTCCGCCTACTTGTGATCTCTGTCAACTAAATAAATAAAATCTTAAAAAAAAAAAACAAAAAAAAACTATAACAGCATGGCATTGTTGATGTATAAAGATTTGAAGAACTCTGGGCTAAGACTTTTGGGCATTGTTTTTTCATTCCTTTAAATTTAAAAGAATGTAATTTTTTAAAAGTAAAACTCAGGTGTCCGCCAGCATCATATTCTTTATTACACTTAAAATATTTTGAAAATATTTTTGTGATTGGTTATTTTTAATAATTAGATACAGTTTTCTTTAAAGGGATAAATTTCCTTACTGTTCATTTCTCTGTATATTTCAGAATTACATTTAAACAATATGTCATAATTTTTAAAAATCACTATTAATTTCAAAATCCCCTGACATTTAAAATTTATACAAGAGACAAAGTCTGACTTTAGGAATATCAATTAGAAATGCATTACTGATCACGGCTAATTGCTTTTAGTAAGTTAGAGGACTATAAACAAATACTTATTTTCTCTCTTCTGTAATTCTCTGAAAATAAGACGTTTGCCACTAATCTTAACTATGAAGATAATTATGCATGTGAAAGCTGTGTGACAGCCGCTGCTGTGAAAACATACACCAGTATTGATATATTTCATTTAGTTTTCAGATTGTGAATTGGTTAATAACAAGAGACTTTCATGAAGCATGGAAAAAGTGTTAAATTAATACTTTACAAATGTTTTCATATACTTTTACTTCTTTCACAGGATATATGTATGTATCTATATGCTAATGGATAACACAGAAAATGTCATCCTTCTAATTTGTGGGTGACCTGATGAATTCATTTTCACTTGAACTTGGGAATATATGTCCTAAGGTGTAGCAAAATGTGCTAGAAGACGTTTTTGGTCTCACAGGTTTCCACTAAATAAATACCAGTTGTAGAGGATTTTTTGAAAAATCACTAGTCAAGAAAACTTGATTTAAGTCGCAAGTCTATTAATGTAAACGTATGCTCCCCACCTTAAAAACAAACTGAACTTCTAAGTTGCTTTTCTTATTTTTCCTAGCAGATCCCAACGTTAGGGTAGTTGAGGCCTAAAAACAACAAAAGGGCAGCGGTTTAAAGTGCTTATGAAGGTCCTTTGAAACTGATATAATTTAACTCCACCAAAGTACCGTAAGATCTGTGAATAGCCATCTTGCAAGCGTAGACAGCTCCTACATATCATACTTCAGTTAGTTTTATAACATCCTAGATAAAAATTTTAAATTGACGATTATTTGAAATCTTCCTGGAGTTTCTTATTTACTATTTGTATTTTATCACAATACAGAGGTATATTTTGAGAAGTTATATGGCATATGTTTTAGAGCTTATTTAATAAAAATGTCATGTTTTAATTTTTATTTACCTAAAATACTTGCATTGGTTGTTAGAAGGAAATTGATTCAAATACAATAGGCCATATTTTGGAGATAAGTTTTGTAGATGTTAAGCCAAAAACTGTCACCGATAGTAGTATATAGCATACAGTATATACATGTATTATTTGGCTTTTTTGAAGTTTATATAAGAAATATTTTTCTTCAACAATCAATACATATCAACATTTTAATACTGAATATTCAGAATATAAATGTTTACATTTCTCACAGTTTAGTTATTACAATGGGGTGAGTCACTTGTGCTTTTTCTCCCCTCCCATTGCTAAGCAGGCCCGACCCTGCTTAGTTTCCAAGATCAGATGAGCTCCCACGCAGTTAGGGTGGTAATGGCCATCCACTTTCTGACTGTCCATGTCCTCATCTGTGAAATGGGAAAAGTATTGCAATTACTGTTCTATGGTTTTTTTTTTTTTTGGTATGATTTTAAGACTTTATCAACAAAACTGTGTATCTTAAAAGATATGACCTTGCCCTGAATTTAACTGAGTAGATATTTTAAAGAGAACCTTCATGGGTATTCATGTCAACTCTTCTACGAATGCTGATGGTTCACTTTGGCACAAATTTTGAGATCATTGTTAAGACTGAACTGAAGAGGGGTGCCTGGGTGGTTTAGTCAGTTGAACAACTGACTCTTGATCTCAGCTCAGGTCTTTATCTTAGGGTTGTGAGTTCAAGCCTATTGGGCTCCACACTGGGCGTGGAGCATACTTAAAAAAAAAAAAAAACCCACAATAATTAAGAATGAGCTAAAGATAATGTTTGCTGGGTGGTGATCAATCTATTAAATGTTTCTGGAAATATTTCATATTCAATTTAAAATTGTATTTCCTATTTCCTGGTGATTTTGGATAAAAAATCAGATGACTATTTTGTTGTTGTTGTTGTTGTTTTACTGTTATTTTTGTGAGTCCTTTGTAGACACAGTGTGAATCCTCTTTTGTCAACATTGCCTGTCTATTGCGGTCCAGGTGTAGGTTGTGCTTTTATTTGATAAAGTTCGGTTCTTTATGTATTTTTATGGCGCACGTTGTGGGTACTTAATGTATGTTACCCAGGAGCAGGTTTGTTTTATCATGAGGCCTATGAACCTTCGGATCAAATGACAATTCGGTATCTCAGACTGAAAGACTAAACAGTGACCTGTACTTGTAAAAACTGGGTCTTTTCCTAACAAGTTATAACCAAGAATAGGCTTATAGAAACTTGAAACTGAGGATGCCTCTCAATAGCCCCCCCAGTTTACTAGTAGGGCATAATTGGACAAGCATGTAATTAATCATGCATCATCCAAATAATCATTTTAAATTCTACTTACAAATTATTAATTAATGCATTTTATTGTGAAGCGTCTCCTCTACAAGAAAGTAAGGGACTGGGATCCAGGTCTGAATCCCATTCTGTTCGTGGAATGTGGAGCTGCAGAGCCCGTGTAGGGACATGACTAAAGGGGTGAGGAGACAGAGGGCAAAGAAAGGTTTAGGCCAGTGCCTATAGGTGAGTGTTCCCTTTTCCGTGGGTTCCCCTTTGGAATGGGGAGTAGGGAGCAATATTAGCGTCTGCTCTCGTCATAGTAGCTGCGCTTTCTCAGTCATGGCTGTAGCCTCAGCTCTTCCAGGGACCAGGTCGTTCTCAATTTGAAAATCTTTTTTGCGACCGGGTGTAGTGAGTCCCTTCTCCCTGTGATTTCTCAGATATGAAGGAATGAAATGATGTCATCAGTTCATGCAACAAGAATCAATGAAAATTGAGACTTAAAACTTCATGATCGGGATTTAAACTAGATCATATATAATGTTTTAGTTCAGTTTGATTCAGTATCTGTTTAGGAAACATTTTTATTCCACTTCATGGCTTTTAGAAAATAAATTCATTGCTAGTTTAACTGATTCACTATTTTAAGAAAACACTCCAACTTGTAGACTCATCTAAGAGAGAGAGTTAACAATATGGATAAGACTTACTGAGACAGGGGTGCCTGGGTGGTTCAGTTGTTAGGTGTCTGCCTTGGGCTCAGGTCATGATCTCAGGATCCTGGGATTGAGCCCCGAATGGGGCTCCCTGCTCAGTGGGGAGCTCCCTCTCCCACACTCTCTCCCGCTGCCACTCACAAGCTCCCCCTGCTTGTACAGGCTCCCGCACTGTCTCAAATAAATAAAATCTTTAATAAAAAAAAAAAAAAAAAAGGCTTACTGAGACAAATTTTCTGACCTTCTGGAAAGAGTTCATATTAGCATAAACCTGGGGTGTGAATTCCTTCACAATTTACCACAGATAAGGAGAAGGAAGATATGAGGGAGGTAGAAAAACAGGGAAATACCCTGAGTAGGAGTATAAGAGATCTGTGTTGGTCAACTCCCACAATCATCAGATTGTAGTTACTGTGTGTAGACCTCAAATATAAGGTTGGTTTCTAAGAATTTACTCTGTTCCTCAGTGACTTCATAGAGTTTTAAAATAGCTTTAAATTCTGAAGTTGCCACCTAGCACTGTTATTCTCTCTGGCTGTAAAAGTTGCCTCAGGGGAGAATCTGGGAAAGTGAATGGAAAAAGGATATTCGTACCCTGTATGTTTAAGGAATAAATTTTCCTTCATAGGGAAGGCAGTAGGGAAACATACCTGTCAGGCTGCCTGAGTACAATGATGAAGTGCTGGAAAGAACCCCTTAACTCTGACCCCACCCCACTGGCTGTCATTCCCCCTCTAAAATTATATTTGTCATTTGAAAGTTTGAAGTCCATTTTCAAAATGCCGATATTCCTAGCAGAGTTAGTTCTTTAAATCACTGTCACCAAAAAATGGAGAAGTTAGTTCCTAGTTTCCTTGCTACCTGAAAACAAGGCCTTAGAGAACAGACAACATATGTGGGAGTTTAAAAAAGAGGTGATCTGGACAAGGAAAAATAAAATAAAAGTGATTCATGTTCCAGTTTCCCCATAAACCAGCTTCTATGAAACCAAATAGGAAAATAACCATTGGAACTAGCAGTGGTAGGAAAGGATAGATTCCCCCATATATGCCTTTATTTTTCTCTTAAAGATCAATACAAGTCTTCCTTGAACCATTTTTTTCCCTCAAAGAAAACAAGTTGTTATTCCCCAACATCAACATTCCTAGGAAATGTTCTCAAAATTAAGGTTATGAGTTAGTAGTTGGCAATCAAATATCTGAATATAACTTCTTGTTATGTCTTTTTATTTTCTCTGTGATGCTAGACAAATGATCTAGTGTCTCCATGAGTTCTTCTAGACGTTTAAAGTAGCTTCCTAGTATACTGAAATGAGGGGAACCTTTCAATCAGATCAGAAAAATGTATACTGAAGTATAAATAATGCTTAATGCTTTTGCAGATCCACAGATCATAAAACTTAACACGTGCTTTATTTTTTTAAAATTTTTTGCTCAAAAATTGTTATGGCAAGCCAACACATCTCTGATAGAAGTAGAAGATTACTAACTATGACAAAATCAAGTTCATTAATTCTTTGAGTCAGCTGCTGGGTAGGGTTTAACAGTTAGGATTGGGCTACCCTCATGCCCATGACTGAGCACATTGCTTTCTTGTTCACTTTTTTCACAGTGTTGCAGAAGTCGGAATCTAAAGCAGAGAATCTCGGAGTCCTACCTTACTAAACTTTGTTCTTTTCTATCAGTTGGTAATTACTGGTGTAAACAAACAAGTTTTTGATTACATGTGGAAAAGTGCTTAAATTTTTTCCCCTTGTTTTATGTAGTGGATAGAGTTTATGAAAGAGAGCAAACATGAATGGTGTATATATAAATGAAGAAAATACTTTAACAAATTATTTGCATATGTCAAAATCCAGAAGAGTGAAGAAAATACCCAGGCATTTGCCAATGTAGGATTACTACATGTTTTCCTAAAGTATTTGGAACTAATTAGAAACATCCTAGCTTTATTTAAAGATAATATAAAATATTTTTAAACTTCCCTTTTAATGAGGACCAAATTCGTTGGTGTTTAGGATTAGAGCAGAACAATGTCTTCAAAAATATAGATTATTAGTTTCTTTAAGCAGGTACTAATCGAGTTTCATTTATCTTCCTGTCTCCAGCATCTAGCACAGTATTTAGTACACATTCAGTAAATGTTTTAAAAAGGATGAAGAAATCATTGGTGCCTGGGTGGCTCAGTTGGTGAAGCATTTGCCTTCGGCTCAGGTCGTGATCCAGGGTCCTGGGATCGAGTCCCGCATTGGACTCCCTGTTCCGTGGGGGAGCCTGCTTCTCCCTCTGCCTCTGCCTCTCTCTCTGTCTCTCATGAATAAATAGAATCTTTTTTTTTTAAAAAAAGGATGAAGAAATCATCTAAGGCGGTGGTTCTCAAGTGTGGTCCTTGGACCAGCAGCATCAGCATTATCTGGGAACTTGGTAGAAATGTAAATTCTCAGGCCACACCCAGACCTACTGAGTCAGAAACTCTGGGGATGTGTTTTCACAGGCTCTCCAGGGGATTCTGATGGATACTGTTTTGGAACCCCCTTGTTCTTGCATCCCATACAATGGCCTGGCCCTGTTGATCAGTGCACTTAGTTTGGATTATTTTTAGTAGGCCTTACCCTTGCCTATAGTTAAGTTCTTTGCTGTATTCTCCCTATTGATAGACTCTTTGGGGATCATCCCATAAAATTAACCCCTTTGGCTTGGCATTGTATTACTTAAAGAAGTTCAGTGTTGTCAGTAAGCTTGTGTCACGAGAAGCTAGTCAGCTCACTTGTAGTTTGAGCATCACTGGTTCTTCTTACCTTAGAACGGTTGCTAGGAATCCTGAGCCTCCAGGATCAAAGACAAAACTTTGGGAATGGATTTTATAAGATCACCAAGGATGAGTCACCCCTAGAGGATCCATGTTAAACAGACTTACAAGATATGGGTGTAAGCTCCAATTCTGGTTTAGTAAAAGTAGAAAATACACATTTCCTGGTGATTATTAGTGATAGTTTTTTTTTTTTAAATTCTAAAATTCTTTAGTTCTGGAATTGAAGAAACGTGTACTCCTATATTTCTGATGTCACTGTGATTGAATTCAGGGTGCTTAAAAAGCAGTTGGGCAGTATATCACACACTGAGATGTTATACCTCTACTTCCGGAACATTTCCCAAAGACGTGGAGGATATAGGGAAAGCAATATACCCAAAGACTTTCATAAAAGCAATGTTATAGGAACCAATATTTGGAAGTAACTTTAATATTCAATAACCAGAGAACAGTTAAGTAAAATATGGTATGATTACTAGGTGGAATATCATATAATCATTAGTGACAATTTAGAAATGGTAATAAATCTGAAAAATATTAACTAAAGAAGTAGCATAAAAGTGTATGTGCACTATTGATTGCAAACTTTTATAAATATATGTATATGAAAAAGTCCGGAAGGGAAGGAATATCTAAAACTTATGATAGTTATATTAAGTGGTGAGATTATGGAGGGCTTTTTAAAAATTTTTATATTTTTCTCTCTTTCCCAAAGTTCAGCCAGTAATATAAAATTATTTCTGAAACTAAAAACACATCTTTATAGCTTTTCTGTTTTTTAGTATGTCTATAATTCTGATTAGTAAAAATCAAGACAAAGAGTTGATTAAACATTGAGAATCCTCTACCTATTTCCTGAAAGCCATTGATGATAACGTAAGGTACCACATGAATTCTTTTTGGTTATACCCAATTTTATTTCATACTTAATTTTATTTCACATATTGGACTTCTCTATACTCTTTGTTTGACTAACCTCTATCGGGGAGGAGAAAAATAACCTCATCTCTGTTACAGTCTCTTAATTTTCTCATTCATACATCAGATTTGATTTTGTTTATTTCTTTGGGCCTACACTCCCTATTTGATCTTTAGCGTACACTGACAAACAGAGCTTTTAAAAAATAGTTTCTGGAATTATTTTGATTTAAAGCCACCCTTTTAAAATTTTTTTCCTAAAAAATATGTATGTCTATTTTTTTTTTATAAAAATAAATGATTCCATGTTAAGGTAGTTATTGATAGCAAGGGAATTCAGGTTTCTAAAACTCTAGTCAGACTTCTGAGTGAACACTGTAAAAGGCATATTTTTAATATATAACATATATTTAATATATTATGTAAATATACATACACAGAGAAATACATATTTATATATACATATGTGCGCACACACACACATAAGCGAAGCAGTAACCTTTGAATTAATTAATTTTTCCTTTTTTCTGTTGCATTGTTCAAGAAATCCCAAAGGGAAAATTAAGTGGTTTTGCCTTTGACCCAGATCACAGGTTACATTTTTCTTGTCACTTTCTTTGGAAATTCTTTTGAGAAGTTTATATCAGCTTGATGTTTTTAGAATAACCATTATCTGAATGAAAACAGAGTTTTAAAAACTGCTAGAAATTTTTTGTCAGGGATATTGAATATTTCTGTCTTCTTTCTGCCTCCTCCATTTCTGCTGATTTAGTCCTCAATACAGCCCTAGGCAGACCTCAGCCAACAAAATTCAGTTTATAGCCTTGGAATTTGTGGGTAAGACACAGATTTCATGTGATGATACCTCCAAGGACAAATTGAGAAGAAGGTCCTTTTTAATGAAGACTGATTTGTTCAACAAATATCTATTGAGCTCCTCCTTTGTGCCAAGACTATTTTAGAGAAGAAGTATAAAGCAATGAACAAATTCCATCTCCCCTGGAGTTTACAATTATTGTTAACCAGATTTAACAAGAAGAGTAGTGGGAGAGGTGATATCTAAGAGAAGGCCACAGTTTTGGCCCTTCCCCTGTGACAAGACAGCATTGCTGGACCAACACAGAGTTGGTGGCTATCTTTGAGTTGGTTGTGAATAGGGGAGAACCTGCATCCTTGAATATTTTTCCTGGATCCCTTATTACTATATTATTTTAAGTTATATGTGTATATTGTGTGTTATGTATAATGTTATATTACATTACTTTGTGTCTCTCTCAGTAACAAATTTACTAACAAAGGAGGTAGAGTGCATCTTTGTTAATAAGGTATTACTATTATTGAAAATCCAAAGGACAAAGTGATTATTTACTTTGCAGAAGGATTATTTATTTTATGTTCTCACAGTGACTATATGTAAATGTGAACTATGCAAGTGAATTTGTAACCCCATTTCCAAAATATTATTTATACTTAATAGAAATATAAAACGAAGTTCATTGGGACTATCTGGTTAAAATTAAAACAAAAACAAAAACAAAAACAAAAACAAACCAACAACACTCTTTTTACCCCTGGCAAATAAAGTTAGCTACTTTTCTTTAAAAGCCTGTGAAGAAATTTTACATATTTAGAATATAATATTTGAGTAAAAGGAGATCCAGATATTATTTCAAATGTGCCTCCTTTGGTCAAATTACTTATTACAGCTATTTCCAAATTCCATATTCACATACAAATTGTCTCCCATTTTAATTCTGATGTTACAGTAACAGAAAATATTTTATTGACCACTTAAAAGTAAGTTCTGAACCATGTGACAGTTTGGGGAATCATGAGACGAATACACTTTGAAGGAATTCATGTGAAGTACAGTTAATCCATTCATATGTAGACTGACATGGCAAAGTAGAGTGGGGTTTACTTCAGATATAACCAAAATTCTCCAATTTTGCAGATTTTACTATAGTTTATTCAATTTCACAAACTCCACAGACATTTAATGAATGACTGCTTGCTTTTCAATACTAGATATTCTTACATAGGAAGGAAAATCTGCCTACTTGGAAGCATGGCCAGAGGGTCGGACTAATACTTCTCAGTCTTGAGAGCACACCACACTGGGTCGGTAAACCAGCATCTAGCACTAGGGAGGCAAATTACCACAGCTCAATAAAAGCTGAGAAAATAACTAAGCAGGTTAACACAGCATATTGGTTTGGTGTGCGTCTTTAGGCCATGCACATGATTCATTCTGTGTAATTCACTGTGTCTACTGGAACAATCTAGGATCCTGACAGAGCACCATACAGACACACAATTAATTTGTCTTTATTATGCACATGAAGTTTTTAAAGGTGAGGTTGATTTCCTTTGTCATACAACACATGTGTAAAATATTTATACTGGCCACCAGCTTTCGAATTCAGAAAATGCAAACTAATTTTAATCTCAGTTGAAGTAAAACAATAGAAGGCAGATCTACCCTGAAATGTGATTTAATGTGTTCCATATTCTGGATTACACATTTTATTTGCTGATTCTTTGCTGTCATGTCTTATAATTTTTCTGCACAAATTCTGTGTACCAAGCAAAATTGTTAATTCAGAGGACAGAAATGATGTTGTAGTTCTTATTCCTCTTATATAGGTATGTACTACATACCTTCCCTAATTCATGGTCTGTAGTGTAGGGAACTGGGTGTATTATCAGTGCTTTATAAATACTTCTAAACTTAATTTCCCTAATTCATAGCCTGTAGCCCGGGGGGCTGGGTGCATTCAAAGTACTTTATAAATAATTATAAACTTGATTTGATACTGAGGACAAGTTTATGCTTTTTTAGGGTCACTTGTATGGGATTCTCAGTGCTACTATTCTCTACATATCAAAGGAATTCCCTCAGTTACTCTCCAAAATGTTAATTTGTGGGGCGCCTGGGTGGCTCAGTGGGTTAAAGCCTCTGCTTTCGGCTCAGGTCATCCTGGGATCGAGCCCTGCGTCGGGCTCTCTGCTCCTCAGGGAGCCTGCTTCCTCTCTCTCTGCCTGCCTCTCTGCCTGCTTGTTATCTCTGTCTGTCAAATAAATAAATAAAATCTTAAAAAAAAAAAAAAAGAAAGAAAAGAAAGTCTTAAAAAAATTAAATAAAATGTTAATTTGTATTTTATTTAACATTTTTAATGATACATAATGATTTGAAATTAATGCCAGAAGAGATTTCCATTTTACTATTCTAAAGCGGGCAAAATGGAATATGAAAAGGGGGAAAAAATGTTAATTAGAGACTTCAGCATTCTATGTTGGATCTTTTAGTTGTTGTGGTCAGAAAAACAGGTTTTAAATGGCCTAAGGGCCAGAGCACTGTTTTACATTCCTGTTTGGAGGCTTCCAACGGCAACTGTAACAGATTCTATTTAGTACTACAACTGGAGAAAAGCTCATAATAATGTACAATAGAAAATGTCATTTAGACTTATTACTCAGGCATAAAATAAACAGGTTCCTTTCCAGACATTTCGTGAAGTATTAGATTAAGCACCGTCAAGTTTTGGCCTATTAATTTGTTTATAATATACAAAATAATTTAATTACTCTATTTCCTATATGAATCACAAGTACTATCATCATCATTATTTAACAGTTAATCTCCTTTCACAAGGCAGATAGGGGTTTATGAGCAACTTTAAATCAAAATGCCAAAGAAACTGATTTACATATAAAAGAAAAGCAAATAGAGGAACCTTTTCTTATATGGCCTTGTGACATCTCTGCCCACCCCCTCTTCTCCTCAGTCCTTCATCTGTGGATGTTGAAGGAAGATAGGAGTCTCATAGCCAAAGATCAATGCAGGGAATTTGCACCCTATCCAGCTTTTGGCAGCCTGCCATTATCCTTCTGCAACCACACCCGTTCACCTCCCACTAGGGCAAAGAAGGGCCCGACAGATACAATACCAGAGAGAAGCAAAATGGTAGGGAGGGTAGAGCCTGATAAAATGAAAGATGAAGAACTGAAATGGGTTTGAAGCCTTCTCTCATTAACGATCCAGACTTCAGTTTCCTCATTTTGTTATTCATTTGTATATGGCTGAACACAGTGGATTGCACACATGTTCAACTATGTTCTAGGCACAAAGGGAGACAGGAAGAAGGAGATTATAATCTACATGAATCAAAATGGGGTAAAATTCAAACATAGAACTTACATGATTAAGAGCTAGAAAATAAAATAAGACAGAAAACAAATGCAACAAAAATTCACAGAATGGTGGGTCAGTGTGGAGTGGACGGTATACCCTGAAAAAACCAGTACAGAAGGGAGGGTTTAAACTAGACTTGAGAAGTTAGGAGATTGAGAGTGTAACCTCATGGTGGGGGGAATAAACCTAAAAAATATACAGAAAAAGAAACAAAGAAGGGAACTAAAGTATGATTCCTTTAATATGAAATATCCAGAATAGGCAAATCCATAGAGAAAGAAAGCAGATTAGTCGTTGCTAGGGCCTGGGGGGAAGGGGGAAAGGGGAGGGACTGCTTAATGGGTACAGGATTTCCTTTTGAGGTGATTAAAATGTTTTGGAACTAGATAGAGGTGCTGGTTGCACAGCTTGAAGAATGTGCTTAATACCACTGAGTTGTGCACTTTAAAATAGTTAATTTTGTGTTCTGTGAATTTTGCCCTATAAAACAACAACAACAAAACAAAAAGTTTAGGGTTTGAGGCAGCCTAAAAGGAGGGGAAAGGAATTTCCAGTGTAAGAAAACAAAGCCTGGAAGAGTGCGTAAGCACGGATTGAGGGAAACTCTGCCGAGATCGATGCATTTGAAGTGAATGTAGCACGTGTATGTGAGTAGGAGAAATATGGCTGGAGACAGAGATTTTAGGTCAGATGAGAAAGGGTCTGGAATGCAGGCAAAGGAGTGTGGGTTTTATCTTATAAGGAGTGGTGAGATTCCAGGTCTTGAGAAAAAGAGTGAGATGATTTAATCAGGAGATTAATTCGGCAGTAGTGTGCAGGGAAAACAGGAGGCTATCGCAACATCTGGACATAAAATGAGGAGGGCCTGTAGGAACAAAGAGGTAGAGAAAATGAGACCGATCTGCTCATAAACCCTCCGTTTCTGGCTTGGTACAAGGTAAGTGCAAATTGGAGGATACACATTAAAAATTTTATATTGTCATAACGTGCAAGCCCATCATTTTGCATTCTACTGAAGTAGCCACAATGGATTAAAAAGTTCCTTCACCTCCGATTTAGAGCACCGCTGCCCTAAAGAACAAATGGACTGGACTTTGTGACTGAGTCCTGTGGGGCAGTCCTCAGCCACGGACTCATTTTTATGGCATGTTTACTATGTGTCACACACTGTGCTAGCCACTGGGACTGTTGCAGTAAGCAAGACAGACAGGTCCCTTCCCTTATGGAGCTTCCTGTGTCATAGACAGCTCTTTGTCACAGGATTGCTAGAAATTAAAGGGAGGCATGCTTCCGCTCAGCGTGAGGAAAGGATTCCAGTTGCTGCAGTTGGGAAGGCTGCCTTGTGAGGAAGCGGATACTTTGTCAGTAGAGACATTCATGCGGAATTTGAATGGCCGTCAGTCAAGGAGTCTTGTCTGATAGGACAAATGAACTAGACGTTTTATAGGGTGATACCATAGCAATTCCCTAGTCTGTAATATTAACTTCACAGACTTATTTCTTTTGCTATTGACCGTATTGGAAAACCAGTGTCTGCTAAGTGTCTGGACATTTTCGTCAGGACCCGTAATTACATTTCCCTAAATTTGAATGCACGTTCAATTTTAAGCATATCTGTACGGTTGGTTCCATAGTTCTTTTTTTTTTTTTTTAAGATTTTATTTTTATTATTTGACAGAGAGAGAGACAGGGAGAGAGGGAACACAAGTAGGGGGAGTGGGAGAGAGAGAAGCAGGCTTCCTGATGAGCAGGGAGCCCAATGCAGGACTCCATCCCAGAACCCTGGGATCATGACCTGAGCTGAAGGCAGACACTTAACGACTGAGCCACCCAGGCCCCCCCCCCATAGTTCTTTTTAAAGAAAATACGGTTCTGATGGGTTCTCAGCCATCATTTAACTCCATCTTTAATATTTGTGGTAAGTTCCTCTTCCAAGTGATGTGTTTTACAAGTAATGCAATATCTACAGAAGCGAGTTATCTAAATCACAGTCACATTGCTGATCTTAAAATCGTTTGTTCTTCCTCCTGTGATGTATTGCTGTGATTGAACAAGACCAGCCCTGACTACCCATTTTGGTAATGTCTTCAGTATTCCATTTTGCTCTGGGTGAAAGTTCAAATAACTTTTATTATTCAACGTTTTTATTTAGTTATTACAGTCTTCCAACTGTTATTGTTAACATTTAGTAGCTGGAATTTTCACAGATTAATTGCACTTTGGAGGATCCAGAGGACTGACTCCCACAGGAGTGATATTCTCACTGGATTTTGGGGAAAATTCTGAAGTGCTTTTAAGTAAGGGACATTATAGTCATAAGAATTTTTTAGTGGTTATGGTATCAGTAGAAAAAGTTTGGCTGCAGAAGAAGAAAAATCATTTTTCTTCAAGTCTATTAGAATATTTTGTTAAAATAGCCCATTTTCACTAAAATATGTATAAAAATTTAAATTGTATCTAGAACAGTATCTGATATGTTGTGGGTTCTCAGTAAATATTTATTGAGTATTGTTCATTGAATGTGGAGTTATGGTGGACAAAGCACTTCGAGTAGAAAAATTATATGAGCATAGGTACCAAAGTAGGGAAAATAGGAGTTTATATAAAAGCAGAGATAGTCTCCTAAAGGTAGAATTTGTATGTAATTACCAATGTAAAAACTTTGGTGGTTTCTTAATTTCTGTACAGTATATAAAATACCAATAATGATGACTTCTGATGCTTATATCCAAAATGAATAGATGAGCTTAAATGTAAAAAGTTATTACCCATGACTAATCTGGATTTTCGAGGTCTCCTGGCTGTACCCTCAGTTCCTGCTCTAGCTCTTCTTCTAACTTCCTCTTTCCCATTGCCCCTCTCCTCCTCACCTCCCTCATTTTTGGTGTTTCTTACATTCTGTCTCTTTTTTTCTTCTTTTTTTTCTGTCTCTGTTCCTCTCCCTCGATGGCTGTTTTCCGTTTTTCTTTCTGTTTCCCAATTCCTAATATCTCTCTCTTTGGTTGGGTCTCTAATATGGAAATTAAATGTACTTTTATCTACTAGTCAAATGATGAAGTAGGGACATTCTCTGAATTTAACATGAACAAAATGTTCATGTTTATGAACATGTTTATGTTGCTCTTTCTGAAGTGAAATGAAATTGGTTATCACTTATAAATGGACTCCAATGGGTTTTATAAAAGATTTTTGAATCACTAATCTTCACACTGGGAGAAGGGGTTCAATGGACCTTGATTTGTAAATTGAGTAAAACATAGTAGCTTGTTGAGGTAACTCCTATTTGTCTCTAACAACCTTAGTTTCATCTCTTTTTTCCAAATGTCAGCTATACCAGATATATCACATGATCCTTCATCCTTTTTTTTCTTTAATTATTTTTATTAACATATAATGTATTATTAGCCCCAGGAGTACAGGTCTGTGAATATTCAGGCTTACACACTTCCCAGCACTCACCATAGTGCATACCCTCCCCAATGTCCATAACCCAACCTCCTTCTCCCTACCTCCCAACCCCCCAGCAACACTCAGTTTGTTTCATGAGATTAAGAGTCTCTTATGGTTCATCTCCCTCCTGATCCCATCTTGTTTCATTTTTCCCCTCCCTGCCCCCCCCCACAACCCCCTGCCCTGCCTCTCAGATTCCTCATATCAGAGAGATCATATGATAATTGTCTTTCTTTGATTGACTTATTTCACTCAGCATAATACTCTCTAGTTCATCCACATTTATTATGTCTTCATATATGCCATTACACAAGAGCTGGAACTTTTGTCTGTTTTGTTCATTCTTTATGCTCGGTGCCCAGAACACTGCTAACAAGTATCAGATGCTCAATGAATGATTGTCGTTTTTTTATTTCAAATCTACTGTCTCATTCTACTTCTTTTTTTTTTTTTTTAAGATTATTTATTTATTTATTTGACAGACAGAGATCACAAGTAGGCAGAGAGGCAGGCAGAGAGAGAGGAGGAAGCAGGCTCCCTGCGGAGCAGAGAGCCCGATGTGGGGCTCTATCCCAGGACCCTGAGATCATGACCGGAGCCGAAGGCAGAGGCTTTAACCCAGGCGCCCCTCTCATTCTACTTCTAATCCTAAATAGCTATCATGACTTTTTGGAGTAATATTGCCACTAGGATAATTTAGTTTATAATTGATTTATAAATGTAACCATATGATTTCATGTTTAGAGAATGCTTTCTCTCTGTTCAGTCTACCCTTTACTCCACAGCTTAAATCTTTCGCCAAAATGTCATTTAACTATCCTTCTAAAGGACTGTTCTTTAATTATCTGAAGCACCAAAAAAGTAATCTAGCTATTGATAGTAATATTTAATATTTGTTGAGTACTTATCAGGCTCTATTTTAAGCATCGCCTACATTATCTCATTTTATTCTTCAAACAACCATAGAAAGTACACACTATTATCTCTCTTTTGCAGATGGAGAAATAAGCACAGAGAGGCAAAAATAACCTTCCAGGTGGTAAAATGAGGATTTGAACTCAGGCAGTTTGAATACAGCCACCCTGTCTCACACTCTTTAACAAAAGCCTAATTTTGCAGTATTTAACTTGCCAGAGAAAGAGATGTTTACACTCTACCAACACTGCTACCACCATCCCACACATAACAGTTAGATCTACAGAAGTATAACCATATTCAGGTGTAACCATGGATTAGATCTAAACTTTAAGTTGTTCAGGTCCACTGCATCAGTTTATGTGTCTTGTAAGTGCTAAGAAACTGGAAGTACTTATTCTTGTTACTTGTGATAAGGTAAATCATGTCACCAAATCTTTAACTTATATTCAGTAATTCCACCATCACTTAAAACAACCACTGTTAAGAGATTGTTCAGTTCCATTTTTCTCTCCCTCTTAGATTCCTCTTAATCAAAATCTAGCCTCTTTTTTTTTCTTTTCTTTTCTTTCTTTCTTTCTTTCTTTTTTTTTTTTTTTTTTTTTTTGGTCATCCCAGGATAAAGAGGTAAGTTCAGTAGCAAATTTTGTATGGCTAGTGTAAAAATCTAGGGAAGGATACAATTGGCCCGTCTTGAGTCTGGCCTCTCATGGAATCCATCAGCTGTTTAGGGGGGAGGATAGTGAGAAATTTAGTTTGATGGGATTAAAAATTAGTCATTTGAGTGTGTTCATATACTTCCACTTTCCCCCAATCCACCAAAGAGAATCTTCTTTTGATAATACAACACCGTCTTCCCTTACCCTTAGAAAAGTTGATCTTACGAGGTCATTTCATAGTTTTTGTGAGGAAGTGCTGGAGAATAAGTAGAAACGGACTTGAATGTGAAAAGCTGGAGGACATGATAAAGTGCTGAAAAGGGGAGGAAGAGGGAGAGATGATAAATTTACTAGGCTGGGAATAGAGAAAATGTTTAGTGAGGGGTTTGGGTGAAGGAGACATTTTGGAGAGTGTGGTATATGAAAAATATTGAAGAGATGTAGGGAAAGGGGATATGAGAAGGGTTACTTGTTATTATGAACTGAATGTTCTATAACATGTTTTGAGGGACCTGAGTGGAGAATAGAATTCCTTTTAATCTTGCAGGGAATGAGGAGCAGCCCAATTATGTGTTGAGTTGTGTGTCTTTCCTTCTTTAGTGGGGGAAGATGGGTAGTCAGCTTGGGTGGTGTTGAGTTTGAGGTTCCCGAAGAACCACAGGTAGGGGTGTCCGAAAAAAAGTTGGAAATGCAGAATTAGAACACTTGCGAGAATAGTTGTAGTTGCCGATAAAAATTTGTGAGCTATAAGCAAGCAGATTTTATGGGTAAGAGTGAACCAGGAAGGAACTTTCAGGACACGTAAGATAGAAGAGCTCAGAAAGAAGAGGTACCAAGAAGAGGCGCTGAAATTGTGGTCATGTGACAGGATAAGAACTAGGAGAAACTGGTCTCCAGGCAAATAAAGAAGGAGACCATTTCAGTGGTAAAGGATGGACAAAATACCAAACACTGCAGAAGACCAGTGTGCCAAAGCCAGCTCAGACCGGCTTGTGAAAGTGAGCTATTAAAATTTTCAGGGTTTCTGAGAGCCCATTATTATCCACAGTCATTATTTAAAATACAATGGTTAAAAAAATAATAAATAAATAAATAAAATAAAAAAGTAAAATACAATGGTGTATACTTGCAATTAAACAAGTTATGTTAAGAAAAAAAACAAACGAAAACAAAGGCAATAAACACACCTCAGACATCACTTCCTAATTGTTTTACATTGTTGTGTTCCTGTCGATTGTGTCTGAATGGTAGAAACGCAATGTGGCCTGAGCCCCTGCTCCAGCGCTGCCCACCCCAGCGCTCTGTGACGTCACATCAGTAGCCTCTGCTCAATCCTGGGGGGAGTATTGACACCACAGAAACTGGCAAACACTGCAAATCGGGGCATTTTCACCTGTAAGGAGAACCACTTGTTAAACATTTATCAGCATAGCTTTGGATAAATAGAGTGAAAATCGAGAAAAGTCTAAAGGACTTAGCAAGAAGGAAACAGTGTATAAATTTTGCCTTAGTGTCAGTAGAAAGGTGGGCAAAAACCACAGTAAAGTGGGTTGAGGAGTGAAATAATAGGAAGTGAAGACACATTTTCAAATTGAGTTAAGGCAGATTTTTTTTTATTAGTCACCCTACAGTACATCATTAGGTTTTGGTGTAGTGTTCCACAGTCCATTGTTTGCGTATAACACCCAGTGTTATTGTTGATTTTTGTTTTAGGTGTTGGGCCCACAGAGTATATACAATGCTTATGTACCTTATTAATCTCCAAAAAAGGAATAATGTGAGCAAATTTGCTTTATGGTGGAAACCTCTCTGTTGGAAAGTCTTAAGGAACTAGTTATCTACAAAACATTTTGGGAAACGCTGCTGTAGTATTTAGCAAATAAGATGATATTGGTTGTAAGTTTGAGTGAGATAAATATTTCTGTTATTAAAGTTTCTTAGTGTTCTAAAGGAACAATGTCAAGAATGGCTGTTGCATTTTGTTGAGTCTTTTTTTGCGTTGTTTGAGATAATCATCTGGTTTCTTTTAAAACTTGACCTAGTGCTCTGACACGTTATTTAATAAATATTCTGGAGGTAAATCTCTGCCTGAAGTAAATCCAACCTGATTATGGTGGTTTGTTCTTCCAGTATATGGTTGAATTTGTTCATTAGCGTTTTATTTATAACTTTAAATCAATATTACTAAGTAGAACCGGTATTTTTCTCTTCATTTTCTGTTAGGTTTTAACATCAATATCATGCTACTTTTGAAAAATCGGTTGCTGTATTTTTTTCTATTCATAAACAATTTTGTAGCAAGAAAATTATCTCTTCCTTGAAAGTTAGAAAAAAATAATCTAGAAAATTATCTAGGCCCAGAGCTTTTTGGGAAGTAATTTTTTGATAAGTTTTCGGTGGCTTTCATTGCTAATTATTTTTCTATTTCTTAAGGCAACTTTTGCCACTTCTACCATTTCAGACAAATTAGTTTGAGTAAATTGCTTCTTGGTCTGCATTATTATCTACTTACATCTGAGAGACGACTTTTAGCAGAACATAAAAAGTTGGATGAGTAGGTATGAACTGCCCCTGTCTCATGTGGGTTGTGTTGAAATGTCAGGGGTTCAGATTTGAAAGAAGCCACAATTGGCGAATGGGGATGAGTAGAAGGATGCATAATCTAATGAATATAAACCAAGCTATGTTTAACTGACCGGATGGAGAATGTGAAAGAATCCTTGGTATACATTACCCCCAGAAGCGCTCTTCTTTCTTCTCTACTGTAGCTAATGTTTGGAAACTGCTCCTTCTATTTGTGGTACAGTGCAATTCTGAGCAGGTACAGAAAGGAGATTACTGATCTTAGTTATAGGAAGGGTTTGGGGAAAGATTATAGAATCCCCTCTGTCTCTGAAATCTGCAGGAGCCAGCCCAGTTTTCTCTTTGATCCAACTCTTAGGACCACGAGCTAAGAATACTTATCTTTACTTTTTTCTTGTTTTTAATGAACACATATGTATTTCAAAGGGAAATTGGGACCAGTATCAAGGAAAGCTAGTATGATTTACTCTTAACTTGGAGTCAGCATTCTTTAATTTTTTCAGATAGAGATTTTGTTCCCGTTTTTCTTTATTAATATTCTTTCCTTTTTCCTCCCATATACTTAAGCCCTTTTTAGTTTAATTAAATGTTAAAAAAAAACAAACCTCAAAGTGATAATCCATTAGAGATAAAGGTTGTTCCTCATGTGTTATACATATTATATGCAATGAATAGTTTTGGTATGGATATTCCTTTCCTTTTTGACTAACAAATGAGAGAGCATTTATGTAAATTGGTCTGATACAGGTTGGTAATCAGTCAGAAAACAAAACTTAACGGTCTAAAATACTGACGAGTCAGAGTTTTCTATAGGAGAATATGTCCCGTTCTGAAAACAAATAATTACTTTATTATTAGTGTTGAGTCTGTGTTAAGAGAAGTACTAAATAATGCTAGAGAAGCAGAAAAAAAAATTCATTGGCTACAGTTTATATTCTTTCATGTTAGAAATAACAAAATGGGAAAACATTTTATACTCATAATCCACTACTTTGATGTTATATATCAGGTAATAGGATAGTTTTTGCAAGTTCCAAGTTTGCAAAGGTGTAGAATTAAAAAAGAAAAAAAATTGGAATTTTGTATAGGTTAGATTGTGCAGTTCATTGGGTCTGGAAGTTAGGGCTATTAAGGCCTTGATGATAAGGCTTTTGGCACTAGATGCTGTTTTGTCTTTATGGAATGTACAGCTATTCTCAGATCCCTGAGACCTTCGTAAGAGCCAAGGATATGAATCCTGAGACCTTTGGCACATTTACTTGAATACTTTGCTCTCTGGGTCTTCCTTTTAAAAATCTCCACATGGAATGTGCTACGTCTACTGTCCCTAAATGGTTGTGATACATGACTATACTTTTACTTTAGGCCTAATAGCCATGTGCCATCTAGAATGAGGTTATGTATTTTAATAATAGCATATTTGCTATGTAAAACTTTTAGCAAACACCTGTCTTTTGAGATCATTAATCTTTTTAAGATCTAGTTTTTCTGAAGTCTGTCCAGTAATGTAGGTGTCATTATTAATTTGACATAAAAGATGGATGAGATAAAGAACCTTAACTCATGATCAGTGACAGAGTAGGAAAGTAGGTAAAGTAAACCTAATACATGTCTCTTTAAGAAGATTCTCCAGCCCTGTGTGATTTACAGCTGGTAGTCTGTTGGTTACTTCTAGAGAATATTAAAATAAGGGAAAACAAACATTCCAGATGAAATCTAATAGAAAAAATGAATTTATTTTTTCCTTACGTTTTGGCAGCCTAGGTTGTCTAAAAATTTTGAGTACGTGTATATCAAATGTTTTTTTTTTTTTTTTTAATTGTTCAGATTTGAAAGACGCCAACTCTAAGCCAATATATAAGAAGGCCATTTTCTCAAACAAGAGTCACCCTTTCACGGTAGGTAAATGCAGAATTTATTTTACTAAATTGGTATTTTATTTTATTTTTTTTTTAAGATTTTATTTATTTATTTGTCAGAGAGAGAGAGGGAGAGAGAGTGAGCGAGCATAGGCAGAGGGAGAAGCAGGCTCCCTGCCAAGCAAGGAGCCCGATGTGGGACTCGATCCCAGGACGCTGGGATCATGACCCGAGCCGAAGGCAGCTGCTTAACCAACTGAGCCACCCAGGCGTCCCCTACATTGGTATTTTAAATCATCGTTTTAAAAGAACATGCAAATTCTTCATAGTATTTTGTTGTAAAATTTCTTAGAGAGCTTATTTTGGCTATCAGAATACTTTCTACTGTGTAATTTACCAGTCAGTTGAAGGAGAACATAATAATGTATTTGTGTAAGACAAAACAAAGATAAGAGAGTGACCTAGAAGTTGAAAAATAACTTAGATCCTTAAAATTAAGTCTCAAGTACAAGTATATTGTTTTAGGTTCCTATGATACTTACAATTAAATTGAGATAAAAATAAAAATACCTTGCCTGGTTCCCTCTAAGCCCTGCAACCATGATCCTTGCTCACAAAGGAGAAAGTAGTTTCAATATCCAATAATAATACAGATTTTTTTTTTATTTGGAGAGTTAAAATATGATACTACAGTTATTTATTTTATTGCTCACATTTTTCCAGTTCCCAGTGGCCAAAGCTGAAAGAATTTGAGCAATAAAATAAATGACTATAGTATTGGATTATAACTCCCCAAATAAAATACATATACATGATTCCACACTGATATAGATAAATGACTGAATCAATAAATAAATGTGCAGTTAAATATATGCAGTTTTTGTATATTAATTATACTTCAGTATAGCTGTTAAAAAAGAAAAAGACTGAGGAACTACCCTAGATTTAGAGGAGAATAAGAAGACATGGCAGCTAAACGCAATGTGGGATCCTGGATTGGATCCCAGAACTGAGAAAGGGCATTAGTGGAAAAACTGATGAAGTCCAAAGAAAGTAGATTATAATATTGTGCCAATGTTAATTTATTAGTTTTGATCATTGTACTGTGGTTGTAATAGGTCAACAGCCAGAGAAGCCAAGTGAGGGGTACATGGGAGCGTTCTGTCTTTGCAACTTTTCTGTAACCCTTAAATTATTTTGAAATAAAAAGTTCTTTAAAAGTCCCAGTGGAGTCCCTAAATTATCATTTTCATTAGATTTTCATTGATTTATAGGGCGAGTTTCTGTTTGTCTGCACATCTTAAAACAGAGAAGCAGGGGCATTCTTTTCATCAAGGGTACTCTTTGAGTTGTGTTTCTTAATCCTAGCCATATACACTGCAGTCCCTACCTCCACAAGTTTAGTCTCCACTTAATATTTCAGCCAGTTACTTCCAGTCCCCTAGAAGGCCTGTGTGTGGGAAATTCCATGAGGCTCTGCCTCCTCCGGAACCATCTCTTAGCAGGTTTTTAGTTGGTGATGATCAAGGTCTGATTTGAATTTTCAAACCCAAACTGTGAGACTGTTCAGATCTCATTAATAATCTCTTGGCCCACCAATCTTCATTACCCAAGGCAACATCTGAACTTAGAATTAGGGGAAGTAGAAATCTTATAGTTGAATGGTGAAAATGAGGGAAGATTACTGTTTTTAGGTAAAATGTCTGGGAATTCAGTGAGTACAAGTGCTACTAAGGGAACTTTGATTCTTAAAGAAAATCAACAGCAGCATTAAGTTTGCTTAGAAAATCAGTGTAACTTTAGAAAAACCCGAAGCCATTTCAAATCAAAAGACCAGCTTCTTGATAGACAAAGTAAGGGGCCGGTATATACTTTGGCATCCAAACATGAGTGTTTGGTCTGAATCCAAGCATTTGGGCGTAAAAATGAAATGCTAAGTATTAGGAATTCCTCTATGAAGTTTTTTATTTTTTATTATTTTTATTTTTTTAAAAGATTTTATTTATTTATTTGAGAGAGAGAGAGTGAGAGAGAGCATGAGCAAGGAGAAGGTCAGAGGGAGAAGCAGACTCCCCATGGAGCTGGGAGCCCAATGCCGGACTCGATCCCGGGGCTCTGGGATCATGACCTGAGCCGAAGGCAGTCTTCCAACCAACTGAGCCACCCAGGCATCCCAAGTTTTTTATTTTTTGCAGCTGTGTGTTCAACCAGTTTCATGAACTACACTGTTTTACACAGTTCAAGGGAAACAAGAAAAAACAGAAGTTTGTACCTAGAGCAGTGAAATTCCTAGAGACAGCAGGCAGCATGGTGGCTGGCAGGGGCTGGGAGGACGGACGGATGGGGAGCTAGTTTTCATGGGGACTGGGTTTTAGTTTGGAAAGCTGAAAAAGTTCTGGAGATGGTGGGTGGTGGTGCTGGTTGAACAATGTGTGAATGTACTCAGTGCCACTGAACTGTACATTTGAAAGTGGTTAACATGGTAAATTTTTATGTTGTATATATTGTACCACAATTTTTCTGAAAAGCAAAAAAGAAATAATGGAAGTTTCCAGCAGTTAGCCTTCCACTTCTTTGCCAGGGTGTCCAGCTGTGAGGAGAATCTCTGCTCAAGAGCTTTTATCCTGAGGAATTTTTTTATTTTGTTATTAATCAAGAGATGATTCCCTGGGCATCATTTAGCAACGGGCTGTTTAAATGGCCCCTCTATCATCAATTGTGCATGTAAAAAGAAGCCTAGTACACAGGACACGGTAGAGCTGGGTCGTACAGAGAGTTGGTTGTGGGGTTAATTTATAACTAAGACAAATGAATCTATAAAAAGAAGAAAAGCCCCATAAGAAATATGTTAACTGATGTTAAGGGAGAAAAAAAGGGCTTAGATAAAAGATATCTGAACTTGTTTGGTCCCCATGATTTTATGGCTGAGGAATTCAATTAGAGGTGTACTGGGTGGAGCAAATCACAATTCTGTAAATTACTAATAGGACACAACGATCTTTATCGTTTTCTGTATGTGCTCACATGCAAAGTTCAGTCCTGCCCTCTGTAAATGAACTCTCTGCCGAGCTATACTGCTGTGTACAAATGCAGGGCTTCAGGATTGGAACGTAGATAATGTTTGGTTGTAAAACCTAAAAGGCGGTAGGTGGTCCATTTAGAAATAAAATGAGGAACGAGGACAAATTACTTTTGCTTTGGGGGAGTTTTGATTATTGGGTTTGTTTCACTTTGCATGAAATTCTTTTAAGTCATTTGTGGTTTGAATATTTGAAGGGAATGGTCGTTTTAGAATAACGATATAGAGAAAATTTTAAGAAACAAAATTACATGTTTAAAATGTATTACAGTGAACAGGAAAAAGATTAGGGGTGATTGTCTTTTCTTTCCTTTTTTTAAAGACTTTATTCATTTACTTGACAGAGAGAGAGAACAAGTAGGCAGAGTGGCAGGCAGGGAGAGGGAGAAGCAGGCTCTCCACCGAGCAGGCAGCCCGATGCTGGGCTTGATGCAGGGCTTGATCCCAGGACCCTGGAATCGTGACCTGAGCCAAAGGCAGATGCTTAACTGACCAAGCCACCCAGGCACCCCTTGTCTTTGCTTTTCATCCTAAATCTTCATTTGAGGGTTAAGTGTCATAGTAACTGACATGAAGTAGAGATTATAGGTTTTAACTGCAATACAGTTTACTGTATTTTTTATATCAAATAAAAATGTAATAATGATACAGATCATTTAAAGAAAAAAATTATCTATAATCTTAATATTATTTTTCAAACTATTCTACAAATTGCCTTCCAGTTCTTGATAAGCATACACACATATTTTTATATGTCTATATAAGATTTGATACATTGTTATCCCTTGACCCTCAATGTCTGTGTAATTAAGGGATTGTATTAAATGATTTCTAAATTCCGTTTCATTCAAAACAATGTTTTAGAACCTAGCTTTGTCTAAATTATACAATATTTTGTGAAAAAAATGTATGTCAACCACAGTGGGTACTATCTTTACTTAAAAATGTTAGGCACAGCTGTAAAATGTTGAGAGTTAAATTCTTAAAAATTAAGCCTGAAAGTGAAGCTTCTGTGGTATAGAGACTCTGAATTAAACTTTAGAATGCATCGTAGGTTTGATTATTTGAGATTCTTGAGTAATAAATCAAATGAAGCCGTGTTCTCAAGTAATTTTAATAAAACCTACTGCACAAAAAAAAACAAAAAAACAATATTTCCAATTAATATTTCCATCAACTAAAACCATATACAATCATTGATTTTGGCACCTAGTTAGGAAAAAAACATACATGTCTTCATCATCTCCCCTTCCACAGTATTCTTTGCCTTTAAAAAAAAATTCTTGATTATCTGGATACTTTCAACAACTCATATGTTACAAATAATGTGCATAAATTTTACCACAGTATCATGTAAGAGGTCAGTCATTAGAAGCCATTATTATTCCATGAAACATAAAGTGAAGCAACTCGGTTGCTCAATTTTTTTCTTTATACTGATGAACTCCTTGTCCTTCAATCCAGATCCTGTGATCTGAAATAATTTAAATTACTAAAAGTTTGATATTTTTAACCTTTTATACTCTCAGTAGACAGGACATAGGAAATTTAGTGACGTAAACATCTTTAATAATCTTTAAAAGTCATAAGACTTGGTAGCTGGGACAAAAAACAATTAAGTATAAATTTCAGGGAAATACCATAATGGCATGAGTTTTGTTTTCTTTTGTCAGCAAGCCACATGGCTTTCCTCTCAAACTCAAGGAATACGCCGTGCAGGCTCCTTTTATGATTTTGGTTTCTTCTGCATCACAGAAATATATGTTTTCCTAAGTTTACTCACTATAATTTGCGATTGCTATTTTTCTTATCTGCGAAGGAAGTACAACAGCTCCCACTGGGGAAATACAATGTTAAGTCAATCCTAAAATAAGAAATCTAAGGGAAAGGTCACATCCTAATAACTTGTGCAAATCTAAATTCCCATGGAGCTTTAAAATTATTTTGTAGGAGTAGAGTATTAACAATGTGTTGTTGAACTTCTTCCAGATAGTGTCGTAAAATTGAGAGCACTTTTGTGTCCAGAAGTGACTATTGACGTATAAATATAATTGAGAAGAACTGATGTTTTTTAGCAATCTATTTTGAGTATCCAGAGAAATCTAGCATAACTACAAGATCATGAAACATTTTTTTGTTGTTGCTTTCACTGGAAATATAAGGTGTATCATTCAGCAAGTGTTATAGTAATTACATACATACAATGAAGATGATTTTTCCTACTGCTGTAGCGAAGTTTAATACTCAACTTTTTACCAACACTGATCTCTGGTTATACTTTAGAAGAACCCTAACTGTGTCATTCCAGAGAATATCATCGTTTTGAGAGTCGGGACACCCGGGTTGTAATCTTTCCTCTTCTGTTAATTGGCAATTTCTTAAAAACTTGGGACCTCAATTTCCTTATCTATTAAGTGGGAGATGTTTATTGTGAGGATCAAGTAAGATCAGATATATAAAGGGCTTAGAAAATTCTTACAGAATTATATGTCTTTAAGGGATGACTATAATTCTTGCCTTAAATTTTTATCTTTTCCAAATGAAATCAAAATAGGCAGAGGACAGGTAACTTATTCCATCCCACTCAACCTAAGAGCTACCAGGACACCCTAATCAGCACACCACTCAGTGACCAAATCCAGATCATTTTTTTTTTTTAAGATTTTTTATTTATTTATTTGACAGATCACAAGTAGGCAGAGAGGCAGGCAGAGAGAGAAGGGAGGAAGCAGGCTCCCTGCTGAGCAGAGAGCCCGATGCGGGGCTCGATCCCAGAACGCTGGGATCATGACCTGAGCTGAAGGTAGAGGCTTTAACCCACTGAGCCACCCAGGCGCCCCCCAGGTCATTTTTTAAAAGGGTGGGATTTGAGTGCAAGTCACTCCCTTACACTGTAATACTACACAAGAATTACATTTTGCCACCAGGATGATTGTTTCCTAGCACATACTAATTTTTTTTTTTTTTTGAAGATGTGTGGTTGGTGCACATCTTCATTCCTTAATCTGTACTTATTACCAGTTAAAGTGGAACAGAATGCGGTTTTTGCCTTTTGACCTGCTGCTATTTCTTTCCTTAATGATGATTATGTGTTTTCTGTAATTTAAGGATTTATAGGAACATACTTGGTTGTCCTCCCTGCTGGGGCCCATTCAGTAGCAGGAGCTATTTGTTGAAATTATTGAGATGTTTCTGCATTTAGTTATTTCAATTTCAGACCTCATAATAATATATTGCCACATAATAAGAAATAATAAAATAATTTTATTTTATTTATTTATTTTTTAAAGATTTTATTTATTTACTTGTCAGAGAGAGAGTACACACAAGCAGGCAGAGAGGCAGGCAGAGGCAGCGAGAGAAGCAGGCTCCCCGCTGAGCAAGGAGCCCGATGTGGGACCCGATCCCAGGACCCTGGGATCACGACCCGAGCTGAAGGCAGAGGCCCAACCAACTGAGCCACCCAGGCGTCCCTAAAATAATTTTATTTTAAAGAGTAAATGCTTCTCTGTGTGATAGGAGTTTAAAGAATTTCTGCAACTATTCAATATAGTTTTAAAATACCTTTGTTCAAGAAAAACTTTAAGCCTCTTCATTGTTTTAGTTTGTTTTTTAAATTTTATTTTATTTTTTTTAAAGATTTTATTTATTTATTTGACAGAGAGAGATCATAAGTAGGCAGAGAGGCAGGCAGAGAGAGAAGGAAGCAGGCTCCCCGCTGAGCAGAGAGCCTGATGTGGAGCTCGATCCCAGGACCCTGGGATCATGACCTGAGCTGAAGGCAGAGGCTTTAACCCACTGAGCCACCCAGGCACCCCTAAATTTTATTTTTAAGTACCAATATGAAAAGGGTGGCACATAACAGATCTGTATTCTACCACATTTTACCAGAAAAAGTGCTTGCTAGAAGCAGTCACACTTCTAAAAATGTAGTACCTCTGTGTCTGACAAAATAGACTAACTGCCTTTAAGTTTACATCCTTTTAAAGAACAACTGACCTCGGATGTGTTGGTGGCGGGAGTGTGTTGGAGGGACTTGACTTTCAACCTTAAGAAAAACATGAAAGTTATAAAAAATGCTGCCAAGTTGTGTTCTCAATATATGGACTAACTATTTTTATCCAACCAAATTTGAAATAAAAGTAATAACAACAGCAAGTAAGTATCTAAGAAGAATGCTTTTTTATACACTTCTGCTCCCCAGTTGCAAATGTGGTGGGGGAAAAATCTTCCTATGTATAGATCTACTGATTGCTGCTACTCTAGTTTTGCTTTTCCAACCTTTTTATTTCCATTGATGTTGATTTAGTTCAGATTATCCTAATTTCTCACCTGAGTAATGGCAAGTTATCTGACTCAACACTTTACTCTTTGCATTTCACCCTCCCAAGTTGACAGTTATCTTTCTAATGCTGTTTGTTTACATTTCACCCTTCTTTCAAGGAGCATTAGAATCTTTGTGGTCAGCCTCAGCCTACCCCCTCAGCGTGTCCTCTCCGTTGGCTGCCACAAATATTAGAGTTCAGCCACACCAGACTGCTCAGTGTTCCGTCACAGCGTTCGGTTCATGGCTGGAATATACCAATTACTGTATCATACTGTAACAGATTTTATAGTCAGTTTTAGGAGTGAGCTTCTTGAGAGCAGAGACCATCTTTGGGCTATCCCTAGTGCTTAACAAAATTCTTAGCAAATATTATGCAAGTAATGAAATGATAATGTAATTGAAATTAAATAATGCACATATACTTTTATTTCTGCTAACTAGACATAGTATTATTAGCAGTCTTGCCTAAATGTTATTTTTAAATTTACCAAATAGAAATGCAAAGCTTGTACAAAACTGAATTACTTTAAAAGAATTTCTGTGACATGAACACCTGGGTGGCTCAGTGGGTTAAGCCTCTGCCTTGGGCTCAGGTCATGATCCTAGGGTCCTGGGATAGAGCCTGGAGCATCAGGCTCTCTGCTCAGCAGGTAGCCTGTTTCCCTCTCTCTCTCTCTCTGCCTGCCTCTCTGCCTGATTGTGATCTCTGTCAAATAAATAAATAAAAAGAATTTCTGTGACATGTATATGCATTTATGATTTTATAGATTTAACATTTACACAGCATTTTTCTTTTTGCACATGTTGTAAACCCATGCATAAAAGTGCATAAGTACCTCATCAGCTACCTTTTACCTGCATAATTCAATTCACAGACTAGTGATAGACTTTCAGTGTTCAGTTGCATCTGAAGCAGGGCTTCCAAGTTAGGGCTAGGACAGGTTTTTTGTTTGTTTGTTTTTTAGTAACATATAATATATTTTTGTTTCAGGGGTGCAGGTCTGTGATCCATCAGTCTTACATAATTCACAGCACTCACCATAGCACATGCCCTCCCCAGTGTAGGACAGTTATTTATCCTGAGATTTATGTATGTATGCATTTTTTCTTAAGATTTTATTTATTTATTTGACAGAGGGAGACAGTGCGAGAGAGGGAGCACAAGCAGGGGCAGAGGGAGAAGGAGAAGCAGGCTCCCTGCTCAGCAGGGAGCCTGATGTGGGGCTCGATCCCAGGACCCTGGGATCATGACTGAGCCAAAGGCAGGCGCTCAATGACTGAGCCACCCAGGGACCCCTTATTTATTTAGTTTTTGGAAGATTGTATTTCTCTGTTTAAGAGAGAGAACACACACACAGGGGGAGGGGCAGAAGCAGAGAGAGAAGCAAACTCTCTGCTGAGCAGGGAGCCCGACTCAGGGCTTGATCCCTGGACTCCAGGATCACGACTTGAGCTGAAAGCAGACACTTAACTGAGCCACCCAAGTGCCCTTATATGTATTATTTATTAAACAAGTTATTTATTGAACTACTTTTATATATGCAGCACTCTTCTAGATAAAACAGAGATGAGATAGTCCTTGCTTACAGTCTTGTTTCAAAGACATTACCTACACATACCACATGAAAGAATTAAATAACAGAACCGGGCAATCTGTGATTGAGGAAAAACATGGAGTAAAAATTTGTGGAATAAAATATTCAGAGGCAGAGCTGGAATAGTGCGTTGTTGTTTCCTAACAACTTACTTCCACCTGGAAGTAAGAATATGGATACGTGAGAAGGAAGAAGCTGGAAATTGTAAACATGAGGAGCCTCATGGGGTAGGAAGGTCAAGATATTGGGGGGCATGCTATACTGGAGAATCAGTGGGAAGTACACATACGGAGCAAAGGGGCTAGATTTGGCAGGGCACAAATGTTGGACTGAGGAAACTGGACTTTGTCTAGGAAGCATTGGGAACTTGATTTAGAAATAGGGAAGAAGTAAGACAGAAGCTCTCGGTGGAAGGGACAGGTGAAAGATATTTTGATAACTTCTAAGATTTGGTGGCTAAATAAGAAATGAAGATGATGAAAGACAAAAGGGTCAAAGATGAACTTTTGGCTGATATACAGAGAGATAAGATTTTAAAAGAAATAGAGAAGAGGGACTCCTCTGGGGGAAGAAAGATGCACTTGCTTTTAGACTTTTTCAATTTGAAGTGAAGGTGGGATATCTAAGAAATATCCCAGAGAGATGTGTAAAGATAGGGGATGAGCCTCGTTTCAGGCAGTGGAAGTAGTCTGTTGATTTGAGTGTCTTTGTCATAGAGGGAAGCTGAGGTCTGCAGAACCCACACACAGGTTAAGTTTGAATGATGAGAGAGAGGACAGACTGGGATCATCGATGCCAAACGAAGAGAGTTTTATGAAAAGGAAAGGAAAACAACACTTAATATCTCTTAGGTACCTGGCATTACGGTAATAAGTTGACATATATAATCTTACTTAGTCCTCAAAATTACTCTATAAAGTAGGAATTAGGATTATCCCTTTTTACAGGCATATAAAGTAAAGTTAGCTGGGTCTGTGACTTGGCTGAGGGCACACTGCCAGCACAGGGTGAAATCTGTATTGAAATGGAGATCTTTCTGACTCCCAAGCTCACATATTTTTTTTTTAACTGAAATAAAATGTAAAATGACAATGAAAGGTCAAGAAGAATGAAGAAAGGAATAATGCCATTAACAGTTACCAGGAGGAGACTGTCATTTTAGATTAGGGTTTAAGTCTAGCAGCAGGAAGGGGTATTTCAGTGAGCTGTGTGGGTTAGCAGGTGGTATGTGAACGAAGGGAGTGATTTCAGACCACTGGGAATTTGGCCAGCAAGTAGGACAGGTCTTCTGGAGTCAAGTAAAGTTAAGAAGAGAACACACCAGTGGAGAAGAGAAAAGTGCAGGGGTGAGGTCTCAAGATAGCCATTAAAGGGAAACAGACCCTGAGAGAAAAGACTGCTTCCACTAAATTTGGAAGAAAGGAGAATGAGCTTAAATGTGATCACTCACCCAGTAGGTAGAGAGAGGTGTCAGATAAGCATAGGTTTATCAAAGCACTAGCTATAGAGATATTTCTGACATTATATCTTACTTGGAAGAAAAGCTTATTAAAATAAAGACATAGCAGCCAAGTGACCTCTTCCACCATCATAAGTTAGACAAATTAGGTTAAGTTAGATCAATTGATCTTTATAGGCCCTTCCAGTACTTAATTTTCTATGCATGTAGAATGGGGCAGCCTTGATCTATGCACAGATAGGGCAGTCATATAGCTTTATAACCAAAAGAATTTGCAGGAATAACAAAAATAAAACAAAAGAAATTTTTAGAATTTTAGGTCCACAAGTCAAAATTTCTGGAAGTATCTTCCTCTCCCCTATTAAAAAGTATTAAAATATCTGAGTGTATTGCTAACTGTAAACTCTTGAAGACAAGGACTGCATCCTGTTCTCTGATGTGTCCTTAGAGCACAAGGCCTGCTACACAGTAACAGCTCAACCAGTACTTATTAAATGATTGAAAGCTGAATTACAAAATATAGTACAGGCTTCCTATAATACTCTTCCCATGTTTTTTTCTCTGCTTTGATTCTTATCAGTCACCCCCATGACAATTCAGAAACATAATATGTAAGACAGTCATGTACCTGCCTTGTTTTTGTGTCATTTTAATTGTTTTTCATTTGGTTACTCAGTTGATTTCTTGTTAAAAAGGAACTATACTTGGGGGATTGACTGACAGTTAATGGAAATCTCAGTATTTTTCAAAATTATCTTTTGTAGTAACTTAAAAATTAATTAGTATCCTAGTTTCCCATCTTTTGTTAACTTAAATTTTACCAACAACATTTCTTTTCTGAAAAAGGAAATTGTGTTTTATGTTATGAAGGAAAAGTGATTTAGGAAAAAACCAGAAATCCATTTCTGAAAAATTTAGTGATGCTAGTGTAATAAAAAGAAAGCCACAAGAAGTCATCCCAAATTAGTAACGCTTCCCGTCTTAAACACGTGATTTCAGTTGTCCCCAGGCTTGCTAAAGGTTATAAAATGTCACCAGAATACGTTACTTCCTTATGAGTTCTTACTACCTCCTCACCACAGATAGAGCTGTATAAACCCCGAAGTATGACAATATAGTTATTACACTTTTAATTAGAAGTATTCTGCCAAAAGAAGCTAAGAACTAGGGGAAATGGATTTAAATTTACAGTAGTTCAGCGAAACAGCATATACTTTTTCCAGACCACTAGAACTGCAAACCCGTTTGTAACTTTAATGCCTGGTATGGTGGAAAAGTTAACAGCTGTAACAAAATCAACAGAGACATCATTGGTTAGTGTTCTTAAGTGAGAAGATTGACTACAGGAATTTTTCCCCAAATACATGTTTTTTACATATTTTATACTACTTTCTAGAATATCATCAATTTTACTTAGGCTATTTTGGGAGTCACTGATTTGTCTTATCTTTCTGATGAAGAATTAGAGCTGGAATTGACATTTCACTGTTAGTCAACTTCACCTTCAGTGATCTGGTGATCTGGAGATGTCTTTCTATCCCTTTCCTTAACAAGCTTCAAGTTTGTAGATTGCCCTTAGGCCTTCCTTACTCTGAGTTGGAGATTTATAGTATTTGTTTACATGGGTTGCATAAAAATGCAGACTTCAATAAATGACTTTTTGGTTCTTGAATAGAAACTGAAATGTTGGACAAGACAGCCAAGTATCCAAAAACTGAATGCTCAGCTGAAGCTGTAGTTAGTTATCCTGGGTTTGAGTCAAGATAGTAGTATAGCTTGTAGAATCAGCCATGCTGTGAAAATATGAACTTGAAGGAAAAGGATAATGGATTTTTAAAATTTCTTCCTTAAATGTTTGTTCAGGGGCCCCTGGGTGACTCAGTCAGTTAAGTGTCTGCGTTCGGCTCAGGTCATGATCCTGGGGTCCTGGGATCGAGCCCTGCATCGGGATCCCTGCTTAGTGGGGAATCTGCTTCCCTCTCCCTCTTCCCCTCCACCCCGCTTGTGCTCCCTCTCTCACTCTGTCTCAAATAAATAAACTCTTTTTTTAAAAGTTTGTTCAATTTTAAGTTGTTTTTTTTTTTATTTTCTCAGTGTTCCAAGATTCATTGCCCATGCACCACACCCAACGCTCCATGCAAAACGTGCCTCCCTTATTACCCACCACCAGGCTCACCCCTCCAAAACCCTTAGTTGTATTAATTTTTTTCAAAATACACAGTATTATTTTAAAAGAATCTAGTTTACTATGACACACGTGTAAGTTAACGTCAAAAAGGTTACCATGTAATTTAGAATACAAGAGGTAGAGTGAAAAGTACTCAGTGGTTAAAAAAAAAAAGAAGGAAACTGGATGTTTTACCCCAATTTGTTTCTTCCTCTTTGGAGTGCTGTGGATTTTATTTTAGCTGTTCTGCTTCCCTGACCACGGGCAGTGTCACCACGTCCGTTAGAGTCTTCTGTACTTAAGAGAGAGCCACCTATAAATCAGCAGTCTGAGTGGAATCTTGGCAGATGAGGTCTCAGTCAGGAAACAAGCATTTTGTTTATATTTAGATAATTTGAGAGCCTGGCCTCTGGGCATTCTGTAAGAAGTCCAGAAAAGGGAAGCCTAAAGAACAGAATATTTATTGTGAATAGATGTTACCTTTCTCACTCAGGGGTTTATTCCAAGCAGCTTGAGTAAAATGAAGGATGTTGTCTCTTTTGACTTACCTGGCAAGATTTTTCAAAGAGAGTGAAGTGTCCAAATCGGAAGAGCATGAAGACCATAGCAGAGAATGTAGGATGACAGCTGGCACAAAGGCCTTTTTGGCACTGTTGAGAAAGGCCTTTGATTTATAATCTGAAGAGGTAGCAAGGGTGATCATTTTGTTCCATAGTACAGCTGATACATTTGGGAAAGTCCTTTGAACCATAGTCATGTCACAAAAGAGGTCCTAAAATACCAGGGTGTTTCAACTAAGAAGAGCAATTCTATTAGAATCCCTTGTCAAGTTGTAAAATAAAGCAAACAAATTGAACAAATAAAATTAATTCTTTAGTATCTGAATGGCACTGGAGTTCGGTTTTCCCTTGCAAAGCATGTGTTGTATAAGGTAAAAATTGGGAGAAATAGGGGCGCCTCGGTGGCTCAGTTGTTCAGTGTCTGCCTTCGGCTCAGGTCATGATCCCAGGGTCCTGGGATCAAGCTCCACATCAGGCTTCCTGCTCAGCGGGAAGCCTGCTTCTCCCTCTCCCACTCTCCCTGCTTGTGTTTCCTCTCTCACTGTTTCTCTCTGTCAAATAAATAAATAAAATCTTTAAAAAGAAATGGTAAGAAATAGCATTTGGTTCTGCTCTCAGAACCTGCTGTGCACAATGATTGTGATTTAACTTTTCTCTCCTGGATTCTGATAGTCATTTAATCACTACTAGTGATTGCTAGCAGGGAATACAAAGAGATCAATGTACTTAGATTTTCAGTTTAGCTGTTCTTCAGTCCTCTGACATTCATCACTAAGGTTGATTAGTAATTAACTTGAGCCATAGAATTAGAATTTGTACTGCTTGATAGGTGTAAACCAGTTATGGGGACCTCCATAATTCTAAAATATGAGTAAGTGATGAGTCATACCCTTACTACTGCTAATTCTTTTTTTTTTTTTATGATTTTATTTGTTTATTTGAGAAAGAGCGCATGTGAGTAGGTACAAGCTGGGGGTAGGGGCAGAGGGAAAGGGAAAAGCAGGCTTCACACTTAGCAGGGAGCCCAGTGTGGGGCTCCATCTCGGAACCCTGAGATCATGCCCTGAGCTGAAAGCAGCTACTTAACCGACGGAGCCACTCAGGCACCTGAGTCCTGCTAATTCTTGAGCTCCTTAATAGTAGAACAGGTTTTTCTAGTAAAACAATGTATTGCATATTTTATATCTCTATTAGATCATTAACCTTTTAGTTGTCCACCCAGTAAATAACAAGCTCTTCTCTCTCTGTTTTTTATTGTGGTAAAGCATATTAACATAAAATCTGCCATGTTCCATTAGTTTCAGGGGGTATAACATAGCAGTTCGACATCTCTATGTGTTATGCTATGTTCACCACAACTCTGGCTACCATCTGTCACCATACAATACCATTATGATGTCATTGACTATATTCTGTATGCTGTACCTTTTATTTCCATGACTGGAAGCTTGTATCTCCCACTCCTCTTCATCCATTTTTATGGTCTCATTCTATTTTTGTTTATTTTGTTTCATTTTTTAGATTTAACCTGAGTGAAATCATATGGTATTTGTCTTTGTCTGAATTATTTCACTTAACATAATACTAGGTCCGTCCGTGTTGTCAGAAATGGCAAGATCTCATCCTTTTCTATGGCCATTGTGTGTGTGTGTGCATGTGTGTATGTATCACATATCTTCTTTATCCATTCATTTAGTTGCTCCCATATCTTGGCTGTCATAAATAATGCTGCAATAAACATAGAGGGCATCTTTTTGAACTCATGTTTTCATTCTCTTTGAGTAAATACTTAGTAGTAGGATTATTGGATCGTATGGTATTTTTTAAAATTTTTTGAGTAATCTCCATACTGTTTTCTACAGTGGCTATACCAATTTACATTCCCACCAACAATGCGCAAGTGTTCCTTTTTCTCCACATCCTCAACACTACTTGTAATTTCTTATGTTTTTTATTTTAGCCATTCTGACAGGTATAAGGTGATCTCACTGTGGTTTTGATTTGCATTTCCCTGCTGATCATGATGTTGAGCATCTTGTCATATGTCTGTTGGCCTCATTTCAACCATTTTAAATATACAGTTCAATGACATTAGTTACATTCACAGCATTGTGCAAATATATGCCCTGTCTATATTCAAAACTTCTCATCATCCCAAACAGAAACTCTGCACCCATTAAACTATAACTCCCCATCACCTACCCACCCCTAGCCCAGGGTTATTTCTATCCTATTTTTTCTCTATGAATTTGCCTATTCAGTTACTTCATATAAGTGGGCTCATACAATATTTGTCCTTTGGTGTATTGTTTATTTCACTTAGCATAACGTTTTCAAAGTTCATCCATGTTGTAGCATGTACCAGAACTCCCATTTCTTTTTTAGCAGAATAATACTCCATTGTATTATGTATGTATTGTACATACCACACTTTGCTTATCCACTCATTTGTTATGGAACACTTGGGTTAATTCCACCTTTTAACTTGTATGAATAATGTTGCAATGAACCTTCGTGTTCAAGTGTCTGTTTGAGTCCTATTTTCAATTCTTTTAGGTAGATCCCTAAGAATAGAGTGCCTGGCTCCTATGATTATTCTGTGTTTAACTTTTTGAGGAACCGCCAAACTGTTTTCCATAGCTATGGCACTATTTTACATGACCATCAGCAATGTGTGAGGGTCCCCGTTTTCACATCCTTATGAACTCTTGTTTTCCTTATTTTTGATTAGAGCCATTCTTGTAGGTGTAGACTGTTATCTTATTGTGGTTTTGATTTGCATATCCCTAATGACTAATTCTGTTGAGTATCTGTTCATGTGCTTTTTGGACATCTGTATGTCCTTGGTCAAATGTCTATTCATGTCCTTTCCTCTTTCTTAAAATTGGGCTGATTGCCTTTTGCCTTTCTATTATTCTCTTTCACTTTTTAACTCATGTTCTCACATACTTCTCTGTATAATCAAAAAGATAGTATAACTTGAGCTCAGGGAAATGCTTTATTTTTTTTTTAAGATTTTATTTATTTATTTGACACACAGATATTACAAGTAGGCAGAAAGGCAGGCAGAGAGGAGTGGGGGAAGCAGGCTCCCTGCTGAGCACAGAGCCCAATGCGGGGCTTGATCCCAGGACCCTGAGATCATGACCTGAGCCGAAGGCAGAGGCTTAACCCACTGAGCCACCTAGGTGCCCTGGAAATGCTTTCTTTTAGTCATTCATTGCCACACACATTTTTTTTAAAGATTTTATTTATTTATTTATTTGAGAGAGAGAGAGAGAGAGAGAGCGAGGGAGGACATGAGAGGGAAGAAGGCCAGAGGGAGAAGCAGACTCCCCATGGACCTGGGAGCCCGATGCAGGACTTGATCCCGGGACTCCAGGATCATGACCTGAGCCGAAGGCAGTCACCCAACCAGCTGAGCCACCCAGGCACCCCATTGCCACATACATTGACTTAAGGTCACATGCTTTTCATCCTGTTACCAAATCAGTACCCAAGAATCTCTCTTCAAATGAGAGATTTTTTTTTTTGCCTTGATGCTATGAAATTCCTTGTATTCTTTCCCAGATCTCTGTGCATTGAGCCCATGTGTGGAGAGGTTGGGGGATAATCCCATGTGTAGAGTGTGATTCATTATGAAGTACTCTAGAAAATAAACATCCATTTTCATTTCCTTCAAATGATGAAATTTTAAACCTGGAGGAGACCATCTCTGTCTCAAACTGGGATCTACAGATTCTTGGGGATCCACCAAATATATTCTTGGGATCTGAGAGTTTTAGAATTTAAAAATATTATGTTTTTATATTAATAATCTAAGAAGTCATTATAAAGCCCAAATTTCACAATCCAAGGACATTTTAATGGTTTCATGTATTAGTTTTCTCACCTGGGGGTTACAGAACTTCTGGGGAATTTGAGGACACAATATTGGCAGGTGTCTAAGATTTTTTTCTTCCTTTGAAAGGGACCCATACATTAGTGAAGCTTAAGAAACTCTGATCAAAGCCAACACCTTTCCTTTTATGAAGTAGGCTTAGAGATGTTAAGTGACTTGCTATAATCACACAGCAAGTTAATAAAACCAACCCGCACTAAAACCCAAGTCTTCTAAAGCTTTCTTCAGAGTTCTTTGTGTCACTGTGGGGGTACTACAGGGATTCTGTCATCACTGAGTTTAAAATGTAGGAAAGCAGATGAACAATTAATAACTAAAATGACAAGTGTGCGAAGGAGGAGAAGGGTAATAGGAGTTGTATTGAGTGATAGAAGAGTAGTTTAACCTAGTCTGAGGGTTCAGACAAGAGATTTTTATGCTGACAGTCGAGAGAGCAGGAGTTAGCTGAAGGGAGCTCTGAGAAGAGCAATGTTACAGAGGGAATAACTTGTGTGGGGGCTCTGAGGTGTGAAAAGAGACTCCCAAGATAAACAGGGACCAGATTATTCCAATATAGATTTTTTTTCTATTTTTAGTTTCTTCTTCTTCCTCCTCCTCCTCCTCCTCCTCTTCCTCTTCTTCTTTTATAGATTTTATTTATTTATTAGAGAGAAAGAGAACATAAGCAGGTGGAGTGGCAGAGGGAAAGGGAGAAGTAGGGTCCCTGCTGAGCAGGAAGCCTGATGCAGGGCCTGATCCCAGGACTCTGGGACTATGACCTGAGCCGAGGCAGACACCCAACAGACTGAGCCACCCAGGCACCCCTCCAGTATAGATTTAAGACAATTAGAATTCAGTACAGAGTTTCAATAAGGACATGATGTAATCTGAGTTGCATCTTTAAAAGGGCACTCCAGCTGCAGATGCATAATTGATTGGAAAGGAGATAAGAGCCAATAAAGATGTAGGGAGACCACGTAGGAAGCTACAGGAAAGATAGGGTTGAAAGAGAGGATTTAATGTTGAAAGAGAGGACTGAGAGAAGTATTTAATGTATTTAACATGTAGAATCAAAAGGACGTGGTGGTTGATTAAATGTGGGTATTGTAGCAGTCAGTTATGACTCCCTTTTGGGGGGGCATGATCAGTTGGGAGATTGTTGGAGCTGTTTACTAAAGATAGGGCTCACTGAAGGAGATAAGTTTGGGGGAATAGATGATGAATGACATTTTGGACCATTTGCAGTTGACTTGCCTATGAGGTGTTTCAGTGGACAGCTCAAATAGATGTCCCTCTATAGAACTGGGGCATGGAAGAGGTGGCCAGTGCAGAGACACAGAGTTGGTTTCAACTTATCCATGATATTTGAAATGTTCTCTAATGGGCTTGCTTAGGGAAGAGCATATGGAATTAGAAGGGTTAAAGAGCCTGACACAAAGCCTTGAGGAAGGAGCAACACAAGTGGTTAGGGTAATTGGTATCTCAGGAGCCAGGAAGAAGACAGAGTATTGGAAGAAAGGCCAGAATCCAGGGGTCTGCTCTCCGATAGGAAAATCCAATGATTGGTTCCATAAAATGTCTGTGTATCTTACATACATAGACAGATAGTTTTATGCTACTGATCATCAAATTAAACATTTTCCAGTCCTTTTGCCAAAATCTAGTTGTGAGGTGTTGATAAACTGGGATGTACAATGTGTACATTGTTCTTGGTGAACTGAATTTCTGGTTAACTCAGCCAGCTAAAAAACCCTTTCCATTTCTGGTCATATAAAATCTTTCTTAAACACAATACGTCATTTTTCCATCTTGATAGATGTTCTGGGGTGAAATAAAATTTAATTTCAATTTAGATAACTGAATCGATGATTTGAGAACATTTAATGTCTTAGTTTCATTTTGAATAGCAAATGACAGTTTTCTGAAGATACAGAAAATATTGAAGATGATCTCAGGAAATGCTCTGGAAGCTACTTTCAAAAACAAATCACTTTATAACTGCCTCCCCCCACCCTTAGCAATTGTCCATTTTTTCTAAAGGTATAGGAACAACTTTCAGTACATTAAGTGTGTTTAATAGTTAATGAAAGTTGTATTGCAGTTGTTTTTATTTAATATCCGGGTTTTTCTATAATTCTGTAGAATTTTCTATAATTCTCAGTAAAACCCAGTATATCAGTATATTCCTCAGTACTGTTAATTTTAGCAAAATGTATGCTCTTTGATCACTAACCTTATATATAATGCAGGAATTTCAAATTATTTTACTGACATGACAGATACATATATGTGTGCAGTAAAGAGCCATCTGAAAAGTTACATCTAAATTAGGTTTGAGTAGGGGCGCCTGGGTGGCTCAGTGGGTTAAAGCCTCTGCCTTCAGCTCAGGTCATGATCCCAGGGTCCTGGGATTGAGCCCCACATTGGGCCCTTTAAAATGGGGCCTGGGGAGAAGGAAACTAACATTTATACTTAATTCTGTGCCAAGCACTCTTAGGTGCTTTACATACATGATTTCTGAGTTTTGAAGTGTTTAATGGCTTGCCGGAAGTTACAGCCCGGGTACAGGGTGGCACTGGGATTCTAGCTTAAGTCTAATTTTAAAACTGGTATTCTTCCCATTTATGCCTCTTTCCTCACTGGAAGTCGGGAGACCTACATACTAGCTACTATTCTGTTCTTCCTAACACCTCTAACCTTGGATAAGCACAGTAATTTTTTTGCATTCACTAATCCCCCAGGCATATTTTGCCCCTTCCCCGTCTAGAATGTTCCATATGTCTTATCCGTGTATGTATTCATCCAATTGATAATCAGTTCATCAACCAGCCAGACAATGGTCTTTAGTCATGCAGTAAGTTATTGAAGTTCTGTGACACACATATGAAAGTGGCATAGATACACCGTCTTTGTCTCTAAGGAGGTCACTCTCTTTTAGTACATACTGTGCTCACCATACAAGCCCTCGCTGAATCCCATTTCTTCCATGGAGCCTTTTCTATGAACCATCCCATTTTGACATGCTTTTCAGGAGTCCCTGTGAAACTTAGTCATTTTTCAATTATTTGGCAATTAACCAGGGGCTACCTTGTGACATCTCTTCTATCATTGGCTAGAATCTTACTCAAATCATGAATCATTATTACTTAACTTTTTACCTCTTTGCAGCTTGTTTTGCCAAGATATAAATTCCTTAAGGGCAGGCTTACCCTTCTTTGTATTTCCCACACTGTCTTGTAAATAGCAAAGTTTTTTTTTACTGAATTCATTCAGCAAATGTTTGTTAATTTGTGTTAAATTTTTGGGTTCACAGTTACTTTCTGGTCTAATGATCTGGGTCATCATTCAGCTTCCCTGAGCCTCAGTTTTCAGTAAAATGGAAATAATTCCTACTTCTTGAGGCTAAATAAATAATGTATGTAAAAATGCTTTGTACACTTTAAAACTTTAGATTATACAAGTGTTACTGATCATTTTATATTTTGTGGTATAAGTAGCCATATCTTGAATTCTTCCAATAGATACTTTGTGTCTCAACATTTACTTAACCTGTTCACTTGACCTATTTTCATCTCTATTATCCTACTGTATAGCTCTTTGTGGTTTAACTTATCTGCTCTAAGTTTATTTCTAATTCTCCCCTTTATTTTGCATATTTCCCAAGTCTTAGTCTCATTTATGTTTATGGACATGAATAGTATGAACTGTTACCAGACTAGCCTAATCTGATGGATCACAAGGTCCATCCAGTAATGGACCCATCACACTACAAACCTGAGAATACTGGAAATTATTGTTAATTTTCTTTCAAGGTAGCTAAATCCATTCACTTGTAATTTCAGATTGATATAGTGGGTTTGTCCTTAGGAATGTTGAATTAAATGCCTTTTAGTCTGTATTAGTGTTCTGTATATTCTCCAAAGAATGTATTAGGACTGGTACCATCAAAGCCTATATTGTCTTAGGTCATATGTATGGGATGAAATACAGTAATTTCAATAACTAAGGCTTGTGATCAAGACTTCCTAGGTATTAAGAATTTACTGAATTGCATTTTTGGGTCTTTGCTACTTTTTTGGGGGGGAGTCTTTGCTACTTTTGATGTTTTCGTTAATTTTATGCTTTGGGGGGCACCTGGGTGTCTGCCAGTTAAGTGTCTGCCTTCAGCTCAGATCATGATCCCGGGGTCCTGGGATTGAGCCCCGTATCAACTCCCTGCTCAGCAAGGAGTCTCCTTCTCTCTGCCTCTGACCCCCGCTTACACACACATTCTCTCTCTCACTCAAATAAATAAAGTCTTAAAAAAAAAACTTTAAAAAATGTTACAAATGAGATGCTTTGATTAGCCATCAAATAAAGTTTATTTTATTTTACTGTCATCATTGAAATAAGCTACTTTGGTCATTTAAAAATATTTGTAATAGGGTCTTTTTTTTCCTCTGATGTTTCTAGAGTATAATTCTTATGTGGTTAAGTTCTCTTATCTCTTAGAAGCCTTAAAATAAATATATTGACTATTACTGTTATTTATGTTGAAAGATATTAAAATGAGATTTGTAATCCAAATGGGCATTACTTACTTCACATCTGGTTGCTTGAAAAGTGGCCAGATGTAACAATTCTTAATGCAAGACAGCCTAGGGCAAAACCTTTGCAATTCACACCCTCCTTTGCAAAACAGCTGCCCTGTGTGAACCTTTCACATTAAGAAAAGAAGAAGAAAAGAAAAGCAAACAAAGAAAATTTGCTTCACCACATTTAATTATAAATTTCCAATGAAAGTGTTCATAGGGGATTCCTCCATTCAAGAGCAAACAGCCATTAGAAGTGGAAGGCAGTGTTCAATGAACAGTAGCAGACTTGACCTAGTTTCAGGGCCAGGACCAAAGACATCATGAAACTTCTTCTCTCTTACATCTCCTCACTTTGCTGAAATTTTTTTTAAAGTAGGCTCCATGTCCAACATGGGTCTTGAATTCATGACCTCAAGATCAAGAGTGGCATGCTGAGCTGGCCAGGAGCCCCCCTCTGTGGAATTTTAAGGTGATTATATTCCTGGTTGCCTATGATAGCCTCAGTTGATGCCTGTTCCTTGAGTGTTGTTTTTAACATTGCCCCCTTTCACCCCTGAAAGTGTCCCAGGTTGGGTAAAAAAGTATATGGTCATCTTACTTCATCCCTCAGGGGCCCTAATCAGGAGAAGAGCTCTGGGAATGATGAGAACATACTAAAGGGGAATTGATATTGGGGTTGGGACTGTGCTGGAACCAAAAGGCTACTGATAAGAATTCTCAGTAAATAAGATGTGAGCTGAGCTGGAAAGTGATTTGTGAATGCATTCTGAACATCGTAAGATCCATCAGATTAATGCTGGTTGCTCATGGGGAGTGGAGAGGCGGAGGACAAGAACCAGGTCAGGAGTTTGTGGTATCTTTTATGCAATACTAACGTTAAGCTTCCTGTCTGAGGTTTTCCATGTTGTGAGTCTCTCACCCCTTGATACTCTTTGAGGACTGGTGATGCTGATATCTAGCAGAAACATTTCACAGAATAAAAAAAAAAAAAGATGGAAGATAATAGTTCTTTAGAAAAATGGAAACATATTATTCTTGATAACCTTCCTCTTTGAAAAGCTTAGCTGAATCTCTCTGCCATTTACCTTAATAACCTACTCAGAAACTTAATTTTATTAACTATAAAAGACTTGCTTGATATTTTCTTTTAAAGAGTCCTCCAGATTTGACAGCTGTTATTTTTTCATATTCATTGTTGTATACAGTCTTTATTTTACTTAAAATAACTTTTTAAATTCTCAGAGCGATAGCTACTATTGAAAAATATGCTGAAAAATATAAAGCAAGAAACAGTCATTCATAATCCCATCACCCAGAAATAACTAACAATAGCATAGCTCCTTTCAACCTTCTTACGTGAATGTATTTTTTAATGTGTGTTCAATGGAGCCCTTAAATTATAACTGTAAGGAAAATGCTTTTAGTGTTCAGGCAACAGTAGGGAAATAATAATATCTTATGTTTGCATAGAGCTTTAAAACATGTAAAATTTTTTCAGGCAGTAAAATATTTAATCCTCATAATATCCCATAAGGGAGGATAGATGTCATTTTCCATTTTATATACACGGGGAAATTGAAGCCCAGACATGCTCGGTGACTTGCCGAAAGGCATTTGTAAGCAGTAGAGTCTTGATTAGAACCCAGATTCTTTATGTGTACAACTCAAAGAATTAATTATGCTAGAATTTTCAAGTACCAAAACCTGAATCTGGGCTAATGTTGAAAAACTGATTCTTTAGCTGGGAAAAGAAGGTAAGGAAGAGGAATGTTGTTTTGAATAATGGTCTTTAGGTTTGTACAGGGGCAGTCTTCAAAGAAGAGTAACCATCTTTCTTAGACCCTCTTCTGAAAGTAAAACAAGAGGGCTGAGTTTCCTGTGGACATTTAAATCTGGAGTAGGATACTTTCCTGAAGGCCTTTGAAAAGACAGATATTATTTGTTTGGAATTAACAGTCAGTTAAATCTTGAACATCTAGTGCTATTCTAAAAAGAGTAAAGATCAAACCCTCTCATGTTTCCAAAGGACTTGACAGTACACCTGGAGGAATAAAACAAACATCTATGAAACAACTTAGCTGTAAATTGTGTGGTATTGACTCTACGCAAATGAATTGTTAGGGGTTAGAAATAATAAATTGAGGGGCACCTGGGTGGCTCAGTGGGTTAAGCCTGTGCCTTCGGCTCAGGTCATGATCTCAAGGTCCTGGGATTGAGCCCCTGCTCAGCGGGAAGCCTGCTTCCCCTGCCTCTCTGCCTACCTGTGGTCTCTGTCAAATAAATAAATAAAATCTTGGAAAAAAAAAAAGAAATAATAAATTGATACCCAAAGAGCGTTTATTTTGTGCTAATCAAGAAAATATCCCTAAATGTCATAAATAAGATCAAGAAGCCAGAAGCAAGTCCTGGTGGATGACCGAAAATAAAAAGAGACCCATTCATTCACACATTAATGCATCCACTCCACATTTGTTGAACATCTGCCGTCTGCCACAGGTACATAGGAGTGACTAGATATCTCCTTTTGAATATAACTTAAGTTACATGTTAGGAAATAGTGAGCAATAAGGTGGATGAGTGGGTGGCTGTGTAGGCAGATTATGACAATATTATTAACCTATGCAGAGGTTAGGTGTGATTCTAACTAGGGACAAGAGTTTATAATAGATGCGACCTAAACACTTGTAATTCACTGAATGGGAGAGCTAAAGGGAAATGTTAGAAGTCATCTACTCTATCCACCTTTCCTTATTTCCACTTCAAAAATTGGGAATTAACGATTAGAGCCATTGTGACTTGCCTGAGTTTGTAAACAGAGTTAGTGGCAGAACTGAAGGTTGAACTCTGGTCTTTCACTTTCCAATTACATATACCATTCTGCCTCTTGACTCTTGAGTTTAGCTAAAACATCTTTTCTTCTTCCTCATGCCAGCTATGTGAATCCCAGACTTTAGATCCTCAATTAAAGGTTTGGATTATGATCATTATTTAGCCATTGGTAGAAAAATACGGTTTAGAAAATGAATCTGTTTCATGTCTCAATCTTAGTGAATATCTTATTTATAAAATGACTAAAGGCTTGGTGAGATTAACAATGTACAACTTAGAGCAAATGTTTTATAGCAATGGCAGGGAAGAGTCTGTATTTTAGACCTAGCTCAATCACTGACTAGCTGTATCATTTTGTTAAGGTCATGCCATTTCTTTTTTCTTTATCTATAAAATGAGAGGGTTAGAAACACTTTCAAAGTCTTGTTCAGTTGTTATAGCTACATCTTCTTAGTATTTGAGTAAAAGCACTGACTTAAGGTAAAAATTTCTTATGATTCTCAGCATTGCCATAATTTTTATTATAATGTAACTTAAATATGTACAAAACCAGCTATAAACTTTTGATGCATATAGCTCTTACATACAACCGACATGAATCAAATAACAAGTTACAAAATTCTTCACATTCCAGTTAATAATTCAAAATGGAAATGGCTGCTGGAACACCTGTTTTTGAGGTTTTACACCCTCTGCTATTCAGTGTCGTGTATCTGATTAAATTATCCCTCAGCTTTCCTCTGGCGGAACTCTTCTGTGAAAGAGTCCTCCTGATGATATTACTGGGCTTCGTTTGGTTTTCACTTAACTCGAATGAATCATTGACATGTTAAAAGTCTCCGTGTGTCCTTCTGTCATGAATCCTGGACAACTAAAGTAGTAATCCTGGGCACCATATTTGAGTTTATGAAATCATAAATACAAACTGGAACATGGAACCTGCGTGTATTTGCTTACAACATCATCCAGGTATTACAGAGAGCCAGAGAATCTAAAATGCAACTTATTTCAGTCTTGTATCATTTAGAATGAAAATGAAAATTGAAAATACAGAATTAAAAACTTTTTATCAAAAATTGGAAGCAATTTCAATGTCCATCAATTAAATGGATAGCCAGAATATGGTATCCTCATACACTGCCTGACCTAGATTCATAGATAAAAAGGAACTCACTCCTGATAGATGCTACAACATGGGTAAACCTCAAAACAATAATCCTAAGTGAAAAAAGCAAGAAGGGCTCCTGGCTGGCTTAGTCAGTAGAGCATTTAATTGATTGTTGATCTCAAGGTTTTGAGTTCAAGCCCCACACTGGGCATGGAGCCTGCTTAATTTGAAAAACAGAAACAAAACCGAAAACGAAAGCCAGACACAAGACCATATATTGCATTTATACGAAATGTCCAGTAAAAGCAAACCTAAAAGGCAGAAAAATAGTTATGTGGTTGCCTAGGATTGATTGTAAATCAGCATGAAAGTTCTTACTGGGTAATGAAAATATTCTAATACTGATTTATGATGATGGTTGCAAAAATTGGTAAATTTACAAAATTTCATGGAATTGTACACTTGAAATGAATTTTATGGTATATAAAATATACCTCAAAATAAAGCTTTTTATAAAGTTTTTTTTTTTAAAGTAGAACTTCCTAGAAGTATATATCTATAAATATCCCTCCCCCATGGTAAGGAGACCTTGTTGAAAAAGCACTATTTACGTGGAACCGGAGTGAGCATTCAGTACTTAGGAGATCATGGCTTCTATTCCAGCTTTGACTTTGGCATTAACTCTGTATTATCCAGGGCAAGGGCCCTAGGTGGTTTCCCCATCTGCAAATGAAGAAGGGGTTAGATTATATGTTCTGTAAGACTTCCTGTGGATACGACATCCTCATGTTCACATTTCTGTTATCCTTTCTCAATCTTCTATTTATTGCCCCCTCTCCCCAGATGTTCTTTCCAAGGCCCCTTTAATCAGCTTGGCATATTGCTTGTCTCATTAACTCTTGTTCACTAAAACTTCCTGACCTTAATGCATAGGTCTTTTGAGTACGCAGTCCCCCAGAATGTTTATCTGAAAGTTCCATACTAGACTGAATGCCGTATCATTCATTAATCTCCCAGAAGCTATGTTCTCATCCTCTATAACTCTTATGGATGCTCTTCCACAGATAACAATACACTTCCCCTTCAGGCAGTACATGAAAGAAACAATGGACGATACAATGGAATCATCCTATAAAATTATACAGAATGAAAATCTGACCCATTGTTTTCTCCTGATGCCTAAGGAAGAAGTTGTACTCTTTGGATCCCCATAAAGATTTTGGCTTGTCCACCTCCTCGGATTCTCAAGTAACAATTAAGCAATCTGGCCTTCTTCCCACTTCTCATTTCAATGTGTAGGATCCTTGTCAACTTGCCCAGAATGACTTTAGGCATTTTGAGCTATTCATCTGACTATGTGCAATAGATAAATAAAAACATAATTAGAAGGAGGACTGACTTAAGACTCGGTTTTGTTTTTATTTCTGTTGGGGGGTGTGTACTCGTTTTAGAATTGAAAAAGTCATTTCTTGTCTGTCTCCACCTTCTTTTTGTGTTCAATAAGATGTTTTTAGATGTTTAAAATGAAAAATTTATTGCAATGGAGTTCATGTTTGTAAATACAGAAACACACCATCTTACTTCCCAGAGCTTAGTGTATCTGAAGAAAAGCAAACTTGGGGTCTAAAGGACAAGCTTTGGTGGTTGGAATGTGGTTTAATTAGTCCATAAACCTGTCAGGAATCTCTGACTCTCTTCCTAAAGCTTTGCTGACACACAGTATAATTTTGGAAGAACCAGTGAAGTTTATATTCTACTTATTCCCTATAATTTAGGAGTAAACATTTGATAAAAACTAGAAGTCCCTTTTGATGGAAATTGTTAGGTAATACTGAAGCATTACTTATTTTATTAGGGACTGATAAGTGGTTTTCTATATTCCATGAAAAGAAAAAGAGCCAATGGATGGGTGTCCTGGTTGTAACTGTCAAGACCAAGGATAACAGAGAAAATTGAAGTTGAAATAAAATTCTTTAGAAATGATTGAAAAAAGAGAAACTTGGGTATATATAAATATTTTATGATAGGAATATTCAGTGAACAGAAGATACAGCTATGCCCAACCAAGAAAGTTTGGTGTTGAAGATATCTACCTTTCTAATGACAGAGAACAGATGAGATATTTATTCTTCCTTTGTAGTAGGAACTGTTTCAGGGTATCCACAGAGTTGTACTTCCCAAAGGAAAGCTCTGCCTCATCAAAAAAAAAAAAAAAAAAAAAAAGGCAGCTAACAAATGCAGAAGGAGTGATAGAATTAGAAAATCTTCATTTTATAAACTCAAAATATTGACTCAGGAGAAGATTATGAAATGTGTTAAAAACTTTAAATGAGCGATTGGTGATAAACTGAACATCCTTATATGCCAAAGTCACAGCACTACAGATTACTTTCTAGTTGCAAGGAGAAAAAAGGAACCTTACAATGGAAAGACCTGACTATCATCATTTAAAATTAGTAGTTGATCTTAGCATCATCAATGGTTAGTCATATGCTGTGTCTCTGATGTAATCGAATAGGAAGTCTAGAACATTACATGTGTTACATTCAAGTAAAAAATGTTTGACTTGAATTCATAGATCTTTAAATGTAACACCCAGTTTAAAAGTAACACAGGGATAGAGAAGCAAGCTAAACGATACCACAAGAAAACAACCAGACAAATCCAGAGGGTGAAACATTCTCCATGATGACTGGCCTGATCTCTTCAACTGGTCAGTGGCCTAAAAATTAAGAAAAGTCTTTTTAAAAAGACTTACGAGACATATAACCAGATACATTTCATCATCCTGGATTAGATTCAGGTTTGGAACAAACCGGCTGTAAAGGAACATTTTGGATCAGCTGGGGAATTTTGAATATGGACTGGATATCATGGGAAATGAACGATATCATGGGAAATGAACATTTACAAAGCGGAAAGATGATTATTGACTTGAAGAAGCAGGTTGCCACTACAAAGTGCCATATCTCATTTTTATTTAAAAAATACAAATACTGTATGTATGTACTTAAGAATTGTATAGACTGAGGGTCATTCATGTGCTCAGGAAAAGAACCAGTGCGAGAAACACAGTTCAACATCGATGATCTCTGAGTAGTAGAAATCATTTAGTTTTTAAATTTTCAACAGTGAACATAGACTGGTTCTGTAATAATAAAAGGCTGTTATACAACAACATGCAGAAAAGCAACAGTGTATTTTGTCCTTTAAGGAAAATAAATATATTTCCTTTGAGGAAAGAAGATACAAAGACAAGAAGACAGTTTCTTATCTTTCAAAAACATCTGGTGAGAATTTGTGGCTATGAAGCTTTGCCTATTTGTCTTTACTCAGTGTGGTATTAAGAGTCAAATGGACCTGGCTTTGAGTTCAAACTCTGTCAATTACAAGCATTTTTACTTTTGACAAGTCACCGTATTTCTGTAAACCTCTCTTTTCGCATCTAAAAGAATAATTGTGAGAACTAAACACAATTGAAATCAGTCAGTGCCTGGAACAGAATAGGCTCCCCAAATTATAATTTTATGAATTCTTGCCATCAAAAATTTAAATCTTACCCATGACAACTTGATTAATAAACTAATAAAAGGCAGTCACCAACTGACATTGCTATTGCTTTTATTTATTTTTTTTAAGTTTTTATTTTGGGATTATTTTAGATTTCCCATATAACCCTCACCCAATTTCTCCTATTGTTAACATTTTATATTACCTGCTATTGCTTCTAAATATGTTCCATGAACATAAATATGTTTCATGAAGAAATGATACACAAGTAGAGTTTGGAATCTTCAAAAACAGGTATGAATTTTACAAGTTCACTTAGTAGTAGACCATTTTATTCATGATAGCATTTACAGAGTTGACAGAAAATAAAGTATAACTTTATAAATAAAAACTATTTATATGTAAGTATAACTTTATAAATAAAAAATAAAAATTTATGACCCAAGCCCATTATCGGGTTCCATATTGAAGCCCTATTCAGTACTTGCTATTATTTTCTTGTTTTGCCTTGAATGACCGCCCAGTGGCATTGTGAATTTCAAATGAGATTAAAAACACCATACAACTCTAACGTACCTTTTTAAAAAATTAAGCAACTGGTGTTATACACAAACAATGAATCATGGAACACTACATCAAAAACTAATGATGTACTGTCTGGTGACTAACATAATAAAAAAATGAGAATATTATTAGTGCAAAGTGGAAGCTTTCAAATAGCAATCTTATTATTTTCCAAAGAACAAGGAACTATGTCAGTAGAAAAGACAACTGTTTCTCCCTGAAGAACTCCAGCATGCAAGGATGACTCTTAAAGAATATATGAATGAGGCAAAAGGACATTTGTCAGCAAAATGAATTCCGGAATTGATTGCTCAAATGTTACTGAATTTTATTTACCAGGTTGTTATTGAGTACTTTGTAGAAAGCAAAGTCTTTAAACTCTGTGATGAACTATGGTATTCTCATTGGTGATTCATGCACATTAAGTGAATCATATCGTTTTACAAATGCTTTCATGCTGATAGACTTCTAACATAATTGTTGGCATTAAGGATAATGGATCGGAACAGTTTATTTGAACATTTTATTGCATCATTTTCATGACAGAGTACAGTTTGGTGCTTTGGACTGGGAATGAAGAAACCTGATGTTTAGTTCAAACTCTGCTCCTGATTATCTGGGTATTACGTTGGGCAAATCATTTCATTTTTCTGGAACTCATTTTCCTTACGTGAAAAATTAAAAGAGTTTGAATATATTAATCTCCCTGGTACTAAGTTTTATAATATATGCTAATCTCCCTGGTACTAAGTTTGAATATATTAATCTCCCTAGTGCTATTGATCTCAATAATCCATATATTTCCTTTGGTACAGTTGCAGAACTGGTAAATTGTTTATTTTACATAAACTGAACTTGTATATAGTGCTATGGCTCTGAGCTTGCTTTAGGATGTTTGTGGAATTCTAATATGGTTCACCAGTGATAAAATAGGTTACCTAGGGAATCTCCATATAACTGATCTTGAAAAATTGTTAAAATCTGAGCAGTGGGGGCGCTGGGGTGGCTCAGTGGGTTAAAGCCTCTGCCTTTGGCTCAGGTCAGGATCTCAGAGTCCTGGGATCAAGCCCCCCATCAGGCTCCCTGCCCAGCGGGAAGCCTGCTTCCCCCCTCTCTCTCTGCCTGCCTCTCTGCCTACTTGTGATCTCTCTCTCTGTCAAATAAATAAATAAAGTCTTTAAAAAAAATTATTTAAAAAAAATCTGAGCAGTGAAGGAGATATGTTTTAGAGGTTTGGGATTATACACAGCATAAATCTGGGTCAGTTGGTAATACGACCCATGGTATTTTATCATGCTAGAAACTACATTACTGGAGAACTTCAGATATTATAAGCAAAGACAAGATAGTTTAGTTGCGATGTCTTTGATTCAAAGGTACAGTAATTTGAAAAGTGTTTATTTGATCCCTAGAAAGTAGTTAAACAGGTTAGGCTCTTTTTCATGTATTACTAGCAAGTTAACTTTTGAAGGGGGAAAAGAAAAGGAAATTTTTAGTTGGTTTTTCTTTAAATCAAAATGGTATATTAGTTTGCAGTATTAATCCTATATAGAAAATGTTACTTTTTGAATATCTGAACCCAATTATGGTTTTTGATGAAAGAAAAGTAGACTTCACCTTAAAAAAAAAAAAAAAAAAAAGGAAAAAAGCACTGTTCAACAGCAGTTTCCCTTTGTCTCTTTACATGGGAGTACCGGGCTTGCTGTTAAGGGTCGCAGTGGAATTTACATTTTAGGATACAGGATTATTTGTTCCTCTATTTAGGCATGCGTCCCATTGGAACATCATTTCTTCCATGTTGTATCCCCTGTGACTATGAAGAAATCCTGAATTGATGCAACCACAGCTAGAAGATAGAGCTCCGAGCCAACTTTAACTGCAGTAGGAAAAGGCACCAGTTCTGGGTAGGGGGAGCAGTGAGCTTAGGTAGACATTCTGCTTGTTTGAGATTATCTGGTGTCCTTTGAAGTACCATGGGGAAATGTCTTGTTGGAACATGAAGAAAACTGATGTTTTTGTCAGTTCATTTGGTCTCTAAACTCTTCCTTGAATGGTCCATGTGAGACAGAAGTGCAAGCAGCTGTTCTTTCATGATTCTCAACATCAACAAAAATAATAAACATGTGTGCCAACTGGAGACACTGCTAGGCTCTAGAGATAAAAAGAGGTGTTCGATCTTGTTCTCCCAAAGATCTCCTAACCTTTAGGGGCAGCGTAAGTATTCATAGGGCTTGAAACATTAAATGAAGCAGCTTTTAAAATGGAGTTATAACAAAAGAAAAAAATACTGTAAACACTTTTATACCAATACTAACATAGCTTATTTTACATAAAAGAAAAAGAAAACAAAGCAGTTTTAAAAATTCAATTTTACTCTAGAGGCTAAAATCCAAATTTAACCTACAGCCAAAAAAAGCAAGGTTTTAATTAGCTTTCAAGAGTAACATAACACAAAAAATATTTAATATTCTATTTTATGGATATATTTTATATAAATTATTCCAAACACTGAATAATATTTTAAAAACCTTATATAATACTATGATTTTATTAACTATGGATTTTTAGACATTCTCTTTGTTACTGAATCACGCACAGCTGCTCTCAGTCCAGTTGCCTTCTCCTAAGTGTACTAAAATTTTGGGAGTTTTTTGGCTGAATAATGTTCAGATTCTTTTGGCTAAAGACAGAAATCATAAATAATATTGAAGACAAAATACTGAAGCATAGCCTTCTCAAATACCAAACTACATTTTTTTTTCAAGTGTCATAAACTAGGGCAGAATTAGTTTTTCAGCCTCCTCACTATATGACCATTCCAAATTATCTTCATTCTTATTCTTGCTCTTTATGTGTACTCTACCCACAGTCACATCCATACCCCGTATGTCCCTAAAGTCCAAGAGGAGATGACCTTCTCAACTTCAACATCACACAAAGCCCTGCATCCCTCAGTAGAAGCAACTGAGCTAGCTTTTGTGCAAGTACATAAGGAAGGTGGTCTTCTACTATTCCTCCTCACTCTGCTGGATTAGCAAGGACTAGCCTTTGAAAGGGTTCTCCATGGGATGGAAGGGAAACCATCCCATGGAGACTTCTTTGTAGAAGTACCCTTCAGATGCAAAGTACTGCTATGTAGTTGGTATGCAAAACACCTGGACATGTTCACAGCTCCAACATCTTATATTATAGTCCTATTTACCAGCATGCTCTTTTACGCATCTTATAATATCCTCTCGATTTTGATATTATGAAGAATAGGACACTGGGGAATCTTAAGGCCTTGAAGATAGAAATATTCACATGCATGTCAAAACTCTCATAAATTTTCTGGTGATCATATACTGGCCAATGATAGGAATCACTCTTTTAGGTATATTCGGATAATTTGAATAAATATAGTTAAATATGAACTTATTGAGTATAGGAACTTGGATTATTAATGAATGAATTTATCTCCTATACTTAGAATAATATCTGGCACTCAGAAGATGTTTGGTAAATATTTGAGGAATACACGGATGGATCACTGTGAAATAAGTCTCTTCAGTATCTCAAGGCAAAGCACATTCCTAATTAGATACAAATGGGATTGGCTCCATTTATTTTTGTCCATTTTAATATACGCATGAACATGTTATTTCTCAAGTGACCTGGTGCTACAGCGTGATGCAAAATATTAAAATATTGTTAGTGGGGTGCCCGGGTGGCTCAGTCAGTTGAGCATTGGACTCTTGGTTTCAGCTCAGGTCATGATTTCAGGGTCCTGGGATTAAGCCCTGTGTGACTCTGCGCTCAGCAAGGAGTCTGCTTGAGATTCTCCCCTTCTCCCTTTGCCCCTCCCCCCACTCACATATACTCTCTCTCTCAAATAAATAAATAAATCTTAAAAAAATTAATAAATATTGTTACTAACATAAAAATGATGATTAATCAGGGCACCTGGGTGGCTCAGTGGGTCTTAATCCTCTGCCTTAGGCTCAGGTAATGATCCCAGGGTCCTGGGATCGAGCCCCGCATCGGGCTCTCTGCTCGGCCGGGAGCCTGCTTCCCCCTCCCCCTCTGCCTGCCTCTCTTCCTACTTGTGATCTCTCTTTCTCTCTGCCAAATAAATAAATAATATCTTTTTTTAAAAATGATGATTAAAAATCCACATTGTATAAGCATTTTGTTAGTAACTTGGGGTATTCTCTGTATTGATTGATATGTTGTCAAGAGTTTAAGTGACATTTACTGAGCCTACAGTCCCCATGTTGATAAAAATTGTTGATAAAATTGTAGTTTTTGCTTATTGACTAGCTTTGAAATCCGCAAGATAAGAACATATCCATCTTGTTCGTTAAGCCAGCACCTGACTCAAGGCCTGCCAATGTATTCTGATTTTTTGCCAATAAACATCCGTTGAACAAGTAAAGGAATGAAATACAGTGAATAGGAAAGGTTGTTGCTCTCAAATAATACAGTCCAAGGGGAATAGATGCCATTAGATTCAAATGTTAGGGAATAATTAGCTGTTATAAATAATTCTATATTTGAATATCTAAAGCACAGTGTGAGTGAGAACGGTTAGGGGCTTGGAAGGGATAGCTACAACAGTAGACGGACAAGTTGAATGGTCTGAGGGGAGAAAAAAAGAGAACAGAAGTAATGGTGAAGAATCCAGAAATTTGTCCCTTTGATGATAGTTGGAAAGAATGGACCTGTGTATTGTCCAAAATAGCAGAAGAGACCACTAACCAACTGGAAGACCAACTTAATTCCGCTGGCCTCAGAAGCTTAAAGTGATCTCCCCAGATAGAATTATGTGGCATGAATGACATACATCATCGTTGAAGAAATGTAGGAATAAGAGAGAAAAGGCATTGAGAAGCTCCCCACACCAACTCCATATCCATGGTATTGAAAAATTAATGACACAGTTATTGACTGATATTCTGTGAAAGAGTTAACATATTATCCCCATACTCATCCTATACTCTGTCCCTTTGGTGACTGATTTATTAAAAGAGGTAATTTAGACACTTGTGAGAGTGGAAGTTGGGGAAGACCAGTAGTTGGCTGGCCTGGGAATTAGACACCTAAAAAACCTAGATTCTAGTTCCACATCTGTCACTACCTACCTGTTTAACCTGGAGAATGTACTTGTCATTTGGGGGCCTTGTCTTCTCATCTTCTTAACAGAGTGTTAGACTTTTTTATAAAGAGCTTCACTCTAAAATGGTATCCTTCTGCCTGTTTTGTCCTTCTTATACTCTGGCATAATTTTAACATTTTAATAAACTTGCTTTTTTTTTTTTAAGTTGGAAAGACATTGGAATCTGAGACCTAGAATGGGAAGAGGATAGGGAATTGAGGGAGAAACTGCCATTTCATAGGAAGAAAGCTGAAATTTGCCTTCCAGTTGCAAGCACATCTTGGGACATTATCTGTAAGCAGGATGGGCTTAAATTTTTGTTCTGTTTTATTAATAAGAAGAAAACTGTCCTTGACTTCTAGAATTGATTTTGTTCTATCATTATATTTAACCAAAAATCTTAGACTAATCATACTTTTAACTATTATCATCGTTTCTGTAATAGGAGGAAATTCAGAGGGAAGGAGAAACTCCTTTATTGATAGTTCAAGTTGAATATAGACAAAACTAATCCTACACACCTGTAATTACCTCTGTCATTTGGACTGTCAAGAAGTTCGCTTTAACTCGAACTACCTTAGTAAACACTTTTTGGTTTTTAAAGGTTTTTAAGCAATACAAACGCCCAACTCTCCACTTTATTCTGTGCTGTGAAGGCCCAAGTATGCATTTTCCCCACCAAATTGTTGCTCCATGATTAACAGGGAAACTTTTGCTAGTCCCCTTGCAGAATGACCAGTTACTCAATGTAGATGGAACAGATAGATACTTATGCCACTTGGGGGAACATTAGGATAAGTCTAAGGGAATTATTGCCATCTGATCCATCACCCTATGTGGGGGCATCTTGATTAAATCCACAAGTCACTGCAATTCTATCAGGCCACTTATGGGACAAGTGGAGACCTGCCTCCACGCTGAAGTTTGGCACTGCTTGTGTTTCTCCTTGCCAAAAAGGGCAAAGGCCTTGAGCAAGAAGCCAGCTTTTTCCTGATTACAAAACTGACCACAGTTCCTCGCCAACCTATCAGTGTGAGCCTATTTTTTTTTCTGCTAATGCATTATTCTTCTCAGAGAGAACTCTACTTTTTCTATTATGACATGGCATTTATCATTGAAACATCAGCTATGCTTAGACCTTGGTGCTGTGTTACTGCCTCTGCTAGCGATGGCTAAACTTCATCATCGAGTTTCTAAAAAGCAAACCCTGATAGATCAAATCTAAACTATATCTTTCAACTATTTAATCTTCTAGAATTTGTCAGTGTCACTTTGCCCTTTGTCAAGGGCTGGAACCAATGCCTCAGAAAATAACATTTCAGTGACATGCCGATGCCAGATTTTAAAATACAAGTACATGTTTGAATTAAATAGTTTCCTTCAGGTAATATGATTAGAAATTCAACCAGGGATGGGCAGCTAGAAAAAAACTTTGTCCAAGTAAGTTTATCTGGTATTTCATAACCCAGAGATGTAAAGTTTCCCATTTAGGGAGCAGTCGAACACTGAACAATCTCTTTGCTCTGATAGCTCTAAATACTGTACAACTCACGCCCCTCACAAGACACAGAACATGTGGGTCACTGGCGAGACGGTGTGGCAATGTTTTCCTTGTAATGTACCAAGTCTTGCCAAAGCAGTGAGCAACATTATGACACCACATTTGTCACAGCTGGCTCTCTAACAGGACAGTGCCAGCCAATTCAGGCCTGGTCCTTTGTGGATTAATTCCCACCTCTCAGAAATATTTGGAAACTGATGTCTTAACTCATTGGTTGTGTTCACAAGTTCTACTACTGCAAGTCCTTTTCTTTTAATGGATTGGTCTTTTGCAAGAAATAGACAAAATATCAGTGTGAATTACAGCAAAGCCCTCTTCCATGCTGTTATGGGTGAAACTCTGGGAGATTCTCTTATTGACCCAGAAAGCGATTCCTTTGCTGATACACTGTCTGCAAGCACTTCACAAGGTAAAGTCAATTCCAGATATGGCTGTTGGGTTACTTTGGGCATTTATGGAATGATGAAATTGCTCTTGTAGATTGTTTTCCAGGTTATATTCTAATATGAGATGTGTGTAGTCCAGTCTTTAAATGCCTAGTTTGCTGTTTTAGTGTTCAGTTGTAAGCATCAGAACTTTGAAAAAGAAACCTAAACTAATCCATGTTTGTCTCTGTGTATGGCTCCTAGTTCCTGAATTGTAGGCATTAAAGGTATATTTATATTTTTTAAAATCCTATTCATTTTTATTTCCTTGGTTTATATGTGCTTCCCAAATATACTTGAGGGTTTTTTTAGAATACCCGAGGGGGGTCCCTTTTTCCCGTTTTGTAGTCTTATATGGTACGTACCTCTCAGGCAGTTTTTATCCCACCTACAGCATTTTTATTCCTCTTAAAGCTCTCTCAGCATGTTTAGTTCTATTTTGAAATCTAGATATTCGTACATTTTATCTCTCCCAAAGGATTGTATGCTTCCAGAGTGTAGGACCAACTTATATTCTCTGTATTTCTAGCATGGTGCCTAATGCATTGTAGAATAGATTGTGGGGCCTTGGAGAATGTCTATTCCAAGCATTTCATTTTACACATAAAGAAAGCAAAGTCCCTAAATGCCTATTGCATACCAAGTAACTGATTAGCTATTACTTGTACTCAGATATATAAGATTCAAGCAGATACCTCATTTTTCAAAATTCCTTTCTTGGCCATTGCAAAATGTAAGTTCTTCATTTCTACAGCTCCTTCTACTGGAGTTTCTTCTTAGCACAGCTTCTTCTGTTTTGTACTGTTTCATATTTATTTCTGTATTTCTACGTATTTTTTTTCTCATAGATACCGCATAAAAATAGAATGTGTTAACTAGTGTGATTGGTGTTTTATAATACAAGTGCTAAAGAGTTACAGTTAAGATACTTTGTTGTTGAAATGAATGGCTTTACATTTTAATGTTTTAATTTTTCTGGAAGTCTGAAGTTTGAACATATTAGTCACAGTTTTTTTTGTTAAAACATCAGGCTATTTAAAAAATAAGAAAAAATATTTCCTGAAATACTGTTTCATTCTATTACGGTGATTTGATTCAGTGTATTTACCTGTCATCTGTGCCTCTTAAATAGGAGTTTTATTTCATTATATTATATAAAATCTGCTTTCTATTTTTTTAAAAGCCATAAAAATTATTGCTGTCTTTCTCCAGTTTCTAAGTTAGTTTGCATCAAGGCAGAATGTCTTAGCTATACTATGAAATAGTTCTTGAGTCAAAAGTTGGTAGTTATGTCTGTTTGCAAGGAATATGTCCAGAATGTAGTACAACAAATATTTTAGGTTAACTGAGGAAAAATTCTGTGTATGGTAAGAGATAGTTATGTGATTCAAGTTAGTTTTCATTCTGTACTAATCTCTATATGTTTATGATTTGAATTTGCCCAGAGTTTAATTGTCTTGAGTTTCAAATCCCCTCCAAGACTAATACAATACTTTACTTCTTAATTAACATGGTACAGAATTATTAGCAGTTAAAAAATTATATATTGGGGCACCTGGGTGGCTCAGTGGGTTGAGGCCTCTGCCTTTGGCTCGGGTCATGATCCCAGGGTTCTGGGATCGAGCCCCACATGGGGGGAGGGGGGCGTCTCTGCTCAGCAGGGAGCCTGTTTCCCCCCTCTCTCTGCCTGCCTCTCTGCCTATTTGTGATCCCTGTCTGTCAAATAAATAAAAATAAAATCTTTAAAAAAAATAAAAAATAAAAAAATTATATATTGTACAAATAATTTAACTTTTGTTCATATGGTATCTGATTACTTCTTATTCCTAAGTGTTCTTCTGCTGAGAATATTATTCCTAAAGGCCAAAGACCTATGGATGTTAACTTCAGTTGCATTGTGTAGATGACCACCATTTACTCCACCCTTGCCAAAACAAACAAACAAATAAACTTGAAACTGAGGCCATCAGAGATGAAACACTGTAGAGTTTAGGGTTTGGCTTTAATTTGGTAATTAATTTTGGTGCTCTTTCCTGCTCACTGTAGGCAAGGTGGTCTTGGGGGTTGTTGCAAGTAGCTTGGTGCTACTTTGAAGAAAAAGTGTCTTTTTTTTTTTTTTTAAAGATTTTTATTTATTTATTTGACAGACAGAGATCACAAGTAGGCAGAGAGGCAGGCAGAGAGAGAGGAAGGGAAGCAGGCTTCCCGCTGAGCAGAGAGCCCGATGTGGGGCTCGATCCCAGGACCCTGGGATCATGACCTGAGCCGAAGGCAGAGGCTTTAACCCACTGAACCACCCAGGCGCCCCGAAGAAAAAGTGTCTTGATGAATGTGAATGATCCAGATGTCCAAGCTATATTGGTCATATCGTGAGATTAAAAAATGTATGTAGCCACTCTACCCAAATAGGAGTTCTGTGCTTTTTCCTGTGCTTTTTCACTGTGAGCCCCCCTTTATCTTATTTCCCCGTTTTCATCATGAGCTCCTCAAGTAACCCCAAGTAACCCCATGCTGGCTCTGAAACCATCTCTCCTAGTGAAAATTGGCAAGATTGAAGGGAAGCTTCCACAAACTCAAGCTGAATATGCCTCCTACTTTTCATGCCAGACTTAGTCCTGTGTGAATTCTATAATTTTAAAGTGTTGCACCAGAGCATTGAAAGATGATGACACGCTTGTCCTTTGGAGCTGATTGAGCAATGGAAATATGCCTTGGAGGCATGATAAATGCTGCAATAGACAATCCTTTGAAACAAGCGCCTCTCCTGAGATAGGAGTGAGTGATTGATTGCCCGCCATTTTTATGGAGGGGTACTTAAACTGTGCTTCTGCAAGACTCCAGGCAACTGTATATTTGGAAGCATTAAATAATTGACCCAAGTTTTCACCTTTCTAGAGGTTTAAAGGGACCCAGGTAGTATCAGGGAATGCAACTACAAGTCTTGTCCTGGCCATGTATGTTCCATGTGAATTTGAGTAAGCCATTTATCCTCTCTTCCCTCCGTTTCCACATATAGCAACAGAAATACAGGGTTTTACAAGGATTAAATGACACAATATTTGCAAAAGCCCATCTGAAGTCCTATATAGAGTTTATTGTTTTGGTCTTTTAGTATTAATCACTTATGGATGGAACAGAAAACATACAATATCTTAATTTAGAAGCATTTTAGGGAATATATGGGGGAAAACCGTAGAATTCTCTGTGTATCAAAATAATGACAGTTTTTGAGTGAGATGAATCTTCTCCCATGACCTCACCTGAATATTTGGTAAGGAAATAATCATACTTAGAGAAAACATCTTTCTGTCAGATTGTTTTTTTTAAATGGGGCAGTTACCTCCCACTTTTGTTAATGTTTGTTTCAGAAAAGATTGGATTTCCAAAAACTGAAATCATTCTTGGGCCATAAATGAAAACAGTGATTAAACATTTTCTTCTCCGAGACACTGAAAAACTATCTTAGATTATAATATTCTTTATGATGAAGATTTAGGTAATTGACACAACTCTAATTTCATAATCTCACATTAATAATGATTCAGGGCCTTTTTTTAGAACATTATATCGTCCATATTAATTTTTTTTAGTGTGGCTCTATTTTAACATTTATTTCTCTGACTTAACTGTTCATATCTCTTTTCTGATCACTAGGACGTAGTAGATTTGGTAGATTTCAAGACTCTTAGAATCTCCTTACTATGTTTCCAAAAACTGTCATTTCTCTTGTACTTCCCCCCAAATTATGAGTTATAGGAAACACCAGAAACAAATGTCATGTCTATTAGAGTCTTACAAGAAAACAGCATTTAAAAATTTTTTAAATTTATTTTCTCCTGGCATCCCTAAGGAGTACAACTTGTTTTGAAAGTTACCTGACAGCAGTTATCCATGTAAACTCTTCATTGCTTTATAAAACAAGTTGTCAAATGGAAAACAATTTTTATAGCTCTGATAGTTTGTCATAGGTTACTATCTTTGTCAACATTCTCACCTGTAACTTGAATAAGGTAACCCGTAGGAAATTCTAAAATCATCATAGCTCCTTATAAAGCACATATTCTTTGCATCAGTGGAAATCTGAGCCAAGTAAATGTCTTCATTGTATTAGAGCAACAGAACTGACATGGGTTCTGTTATTTTAGCTTCTTTTGGACAGCCTTAAATTAGGCATAAGAAAATTGTCCCAGCAAATACCTCATGTCCATCTACTAGTGTTAAATATTTGGAAAAATAAATGTGATATGAATGAATCAGACTCATTTAGATGGAACTAAATTTCTGTAAGCCTCTACTAGATTACCTTTTTTTGTAGATATACAGTTTTGTACCTGTAACTAATTTAGAGACACAGGAATTACATTTGCACCTGATAGCAACTGCTGTCCAACTCCAATAACCTCAGAATTAAGATCGTGTGGCTAGCTGAGCACACAGTGTTTAGACCCATGTAATTTTTATCAGGTAAGAGATTTGCCAACACAAGATTGAAGTTCCTACAAGGGGTGAATGGTTTGCATTATAAAGTAAATTTTTAAACAGTCAACTGTCAATTACCATAAGGAATATCATCTCTTATGACCACACACTGGGATTCACGTACAGCCTTTTAGCTGACTTTCTAAATGAGGGACATTCAGCTATCCAGTCTAATCTGCAAGATTAGTGGTCCTCAAAGCCTATCAGACTTCCAGTATGTATTGAGCACTTTCTGTATACAAGTAGTGCCCCATAGTGAACTTTGTGAAGTCTTAACACTTCCACCTAGCTTTGAAAGCTTTGTATAATCCATTTCCACATTGTGTATTTTATTTCCCTCCACACCCCAGAGAATGATCTGCCCTTTTCTACTTGGACTAATCACATTGTCCCAAGAATAAGCCAGACTCACTCTTGCCTCTAAGCCCACCACATCCTGGAATGCCTTTCCTAATTCTTCCACCTTTTCAAATCCCCCCTGTCCTTCAACATCGGGTTCAAGTAACCACCATGACACAAGACCTCCTGTTAATACGTTACTGTTAATTGTTCCACTAAACTGAAAATATGTTCAGAATATATCACCTCTCCCCACTTCACTGTCAGTACTCTCATCCAAGCCACTGTCTCTTGCCTGGATTGCTATATGCTTCTGTCCTCACCTCCCAACTGCTTCGTGTCAGCCTTCATGCAGAAGGATCACATTAAAATGTAAGTCAGCTCTGTCACTCAGCTCACAACCCTACAGCAGCTGCTCCTTGCTTCACTTAGGATGGAAGCCCAGTCTGACCCAGAACCCTCACCCCACCCCGGTCCACCTCTCTGCCCTTTTCCTCAGTCGGCTCCAGCCACACTGGCCACATTGCTGTTCCTCCCGCATTCCAGACATGCTCCTGCCTTAGTGCATTTATTCTGGCTTCTTCCTCCTTCCTTGAACCCTCATCCTCTGCATCTTCTTGTCAGCTCCTTCTAATTTTGGCTCAGATCTCACTTCTGGTAAGGACTGCCTCTGTCCCTGCTGTTGTTGAATTATCTGTCCTCCCCACCGCCCTTTCCCTCCTCCTGCTCCATGGTTTCATTTCTAAGTATTCACCATCTTCTAACATACTATATAATTTACTCATCTATTGTACTTATTGTCCACTTTTTCACACCAGCATATCAACCCCATAAAGGAGGGATCTTTGTCTAGTTTGCTCATTCACAGTATATCCCAAATGCCTGGGACATGTTTGGTAAATGGCCAGTTGATTAATACTTGTTAAAATAAAATAATAAAATCCCTCTTCTGCGTTGGTCTGTATCACACTATTTAGCCCTTAATTGCAGACTGCCTGATAATATTTTCTGTTTTATATATTCCCTTAATCCAAGTTACATAGTTGTTGAGGATAAGACCCATGTTTTATTCTCTTCTTTATTCCACAAGTATCTAACATATAATAGGTACATAATAAGCTCTTATTGTTGTCTTATTAATTCCAAGCTGACCTGCTGCTGTACCTCACCACCTGAGGTCAGGCACTAGAATATGTTTGATAAGTAAAAACAAAAGTTTAGTGTACATGCTAATGTATTGTTCTAAAACCCATGCTGGTATAAACAAACCAACAACATGATCTATCTTAAAAACCAGATACAAATCTATTTTGAATTGCCTGTTATACAGTTATTTGCATCATATCCCTCCATTGGTTTGGATTATCATTATTTGAATATTAATTTGAATATCACAGTTTTTGACTTATCCAAATGCCTGGCTTCTTTTGCAAGTTTGTCTACCTTTTTTTTTTTAAGATTTTATTTATTTACTCAACGTAGAGATCACAAGTAGGGAGAGAGGCGGGCAGAGAAAGAGGGGAAACAGGCTCCCTGCTGAGCAGAGAGCCCAGTGCAGGGCTTGATCCCAGGATCCTGAGATCATGACCTGAGCTGAAGGCAGAGGCTTAACTCACTGAGCCACTCAGGTGCCCCTCTGCCTACCTTTTGATACTTCCAGTATTCATTTGAAATTTTAGGGGACTTATTTGCTAGTAGTGCTAAGGAAAGCAACTTATTTGATTAAGTAACCAATACCCAATCTGTGAAGAAGCACTTAGCACAGGACCTGATATGTAACAGGTGTCCAGCAAATGTTAGTTTTGTCTTGTCTTCCGTGAAATGGAAGTTACAGCTTTGGGATAATATAGATTTTCAGTGTCCATGCTATCAAAGTTTTCTGTTACTATAGTTAATTAAGTCAGACTTAGTTCTTGCTTACAGTCTTTTCCTTAGCATTTTCCCCCAGAATATTTAGATATTATCTGACAGATACATATTATTAATCACAGTTCCAGAAGAAGAAACCCAGGCTCAATTTCTTGTTTTGGCAAAGAACCAGTGACAAAACTCAGAGACAGAATAGCAGTTCTAATATTCTTCGTCAGTGCTAGACATGTGAGCACCATGGCTCACCTTACTTCATTGAATTAAGTCACCTCTTTTGGAAAAAGTAAAACATTCATTACTTGGCATTATCAATTGAATATTTTAAATGTGAGATGGTAGGATATTACTTTACTGTTGTCTTCCACTTCACCTAAAACCCTGCCATTAGTTTTAAAAATTTAGACCTATTATGTAGACTGTCTGGACAAGTTTGCTTAATTGGCAAAATATGATGCTGAAAAGAACCAAATGTGTCAGTCTAATATAAGAATAGCCAGATTTACATAGAAATCTCTGCCATTTACAAAGAAATCTCTTTACTACTGATATAACCACATCTCTAGCCAATTACAAGATACAAAACAATTGACCCAAACAGATGACCCAATTGGCCAAGAAATCGATCCACTTTGCAAGTAATGTCCTTTTTTTTAACCCAAAATTTAATCACTTTGATATCCTATTCATTTCAGTCTCAGGAAACTCAAGTAATATAAGGGTCATGCTGGATAGTAGAGACAAATATCTTTTACTTGGAATACCTTTATCAACAATAATCCAAATTCTCATCATCCCACATGATCCTCACAATTCAAAACCCATCTCTACCATGTAGTTATTCTGAATTATTTCAGTACATGTTGGTCTTTTTCTCCTCTACACTTCTAGAGCACTTATTGTCTCTCTCACTAGTTTGGTCTGTATTCTGCTTTCTATTTTTAAACATCTTTCACCTTGGTAAGCTTCTCAAGGTCAAGAACTATGTTATAATGTATTTCTTGTGAGGCCTGAAAAATACCTTGCACATAGTATTAGGTAATTGGTTATCTTGATTTGAGATTGTTTGGGTTTTATATTACTGATCAAACTTGTACTGAGATTAAGATATTGAGAAAGGAAAATACCAAAGAAAAGTAAAACAAGGAGAGGCTTTGGGAAGAGAAATACTGTAGTAAAATATGATGATAATTCTTCTAAAACAAAAAGTTGATGAAATAGATTGTCGATACAAAGAAATTAAATATTCATCATGAAATTGGTAGTTTGCACTAAGCCACAGACTTCATTTCATTTAAATGGAATGTTTCAAAAGACAACTGATCCAAACATGTTAACTTCACAAACAGGACTCCTGTTGTAGGTATTAGTATTTGGGAAAAGATTTCCTGTATTTTAAAAGAAATATAAGGTTCTTGTAAAGCAGAAGAGGCCGTACATATAAGTCAAGCATACCTAAAGCAAAAATGTAACTTTTAATACTCCTTAGGATAAAAAGTTACACCCTTTGAATTTATTCCTGCCCTGTTGATGCTGACTTGACCATCTTAATTGAAGATGTATTTAGCCCTTATTATACAATGAAGGCAGTTAGAAATATAGGTAATTTCTTGAGACTGATTTTAATACCACTTGGTAACTTCTGAATGAAAAATTCTTAAATAAATACATTAGAAATTCTGTAACAAATGTTTTTAACAGAAATGAAAGAGTTTTTGTTGGCTTATATGTTTGGTTTGCATGTTTCCTTCTATCAACTCCCACTCCGACCCATCCCTCCTGTTGAAGTTTTTTATTGAAACCTAAAATACATAGGGAGAAGTATATAAATCATTTTCACAAATGAGTGAAATGTGTAATTCACATTCAGATAAGGAAACAGAACACTACCAGCCCTCTAGAAGCCCTCTGACTCTTCTGATTTCTAACCAATGGTTTAGTTTGCCCATTTTGGAATTTTATATGAATAGAACTAAACATTGTTTACTTGTTTGTATATGAATTCTTTTGCTCAGCATTTGTTTGTTAGTCACATTACTGAGTATAATTGTACTTCATTCTTATTACTTTATTTCACTTTGTGAATATATCACAATATATCTGTCTTACTGTTGATGGGTATTCAGGTATTTTTCATGACTGCAAATAGTACAACTAGGAACATTCTCATATAGGTCTTTCAGTGAACAAGGGTACATATTTCTGTTAGACATATACATGGTCCATAGGGTGTGTTCAGCTTTAAGAGACCCTACCAGACGGTTTTGATCATGGCTGTACCATTTATACCCAGCAGTGTTGGAGTGTTCCACTTGGTCCACATCTTTACACATTTTCTTTTTCTTTTTCATTTTAGCCATGCTAATGGGTTTATGGTGGTATCACATTGTAATTTTTGTTTCTCTTTCTCTAATAACTAAAAAGTTTAGCACTTTAAGAAGCATTTATTACCCTTTTGGCTCTTCTTTTTTGTGAAGTGCCTGTTCAAGTGTTTTGCCCATTTTTATACTGGGTACTTTAGATATGAGTTTAAAGCATACTTTGTTAAAAATAAATAAATAAAAATAAAGCATACTTTGTCAAATGTATATATTGCAGATATCTTCTCCCACACTGTGTATTGCTTTTTCATTTACTTACTAATCAGTTTTAATCTTAAATATTGTCCAGGTTATCTAATCAGTGCTTTTTATTAAGTGTTTATGAAGAAATCTTGGCCTGCCCCAAGGTTGATGAAGTGTTCTTTTTTTTTTTTTTTTTTTTAAGATTTATTTATTTATTTGTCAGAGAGAGAGAGAGAGAGAGAAAGAGAGAGCGCACAAGCAGGTAGAGTGGCAGGCAGAGGCAGAGAGAGAAATGGGCTCCCTGCTGAGCAAGGAGCCCGATGTGGGACTCAATCCCAGGACTCTGGGATCATGACCTGAGCCGAAGGCAGCAGCTTAACCAACTGATCCACCCAGGCATCCCTGATGAAGTGTTATCTTAATTTTTATTTTAAAAACTCTTCTGTTTCATATTTCACATTTAGATCTTCAGTCCACATGGAACTGATTTTTGTGAATGTTTTAAGGTAGAGGTTGATTCATTTTTCTGCATGGATATGTAATTGACCTACTTCATTTATTGACAAAGTGATCCTTTCCCCATTATACTATGGGGACATTTTGGTCATAAACCAAATGTGACCATATTCTTGTGGGGTTGATTCTGGACTTGCTCTCCTGTTGCATTGGTCTGTTTTTCTTCTTGCGCTAATTGACTTATTAATTACTGTAGTTTTATAATTGGGTTTAATATCTGGTAGTAAAAATCCTCCAGTGCTGTTCTTCTCTTCAAGGTTGTCTTGGTTATTCTTGGCTCTTTGAATTTCCTTATAAATTTTAGACTCAGCATGTCTCTTTACACACAAAAATGCTGATATTTTGATTGGAATTTTCCTGAATCTATAGATAAATATGGAGAGAATTGACAGTTTTAAATATTGAGTATTCCAGTTCATGAACACAGTGTATCCCTTCATCTATTTAAATACTTTTTAAAAAATAATATTTTTGAATTTTCAGTATAGCGGTCTTACAAATATTTTGTTAGTTTTTTTCCCCTTAGGTATTTATTTGATGTTTTTGATGCTATGGTAAAAATCACTTTAAAATGTTATTTTCTGTTTGTTGCTGGCTTATAAAAATACAGTTCATTTTTTGAATATTGATTGATCTTATATCCAGCAACTTTGCTAAATTCTTTTATTAATTGTAATGGGTTTGATTTCCATATATATATACATACACACACACACACACATACATACACACATATATATATTCATGTCATCTGTGAGTGATGTTAGTTTTATTTTTTCTTTTCTAATCATTTTTTTCTTCTGTATTTCACTGGATAGGATTTCCAGTACACTTTTGACTAGAAGCAGTAATAGCTAGTATGCTTATGTCATTCCTGATCTCAAAGGAAAGCTTTAAATATTTCACCGTCAAGTATGATGGCTCCTTTAGGTTTTTGTTTGTTTGTTTTTTATGGAGATGCTTTATCAGATTATTGAAGTTCCCTTTTCTTCCTAGTTAAGAGATTTTTTTTTAATAATAAATGTTTTGAATTGTGTCAAATGTCTTTATACAGAATACTTTGATAATGCTATAATAGCTCAGGAAGAGTATTTAAACTTGAAAAATGTTTACTATGAATATTTTAAATACTACATTGTAATATTTTTGAGATAATATATGGTATAGCTAGTGAAAATCTGCAAATCAGCCCATAACCACTGGCAATCTGGCTACATCTGTTTTGACACTTTTGTTATCATATTTGCTTAGCTTAAGACCATTGTCTTCTCATTAAGAGTGTTTGGCACAGTAAATTAAAAACAAGAGTACGCGGGACCATAGTATATCACATCATTTTGCCAGAACTAAACAATTCTGAGTAAGACAATCGCTTTCCACTCTGTGATAGTTTCAGGCTATTCAAGGTGCTTCAGTAATAAAGCATTACTTAAAACCACTACCACTCTTATGTTTTCCTGGTTGCAAGAATGTCAAGCCCTTGACAATGTTTGAGAGGTGGACAAAGCAAAGAGAAACAGTACTCTCGCATCTCTTTGGTGGTCCCTCCTTCTGAATAGTTACAAAGTCCTGGACCATACCCTTTGTTTTTTTCCTTCCCACTCAGTCTTCTGTCTCCCATTTTCATTAGCCTCTCACTGCAAAGCCAAAACCAAAATGTACAGAAAGAGCTAGCTGGGGAGAACACCCCCAATTTCTTTTTTCTGACCTCCACACCATCCTTCGCTTGCTGCCACTATGTGCTCAGTAAAGTAGGAATTTCAATCAAACCAGAGTAACTAACTAGCTGGTCCACAGACTTAGGTTTAGTGTTGATTCAATTACTAGTAAGTCTTCCTTTAGAAACACATGACACTAGTTTTAGCAAAAGAACGAAGCTTGAGCTGGTTTGACCATGATGAAACTGCTTTTCAGGAAACAGCAGAAATGACTATGGATGAGGGCATGATCCTGTAATCTTTCCTGTCTCCTGATAGTAGACTGGATTAAGCAAGCTATCGAAACAAGATGTGACCCATGTAAAAGAAAATGAACTTTTGAAAAACATAAGTGTACATGGCCTTCTCCAAAACCAGATGATAGGCCCTTTGTTGATCTGAATTTGAGAATTTGTTATGAGATCTTCTGACTCATTATACGGAAAAGTGTATATACAATTACATATTGGAATGCTTCAGCCTCTGCCAGAGTTATCAGTGGGAGTATCAGTGGGGAACCAAACCACAGAAGCATTGGATTTGAGTTTTAATACAGTCTAAGTAGACGGCAGAATGAAAACGTATTTTTTTCACATTGAAGAAACAAATGACACAGCAAAGAATCCTTTTCTAATCTTTTTCTTAATTCATGGTGTCCAAAATAAGAGGTTCTCTATTTTGAGAAATCACACAAGATTCAAATCCCAGTACCTATTACCTATGTGACATCAGGCAAGGCACTTAACCTCTTTTTTTTTTTAAGATTTTATTTATTTGAGAAAGAGAGTATGAGCAAAAGGGGAGAGAGAGGGTTAAACAGACTATGGGCTGAGTACAGAGCTCAAGGTGGGACTTAATTCCAAGACCCTAAAATCAGGACCTGAGCTGAAACCAGGAGTCAGATGCTTAAGGAGACGAGCCACCTAGGCTCCCTGCACTTAACCCCTTTCTGTCTAATGTTTTCAGTCCACTGGGGGTAATAACAATTGTATATAACCCATAGGACTATTCATAGATGTGAATTATATGTATGTATACATTTATAAATTACACATATATACATTAATTAATTATAAATTACATGTTTAATAATTTTAAGGTACAATGTCTGTCATGTAAGTACTTCAAAATTGTTACCTATTATTAAGTTATACTTCCGCTAATGGAATCCAGAGTCTTTTTCCCACTTTTCTGACCAAAATCCATGATACCGGGAAAGGAAAAGAAAAAAATTGATAGAATTTTTTTAAATGTTTGAGCCAAAGGAACTGCCAACTTTTGATCAAGCATTAAAAATATTTTCTGATTTTCCTTTATTTTACTTGAAACTGCGTTAAAATTTTTCCTACTTTTCCAGGGCTTTTTTGCATGGTAATTCCTTTAAGAGGACTGAGAAACATGCAAGGAATATATTTATTCCCTTTGTTCAGTGAAATCATGGGAAGACATTACAATGAAAAGGTATTTAGCTTAATTTTTACTTCTACGACAGTAAGACTTGTACCTAGTTTTTAAAGTCAGGTTAAAGCTTTTCATGAAGAACAGCAACTCTCAGTCCCCAGTTCCTATTCCTCAGAAACAGTCATTTTTAATTCTTTTAAACATTTCTCCTGGAATTTACCTCTGTGTCTTTTTTTTTTTTTAAGATTTTTATTTATTTATTTGACAGATAGAGATCATAAGTAGGCAGAGAGAGAGAGAGGAGGAAGCAGGCTCCCCGCTGAGCAGAGAGTCCGATGCGGGGCTCGATCCCAGGACTCTGAGATCATGACCTGAGCTGAAGGCAGAGGCTTAACCCACTGAGCCACCCAGGCGCCCCTACCTCTGTGTCTTTAAAATAACATCTGGTATGCTGCTATTTCAAAAGCTGTATCCATTTCCCCACGGACTTCCTACAGTGGAAGATAGAAGTTAGCTCTTCCCGGGGGGCCTGGGTGGCTCAGTGGGTTAAAGCCTCTGCCTTCAGCTCAGGTCATGATCCCAGGGTCCTGGGATCGAGCCTCGCATCGGGCTCTCTGCTCAGCAGGGAGCCTGCTTCTTCCCTTCTCTCTCTGCCTGCCTCTCTGCCTACTTGTGGTCTCTGTCTATCAGATAAATAAAGTCTTAAAAAAAAAAAACAAACCTGCCTCTTAAAAAAAAAAAAAAAAGTTAGCTCTTCCCCACCACACCCCTTTTCCCAAAACACACACTTGTCCTTCCCAACATCTTCACGATGTATTTGTAATTTGCAGTGTTTATGTCCTATCAGCTCTGAAAGTCCCGCTCCAGTTGCTCTAGGCAGTATACAACAGTTCTGTTCCCCATCCTGAAGAGCTGTTCTTTTTTCTGGAGTTAATTTTTTTTTTTTAACTGACAAATTGTTCATTTTTATTTAGAAAGAATTATCACTAGTTCTTTCTCCAACTCTCTGACCATAATAAAAACTGTCTCTCAGCGGTCATATATATCAGGCACTTTGATTTCTTGGGTAATCTCCTACGGCCTTCTTCACCTTCCTGTTCCGTTCTATCCGGGCTGCACAGGATCTGTCCTCCTCGGTCTTCCTTTTACCCTCCTCTTCTCCAGTTCTTTGTTTCCCGGGTCCCATGTTTTCCTTTTGTTCTGGTGTGGAACCCTCAGAAAGAGTACCTGTGGGGTGACTCTTTTTTTTTTTTTTTTTTTGAGGCCCTCTGTTTCTGAAAATGTATTTCTGCTTGTACAGTTGAGTGAAGGTTTGTTTGGCTGAGTCTGAAATGCCAAGTTGGAAATAACAACTTTTTCTTTGAATTTTGAAGACCTTGCTGTATTGATTTTCTGGCTTCCAGTGTTGCTGTTGAGCCGTTCACAGTCATTCTGGTTCTGATCCTTTATGTGGATTTTCTTTTTTTTTCCTCCCCATGTGTGGAGGCTTTTCAGATCGTCCCTATAAAAAGAGCGTTAGTCTTTATAGTGATTCTTTTCTACATGGTTTAAGAAATCCTTTCCTTCTTGGGTCTTGTTTTAAGAATCACTCTAAAATTAAAGAAAACCTGAGGGACAGCTTAGTAACACTTTTCAAGTACAAGCGGTAATGGGCAAATGTGCAGAAGATGGTAGCTATGTATGTTTAGAAAAATGGGGGAGAAGTTATAAACTCCAGCATAGGATAGACCATCACTTCCCCAACTATTCCGTCAAATGTGAAACTCTGCAAATGTTGCACACTGTGCCTTCCCTGTCCTTTGTACGTTCTCATGAACTATTAGCATATGAGCCTTAAGAAGTTCTGCATAAACCTATTTAACCTTGCTTGACCTAGCATTTCCTAAATTTATTTGCTCACCAGATTTTTTTCTTTTTAATTATTTTAAAAGGAACGTCATTAACATATGTATAACTCAGTTGGAGACAAGCCAGATAAGACCTAGACTTTCCTGGCTACAAAAGAGCCATTAAACATTGGAATGAGTAACCAGGAGAAGCTGTGGACTCCTTTTCCAGAGGTCTTTAAAACAGGACATCTGTTGAAGGCGTAGTCCTGTTTGAACAATAGGACTTTGCTGATGTTTCTTCCTCTTCCTGTCCCCTAGTGGTAGCACTGGAGGCTGTTAGCCCACCTTTTACATGATTCTAGTAGTCTGGTTAAGTGTAAGAATTACTACTGCTGCCAATAATTGTATTTATTGAGAATTACTAAGTGTCTGGACCTGTTAGGTGCTTTGGATATATTATGTAATTTAATCTTCACAACACCTCTGTGAGGTAGGCAATATTATTTTACAGATGGGCTAGTTAGGTATAAAAAGATCACAAAACTGGCAAGCAATAGGTCAGTATTCAAACCCAAGGTATCTGACATGATAAATGGCTCATGTACCTTCACTGTGAATGTTCAGAACAGCAACCCACAAAAAATAAGCAAATAAAATATGTATGCTTGTATTTATTATGTAAAAACTGGGACTGATCTGTGCTCATTTCATTAGACTGTTCCCCAAACCTTTTGATGAATTCAGATTTTATTAATTTTTGTTAGAAACAAATTCTGTTACGGGGAATCTTATACTAATTTACCATCCAGTAAATGGGTACTTGCATGAGACTTCTTTCCTTTGTAAATTTGATGTCATTCCTATATATCAAGACCCCCCAAAAATCTGTATCTATGAAAATTGGCATAGGTTAAAAGTCCCATTTTCAACATATTTACATACAGTAACGTCTTCATGATGGTGTGTACAGAATGCTAGGATAGGAGACAGGAAACCTGGATTCTCATTTGGTAAGACCCTGACTATGTGTTGAGGGGCAAATCATTTCTTTCATTTCCTTCATCTGTCAAATAAGGGACTTAGAGTAGTATCTCAAAAAGACCTTTGTGGGGTGCCTGGGTGGCTCAGTGGGTTAAAGCCTCTGCTTTCGGCTCCGGTCATGATCCCAGGGTCCTGGGATCGAGCCCCGCGTCGGGCTCTCTGCTCGGCGGGGAGCCTGCTTCCTCCTCTCTCTCTGCCTGCCTCTCTGCCTACTTGTGATCTCTGTCTGTCAAATAAATAAATAAAATCTTTAAAAAAAAAAAAAGGACCTTTGCCACTCTACTATTTCAGGATGATTTTTGTCTCTGTATATCAGCTATCCTCATGGGAGAGGACTTCAGTTAGAAAATTCCCGGGTCAATTTACACTGCAAAATGATTTGCATGAATCAGTAGGAGGGGCTGGATAAATAAGCTTGAACCATACTGATGAGTACTGTGATGTTAAACTGAAACAAATTAGAAGAGATTGAAAAAAATCAGTGATTAAGTGTCTCTTTAAGGCCACTTCCAACGAAGCTACTAAGTTTTAGAGAATCCATGAAAGGCTTTTTTCTGGCGCCTCCTCCTGTTGCCCAGCTTAATGTCTTTCTAATGAAACTTTTATGTGATAATTACCCAGTCTTCATAGTATATTCCCAACTCCCGGACCTGGCACATCCTCTTGTTCACTGAAGGCTTGTTGAAATTAATTGTTCTTGAGGATAGAAGTGGAAGATCAGGAAGAGATTTGTCTTTTCTAACCAGCTTAGAAAGTTAAGTGTGCAGGCTATGCAGTTTTCAACCACCTGGGTTCACAACCCAGCTCTAGTCCTTAGTAGCTGTGTGTTCTTAGGCAAGTTACCTACTTCCATGTTTGTGCCTCAGTTTCCTCTTCTCTAAGAATACTTATGAATACACCGACCTCATAGTATTGTTGTGAGGTTTAAATGAAATGGTCCAAGTGTTGTTTTTGGCACAATACTTAGTAAAGATTTAGGGTTCTATTAATATTAGTTAATGTAATTAGATAATAATGTAGTGAGGAAATGCAGCATTTCCTCAGAAATTCTAGTAGGAGTTTCCTTTTCTTAAGGGGCAGCAGTTATATTGGACCAATATATCAGACCTCAAAGGTAAACAATGTAGTTCTGGGGCATTACATTACATTACCATCTTTTCTGGCCCACTTCCATATTCCCAAATAATGATGCATTTCCAGTTAGAGAGGTTAGCTTATTTTGGCATGGTACTGGTTATATTTTTATTTGAAATACATTATACTTTGGAGTATTATTCAGAGTCTGCTCATTGAAAATAATACAGTGTCAAGCCAGATTTGAAGGTCTAAGATAAATGGCACAAATTCACCCCCTTGTTCAGTGTCTGCCCAAAGACTTTTGCTTGGAACCTTAAGGTTGTGAAATTGATGGATAAATCCTGATGCAACCCACTCCTGTCACCCAGCTGGAAAGTTAAGACACTGTTACTTATCCCTCAGAAGGACTGTTGTTCATGCAAATATTTTGTTCACTTTTTCTTTCATGGGTAATTACATGGAGTAAAAAAAACACCTACTCGACTTACAGCTTGGCAGAAACAGTAGCTTATGTTTTCTAGAAACAAAATTAGAAACAGGCTCCCTGGACCCATCTCTAAGTCAAAATAAAATAAAATGTTTAGGGAGCCACTGTGCCTCCTGGTAACTATGGTCCATGGAGTAATATTGTTTAGGTCAAGATGTCCCAGAATAAAAAGAACAGGGAGAAGGGAAAGGAGGAAAGAAAAATGTGTATTTGAGTAATATGTTTTCTTAGAGATGAAGAGGCAAGCTGTTTTTCTTTCTCACATTGTCTTTTCTATGTAGGGAGAAACTTCATAGGACCCTAATCTTGTTTCTCAAATTATCGAGAGAAAAACTGAATATACTTTGTTGAAGGGAGAACTTAAGGTTTAAATTGTATTTTATTTGTAATACTGACGATCATCATCTTTTCTAAGGGAAGATAAGTCTTAGCAAAACTAAACTATTGAGGGGCGCCTGGGTGGCTCAGTGGGTTAAAGCCTCTGCCTTTGACTCAGGTCAGGGTTCCAGGGTCCTCGGATCGAGCCCCACATCAGGTTCCCTGCTCAGCAGGGAGCCTGCTTCCCTTCCTCCCTCTCTGCCTGCTTCTCTGCCTACTTGTGATCTGTCAAATAAATAAATAAAATCTTAAAAAAAAACTAAACTATTGAGAAAGTATCTTCATTTTTTCCCTTTTATTTTTATAAATGTTTTCCTGCATGTTTCCTTTTTTATTTAATTTTTTAAATAGATCTATTTATTTATTTTAGAAAGTGAGCATGAGTGGGGAAGGGCAGAGAGAGAGAGGGAGGGAGAAGAGAGAGATTCTTGAGCAGACTCCACGCCCAGCACAGATCTCAACTCTGGGCTCTATCCCATGACCCCAAAATCATGACCTAAGGTGAGACCAAGAGTCGGACACTTAACCAGCTGAGCCACCAGGCACCCCTGTTTTAATTTTTATTTACTTTTTAAGTAATCTCTACACCCAATGTGGGTCTTGAACCCACAATCCTGAGATCAAGAGTCACACGCTCCACCAACTGAGCCAGCCAGGCGCCCCTATTTTTTTTTTTTTTTACATTTTCACATAAAAATGAATGATCATTCAGTTGGTAAACGTTTAGTAAATGACCAGCTGTGCATGAGGACTAAAGGAAAAACAGAATACTAAGACACCATCCATTTAGAGCTTGAAATCTGATAGCAGAGATATTTATCCAAATAATTCTATCAGTGTTAAAAGAGAGGTACAAACAGCTGTGGGGATGCAGAGAATGGGGAGAGTATTTTTAAGTTGGAGACTTCACAGAAAGTTTCCTGGAGAAAGTAGCATTTGGAGACAGTGGGATTTCCCACTGTGGGAAAGACAGAGGGATTGTGACATGCAGTGATGCGGGAGGTGGGAAGAGGGAGGAGATAGAGCAGCCTTGGCATGAATAAAGATAAGCAGACTAGAAAATGCAGAGCATGTTTAACCTGGGCAAATAGTATGATATGCCTAACCACAGGGTATGCTAAGAATGAGATTGGGGTCTGTGATCACTAGTGGAAAATAAGACAGAGAAAGTAAGTTAGGACTGTGTCAGGGAGGGCCTTGAAAGCCATGGTAAGACATTTCATATATGTGTGTGTGTATGTGGGTGTGTGTGTATGTATATGTGTGTAATATATAAAGGTCAAGGTTTCTCCTGCTTTTCAACTAATATGCCCTTAATAGAAGAGGACAGCATTCTGGGGCAGGGGGGCGGGGGTTGGGATGGGGAAGGAGGGATGAATAGGTAGAGCACAGGGGATGTTTAGGGCAGTGAAGTTCTTCTGCATGATTTTGTAATGGTGGATACATGACATTATGCATTTGTCAATACCATAGAATGTACAACAGAGAATGAACTGGAATGCAAATTATGGATAATAATTATGGATCAATATTGGTTCACAATTTTGTAACAAGCATAGCAGGCTAACTCAAGTGTTAATAATAGGAGAAATGCAAGTTAATAATAGGGGAAATTGTGTATGTTTCAGGGGTCAGGGAAAGGAAGGAGAGGAAAAGGATAAATGGGAACTCTCTACTTCCTGCTCAACTTTTAAGTAAACCTAAAACTGCTTTTAGAAATAAAGTCTAGGGGGCGCCTGGTTAGCTCAGTTGGTTAAACATAGACTCTTGATCTCAGCTCCCATCTTGATCTCACTGTTGTGAATTCAAGTTTCATGCTGGGCTCCATGCTGGGCTCCATCCTGGGTGTGGAGCCTGTTTTTAAAAAGTAAAATAAAAATGAGGTATAGGGATACCTAGCTGTCTCATGCAGTAGAGCTGGAAAGAACTCCTGATCTCAGAGTTGTAAGTTTGAGCCCCACACTGGGTGTATAGATTACTTTAAAAACATAAAATCTTTAAAAACAAATAAATGAAAATAAATTGTGGGGTTTTTTTTAATAGCATTCTTTTAGCTATGAAATGTACCACAGGTACCAATTTTTTAGGGAGTTCCATATTATATCTTTAAAATCCATGATTTTTTTATTCTGTTTGTTTACACACAGATGGCTATTTTAACACTAAAATTTTCTTCCAAAACTTTGCAGTCAAGTAAATGACCCCTCGGGGTGATTCCTATGTTAAGAAGCATGGTTTTGGTTGACAGGGAGTCATTGAAGTCGTATATTAAAAGTGAAACAAAACAAAATTAAACCAGCAAAATGATGAACAACCAGTTTTTCTTGCAACACAGATATTTTTTTGCATCCTCATTTTCATTTCCCAGTATTCATTCGGTGGCTTGTCCACTACCTTTAACTCAGACAAGCTTTATTTTGCTTACTGATGAACTTTGCAACAAGCATAATGAGAAATAGTTGATAAGCCCACTTTTGTGGAAATTGCAGTCAAGACAAAAGAGATTATTTTGATACGCTGGTAATTTATACCGAGCAGAGTAGATAAAGAAATGTAAAATAAGCACGCTGAGGAGGTGGGCAGAGTAAGTGGAGGAAGCTGGGTGAGTTAGGTTTAGAAGAATTGTGAAGCGAAGGGCATAGTTTGATGGGTTCCCCATCATTAAAGCCACAGATGTTTTTCTGGGTGTCATTGAGACCCAGCATGACCTTTAAGCTATCACCAGTACACATTCCTCTTCTTGTGTGTTGTGTTTATACTGTGACTCAGATAACTTAAGTTTATTTGGGTACTTATTCGTGTAGATATTCAGACATGTGAACCCAAACGGTGCCTTAATGAGTCCCCTCGGAACCCCTGAAGCACATTCATAGGACAGTCTCCTTATTTGTGTTTTCACTTTGTTTTCCTTATGAAGACCACAACTGGAATTTTTAACCTCATGCCTTTGAGAGTAAATTCCTTAGCTCTCTGCTTGCTGGGAAAAAACAAGAGGCCCACTGACAGATACCCCTAGGAGAGTAGCCCTTTCTCCATAAAACAGTTTCATCAGTGAGAATAAAGAGAATATATAAACAATGAATAAGGTCCTGGGTCAATCTTGAGTTTGAATTCTCTGTTTACCAGCTATTGGACACTGGGCAAGTCGCTTAACCTCTCTGGTCCTGGCTTATCTATAAAGTGGAGATAAGATCTTGGGTTATGTGGAATAAGAGAATGTGTCTTGTGTTGGGGGGTACTTCAATAAATACTAGGGGCGCCTGGGTAGCTCAGTGGGTTAAAGCCTCTGCTTTCAACTCAGGTCATGATCCCAGGGTCCTGGGATCAAGCACCGCATCGGGCTCTCTGCTCAGCAGGGAGCCTGCTTCCTCCTCTCTCTCTGCCTGCCTCTCTGCCTACTTGTGATCTCTGTCTGTCAAATAAATAAATTAAAAAAAATACTAATTTGCTTCCCCTCTTCCTGCCTGTTCTGCTAAACTTTCAGAGCTGCCTTATCAACTCATTCGGTATTTCATATGAGCACCTACTATAAGCCAAGCCCATTGCTAGGTGATAGCGAAATAACTAGAAATAAGATACATCAGCCTATGATTTCAGGAGCTTCTAGAGTTTTATGAGTATTTCATTTCTTTGTCTCCAATATTAGCAGTCCTGAATTCACATAGCCCTTTGCTCATGTTTTTGACCCAAGAATTATCACTTAAAATACTCAGTGACTGCTCTTTTCATACCACTTTGAACAATGAACTGGTTTCAGGAGAACCAAGGACCCGTGAGGCACCGTGTGTGTTCACATGTCTGAATATCTACGTCAGTAAGTACCCATGTAGGTTCCTAGGGCACGAAGGTTTAATGTCCACAGCCTCTGGTGGCTCACACATCCACATTAAATAGTTAGAACTAAAATTCCTCAGGGTTTTATTTCACTTACTGTGACCACAAATCATATACTGAAAAACACACATGGCATGTGTCATCCTAAGCAGGCAATGCATGAAACGAGTTATTTTGTGGCCTTAGAATCCATGTGTTTTTACCTTTGTCTTTCTTTTAGTTTTATTTTATTTTCTTTTCAGTGTTCCAAAATTCATTGTTTATGCACTACACCCAGTGCTCCATGCACTATGTGCCCTCCATAATACCCACCACCAGGCTCACCCAACCCCCCACCCCCCTCCCCTTGTCTTTTACACGTTTTCTTGTTTCCATTTTTGTTTCGTTGTGGTCTTGGTGTGAGGGTGGTTTAATTAATGCTGTGCGGATTGTCGTTTTGACTTTCTCTCATTCATGATCAGATATGTTTCCATGATCTCTAACCTTTCTGTTCTCAAGATGGAGAACACATTCTCCTTTTTAAGGAAAACTGTATGCACAGAAAAGATAAATATTTGAGCAAGTTTTCATAGAGGGATCGTCCCTTCTTAAAAAGGATTCATTTTTGTGTTACTTTAAGAATAAAATTATCCTTATAATGCAGTTAAAAAATACATTTTTACCTAAATTTAATGTGCCAAATTTTCTGTCCCATAAAACCATTATAAACACAAATAGGGGAGCAAAATTTTTATCCTAAAGAGAAAAATATTTAGCATCTCTAATTCCAAGGAAGCAAAATTGTCCCAGAACTTTATGCTCTTTAAAAATTGTTAACTAACTCGGGATGCCTGGGTGGCTCAGTTGGTTAAGCGGCTGCCTTCGGCTCAGGTCATGATCCCAGGGTCCTGGGATCGAATCCCACATCGGGCTCCTTGCTTGGCAGGGAGCCTGCTTCTCCCTCTGCCTCTGCCTGCCTGTGCTCGCTCTCTTGCTCTCTCTCTCTCTGACAAATAAATAAATGAATTCTGTAAAAAAAAAATAAAATAAATAAAAATTGTTAACTAACTAAAGAAATAAGGAAATTAGTTAATTAGTTAATTGATTAATTTTAAAAACCGTTAACAGACCTGATATGATGATCTTCTTTAGGAGATCATGAGAGCAGGGTTGTTTGCACGACATTTCCTTGGGTACGCTGACCACATTGATACTATTACAAGGTTCTCTGCCATGCTATCCAGGTAAGGGGTGGCTTCCTTCCTTTAGTAAAACAGCCTGGGCAGCACTCAGGAGGTGGTTGTATTTTTCTCTCTCCTTGCGATAATCTAGATGAGAGCACAGCACCAAAGACCCTTTCAGTTCCCTCCTTGTGTATTGTTAGAAGATTGTTCTGCTTTCCAGAATGAACTCCACAGCTTTTCTTTTTTTTCCATTTCAGAAATTACCATGGTTGACACCGAGATGCCATTTTGGCCCACCAACTTTGGAATCAGCTCCGTGGATCTCTCTGTTATGGATGACCACTCCCATTCTTTTTACATCAAGCCTTTCACCACTGTGGATTTCTCCAGCATTTCCACTCCACACTACGAAGACATTCCATTTGCAAGAGCAGACCCAATGGTTGCTGATTATAAGTATGACCTGAAGCTCCAAGAGTACCAAAGTATGATAGTTATTTTCACTTGTCAGACTGCTAAGACTAGAATCAGACTAACCTCTCGATAGCACTGGAATAATGCTCCAGAGACTAAAGCTCTATAAAAAAGATACTTACCATTCATTTACTCATCCATTTACCTATGAAACATTGTGTATTTATGATATACCAAAAAGGATGTTAGTGTGTAAATACCCCAGATCATTCTTTCCTTTTTCTCCCTCATTTTCTTTCCTCTTCCTTTTCCTATTTCTTGTTTCTTTCCTTCTTAGGAGCATTTCCCAGCATGGCTGCATTGCCAGGTTTAGAGTGTGTGTGTGTGTGTGTGTGTGTGTGTGTGTATAAACTCTTATTCTTTTGGTCACTTTTAAGTTAATAAGTAATAATTTGCTACCTTACATAACTTCTCATCACCAAATTGCAAATTTGTGATTCATTTTCCCTAATTCTGCTATTTGAGCAGCTTATACTGAAACCTATTTTTCTGCACAAATTCAAATTTTACCATTGTAGTCTATTGATAAATCTTCCTGCCATTAAGTAAATTCACATCAAAACATCAGAGTCAGGATAAACCAAAACGGTACTTTTCAAGATAAAATAAATTTCTATGATGCTATTTCCTTGATTTTTATCTTTGTGTGCTGATATGCTGGTTTTCCAAAGCCACCACCATGTAATTGGCAACCATTACTTGACAATAAGTAAGAACTTCCTGTATTTCTAGTTGTTTTTTTTTTTTTGAGTTAAATAATATACTTGGTTATATTTGTGTGGTTTTCAGTTAGAACCTAATATGGAAATTTAATAGGCCTGATCCTAACCAGCAGAAGGGGAGTACTTACTCTCCATGGGTTCTCTCACTCTCTCTCTCAAAGATTATTTTACAAACCACCTTTTCTGACTCAGCACTGCTGAAAACCTGGTCTCTTGTTTCTCGTGTACCTTCAAGCTGGGCATGACATTACCTTTTCATAGTGGTGTTCCTTCTGTGTTTCTTTTACAAGAGTGCTTTAAGAATACTTCTAAAATGCGATATTTAAATACAAATATATAAGTTAATATTGTGATGAATGCCAAATACAGCACATTGTGTAGCAAAATAACCTTAATTGTCTCAGATACTAGGGGGTGTCAGTCTAAGCTTTGGTTCTGAAGGGACACAGACCACAAGACTTAATTCCCTTCCCCCTTTCATTTTTACAGGTGAGGCTCAGAGGTGTTGTGACTTGCCTGTAGTTACAAAGCCTACTTTCTCCTGTGTTGTTGTTGTTGTTTTTCATGTTCCATAATGCTTCTACACTTATATAATAAACCTATGGCAGTAAGGTGTACTATGGCGACTTGCCATAGAGCTTTTTCAGCAGTTTTTCATGTGATAATTATCTGCTCACATTTCTCTGCACACAGGTGCAATCAAAGTGGAGCCTGCATCCCCACCTTATTATTCTGAAAAGACTCAGCTGTACAATAAGCCTCATGAAGAGCCTTCCAATTCCCTCATGGCAATTGAATGCCGAGTCTGTGGAGATAAAGCTTCTGGGTTCCACTATGGAGTTCATGCTTGTGAAGGATGCAAGGTAAAAAAAAACAAAAAGAAAAAGAAAAAACCGAGCAAGAGATTTTTTTCAAAAAAATCTGCTGAAAATTTACCTGTTCTTTCATTTCTCGTTGTGAACACATAGCAAGGAATTGAGATAAAACTTTTTTGTTTTGTTTTAGTAAAACCCATTCAAATGATTTCTTTGAAAACCTAAGAAAATTGGTAAAAAGAGAGTTGCTTTGCTTCACTTCCCTTTCTCCAGATTGGTCCTTGAGCCACTGATCTAGTTCATTGCTTGCATCTTGCAAGTAAAAAAGAAAGAAAGAAAAAGAAAGAAAGAGAAAAAGTGACTTGAATACAAGTGTGTCATAGCAAGACAGTGATGACCTGGCCTAGAACCCATATTTTCAGAATCCTCCAGTTTTGTTTCTGTTTGTTTGTTTTTTTTCCCCTCACTATTCCATGTGTTGTTTTGCTTTTATAAGGCTTGACAGATGAGATAAATAGATACTTTCATTTGAGGCCTGTAACAGCCCTGTGAGGTGGTGACAAGCTTCTTGTCACCATTTTCATCCATTAGTAAGTGGCAGAACTAGGATCAGAACATGTATCTTATGATTCCTAACCCAGTGCTCTGTCTTTTCTTACTTCAGCATCAGTTTGAGACATGTATTATGGACAAGCAAAGTGATAGAACAATTTTGGAGGGGAGGTACTATTTTTCCTCCATTCTTTGTGAAAAGTGTATTTTGGAAAGCTCAAACATTCAGTAATATTATGCCCAATTATTAAGAATTTTCTAATCCACTCATATTTTAGTTAGGTAGTCTTTTAAAATAATTAACTTTAATATACTTAGTGAATCAGTTGTATTTATTATATACTCCAGGGCTCAGAATAAATTGTTCATAAGTACTTACCTTATAAAATAAGCACTGCTGGTGTGCCTGGGTGGCTCAGTGGGTTAAAGCCTCTGCATTTGGCTCAGGTCATGATCTCGGGGTCCTGGGATTGAGCCCCGCATCGGGCTCTCTGCATAGCCGGAAGCCTGCTTCCTCCTCTCTCTCTGCCTGCCTCTCTGCCTACTTGTGATCCATCTCTCTCTCTCTCTCTCTGTCGAATAAATAAATAAAATCTTTAAAATAAAATAAGCACTGCTTATATAAGATCAGATTCGATCCTCAGTTGGGCTTTTTATTCCAAATAGATATACAACGCCAGGTAGGTAGGTGTTAGAACATCTAGGGTCTGAAATTGATAGTTATTGAATTTCTACTATGTACCATATATTGTGCAAGATGCTTTAGCATATATCATTTTTAAACTATATCCCGCGTAAGTTTTTGCATCTATAAAATGATGGGGTTGAATTCGATCATCTCTAGAATCTCTTCAATTCAAATAGTTTATTACTAAAGGCAGCCTCCTAAAGTGAAAAGAGACAAGCTAGTAGTCACCAAGCCACTTGCCCAGAGTTACTAGACAGTCACATAAACAATTCAGCTCTCTGTCACCTCATTCGTAAAACAACTTGGTTGGATTAGCAGCTATCCAAGGTCTTACATATTTTTAAGGTCTAAAATTCCAAAATGAGTTTTTGAAATACCATTGGCAAGAGACACTTTCATTTAAAACACTAAAACCTATTCACTGTGTGATTAAAACCAACCTAAAATATCTGCGATCTCTGAAATCATTATGTGTAGTCAGTTATTTAAGATTCCAATAAGTAGTGAAAACATATTGTTTTATTGTGTTAGATTTATATAATTTTTGAGTAAATTATTGCTAAATTCTGAGAAATACCTGAAGAAACCATTCTGTTTGGTCATCTTGGCAATTTATGTTGATAAGCAAAGCAGTGTGATGGTTAAATTTCCACAATACATTATTGTTTGTTTATAGGCTGGTCAAACACTTAGAAAACTAGAACATTTAAGGAAATAGTTCTACCATGATTCTTTTAGTCAGATATTTGTGGGGAGTTAACAATACTGATAACGGTTAAAAATTGAAAAGATAATAGCTGATTATAGTAATAAAAGCTAAGTTCTGAGGGCACAAAAACTTGGAAAATCAAACTGAGCAAAGAAGAAAAATAGCAAGAAGGAGAAGAGAAGAGGAAGGACAAAATCCAAATGCCATCAACCGAGGAACAGATGGGGTCCTGAGGCAGAGATGGACAGTGAATATTTAATCAGATCTGAAGAATACCCTGGATTACAGACTCCCAGGCCTAAAATGCAAGGAAGGTTATACTAACCTTAGAAGGTAAAATAGATATCTACTCATTTTAAAGATAAAGAGAAATGTTAGTGGAATAATAAAATTTGGCTTCTCTAAGTATAAGTCAGCAGTTTTCAAAATGTGGTCTAGAAGCCTCTAAGGGTCCCTACGACCTTTCCAAGGCCCCCGTGATGTTGAAACTATTTTTATAATAATATTTGGTTGTTATTTACCATATTCACTCTCATTCTCTCAGAAGTGTACGTGGATTGTTCCAGAAACTACATGACAAAGAATGGTAACATAGCTCTGGTGGCTAATGGAATGTTCGCCTGTTAGGTCCTTATACATAACAATTTCTCAGTTTTTATTTCTAGTCTGATATGTATCAGTAGATATAGCTCACATAAACCAAAGCTCATGGGGTTCTCAGTAATCCTTTAAAAGGGTCCTGAGACCAGAAAGTTTGAGAACTGCTGTTATAAAAGATTAAGGGATGGCTACTTTGGAAATAAACCAAATTGTCTCCACAGTCTGAATGCAGCTAATTTAGGCCAGTGGCTACCAGCAATCAAAGATAGCTTCTTAGTTTATCGACAGTACTCAATAAAAAGCCAGGAAAGTGAAATTAACAAGTGTTTGATTCATATGTATTTCCTAAAGGGTACTTTGGGCCTTTACGTCTGCCATTTCATAAGAATGTAGGATATGTAACCATCAACCTGCAGACTAATTGATGGATTGAAAAGAATAGTTACAATATTGCTTATCATAGCTGTTAGTAGGTCTTCTAAAATGGTTTTACAGTGCCTATGGAACAGATTTATGTTAGTGATCCTTGCCAAAATTCAAACAGGAATAAAAAGATCAGGCTTGGATTAAAGTGGAATAGTGACAGATTCTTGGGTTATTAATATTGCAGACTTAGGTAAAATAAAACATTTGGCTACTGAATAATACATACACCTTAGAGCTTGTAAAGCTGTCACTTACCACTTACAAATTAGACACTTACTCATTTTCTAGTGGGTTTCATCGTGTTTTTATGTTTTTAGTAAAAGATCATTTTAGAACCATAGACTTACCTAAAGATATAAGTAAGCACAATCTACTATATATAATAATACAGTGTAATCTGTTTTTGTATTTCTATGCAGGGCCCTAAATCAGGAAGGATTTTTAGTATATTCTTACCTGCGGTGGGAGCCCATGGGTTGAGCTTCTCTGGGCCACACCGCTTCACAGGAAAGCCAAACATAGGACCAGCACAGGGCTTTTTTTTTTTTTTTCTTTTTTAAGATTTTACTTATTTATTTGACAGACAGAGATCACAAGTAGGCAGAGAGGCGGGCAGAGAGAGAGAGGGAAGCAGGCTCCCTGATGAGCAGAGAGCCCGACGCAGGGCTCGATCCCAGGACCCTGAGATCATGACCCGAGCTGAAGGCAGAGGCTCAACCCGCTGAGCCACCCAGACGCCCCAGCACTGGGCTTTTAATCTCACAGTAAAATAACTTAGGTCTCATTGTACCTAAGTTAAAAGTTTTGTTAAAAGCAATTAAGGAGGGGCGCGTGGGTGGCTCAGTCGTTTAAAGCCTCTGCCTTCAGCTCAGGTCATGATCTCAGGGTCCTGGGATCGAGCCCCGCGTCGGGCTCTCTGCTCAGTGGGGAGCCTGCTTCCTCCTCTCTCCCTCTCTGCCTGCCTCTCTGCCTACTTGGGATCTCTGTCAAATAAATAAATAAAATCTTAAAAAAAAAAAGCAATTAAGGAGAAGTTGGAGAAAAGTTTTTATAAGGCAAAAGAAAAAAGCCATCACCTTCTCACAGACAAATATGAAGACTTTGGAATAAATCTATACCATTAAAAAAAAAAAAAAACCCAATTTCCTGCAATGGGGATTCATGCATTTCCATCACACCAGTTCACAGACTTTGTGGTAATATGAGAGAAAACTGTTGAAGTTGCACACAGGACTCTAAAATAGTTAATAAGAGTGTTATTAAAGAGTGTTTTCTTTTTCTTTTTTTTTTTTAAGATTTATTTATTTATTTGACAGAGAGAGAGAGATCACAAGTAGGCAGAGAGAGGGGGGAAAGGAGGCTCCCCGCTGAGCAGAGAGCCCAATGTGGGGCTTGATCCCAGGACCCTGAGACTATGACCTGAGCTGAAGGCAGAGGCTTAACCCACTGAGCCACCCAGGTGCCCCTAAAGAGTGTTTTCTTGATCAGCAGTATGAAGAAACCTCAGGGAAGCCTGTTTCGTTCTTCAAATCAATAAATATCTGTACAGAAAAGACTCCAATGGCCTATATCTTCCTCACTAGGTTTCTTGAAATAATCAAAGGATAAGAATACAGTTGACTATCATGAACTAGGTGTTTTGAAAAAGAAAAGTAAAAGCAACTTCTAAGCTGTGTGCCGAAGTGTGTATATATTCAGTTTATGATTTTATGTACATACACAGTACATAAATAATATCCAGAATTATTTTCCTTTAACATTGAAAGACCCTGAATCATCATAAAAAAATAATGTGAGGGGCGCCTGGGTGGCTCAGTGGGTTAAAGCCTCTGCCTTAAGCTCAGGTCATGATCCCAGGGTCCTGGGATAGAGCCCCACATCGGGCTCTCTGCTCCTCAGGGAGCCTGCTTCCTCCTCTCTCTGCCTGCCTCTCTGCCTACTTGTGCTCTCTGTCTGTCAAATAAATAAAATCTTTTTAAAAAAATAAATAAATAATGTGAAACACTTTGAAAGATACTGTATGAGTCAAAACACAACTTTGCATTATAAGGGTTAAACTTAAATAACATAATTCTATCATCAAAAAACCTTCCAGCCATGCCTAATAACTGACTGCTCTGGGACCTGCCCCATTCTCAGCTAGCCAAGCAGCATTTTCCACCATGGAGATCAGTTTTTAGAAGGGAAATTTTTAAAACACAGTCAAGGAATATCATAAAACACATATGATCACAATGGCAAAAATCCAAACAAAATTTCCCACCAATATTTATCAGTTAGACTAGTTCTGTACATTAACCTTCTATTAGTAAGTGAAAAGAAAATACCTTTTTAATATTCAGAGGTCCTCAGAACACTTTGAGAATTAAGGAGGCTTCAACTTCCAGCAGATCCTCTGTAGGACCTAATCTTTGAGATACTGCTGATCTCACAAGGGTAGGGAAAACTTCTCCCAAACAACCAACAATAGCAACACAAACAAACGAACAAAAGCTCTAGGTCTTGACCTGTGGGCTGCAGACACACTGAGGCGCAGGGTTTCTCATGGTAGATGCCCATCATAGTGTTGAGGTGTGGCATTTTGCCAGAGAAAGATGCCTATAACAGAGTCCAGAGCCATCAGTGAGGGGGATCTGAGGCTAGGGCTTTTGAATGGAGCCAGCTTTCTTAAGGGAATTTGAAATAGTCACAAGTCAGTGGCGCCTCTGGCTTCCAACAGAAGCATCTGCAAATTCTTTTTGGAGGCACGAACTCCCAGTTTAGATCCTGTAGGATTCCCACAGTTTAAGGTCAATATACGAGTTTTAAAATAAAATATCAGCCAATAAGCACATTAAGAAGTCAGTCAACTTGAACGACATTTATCAAAAATAAACGAAAACAGGGAGCCTGGGTGGCTCAGTGGGTTAAGCCTCCGCCTTCGGCTCAGGTCATGATCTCAGGGTCCTGGGATCAAGCCCTGCATCAGGCTCTCTGCTCAGCAGGGAGCCTGCTTCCCCTCCTCTCTCTGCCTGCCTCTCTGCCTCCTTGTGATCTCTCTCTGTCAAATAAATAAATAAAAATATTAAAAAAAATAAACAAAAACAGATTTAGACCCCCCTCCCCACCCCATACAAGGAGAGCAGATAATTGGGATTGCCTGATAGAGAATACAGAATAGCTGTGTATGAACTGTTTCAAGAAAGAGGGCAGAATCACAGCTGTGAACAAGCAACAATAGACTATCAGGAATGACCAGGCATATTGGAAAATAAATCAATTTATTTAGGGACGTGAAATTTAAACAGTGAAATATATAATTATTGAAATAAAAATTCAGTGAAAGGGTTAGTTACTGGACATAGCAGAAGAAAGGACTACTGAACTGGAAAGTAAATGTCAAGAAATTACTGAGATCGAGAATCACAGTGCCTTAAAAATATGTCCGTCCAGAATCTGCTAGGATTTGAAGCCTCTTAGTTCTTGAAGGATTCATAGGGTCTTTGAATATTAGAAAAGTTTGTCTTCTTCACTAATCAGTAGAAGAGTAATGTACAGAACTGTTCTCACTGATGAACTTTGGTGAGGAATGTTTCCTTTTTTTCTCATTGTAATTATGTATCTTTTGGGATCTTATTTAACTCTTGTTCCAATGTTTACTTTTGTATTCAATGTTATTAAGTAATTGATGACAAAAAGATGGAAAATGTAAAGGAGAATTTTAGAAAATTGAAGGCTAGAATAAGGTCTAACACTTCTCTAATTCATGTCCGAACTGATGAACAAGTGAGACCATGATGCAGAAAACACGCCCAAGAGAATAAATGAAAAATCCATTCCAAGGCACACTGCAGTGAAACTGCAGAATACTGAAAACTAAGAGAGTGTATAAAAGCAGCCAAAGAGAAAAGAAGAAAAAACAACAACACTTCAAAGTCAATTGACAGTAGCCTCTCCACAGCAACAGTGGAAGCACAAAGATCATGGGATCTGAAGCGAGATGGAAGATAACGAAGTTCTCTGTAATCTTTCAGCAGTGAGAGAGAGAAATGAAACTGTTTACAGGTTCAAAAAAACCCGAGAAACTGAAGTAATAAATTTCAAGGATAGTAAACCATAGAGAGCAGAAGATGTTTGCAATACCTGGAACATACAGCAGATTAGTGTCTAGAATATATAAAGAATTTCTAATATTCAGTTTTAAGGAAGAGACCGTTGGAAACTAGGAAAAGAAAAATCAGGAAAATACAAATTAAGATCACACTTAGATTCTGTTTGACATATACTACATTGTCAAGAATTAAGAAGTCTGACGATACCCATTGTTAGAGGGAATGGAAATTGATTAAAAATCACTCTGAAAACAGTTTGGTGTGATCTTGTAAAATTTCACATTCACTTATTGCACAATCCAAAAAACCCCACTCCTAGGTAACTGTTGTACACATGCATCATAAAACATTTACAAAAATATTTATCAAAGCACGGTTTGTAATAGCAAAATATTGGCAACAACTTAAACATCCATCAACATGAGAAGATATCAATAAATTGTGGGATAGTCATATAATAGAATATTATGAAATTGTGAAAATGAATAAATCCTAGCTTTTCACAAGAAAATAGATAAATTTTAGAAACCTACTACTAAATTTAAAAAAATGAAAATCCCAAAGTACTATATGAAGCATCATACCATTTAATAAAGCCCCCAACAAGCATAAATGATCAATGTATTACTCAATTTTTACATATGGTGTGACAAAACTGTATTTTCTTTAAGGTCAAGAAAACAATAAACATAAAATTGAGAATAATGATTACTTTGTCGAGGGGACACAAAGGGCAGGAGTTGAATAGGGCAAGAATTTCTGGTCATGATTTTAAATCTCAGCAGTGGGCTCATGTGTGATAATATCTTGTTATGTTTTATAATTACATGTATTTTCTACATGTTTGTAATTCATATTACATTTAATAAGGTAACAAAAAAGGAATTGCCTTGTGATATCTCAGTCATGGTTTAGGATAGAGAAATATCAGAGATGGCCCAGAAAGGTACTTAAGGGTCATACATCTTCAAAGATTCAACAGATTTTAATAGAAAACTACTGTTGGTATTTGGGTCATCTCCATTGGCTCCCCAGGGAACTCACAATTTTAATTGGGCTTTGAGGTAGGGACAGAAAATAAACACTTAAATATAATAAGTAAATTATATGGTATGTTAGAAAGTCCTAAGTGCTATTGGGGAAAAAAAAAAAATACAAACCTAGAGTAGAGTGAAAGAGACCAGGAGCTCCAGACAAGAGGCGGGGGCAAGGACAGGCCACTGTATTAAATAGGGTGTGTAAGCCTCATTGAGAAGTTGAGATGTTGGCAAGACTTGAAGGCAGTGAAGAGAATAAGCAGGTGTGTATTTAGAGGAAGAGCTTTCCATGTGAGAGAGAGAAGTCAGGAGTGACTTCAAAGAGGTTGGCTTGGGAAAAAAGTTTGGCTTGAGAGATTCAGAGGGTGATTGTACCACCTGAGACAGTGAAAACTGCTGGTAAAGTGAGCTCGCAGGCAACAGTCCAGAGTTTCAATGATGGACGTGCTGGGTTTGTAGCTGTTGGATTTCCAAGTGACATGTCAAGTCAGCAGTAGAAATACTTGTCTAGAATTCAAGACACAAATCTAGAAAAAGTGAAAATGCATGTCAGTGGTGGGACCAGTATCAGTTCAGGGATTTTGTACCAAACAGGCCAGATATGTTTGAAAAAGTTAAGAATTGAGTCTCATGGAGATGAGCACAGTGGAAATGAATAAGAACACTCTGAGAACAACAACAAAAAATGGAATTAGCAAACATTTCCAATTAAAATTTCTTTCAGGTCTGTCAATAAAGTACAAATACAACAGAATTCAATTAGCCTAAATCGATCTATTTGCTGTTTTGAAATGGCAGTCCATTGTCTGAGGATCTGCATATTACTTCTCCTGTTCTTTCCTATTATTATTTTTTTTTGTAGGCTATGACAGTTATGAAGCACTCTTTAAACTGCATAAGTAAATGAAACCAATTCTGTAGGAAATTATGCAACATAGAGAATTCTTAAAAATTATCCACATGTGGATTTTTATTGGCCCTGATCATGTTTTAGAATGAAGTGATTATAACTTGGCCAAATGGCTTAGCACAATAATAAAGGCTGGGGCATGCTGTTGGAATGATTTGCAGAGAGACTGAACTGATTACATGGTGTTTTATTTGCATTACATTAAATCCAGAGCACTTCTTAGAGCATGCTGAGATCCACATGTAGAGCCAAGATACATTGAATGACATCAGTTGGATGTGGTCACTGTTTCAGAGCTAAAGGACACTGTGATCTTCTGGTTCTGTATCTTATAGCAAAGAAAACTGGCAGTTAAGTGACTTGTCTGAAGTCACCAGTGACAGAGCCTGCCTTTTCTGATACCTAGGCCAGTGCGCCTTGTCCCAGATGTTGCTGCTTCCATGTGTCATAAAGACCTAAGGTTCACTTCTTTTCTCCATATCCTTTTGCAGGGTTTCTTCCGGAGGACAATCAGATTGAAGCTCATTTACGATAGGTGTGACCTTAACTGTCGGATCCACAAAAAAAGTAGAAATAAATGTCAGTACTGTCGATTTCAGAAATGCCTCGCTGTGGGGATGTCTCACAATGGTAAGTGAACACTCAGCACGCATGCTTTACTGTGCTCATTATGGCTGCCAGAGCAGGAGCCTCTAGGGCCATTGCTGAAAATGTGTACAGTTTCCCACAAAATGCCAGATTACAGAACAGTATATGCTGATAAAGCATTTCTCATTTCCGTCAAAGTCAGGCTTTTAGTGTAGAATCCTTCTCTCTGTGGTTGGGCATCCGCCATGATGGGAGAGAAGACATGAAAATATGAGAAATGGAAGAAATAACTAGTATTTTAAAATGAATGTAATGATTATGATTAGTTTTTTATGTTGCTTTAATAGCATTAAAAACAGAATTATGCTTGTGTGTCTCAGTAGTTTCTTTCTACTTTAAATGTAAGAAAATTCTGCAGGTTTCTGGGTATGGAACTTTAAGTGGCATATCAGAATTTAGAATATATCCTTTTTTTCGCCTCTTTACTGTGCAAAGATGATTGTAGGCACAGCAGTATCCTCATCTTCAAGGAGCATGCAGACTTGTGGATAAAGGAAAGAATTTTAAGGTTCCACAAAACTTCAGTGTCCATAGAAACATAATAAAACTTTCTGTTTTTCAAACCCATATCGAAAATCAAAGAGTGTCAACTTAAGAGAAAGAATGCAGACGACCTGAGAAGACCCTTGTTTTCATGAATTATAGAACTAACTAAGTAAAATTATGGAACATAGGCCTGTTTGAAGAAATAGTTCTTGATTTCCATTTAGCTCGGATTGGTGTTAACAAAGTCACAAACAGATTGGATAGTAACCTGATAATATTATATTTGTCAAATATTAGTTCTTTGAAAACTCATTATAGGCTCAAGAAATATAAAATGCCAAAGAGATCAAATAAAATCCAAAGTCTCAGTTCACTGGATATTCTACTTTTTTCTTTCTTTTGCCTGCACCTGTGTCCAAACTGATCTGGTGAAAAAATAATGTTTGAAGTCAGTCTTCATAGGTTAGGACTCCAAAGCATCTTTGAAAATTAAAGTTTTATTCTGTCATGCAGATGTTTGGTTTTCTCGGTGGACATTTTCAAAATATTTGAGAATCACTCATTGGTTGATATCCAACTCTTTAAAAATAGATCACAAAATTATAGTTTTGTAATTAATGTGGGTTATTTCCTCTAAAGGCAAGAATGTATTATGAAGAGATCTATCAGCTATCCTGGGCAGGAGGGAGATTTGGTCTGACTTTCCTCAGTTGATTACATCTGCTATGTAGCAGTAGACAACTGCAGGCATTAATTGCAAAATAATTTACTGGTTTGATTCCATCAATTTCCTTTCTATTTCAGACTTCATAAAACATAAGGGCACATTTTCAAGTCAAGGGTTATGTTTTAGATGATGTAATCAAGTTGCAGTAAACTTGTTTTGTCTTTATGAAGAAATCTTTGACTTTGAAATCATTATTACCAAGACTGCCTAGGAAAGCATCCCATGTCTTCTTTTAGTGGTATTTGTTTTTTGCTCTTTAAAAATTTGTCACTTCAAATATATTTCCTGTTGCTTGCACACATTCATGTAAAATACATCTCGTTTTGCTTATGTATGGGCAAATAATATTTAAAGCCCAACAATCTATGTAGTATTGATGGTATAATTTTCTCTTCCCAGGAAAGTCAAAGAAAGCCCATAAACTTAATAATACAGTCATCATTTGATTTCAAATGACAATTAATTTATTCTATTTAGAGAGAAGAGCAGTCTTGATAGGGAGTGTTTAGTTCTTTTTGGAAAGACAAAAAAAAGGAATTAAATGTTCTGGCATCAAAGACTTACGAAGTTCAAGATTTACAAGATTGCAACTGTGACTAAGAAAATCCCTTCTAAGATTAGGTTTTTATGGGAATGTGTTTGCTGCACAGAAAATATCCATTTGATATGTGCACAAGAAGGGAAACTCAACAGCGAGGTTTTGAGTAGTTTTGCCTGTTATCCTGAGAAAGGAAACATTTCCAAATACAAAGTTTTTTAGGAGGTTGTAGTAACTATTTAAAATTATTTTGTTAATTTATTAATGTTTTATGTGAATGGACCTCACTGTAATAACCCAACTAACTTGTCAAGAGCCTTCTTATAAAATCAGGACCTCAGTACTTTCAGAACACACAAGAAGAGATGAACACCCTCCCAAAGTAAATTTACTCCATTCTCTGTTGCTGCTGTTTCTGCTCTTTGGTCTCTGTTTAATCCTTTTGATGCATGTAGCTTGTGCATTAGCCACCCATGCCCAGCCTTAAAGGAAGCTTCTGAAGTAACCTTCAAGGAATCCTCAGGGCCCTGAGGAACACTGTTGAAAAATCACTGAAACAATGATTGCTAAATCCTTTCAACTTTGAAAGTTCTGTGATTCTACATAACTAAAACAAGCTACCTCCCTGAATTTTTCACTTTTCAACAAACTGGACCATATTTTATAGACATTGTCACCGTTTCCTCAAGTATGTAGGTATCTGGCATCTGTCGACTACCTGAATTTAAAAGTTTCTACCTGTATGTTTTGGTGCCATAAAAATATAATTCGTATGCCTGAATCAGGTCTTCTGGATGTTCTGAAAAATTGCTCAGCAATTTAAGGCAGTACATTTGATGGTCACATAATGATGTAGCCTTAGAGTACAAATCCAAAGCACTCAAGGATAAGGAAAGATTTTCTCTATGCCACTGAGATTTGAATGAAAATGATGCTTTTCATAAATATAAAAATTAGTGAAACCTTAACTTTACTGACCAGGACATTCTATTATATAAATTAGGGGGGGTCTGTTATTTTTTTTAAAAAAGCTGACAACTTTAAAAATAATTTCTCAGCAGCTTCATAAAAATCCAGAAAAAATGGTTGTACAGATATTTGCAGTACTCAGCATTTTTAAAGGCAGTTCTCTCCTTCCTTGTGAAAAAGAAAAGCATGAATGGCAAATAAGTTTACTTCAATGTGTTAGGTTTTTTTCTTTAGTCTTCTTTGTAATATAAAAGAGAATTACCCAAATGTTGATTTTCAGAAAATATCACCAAGTAAAAAGTCCCAACACATGGCAGCTGTGTGCTCAGACTGGCTAGGCATTCATGGTTGCCTACATGCTAGCTTCCACCTCCCTTTCCCACTCCTGCCCTATTCAACTTACACTTGAGGTAAACTGTGTACTTTGCCGTTCTGCATAGTGCTTTATGGTGGGATACCTCTGGGTCTCCGTTTATTATGTCGTTTGGTTCCCTGTCACAGTTCTACCTGGCATTCAAGACCCAGTTGAAATGCTGTCTTCCATGAGACTTTCTAATTCCCCCTCTTCCCCTTCTGTGTGTTTTATACCTTTCCTGAGAAACCACGCTCTGCTTTCTAAAGCAAGGGAATGATCAGATTGTTATTACCAAAAACTAAACTACTGACAGCTGTAAAAAGGATAGACAAATAGGGAAATTCGTCAGAGGACAAATGCAATATTATGCATTAAGACAGTGGGAAGAGTAAGTGAGGAGAAATGAAATTGAGAAAAATGTCGGAGCATAACCAATGAATACAAGTGTCTGAGGGAAAGAGAGATTGTCAGAAATTGTTCAGGGTGTCTAGTTGGGTGATAGGATGAATTAACCAAGAAAGGGAAATGGGAAGAAGAGACAGTTTAGAGGAGAAAATCAGAATTTCATTGCAACTGCATTTGAGGGTCTTACGGGATATCTAGCATCCATGTATAAAGAATACAGGAACAAGAGAAAACGCAGGGTCCAAATCGCAGGAAAGAGAGGGCAGCAGTCATTAGCACATTTTGTTAGTCAGAGAGGAGATTGAACTAGGAACAGCAGAATAGAAGGGAAGGAAGAGGGGGCCATCAAAAAGGTCTGGAAAATAGGCAGAAAGATAGGAGAACCAGAAAAGCAGAAACTGCGATGAGAACAAATTTCAAGTAAGAGGGTGGAGAAGGTCAACAGTAGCAAAAGCTGGGAGAATGCTGGAGAGCTCAAGCCGGAGCAAGAACTCCGGAGAGGCCCCCAGATCTGGCTGTCAGAAAGAACACGGGGAACTTTTAAGAGCAAAGTTTTGGAAATTTAAATGAGGCATTGGAAGATCGCTATAGGTGATTGGGATGTAAATGGCGACAAGCACAGGCAGAGAAGGAAGACTCCTCTTTCAGTAACGTTGGTGGGAGAGGAAAGATAGCCCAAGGAGGAGGTTATAACTAGGGTCAGAATCTGCTCTGGTGAGAGGGAAGGAGCTAGTGAAGAGGGGTGCATGAGAGAAAATAATCCGTATATATGTAGGTTCTCCCCGACTAGACACAGCCTTTCATCCTGTGTCCCCAGTCCAGTCTGTCTAGCTCATGTCTTGCGTCAAACATGGGTTTGATGCAACATCTCTACCTTGGAAAGAAACCTAGACAAATGTTTAAATGTCCTCTGCAAATAGTTTGAAGATGTTACCCCTGAATAATATGGTGCTAAGGCTGCTCCTTGTTTTACGTAGAGGAGCTAGAAAACCATAGTTATTAGATTCCCAAATCCTGCAAAACCTCAAAATGCACAAGTTTTTTTCTCAAGAAAGAGAGGTGGAAAAACATAACTGATTGGCAACAGTCATATTAAAACCAATAGTGTTATATGTCTTATTTAGATGATAAGGCTTTTGGATAATAAACGTGTTAAAATTGACCATGAGACATAGCCTTACCATTTGTCAAAAGTCTAATATGATTGCAAAGTCACCCTTTATATGTTGAAAGACAAAGGTACTTTTAGTAAGACTCAATTCATTCTTTGGTTTTCTATTAATTTATAATTTTGAAAATCATTTTAATTCATCTTTTAACTAAGTACCATTTTGTCTTTAAATGCTCCTACAATTAGGTATTTAAAAAACACATTATTGTCATTAAGAAGTATTGTTTCTTAGCACTGTACCAAGATCCAAAGAACAGGATATCTAAATCTGCATGTGCAGATTTTATGTGGAGTTTGTGTGTCCAGTAAATCATACTAAATACACAGTACTGAATACGTCATAAGCTAGTAGTGAATTGCATTCAGTTCAGTAAAACTGTATTATATAAAGGTTAACTAATATATTTTCACCAGAAATTAAGTCTCTGCCAAACCTGTTCTTCCTGAAGGCTACATACTGATTCTGATACTGACAATTTTTTTCAAACCAAGATTCATGAATTCTCTATAGGTGATTAATTATCCCCTATATGACACTGAATGCCAGTGTTCTGGAAGTTGCTCTGTGCGTCAGATGATAGATCTATAGAACAGACAGAGTGTGTCTTTCCCCCCACCCCCCCATCCAGGGGCTCAAAGACAGGACAAATATTGCTTTAAAAAAAAAAAAAAAGGTGTTGGGGGGTGGGGGGTAGGGAGAGGGTGGTTGGGTTATGGACACTGGGGAGGGTATGTGCTATAGTGAGTGCTGTGAAATGTGTAACCTGATGATTCACAAACCTGTACCCCTGGGGCAAATAATATATGTTAATAAAAATAATTTTTTAAAAAATATATGGAGATTTAAAAAAAAAAGGAGTGTAGGGTGTTCTGCAGTACTGTGTGTCATCGAGATTTGTAGAATTTTATAGCTAAATTTAAAGTTAAAAGAAGGAAGCTTTAGAGGTCTTTTCCAAGTCCCTCATTTTATAGATAAAGGAGTTAAAGACCAGAGAAGTCAAGCCACTTTTAGCCAGTTTTTCACTGAACTGAAACTAGAAAGTAGACTTCCTGACCAGTTGAAGTGCAGTGTTAATTTCTTTGCCTTCCAGAGAGGCCAGAAGTTCTCCCTCTGTGACTCATAATAACACATGGAGCACGTTCCTCTGTCTTTTAAGCAGGAGTAGAAAATATTCTTGCATACATATGGGCACACTCAGCCTTTATACTTCTGGTCCCCAATCTAGAATTTCCATCTTCTTTTCTAAGCTCTTAACTTCAGTCTTAAAGCAGACAGCAACTGCTGTTGGGAGAAATAAATACTTCCTCTGTTGGTCCTCAGATTCTTCCACCCAATGGGTGGAAACTGAGGTTCAAGAATTAGTACACCATTCCTTAAACAAGTTAAAGACAGAGAGAGATTTACAGAGATAGACAGATTAGGTTTTCAGGATTTGTTCTTTATCTATGGGAATGAATTTAGGTCTTTGTTCCATGGTTAGTTACCCTCCTGGTCTGTAGTCCACAGGAACCATGGTACCATGGTTGCCCTAGACCACTTCATCCACAAGTAATAAAAGCTATATTTATTAAGCATTACTATGTGCCAGGCACTGTGCTGAGCACTTTCTGTGCCTTATCTCATCATTTCACATACAGTTGAATAGGTATTATTACATGGGACTCAAAAGTAACAAAATAAAATAGACATTTTCTCTCTTAAAAAATGCATACAAATAAAAAATGGCATTTTCTCTACAGCTTCAGATTTCTGTATGTGTTAGGCAAATTTAGTTTCACCAAATGGGGAGTATTTTTTAAATTCCTTTGTTGAAAATGCTAAAATCACCAAATAATTAGTTGCACTGATAGTTCATTGGATCAATGAATGCATGAGCATTTAATGATACAGAAAATTTGTTCATAAGATTTAAACTTTCAGGGATGCCTGGGTGGCTCAGTTGGTTGGGCCGCTGCCTTCGGCTCAGGTCATGATCCCAGGATCCTGGGATCGAGTCCTGAATCGGGCTCCTTGCTCGGCGGGGAGCCTGCTTCTCTCGCTGCCTCTGCCTGCCTCTCTGCCTGCTTGTGTGTACTCTCTCGCTCTCTGGCAAATGAATAAAATCTTTAAAAAAAAATTAAAAAATTTTTAAAAATTTAAAAAATAAAAGATTTAAACTTTCAGGGGAACTTTGACTTATAAAAATTCACATTTTATTTAGATTATAGCAGAAGGCTTTCACATTAATATGTCCTAATTCTAAAATTATTTTTAGAAGTCATTTTGAGCTATTTTTTAGTAGGTTACAGAAAAGCAAAACTAGCAAATGTAGTGTCTATGTTTGGCTGGGTTTTTTCCTAACAGAAATTTTATTTTTTTATTCTTCTAATTGAAATATTGTTGACACACAATGTTACATTAGTTTCAGGTGCACAACATAGTGATTCAGTGTCTCTATATGTCACATGCTATGTTACACTTACCTGTGTGTACATATGCTACACTTACCACAGTGTAACGACCCTCTGTTACCATGTACCATTAGCTCTATTCCCTATGCTGTACCTTTCATCCCTGTGACTTACTCCTTCCATAACTGGAAGCCTGTACCTCGCACTCCTCTTTGGCTGTCTGTTTATTTTAAGTTAACTTTTTTGATTATCTTTTAGGAAAGAAGTGCTTTCCTAGGCATGTAAGCTTGAGTGTATATTTATACTTTATTACCTATAAAAAATGTAACCAGAGCCTAGAGCAATGTTGGGCACACAATAGGCATTCAAATAATGACTCATTGAGTGAAAAGAGGGTACTGTGCACTCTGTACAGATTGTTGGTGATTCTAGCCACTTTATTTTGGTATAGAATATTGGTGGTCTCCAGTCTTTACACCAAAATTTCTTCTCCTTTCAATATGCCATAATTCTTACAGGGTGCTGCTTTCTTTTATGATCATTTCCCCAGACTTCCCTGGGTACCTGTTGTCTCATTTTCTGTTTTTAAACTTGATGCTTTAAATTCATCAAGCATTTATTGTATACCTACCCTATGTGCTTTGTTGCACCAGGAGCAAAAATGAGAAAACCTGGTACTAATAGATTCTAGTAGAATAACCAATATAGGAGTACAGTCCTGGTTTGCTACCTGAGCTAATAGATGCATGCGACAGGAGCCCATCATTTAGGAAGGTTTTCTAAACTGTCCCAAACTGCAAGTTTTTGATGCACTCCTCACTGGGAGTAGGGCTGACCTATCAGCATCTCCTAGGGAAGATACATAATTTTAGAAGTTATCAAGTTATTCTAATATGCCCTGCCTCCCCTCTCCTCCTCACTTCTCCACTGACAACTGCTGATATACAGGGAATAAACATAGTACAGGGAAACAAATGACTGGACAAGCTTCCAGAGAAGGATTTCTAAAGGGATCTGCTGTCTGGTTCTCAGGTTGTTGTTGTTGTTTTTCTGTTTTATTTCGACATATATTCTACAAAGATTTAATATGTGCTGGACATTATACCAAATGCTAAGGATATGGTAATGAGCAAGATTCCTGCCTTCGTGCAGATTACATAAGGGAGGCAAGAAAACACTGTCGATAATTACTCGGATCAGTGCTCTGAAAGAGAATACAATGAGTAATGAGATCATATCCTGAGGGGCCTAAACAAATCTGGGTCAGAGGGGTGGGGGACTGAGATAAGAACGTGAGCAACCATTCATTGCCTAGGCCTAAGAGAATGGGGAAGAGTGAGTAGAGAGACAAGATTTTTGACCAAAAAATGGCAATTGTTTAAAGATTTCCATTTGAAGAGGTCATGGGCAGAGGATATATTTATCAAATGGATATAAGCTAACTTAATTTAAAAGCATCCTAACTAAGAGGTAAGATTCTCTTCCCCTCTAACTCGGAGGTGCCTAAGGAGGCCCCCATAAACACAGTAGTTGTACTAGTTAGTGATAACACTTATTTGGGGCCAATGAAATGTATTTATGAATTTGAGACTTGGGAGTGTGCTGCAGTCTCTCCTCCAGCCAATTGAAAATGGAATTCACCAAGTATTCAGATGGAAATGTGTTCATGTGCTTTAGTGTCTTAGGGTAGAATGCTACCTTTAGCATTATAACGTATAGCGGGAAACCATCCATTTATTCATGCCTGCATTCAGCAACCATTGAGGGAGCACCACTAAGTGCTAGAGATATAAATGAGTATGACGAATGCTGCCCTCAAGGAGCTACAGTGTGGTGAAGGATATGGTCATAAAAACACACCTCTGTGCTACCACCTAGGGAGGGTAAGAGTAGAGCTGTGCCCAGGGCAGTATTGACTGTGATAGCCACATGTCCTTATGGGAAAATACAGGGAGTTGAAAGCACAACCCAGAAGTAGTATTATTCAAAATAATAATTTACACGCCTGGGTGGCGCAATCGGTTAAGTGTCCTACTCTTGGTTTCAGCTCAGATTGTGATCTCAGGGTGGTGAAATGGAAGCCCACATGGGGCTCTGCACTCAGAGGGGAGTCGGCTTAGTTTCCCCTCTCTCCCTCTCTGTCCCTCTCCCCTGCACTCGCACTCACAAGTGCTCAGGCTCTCTCTCTCTCAAATATATGAATAAATCTTAAAAAATTTTTTAAAAAAAGTATTTTGCAGATTGCATTGGTACAGGGTGAAGAGGGGAAGAAAAACCATCTTAGCCAAAAAAGGTACAGATGATTTTTTTCCCCCAACCTAGGCCTTACTAACCTCTGGTAAATGTTCCACTTTGCCTTTCTTTCTTTAGTTTTCTTCTTCTTTACACTTCCTCACCCCACAGGAAGCCAAATGTTAAGTAAGGAAATGGTCTTTTTGACAAACATCATTAAGTGATAATCCTGGAGAGTCAAGGGAATGATTATGGCTTCTCTTTACTAAATGTAAAAGTACTCTCTGGTTTAATAACATGAAAGCAAGCACCATCCATATTTCTTTATAACAGGGACAAAATAGATCATACAGACTCTTGGAGAACAAAGCCGGTCTGTACAACTTTGAATTTGGCACAGATCTTCCCTTCAGTTTGTGAAATGTGTTGATCTTTTTAGGGCCTGACTTTATGTCAGGTGGTGGGGATGAAAAAATGAGTAAGACATTGTCCCTGGCCTTCAGGATATTGTTCTGTAGTGAGATTAATAAACGTGTAAAATAAAAAGTACAGTTTGAAATTGCTGTCATTGAAGAAATTACCTAGAGCTATTGGAGTACAGGCAATAATAAATTCTGCTTGAAGAAGTAAAGGAAAGCCTCAAAAATAAGGTAACATTTGACTTGGGTTTTGAGGGATGAATAGGAGCTGACCCTCACCTATTTTATATGTAAGTAAATACACTTTTCTTTCTTTGCTGAGCTCTTAGATTCTTTCACCTTCTTAGCAAGATCATGCATTAATATTTTTCAGTTAAAAAACTGAATAGTGTAATTCTTACTGATAGCCTGTGCTTTTGCCATGAAATAAAAACCTGAGCAAAGCTGGAGTAGAAAAACCAGACCTTGAGCTTGTTGGAGGTGGCGGGGGGGGGGGGTTTACTGTGTGGGTGCTAGGACTGGGGTAGAGCAGCAGTGATTCAGTGATACATCCCTGTCATTTCTCTCCCTCTCTAGCCATCAGGTTCGGGCGGATGCCGCAGGCTGAGAAGGAAAAGCTGTTGGCGGAGATCTCCAGTGATATCGACCAGCTGAACCCAGAGTCGGCTGATCTCCGGGCCCTGGCAAAGCATTTGTATGACTCATACATAAAGTCCTTCCCGCTGACCAAAGCAAAGGCGAGGGCAATCTTGACAGGAAAGACAACAGACAAATCAGTTAGTTCTCTTCTGCTGTCTTCATTTGGGGGTGGCTGGGTTTGTGGCGGTGGTTGTTGTCTTGTCTTTGAGAAGATCATTCACCCTGTTACACACACATGTGGGTTGTGTTCAGCTGTTTGCTGTTAGATATCGAAGACTGAAACACAGGAAAGGAAATGTTTTCGGACAGGATAAGTAAACCTTATTTTGAAAAGGGAAAAAGTCCTTCAAGTTCTCCTAATAAATTCTGTGAGAAAAGTATAAACCCCGCCCTCCTTCCTGCTGCCCTCCTTCAAGACCCATCTCTTTTCTCAACATCAGAATAACTAGCCACAGCTGCATCCATTCCAGCAGCCCCGCTTGTCTCTGGGAGGGGCCTAACCTCGGTTTGGAAAAGGTATTTGACCCCGTTATTTTACAGTTCAGGAGAACAGCTAGAGTTACTTAGGAAGTTCCATATGGAGCATAAAAATACATGTAGACACTATACTACCTTTCTTTCCTCGTAGCTCTACTGATGGGTCCTGGGCAACGGGAGGCTCTACGCTTTGATTATGTATGTGAATTTTATCTTCTATGAGGCTCTGAGCTGCCTGGGTTGCTCCTCCCATAGATTCTCAAATATCTGCAGGCTCCTTGATTACAGTTTAGAAAACCCGGAAATTATAATTGTTACTAAGTCAGATGTTCCAAAGCAGAAGTCTTTCTGAATAGAAGGTGAGAAAGCAACATGAAATCTGATTAAAACAAGACACAACACCTGAATTTGAGTTTCAGTTATGCCGTCAGCTTGCACTATGACGTGTGTCACATCTCTGTCCCTGTTTTCACAGGCAGGGGTCTGACTTTGACGGCACTGTGTGCAGCAGGTTCCTAGGGTTATAAGAAGTGCAGAACACATTCAGAAGACACTGTCCCAGCCCTTGACAATCCTTTTGTGCTTTTATTTATTTTCAAATGAACACCTCCAGGAGATGCATACAATTGTGTAACTTTGTCCCCCCTCCATTCTATTTGGGGAGAAATAATCAGCCTTCAATGTATTTTGAAGACGATCTCAAGATGTGGTTTTTTTTTTTTTTCCTTTTAGCAATAAACCCTTAGAGTAGTGTCAGCTAATAGTAAAAGAAAACCGGGGGTTATTGCTGTGTAAAGAGCCAAATGCCAAGGAGGACAATGAATTTTCTGACGGCAAGAGAGGTCACAAACCTCAACAGTATTACATGTGTATTCGATTCTTCACAATTTCAAAATATCTTACACGTTCTTTATGTTCAAGACACACAGCCATCTGACAGCTGCTGTTATTATCCTGTTTTTAAAGATGAGGAGACTAACATCCTAAGAGGTTAAACATTTTGCCCTGAAATCACACAGCATGCGGAAGAACGCTGTGATGTGGGATTACTAACTGCTACCCCAGTGCATTCCAAGCAGGGTACGCCCTCCTGGAAGCTTGTCTTCCCGTCTTCCCGTTGGCTGGTGATGAGATGTGTGGAGAGAGACACTAGGAAAGCTTCACCTTGGGAAAACAACCTGCGTTATGATTTATTTTTAGCAGTTTTTAGAACGGCAGGAATCTTCTACCTTGTTCTGCTATGCTGATATAGTCACAACCAGGAAATTTATGGTTTTTGCTCTTTTGTTCTTCCCAAATTTCAACGTCTAGGACAACTATCTTCCATAGGGGTAGGACTACAGCCTCTAGGCCCTAGTAAAGCTGAGTCCGTGTATCTGTTAAATGCCCCCCGAAGAATCAGGGAGCAGCAAAACAAAAGCAAGCAAAGACCTCTGTGTCACTGATGTGACTATAGAAAATCAACCGTGTTTACTGTAAGGGAGAGAGAAAGAAAAGGAAAACTGGTGGCCTGACTAAAAGGGGTTAAGAGCTAAAGGCAGATTGCCACTGCTTGCTGAGATCCTGTGTTGGGTAGGGACCTGGAGGCTGGGAGGCCCAGAGCTGGGAACAGAGCACTGACAGGGAAAGAGTCCGAATGCACACTGTTTACTCCACAGTTTTGCCTCGGGCCGTTTCGTTTCCAGGAACTGCTTTCCCACCTTCTCTTTATCTCCCAGTCCAGACCTGCAATCCATGCTGGAAATCCTATCAATTTAATCGTACCTGAAAGATAGGAGGAAGGCATTAAAAAAACATTTTTTCCTCTAGTAGTCAAGAATTTAGATGTACACTACTGGTGACCTGCATAGTCTCTTATGTGTCACCGAAGGGCAGAGAGCCCAGTCCACTGTAAATCATTTTAAAACCTCACGCCAATTGGCAATTTGGCTCGAAATCTTTGAGTTAAAAATAAGATAATTGTAGGCTCCTTATGGGATAAATAGGTATTATGGTATTTTAAGAGAAAGGGCTGCAAAATGCTTGATTATAGGCTTTGCAAGTTCAGAGGCCAAATGTTTGTCATGTTTTCCCCTACAGTAACTAAGACTGTGCTTTTGCCCATAATAGTTACTCAGAATGTATTTGTTTAATTGAATTAAAAACTGTTGCCTATGCCCCTTTGAAATTCTGGACTTTGAACGGAGAGCCTCTAACTAGCCTAATATTTGCTGACCAACCTGGACATCATTAATGGTTTGGATCGAGGCAGAATTGCCTCTTGTTAGGGTCTGGAAAGGAAAGCGAGACTGGGCCAAATTAAAATAATCCACTCCCTGATTACACAAAACCTGAAATAGAATTGTTTGGCTCTCTCTTTTCTCCTTATCTTGCAAAATCAAATTAAGCACTAGTGGAAAGAAATAGTTCAGAGAGAATATGGGAGAGGGGGAAAAAAAAATCCAAAATGTGATTTCCAATGAGACTAGAGATTTGTTCTTTATCTGACTTGGTCATGTTATTTATTTGATAGCATCTCTCTCAGGGGTGTTATGTTATCTCTTGGCCAAGACTTATGAAAGTTAAGATTTGCATTGATAGGATAGGTCGTGCGGAAGTATGGACTCTCTCGAGAGGGTGGGGGATATGGAAAAGTGGCCATGGCTGGTGCAGTAGGACAGCATGGGTCTCATTATAGACCCTGCTTGAGATTGATGTCATTCGTGTTGGTTAGGCCAAGCCTGGGGGGAGGCTGCTCAGCATAAAGGATGGCCAGTTACCCAGAGTCTTTGAAAGAGGAAAGGACTCTATTGAAGTGGCCATTCTGTAAATTTATCCTACTGCTCCATTTAACCAATGCCTGTTCTGTCTTATTTGGGGATATACCTGCTAATCTCTCCTCTCGGAACCTCTATCAGCATTTGCCTCCAGGCCAAGCAGGGCTTCTTGCTTCTCAACTAAACTTCCATCTCCTGTATCTTATTTCCCGGTGCCCCTCACACCTTTCAAAACAGATAAATGAGCAGATATGTGCTTCTGCTTCCCTCCTGTCTTTTTAACTTTGACATTGTGTCTTCAGGGTATGATACCCCTGCTTTTCATTGCCTTGCCTGAAAGAATGCTGCTTGGGAGTTTTAGGCTCAGGGCTCGATGAATGTGGAATTGCTGGATATAGCTAACCCGAGAAGAAAGTTTACTAACAGGAAGCCTTTTAGGCACCCTATGGTGGCACTGACTCTCCCTCAGTCTCTTTCCCTTTCAGTGGCTCGTAGCAGCCAGCACCTTCTTTAAGAGATCCCACTGAACTCTGAAAACCGTGACTCTAGAACCAGGGTGCTGTGTTTCATGATGGTAATTTGAGAACCAAATGGACTTTGGAAGTTCCCAGTGTTTGAACATTACTCCGATGCCATGAACACACTGGGTGTATCATCGTCACATGATCCCATGTTTGTCGGTGAAAATAAACAAAGAGTGGTTTTCAAAAGCCATTTTCGGTGCCATGGTTTGTCATAAAACAATAAATAGAAAAACCCTTGGTACGCCTGCCAACTTTTCGTGCCATATCTGAGAGATGGTGAGGCCCTTGCTGCACTCTATCTGCCAATAAGGAATAAAACTCGTTATTTGTACTGAGTTGGACTTTGGGTCCCAAAGCATCACATTGCTTCTGATGGGTACATGCAGAGTCACTGTTTTTATAATTACGAGAGCAAACTGGTGCCATCATAAAACTGGTTTTTCTAAATAGTGTGTGAAATATGAAACAACTGAATAATAAAACCAGTTTGGAAATGTAAACTTCGGTGAAAACCATTCTGTACCCATTCAGATGTTCCCATTCTAAAATTTACAGTGGCTGTCAAACCCAGTAATTCTCAGAGCTATTGGAAAGATATCTGTTCTTTTCTGTCCTACACTTAGAGCTGAACAAAGGTGGTTTCTTTCCCCTTCATCTGTGGAAAAACCTGAGTGAGTCGGAATTTGCTCCCCGAGAAGAAAGATACCAGACAAACCATCAGAGAAGAGAGACTTAGGGGCCCCAATATGAATAAAGAGCAGGCTAGTAGTGGTGACTTGTTTGGGTGGCTAATGAAGAAACGGTTCCTGGGATCCTTAATGTAGATATTAACGTGAATAAAATAAATTCCTTTATTGCCAGGAACCTCAGGACTAGCCAAAGATATAACAGATCTGAACCAATAGTGTTCTTTCAGACAATAAATAAAAAAGATTGAAGAAAAGCATGGGGATTTTTTTTTTTTTTGGTAACGATTAGTTTGCCAGCTGAGTAACACTTTGGCTGGCAATGGATGGCTTTTTAAGAGCTGTGGTTATATGCTAGTTCATTGGAGTGTGAATAATTCTTCCCATTAAGCTTTTATTTGTCTTAAATCTCTAAACCATGCAGGAAAACAGAATTATATTTGAGAGATTGTTCAGACTTCCCTTCTGTCACGTCCAGCACTTAACTAGCACTTCTAGGAAATAATTGCTCAGAGGCACTGCCTCCAAGACCCCACCATGGAAGAGGTTGGGTTTAAAAGCCAAAATTTCTCCCAGGATAGTCATTTTATTTAAAGAAGGAATAGTGGGGAAGTCATGTAGAAAGCAAGAGAAAGGGAAAAGAACTAGTCATGAGTCAGGAGATCTAGTTGCAGTTCACGGTTTGCTGTAAATAGTTATTTGACTTTGGATCGTCTCTTGACTTCATTCAGTGTATTCGTACCTCGTCAGAGAATGATGATGTGGGTGATTTCTGAAGACCGCTTTGATTCTGTAAATCCCATGGTTCTCAACAGGAGGAAAATAGAAATGGACAAAACCAGAAGTTGAAGAAACCTAACCAGTGCATTTTGATGAACAGTCACCCACTATAACTAATCCAGGGGAACCAAGTCTCTTAAAGGATGAAAGCCAGTCAGAAGTATAAAAAAGGAAGAAGGAAACAAAATGAAGAAGATAGGCCCTAAGAATTCAGTTTCTCTTCCTTGAGCCTTTGCTCTAATCTGTCATGAAAACTAAAGATATCAAAAGAGCTCCTTGAGAGGGGGCACACATTTTTTTCAGGCCAGTTTTAACTCTGACATGGTTACCAAGGGATGGTCTGTGAGAGGGTAGAGTTGTCTGTTACACTCATTCCATTCTCCCAAATTGAAGCAATCATCAGGACAATCTGTGCTTTATTAGTTGACTTTCTCATTTATCTCCTTTACCTTGTTATTTTATTATTCAAAAAGAGCTGTAAACTTAAAGCATTCATGCATAATCCCTTTCATAACTTGTATATTAAAATGCTGATGTTATAGATTACTAAGGAACACTATTGTTCTATTTCTCCAGTCAAAAAAGCCAACTTTTATTACTGTACTGTATTTTCATTATTAAGCCAGCTTCCCTCATGATCATTGTGTTATACAATAGAGGCATGCAAGAGGCCAGTAACTAAACTTAATAACCTATATAAAACAGTACCTTTAATCCCATCCTGGCTTTGATATGTGGAGCCATTTTTGAAAATGAAAATATATCAAAATTAATTACATTTGATGTATCTCTCCAAAGAAATGTAATTTCCTCTTACAGAGACTGTTTTTGCTTCCCAAGAAAAACATCATGTTGAAGTACAATTTTCTTCATGTCAGTCTCACCTTTTTCTGGTCTCTCCAGCATAGGAGAAGTACAAGTATCGTAATGGCCAGAGGCAGACTCACTGGGAAGTGAATGAAGCTTAAGTGTCAGGGCTTGGCCTCAGCGGAAGCCCCTTCCAGTGCTGCCAGAAGGGTCTGAATAGTTTTGCTTTTTATTGAACCCAACAGTTGTCATAGATGTGCCCAATGATTGTGTGCATTTCCAGCCCCACAAAACCTGGATCTATCCCCATAGTTTCCCAGATGTTCGTAAACGTTCTTTCCTGTGAAGAAGAAATGCTTATCTCGCCCTGTGATACAGTGTCTGAATATAAATACATCATTAGCGCCAAACTAGAAGTATAAAATCATTAAGACCAAATTTGAGGATGATGTAATGGTAAATCATCAGATGATACCATACAAGCTAATAGAACATGGAAGGCTTCCTTTTGATTTGTAGAAAATGAATATGGAAGTGAAATTCATTTTCTATAGAATATTTTACCAGAAGTGTAATATTAAGTTAATGATCCAAGATAAATTGTGCAGGTCGAATTCCACTTGATTTTAAGTGGTCAGCTTTCTGTAAATCAGGCAACTCTCTTATCTTTTCCCTGTTTCGGGTGGGGGGGGTCCCAACATAAAATGTGTGAGTTAAGTGTTGGCAATCTAAGAATAGGTGAGTTGGTGGCAAAGAAAGGCAGATCTCTGGTCACCTCATGTTTGGTGATCACTTCGCAGTTTGAGAGATTTACACAGAGGCTGAAAGTACCTATACAGACTTCAGAAACGCAAGGAAAACAGCAAAACCTTAGAAAAACAAAAAAATCCACTCGGCATTCATTTGCATGTGAATACCCAGAATTCTTTACCAGTTCACCACTTTTTCAAAAATGCTGAAGGGATTTAAAAAAACAAAAAACAAAAAATCTGGAATGGTTTGGCATGATGGTGGGGGCTGCTGATTCTTTTCTCTGTCCTTGAGTGTTTACTGCCAGGAAATCCTGACCAACATCGATTGCCAAGGGGTTAAAGTCACATTGTTGTTAAATTGGGAGAGAAAATTAGCAGGATTTTGTGCCCTATGTTCAACTATCACAGAGTTTCAAAAACAGGAACCTGGGGCTTTATATGAGGGGACAGGGGAAGTCAAGGGGAAGAGTCACAGGGTGACTTATCAGGGCATAGTTCCAGATAAACTGCTTACATGGAGGTGGAAGAATTTCATGCATACATTCTGTGCCAAGAAGCCAAATGGTTGAGCAGAAGCTCGTCCGGGAGTTGAAGTGGGCAGCTCTGGGTACAGTCTTTCTATATGTGAAGAGGGGATGATTTATATTCATGTTATTTTGTATTAGGTCTGTATGGTATCGATACCATCAGATTCTCATGGCAGTAAAGAAAGCCAGTATATCATTGATAGAAATTATAATGTGCTGCAGAACTCCTAGAGGACAGAAACCACATTTTCTGTAGGTTCTATAAAATTAAGTCTTTCTCATGATTAGAATCTGACCTTCTGGGGAGATAGCACATTTTAACTGATGTGACTGATTAGCTGCTCTTTTTTCCCTCTCTCGTTAATAATATCAATCCTGAAGTAGAAAAAAAAGAAATAAGCAAGCAGAATGTCCAAAAACATAGTAAGCATTATTTGTTCCTAATTTACTTGAAGAATTAGTTAGAGCCACCAAGCAGACTTACTCTTGGGTTCCTGCATCTGCCATCTTTGGAGTTGGCTAAATGATACCATTGAAGTGAATTTTTTGGTTGAAAAAGGTAAGAATTTCTGGAATAATTCCAGTGAATGGTGTTGAAATAACATGCAGGCTTGGAAGTCTACTCAACATCTAAGGGTCCTTAGCATTAGTGTTATTTCTTCAGTGTAGACCAGACTTAATAGGTTGGTGAAAATCATAGACTTGTGTAGAGATTCTTAGTTAGAATCTCCAAACCAGTGGGTCTTAAAGGTGCTTACTGCTGCCACTCATTAGACAGCTTCCTCTTGCCCATCAGGAGGGAATTCTCAGCATCTCTGCCTGAAGAAACTCTAGTACATCTGAGGCTTCATGTTCAGTGTACATGCATGTTCATGTTCACACATATCCACATGTACACCCCCCACACACACACAGAGCTTCTGAGAAAGGCAACTAGAAAATCTTCAAGGGAAGAGATGGAAACATCCAATGTAATCTGTTCCCCTCAGTTGAGAAATTTGAGCCTAGGAAAGATAAATGACTTAACTAAAGTCACATACTTAACCATAGAGCCAAAGCTAGAGTGCAAATACCCTAACTCTTACTCCAGTGCTTTGGGGTAGACACTTATTTGAATGGGAGTGGGGGTTTAACTTCAATAGTTCAGTGTTTCCAATATGTATAAAATGCTGCCCCTTTTCGATCAGAGTAGCCTGGAGAATCAATTTCACAATGACCACATCCCTTTGGTCAGTTCTATGCAAGGAAATGAAAGCGATCACTTAATGACTAACAACTTACTTTTGAAGGCAGCCTGTTGCAGACTTGAGTAACTGATGCAAGTGTTTTATTAATTATTTGACCCTTACGGACAGATATTTTGAAAAATAACTTCAAAACCCTTTTTTAATTTTGCCACTTTATGCAGTGCTTACCCACAGGCTTTAAACATCTGGCTCTTTCTGAAACAGATTGCTTCCAGAACATTAAGAAAAGAAATAGACATATTCTTGGCTCAATATTCCTCATCTGCTTTCAAACTGATTTTTTATAGTTAAGTATATTTTACATGCACACTGCGTTTCATTTGAGATCTGAGTAGATTTAATCTAAAACTGCAAGATTACTTTATGTTCAAGTGGGTGTGTTCAACCCTGAGTTGCCGAAATGATTTTTTTTCATTGAAAGAAGTTTAAAAACACATTCTCTTGAAAGCTAAGATAAACAACAGATTTTGTATGATTTTACAAGTCAGCAACAAAGACTCTCCAAACAACCAAAACTGGAACTATTAGCCAGTCACAGGTAAAAGTGTTGCACTATAAGTTGAAAGAAAAGAAGAACAAGCTTGGTCAAATGTTTGATACCAGAAGACAATTAAGAGGAATAATTGGGAGGTGAAAGTATTTTCTCATTAAGTATTTTCTACCTTAAAGATTTCAGTTAACAAAGCAAATGTGTATAAAGAAACTGGAACGGTATTCACACTGAATTGGAAATCTCCAACTCAGCCTCTTCCCCCCCCCCCTCTTTTTTGCAGCCATTTGTTATCTATGACATGAATTCCTTAATGATGGGAGAAGATAAAATCAAGTTCAAACACATCACCCCCTTGCAGGAGCAGAGCAAAGAGGTGGCCATTCGCATCTTTCAGGGATGTCAGTTCCGCTCAGTGGAAGCTGTGCAGGAGATCACAGAGTATGCCAAAAATATCCCTGGTTTTGTAAACCTTGACTTAAATGACCAAGTAACTCTCCTAAAATATGGCGTCCATGAGATCATTTACACGATGCTGGCCTCCTTGATGAATAAAGATGGGGTTCTCATATCAGAGGGCCAAGGATTCATGACAAGGGAGTTTCTAAAGAGCCTGAGAAAGCCCTTTGGTGACTTTATGGAACCCAAGTTTGAGTTTGCTGTGAAGTTCAACGCACTGGAATTAGATGACAGCGACTTGGCGATATTTATAGCCGTCATTATTCTCAGTGGAGGTAAGATTCATCTTTCGATCTTCTGTGAGAGAGGGTGGGATGGCTGGAAGAATTTTGACTTTCCTTAGCATTTGTCCTTTTCTCTGTACTTACTGCACTTTCCGACAGAAAATGCCAGTGGCATGATGCCAGGAGAGCGTCACTACACAGGTAAAATACCAGGAGAGACGATCATAGATTTGTTGTTGGAAGGCTGTGGACAACCCAGGTTTTTCTTCTTTTATCCTTCATAATATTTTTTCCAGCCAAATCCAAACGTGAAAAACAAATGCCCTCTTTTCCTTTTTTTTTTTCTTTTCTCTATCTTTTCCCTTCCCTTCTCTATTTTTCCCTTCTCTTCCCATCAGGCCAATCTGTTCTTCAAGTCATTTAAGTAATGACATGTACAACTTTGCTGGAGTCAGTGCTCACTTGACATAGAGAAAGTTCCTGCCCTACCATCAGGAAGATATTACTTTGAATTGCTTTCCTAATATCAGGAATCAAGGGATATTTATCTACGGACTTCTACCTATTCTCTCAGGTAGATTTCTCTGGTCGCTTCCCTTAGAGTACCTTTGGGAGGTAGTTGGCTATGATTAAGAATATAATCTGAACCAAAGAGCACAGAGCAGAGAAATAAATTGAGTTATTTAGCAATTCATTGTATTTTTGGCCTTGCCAGTACATGATCTAACTAACCAACTCCAAAAGCCAGGTTTTATACTAAATGCTACTTTCATTGGCTTCTCCACACACTTCCAACTTATGTAGAAGAAAGTTTTACTGTCGTCTTCCTTTATAAAAATTGTTTTTAAGCAATGAATTTTCATTACTGAAATGAGCTTCAGGCGAGCTTTCTGTGTGTCCTCGGCAGAATATCCTCTGTTGGCAAAAGCCGACGTGGGGAGGGATGGTGGTCCTCTAGAGGTAAACTGTGCCTAACGATACAAGATATTGTAAAGAACACACTGCACTCTGTCCTCCTTTGTTGTCCAGTTACTTGAAAGCAGAATGCTTCTGAAATCAGGTGCAGCAAACCTGTGTTAAGTGCCTGCCGTGTCCTAGGTGGTATTCTAAGCACGTAGTACACGTTCACTTAATTCCCCAGCCCAGCAAGGTGTAGATATCATTTTGCAGACGAGAAAATCAGAGGACTGAACGTTTTTAGTCACTTGCCCGGGGCTACCCAGCGAACAGGAGATGGGGAGCCAGGCTGATGAGCTCAGGCAGTCTGGGTCCAGGGTCTACAGTAATCCCGCCCTTTACGTGGCTTGGGTACAGCTAGATGTCAGTAGGGCACACAGGCTAACTCTGCGGCCTCTGGTGCTGCGTCAAGTTGTAACTCATATAAAAGCGACGTTTGGGGGAGTTATGTTTAATGTAACAAAAATTACTCTCCAACACGTTTTAATATCTTGGCTGAATCTACTTAAACAGATCAACACTTGATCCTCTGGGATCCATGATTAATTCAGCAAAGAAGAGTGAGATTCTAGTTTATTTGAGGTTCGTTAGGAGAAGAAGCTTAAATTTTGAAAAACCAGATGAGAAAATGAGTCATTATTGCTTAGCTAATATTTTGAGGCACATTTTGTTTTTAATGAAGAATAGAAATAGGATTATTAACATTTGATGTATTTCTAAGATTTTTCCCAGGCATGCTCTGGAGTCCATGTTTTATATTCCTTTTCTCACTTAATCATTTTCCCCCTGTCATTACATACTCTGTTCATATTTTTCATTAATTTTTGAAAACAAAAGTAATACTTGGTCATTTTCATAATTCAAAGAGTACAGAAAAGTTGAAGTAGAAATTAAAGTTCTCTGACCTCAGAATAAAATGAGATTAACAAAGTCCTATTTCTCCTCCTGAAAAGTTTCTATGCGTGTGCTAGCATATCTGTGTATACACACTACCATTTTAATGACTGTAAAATACTCATTTTTTAAAGGACCATTACATACTTAATTATCTCCTTATTTATGGTTGCTAACTTATTTCAAAAAACCTATAGAGAGGAATATAGAAATATTTTTTTAGAAAATTATTAAAAATGTGCCCTAAATTTGTGTTTCAGTGAGCATTTTTAACTGTAAATTTCTGTTCAAATTCCAAATTATTTTCTCATTCTGAATCACCAGAAGTGGAATTGCTGGGTAGATGGCTATATATTTTTAAGTCTTTTGTTACATCATTGCCAGATTGTTCTCTGCAACGTTTATATCAGTTTATATTCCCACCGTAGATATACTAAGGGAGGCATTTGAAAAAAGCTATTCAAACATGATTAATCACTTGTCAGGGAAGGTTTACACAAGAAACAGTCATGATAATTCTGGACTTTCTGAGCTCGAGCAATGTTGGTTTTTGTTTTCTGGTTTTTTTTTTTTTTAAGATGTATTTATTTTAGAGAACATGTGCAAACAGGGAGAGGAGCAGAGGGAGAGGGAGACTCCTCAAATAGACTCCCCACTGAGCACAGAGGCTGATGTGGAGCTCTGTCCCAGGACCCTGAGATCATGACCTGAGCTGAAATCAGGAGTTGGCCCCTTAACCAACTGAGCCACCCAGGCGCCTCCAGTGAGCAGTGTTGTTTTATGGGCACGTGTGACAACAGGGTGTTTTCATCTAGGAAAAAAGCCATTACTGCCTATAACTCACAAGCAAGGTTATTTAAAAACCAACAGTTTATTGGCTTTAAATTTCTCATTAATCAGTCAAAAAATAACAGTGCAAAGTTTGATTCAATTTAACAGGTATTACAGGTTTTGGTTTTTAATTATGAAAATTAAAAATGGTACATTTTAAATGTAGATGCCATGTAAGTGAGTTCCTTTAGGTCTCATACAGACTACTGTAACAGTAGCCAATATCCAGATCTTATTGGGTCCTCACAACAATGAAAGAAATATGAAGGTAGCAGCCAGCCATAGATTATTATACCTGTGGTTATAATGAGAAGAAAATCCTGTGAATAATTGTAGACTTCCTTAAAGAAATAGAATTAACCGTTGACTAGTTCCCATATCACAAAAGGCAAATCCTTCCCCAATCAAAGTTTGCTTTTGTAGATGAAGTCTACCTACAGGCAGTAGATAAGAATGAATAAACTGGACCCCATGTTTGCTCAACACACAGAAATTTGATTGTCTTCTTTACTCAGAGAAGCCAGTTGGGTATAGGCCAGAGAAAGAACTATTTGAGTCTTTTCCAGTCCAAAGACTGGATTCCAGTAAGATCAGAATCCCAGTCATCTGTAGATGGTGAAGTCAGTATCCCAGATTGTGGTTTATTAGAGTACAATACATAATTTCTCAATGAGTTTTAATTTTTTTCCTATCCTGGGTTTTCCTGAAAGGGAAAACATTCATGTAAGCAAGAGGCTTTGATCCAGTAAACAAATTTCTGATCCTATGCAATCTTGATAAAGAGTGATCATTGTCTTTTGTGCATTTTACATTGAAGTCTATAGATAGCTTTAGTGATTTCAGAAAAAGAGCTTTTGGCAGGGGTCCCATTGACCTCATTCTGAGCTAGCCTTCAAATCACAGAAGAGCTTCATTCTGGTGGAGGGACCATGAACCTAGACTGAAGGAGGGATGGGGAGATGGACCCCTTGTAAGAGAGGAGTGGTAAGGAATTGGGAAGATTAAGGACAAGGTGTGCCCAGAAGACCTAAAGGGGATTTTTTTTTTTTTTTTTTTTTTTTTTGGATGAAAGTACCTGATTTGACCCAACTAAGTATTTGCTGAGGAAACTGGAGTTGCTATAGTAAGATCACTGTCATTCAACTTCAACCCTAGAAACTGCTGATACGGTGAGATTTGGTACTTAGATTGGCCTGGTGCTTAGCATCTTTGCTGTTTACTCAGCTCTCAAACCAAGCTAGCCGAGAAAGATGACCTAGTTCTTCTCAAGTTTTTCTTCTCTCTCTCTTTCTCCTCTGAGCTCAAGGCAAGAAAAAAAAAAAAAAAGGGACTACAAAGAACAACAATCCAGAACCAGACAGCAGACAGCACTTGGTATGGTTTTAAGAGGACTCCATACATGTTCTCTTATTAGATCCTGATAATTCCCCTACATTTTTATTCTCATCTCATAGAAGGAAAAGCAAGTTTCCTAGACTTGAGCAATTTGTCTGAGACCTAACAACTAGTGAGCAATGGAACTGGGGCTGAAACCCAGGGATCCTGTCACCTCAGAGTACCCTCTCTGCCACACACCCTGTCCCCTACCACCTGGCTAATGGCTCGTAGTCACCCTCTTCACACTTGTGTTGGTGGCCACAACCTGTGCTCCCTTCACCAGACCCCCTAAGGTGCGGGCCCCTAATTTGGAGGTAAGGCTTCCTCAGTAGTCCTGATAAGTAATAGCTTCTTTGCTCCCTCCAGGATGGGTGGCATCAAGAGTAATTAACACCACCTCCAGCAAGGGCAGGTTTGCAGCTGGCGCCACAGCCTCATGCCAGCCACACTAGCAAACTCCCAGAACTACCCAGCAACCAAAGCCAAGTGTAAAGCTCAGTAAAACTGACAAGCCCCAGGACACTCCACTGGACTCTTTGCCCCCTTGAGCATTTGCTGTTCAGTGAAGAAAAGCATAGGAAGTTTCCAGCTGGAACTGTGCAACAGGAAAAAAGCTCTTTTTGTTAATTCAAAACAGTTTGGAATCCATTACAGTTCTCCCCAAACTTCCAATATATGGGGGAGGAAATTCACCAGGTTTTACAATGTATTTTTGGAGGCAGATTGCCATCGCCATCTTAATGACAGAGAAGCTGTAAATATTGATACAATGGCCACAGATGGCAAGTGACCAGCCTCCTCATTTACCCTGTTGAGTCTGACTTGGTTATGCAAACCACCTCTATGGCAGCTTCTTCATTTTCCTGCCATCCCAGCCATGTTCTGTGAAGCAATGTTGGACGGCTGTTCTTGGAGTGATCATGTGTGCTTCTGCTGTTGAGTGGGCAGGGGGCAGGGAAGGTAGGGCACAAGAAAGGGGAATTGTTCTCATAGCTGTACATTAGCAGACCCAGGAAGAGTTGATGCTCTTTTTTTTTTTTAAAGATTTTATGTATTTATTTGACAGACAGAGATCACAAGTAGGCAGACAGGCAGGCAGAGAGAGAGGAGGAAGCAGGCTCCCTGCTGAGCGGAGAGCCCGATGCGGGGCTTGATCCCAGGACCCTGGGGTCATGACCTGAGCCGAAGGCAGAGGCTTAACCCACTGAGCCACCCAGGCACCCCAAGAGTTGATGCTCTTAAGACAGTCTCAGGTCACCTGGGGCTTCTGTTTCTTACCTTTGGTCATAACTCTGTGTGTGGATGTAGGTACAGATTATATATAACAGAATCAAAGCACAGCATCCAGTCCAGAATATATACCTAATAAATGCCTATTGGATGCATAATAGTCAAATATTAATAATAATACTAGCAACCATTTATCGAATACCTCACTATATGCCAGAATATATATGTGAGCACTTTACAGACGTTCATAATCTTTGTTTAACCTTTCCTGCAGCTCTGCAAAGTCTGTTGTTATCCTCATTTTACAAATAGAGAAAATGGAAGTTTAGAGCTCTAAGATTAAGCAACTTGCCCCAGGTCCCAGAGCCACTAATTGGCGAGGCCACAGTTCAGACCCAGGTCTCTCTGACCTTCACACTGATGCCCTACTGTGTATTGGGATGTGGAAGCATCCCAGTTAATTACCTTGGTCCTGGAGTTCTTTGTCAATTATCAAAAACTACCTACTTCATTTTGCCTCCAAATATTTCAGTCAAGAATTTTCAGGTTGTCTCAATATCACTTACCAATATCCAAAGGCCTTCTCGAGACATGGTTTTAAACCTAACAAAATGACACACTAGGTTTGAAAATTGCTGTGGGAAGGAAAGAACAGAGCCCAGGATAACACTGAAGACTGGTGCCGTGTTCTTAAACTTGTTCAGGTAACATGGCCCTCAGAAACGATGGCACTTGAGTGTGGCACTCACCACAAAAATTGACGGTAGGCTCTAAGTAACTAAGTGAATACATTCATACTTCATCAGATACCATCTTACACCAGGTTCTAACAGAGATAAATGGTTACAGAAGAAATCTATGAGAAAAATTTTAAATTGTTAAAATGTACTCCAGTAACTTCAGCTCTTCCTGCCTGTCAGAAACAGTGCTCGTTCAGCTCAAACACTGTAGTGGCAAACACCACACACCAGCTCTCAGGCAGCGTTTGAGGATTCTGAGTTTGAGTATTCCATCTCTTTCCCCATCCCTTAAGGCTCTTCACAATCTTGAGGATATATCCAGCTCATGCATAGTCCTTCCATTGTCTGTGGAACTGTGTCCACCAGTTAGAATGGACAACATAGCACTTCTCTAGAACAGAAGACAGAGTACAGGTTCCTGAGTGGCCTATGCTTTTCTTGAGGAAACCCCAGCTTCAGGAGGCCTCTGATTCTGTAGGTCCCAGTGATCCCCACATCTTCTCTGTCTGTTAGCATCAGCCTTACTCGTTGACTGGGAGGAGACACAATCCAGAATAATTGAAAACCTAGATATTAAAAACACTGTGGACACCAATAGGCCTACTTTCTTCTAACTCACCTTTGTGAGTGAAATATGCAGCTCTCTTATCCATACAGGTTTTTTTTGTTTGTTTGTTTTAACAAGACTCAGGCTGGTGCCTAAGTGGTAAAAGTTGTTTTTCTAACTTCTTTCTTGTGATACTGAGAATAAACAAGGACCTCTGATTTCTTGTCTGACTAAGCTCTGAGCAGGACAGTGGAAGAGTGTTATTACATGGTTTCTGTCTCCCATGTGGGCCATGATGGAATCAGAGAGTAATAGCATTCATTTATTAACTGAAAAATCTGTAATGGGCCCCTCACTGTGTCTACAGAGCATATGACACTCTTCTCCTCTGCTCTTCCCACCATGCTGCCGCCACCAGTGGGAAAACCCTTGTCAGATGGCCAGGATGGCTTTGAATAATGACTCAATTAGTGCTATCTAGAAACGCCCCATTAGTTCACTCTTCTCATAACTTTGTGGACTTGTTTTAGAGAAAGGTGAAGTCTATCAATGAGTTCTCAACTGGCACACAAATTCTAAAAAACAGGTGGCTGGAGGGTAAGGGAGAAGATGAAACATACTAGAATCATCTGAGAAACCTAAAAATACACATACATGCAGACACACACAGAGAGAGACACACACACAGGCTTTTGTTATTTGTAGAACATAGAAGCATCTTTTTCTGTGACTGCTTCAGAAGTAAAACCTCTTCCTCACCCTGGGCTTGGTAGGCTGGGATCATGTCAGTGAGGGAGCACAAGGCTGTGTTTGACCTCAGAGACAGACATGGGATTGAAAGCCAAACTGCTGAGTCATTCCTATCACCACACCAGCAGTCTTGGAAAAGGTTCAGTCAGTCAGTCAGTGGGCCGCTTTTTGGAGCAGTTTATCATTCTGGGTTCTCACAATGTGTGTTTAAACTCTGGGTGACCCCAGGCAGCCTTCCAGACTGGCACAATCCACCAAGACGTTCAGACAGATCATCTATGAGTGAGGAAGAATGAAACTCAGGAGGGGTTCTAGTCACTCGTCACAGAGAGGCCAACGCAGGTTGTGAAGGAGCCATGTACTCCCAGGGAAAGCACCTTTCAAGGGTCTTGCCAGATTCACAAAAAAGAAAACCAGAAGAGGTGGGCTGGGGGCATTGGAAAGCTTTGGAATCCCAGGGACAGCCTGGAGTTCAGACCCGACGCCCCCAACCACCACTTACTAGATGTGTGATTTCACTCAATAATTTACCTCCCTGGGCCCTAATTTCCTTATCAGTGTCGTAAGTAAATGAAATAACATTATGTGAAGCCTCTGGCACAATGCCTGGGACATGTTAAGCACACAATAAGTGCTAATTTTCCCTTTTCCCCTGTATGATAGAATTCGAGGTAGCTCTATGCAATCTTGCCAGTCCGATTGCTTCCAGTTCCACCAATGGGGATTCTTGAAATCCCTTATTACAATATAAATACCCCTGGGGAGATATCAGCTAATCCCTTTATCAGCTATCACTTTAAGGGGATTAGTTGTGGATTGAGGGGGGGAAAAAAAACCCTAAGGGAAAGAGATACTGGAGGAAGAGGGAGAGGCCTGACAGGCTAAGGGGAGAACTCAGAGCCTCCTGGCCCCTTCAGGGAGACAGAGAATAGCAGGAGTGTGGTGAGTTTCCACACTCCCAAGGTTCTGATAAAGTTTTGGGACATTATATGTTGAGAGGTCATGTTTGGAGATTAAAGATCACACCTATGTTTTGAGATCACAAGTTCTTCTCAAAGACACTGGAAAGGAAGATAGGGAGAATTGCAGGGAACAAACACTTGGCTATGTTTTATGTTCAGTTATTGTCATTTCTAAGGATGAGGAAGCAATGAAGTGTAATTGGGTTAGGGGGAGGAGTGTGTCAGCCTTGATGAGGAAGAAAAATCATTCTCTTTTTTCTCCAGCCTTCTCCACCCCCCACCCACACCCCATTTCCAGCTGTTCAGAGCCAGTGTTGGACATAGAAGGAGCAGAAATTAATCTGTATCCCTCAGCTAAAGGGAAGAACATGCTGCTGTCCTGGGCTGACACAGAGAACCCTCAGCAAACCACATGGCTGAGCTTCCATTGAGCAGCCTTTAGGGGACCTTAAATTCCCCACCCCCCCAACCCCCCCCGGCCCCCCCCCCCCGCCGGGGTGAAAGGAGACAGGAAAGACAAGGACTTCCCAAGGACAGGATGGAGAGCTCCAGTAAAATTTCCATTCTGCGAGACCTGGAAATAAAACAGAGCCCAAGCTCATTTTACTCCATTGAGGTAGCATTGAGCAATGCAAAGAGCTTTGAAGACAGAAAAGAAGAAAGCACTACTCACCTCATTATAATACTTTGTGTCTACCGTTGTAGTTGGGGAGGTGGATTTTGGCGGTGGCATTTGGATGTGTGAGATGAGGGAAGCTGGTGTGGAATGGTTTTCTCGATGGGCAGATTAAAGAAAATACTAACTGGGTTGGTTTCATTGTGGTGGTCACCCCCTTTCCCCATCCTGACCACATCCCATATGTTATTGTTGTAAGGAGGGGTTATCATTTGGACATAGACAGAAAAAGCATTCATAAGGGAAATGTTACAATATTAACCCACTCTACAATGAAGGACTGGCGATGACACGTGGGTTCTCAGCAGAACAGCTCGTTACAGAAGATCTTTATCTGTTTGATAACATGTTTACAAGACCTCCTGGTTGTGTTGTCCCTTGCCCAGAGAGCCATCATCAACTGCATTTCTCCTAAAATCATCCATTATGCGAACTTCTGATCAATTTAGACTTGCCCTGCTAGGATTCCTAATACCAAACCTCCAGCACAGTGCAGGTCCCACAGTGGAAAGGGAAAAACATCTGGAGGGGTGAGTGGAGAGATGGCGGAGAAGAAAGGAGCAATTAAAGAAGAAAGAACAGGAAAGATAGAGGACCCAGGAAAAATCAGAGAAATGAGAGAAGAAAGGTAGGAAGGAAAAAGAGGCGAGTGATACTAGAAATAGCTACCTTAACTATGTGTCAGACACTGCTCTGGCACTTGCCATCTACTAACTCATTTAATCCTCCCACCAACACTATGAGTCACATTACTCGTGTCTCCATTTTTTAAGTGAGGAAACGAAGGCACAGAAAGGTTTAGAAACTTGCTCAAGGCTACCCAGCAAGTAAGCTTTAAGGCTGGGAATCCAGCTGCTTCCCACTAAGCCAGTAGTGCTTACTCTTGGCTGTTCACTAGAATGATCCAGGAGCTTTTAAAAACCTTGGAGATCATATCCCAGACCAAGTCAGTAGGAATCTCTGGAGATGGCATCCAGGTTTTCGTTTGCGGGGTTTTAATCTCCCCACGTGATTTCAGTGTGCAGCCAAAGTTGAGAATCCCTGCACTCCATCCAGCTCCAATTGAAATTTAACTATGAGAAGAACAACACATGTGAAACCTTCTTACATTATTTTTTTTTCCCCAAAGGTAGGAATGTAGGAGAGAATTGCTACAGGCCCTACCATAGTTTACCAGAGATAAAGCTGGCTGAAGTCACAGTTTTGCCTAATGCTCACCATGATTCTGCTTGATCAGAAAAGTACTGCAGAAGCCCGAACACCATCAGTTCAGGAAAGAAGTGACTTGAGGCCCCATGCCTTCCTTGTTTGATTATTGCTCTTAGACTGTCTTGCTTTTATGCATTCAGCCACGAGAATGAGAACCTGCCCAAACCCCTCAAACATGAGCCTGCATCAGGAATTATTTTTTTGTGCTCCTGAGTCTATGATCTTACCAGAATCAGTTTAGGAACCTTCCCCTTCCCCACTGTGTATTTGCCAGCCCGCCCCAGCTTACACTCCTGACCCCATCCCAGTGGAAACTGTTTTTATTTGGCTAAACTGAGAGAATAGTAACTTCTTACAGTGTCCCTATACCTAGCTCATTCTCACCACAACCTTATAAAAGGAGTACCATCGACTTAAAAAATTAAACCAAAACCCAGAAAGATTAGAGGACTGGTCCAGAGTCACAAAGAAACTAAGTGGAAGAGAGACAGGACTCAAGTCTTCAGTTTCCAAATCCATTGCTCTTTTTAACACGTCTGTGAACTTAGAATGGAATAAAGGAAATTGGAGAGGAAGTGTAAAAAGAAGCCTTACTTCTCCTTTGGTTTTCATCAGGCACCTGAACTAAGGTCTTTCATTGTCTGTGGATCAATTTATGGCTCCCCAGCTATCGGACTTTTTTTTCCCCTAAATCCCCTAGATACAGTCCTTTTCAGATTGGCCTGTATCAGAAAGCCAATAGACAAAGATCAGAAAAGCCCTAACAGCAGCTCCTAGAATAGAGACAAACACTTGGGGTTTTCTGGCTTCCCTTCAGGAGACTCCACTGAGGCCCTCTGGTTCCCCCAGACACCTCCTGTGAAAATCTGTGCTCAGGAAATGCCTGGCCCAGGTGGACAGATCCCAGGAGGGTCAAGAGAATTGAAATCTTCAGATAGCTCTCCCCATGACGGAGCCAGATCTAGACATGGTGGGGGTTTTGTAGGTTTCCTCATAATCAGCAGCTCTCTGTAATCAGTTCCAGCGCTGTCTGAGTGGGGACCGGAAAGGTTGCTTTCCCAATTCTTTGCAGCCTGGGAGTTAGAAACCAGTAATTGACTCCAGCTTCCTCGAGCGTTGTGTCCTGGAGTGTGTGAGTCAACACTCACTTTCCCAAAAGAGCCTTCTAGGCAGCCTAGGCCAGTAAATAGGGCCCTTTGACCCTGATGCAATTCCAGACCTCGACTCTGACACTCAGCAAGGTGCAGGAAGAACATCTCAGACGGGCCTTCTAAAAACAGTAGCTTAGCAGGCACTGGGGAGTGGAGAGGGAAGGGTGAGGACCCAGGAGGGCTCTGGGTACTTCCGTAGACTACCATGGCATATTTGTGGTGTCCAGCTTAGCCCGCAAGGGTTTGAATGTGTGTGGAAAGAAAGTGTGGAAGGAGAAAAAGGAGAGGGGGAGTGAAGTCCTTCCAACAGGATAGAAGGTGGGAAGCAACCTTGACAAATCCCTTTTGCCTTTGATTCTAGGGATTGCTTTAAGACCAAGGGAAGCTAGCTTTTTACTTTTTTAAAGAAGCCAAGTGTTTTAAATTTGAAGTGTAAACCTATTAATGTACTTTTGTAATCACATTTTGAGTGTATTTTCCCAGTTTAATTATGTGAATTACATATTTACAGAATAGAAAATCCAGGTGCAGTGACCTTGATCAGTTTGCCCAGGGTCACAGAGCTGTTAAAGTGTACTACTTTTTCCATTCAGTGGTGCTCCATTTTGCCTTGACTGAAGCTCAGTAAAGGGGACAGGGACAGATCTGTAAATGATCTAACTCGTCACTGGAGAAAATATAAATCAGTGGCCACGGAATTTCAGCCATTCAGCCAAACTTCATCTGTCACATAATAAAAAAAAATAATTTGCCAAAGAGGGATTTAAAATCCAAACCAGATCCTTCTCCACTCCTAAAGGAGCCAGTTCCATTATACTGCACTGAAGCCAAGAGTTTCCAGCAAGCCTGATCAGCTACATTTTAGGGTTTGGTTGTTTGAGCTGTCATGATAAATGAAACCTACTAGATTAATGTAATCTCTTCAGCAGAAGTTTTGACTGATGCTGCCCAAGAGGAAGGAAGAAGGAGATAGGGTTCTAAGGAGCCAGTGCCCAGTGAACAGAGGTTCAACACAAGGGTGTGGGGTCCCAGCCCTTGGAAGGGCCACATTCAACACCTGCCTTCACACAAAATGCTGCCACTTCAGATGCACGTGCATTTGCATAGCTGAGAGCCTTTGAAATCTGGAACATTTGTCAGAAAGAGGATCAGCAGTCATTAAACCAAAGGCACCAGTCCAGGATCTGTGAGAGGCTAAAGCATCAGGGTTTTCATGATTGCGTGGCAATTGTGAGAAAGGCGCAGGTCCTCCAGGGGCATGATTCTCTAAGCCAGGACTACATCATTTGTTTCATTCTTAGAATCTGAGAATTTTGCTGATGGTTCCAAAGTTAAATGTTGGTTGGGGGTGGGGGGAGAGGCGATATGGGGAGGATACTTATTCCAGTCAATGGAATAAGAAGTTAGAAAAAAAAAATTCAACCCAAAGTTTCCTTCTGTAAATAAAAAGGAAAAAAAAAAAGAATGAAAATAAACTTAATTTTAGAGAATCTTTAGAGTTCTGAAAATCCCACCGTGAGACCAGCTAACATTTCTCTCCTGTACCTCACCTCAATAGATAAAGGTTACTAGAGTTTATTAGATACAGGAAAACACTTTACAGGAGACTTCTTCATTGTGTAGTGATCCTGCCTTTAGGCTTGTTCACCAACCAGGAGAATTGTACTTTTCAATCCAGGACTCTTAGCCAGAACAACCTTCTCACTCATTAACTCAGCCAACTAAGTACTTCCTGTGTTTCCACCAGAGGCTCAGAGATGATCAAGACATAGTGTGCCCTCTGATACCTCATGACCTCATAGGGGACATAAAGAAGAAAAATCAGTACTTATCATACAATTTATAAATACTATATACTTATAATACAGCATTTGAAATTAAACTTAGATTTGAATTTCAGTTCCACCATTTATTAGGAAGTGGCAGACCTTGGGCAAGCCTTTCTCTAAATCTTAATTCTTCTCTCCATAGAACAAGGGCCTCATGGAGATACTGTGAAGATCAAATGATGTAATGTGTATAAAGCCTTTAGCACTTTCTTTGGAAAATGATAACCATTCAGTAAATGTAATCTACTAGTATGGTGGAGATTGAAGTGTTTATAGGGTGCTACAGGATCCAGAGAAAGGGGGTTGGGAGAACAGGGGAGAGGAAGAGCTAAAGTCAAGAGTGTTCCTAGAACAGAGTAACACTGGCTGTATTTTGAGGAACAGGTTGAAGTCAGTAAGTTGGGTGAAGGGAAAAGAAGACTGTTTCAGGAGGGAGGAACAGACTCTGCCTAAGCACAGTCATGACAGAAAATAGGATGTTTGAGGGACTTAGTATGGTAATACCTTAATATGGCTGGAACAAAAGGATGGTTTCAGAAAGTGAGGCTAGAGGATGAAAGGTATTAAAAGATAAACTAGGGGTACCTGGCTGGCTTTGTCAGTAGAGCTTGCCACTCTTGATCTCAGGGTCATGAGTTCAAGCCCCATGTGAGGGTGTAGAGATCACTTAAAATAAAAAAAAAAAAAAAATTTTAGGGGCATCTGGGTGGCTCAGTCAGTTAAGCATCTACCTTCAGCTCAGGTCATGATCCCGGAGTCCTGGGATGGAGCCACACTACAGGGAGCCCGCTTCTCCTTCTCCCTCTGCCACTCCCCCTACTTGTGTTGCATGCACACTCTCTCTCAAATAAATAAATACAATCTTTAAAAATTTTTTAAATAAATAAAAGGCAAGTAAAAGCCCTTATACAGTGCTTTAGTTTACAGGGAAGGGGAGAAGATAAAGTTAGAAAACAAGGGTGAATAGCCTTCAAGAGCTAAAATTTGGAATCAACACAAGGTATCAGGTGAGTGTCCTGAATGGTATACAAAAACCCTGCATCCCTTTGGTGAACTTTAATGAGGAAACCTTATGTTCTAATCTCAGTGCAACAAACAGAAATTAGAAAATAAAACTTAGTGGTTAGAAAACAAAAACACCCAGACTTTCCACTTGGAAATTAAAACTCTCAGATTAAAAATGAAATCAAAATAATAAGACTATTTAAGAAAGAGCTGTGAACATACTATTTACCCAAGCCTGCACGGTGAGACCAAAGTGACAGAGGAAATTTTAAAGCTTTAAATGTATCTATCAGAAAACAAGAAATACTAAAACTAAATGAATTAAGCATTCAACTCAAGAAGCTAGAAAAAGAGGGAAAAATAGACCTAAAGGAAGTCAAAAGAATAAATTAAATTGAAAACAAAATGGAATTTTTAAAAAGAGTGATGAATAAAACCAAAAGTTGTGTTTCTTTAAAAAGAAAAAAAAAGCCTTTAGCAAATCAGATTTTTTAATGAGAGAATATACAAAATAAAAAGCGTTCAGTTCTAAATTAAAATAAGATTTCAGATTTTGAGAGAATATTATATACAATATTATTCCAATATGAATTACAGAATTTTACTTTTATAAAGAGTAAACAGTCTTCCCTAAATCTTGACTAAGCTCTTTACTAAAGCGATTAAAAAGCTATAGGAGAAAAATTAAAAGTAGCCAAAGATTTGCCATCAGGATCAGATGGTTCTGCCAGTGAACGCCAAGAAGCCATCAGGGAACAGATCATTACTACATAGAAACAGAAGTAAAATTCCTCAACTCGGTCTAGAAGCTAGTTAATATTTATTACAAAAAAAAATAGACAAAGGATGGCACAAAAAAGACAACTGTGGACCAATCTCACAAATTTTAAAACCCTGAATAAAATAAGAGCAAATGAGCACAGTGATATAAGGAAATCTATTAATATAATTTACTAGATTAAGATAAAACCATTTGGTCATCTCTTTAGAGAGAAAAAATTTAAAGAATTTGAGGAGATGCCACAACATTCCTGACTAAACTAATTAAAAAACTTTATAACTCTTGGAAAGCCAGGGGTAAAATGTATCCACCATGATCTATAGTAAACATCATTCTTTTAGTAAGCCATTAGAAGTATTTTTGTCATGGTTAGGAATAAAACAAGAATACATCCTACCACTATGACTATTTTTTTTTAATATTTTATTTATTTGACAGAGAGAGGGATTACAAGTAGGCAGGGCAGCACACAGAGAGAGAGCGAGGGGGAAGCAGGCTCCCCACTGAGCAGAGATCCTGATGTGGGGCTCGATCCCAGGAGTCTGGGATCATGACCTGAGCTGAAGGCAGAGGCTTAACCCACTGAGCCACCCAGGCGCCCCCACTATGACTATTTAATACCATATTAGAGGTATTGGCCAATACACTATGGCAAGAAAAAGAAATGAGAAGTGTAAACACTGGAAAAGAAGAAATAAATGAAACTATCATTATTTGAAGATGTAATAGTCTATCCAAAATAGGAAAATAAATCCATGATAAAAATTATTTGAATTGACAAAAGCTTAGGAAATTGGAATATATTCAGTATACCAAAATGAATAAATTTTTTGTAACGACCAGCAGGGCTAGATTAGAAAAGAAAATGAATATTATAGAATACTATAAAGCAAAAAAATAAAGAAGTAAAAGACACTATAATTAGGGATGCATCTTACAAGATGTGCATGAAGAAAAACATAAAAAGTTTAAAGGTAATTTAAGTTCACCATTTAAAAATTCAGATAAGGAGAATATAAAGAAGAAAGTGAAAATTGCCTCACCACTCAGAAGAAACCCTTGTTAAAATCTAGAGGCTCTATCCTTCCAAACTGTACCAGTATTTAAAAACTATGTCTTGGGGCGCCTGGGTGGCTCAGTGGTTTGAGCCGCTGCCTTCGGCTTGGGTCATGATCTCAGGGTCCTGGGATCGAGTCCCACGTCGGGCTCTCTGCTCGGCAGGGAGCCTGCTTCCCTCTCTCACTCTCTCTGCCTGCCTCTCTGCCTACTTGTGATCTCTCTCTCTCTCTGTCAAATAAATAAATGAAATCTTTAAAAAAATAAAAAAAAATAAAAAATAAAAAATAAAAACTATGTCTTGTCTCATTGAGAATGTATATGCCACGTTAAGGGAAAAAGAAGACAGTGCTGGTTTTAAAAGCATATCAACAGCTGTGGTGAGAAGGTAAGTAGTAAGGTTATAAAACACACTCATAAAGAAGAGGCAGCAGCTGAAAATGAGATTTCTGAGTGACAGAAACATCCTGGCAGAAGAGTCCTCAGTCTGGGGAGAGGATTGCATTGCCATTGTGTTATGTCAACTGATCAGGCAGAGTTAACCCCATCCAGGAAACCATGCCCCTGGAAAGACCAGTGATAGTCTTGGTTTCAGTCCATCCTCCCATATGCACTTCTTGCCCGCTGTCTACTTACCCTCCCTCCCCACCTTATTCTAGAACCAGAACAAAATAAGCCAACAAAAAGTCGGGTAATTTAGTTGGGCTGAAGATGCCTCCGATGTAGGGGCCAGAGGAGTCTGTCACTGAACCTCTTGTTCTTCTCCTCCCCCAGACCGCCCAGGTTTGCTGAATGTGAAGCCCATCGAGGACATCCAGGACAACCTGCTGCAAGCCTTGGAGCTCCAGCTCAAGATGAACCACCCTGAGTCCTCCCAGCTCTTTGCCAAGCTGCTCCAGAAAATGACAGACCTCAGACAGATTGTAACAGAACATGTGCAGCTATTGCAAGTCATAAAGAAAACAGAGACAGACATGAGTCTTCACCCGCTCCTACAGGAAATATACAAGGACTTGTATTAGCAGAGAAGTCCGAGTTCACTGACCATGTGTTCCTTCTTCCAATTGCACTATTATTTTGAGGGGAAATCTGACACCTAAAAAATTTACTGTGAAAAAGCATTTTAAAAGGAAAAGGTTTTAGAATAATAGATCTATTTTATGCATATTGTTTATAAAGATACATTTACAATTTACTTTTAATATTAAAAATTACCACATGATGAAATTGCTGGTTGTATTTGAGACCTGAGTCTTACACATCCCCTACTTCACTTCCGCCACAAGGCTTATTTCCTTTTAAGTCCGTTCTTTCTTCCTTCCCTTCTTCCTTCCTTTACTTTTCTTCTTCTTCTTCTTTTAAGATTTATTTATTCGAGAGAGAGCATGAGTGGGGGTAGGAGCAGACTGAAAGGGAGAGAACAGACACTGTGCCTCAACCAACTGAGCCACCCAGGCACCCCATTTTCTTCTTTCTTACACATTTTTAAAAATGTGAATGGCACTGCTGATCAACTTTCTTTTTTTTTCTTTTTTTAAGATTTTATGTATTTATTTGACAGACAGAGATCACAAGTAGGCAGAGAGGCAGGCAGAGAGGAGTGGGGGAGAAGCAGGCTCCATGCTGAGCAGAGAGCCTGATGCGGGGCTCAATCCCAGGACCCTGAGATCATGACCTGAGCCGAAGGCAGAGGCTTAACCCACTGAGCCACCCAGGCGCCCCTGCTGATCGACTTTCATTCTCAGTAGATTAACTTTCCACTCCACTCACAACGTTTCTGAACCCTCCCATCAGCCTTAACAATTACAACTAAGAAAAGAAGGGAAACCTCAGGACCAAAAACTTTTCAGAGCATGTGTTTCTTAACCCTGGATGTGCACGTCTGGGGCATAGCTCTAGCCTACCAAGAATCCAGTCTTCTTCCCCTAACCCCAGTCAGGATTTTCACTCACCATGAGCAGCCTGCTGACAGGATACTGACACATACCCCATATACCAGGGTAGGCATTGCTAGAAGCTGTGGGTAACAGATGTTGGAAGATTTGGTACCTACCAAAAAGAAGTTGGAGTTTAACTGAAGGGAAAAGATTGCTCTTTCTTAAAAACAGATTAAAATACTCCATATAATCATGTGCCCAGACATGGCTCCAAGTATGGTAAGGGTTTGAAGGAAATAAGGATTAATGAAGCTTGGAATAGTTAAGTGTGACTCTAAATTCATTAAAGTGGGCCCAGAGGGTGTGTGGGGTTTGGGATAGGTAGAGAGTAGGAGAAGAGACATTCCAGGAAAGCAAAACAGGAGCAACAGCAACAAGAGGAACCAAAACCAAACATGAATAAGGGAGAGAGCCACATTCTGGTTCTGATGCACATGGACCAGTTGTTTTTGTTTTTGTTTTTTAAGATTTTATTTACTTATTTGACAGAGATCACAAATAAGCAGAGGTGGCGGGGGAAGCAGGCTCCCTGCCGAACAGAGAGCCCAATGTGGGGCTCGATCCCATGAACTCTGAGATCAGGACTTGAGCTGAAGGCAGAGGCTTAACCCACTGAGCCACCCAGGTGCCCCCGGACCAGTTTTGCTAAAATTATTCCTGTGGTCTTCCTTGGGACCACCTTGCCCAGAGATCTGCTTTTCTAACCTCAAAAGCTAATTAGCTATATCATTCAGGTGACCCATGGCTCCCCAGCATGCAGACAGTGTGTTCCCTAAAAGCAGGACCTTCTTGGCACATTAATAGGCTCATTGATCGAAGCCACTGAATTCACTAGCATTGTTTCCCTGTGAACTCATGATACTGCGACTTTGAAGGGTACGTTGTAGACAAACTTTCCTGTGCTTTTTCTCCCCAGGATGGTTATATCCACTGACTTTAAGTACTTCCCTGCTGCTTCTCCCTTAGTTTATCTTTCTTTATAAATAAAGCACTGATACTTGGGAGAACCTAACTTCACATCTGAGGCTTTCAGGCCAAAATATCAGGCAAGATCTTTTCATCCTTTACCCCAAAATAAACATCTCCAAGCAGTCAATTACAGAAGGGAGATCTCACCACAGCCCTTAAAACGTAAGACCCCTAACCGTTTTTGGAGCCATGACCTCCTAGCTCAAAACTTTCACTACAACCTCAGCACTTGGGGACAAGTGACTGAAGTCATTTTTGAAGTGTTATCAAAACACCGGGAAGAAGAGTAACAAACTCAGTCCGTCACATGGCTCTTTTTACCTTGATGCCAAACATCAGGATATTCTGAAATATCCCCATGACTGACCAGAGGCTCCGTTACTGTTCCATGTGGAGAGTTTATCATCCGGCAGATCTTGAGGAAAAAAGAAAGAAAAGAACGTGTGAGCAGTAGACGAGGTGAGGATACCACCTCAGAGGAGATCCCTTGTTTACAAGCTTTCTCAAACAAAAAGTCTTTCAGCACGCTGCCTGCTCTCTGTTCCCACCAGCACCGTGCAGCCGGTCCAAACCCTTTCCACATTCTCGGAGCTGTGGCTGCCAATGGGGGGAGGGAGGGAGACACTCTCAGCTCTTTGGCATGGATGGTTAGCATTAAATAGCTTTTAAACCCTGGCAGCTTGCGAGTTCCCATCTCTCTGACTTCTTCCCTGTGGTTTGGACTATCATTTGCTAAATATTTTACGACACATCTTCTGCAAGTCTCCAAAGCTCCTGCTCCTTTCTCCAGTCTCCTTTTCCCCCCAGGATGATTCACAAGTTAATCAACAAATGTATCATCAGTTATTCATAGTACTTTCTCCGGACATAAACACACTTAGGGATTTGTGTTAATAAAAATAGGAAGAAAAGTAACTTTGGTCAAGAGTCCAAAAAAGGGAGGGAAGGGGGTTTCAAGATTCCCAAAAGAGCCCTAGCCCCAGCACTGCCCTTGAATCTGGCCTGGCTCACCCCACCAGCCCCCTGCCATCCCAGCTTTTGCTGTCCGTGAAGCAGAGGAACAGCGGGGTATCCATGGGAGAGACCATATCTGCACACCCCATTGTCTCTAGCCACCGTCAAAAACTGGGCTTATCTGAGTTTTCTGACTTTCAAAATTTGGGTGAGGAGCAAGAGGATGGGGGTCTTTAGTGGGAACTCAAAGAGTTGGGAAGCTCTAGCTGAAGCCACACTTCAAATTCTGATTGATAACCCAGGGGGCAGAAACCGGGAGGACAGCTACATCAATGCCACTGAAGAGAAAAAGGGATGTGGGGGAACTAGGCTTCTGTGGTAGGCCTGCTTACTTGCTACTGGATTCCAGTGACTTTTCCTCATTTCCCCGGAGGTTACCCAAGGCAAATGCTTTTTGTGGGCGGGCCCTACTTGCTGGATTATCTGTTACTAACTGTTGCTGATACAGCAGGCCAAGGATGAGAGGGGGTTGGAAATTGGCCCCCAGATACCTATTCCCTTAAAAATACCCACTGGGGAGCAGGGGTGGAGGCTTCTAAAGAAAGCCAATTTCAGTTCTAAATCCCAAAAGAACCAAAATTCGTTGCCAGCAGGATCATCCATCCCTATTGCTTTCTCTTTCCTCTTTCCCACCCACTCATTGGACTAGTTTGGGGCCATGAGACAAACCAAGGCTGTCTTCACTAGGTAGCCACCTCCCTATTTTTCTCTCTCCTCTCCACATCCTCGTTCCTGGCCCTGGCTCCTGTTGTCTCTGTTCACGTGATTAGTACTGTTACTATCTGTGTATCAAATCCTTACTGTGTGATTGTACATGGTAGGCCCACCATTTTTATGCTTATTGAAATGAACTAAAATAGCAGGATCTTAGCACAGAGCCTGTCAGATGTCATCTAATCCCACCTCATTCGTTAGTCTGTACACAGCTCATACTCCAGTCCCCAACCCACCATATGAACAGGAGTGTGACTAGGCCCTGCCCTCAAGGGGCTCATGATCTGTTGACAAAGTCGATGCATAATTATAGCTCAGCCAAAGGGATGAGTTGGCTAGAGGTGTGAAAGAGGATTCAAGGGGGATATGGGTGGATTCAGGAGTGTAAACACGTCATGTGTTCAGAAAACAGCAAGAAGTTAGGCATGACTACCATAACTGAGAGAGTGAGAAGTGAATGTGGCCAAGTCAGCATCAGATTGTAACAAGCCTCACCCACATGGTAAGGAGATACCTTGGACTGTATTCATAAGCAACTGGGATCCAGTGGATGGGGCAGGGAGAAGAGGGACATGATCAAGTCTACACGTTGGGAAGTCTGCTCTCTACAGGTCAGCTCCCCTCTACAGGGCTTCCAATGGCTGTCCAACCCCCAAACAACTACCCGAAGGGATGGGGAACTCTCTCCCTTCCAAGCCCCAGATGGTGATTTCCATCTGGTAGGACAAGCTCTGGTCCCAGGGTCACACATAGGACCACATGCTTCTTCCCGCCCCGGAGAGGCTCTGACTCACTGTGTCCTCTTTAGTCAGGTGACAGTCTTTTGGCTCAAGTCTTCTGGCTAGCTGAAGGACCCTGCCCCCCGCCCCTTGCTGTCCATTCCCTACTGCTCCTAGGAGCTGGAACCTCATATCCCCCTAACCCACAACGTTCCTCTGCCTTGATGGCGAGTCACATCTACCCCCATGCAACAAAACCTTCATGCCCTACACTTATTTCCTGACAAGCCCAGCATTTGTCATAGAATTCTAGTAAATTCAAGCTCAAAGGAGCTAGCTCATTCAAATGACAGATGAGAAGGCTGAGGATCAAAGAAGTTAAGTAATATGCCCAAGGCCCTAGGCCTCTACTAGGATTAATTTATTCAAAGGTGTTAAATTTCACACATACTCTTACCAACCTGGCACAGCCCCTAGTGGGATCAGCAGCCCAATAAGAGAATCTCGAAGGGCATGACAAACTTGAAACTAGTGCGTGTCTCCGCACTGAGGAGCAAAGAAAAAGGATGGGGCGAAGTTCTTAGAGGGATTATTGTGATGGTCAAAAGGTTATTATGTGAGTCATTCAGGACTGTGTCTGGCACGTAGTATGTAGACCTGTTACAAAGACATTACCGTAGTTTGGACTTCAGAGATACACAGCTTTGGGTTAAAATTCTAACTCTACCACTACTTGTCCCATAGCCATATGACTTTGGGTCAATCTCTTAACCTCTCTATGCCTTAATTGCCCTCAAATGTAAAATGGACAATAATACCCATCTTATAAGTAATCCTGAGGATTAAACGTAATAGTGGCTATAAAACACTTCACACAGCGCCTTGGCACATCTTTACTGTCAATCTGTGTTGGCTACAGATAACGTTATGGCCGTTGTTATTATTAAGGTGCCCTTCATTCAAGAAGGCATCCTGGGCTCATAGAACAGGCTCTTCCTGTTCAATTATTCTAGGCCTTACCTGAATCAATTGAAAGCCAGGTAAAAGGGATTGGATTTCAACATTTCCCAGTACAGTGAAAAATACGTTCTCTCCAAAGCATTTTGCTTCCAGTCCATACGCACTAGGAGAAAATAATTATTTGAAAGACAACTGCCGTGTTCTGGTTTAGAAAAAATGCCAGTATGAGGCTAAGAAAATATTTTATCCAAAGGAGTGGGACTTTTCTCTTGTGACTTATGCTCCTAATTTTAGACCAATATTACATAGTTTGCATTTCCAGAGAGGTTATAAAGAATAAGAAAATTGCTAATTTGGGTCTGTAGGGAGTGGGTTGGGATATTTCCATCCCCTCTAGAGTTTTGTAAATATGTTCCAGGCCAAAAGTCCCCAGGAGAATAGCATTCCTGGGATCTATTTAGTGCCATGGGCTGTGCTCAAGGAGAATCCAAGTGGCTTTCTGCAAGAGTTAGAAAACCGTGATCCTGTGGCCACTTTTGCATAATCCTGGAGGCCATGAAGTGTATGTTAGAGTATCCACTGTCAGCTTGAGGCTTGGCTCTGCCACTTTCTAGATGTGTGGCCTCAAGCAATCACCTCCCCTCTGGGGACAAAGAACCTGGCCTATCAAAGGAAGTCCTTCAGCAAATTTCATCTCATGTATTCAACACAAATAGAGGAATGGGTCTCAGTTTCCCTATCTGTCAAATGAGAATAATACACCTACCCTGCGGGTATTCTAGAATATCACATGAAGGAAGCAGGGCTGGCCAGCTCACCATTATTCACGGATAAGAAAATGAGCCCCAGTGAGGTACAGAAGCTAGCCCAAATTTACACAAATAAAAGGAAGAGGCAAAGCTGAGGCTAGACCTCTGGCTTGCTGAGGCCCACCCTGCCTAGGGTTCTTTTCTATTACACACTGCTAGATGCAAAGACAGTGTTGCCTGGTTGGCAGAGCACCATCAGCGTATGGCATGAAAGACTTCAGTGTGAATCCTGACTCGGCCACCTACTGGCTGTGCAACCTCAGGCAAGCTGCTTCCTGTCTCTGGGTCTCAGCTTCTTCATCTAGTTTGCAATGATCCCAATTCCTACCTTCTAGGATTGTTGTGAGGATGAGAGGTCACATGAAGGTGACATGCTGAGAGCCCCCCAATAACTAAAATCTCCTAAAGACCACCTCAGACAATCTGCTAGGCCCTTGTTCTGCCCTGGGACCTTTGGTGATCGGTGTCCTCAACCACAGAGGAAATCATGAGACTCCAGCCTGTGAGGAATTGTCCAGTGTTGGCCTGGGTTCTGACAGCGGTTTGCGGGGGCCCTGGGGAAATTGCTTTTGTTGGGGGGGCCTCAGTGTCCTCATCTGCTGTGCTGTCCTGTCAGGGGCTCTGTGCTGTCCTTCCAGCTCTGACACTCCGGGTCCTTGGGAGCCTCTAGGGGAGAGGCTGGAAGGGAGACATAGTTCTCTGGCTGACCAACAGTGTTCTCTGTTGCCTGAGCGTGTTCTCCCTGAGCGCGGCGGGGGCCTGGACAAGACAACAGCCAGCACTCATTAGAGGCCTGGAGCTGCTCCAGCCGGAGGGGGTGCTGCCTCCAAGGGGCGGGGAGGGGCCGCCGGATGGCTGGTTGGTTCCCACCCAAGCCAAGCTGCTGAGAGAGGGGCGTTGTGCTGAGTCAGCGAGCTGGCAGCTCCGCACTGGGGCTCCCGGGCCACCAGAGCCTGCCAGATGATATGCGGCCAGGAGGGCCTCCCAGGAGTCCGGCGTGTTACCGATGATGCTGCCGCGGCTGCCCCAGCGGCAGGAACCATGCCCTGAAAAAGCCTGTCCCTGGCCAGGCCTCCCGGGGCTCCAGGGTAGGGAGCGGCTGTTGGTGAAGGGAGACGTTTTTAGGAGCTGCCTCCTGGCAAGATTCTACCCAGGGCCCGCTCTCCCCTCCCCAGTCTCCCCAGTGGGTCCCCAATGACAGCCATTATCCCTCTCGAACACCAAGTATAACCTTTACTTATAAACCACTTCGCAGCCATTTCTTCAATCCTCCCCAAACCCCAAATCCAGTGAGGTGGTTTATGGGTCAGGGTCCAACAGAAAACAAGGGTACACTCAGAAAGCACCCCTGGGGAGAGCTCGGTTTAGGGTCGGGGGCTATTTACAAACCTTGGAAGGGTTAAAGGAAACCATTACAGGGTGGCAAGACACCTCCCCCCTCCGCCCCAATCCCAGGCTAGCCAGGGCCCTGAAGTCAGGGGAGAGAAGGCTTTTGGAACCTAAAAGAAGCTATAGCCACAGGAGAGGGCTAAGTGGCAAGAGCTGTGGCCCAAGGAAGTGAGGAACGTTCTCACTGCTGTCCTCCAGATGGCAGAGAGCAAACTAGGGAATAAATACCCTTCCCCTCTCTCTTCCCATCCTGCAGCCTGAGTCTCCCATTGGCCAGATCCTGCGGGTAGCCAGGGAACAAAAGACCCCGTTGATACCATCGGTAAGATTCAGGCTTCTAGCACAGAGAGCAGGGTAGGGATGGCTGGAGGGCAAATCTGCAGGGCAAACAGTTTATCCAGCATGGTTAGGTGGTATCATTAAGCCCATGATACTGAAAGGAAACAGAGAACTTTAAGTCTGAGCTCCCACTCTAGGATTCAAAGTCAGGTCTGTCTAGCTCCAGAGACATAGTTCCTTCCATTGTATCAAACCAGTTGTAGGAGAAGACCCAAGGGACCAGGGCGGGAAGAAGGGAGGGTTGATGCAATCAGCATCTCTTTATACCCCTAGCCAGGGTGGGCCCTGGTAGCTGGGAACCCACACAATTTTATGGGGTACTTCCCACATCTTTCCACCATATTCCCTGGAGACCTAAGGCATGTAACCTAAACCAGCCCGCGTACGTTTTACCCTAAAAGTTAACATAAACTTTGTAGTTTGTGCCAAAAAATTTTTTTTGAATAAATGTCTAAAATAGTGCTTAGAAGTTAAATGACTTTATTTCTACTTACCTGAAAAATTAAAGGAGAAAAAGACTCTCCATGGAATGGTGCAATATGTTTTCCATGGCTTTAGCTCTCCCTAAGGATGATCCATGTACCCTAGTCAGAGGAGAACAAGCCCCAGTATCCTTTAGGGAAAGAATGTACTTGCCCAACACCTCGTGGCTAATAATCAAACTTGGAGTCGCACAACCCTGCTCCCTGCATGGTTGAGAAAAAGGAAATCTGGCCAAAATAGAGCCTGAAAAGGGAAAAAGGTCACTAATGGTCAGCCTGGGAGGGGTGAGGAGGAAGGGGTTTGAGCTCAGTGTCAGCAAATGTTCACTGACATTCTCTGTCCACAGCTCTGGGGACACAGATATGCCTGGTATGACCCGGGTCATCAAGGAGCTCACTCTTTCCTGAAGACAGGCATCTAAGCTGGCAAGGCCAACATTATCTAACAACTGGAAGGAAGAAGAAGGTTCGGAGGCAGGCAGGTGTGTTCAAAGCCCTTTCTCTGCCACTTCTTGGGGGTATGACCTTGGGCAAATATGACCTTGGACTAGAAAAGTTTTCCAGTTCCTCTTTTATAACTGGGAAAGGTCATACTTACATCATAAAGTTGCTGTGAAGGAAAGAGAGATGAGGTTTGAAAGCATGCAGCACTGTGACTTAGCAAATATGAATTCATCCTCATCTTCGTACTGTGATAAACACTGGGATAGAGGACCGGGCATGCCAGGGCTCTCTGGGACAGCCATGCTCTTCTAACCAAAAATTGTACTCGAAATCCAACGTCAAAATAGGTTATCATAAATTTCCCAGAGAATCTGAGGTCTATGGTTTCTGTTGCTGTAGAAACACAGGAGAGGTTTAACTCTGGATGGGGGTAAGGGAAGGCTTCATGGAGGAGGTGACATGTGAAATGGACTGGGAAGATTTATAAGGGTTGACCAGGCAGGGAAGTGTCCGGACAAGGGGCTCGTGGGCAAAGGTACAAGGCCTGTTAGGCAGGATGATTATTTTGTTGTGGCTGGAACAGAAGGGTGTAGGGGGGTGGGGGGAGAAATGGCTGGAACAGAATGGAATCAAATTAGGCTGGGGCTTATACTAATGGACGAAGGGGCCTGGACTTCATCCTAGGGGGAGCCATAGAAGAGAGCCATGGAAGATTTTAAGCAGGGAAGTGGCAAATCAGATATATTCACTCTGTCAGCCAGCCAGGAAATGGAGATGGGGGGGACCTGTGGAGATGCTGGTTGTCATGTGGACAAGAGGTGAGCAAGGGGAAGGCATCAGCAATGGGGACAGAGGAGGTGGACAGTGTTGAGGAATATTCCAGGGCCTGCTTAATGCAGGGGTGGGGAGAGGGGAGCACTACAGGGTGATTCTCAGGGTTTGATCTGGGTGACATAGCAGGATGGGGACATGCTCTTTATTGAGATGGGGGCTTAGGTGAGGGCAGGATAACAGGTTGTGTTTTAGAAATACTAAGGTTGGGAACCCAGTGGACATTCAGGAGGGGGTCTGGTTAGCTGTTAGAGATGGGTGTCTGGAGCTGAGAGGTGAGGTGGGCTGGAGGAGAAAGTGTGGCAGTGCAAGAGCAGTGAGGACAGTCATAGGACAGTGACAGTCAAGGAGAAGACCAACAAATATTCCAAAAATTTGCATTGACTTTCCAAGCCCTGTTTTCCCACCAAAATCAAAAGGAGGTTTTCACTTTCTCTGTTTTCTTTTTATCCACTGGCTCCCTAAATGTCCAGGAGTGCCTTCGACATGCTAGGGGCCATTGGAGAACTAGGATTCCATTCAACTCCCAGGACTTAAGAGCCTCCCACAGGCAAGGACATATGTCATCTCATTTCTCCTACACAGTGACCATGAGAGATGAATACTATTCTCTCCATTTCATGGTCACTCCCAAGAACAGAGGCTTAAAGACCTGCATAAATGGGGCCCCAGTGGGTGTTTCAGTCCCATCTCCACACACACAGACACACACACCTTGAAGACGTGTGTCTTGTTCTGGCTGCTTCGTAGGACTTTATTCTCTCCCATAACTCAGCAGAAAACTCCCCGGAGCTTCTGTCTCTACTTTTAGAGAGTTTTATTATCAGGAAGCAGTGGCCCAGACAGATGGCAGGGCCCGAGGCCAGAGTTCTTTCACTCTTAGACTCTTCTTCCGGTAGGTGCCTGCCCCCCGGCTCCCAGCCTAGGAAATACCCTCCCCTCCCTTTGCCTCACCCCAACCCATGTCCCTGGGCCGCAGCCAGAGCCAAAAGCTAGACTTGCTGTCATTGAAATTCAGTCCCGTCTGACTCCCTGGATATTCTTCCTTTTCAGTTCCATATTTTTCAGGCCTGAAACCTTGGGACCTCAGTTTTCTCAACAATAAAGTAGGGGTTATAACCATTTTTATAGACACAGCAAGGCTGTTTGGAGGATAGATGAGGCCGTGGGAGGAGAAAGTGCTTCGCAAACACTATGAACTAGAAATTCACAGGAGCCACAAGAGTTATTGGAACCTTAACAAAGCTGTTGTCCGCACCTGCCTCCGTGAGTCAGGCCTCAGGGCAGGTACTCCGAAGACTGAAGCCAGACGCTCCAGTCCCAGACTAGGAAGATAAGCCGAGGGCACTGCAGTCCCACCCTAGGGAATCAGCTTTTCTCCCTGCAGCCTTTGGAGGTTCCTGAGCCAGCTCTCTGCCCAGGTTTTATGAGCCCAAGAGGGTTTACACTATGACTAATATCCCATCCTTTCACTCCCTGGGTCGCCACTACCTGCTGGGCAGGAAGTCCGCAGGACTCAGCCCCCCTTAATCACCGCCACCTCCCCATGACCCGCCTCAATCAGGTCTCTTTACAGTCGGGCAGAGCCGGCTGGGCCTCCTCAAACTTCCATATCTGCGCTGGGAGATCGCTGATAGAGCTAATGGCGTTTGCTTGCCTCCACGCCCTGGGCCCAGCATTCCCAGAGTCACGCAACCCCACAGGCCCAGGGCGGAAACAGATGCCCACAGCATCAGGGCCTGAGCCTGGGGAGCCTCCCCACCCCATAAAATACATGAAATGACTCTTTCTTCATGGCCACCTGGCCGGCCAGCCTCAAAGCTGTGGAGCAGTCTTCCCCCTTCCCAGGGACTGGCCCCCTCCATTCCTCCTGAACCCACCCCCATTCTCTCTGGGTTCCCAGGGACCTCCAGACCCCTCCTTTCTTTCACCACGGTGGAAGAAAGTTGCTAACCTGAGAGCCACTGTTTTCAATCACTCACTTATTCATTCATTCATTCGGTCCTCACCAAGCATCTTCTTGGAGCCAGGCACTGTTGCCGAAAGCTGGGGACCGAAAGATGAATGGGATAGTCACTGCCCTCAAGCAGTGTGTAGTCCTTGGGTTGGAAGGGGGAGCGTGAAGCTTGCAGAATACAAGGGTAGGAGTCCACGCATCCCCCTCACCCATCCTGCTTGAGTGCAAGAGGCTGACTCCAGCTGCCCACCTCTACACTGCTTAAAGCCTGATTGGATTTGCCACGGTCTTAATGCTCTCCAAGGGCAGCCCCCAGTCCAGGACTGATAGGAGTGGGGGACAAACACCCCAGCTCCCTCATTCCCAGATCAGATACAGTCTATACTGCCAGAGACAGCCAGTGGGATTAGGATCCAGTTTACAAACACACTTCATTTGGTTGACTTCTCTTCCAGGTTCCTGGTGACATTCTCCTCACCTCCCCAGTAAACAGCTTACACTCGGAACGTTGCCTAGGGTCTGCTTATGGGGAAGCCCAAACTAAGACACCTGGTTAGAAATGACAGTAGCCAGTTAGGACAGTGGCATTTACCACTGAAAATAAAGTAAGATAAAAACAGAGAAAGAGACAAACCATAATAGACTCTTCACTACAGGGAACAAACAAGGTTGCTGGAGGGGAGGGGGAAAAGGGGATGGGGTAGCCATACAGCCAGTGAAAACACCCTGAGCACCTACTGTATACTAGACCCTGAGCGCTGAGGATGCTGGGAGTGACCCAGTGGTGGGCCACGCATCCAAGAAACTGTGTAGCGAGGGAGGCAGACAAGTGGCCAGTGAAACCAACAATGAGCAGTCAGAGTGATATGGGCAATGACAGAATATGGTTCAGGATACCACGGTGAACAGAGTGGAGAGTCCCTAACTCGGTGTGAAAGATGGAGGAAGCAACTACTAAGCTGAATCTTAAAAGTCCAAAGCAGTGGGCACCTGGGTGGCTCAGTGGGTTAAAACCTCTGCCTTCGGCTCGGGTCATGATCCCAGAGTCCTGGGATCGAGGCCCGCATCGGGCTCTCTGCTCGGTGGGGAGCCTGCTTCCTCCTTTCTCTCTCTCTCTCTGCCTGTGATCTCTGTCTGTCAAATAAATAAATAAAATCTTTAAAAAAAAAAAAAAAGTCCAAAGCAGTCCATCAGGTGGAGAAAGTGTGGACGTGTTCCAGGAAAAGGCAAGGTGGTTGTAAAGGTGCACAGATGCAATAGAGCCTGGCCTGATTCTGGAAACACTAAGTCACTCACTGGGGATGGGACATAGCCCCTAGGAAAGAAGAGTGGGAAATAAGGCAGAATCCAGATCCTAAAGACCTTTTCTTTTTCCGGCATTTGCATTTTTTAATGGGAAATCTGCACAGAGCAGTGTTTAATCCCAAGCAATGCAGCTCTGAGGTTTGGACTCTGGAGGAATAGCTGTGCTAAGCGAGGTCCTTCACCTCTCCTTGTCCTGCTTCCCTGATGTTCCAGGCCTGGCTATGGCCAGATGGTTGTTTGCATAGGGTGCTGGGGCATCTCTGCTGCGACGACTCGCAAGGCTTTGGAGTACAGATTAGACCAGAAGGACAGCAGCGGGCAGCACAGAGCTCCCCCTCTCCGGCCAGCAAAAGCCAGCTGTTAAAGCTGCTTCCTGGTGGGGTGCCTCCCAGGACCCAGCTTTCTCTCATCTCAGAGATCTCCGTCTATTGGCAATATGGGAGAATCAGGTTTGGGTTATAATTTATGTGGGTATGGGGGAGGGGTGATTCAGACATTCCTGGGCACATCAGTTGAGCCAGTGGAAGGGAGTCACAGAAAGCCATCCCTGTGAGCAAGAGAAGCCTGTGAATTGGTGTGGAGAAGCCTGATTGGGTAACAAAGTCTCCAGTGGAGGAAGGGGTGATTCTGAGCACAGCAGCAGGCTGTCACTTAAAGCTCTCCAGCTCCATTGACCTATCCCAGGAAAGAAGTCCTAGGAAAGAAAAAGACTCTGAGTAAAGCCTAAAAGCTGCTTTAATAAAATCTCTGTTCCAAGTTCTTTTCATGAATTTTTTGGGTTTTATTTAAATTCAAGTTAGTCAACATACAGCGTATTATTAATTTCAGGGTAGAATTTAGTGATTCATCAGTTGTATATAACAGCCAGTGCTCATTCCATCATGTGCCCTCCTTAATGCCCATCATCCAGCTACCCCATCCCCCTACTGCCCTCCCCTCCAGCAACCTTGTTTGTTCCCTGTAGTGAAGAGTCTATTATGGTTTGTCTCCTTCTCTGTTTTTATCTTACTTTATTTTCATGAGTCTCTGGTTTGGTCTTAAAAGAATCCACTCAGGCACTTGTTAAATTCCCATACCCCCTTTTAAGAGGCAGCTGAAGCACAGAACTGCTAAGTAATTTGCCCAAGAGCACACAGTTTTTAAGCAGGCTGAGAAAGGAAGAAGCAGATTTCCCACACTGCCCCTCTGCCCAGGGTGAAGCTCTAGACACCTGCAAAAGTCCAGGGCAATCAGGCAGCCCCCAGGTCAGGAACTGCTGGTCTTTTCGGGCAGCGCCCACAAGAACTTCAGCCTGATTGGACCAGCCCAAGTCACATGACATACCACCTAACCAGTCACTGTGTCCAGGGGGATGCAAAAAGCCAATGAGCTAATCCCTGTGTCCCGCTCAACCCAGAAGCAGCTGGGAGGTGAGAACATTCCCAAACAAAGGTCAGGAGAAGGGCATCTGGGTGGCTCAGTGGGTTAAAGCCTCTGCCTTCCGCTCAGGTCATGATCCCAGAGTCCTGGGATCGAGCCCTGCATCAGGCTTTCTGCTCAGCGGGGAGCCTGCTTCCTCCTCTCTCTCTGCCTGCCTCTGCTTACTTGTGATCTCTCTCTGTCAAATAAATAAATAAAATCTTAAAAAAAAAAAAAAAAGGTCAGGAGAAAGGAAATGGACTCTAGAGGAGCAAACACCTTGCAACCACCACAGTCCCGTGAGGGAAACGTGATTTATTCCACCACAACAAGGCGTGGTGCATAGCAGAATTGTGTCAGGATCTCACCGGGAAATAGCAGGCACACTCAGATTGGGTAATTTGAAGAAAGTTTAATAAAGGGATTATTTACAAAGGACTAGACAGAGTGGAAAGAAACCACAGGGCTAGTGCAGAACCTGGGGCTAGGCACAGTGACAAAGTGCAGTCACCAGAACCTGGAGAGAGAGCAAGCTGTGGGAAGAAGACAGTCTGAGAGAAGCAGTGACCTTGATCGAAAGAGGTAGCCAATTCATGGGGACCCTACAGGGAGGGAACTGGGGAATAAGCCCCAAATCCTCTCCCTTTCCCCTCTGGGCTCCTGTATGTGTCCCTTTGACAGACGCCAGCCAGGAACCAGAGAGTAAGGCTGCCTATTGAGGCAGGGTGCAACGTATCCAGGACAAAGGTGGGCATGGACATGGAGAGGCTGATGGAAGACGTCTGGCACATCTGACAGTCCGCAACTCTTGGAAGCAGAGCACTTGGTCCCCACACTGGGAAACTCTTACTTCAAACCGCATTCTCAACGTAAAGGTGCTTGAGAATCACCCAGGGAACTTTCATAAATGCAGTTGCCTGGGCCCCTCTTTACAGACTCTGATTCAGTATGTCTTAAAATGGGCTCATCTGAGCCCAAGAGAGGACTGTGGGTGTAGGCAGTGTCTGGGGAGGTGAGTGCAGGAAGCAGTAGTGAGAGAATGAGAAGAACAAGACAGGGAGGAAGGAAAGTTAATATAGGTGTGCATTGCTGAGGTCACTGCTCTCTCAGTAAATAAATACTCCAAGAATATGTGCCAGAGTGACAGTTCCCACGCCCATTGGTCAAGGATTTCCCCTGGGGGCATCCTGACTGTGTTTATATGTGGGATCCCACAACTTAGAGAAAGTCTTGGGCAGGATGTGAAAAGATGTGCCGCATGTACCAGGCATGGGACACTTGACAGCTCAAGGTGAGACTGAGCATGCACAAAACATTCACCATACCTGCGGGTGACATCAGGACACCAGAGGCTCGTGCTTCTGCTGGATAGGTCTTGTGTGAAGCAATCTGCACAATAAACAAACATCCCGGGTATTTCTGAAAGAGTTGGTCAGTAAACCACAGTTGGGAAAACTTCTAGGCAAGACAACACACCATGTTTTAGGCACTAGGGGATGTGAGTAAGTCAGAGTCCCCCAGAAGAGGGAATGAGTGCTTGATTATACTGATATATCATTTTATATTCTTGAATGTATCAGTTATCTACTGCTGTATAACAAATTATCCCCAAAATCTGATGGCCCAAAACAATGATAATCATTGATTATCTCACACAGTGTCTGTGGGTCAGAAATTTGGAGGCCACTTAGCTGGAAGGTTTTGGCTCAGAGTGTCCCATGAGGTTGCATCAGATGTTAGCTGGGGCCGCCTCATCTGAAGGCTTGATTGGGGCTGTGGGATCTACTTCCAAGATGGCCCACTCGTATGATATTGGCAGGAAATCTCAATTCCTTGCCAAGTAACTCCCCCAACCCCCACTTGCGCGTCCTCACGACAAGATGGCTGGTTCATCCAGAGTGAAATGTGGAATCCACACTGCCCTTTTATGATTTAGACTTGGAAATCAATTTTTTCATTTCTACCAGACTCTTTTGGTCATGTAACACAGCTCTATTCACTATAGGAAGGGACTACACAAAGTTGTGGACACTAAAAGGCTAGAATCATTGGGGGGATCTTGGAGGGTGGTTACCACCCCATGGTAGCATAGAGCCTGACACATACAGGTAATTTGGTCAGTGATTGGTGAACGTTGACTGTTGAACGTTGACCCTAGCCCTGTGTAAGGTCTGCGCCTTCCCTGAAAAGATTATATTCTTTTTAGAAAGTTAAAATAGAGATTGAATAAGGAGAGGCCAGCACTGAATTGGCTCAGAAGGCTAAGAGTGGCCCAGGGAAGTGTCCAGACACCTTAATGGCAGGCAGAGAGCCAGCCGAGTCCCTATTCTGACCCTGCAAAGGAAGTTTGGGGCAGGAAGCTCCCCCTCTCTGCACCTTGCCCTGAGCCTCTAGCTGTATAGCTGAGTGACATTAGGCTGATTCTGTCCTCTGTTTCCTGCCTGATGGCTAACCCCATCCATGACTCTTGTTCTAGTCGGGGACAAGCCTGAAGATTGTGAGAACTAGAAAGGCCCCAAGAGGCCATCAGGTCTCGTGTCCGATGCGAAGAAACTGAAGTCCCGAGAGAAAAGAGGGTTATCTAAGGTCACCGGCAGACATACTCAACACCCATTTGGGGTCAGGCCTTCTGCTGGGACATTGACACCCATCACATCCTTTAATCTTTACAACAATCCTGAACCATAGGAGTGATGAATCCCATTTTACACACGGGGTCCAGGAAGGAAAGTGTGCTATAGACAGTCACATAGCAAAGAAGTGGTGGAGCCTACATTTGAACCCCAGTCTCTCTAACCTTCATGGTTGTGGTCTTGCAAACAGAAGAGATGATGGAGTTGGACATCTGGGCCCCTACCAACAGTGGGCTCTGGGGACCATGTCTATCTCCTGCCCCCTCGAGCCCTGGCATGGGCTCCCTGAGTGGTGCTAGGGACACAGGGCCATGTTTAGCAATCCCCAAGCAGAGCGTCCTGCTTCGGGATGGAGCCCACAGTGGTGACACCACCAGGCTTTTGGCTGCCTCCACACTCATTGCAGGAAAGGGTGGCCGCCCTGTGAGACAGTTATTGCCACACGCACGGGGCTCTGCATCTTAGGATAAGGCCATGGGGACTCAGGGGATCTGCGCTCTGGTGCAAAGGCTCATATGATCAGGACCAGTGTTGTGCAATGGTTTGGGTCAAAGGTTTTCCAGTCAGAAGCCCCAATAAACAATTCTGGGCTCCATAGATACAAATACAACAAGCTTTTTGTGGGTATCTATTGAGTGGCAGCCACAGGCCAGGACACTGGGTATACATTATTTTATATTTTCACAGCATTCCTGGGCTGGGGGAGGCATCACTGCTCCCTCTTCTAGATCAGGTAACTGAGGCCCAGATAGGGAAAATGGCACCAAAGTCGCAGAGTTATTAAGTGCCCGCATCAGAATTTGAACCCGGGGCTGTGTCTCTCTGACCCCCCAGTCCCGTCTGCCACCTCTGTTCTCTGTGCCAAGGCTCAGGGCTGGTGGGGGAGGCCATTCCTGTGTGTTCACCACAGGATCCCTGTTGCAGCAAGCATCTGGATTGGCAGGGTCGCCCTGGGGTTTAAGCTGGAGCTTTAGGTGCCTGACCAGACCTGCATCCAAACCCTGACCTGCCACTTTCAGGTTCTGTGGCTACGGGGCAAATCCCTTGGTCCGACTGAGTCTCTGTTTTCTGGAACCTAGAATGGAGTAGAAACCTCTTGTGTTGCAAGTTGCTTGGGTCAAGGAGCTAACGCCTCTGGAGTGCCTTGGAAGCCCTCAGGAAACACTCGGCAACCCACTGCGTGATTTTTAATCAACTGGGGCCACTGTCCTAAAAGGCAGACAGAGCATCAGAGACCCCCTAGCCAGGACCTTGAGTTCCGCATGAGCCTGGGAACCCCATTAAGGGACAGCCCCCTTCAGGGGAGGTGGCATTAGCCTTATCCTTACAGAGAAAGACTCTGAGCTGAAGCTCAGAGCCGGTAAGGAACTTGCTGAAGGCTGCATAGCCACGGAGGTGGGACTGGAACTTGGAGCTCATGCTCCTTCCACCAAACCTATCACATTCATCTCGGCCTCCGAGGGCCCAGCACAACTGGGACCTGACAAATGCCTGCATTCAGGAGGGGGGCATACTTTGCAGGAGTACATAAGGGTACTTTTACCCAAATCTGTTGCAAATGCTACTGTGGGCACTGATAAGGGTTTGATGGGCAGCCTTTGGAACCCAGTCCCTCCCTCCATCCCTGCCCAACCCAGCCTCATCGCTCAACACAGGCTCCCATGGGAACTGGCTACTCAGCCTCAGCCGCCTCCACATCACACTGTCCCGCCCCAGTGTCCTTCTTATTTGTCCTGGAGGTGCTGTGGGTGGTGGGCAGGACTCCCTACCTCCCCTTTAGAAAATATTTCATTACCTTCTCTCTACTATACAGTTCATTTTATTACAGGAAAAATAGTCAATAGAGAATGAAATTCTCTATCATTTCAAATATTCATTTCAAAATGAAAAACAAGAAGCTAAGAATCAGCTGCAGCCCAACCACTGGGAGACAAGTGGACAAGAGCCATTACAATCTCCCGAGCTTCTGGTCTAAGTAGACACACACGTATGGACATTTACATAATTTTTTTTAACCGAAATGCTGTTTGGAAACCTGCTTCATTGTCTTAAAAACAGCGTGATGACAAAAATAATTCCTGTTCATCACGGACAAAGTACAAACTGTGAATGGCACAAAGACAAAAGTGAACATGACCCCCCATGGTCCATATTCGGGGGTGATTTCCTCTCAGTCGATTTTTCGGTGCCTGTAGGATGAGGTATGAAATTGTTCCAGGGCATTCGAGTATAAAATTTTAATATATTTTCTTTCTAAATCGAAGGAAGGTGTTTTCAGGGTGGGGCAACCTGGAAAGTCGAGGAAGGGCCTCTCATCCTGTCTCTCATGGCTGCCCCTGCAGTCCTCCCTGGCCTCTTAGAGGTCAAGCCAGGGTCCCTGGAGTCACAGCTCCAGCACCTGCCCCCGTGGCCTCTGTGCCAGCACACCCATCAGTGGCTCAGCTACCTCCAGGCCACCCCCAGGCCCCCTACCCAAGACTCAGTGGACACAGCCCTTTCCACCCACTTCTGTTCCCTCTGACCCTTGAACCCCTCTCCATGCAGAACCATCCAACGCCATCAGTTCTGGGAGCACTGGCTTTAGCAGGGGAAAGGCTGGTAAATTCTCGGCAAGAAAGCTGTTGTGGAGGGAAGGAGATGCTACCTCTCTTTCTTCCTTGAGTCTCTTATATTTGCAAGGGGCGAGTCAGAAATTAATGTGCCAACAAGTTATCCTGCCCAAAACATCCACCTACAGTAAACAAGAATGTAGGCTTTTGTCATCTTTTCTGTTCCCTCTCTTCATCTTATTTTCTCTGCTACTCAAGCTCTTCTCTTTCTCCTTCCCAGTTCCTTTTCCTGTTCATCCCAGCGCTCAGTGGCCTAGCCCTCTTTTGAACTTCTAAGGCTTCAGGTTCATGGATCATCACCCTGGATGGGGTGACTCTGGCCACTGCTGTGAGGTAGACATGGCTGGTCTTTGAGCACCGCAAGATCAGGGTCTGTATGGCTCTTGGGGGTATTCTGGAGGAAGTGGCTGGGGGCCAAGCAGGAGTGCAGATGTGGCTCTTGACTGAGAGTTATGAAATTGGACAGAGGACATCTGTCCCCAAACCTTCTCTCCACCAGTGCAACATAGAGGCTCCTCCTAGGATGGGTTCATAGAGTCAGAGTGGCAAGTGTCAGCCCAAGCTTAGGGGTAAACCTGGTATTTGTGGCCACCATGGAAAAAGTGGGAAACCCAGCAGAAGCCTCAGCATCATCTGGAGTATAGGGAAGCCCAAGGCTGGTGGCCGCTTTCCTGGTTCATGGCAAAACATCTGTGCAAAGTGGCCCAAGACCAGGCATAAACAGGAGGGGGTTCTTGGAGTGTCTGGAAATAAAAGTGGGTGATGGGTGGATGGAGGATGGCTAACCCATGACCCCAGTGGCAAAAGAGTGGTCTTTATTGCCCTAGCCACTCCCCCTCCTCCCGTGGCTTCCATCATTTGGTCTGGCTTAGCTGGAGCATGGTTCAGGCTATCCCGTATAGCCAAGGAGAACCCAGAGGAAAGAAATGTTTTGGTCACCTTATTTTGTGCATGTGCTCATCCTTATTTATTTATGATTGTGATAAAATGAGCAATTCCCTGCTTTGGCAAACAGGGTGTCTGGACCACTGGTGACTTCTTCTCACTGCCGGTGTCATCATTATGAACGCCAACAGAGCAGCTGTTGGGGAGATATTTGCCCCTAAACAAACGGCCCAACTGGTGAGCTCCACTGTTTCCCTGACTGTTCTGTGGTACTTCTTCCTCTGCTGGGGGCTGGCACCTCTCATTAACGTCAGGTTTCAGCAGTGCTCCCTGCTCACCAAAGTATCACCTGCTCTCTGGTGGCTCAATCACTACCTTATTAAAGTGGTCCATATATTTAAGTCATTTCTAAATTCAACAGGTGCCTTACACATAGCAGGCAGTCAGTCTTCACACTCTCATTCAGTCTGGGAGCCCAGGGAAGGGCCCCAAAGGAGAGCTCTTTTCCTGTCAACCCTAGTGCAGCTGCCAGCAGATCAGGGACCCTGGTCAGGTTATGCCCTTGCTCAAACACCTTCAGTGGCTCCCTATGACCTACATGATAAAGTTTAAAATCCTCACCACTCAAGATCCGGGTCTGACTTCAGCGGGCTTTTCCAGCCTCCCCTTCTATGCACCCTTCCCACATCCTGAATTCCAGCCTTCTCCGGCTATCACCAGTCCGTTCACCATTCAAAGCCAGAATCCTTCCTAGCTCCATCCTCAGTTTCTGCCATGGCCCCTTTATTCTAATCTTAATCAAAATGGAACTTTGGTGGGCACCTGGGCGGCTCAGTCAGTTAAGCATCCAACTCTTGGTTTCAGCTCAGGTTGTGATCGGAGGGTCCTGAGATCGAGCCCTGCCTCCGCACTCGGTGTACAGTCTGGGTTGAGAGTCTTCCCCTCCTTCGCCCTCCCGTCCCCTGCTTGCACTCGTTCTCTCTCTAAAATGAGTAAATAAATAAAATCTTCCAAAAAAAAAAAAAGGCAAAAAAAACGTAGAGTACCATAGAATTTTGTCTCCTGTCACATACACTGGAACTTCTTAGTGTTGGGGATGTTGTTTAGCAATGTGTCCCTCATGCCCTGCCCTCAGGAGCAGTTCAGTAAACCATGCTTGGTGCTTTTTACAGTCAGGCTCTCTAATCACCATGACAACCTAGCAAACTAGGCAGTGTTTTCCCCCAAATGAAGTCTCAGGTTAAGCAACTCGACCAAAGTCAGATATGCTTAGTCTCAAAGGCAGAACTCTTCTCACGGTGTCTAAAGCAGGTTTAATGTGTGTGTGCTAAAAACAAAAACAAGACAAAAAGCAAAACAAAACGAAGACCCCACCCTGCTTCATAGAAGCAGCGTTACCCGGACCTCATCCGACGTCTCATGGGAGGGCATGTTTTTCGGGAGCTCCCTACCTGGGCGGACCCCCACCCCCACCCCCTTCTCTGAAGTTCGGTTTCCTCAGCTGTCATGGGGTAAGATATTAATAGCTTCCTTCTTCGGCTGACAGAGATAACACACACAAAGCATGCAGCGCGGTGCTAAGCTAAGTCCCCTTCCTTCCTGGGTGCCCTGCCCCGTCTCCTCCTCCGTGGCTGAGGCGCGGCGGCTGGGGCAGGGCGGGGCAGGGGGCGGAGCCTGGCCCCTCCTGACCCGCTGCCAGAATCCCACATCTGGCCCCTCAGGGTGGGAGTGGGAAGGGAGCCAGGCTCCCTGGACGCTGATGAAATGTGTCTGTTGTGGGCCTGTTGGGCAATGCTGAAACTGGGGAGGAAGGAACAGCAACCGCCGCGTCTCCCGGCTGGGTCCCGGGCAGCTTGAGCAACGCCCCCGGCAGTTGCTCCATCGGCCAAGCAAGGGCTATGATGCCCTAGGGTAGGGTGTTGCACCACGTTCTTAGAAAGCTGCCTCCGTACATTCAGTGCCATTTGGGGCCTCAACTGGTTTTGTTTCATCACTGTCTTTTTCACTTCCAAATTTCTGAGGGGAAATTGGGAGACAGTGATGTGGTGAAATGATCATTATTAGCCAACTTTCCCCAAGAACTTACTCCGTGTCCTGCCCTGTGCTAAGTGCCTTCGTATATGTGATCTCGGGGAATCCACGCGCCAACCCTCTCAGGTAGGTACTGTTCTTCTGCACACGAGCCCGCGAAGAAACTGAGGCCCCGAGTGGTTGAGCAGCTTGCCCATGGTCACACAGCAGATAAACGGGGGAGCCAGGATTTGAGCTCAAACTGCAGGGTTCCGGGACCCTTAACCACAACTGGCACTGCCTCCCGTGAGTGAAAAGAAGCCGGCTTTGCAGTGAGGCTGCTCTGGCCTCGAATCTCAGCAATGCTGCTGGCTCGTTACATGTCCTCAGCAGGGCCCTTTCTTTTCTCTGGATCTCAGCTTCCCCATCGGCAGAGAAAGTGGGTTAGAACAGATGGCTGGTTCTCAATTTTTCTTTTAGCTTTTTTAAAAAATAGAATGCTTCAAGGAGGGATCAACCGCAGACAGGGGCTAGAGAACCTCACAGGGTGACGGGAACATTCTAAACCTGGATTGTGGTGATGGTTGCACAACATCGTAGATTCTCTAAAAAGCCTTGAATCGTACACTTCCAATGGGTGAATTTTATGGTATGTAAATTACACCTCAATAAAGCTGTAAAAAACTAGAGTATTTTATGAAGCCACAGTACTCAGTCCCCAGTACCCCACAGGATTGTTCAAAAATCAGTAGAACCGTGTGGATTCGGGATGGCCTCAGACTCTGACCTTCTGGAACCCCGAGTTCATTTTTAGCCCCTTCCTTGTGCGGATTGCTGTGCTGAGATGTGGACAGAGATTCCATCCTCTACATTGTCAGCCCACCCCAGCAGAGCACCTGGCCCGCGGGAGATGCCCAACAAGCATTATTCTATGAGTGACAGACTGAGGGGTAACGTGAACATTTTCCCAAGGGCGGACCAGACTTCAGACTGCTTGGAGGCAAGAACTGTGTTTTCCTTTCCAAACACCCAATTCCCAAAACAGACCAGTACAAGTAGGAATTTGGTCGTGGTTTGTTGAATGAATAAGCAACTCAGCCCCTGCTCGTGAGACAAATTGAGAAGGCAAGGTATCAATGTATATATACAGTCGTCCCCCCTTATCTGTGGTTTCCTTTTCCATGATTTCAGTTACCCACAGTCAAGAGTACTCCTGAAGCAGACAATGCCCCTTCCGACATTATTATCAGATCAGAGGTGGCCCAGCCCTAAGGTCACAGTGCCGACGTCACTCCCCTGACTTTGTCTCATCACGTGGGCATTTTATCATTTCACATCATCACAAGAACAAGGGTGAGTACAGTACACTAAGGTATTTTGAGAGACACCATCCCATAACTTTAACTACAGTTGATCGTTACAATTCTTGTATTTTTATTATTGTTGTTGCTAATCTCTTACTGTGCCTAATTTATAAATTAAACTTTCTCATCGGTACGTATGTTTAGGAAAAAACACAGCCTGTGTAGGGTTTGGTGCCGTCTGCAGTTTCAGGCATCTGCGGAGTGTCTTGGAACGTATCCTCCATGGATAAGGGAGCTACTATATGCAGACTGTGCACTACTGAGGTTGTGTCCGTTGTAAGTTACAACTGTAAATTTAAGACAAACAAAATGGACTGGGAAGGTATGGGGATGAGAGCCTGCAGATCACACCACGGAAAGGGTAGGTAAAAAGCAGTTCTGTGGGTCCACGAAGCAGCAGACCCGGCTCATCTGTTTAGGAAACCTCTATGGGAGAAAGCAGCTGGAACCATCTTCAGTCCCTGTGTTATCCTCCCTTGACATTCAGATCCCAGGAGAAGGGCCTCTGATTAGTTTGGCTTGGATCACATGCTCTCCTTTAGTTTAGCCAAAAATAGTTGTATCGACAATCTATAAAGACCGTGTGGGGTGCGGGTTGGGGGAGGGGCTCAAAACCAAACCTGGGTTCTGATTCTAGAAGAAGAAGAGGTAAATGTTGGGCAGATCAAAACACCCAATCTCCGGAGCACCTGGCTGGCTCAGTAGGTAGAACGTGCGGACTCTTGATCTTGAGCTTGTGGGTTCATGTTAGGTGTAGAGATTAGTTAAAAATAAAATCTTTGGGGCGCCTGGGTGGCTCAGTGGGTTAAAGCCTCTGCCTTCAGCTCAGGTTATGATCCCAGGGTCCTGGGATCGAGCCCCACATCGGGCTCTCTGCTCAGCAGGGAGCCTGCTTCCCTTCCTCCCTCTCTGCCTGTCTCTCTGCCTAATTGTGGTATCTGCCTGTCAAATAAATAAATAAATAAAATCTTTTAAAAATAAATAAATAAATAAATAAATAAATAAAAATAAAATCTTTGGAAAAAAGGTGTCCTCCAGAAAGTCCCATAACAGCAAACGATGGAAATGAGAGTTGAAAGAATTAATAGATATTCCACCAAGGCAGGTAAGCACAGAACCACAGTGTTGGGCTGCCCCCGAATGCCATGGCAGTCAGGCGTCAGAGAAGCCAGCAGGCAGTGGGCTAAGATGTTAAGGAGAGCTGGGACAACTTATAATTTCTTCTTTTTTCTTCTCGTCAGACTCTTGGCTAAGCTACTCACTGCTACTGATAGCCATCTCTTAGCAGCAGGGCCATTTCCTGTCTGTTCTGGAAAGCTCGGGAATCCAGTGGCTTTGACTAAGTGGTCTGAGGAGAACTGTTGTGAGCAAGGCGCCTTGACGCCCGCTTGGTTCTTCCCCAGAGGCATCTGCTGTGTGGCCCTTGCTAAGGCCATGAGCTCCGGCCAGTGTTTCAGAGGAAATGAGGAAAGAAAGACTAAAAGGCTGCTCTCTAAACTCCTTCTGAGGCACCTGCTCTGTATCTGTTCTCTGATTCAATGCTGGCAGCTGGTCAGCAAGCTGAGCATGATTAACACCATCTGTCAGTCGAAGTGACTGAGATCGATGAAGTGACCTGCCCGGTGACAGGTGGGAGAGCTGGGATTTGAACCTAGGACCAGTGAGCTCCAAAGACCCTGGTTGACTGCTGTACTGGGGCCCTCCCCGGGGGTCAGTTCAGCTTAGACACATCACGTAACTTCCCTGGGTTTCCCCCACCTGCAAACCAAGGAGCTGAAAGCTAAGTGAGAGGGTCGTCTCCTGCTCTCATTCAGAAGCGTCCCAGACAGCGACGGGTGGGTGCAGCCGGTGAGGCCCAGGCCACATTGAGTGTCAAGAAGAGACGACTGATTGAAGTGGCTTTCAGCAGAGAAGCCAGCCCACCACAGGCTGGAGGCAAGACCTAGGCATGTGAGTCACCCCCACCTCTCCCTGCCACCAGAGGGGACGGGGACAACCCGTGTCTCATCTCCTCGGGCCCCTACCCCCACCCTCGAGTGTCTCAGAACCAAGGCACAGACTCCACCGAGATTAGGACTACGTGCTCAGACACACACACAGACTTTGCAAACAATGCAGGGAAATAAAGTTCTCACAGGAAACATTATCATACTGACTCACGACAGACCCATCCATAAAACAAACTCCTGGTACCTGGGGCTGCCTCAGAGAGCAGTGGCCTGGGAGATAGGCCCACTCTCTCCTGGGCCCCGGAGGAAGTGGGTGCCGCCGGGGGGAGGGGCAGCTTCCCCTGCCCGCTCTGACGTCTGCCTGGGATCTGAATTATTTGTCAGAGGGAGAAAAATGATTATTTTTAAAAAGAAGCACAAGTCCCAGAGCATCACGGCCTCTTTGCCTTGTCACAAGAGCTCTGTTGCAAAAAACCTCTCTTGATGTCGTGGTATTTTGCAAGTCATTTGCCATGCCAATGCAGAAAACATTATGGTCCCCAGAGGCCTGTGTCTTCACCGGTCCTTGCCTTGAAAAGCAGGCTTGACTGTTGCCAGTGTGGAAAGACATTTTGATCCAAGTCTGTTTTCAGATCGGAGAAGGCAGGTTGGTGCATCATGGAGACATCCGATGGACAGCTGTTACTTGTTAGGAGCCTCAGCACCTCATCTGCAAAATGGGAACAGTCATGAGAAAAGAAAGTAAGAAAATGTATGTTTATCACATGGCGCAGTGTTGTTTTCCTGACCCGCTGTGAGACGCAGCCTGGAAGAGGGCCTTGGGAATCTGAAGACCCTCATCCAAGTCTTGACCCTACCTACCCCTTCTTAATCCTGGGAGCCTTGGCAAGCTGGGCCTCAGCCGTACCTCAATTTCCAACTCTGGAAAAGCAAAGGCTTTGACCAGTCCTGACACGTCCGACCCCCAGGGTGTGACGTAGCTGTGAGGTGAGCTGGGTTATCAGCCAGGTTTAGGATTTTGGGTCATGAGAGGCTTGAGTACCAAGGAGATGGAGTGTTCGGGTTGTTCCAGTCTCCGCTGAGCCCTGGCCACTTTCCCATCCTAGAATAAGAATGACACATGGTGTCCAGGATCTGCCCTGAGGGGGAGGAGGGTTGACACCTCCCTCTGGTTGTGGAGAATGAGTTGGGTGACCACTGGGAAGGATTTGTGCCCTCTTTCAGGCCCTGGCCAACCCCAGCCTCCCCTGGGAGTGCTGCCAGCTGACTTCCAATCGCAGGTACACAGCATGGTTTTGGTATATCACATGTCCTCGGGCCACAACTGGCACTGAGGCCCTGGTGAAATCGCGCCTAGCCCTGCTCTCTCCATCCATTCCCCCTTGTGGTGACCAGGGTGCTCTCTCAAGAACATATTCTGACCAAAACCCTACAGTGGCTATGGCCCAAGCTCCTTATTTTGGAGCTTAGGTTCTCTGGGATCTCGCCTCCGCAGAGCTCAGCAGCTTCACTCCTACCATTTCTCTTACCCACCCTATGCTCTAGACTCACTTAAGGACCCACAGTTTCCTGAACCTACGTGGTGTCACATCTTAGTGCCTTATGCATGCTCTCCACACTGGTAGGTTGTTCCTTCTATTAGCTTCTAACTAACTCCTATTCATCCTTCAAAGCCGAACTGCAATGTCCCCTTTTCTGTCGGATAGCCCTAAACCATCTTCCAAACAGTTGTTTTCTGTGCCCTGTCCATCTCTCTGTCATAATAGCTATCACGCCATCCTATCATTTACTTCTTTATAGACCTGTATCCTGCTTGGGGTCACAAGCTTAGTAGGTTAGGTATGGATTTCTGAGTACTTTGTCCCAAACTCTCAAAATGTCCTCATCACATTTAGGAAATGTCCCTCCCCACCATGGCTATTGCTATTTAAGGAATCTCTGAGGGAATCTCTGAGGGTGCTCAGATTTAAAACCAAATGTCTTTCAAGCAAGCCAACTTTGCCTGGAAGCTTTAGAAGCTTGTTTTTCTACCAAATAGATGCCAAACAGGTTTGCAATGCTGGTGTCCTAATGGCAGCTGATGCATGCCTGCATTTTTAAAAGGTTTTAATGTGTAACTGTTTAATTCTTCCCAATGTGATATTTTCTAGGCAATAGAGATATTTTGTAAATAATACACTTCCTTTTTGTAGGAGGTAAAGCAGGGAATGAAAAGTCAACAGGGGCACAACTGTTCTGCCAGCCCCTAAGTCAGCTCAGAGGATGAGAAGTAGGATGCATTTCAGCCCTAAGGACTGAACGCCCGGGGATGTAGGTCTGTCAGGCAGAAGCGTCTGGAGCACTTCCTAAAAATCTTGACCTGTTGCTGTCACTAGGGAAGGCTAATTAAAGGAAATCAAAGACCAGTAGCCAAGAGATTCCAATGTGCTAGAAAAACAAAGGCAGCCACCATGCAAACTGCTAAGTCAGCTCTCTGCTCTAACCCTATCCGGCTCCCCTCCCACCCACCCAAACACTCATTCTTTTCTTCACCCTGTTTTCTCTTACCAACACCTGTTTGTCTTTGTTCCCCTTAAGGGAGAACAGGCCCGGCCAGGCAGCTCACTGCTGCAGTTCAGAGCAAGGACAGGGAGATGCAAATTAAAAGGAAAAAACTCCTCGATTCCTCCATCAGAATGACTAAAACTAAAAAGACTGACCTAGGCCAATGTTGGCAAGGGTGTGGATCAACTAGAACTCTCCTCTTCTGGTGGGAATGCAAAAAGATGCAGTACAGCACTTATTATAACCCTAAATATCCACTTTGCCATATGAGCCAGGCATCCACTCCTAGATGCTGTCTTTTTTTTTTTTTTTTTTTTTTTTAAGATTTTATTTACTTGGGGTGCCTGGGTGGCTCAGTGGGTTAAAGCCTCTGCCTTCGGTTCAGGTCATGATCCCAGGGTCCTGGGATCAAGTCCCACATCGGGCTCTCTGCTCAGCTGGGAGCCTGCTTCCTCCTCTCTCTCTGCCTGCCTCTCTGCCTACTTGTGATCTCTGTCAAATAAATAAATAAATCTTTAAAAATAAATAAATAAATAAATAAAATCTTTTAAAAAAAGATTTTATTTATTTATTGAGAGAGAGAAAGAGAGAGAGAGAGGGCCCGTGTGAACAGGGGGAGGGGCAGAGGGAGAGAGAGAATCTCAAGCAGACTCTGTGCTGAGCTCGGAGCCCAACTCGGGGCTCACCCATCACAGGGCTCAATCTCAGCACCCTGAGATCATGACCCAAGTCAGTCACTTAACTGATGGAGCCAGCCAGGAGCCCCCAGGTACTTTCAGAAGCGAAATTAAAACCTGCATCTACTCAAACACCTGCACGTGAAAGTTCAGAGGAGCAGTGTTCACATAAGCCAGAAAGTAGAAACCACCCCATAGTCCATCAACAGATAAATGGATCAGCAAAATGTGTTCTGTCCACATGACAGAGTATTATTTGGCCATGAAAAAGGGGGATGAAGTACTGATAGATGTTATAACATGGATCAACCTTGAAAACAAAATGCCAAGTGAAAGAAGGGAGTGAGAGAAGACCACATGCTGTTATGATTTCATTTATATGAAATGTCCAGAATAGGCAAATCTACAGAGACAGAAAGTGGATCAGTGGTTGCCAGGGGCTAGACGGAGGACAAGAAGAGGAACGACCGCTCATGAGGAGAGCATTTGTTTTTCGGGTACTGAAGATGTTCTAAAATTGACTGGTGATGGTCATACAGCTCTGCAACTATGGTAGGAAAAAAAATAATCGCACACTTCAAAAAGGCACATTGCCTGGTGTGAGAATTAGATCTCCTTAAAGCTGTCTCAGGCGCTGATACATACACAAGACGATGAGGGCATGGCTTAGGCCCACAGCAAGGACTCACACTGTGTGGGGAGTCCCATAATTAGACCTGCAGATTGGATCCAGCTGCGGGATCTTGTTTGCCTGGCCGCGTTGAAAACCTCATTGGATCTCTTTGCCTGAAGGCTGGGCTTGTGCTCACTAGTCCTCTGTTAGGCACACAGGATTTAGCAATTACACAATTCGTCCATCCCTGCACCAGGGCGGGAGGCCCTTGGGTACCCAGGGCGGCAGGAACGTGACCCTGACCTCGACTGAGCTCCTCTAGAAGCCACTGTACCTCGCTCCCTCACTAGTGTTACATCACGGGATGCCAGAATGCTAGCAAATAGAGCTGCTGCATTCATGAAGTGGCAGACCCTGGGACAGGTCCCCACTGTCAGCCTGAGATGGGTCTGGTGTGCCATTGCTCCCTCTTTTGCACAATACAATAGTAAAAAGCATTCATGAAGTGCTTAACTGTATGAGGGCACAAGTATAAATCTTTAGTATGTAACATCTTTCATCGTGACCCTAAAGGGGGCATCACCCCCCCCCGCCGTGGAGCCACTGGTGATTGTACACCTGGCTCAAGGCCACGCGGTGGTAAGTGGCGGAGTATGGAAGGGAACCCCAGTGGGTCAGGCCCCAGGACCCAGGCCCACAGGCTCCAGGACCCAGGCCCCAGGCCTCCTTGCAGTTATAGTGGCAGAGCCGGAAGGGGCCCGAGATGTTACCTGCTCCCACTGCATCTGCATTAGGAGAAGGCAGAGGGTGGGGGTGACCCAGGGCTTGCCCAAGGATCAGACGCAGCCAGAGCCAAGCTATTCAGCCCTGAGACACTGGGGCCAGCCGCACTGGCTGCAGATCAGGGGCACAAAGGGCAGGGTATTTACCCTGTGACAGGCAGGAAGAAGGGCAGAGAAACACCACAGGCATTTCTGTCCTGAAGAGTTAGATGGAGGAAATTAGCCGGTAGATGGTGGCTTCACATTGATGGAGAGGATGTGAGGAAGGGAGGGTGAATGGAGGGAGGGAGGGAGGGAGTCTTCTCAGCTCAGTGAATACTGAGAAGATATATGGTTTTATTTCTTGGTTGGTTGGTTGGTTGGTTTTCAGGGTCATCAGTAATGGACAAAGCATAGGTTCAGTTGCCTGGTCGAAGTAATCCCTGAACTTTCTTACTGAAGAAAACCCTGGCAGACAGGCATTTAGCTCCAGGAGATCCTGCCCTGCCCAGTTCTTCTTGGACTTCCCACTGGGTCTTCCGCTCTACACCCATTTAACAGAGACTCAAGATCAAAATCTTGATTTTGAAAGGTTTATCCAGTTAAGAGGTATTGGGCTCACTCTTTCTTTTCTTCTTTCTTTTTTTTTTTTTAGATTTTATTTTTTTATTTGACAAAGAGAGAGTGAGCAAAAAGAGAGAATACAAGCAGGGGTAGAGGGAAAGGGAGAAGCAGACTCCCCACTGAGCAGGGAGCCAAAGGTGGGGCTCGATACCAGGACCCCGGGATCATGGCCTGAGCTGAAAGCAGATGCTTAACCAACTGAGCCACCCAGGTGCCTCAATGCGGTTCATTTTCTTATATACAACTCATTTTAACTGTCAGGTAGGAAGCCCAGAAAATAAGTTCATGTCATTGCCAGCTAGTAGAGTAAGGATGGCTGGCATTGTTGAGTGCCCCCCACCTGCCAGGTGCTGAGCGAGGCTCTGTGCACATTATCCTCAAACCTCTCCATGTCCTTTCGAGGTAAGCTCTGCTTCCCCCATCTTACAGGAGAGCAACCTGCAGCTTAGGGGCCCATGAGTGCCAGCTCTGGAATTCTCCAGGCTCTGAGAGTAGATGCTTTTTCTCTTTATCTCTTTTGGCCTTTGTTGATGCCCGGCGATAGGGCTTTCTACAACTGGGCCAACTTTCCCTGTCTGACTGGTTAACAAACATTCCATGTGGACTTATCAACCACTTACGCCAGTGGGTTTTATGGGAAGTTCTCGTTCATTTCATCTGTAGCAGGGTCTAAACACAAAACAAACAGGAAACTGTGTTCATTTAAAAAAAATATGAATTCAATTGTATCAATCAAAAGAAGTTTGTAGAATTGTTTTAAAAATGCGTTTACAAATTCCTTTCTCCTCTGTACTTGATTAGTGCAAATGACATACTCTGTTCTGGTATCAGGGCTGGGACAGTTGTCTCCCAGCTGCTGTCTCTGCTTGCTGGCCATCCCACTGCTCCATGGTGTCTCTCTGGACAGGGTGGAGGCTGTGTGCAGGCACGGTGGGCAGGGACGAGGGGGACCCAAGCCACTGGGCTTTGTCAGGCATGCTTGGGAAGTAGTAGTCAATGCAAGGTCTGCTCTGAGAAGTGCCGTGAGAAGGGCTTCAATAGAAAGTTGCAAGCATGTAGAGAAGGGACAGGGCCTTTCTGTCTCACGGAAACTGCAAGGCCGGAAGATGGGTAGGAACTAGACAGGAGGACACTGTGAGGGAGGACACCACTGGCCGAGGGCCCAACTTCTTTCTCCCCACCACTTCGGCTACCATGGATGGCCACATGCCAGGCTCTGCACCAGACATTATCCACATTCGGTCGCTGGATCCTCAGAGCAACCCACCGAGGCAGCTACTGCTCCCACCCCCTCCTTTCCAATGAGCGAACTGAAGCTCCAAGGGGTTAAGCCACTTGCGGAAGGTCACAGGTAAGTTCCAGAAGCAGGCTCTGCATCCAGGTCTATTTGAAGCCAGAGCCACTACTCTTAGATTGATTTACCATTTTCAAAGAACTTTCAAATTCGTTATCCCATCTGATCTTCCTGTACCCGGAGTTTCTCTATGTCTCACCAGCCTGTTGGCACAAATGAGTCACCCTACCCGTAACAGTGTGAATTTTACTTGCTTGGCCTCTCCCCCTCCCCTTGCTCACCCGGGTTCTCCGGCCACCTGCAGAGCCTCACCAACCTCTGGTGAGAGTCCCCAGGGGGTGTCTTCAGTCACGTTTTCCTCCATGACTCCCCTTGTTCAAGTTTACTGCCCAATAAGGTTGTGGAAGTTCCCAAGCCCTCTGCCCAAATGTGTCCCTTTTGAGAATCCTTCTCCAATGACCTGAGCCTCAGGACCTTGCACCTGGTGTATAACCTCAGCTACCCCCAGCCTCCCCCCAACCCCACCCGCATCAGCCTCAGTTTCTTATCTGGGAAAGCAGAGAGGTTAGTGCAGTTCCACACATGTTCTCTGAGCAGGGGCTCAATGTAATGGTGAACCATGGAACCAAAGGAAGGGGGTGAATCAGGCCAGGCCCTTGATAAGACACACACATAAGCAATTATACCCCCAAGCCCCATGTGCAAGGGTGGGGGGTGGGGGTAAAGGCCACAAGGGAATCGGACTGCTGTGGAAAGGGCTGTTGCTGGCTGGGAAAAGGCCCATATGGTGGCCATTCATCAAGGCCTTAACATACACCAGATCCTGGGCTCAGAGCTTTACCCTCGTTAACCCATTTCATCCTCCCTCATAGCCATTTGGGGTAATGACCAGAACTACCCCCAGGTTAGAGAGGAAACTGAGGCGCAGAGAGGTGAAGTCTTTCACCCAAGGTAACACAGCTAGTAAGTGGTGACAGAATGAGGTCTACCAGCCCTGGGCTTTTAATTGCTATCTTCATAGGCGTGGGGCCAGCGAACTTGGCTTCGTAAACTGAGCTCAGTCCAGACACCGCTGGGTTCCATCCTTCCTACGGTATGATTCTTGGGCTAGAATGGCACATTGTTTCCCCATCTGCACTGGCATCTGGAAGGAGAATTCCTGGAGCTCAAGTAAAACCAGGGGGATCATCTCCTAAATCACCGGATAAAACTCAAGTGGACGGTCAGGGCTGTTCAAGTTGAAAATTTTCCTCCTGTGCAATTTTCAGAAAACTTGGGAGCCCTGTATCCTTGTTTCGGTGAGATCTGAGCCTGTGCTAGTATTTGGCTGATCACACTAAGAATCATGACCATGAATCTCAGGGAGCACTGGCAAGCACTTCACATGCGCTGCCTCATTTCACCCTCATGGCAACATGGGGCAGACAACTGCTCTCGGTTTTACAGAGAAGAGAACCAAGGCGAGGAAGAGAACCAAGAGAGGAAGTGTCTTTCTGGACATGACCCAAGTCATCAGTGTCCAGCCCTTGAAGCCAGCCCTAAAACCTGCCTACTAACCAGGACATGTGAGCATTTTCCTATTTCACTTCTTACAGTGGTTCTCAACCGGGGCTGCACATTCGAAATACCTGGGATACTTTTTAGTAGACTGTGGCTAGGCCCATCCCAGACCAATCAAATCAGTCTCTGGGAATGGACATGGGTTGAAAACTTGGCTCTAGGACATGCCTGATGTTCTCCCAAGAGCCTCAGCCTGACCTGGAACTTCAGAGAGAATTGGATGGTGGGAGGGGGAGGAGTGAAGGTTAGCAGATTCTTTTTCCTCTCAGCTTCCTTTAGATCTCCTCCTTTTCCAGCCCACCCAGGGACTGGCCTCCAGTCTCTCTCTTGATTTGAAATCATTTGGCATTTGGGATAAGATTTCTATGTGGCCCCTACTGCACACAGTGCCTCATAAGCCTGGCATGTAATAGGTGCTCAGTAACCACGGAGTGAACAGATCATGAAGAGAGCCCTCCGGCTGTTCCTTGCAGGCAGATGAAGTTGCATGGATCTGTTCTGTGGGAGTTCAAAGAACAGACACCATGGGAAGAAGACATGCCTGCCCCAGCAGGTAGCACATGAGGGTGCCCCTTATACCACCTCTTTCCCAGCAATATGTATTCACTTAAAAAAAGAAATCCTTTCTAATTTAATGGGTAGAAAACAATCTCGGTTTTGGTTTGAATTTACATTTCTTTGAATACTGGTGAGGATGAACATTTTTTTCATGTGCTTATTAGTCATTTGTATTACTTCTTCTGTGAATTGTCTGTTCCCAATTTACTAATTTACAACGAGAAATGTAACTGCCAAGGGGACTGGATACACGTGTCCTCTAGCCAACACACCAGCTCCCTGTAGGCACACTCCTCCGGATGCCAAATCCTAATCAGAAGATGCTTGGTGAGCACAGAATGAGAAAAGGGAGGGGTTGGTTATGGGATTCCAGGACTTCAGGCATCAAGGCAAGCTAGACCTACCGCTGGGGTCCCCAGAATCCTTGACCATGGCATCCTCCCTCTTTCTCATCCTGCTACCTCCCTGGCTGCCCAGCTCTTCCGCAGATGGACATTTCTTTCTTTAATGACAATTACTACATTCATTTAGGGCTTCCTCTGGCCTAGGATCCCTCCTTGGACGTATGCTTAAACTTTCAAGGCAATCTTCATCCCTAATCCCTTTCCTCCTCGGCCTTCCCATTTCCTGGGGACTTACAAACTGTAGCAGATGGCTTCTAGGGTGTCTGCCCCCACCTTTGTTGCCTTGGAATTGTCCCCCTTCTATAAGTGAAAGCAGCTTCAGGGGGTCTGCACCTTCCACATGTGGAGCATTTCCATACTTGCTCTTTTAAGTCCTTCCTTAGACTCTCCTGGGGGTCTCTGACTTCCCCAGGGTTAAGACCCATTGCTATTGAGGACTCAGAAGTGGAAGGGAAGGTGCCAATAGCATTGCCCGAAGAATAAGAACTCGGGGAACTAGAAAGAGGGGCACCAGCTGGGTGTGTGGTCTAGAGAGTGCCTGGAGCAGGAAAACAGGTGAGATGTTGTTTAAGAGCAGAAGGAGACAGAGGATTTTTAGGTGGGCAAGTCCTGGGTTTCTCTGACCTCAAAGGCGCAACAGTCCCCTACCTGGTGGTCCTCAGCCCTTTTTACTCTCCTCTACCCCAGGCCTCCCGAGTGATCCCCCTAAAACAAATCCCCTCCTTTACCCCTTTCTGTGTGTCCACCACACGTGGGATAAATTCCAAATTCCTGCGGATGGTGTTCAAAGTCCGTCACAGCCTGAACCCAACTTTCCCTTCCAGGCTTGCTGCTTTCCCCCAGCAGACTATGGATGGTTCCTGCATAGGCCACATTTGTTCATACCTCCAGACCTTTGCTTGGGCAAGGCCTTCTGCCTGGGATGCCCTCCCCGACTTGGCTAGCTCCTCTTTATTTTTTAAGACACAGCACAAATGTCCCCTCTTCCCTAGAGTCTTTTCCTTAATTGTGGCATTTACCACCTCTGTGAGAGTGTAACTTTTCCAAGCATCCTCTCTTGCTAGACTATGAGGATCCTGCCGTCAAATATCATGTTTGGTTTATGTGGGTGTCCAACCTCGTGCACAGTGCCCCGTGTATAGTGCTGAATAAATGAGAAGGTCTCTGTTGTAGACCCATTTGTGCTCTGTTGTAGACCCATTTGTGCTCTGTTGTAGACCATGCAGAGAGAAGCAGGAGGTCCCAGCTCAGGTTCCTACCTTGCAGGGTCTTGGGCAAATTCCTTCTTCTCTCTAGTCCTCACTCTCCTTCTCTGCGTAAGGAGAGCACTGGAACTTGACTATCTATCTACAAGTTTTTTTTATTAAGACTACCTCTGTACATGCCCTATTCTAGAAATAAATATAATTATATAATGTATGTAATATATACATTGTATAATATACATTGTATATATCATATGCAATAGAATATATATAATGTATATAAATATTTGTGGTTGAATGAAAATATAAAAACAAAGTCCTTAAAGTCATGTGCAGTCTAGTTCTGGAACCAAGGAAGGCAGGAGTAAGGCCTCTCGGGGGAGGGACTTTTAACTTTGGGGGCACATTGTATTTCATTATAAGAAACATACTGCCTTGGCCCCAAAGACGTGATGTGGTTAAGTGAAATAAACATGGATGTGAGAGTCTGGCCAAGCACAGCTAAATCTCAGCTCTGCACTCCTCCAGCTGTGTGACCTTTCACAAATCACTTCACCTCTCTGAGCTTTGAAAGTTGGAGATTATCCAGCTATCCCAGAGGGTTGCTGTGAGGACTCAGTTGGACATAGGACCCCATGAATACTAGAGGCCCTTTCCTTTTACTCCCAAGGAATGTAAGCTACAAGGAAAGGGAGCTTAGACAAGAGACTCAATCCTTCTTACCCTCAGTTTCCTCATCTGCCAACTAAGGGCTGCTGGGAGGGCTGATGTGAGGTGAAGTCAGACTGTCGTGCAGACAACTGGGCTGAAGATGTTCGATGAATGTTAGCTTCCCTCCAAGCCTGGCAGTGGGGCGGAAACCCCAGCCCCATCTTCTTGGGCAAAAAGCTTGAAAAAAGGGACCAGAGCTCTGGAGACAGCTGAGAAGGAAGCACAGTCAAGAAAAAGATTCACAGGAAGGCTGTGGAACACGTGACGATTTGCCTTCTCCCATCAGAAAGTGCTCTTAAACAAACAGCAAGTTTCCTCCATTAATAAGGCCTGTGGAATGCAGATGAGATTTTTTTCCTCCTCCGTTTTTGCTGATTAAGTTCCCCCAAAACCCCCTTAAGAATTTTAATAAGAAATGCAAAAATCAACAAAAGTCCTGCAAACCCTTTCCTGTTATTAAATAAAGGGAAAGTAAATATTGCAAATTGGACATATTTCATAAGAGGATGTTTTGTTTGGGCAAAAAAAAAAAAGAGAAAGAAAAGAAAAAGCTATCTGCTTTCTGGCAGCAAATACATGTCTTTGCTGAATTTTGGTTTCAAATTTGATGACTGGGGCATTATTCCTGGTTTGCCTGGAATTTAGGCCTTTTGACATCTGAGGCTGACATACCCAGGAGAGTATGAAAGCCAGGTTTGGGCCGTGGTGGACCTCTTCTCCCCTGTCTCCTGTGAGCAGAGTAGAGAGCTTTTCAGCCACCAGCAACAAAGGAAATTATGAGCCTGAGCTCAGAGGTGGGCACCTGTAAGGGGTCACACACAAGACAACAGCAACTTGGAAGAAAGAAGAATTTTATGAGAAAGAAGAAAACCACCAAATGTTCTCTGTACTTCCTTTTTAGAATAAGAAACCTTTTATGAGACCATAAAACATTGTCTCCATACAGCACAGTAGCCCTGCAGTCAGGTAGACCTGGACTTAAATCCTACCTTTGTCACTTCTTAGCTGGGTTACCTTGGATAAATTACTTAACCTCTCTGACTCACTTTCCTCATCTTCAAAAGGAGAGAATAGAGGGTGCCTGGGTGGCTCAATCCGTTAAGCGTCTGCCTTCGGCTCGGGTCATGATCCCAGAGTCTTGGGATTGATCCCCACATTGGGCTCCCTTCTCAGCGGGGAGCCTGCTTTTCTCTCTGCTTGCCCCTCCCCCTGCTTGTGCTCTCTCTCCTTCTCTCTCTCTTTCTCTCTCTCTGACAAACAAATAAAATCTTTTAAAACAAAACAAAAAGGGGAGAGTAGAAGTGTTCACTAAGAGGCATGTTAAGAGGAATAAATGAGTGGGGAAATGAGCAATACAAGGAGAGTGCTGTATACCATTATTTTGTGTCATATGCAAATGTAAAGGAAGGGGGAAAAGAATTCTGTTTGTTTGCTAGTGATAGCTAGCAAAGAACATTAGCACTCGTAATTCTACATGCCTGTCACGCCAGCCCCAGCAGATGGACAAAGTGAACATTACCCTTCATTTGTGGTTGGAGCACCTGGTGCAGCAAAGGGGGTGTGACCCCGTCAAGGACACACATTAAGAAATGGTCTGTAACCTTGAGGTCACAGAAAGTAACCAATGGAAAGGGAAGGAGGGAGAGAAGCCAGAGGGTGTGGACATTTCCAGCCAAGGCCCCTGCACTCCCTCCTGCTCTCCTCTGTCCTCCTTGTGTGGTTTCCACCGCCTCACGTAGCACTAGCTTCTCCCTGACAGGGACAGCAGTCACGGCGCGGGGCCACGTGTAAGAGGCAGGGATGGGCTCTTATGCTGACAATGCTGGTGCCCTGGACCCCACCAGTCACAAGCTCATCATAGAGCCCAGGCCTGTTATCCTAGCTTCAAAACCTATCTGCCACTTCCTCTGATCCCCTTCTCCCAGGTTCCTCTCAGACCCAGAGTACTGGCAACTGTCATCATCAAATTGTTGATGATAAATGGGAAAATTATTTTGGTTTCATGGTTTTTCTATCTTCATGTGTATTTGTTTACCTGAAGCGTCTTCCTGTGCAAAAATTAAAATCATTAAAGAAATACAACAAATAATTTAAAAATCACCTATATCCCCACCCCATATTTGCTTCTAGTTTTGTTTTTTTAAAGAAACAAAAAATAAAGCTAATGTCCCTTTATCTACTACCCAAGTCCCACTGGTAACTAATGAATTTGGTGCATATCCTCCCTGTTATTTTAAAGATTTGATTTATTTATTTGAGAGAGAGAGAGAACACAAGTGTGGGGAGGGTGAGGGGCAGAGGGAGAGCAAGAGGGCCAAGCAGACTTCCCTCTGAGCGTGGAACCCAACTCCTGGGACTCAGTCCCCAGACCCCAAGATCATGACCTGAGCCAAAGTCCAACCGAACCACCCAGGCACCCCTCCCTGTTATTTTAAAATAGTTCAGTGTACCTAGACATATATTCAGTATTTGATATTGTTTGGGGTGTGTTTTAATTTAAGTAAATGGTACCAGAGGATTCATATCATTCTGCATCTTGCCTTTTATCAAACATATTCTTGAAATCTGTCCATGTTGATATGTATATAAGAGCTCGTTCATTCCTTTGAACTGCTGCATAGTATTCTACCATATGAACTTTTTATACCACATTTTATATGTCCTTTGGTCTAGGGATGGTCATTTATTAGGGATGGTCAGGTTATTCCCCCTGCCTTTTTTTTTTTTTAATTGCAAACTATCATGCCTTGATTAAAAAAAAAAAAATCTCTATATGTGTCTCTTTGAACATCTGTGCCCCAGATTCTCTAAGGAATTTCCCCAGAAGTCTAATGTACTTCACTGCTAAGAACCGAACAGGAGGGGCCATACCTGGGATCCACTTCCCCCTATGGCACTTCCACCCTGTGTGACCTTGGACAAGTCACTTCTTTGAATCTGTTTCTTACCTATAAAATGGGTGTATGGTAATCCCTAACTCAGTGGGTTGTTGGGAGAGAATTAAGTGAGACTATCTCTAAAAAGCAGCTGAAATAGCGCAAACAGTAGGAGCCCCGTAGCTCTCATCGTTCTTGCTGCAGATTTCTCTAGCAACCAAAGAAGAATCAGAAGGCAATGCCCAACCCTCCTGCAAAACAATGCCTCAGAGGCCTGCCCAGCCCACCTTACCAAATGTCAACTCCATTCCAGGGCTTGGCCTGGTGTCAGCTCCCTCAGTAACTGAGCAAATGTACCTCTCAGCATCTCAGTTTTCCTCCTTGTAAAATGGCATAACACTCGCCTCAAAGGTGTGAAGCTTAAAGACTAGAAAATAAATGGAGGGCATTAGTTATACTGTGCTGGCCTCTGTTCATCCAGGACCTTTTCTCCTTCAATGATGTGAGATGACCCAAGGTCTCAACTCACTGACTGGACTGGCTGGACGTCAGAGCTGGACTGTCCCTGATTTGACTTCTGTTTCGCAACCGTTGCATTTTTACCTGACGGATGCTGCGGAGTCGACACGCGGAGGTTTTGCGGGGTCCCCGTTTTTTGTTTTTCTCCCTGCAAATTGGAGTCCAGGAAAGTCTGGGCGGTTGAAATTTGCTAAAATATCTCCATCTAGTGGGCTCGCTGAAATACTGCATAGTTCGGTGTTGTCTGAGAAAAACAATGGGGCGACAGCTGGGGCCGCCCTGCCCTGCTCAGAAACGCCGGTGGCTCCCCATTGTCTGCGGGGTAAAGTCCAAATGCCAAGCCTGGAATTCGAGCGCCGGCACAATCGGGCCCCGCCCTGCCTATCGGACCTTATCGTTGGAGGCGACCTCCTGCCCGGCCAGGCCCAGCTCCTCCCAGCCAGAACCTCAAAACCCACACCTGCCTGGTACACGCGCCTGCCCTGTGCCCCAGCCCACTCTCGCCCTCCTCCTCGCCACTCTCTCGAAGCTCAACCTCCTTCCAGGCTCAGCCCAAAGGCCCCCTCTTCCCGGAAGACCCACGGACCCTTTAACCCATCTTGACCTGACACCAACACACTTGCTGTTAGTTATTTTTGTATTTCCATATTTAAAGCTGTGTTTTGTCAGTGCACTGCCCTCCCTTGTCTAATATGATTGATTTCAATGATTGCACGCCCTTCAGTCCCGTGGATCTGGATCCATATCTGGCCTCCACTGCTTCCCAGCTCTGAGAAGTTGGAAGAGAGGGAACCTCAAACGGTGAAATAGAGTTGAGAGCATCTACCTCACAGGGCTGTGGTGAGAATTAAATAAAACTGGATGCAAAATGGCCTGCACATATAAACACCAAATAACTCATCTTTAGATTGCTCCGACTTACATATAGGACACCTAATTGAACTTGAATTTCAGATAAGTGATTTTATATCCCAAATATCCCAAATATTACATGGGGATTCTGCATAACATTGCACAGATAATGATGTTAAGGATTATTGTTCATTTTTTTTAGATGTGCTAAAGACATTGGGGATATATAGATAGACAGATACACAAATTGGCAGATTCTGCATTTGCAATCGCTCCTACTGGCTAACATTTATTGGTCTTGCCAAAATCAATATTCACAGCACTTAGTCATTCGCAGACATGCATAGAGTGGAGAAAAATTCAAGTCCCCCAGTATGCAAGTTCCCAGCTGAAGTCAACAGTTGACACTTCCTATTCCAGCTCTCATACAAGGTTGCTTTTGGCAATTTCCTTAGTACCACATTTTCCTCATTTCTGTGCTTTCTGTTGATTTTACTGCTTAAAATGGACACCAAGCAGAGTGCTGAAGTGTTGCCTAGTGTTCCTAAGCCAGGAAGGCTGTGATATGACTTACAGAGAAAATAGCTGTGTTAGATAAGCTTCGTTCAGGCATGAGTTACAGTGCTGTTGGCCGTGAGTCCAATGTTAATGAATCAACAGTAGATATTAAATACAATGTCTTTTAACAGAAAGTAAGGTTATGTACTGATCAGTTGATAAAAATATTGTGGCCAGACTCTGGCAGGAAACTAACCCTGTATTTCCCCATGAGTAATGGTTCAGTATTCACTGATTCGGTGTTCATGGTGACGCTATAGAACTACTGTGAATCAGGAGAATCAACTACGTATCATATTATATACCATGTATATATAAACATCAACAATGAACATGACAATATATAATATGCAATAAAATTTAAATATTTATCTATTAGAGAGACATTGAAATATTATAAGTGAAATTAAATGATGTCTAGGATTGCTTTAAAATATTACAGAAGTAGGATAAAGATGTGTGTTTGTGTGTATATATATATATATATATATATATATGGAGAGTATAAGATAGACAAATTAGCAAAGGTTGAAGATTGTGGAAGTGATGATTTATTAGAATATTCTCTCTACTTCTGTGTTTGAAAATGACCATAACAAAAAGTTTTAAAAAACAGATTAAGGAGAAAATCTTGGGGGAAGAATATCTAATCCGGTATCTTTCACTCTGGACCCTCTGTTGGGACAGGGCTCCCGATGATGCCACCTGAGATGTCTGTGTGGATGAATCCCAAGCCCTTGAATGCAGAGTACCAGGCTGAGATGTTCAGGAGACCTGGCTGTAGTCTCGGCCCCACCTCAGACTTACTCTGCTACATCTGGCAACTCACAATGCCTCTGAGCCTATTTTTCTTATCTGTTAAATAAGGAAATTGAATTGGACAAACTCTGGGTTGCCCTTCATTGTTAAAACGCTCCCATTCTAAAACCAGTATTTCCTAAATTGGCATGTTCTGGTATAACATTACAGCCTCCTGCCGGCTCTCTCTTCCCTGCCTCCGTTCATCCTGATACACTATTCTGTGAACCTTGCTGAAGTTCTGTTTTTTGCAACATTCTAACCAGGAAGCTATTCTAGTTTTGATTTATCTAAATCAAAGTCTGAACTCAAAGCCGACCAGTTAAGGCCCGTGCAGGTGGACCATCCACGGAAGCCCTCTGGTTAAGAAGGACCCTGAAACAGGGACAACATGGGGTGCACCAGACGACTGCAGAAACACAGAGGAAAGTCACCCAAGCTGGCCTAGGGAGGCAAGAGGAAGTAAGCTGGAGGAAGAGATACATGACCTGAGGCTCAAGGAGGGGCCAGGAATTACAGCTGCAAACAGAGGGGAGAAGGATATTCCAGGCCAAGGCTAACGTGTGTGAAGTCCTGGAGACGGGAGAAATTTGGAAAAGTCTTGGATTTCAAAGACCATCACACGAGCCCCATGAATCTCTCTGGCATTATTTGCCACCATTCCCTGTCACCCACCTTCCCCACCTGCCCGGCATGAGTGGTATGTGTGCTGGGGACCCTGGGATTCATATTTTGAAAACTATATTTGGGACTCCCCACTAGACCTCCTTTAAAATAACCACGTCAGGATTAACTTTTACACTTCCCCCACGCCTTTTTATTTTGCTCATCCTGCGTAATTCTAACGGCCCACTTTTCAGTAGAGGAAACTGAGGCTCAGTCAGGTTAAGTCACACAAGACCACCCAGCCAGTGAGGGGGGCGACAGGGATTCAGATGCAGCTCTGACTCCTAGCGATTTTGTCCTTCACACTGCACAGGGTAGCCAGTGCACACAGTGACTTTTAGTCAGGTGTCTGCGAGAGGGTGCTTCCTTACAGGTTCCCGGCATGCTGCAGCTTATACATCTACACTGAGAAATCTGAGGACAGCGTCAGGGCTATGCTTACAGACCCTTTTTGTTTTGTTTTGTTTTGTTTTGTTTTGTTTTGTTTTTCCAGGGCTAGGTCGTACAATAAAATCTGGTGGCCTCAACTATCCCACTCCACCACCACCACTCCCCCCCCCCCCCGCCCCGGGACAAACTCTAAATCTTCAAGCCTGGGTTAGAGTCTCTTTTCCACTACCTCCTAGCTATGTGACATAGGACAAGTAACTTGGGATCTCATATGTAAAACGAATCTTGCGAGACTGCTGTGAGGATTAAACAAAAGTGGCATCTATGCAGGAGGCTGTCCATACAACCCCAAGAAGGGCAGGTAGGACAGCTCGCTTACACCTGCCCAAGGGTCAGGAGTAGGCGCGGCTTCTGCGCACGCGCTCTCCGCAAAGACCCGGCAGGCATGCCCGAGGACTCTGCGGCTGCGCATTCGCCCGGCTTTGCGGCCGCACTGCTTGACGGCGGCGGTGACTGCCCTCCCGCCGGCGTTACCGGGGTAACAACGAGCGCGTGGGGCTAAGGAAGGTAAGGCGCCGGGGCTAGCCGCTGGCGGCGTCCCGTGGCGCTGAGCGCGGTGGCCAGGTCTCGCGGTGTGAGAGGCGACGGCGCCTTCTCTGAAAGCTCTCAGGAGCGGGAACGGAAAGGGCGTAGAGACTCCCCGGGTTGCACAGGCGCCCCAGAGTAGGCCGGGCAGGGGAGCCAGGCTTCCTGGTTCCACCGGAATTAGCCCCTCTCCGGTTCTTCGAGCACCTGTAGCCCTTTGCACTTCTCTTCGTTCTTTCCCAAGAACAGGACGCCGCGTTCAGTGCTGGGGGCTGGGGACGTAGAGGTGTATTGGACACCCGTCTCTGCCCGAGGGGATCCTCAGCCGCCAGTGCGGTTGTTGGGGGGCGGGGGGCGCTCAAGGAAATCCGCAGAGGGATGAAGTAAAACAGGGAGTTATGAATTTCGTGGGCCCTTAATACCTTCTGGCTTGTGTGCAGTCACTTATTGCAGTTGCAGTCCCCGTCTGGCTAGCATCTTGCACATGACAGGCCCAGTACGAGGCTCCTTCGCCTTCACACAGTTAACCCACTTAATCCCCACATCAACCTTCAAAGGGTTCTCGTTTGTTTATGTGGCTTAGTCTCAGGTTCTGACTTGAAAGCTCCCCAGGGCCTGGATTGTTGGCCTTGTCCCTTTCATCCTTGCCTCCCTTAGCCCAGGAGGTACACCGTTGGAGCTTCAAACATTTTTTAATTGGGAGAAGGTGAGCTTTACTGGGTGGGAGGTTTTTTAACCAGGTTTATTTGGCAGGGTGTTTCCAGAGGATTGAAAAATTAAATGGAGCTACCTCCCCCGTTTTTGTTTTGCTTGTTTTGTTTGGAATAAACATTTACTGAATACCTAAACAGTGTTAGCTTGTCTGCTCAAGGGAAGAGTAAGGAGCAAGCCCTGCTTTTGATAGTAAAGTAAATGCACTTAATGCTTCTTGTGTCTGGAGTCAAGTATGCCCTGGTTTGGGAAAGGAGAAACAACAATCCCTTACAGGTGCATAGCACTCAGCCCCCTCTGAGTCCCTTTCCTGCTCTGAACAATGGGAGTAGTAACAGTACTTACTTAGGAAGCTGTTGGCTATCCTGTTACCAGTAGCTGGCAACTTTGGCTACTGCTGAAATCATCTGGGTCCCACCCCAAAATTTCTGATGTAATTGCAGTTAAGCTCTGAGCTTTAGATGTTTTAAGATTTCTCCAGGTGATTCTACGGGCACCCAAGCTTGAGAGCCACTATTGTATACCACCCGGAGTTAATTAATCTCTTTTCAGTTCTCATTCCCTGCTTAAGCCTCTGCACTGACTCCAAGTCTAAACCAGCCTTCACCTTCCAAACCCCTTGACAACTGGCCCAGTCATTCCTATACATACGTGTGTGGTTCAGACATGGGTCTCTTTAAGGCCAGTCTTCTAACAATGCTATGTCTCTGTGCATTGGGGCTTTGGGCAAATGATTGGCCCTCTCTAAGCCTCAGTTTCCTTGTCTGTGAAAGAGGATACTAATACCCATGTGTGTAGCATATGGCACAGTCCATGCCTGGCGTGTCGTACCTACTGATAATTACCTCTTCTAATTTTATTCACATGCCACATCTTACATTATGCTGTTCTCCTCTCATGGCACTAAAGAAACATATCTTAAATGCCTAATGCAGATAATGGAAAATAGTGAATTCAGTCCTTTCTCCCCTGTTTTGCCTTTCAAATTCAACACAAGACAATTCCTTCACAAAACCATGAAACTAGAGATCATTTGGTTTGTCCTATTGAATTTTTTAAGTAGCAGTTTTATTGAGAGACCATTCACATACCGTAAAACTCACCCTTGTAAAATATACAATTTGGTGATTTTAGTATATTCACAGTTGGGCAGCCATCACCACCACCGCAATCCAGTTTTAAAACATCTTCATCACCCTCAAAAATAAATCTGTACCTATTAGCAGATGTTCTTCATTTCTCCCTTCCCTCAGCACCTGGTGATCACTAATCTACTTGTGTCTCTATGGATTTGCTATTGCGGACATTTCATATTAATGGTCTTATATGTGGTCTTTGTGACTACTTTCACTTAGGGTAATGCTTTCAAGCTTCATACACACTGTAGCATGTATCAGCACTTTGTTCCTTCATTATTGGTAATCCATTATATATGGATACACCACATTTCATTGATCCATTCATCTGTTGAGGGACATTTGGGTTGTTACCACTTTTTTTGTTGTTGGGTTTTTTTGGCTATTATGAATCACTAAACATTCTGGTATGGATTTTTGCATGAACATGTTTTTAGTTTTCTTATATCTGCACCAAGGAGTGGAATTGCTGGATCATATGGTTATTCTGTGTTTAACCTTTGAGTGACTTCCAAACTGTTTTCCAGTCCTATTGAAGTTGAAGATGAAGAAACAGGGCTCAGAGAGCTTAAGTGGGTTGTGCAAGGTCACATGATAATGGCAGGTTTGCATATCTAGGAGTCCTATGATCCAGATTCTTGAAGCCTTTCCTGCCACATGGGCAGAGGTAACACCACCAGACTTTGAGGTTTTGTGGAAAACGGAACATTTTGTGGCAGGAACCTTTCTGTCACACACACTTGGGTTGGAATACAGAGTTCTTGCCATCAAGTGTCCTAGCTCATTCTTGCTTTTTTCTTAAAGAGTATATATTGGGGTGCCTGGGTGGCTCAGTGGGTTGGGCCTCTGCCTTCGGCTCAGGTCATGATCTCAGAGTCCTGGGATCAAGCCCCGCATCGGGCTCTCTGCTCAGCCTCTTTCTCTCTGCCTGCCTCTCTGCCTACCTGTGACCTCTGACTGTCGAATAAATATATATTAAAAAAAAATCTTGGAAAAAAAAAAAGGAGAATATAGCAGCAGTCTGAGGGAAAGTTCCAAACCAGGCAAATTACAACTTCATTGTCACTTGTTCGAGAGAATTTAATTGGAAGTTCTTGAAGTTAGCCATTTAACATTTCCTCTTTTTTTTTCTTCAAAAAATTCCAAATGTAGCATATACAAGTTAAATATTAACCAGAAGTTAAGTTTCAAAAGTGAAAAATCTCATAAAAGTCCAACTTGTTCCTGGAAATGCCTAGAAAGTTTCTCACTAGATTCAAACATCCTGCCTCAAAAAAGCTGACATAGCATTGTTTAAGTTTTAGGATAAATTGCTGTTTCTTCTTCTTTTTTTTTTTTTTTATTGCTGTTTCTTCTGAATACGAAGTGTGATCATCAGCTTGGATAGAGGGATAAGTCAGCAAGTGAAAATTTAGTTAAAATGCTCTTGGAAGAAAATCTCTTAATTGCCCATTAACATCCAACATACATGGTTTGTTATAAGGGCTTTTATAGCATGTGTATAATGTATATATGAGTCATGCTCAGTATGTAATTCCATTGAGGGATCTTATTTAAAAAATTACTCTAGTGTTTGCTGCTTAGCATACTTGGTTATTTCTATGAAGGTTCCAACTTGGTGATTCTTATTTTTCAGTTATCTTTGTAATTGGTTTTTCAATTTCTGTAACTCTTGCTTGTTCTGTATTTTCCTTTGTCCTCATCTAATTCCTCAATTTCTTTGAAAGGGCAGATAAAGGTATCATCACACACTGGACAAGGCATTCAATTTCTTTTTAATGGTCACAAACCCATAAAACCACTTACCTTCCACAGATTTGGCCACCATCACTGGCTGTTTCAGGCTTGGTTGCATCCGTTGTCCAATGGATCCTGGTATTAAGTGCAGGAGGCATTTTAATAAGCGGTCTTACTTTTTTCTCTTGGATCCATGTAGATGAAGCATGTGATAGAGCTCCACTCTATTTTCAAGCACTGGATCTGCTCTTCACTTAAATCAAACTGGGCCGGGACGAAGGGAGCAGCAGGTTCGAGTCTCCCCTCTCATTCCAGGGCATCTGTTGGGAGAGTGGAGTGCCTGGCCCAGATGCTTGCACTGTTTACATTTTCTCTTTTGCATGTGGTTGAATTTTCCTAAGTTAGATATATCTGCTGTGGCTCTTTTTCTTTATCACACGGTGCACTCAACTTCATTTCCTTCCTTTAGCCATTATGAAATTGTAGCCTGTTGTGTTACCTTCAATTTGCTTTCGTGTGTGTGATGTGCTTGTTTTGTCTCTTCAGATTGAGTATAAGGCCTGGAAGGGAGAGGTACTGACTTTGGCTTCCTTTACTTCCTCAGAGTGCTGAGTGCACACTGGCTCAGGACTGAGACAAGGACAGACAAGGACAGTCTTGTCTAAGTAATTCCATAATTCTCTGGAACCCTTTGGCTCCTAACCTTGAGAAATAGTGGGCCTTCAGACAAGGAGGGTGGGTGGGAGATGCTGCCTGTGCTCACAGCAGAGCCCTGTGAGAAGTGTAGGCTTTGAAATTCAACAGACCTGGGATCATCTGAACGGACCTTCTGTAAACCAGAGTTAGTAGTGCTCACCCCATAATTATAATTAAAGCAAATACATGTGTGAAGCTCATTATGTACCAGGTACTCTTCTAGGCCCTTTATGGGGTCTTAACTCTAAGATAGAGTCTGTTTTTCATCCTTATTTTGCAAATGAGGAAACCAAAGCACAGAGAGATTAAGCATCTTTTGCCCCAAATTACACAGGTAGGACTAGTAAAGCCAATTCAGTCCTGGCATTCTAGCTTTAGAGTTCGTGCTCTTTGCCACTCACATTTGGTGGTACATAACAAACCCTGAAATGATAACTGTTTCTGTCATTATTGTTGTAACTTATTAATTTACCTTATAAATTAGAAGATGATTGACCTAATGTTTAGAATGTATTTTAAGGTCATTTTATTTTGGAAAATAAAAATACTGACTAGATTTAATTCTTTGAGGACAGTGTCTTTTTTGGCTTTATCTTTATATCGCCAACACCTCTGATTATAATGAGGCCCTGGTAGGTACTCAGTAAATGTCTGAGCGAAAGAACAGGAATCCTGTTGTGCTTGCTATCAGTGGAGTTTTGCATGGCATTATGACTTTGGACATGCCACTAGGCCTCAGTCTTGTCCATGATAATTAGAAATATCATTACTGACTTCTTGAGCACAGTTTTGGGAATTGAGATATTTTAGGTGATCGGGATTTGTAGTGCTTGTACAAAATGTTCTCATTACTCCTTCTTTTAGTACACTGCTTCTAAATATTTTATTTTTCACATGGACCGCAAAGTTTTCTGAGCCTAGAGATAAATGCATCCCCATTTTTGGTCAACATAGTTACGGATTGGCTATCTGTTTCTTTCTCCTTATTATACTCTTTTAAAAACAGCTACCCTTGAGAAATGGCAGAAGCAGTTTTCCGTGCCCCAAAGCGGAAAAGAAGAGTGTATGAGAGTTACGAGTCTCCACTGCCCATTCCTTTTGGTCAGGACTGTGGGCCTAAGCAAGACTTCAAAGTGTTCACAGCAGAGCTGATAAACAACAATGTAATTGTGAGGAACGCAGAAGATATGGAGCAGCTCTATGCGAGAGTAAGTGCTAGAAGCTTTGACATGGCTGCTTTTGACAGCCCTGAGCCAGCTATCCTTTTTGCTTCCCCCACATTCACTCCCAAAAGCAAACCATAATTGACCCATATTCTTTCCTTGCCATTCAGTCCAATGTTGGAGAGAACTGTGCAATTTGAATCAGGTGCCCTGAAGCCATATGTTAATGAGGAAGACTACTCCCCCACTCTTGAACCCACATTGCAACAATATAGTAAGGTAGTGCATTGGCCTTTCTTGTCTTTCAGTTATAAAAGCCATGCATGTTCATAAAAATGTCAAGCAATTTACTGATGCAATTACTGTCAAGCAATTTACTGTCAAGCAGTTCATTACTGGAGGCTTTTTTTTTTTTTTTTAAGTAATCTCTACCCACAGCAGGGGGCTTGAACTCATAACCCTGAGCTCAAGAGTCACATGCTGTACCGAGGCAGCCAGGTGCCCCAACTTGGGAGCATTTTTAAATAGCTTTATTGAGGTATAATTTAGTGCCATAAAAATTCATTCACTGTAAATGTGTAATTCAATGATTGTAGCAAATTCATAGAGTTGTGCAATCACCATTACTGTCCAGTTTTGGAGCATTCCCATCACCACAAAAAGTTCCCTTGTACCATTGCACTTAATCCCTGCTCCCACTTCCAGCCCATGTCACCCACTGATCTACTTACTTCCTCTCTAAAATGGCTTTTCTAGACATTTTTATGTAAAATACATATGTTGTAACCACCTTCTCAAAGTGGGATACAGCAGGTGGCATTAATCCTTGTGAAATGGGGCTCTAGGCCAAGGCTCTGCCTCTGCCTGTCCCATTGCTTTAAGCTTACCAAACCCAGACTGAAATCATTAGGTATAAGACACATAAGGTGTACTGAAAACTTGCGAGAACTCTTCAAACAATCAGAGATAAATGCTAAGATCTTCATTAGTAATCATTAAGTAATCAGAAGGAAAATGTAAAGCTAAGAAAAATAGAATGCATCTCTTGTTAACTCAAATAGTTATTTTCCATCAGCTATAAAAATGGTAATAAACATGAACTAACTTTATTTTCTCTTTTCTGGAAGGGTTATTTTGGAAAAGGTATCCTGTCTAGAAGCCGTCCAAACTTCACAATTTCAGATCCTAAGCTCATTGCTAAGTGGAAAGGTAAACGTGTACTTCATTCAGTTCGTTTGGCAAATTATTTTTTTTCATCTTTGATCTTACACTTTAGATTACATAGGAAAATTCTCTGGAGAAGACATAACATGCACAGTGGCAATTTTACTGCTAAAACTAGTAACTATAATAATTCTGATCAAGGTGAACGGGTTCTGATGATTGGTGAAAATGAGTTTTATCTAATTTCTGGAGTTATCAAAAGTGTTATTCAGGTTTTTCTGTTGTTAAACATTGACTAGCAGGGTACTGTGCACTCGGAAGGTACTAGTAGTTTAAGTACCTCTTCAGCTGTATGCAAAATGAGTTTTATATTTTTTATTTCTAGGATTAGAATTTTAACAATAACCATAACATTAATGAATTTGTTAAAACATTAACTAATGTGTGTAGTTCTTACTTGCTTGACTCGCCTTCTTTTAACTTAAAAATCTTTTATCTTAGTGTGTTTGTCCAAGAATCTCATGGTGATTACATAACCAATGCCAGCAGATAAAACATAACTGGGATTTTTTTGTAAGAAAAAATACAAATTAAACCTGTACTAAGATACCATTTTAGCAATCAGATTGGCAAAAATCCAAAAGTTCGACCATATTCTTCTTGGGGGTCCCCAGAGAAACACTCTTCACGCATCGCTGGTGAGAATGCAGGTGGTACAACTGTCACGGAGGGGAATTTAGCAATGCTGGCAAAATTATTTATACATATGCCTCCCCCCAGCAATCTTCCTCTCCCCCTAATCCCTGGCCATTCTAATATGTTCACTGTGTCTCTGAGGTTGCCCATTCTAGATACTTCATTGTAACTGGAATCATACATTGTGAAGCCATGTTGTAGCATTATCAGAACTTATCCTGAATAGTATCCCATTGTATGGGTATTCCATGTTTTGTTTATCCACTCATCCAAACATGGGCATTTTGGGGTGTTCCCACATTGGGTCTGTTATGAATAGTGCTGCTGTGAATGTTCATATACACGTGTGTGTGTGTGAACATATATTTTCATTTCTCCTGGGTATATATCTAGGAGTGAACTTGCTGGCTCTTATGATAGTTCTGTTTTAATTTTTTAGCAAATGCCAAACAGTTTTCCACAATATCTGCCCCCTGTTATATTCCCACCAGCAGTACACAAAGTTTCTAATTCTTCCACTTGTTATCTTCTGGGTTTTGATTTTTTTTTTTTTGTCTGTTTTTTGTGATAGCCATCTTAGTGAGTGTGAAGTGATAAAATTTTTTAATGTTATTAAAGTCCATTTTATCTGTTTTTTTCTTTCATTACCTATGGTTTTGATGTCATATTAAGGAAACCATTGCCAAATCCAAGCTGATGCAGATTCTCCCCTGTGTTTTCTAATAAGAGTTTTATATTTTCAGCTCTTAAATTTAGGTCTCTGATCCACTTTGAGTTAATTTTTGTGTGTAATGTAAAGTAGGGGTCCAGCTTCGGTGTTTTGCCCATGGATATCTAGCATTTACTTTTAGCCCAGCAATTCCATTTCTAGGAATTTATCTGAAAGATAGACTGGCAAAAATATGAAAAGAAATTGCACGAGGCTATTCATTGCAAACTGTTTCTTATATTAAAGACTGGAAATGACCCAAATGTCCAGTATGAGGGGACTGGTCGATTACACTGTACTGCATTCATACAATGAAGTACCATGGAGCTGAGCTAAGAATGAGATCACTGGGATGTGTTCCTAAGCAAAGAAAGCACAGTAAGAGGGAGTCTGCGTAGTGTGCCATGGTTTATCTGAAGGTGGGGGGCTATAAATATATTTTTGAAATTTAAGGAAGGATAAATCATGGATTCTTTTTAATGCCTATGGTGGAGGGACGGGACAGGATGGAGAAAGGGGTGCGACTTTATAGATTTGACTTTGGAACCTTGTAAATGTGTTCCATGGTTACAAAACAAAGTTAAATTTTAAAAAGTAATTTTAAAAAAAGTGGAATCTATATATCAAGTTGGTGCTATAGTCATGGAGGAAAACTATTTTGAGTGACTGTAGAGCATGGTGACTTGAGGTTCAATCCTAATAGGTTAGACTTTGTGTCAGTTACCTCTTGGCACAGTGTTGTTTAACCAGTGGCTTTCAGCAGCATCCAAATTGCTCACAAGTCTGCAAGTTTGCTAGGTATGTGTGCTGATCTTGGCTGGATATACTCATCTATCTGGTTAGTTATAGAGATCAGCTGGCTGCTCTGATGGATTTAGTCCAGTAATGGATCGAGCTGGACTTACTAGTGTCTGGTTGTCTGTTGGTTGGCTGTCAGCTGGTCTAGGATGGTCTCAACTGGTGTGAGGGGCGGGGGCACCATATATGTCATCCTTTTAGCAGGCTAGCCCAGGCATGTTCTCATGGTCATGGTGGAGGGTCACAAGCAAGCCCCAGCATGCCGGTGCTTTTTGGACCTCTCCTCACGGCATGTTTGCTGTTACTCCAACTTGTCTAGAGTCAGGGTGTTTGGCAGGTGGAAGACCTGAAGAATTGGGGCCATCAGTGCAATCAACCTGTCCTATACTCTAAAGAAAGGAAGAGTTGCAAAATAATCTTCACATTACTTTCAGCAATTATTTTATAGGTGATAGCAATCGTACAGCTGACTGTTGTATGTGTATTGTGTGGAAAAGCACATGATTAATTATGTTGGTGTGATTGAGAGCCAGGATTTTCACAATAAACATCTATACCAGGAAGCAAAGAAGATTATCAAAAACTGCTAGGCTTGTTTCAAAGGATGCTCCCCAGACCAAAGAGGGAAATATTTGAACATCAATGAGAATAATACTATAGGGGCACCTGGGTGGCTTAGTTAGTTTAGTGTCCTACACTTGATTGCGGTTCAGGCTGTGATCTCAGGGTTGTGAGATTGAACCCCACATCGGGCTCTGTGCTGAGCATGGAGCCTGCTTCAAATTCTCTCTCTCTCTCTCTTTTGCTAAAAACAAACAAAAAGAATTAATACTATAATTTGTTTTAAAATCCAGTCATTGGTAATAATATCTCAAGAAAACACTTGAATCTTTTAATTTTTGCTACTATGTACTGATACATTCCAGGAGAAATTCACAGTTCACTTGTGGAGGATTCACCATTTTGGAAATTGGTAAACATGGACTGGTTCTTGGGGTCACTAAGTAGTGAGGGATTTCTCTCTATAGAAGATTCCTGCTAATAAACAAGAAATAATGGGATTAGAATAGCACCGTTTTGCATCCTCTAATAAAGCATTAATCACCAGTGGTGTTGATGACATACAAAGAGACAACACATTTTTTTGTCTTGTGAGGGAAACACACAGCACCACCCATGAAGTAGGCTGCCCAAAATACTGAGCCTGAATCTGGTCAAGCCTCTAGTTGCACCAGTTTACAGGAAACAGGGTCAAAGAATGCGTTAATTAAGCCAGTGCTGCTCAAAGTACTGAAGTGTCACAAGACAAGTCCTTTGCACCAGAATGGAAATAGATCCCCTACTATTTAGCTGTTTACCTATGGCTTCCCTCTCTGTGAAAATCAGGCTGTGAAAACAAGGGGAGCTGAACTAAGTGATGTGTTGAGTGAGGCAGTTGCTTAAAGGTTGGTGCAGGCTCTTCTTGAACCGTCCATGAATAATTCAAGGACAGTACTGGGTCTGTGACCTTTGATGAGCCACGGTGTTTACAGCACAATAGGGACGTGATCCTCTGAGGCCAGACCAGCGGGGAGCTGTACAGGACAGAAAACCGAATTGCTTCAGTAAGTGAATCACAGGGAAGAAAAACATGTGGGGTCACATATATTAGAATCAACTTCAGATTTATCAGTCAGTTGTAACGTTATAGGCCTTATATGGATTTTGAGTCCGATTTTCAAAAATTGTGACAGTCCATAGATTTTGGATGAGGCTAAGGAATTAATAGTACTTTTTAAAAGTAATAATGGTATTGCAATTATTTTTCCAATTTTTATAATTTTTTAAAGTAAGCTCTATGCTCATGTGGGACTTGAACTCACAGCCTCAAGTTCGAGTCACATGCTCTACCAACTGAGCCAGCCAACGCCCCCAATTTTTTTATACAAGCCTTTTTTTTTTTCCTTTTTTTTTTTTAAGTCTTTAGAGAAATACATAAGTGCTACTTAGAGATGCTGTGATAGGATGTGAGGGATCTTTTTCAGAATAATCTGGAGACAGGAGAATGAACGGAAGAACAAATGAAGCAAGACTGGCCATGAGTTAATTGTTAAAGCCGAGGGATGGCAACGTGGGAATTTATTATACTATTCTCCTTACTTTTGTATGTCTGAAAACTTTTTCATTTTTTCAAAAAGAGAGGGAAAAAAGTGGGGGGAAAATAGCATAATGACCCCCACCATCAAGCTCCAGCAGTTACGAATATTTGGCCAGAAACCTAGAAAGCTTTCAAATAGTATGATGATCTTAACAATTGAGAATCTTTTCCTGATCTGTGTAGTAACTGAATTTTAGACAGTACTAAAAATTTGAAGGAAAGGAATTTATGCCAAGGAATCAAATGAAGCTTGTGGACTGCCTTGAAGAAGTAAATCTCAAATGTCCATTTTAGGAGGGTCTTCACATTCTGTCTTCAGCCTCATCTTCCACCCTCTCTGTGCACTCTCTTCTACTTGTTGGCACTACAGCCACCTTGGGCTGCTTGCCATTCCATGGACCTGCCATGCATTTACTCTCTCAGCCTCTGCATGGCTTCCCCTGCCTCCTTCCCTCTGGTCTGCCTGGTGAACCCTTATTCACTCTTCAGAGGCCAGCTCAGCTACTCCTCCTCCTTGTTGTTTTTTACTAAGCCTTTCAGGTAAAGTGAGCTACTCCCTTTATACTCCTTTTACTCTTCAGCTTGGGTTAGAATCAGTCATTTCTGGTCTGTCTCCCCAACTGGGCTGTATCTCAAGAAGAGAGGATTTACTTTCTTACTTCTCTATCTCTAGTGCTTGGCACATGGATGACTATCAGTAATACATGCTAAATTGTCATTTTTATTAAATTTTACCAGAGGAGGGAGGTCATGACACAGCCAAAACTGACAAATTCCTAAGGAGATAGGAGTGTGTGAACTCCTAGTGTTTTTAAAGCTGATGATCATCTATTCCAAGCCTTTAATGCCCTGGGCAGGAGGCTGAGTTTGAGTAAGGAGAAATAGTTAGCCCAAAGGCAGAGTGGAGGAGGATGAGGACTAAAACCCACACTATCAGGTGATCTGTAAGTAATACCGAAGGTGGAAAGGCTCAACCAGCCAGATGTCCAGAGCTAGAACCCAGAACTCCCAGGTCCACACCCAGCACCAACACTGCCATGAAATTCACTTCATCAACCCTTTTTGTAGGTACATGTGGGGCGCTTTGACTGAAGGTGCCTTATGGAGCATGGGAAAATGGCAAAGTGCATAACTTTAGGGCCTCGATATTCTCATCCAAAAGTTCAGAGATGGCAGAGGGGTTTCCTCTTGCATGCCATTGCTGCCGTGCTGCAGTGTTGAGAATGATTTCAGGTTCACAACTGGGCACAGCAAGAGCACTGTGATCAGTCAGCATTGCCTTCCAGTGGGTTCAGGGAATGATGGCATATAAAGCACGCCATTGCTGGTTGGGCAAGATTAGCCTTCTAAATGTGTGATTTTGTGATTCTTGAAATTCTCTTTGTTTTTCTGGATTTTCAATGTGTTTTTTACTTTAAGGAAAATTTGTCTGAACAGAACTTTTTGTTGTTACAGATATGAGGACAGACATGCCTATAATCACGTCAAAGAAGTAAGTCACGATGGCCTTGGCCAGAATTATGGCTTAAGTCAGATCTGTTTGTAGATAACCTTTCCAGTGTGGTAGGTCACACCTTGTTTTTTGTTTTGTTTTTTTTTTATTTTTGGTAGTAGGTGTGTCCTTGAAAATTATGTCTGAACTTAATGTGGATCAAATCATATTTGAAATGCACTAAGTTAATTTTTTTAAATAATCCTAATCCAAATCCTTTGCCGCTTCCAAAATATGAACAAGTGTCCTCTACTGTGTATGTCTTTAAGTGCTAGGATGTTTACACTTAGGTCTAGAACTGACCTCCCTATCCTCTTTCCTCACTCTACACTTGCAGGGTGAGAGAAAGGCTTCCATGGAGGCTCTTCCTCGTCTACTCATACAATCACAATTCCTTCCTTTGGCTTTTCTTTACGCTCTCCCATTTCCCAGAACTTCTCTTCTTGACCCCCCCAAGCACGCACGCTGCCTGGCTGTCGCTGCCCATCCCATGATCCAGCCTACATGTCACTCTCTTGGAGGTTTTCTTGTCAACACCACCCTCCCTTGGTGGGGGGTGGTTCTTCCAGCTCCCACACAGTCTGCCTTGGCACCCCTCACTGTGCCAGCTGTCATACACCTGGATTTAGACTGTCAGTTCCTGGAGAGCAGGGACCAGGCCTGCTTCCTCTCTGCAGACCCAACACAGAGTGGTCCGTTGGTGGGATTTTGTGGACTAAACATTAATGCATTTAAATCCTCATTGTCCCTGAGAGGCAGCTCGAGTTGTGTCTCTTCTGTAAGCCTTCTAAAAATATTGAAGCCCCAGTGGTTTTTCTTTTTGCTTCTAGCACATACTGGCAGAATCTGACAGCTCCTATTCAGTTATGTGCTCGGTAACCCCATGGCCAGAGAGTGGCCAGGGGCAGTGACCCCAGGGAGATCTCAGTGGCTGCTCTGGCTATACCTGCAGGCTGGGTGTGGGGGTAGGGTTCCAGTCTGTGGGAGGTGCTGCTGAGAACCTGGCAGAGCCCCCATCCCAGGAGCAGCTGCAGGAAAGCTGCTGCGGTCAACACTAGGACTCAGAAACAGAGCAGAAGCCTGCCCCTCAGAACTGCATCCTGATCGGGCTGGCAGTGGGCATGACATGGTGTCAAGCCAGTTTGAGTATGTGAGGTTCTGGGTGTAGGAGACTGTCACCTGGCTGAAGTTATCCCTTTGTCAGCTCTGCAATAACATTCCAAGCATTTTATTGATCCTTGTATTAGTTCCCTAGGGCTACCATAGCTCAAAAGAACAGAAATTTAGTCACATACCTCTGGAGACCAGAAGTCTAAAATCAGCGTATCAGCAGGGCTGTGCTTCTTCAGAAGGCTATAAAGGAGGATCCTCCCATCTTCCATGCCTGGTGTGAGCCTCTGGTGGTAGCCAGCAATCTTTGACATTCCTTGGCTTATAGATGCATCTCTCTGGGCTCTTCCTCCATTCTCACATGGAGCTCTCCCTTGTGTATGTCTGTGTGTCTCTGTCCAAATTTCCCTCTTCTTTCCTACAAGGAAACCAGCCAGTATGACTTCATCTTAACTTGGTTACATCTGCAAAGACAATGTTTCCAGAGGAGGTCACATTCACAGGTGCCAGGGGTTAGGACTTAACCATATCTGACAGTTCTGTCAGAAAATTATGCCCCCCATCACTTGATTAATTATTTGGCCATAATAATTGCAGTCAAAATCTAAATTGTTAAATATTAAAAGAAATAGGTTCATTTTTATATTTTTAGGTTAATTTTCCAGCTTAAGTGCTTGTTGTAATTGTTTCTTTACTCTTCCCTCTGAAACTCTGATCCCCTTTCTCAACTGAATTCACTCTGATTGGCTGTTTCCCAACAATTGTTGTCCGTGGGTGATGTGAACCTTCCATATAATGCTCTCTGGAGGTGAGTGTCCAGACCCTTGGGTGATGCCCTAGGGGACTGAAGTATGTAGGTTGTGTCCTCGAAGGACCAGTTGTGAGGGAGGTGTTGGCCCCCTCCCCCTTTGTACTCCTCTGTTCAGCCAGCATTTACTGCAGGTGCCTGAGTGTTGGGTGTCGGGTGGGTGCTACAGATACAAGAGCAAAAAATTTCATCCCTATTCTCAAGGGATTTACCATCAAGTGGGAGCAGAAGAGAAGTAAACAATTGGACTGTTCTGTAATAAACATTGCAGGGAGGTATGACTATGATCACTGTCATAGCTAACAGGTACCGGCTCTCTGACAGTGCTAGCTATCAGTCTGGATGCTTTACTTGACCATCTCAGTTCATCTTCTCGAGAAGCCTTTGAGGTAGGCATAGTCATTTCCATCTCATTATATCAGCTCAGACGAGGCAGTTCAGCTTCAGAGCCTCCAAGGAACTGACACAGGGAGAACAATAACGTGGTTGTACCTGCTGGCATTTCTTGGTCATATTCCATAAACAAGGTCCTGTGCTGATAACACATTTGTGGACTGTCCCCTAAAGTCCTCTCATCACCCCTAGAGGCAGGTCCTGTTATCTGACAGGTGAGGAAACGCAACCAGAGGAGGTTACATAACTTGTGTAAGGGCAGTACTTGGACCCAAGCAGACTGCCTCAAAACTGTTTTGCTGTGAATTTCCAATGACAGATAGGCATTCATCTGTAAGTGGGGGAGAGAGATGTTCACCATGCCAGTGGAAGAGTGTGTTCGAGGCCATAGAGACAGAAGAAGCAGAGGCGTATTCAGATGCTACATCATTGTGCAGTCGGGTGGCCCTGAAATGGGTCTGCCTTTCACCAGTCTCTTCACTGCTGCTAATCATAGCTTCCACCTTTTCCCCCTGCCACTCTCTCCCTTATGTCGCCTGACTTTTACTTTTCTCTTCCTGCTGCTTCTCCAGCAGTGTCCGGGGTTAATCGCAGCAGGACTTGGCATTTTCAGGCATTGTCAGCCAATGAGAGGACACCTGCTCTGTGACTCATATGCCATATGTCTTAGTCATTTGTGTATCTGGCTGTTTGCATCACCAGTCTTGCTCAGAGGCTTTCTCCCACATGCTTTTGCAGCCACGCTCTCATTTGAGCTTCCACAAAATGAGCATCTGAGGTCATAATGAGGCAGGAATGCAGGTGTGATTCTGGTTTTTTGCAGAAGAGCAAAAAGTTATAGGGGTGCTAAGTGGTTTAGCTCGGAATCACATGAAAGAGCCAACTCCCGAACCCAGATCTGGTGCAACACTTGTCCCCCCAGAGCTGTCCCGCTCTCAAAAAGCAGTTAAGATGTACACTTCCATTCATTAAAAATGTTATTTGTGTTTTGTAATGTAATATGTATAAGTCAAAATGATTTTATTTTTCAAGTCTCCCGCTAAATAGCCCACAAGCATATAGTAACAAATATTTGTAGAGTACTTACTGTGTGCTGAGCATTGTCCATGTCTTGTCTCCTTTAATCCTTGCAACTAATCCATCATGTCAGCACGATTTCCTCCTGGTTTACAGATGAGGAGCTGAGCCTTTCAAGGGTCGGGTAGCTAGTACAGGAACATGATGGAATGAGTTTGAACTCGTATCTGCCTTGACCACCCTATTGCAGAGAGCAGAGCCTCTCTCCTTCTCTGCGTGCTCTTTCTCTCTCTCAAGTTCAGATCTTTTGCTCAAAGGGGCATAGTTGAACCTTTCATCAGTGGTTCTTTCACGTATTTTGAGTCAAGGAATTTGATGGAAGTTGGGGATCCCTTCCCCAGAAAGATATGTTGACACAAAAATTTGTGTTCAAATAAAGGAGATTCATAAATCCACAAAGCCTATCAAGCCAGTACTGTAGGTGGCATGAAGAGCAAAGATTCTTTTTGAGATCTCTCAAATGAAAGTTCTTTTAACTGTATGCAACAGTGGCCATATTTTTCACAGAGGTGAGAAGACACCCTGCCATTTTATGAGCAGCTACATTTTTTATTCTGATTATTAAAAGTAATACATAACCCCTTTTTGCAGTAGTTGTCTCATTACCCCTACTTACAGGTGGGGGAACAACCACAGAGAAGTTGAGTAATAGGCTTTGTCACATATTTACAAGCCAAAGAGTCTGGCTGATGTTCATGCATACAATTGTGCTGTCTACCCTGCTTCTTCTTAGATGTAGGTGTAGCCTTGCTAGGTTTTATTCTTTAGATCTAAGATACAGTTCCCAATATATAGGAAGGTGTACTCATCCCTATGTAGGATAGGCAGGGTGTGGACAGCTTGGCAATTCCTCTGAGGAATCAGGGTTAAGCAGCCACAAATCTTAAAATATAGCAGAGGCCAGCTTCCTTGTTCAGTTGCATACGAGATGCCACAGTTTATAAACTGTGACATATTCAGCCATCCATACGCAAAGCAAAATACTTAAGGTGAAGAATAAAATTACCTCTGTCTTCCCACAAACCGTGTGGTTGTAGGTGGTTTCCAGGCCAACAGTTGTAGGTAGAGGCAAAAAGTGCTTGAGTTGGGGCACCTGGGTGGCTCAGATGGTTAAGCGTCTACCTTCAACTCAGGTCATGGTCCTAGGGTCCTGGGATCAAGGCCCACGTAGGGCTCCCAGCTTAGCTAGGAACCTGCTTCTCCCTCTTCTTCTCTTCCCCGGCTTGTGCTTTTTCGCTGTCAAATAAATAAATAAAACCTAGGAAAAAGAAAAAGAAAAAAAGTGCTTGAGTTTCACATTGCCTTTAGCTCCCGCTGATGAGGTTTCCAGTATGGCAGCCTGACTCCGCATGGAGGCATCCCAGCGGCATCATTAGGCCGGGGGTCTCACTGGGGCAGAACCCTATTGTCTTACCTGTGACTTTTTATAACATGGAAAGTGTTCGGGGTTCCTTTACATTTGAGGAACGAAGGAGATATTCCTCATCAAACAGTACTTCAAAAGTTATTATGAGAGAAAGCGCCCTTTCTGCTAGGATGCTTGGCCATATGTATCCTTTCTTGCCATATGCAGTGAAGACCTTAGTAGGTACTGTGAAAAATATTTATTGAAGTTCTCATTTTGCATTCCAGTGCCGAGCAAAGACTATACTGTGAGTGGGATATTTCTCTGAAAATGTTGTGATATCCAAAATTGAGAATAATGTAAAGGAAATCCTGAGAGAACATAGCTATATTCTCTTTGTAGTCACCTAAATCATTTGGCCAACCAGTTTTAAATTACATAAATATTCATACTTGGTCAAACTGGAGTCAAGTTTTTTTTCAAAGTAAGAAAATTAAATGAAGCTCTAATAAAAACAAACAAAAGTAACACATGCTTATTGCAGAACAGTTAGAAAACACACAAAAAAAAGTATAAAGAAAACATTTACCTATAGCCCTCTACTGAGAAAAACTGCTATAAACGCTTTGACATGCTATGAACCCATCTCTTCTGCATGCCGTGTCGTGTTTTGAATATTGAAATTCAAGTGCTACTAACAGTATTTGCATCTTGCAGGTATCAGCATCGTGTGGAGTGGGCCGCAGAGCTCATGCGAGGACAAGGGCAGGAGGAGAGTACAGTGCAGAGAACCCTCCAGGATTACACAAAACCACTCGAGCATCCTGGTATAAAAAGGAAAGAAGAAGTTCAATGGCACGATGAGCAGAACTCTGAAACGACTTCCAAAATGGAAGTTACCACAGATAGAGAGGAACCTTCTGTGATGAATGGGGACTCGGGAAAGTCAGTTGACATGGACGGTCCCAGCAAGCCATCAGACAGCCTGCAGCAGGGCCCTGGGCCTGACCCACTCGCTCCCAACGGCGTGGGTGAACCTGTGGCGGAGGTGGCCAAGCCACAGCACGGCCCCGTGCCCCGAGTTCCTTGTGGCAAAGGAGGTGTCCTCCTCCCCCTGCCTGACACTCAGCCTGGAAATGGGAGCCAGCCCATGGGTCTCCTCTGTGCCAGCAAGAGGGTGCCTGGTGATGAGTACGTGCTGGTGGAGGAAGATGTGCATGATGAGAACGAGAAGGAATGTGCCCCAAGTGAAGAAGTAAGTATGGCCGGCCCTTGAACAACAGGGGTTCGGACTGCACGAACCCACTTATACACACAAGGATTGGTGTGCAGGCTTTTGTTTTTTTGGTGTTGCTTTTTTTTGATAAATACAGTACAATACTGTAAATATATTTTCTCTGCCATATGACTTTTTAAAATATTTTTTTCTCTAGCTTTATTATAAGAATGCAGCATATAACACATATGTAAAATACATGATAATTAGCCATTTATAATTGTTGGTAAGGCTTCCAGTCAGCAGTAAGCTATTAGTAGTTAATTTTGGGGGGAGTCAGAGATTATATATAGATTTTCTATGGCTGGAAGTCAGCTCCCCTAGCCCCTGTGTTGTCCAAAGATCAACTGAAGAAGAAAATTACTCACTTCCTCCAGAGCCGTAAGTTTCTGGCCCATAGCAGATGTGGGCTAACCAGGATGCCCCTTAACTCAGAAATGGTAGCAGGCCCATATTAAGTGCCCAGGGCATGTGAGAGGTGGTGAGACCCTCTGGGAGAACCAGCAGGCACTGGATCCCAGCCCTGGTGGCCTAGTAGCTGTGAGACTTATTTCTCCTAAAACCTCAAAGTTTGTGAATAACTTAACTTAAAAAAAAAAAAAAGTGCAAATTAAAGCATGTATAATAATATTCTTTCCCTTGGGTGGGGAAAAAAAGAAGTGCTGTAGTAGTTACACATAGTCTTGAGTGCAGCTGTGGTGCAGCTGTGGCGCAGGGAGTCTCGGATATGGAGGTCAGCCAGCACAGGAAAAACACTGGAAAGCTCAAGAGCACCCCCTCCCCCCGCCCCCTACCAAGGGATGCATAGTCAGAGACAGCTGCCCTAGAATTATCTGTAATAGCTAAAATGAGCAAATCTAATGGCTAAGTTGTATGTGAAACACCTGTTTGAAGAAATATTATCTAGCCTTTAGAATGGGGTTAATGGAGCCTGATAAGCTAGGCCCACCCTTCTGAGTTGGTTGCAAGTGGGTGAAAAGAAGTACTTAAATTTGACCAAGGAAAGGATCACAACCGTGGGAAAATTTCATGGGGAACATAGGAAACAAATCAAAATGTTAATAATAGAAACCTAAAACTTCTTTTTCCACATCATAATAAAAAAATATTTTTAACAGTATTAATCCAATAAATGTGAATCTGTGAAATTTGTAAAAACAAAATGTTTTAAAATGCAATCCCCTCTATGTAATATGTAGTGCTTCTGTTTGTTCTGTATGTATTTTATTTCTTTTCAGTTGGCACCAAAAAGGAGATTAGTATGCAGAAGAAATCCATATAGGATCTTGGAGTATTTGCAGCTTAGCTTAGAAGAGGTATGTTTCCTGCATGTTACCTTTTCAGCTCTTGGTCTCAGGGCCTGGACAACCTGTAATGGGGTCCACTTGTAAATGCAATTCTGTATGTAATTCAGTAACTATGAGTATTCAGTAACTGAACATTACAAATAGGTACTGAAATAACCATAGGCAACTTCCAAAGTAGGTCTGCCTAAATTTCACTCCTTAACCTTCATTTCATCAGGTCTAAGATCTTGGGGGGCCTTCCTATATCATGAGATACAGCTTATATACCATACCATTCACCCATTTAAAGTGTACAGTTCATGGTTTTTAGTATTTCATAGTTTCACCAGCTTTTAATAAGCCAGGATGCATGCTTCAAGTCATGTCGTGGCTGCTAATTATATAAATGGATTCTAGATATTTCCTTCTGCAGAATTACTAATACATGTCTCTTAATGGAATAGCTACATTCCCAAAAGTTAGCTAAAAGTGACTTTCTAAAAACTGCATCATAAATTTTCCCTCTGATTTGGAGTTCCTCTATCCTGTGTTCATTTGTTCAGTCCCTCCTCCTTTGCTTATGTTTACACTGTGCACAGAAATGTCCTTTTTGCCCTGGAGAACTGCACCCCTTCCTCAATCTCGTGTGCTTCCTCTCCCAGAATGCCCCTGCTTGTCTTGGATGGCTCCCGCAGTCACTAGCACTGTTCTTGGTGGAGATGCAGGTCTCAGGCAGTGCTTGTTGAGTATGTCCACATTGGTAACTTCGTGGGTGCATTCACAGAGAAGTAGTTGTATCTCCATGTTTTCTGGATTTCCTTGTCTGTACTTCCTTCCTTGCAATGAGTCCAAACAGACTGTGGGACCCAGAAATGATGTTTGGAATTATTTACTACGTCTCCTTTTTCTACAAATGCACCAGCTGAATCTGTTGTAGAAGACAGTAACCACTAGCCACGTATGACTATTTAATTTAGAAGTGAGCGAAATTCAGAATTCTGTTTCTCAGTTGTGCCAGCTACATTTCAAACACTCAGCAGCCACAGGTGGATAGTGGTGACTGTATTGGACAGCACAGTTGTAGAACATCGTCATCATAGGAAGTTCTGCTGGACAACACTGTAGATTCCCCTTCTCTAGGTGCTTGAGCTCTCTGGGCCTTGATTTCTTCTCTGTATAATGAGGGTTATGTAATGCCTTGTTCATAAGATCTGGGAATTAACTACCCCATGTAATGGGCTCAGCACAGTGCCTGATACATTGTAAGTGCTCAGTAAGTGTTAGTGCCTGCTTTTCTTGTTGTTATCATCATTATTAAATTACTTGTAAAAGCTATTAAGTAGCTAGTTAGAACCTTTTCTTTTGCAATCAGTATTTTGCAAAAATGTTCACTGGGTACTTACTCTGTGCCAGGCACTGGGCTAAGTACTAACAATACAGAAATAAATAGAATATGGCTCTGGTCCTAAAGATGGCCCAGAAATAATTACATTCCATGTGGTCTGTGGATTGTGCCAGTGTTGCTCCTCTGGTATCCTTGTACCCAATGTCTGATGTCTATCAAGTGCTTAATAATTTTATTTGTTAAATGGAGGCATTCAGGGTGTGGAATTTGCACAGAAACTGGTGGAGTCCAAAAGGACGTGAGCTAGCTGGAAAGCCTTCATGGAGTTGGTGATATCTGTAGATATTAAAAGATAAATAGTGGATTGCCATTTGGACACTGGACAGCATAGACTCCTCAGCCCTGGATTGGCAACACAGGAGGGCTAGATCGTGAGGGCATATCTACAAGCATCAACCAGGGGTCTGACCTGGTCTTGGTGGTGCTGGGGCACTGCAATAGCCATGTCAGGGAAGGGCAGGTACTGGAGCTGGCATCAGTAGGAGACTGCTGGAGGGCTGAGGAGGAGCCGGCCGGGATCCCAGCTCTGGGAGGTGGCAGCAATAGGCAGAGAGGGCATTAGATGTCGGCCTCACTGTTCCAGGAGGTGACCGGTTGTGTTCCATGCGATGCTTTTTACTGACAAAAAAAGGTGTCACTGTCTGCTGTTGTCTCCCAAACACTCCTGAAGAAAGACAAGAGTAATGGGAGGTAGATGAGGTTGCTCTGCATTCTTGGAAGCTGCCTGGTTCCTGAGGACATTCCACAGAGGTCTTGCAGTTTTCGGGGAATGTGTGATTAAACCTCGCTCTGCCTCTCAGGTCTGTTTTGGCAGATTGCCTCTGAATGAATCACCCGTGTTTGGTGCACCACTTATACAGTTTAATGTGTTTCCATAAATGTCCATCAGGAACACAGGCAGCCCTTCTCTGGTGATTCAGAGCAGTTTTTTCTGGAGCTTGGGAATGATAATACCACAGCTGACTTAAAGATCTGTCTCTTAGAGATCTGTTACTGAGAACTGTTTTTCCATTATAACACTTTGCGACCCAGCTAGATTTAGTGATGACATTAAAACCATCATTAAACTCTTCCCTCCACTTTTGCTTTGATAGTAAAAGCTTACTAATGAGATCTCAAGGGACATAATCACCTACCTCCCCAGACTTCCCCAGTCTTCTGATGATTTAATTCTAAATAAAGCCAACTCAGTTGAATTAAGATCCATTCCATCTGTAATAAGTGCCTATGAGCAGTTTGTGTACATTCATAAAAACCATTTATTTTAAGTCAATAAATATTAATGAGGCATTGGTTTCATCAGTTCTTAGGAACATTTGTTTACTGATAATGGAAAGTTTCTGAAGAACTTAAATTCTAACAAATACTAGGAAGGAGTCTCTTGCTTGGCAAGGAGAGGCTTGAACTTTTCCAGGCTACAGTATCTAAACGGTTTTTTAAAAGGAGGGGAAACTAAAATGAATTGAGCAGTTAGGTACTTTGCGTAGACTTTAAAATTTTTATGAGACTTAATCTCATTAAATCTTTAATAAGGCATTTTCAGCCCCATTTTGTCAGTGAGGTAGGAGAGCTTAAGTGATACTTGCAGGGGGCTTGCTGCTAATGAAGATTTCAGCCCAGCTCTGCCACATCCCAGAGTTCATCCTCCCTGTTGCCCCGTTCTGAACCAAGAAGTGATGGTTGGGAGACATCGAAAGGGGAAGCACTTGACTGTTGGAGGGCCTAGGTTCGTCTCCTCCATGGCAACTTCTGACCACCATTTGTGTGTATCCGAGAAACAGTGGTACTCTGCGTTAGTGAGTGGTGTGCCACAGTAAGACCAAAGGTCAAAGTAAGATTGTCGGACACCTGGGAAGGCTCTCACTGGTAGCTGCAAGGGGCTGTGGGGCATGCAGCATTCACATGAGGAGAAAGGAGCTGGACAGCCAGGCTTGCAAAGACCTGCTCTCATTGACTCTGGCAGTGTCATAAACTCGGGGTCGAGTCTCTCAGCACAGGCACAGAGCAAACGCCATGTGTTAGACCCTCTCCTGAGCCAGGGGAACGGCAGGCAGAGTTTCTGCTCTCACAGAGTTGACTTTCAAGCTGGAGAGGTGCATATAAGAAAGATCTTTTCAGACAAATGTGTTCTGGGGTGCCTGGGTGGCTCAGTGGGTTAAGCCTCTGCCTTCCGCTCAGGTCATGATCTCAGGGTCCTGGGATCGAGCCCCACGTCGGGCTCTCTGCTCAGTGTGGAGCCTGCTTCCCCCCTCTCTCTGCCTGCCTCTCTGCCTACTTGTGATCTCTCTCTGTCAAATAAATAAAATCTTTTTTAAAAAAAAAGTGTGTTCTGAAGAAGATGATCGGGATGGGGGTTGCTTAACAAGGGTGGAGGGGAAGACCTCTCCAAGAAGTGACCTTTGCGTCTGGGGCAGAACGTGCCAGATACTGGAGTAGCACTTACAAAGGTGAAGGCAGGAATGAGCTTACTGTGTTCAGGGGTAGACATGGAGCCAACATGGCCAGAAGGAGTGGTGGTCAGATCTCCAAGGGACTGGAGGCTGTGGGAAACAACGTGCCATAAAGCCATTTGGAGGGTTTTAGTTGTGGGAGCCACGTGACCTTCACGTGGGGAAAAGATGGCTCCAGCTGCTATGGAGAATGTATGGAGCAGAAAGGCCTTTGAGAAGTCCAGGCAGGGAGTGGCGGTTGGGACCCAGAGGAGCGGGGTCACCTGCATCTTTAGAGAAGCTCTAGGTGTAGATCAGAGTGAAACTAAAGTGGTAGTTCTCAAGCCACTTTACTCTATTAAAAATTATTGATGATCCCAGGAACATCTTAATGTGGGTTATATCTGTCACTGTTTGCCAAACTAAATTAAAACACAATTTTAAAATTTGTTCTTTAATTCATTTTAAGATAATGATGATAAATCCTTTACACATTAATATAAAATTTTATGAAAAATAACTACATTCTTTTAAAACAGAACAAATTCAGTGAGAAGAATGGCAATTTTTCCCTTCTGCCAGTTGCTTGAAGGTCTGGCTTTATAGAAGTCAGCTGGATGCCCACATCTGCTTCTTTATTCAGTCTGTTGTGACACCATGTGTCTTAGAGCCTCTGGAGAGAATGAGCAGGAACAAGGCAAATAATGTGTTCTTATCATGAAGCAGTTTTGGCCTGGAGACCTCCTGAAAGGGTCTCGGGGACTCCGGGATCCCCAGACCACACTTTGAGAACCACTGTTGTAAAGAGAAGTGCCATGAGATAGGAGAAAATGACAGGGGGTGGACTCAGGCAATTCCTGGGGATCACAGAGGTGTTTCCTTAGCAAACCTTATCACTGCTTGAAACCCCCTACACCTCCATGGCCTGTGCTCTCCTAAATCCTCTTGTGGTTTGTTGCTGTGCATGCTGGGGCAGTGAAGAAGTATGCTCGGTGAGCACCAGTCATCGGTACCATGCTGTTGAACAAAAATGCGTAGGCTTGGGGCGGGGAACTGCATCTCTGTCGCCATACTGTGTAAGAAGGCCCTCATCTATGCCAGGTAGAGGCAGCAGAATAGTTTTCGTTTGGTTATAATCTTCTGTCCTCATATTTATAAAGAAAGTACCCCGGTTTTACTGATAACCACCATTTAGCCACTAGGACACACCACTCTCGTGTAAGTCTGTTCAGGTGTAAACATGGATCCTATCCCCATCTACAAGTATAGTGAACAGTGCTTGGTGGCATCAGTGTTTGGCATTGTCCTACTTTCATCAGAAAGCAATTGGGGCACCTGGCTGGCTGGGTTGATGTAAAGTATATGACTCTTGATCTCAGGGTTGGGAGATCGAACCCCACGTTGAGTGTAGAGATTATTTAAAAAAATAAACATTTTTTTTTTAAAAAGCTATTTTGGGGCTCCTGAGTGGCTCATTTGGTTAAGTGTCTGCCTTCAGCTCAGGTCGTGTCCCCGGGGTTTCGGGATCAAGTCCTGAATCCGGCTCCCTGCTCACTGGGGAACCTGCTTGTCCCTCTGCCTTTCCCCCTGCTTGTGCTCACTTTCTTTCCATCAAATAAATAAGATCTTTTAAAAGAAAAAAAAAAGGCTATTTTAATCTCCATCTAAGTGTGATTTTACTCAACTACAGCTGACTGTTTGCTTTTCCTCCTGCCTCCCCATGCAAGTAAAACATTACTGTATAATGAAGTTCATGGAAAGTTAGGGATTACTTAGTGAGAAATCACTTGCAAGGGTGACTGAAAAACTCATGTTTTGTTATGCAAGCCAAATTTATACTGCTCACTTTTCACAAATTTCTATGTATTTCTTCCTGTAAATTTTTTTTCTCGGTTTAATATGGTTATTTAATTTTGCAGAGGAAAATCTAATGAGGAAAGATTTCTATTATTACAGCTATTTACATCATTTTTCAGTTTAGCTATATGGTTTTTAAGGGGAAAATACATGGAAAATATACAAATGCTTTGTTTTTTACTGATTTTTAATCAATTTGTGACTTTCATATCTTCTTAGACTTTTTTAATCCTTAAAATTTGCATGAACCATTTATGTTAAAAATGTTATCACTTTTTGAAGGTGATTTAAGGACATTAATTTATACTTGAGGTAAAGAAAAATCAATCTGTAAAATAATTTCTCAAGAATGTGGGATAGTTTCTGATGGACATTTTCTGCTTGCTCTCTTTTTAGGCCTTTTTCCTGGTCTATGCTCTGGGATGTCTGAGTATTTACTATGAGAAGGTAAGATGTTATATTTAAATAAAATCCACTTAAAATTTTCCTGGTGTTAAAAGCAGGCTGTAGTAATTTTCATATTGCTATAATACAAACTTACCTACCTTCACTGAATGAAATTGGAGTTAAATTTTTTCTCTAGGTTTAGGCTTTGGGCCCTGAATTGTGATTTTTTGGGGCGGGGGTAAGATTTTATTTGTTTATTTTAGAGACTACAAGTTTGAGCAGGGGGAGGGGAGAGAGAATCCCAAGCAGACTTCATGCCGAGTGTGGAGCCTAATGTGAAGCTTGATCTCACCACCCTGAGATCATGACCTGAGCCAAAATCAAGAGTGAGACACTTAACCGACTCAGCACCCTCTGAATTGTGATTATTAAGGCAGAAGCCAGGTTTGACTCTTTCAGATTGAATTTCATTCCCAGATGCTAGGAGAACAACAATATCTTAGATAATGATCAGGAAATTGGTGTCAGTGGGGCGCCTGGGTGGCTCAGTGGGTTAAAGCCTCTGCCTTCAGCTCAGGTCATGATCCCAGGGTCCTGGGATAGAGCCCCGCATCGGGCTCTCTGCTCAGCAGGGAGCCTGCTTCCTCCTCTCTCTGCCTACTTGTAATCTCTGTCTGTCAAATAAATAAAATCTTTCAAAAAAAAAAAAAAAGGAAATTGGTGTCAGAACAGTACTAAAAATTACAACTGCCGGTGTTCAGTGCCTCCTTTGGTAAAAGCTATGTGTTGGGTACCTTACAGGCAGTACTTCTGATCCTTGCCTCTGTCTGGTAAGAATTCTACAGATAAGGTAACTGAGGCTCGGAGGAAGTAAGTAACTCAGCCAGGGTCACACAGCTAGTCTGGTTAGAATTAATACTTGAAGCTATGTGAAGTTGTCTCCAAACCTGTGATTGTGTACTGTAGCCTGCTGCCCTCAAAAGAAAGTTCCACGAGAAGCTGATACCATTGCTTACCTTCCCGTAGAGACCTTGGGGGGCTGGGCACACGGTAGAAAGGGAGACTTCACTGTACATTTTTATGCTTTGTGAATTTGGACCAGGTGAATATAATATCTATTCCGAATAATTCAAATGAATTAAAAAGAGAAAGGTCAGCAGAGCAATAAATAGAATGGGGAAAGCATATTTTGTTTTGTTCTTGGGAGTGCATAATTTTTTATCATTCATCAAATTCCAATTATATAAATTATTTTCAAGAGTATTCTAGTAGTTCAAAATGGGTGATGTTTGATGGGTGACTCATTTTCCCAGGTGGTGGCCATTCTTAACCCACCTTGCCTCCTCTCCTGGGCCTTAGTTGAAATTCTTGAGAATATTCCACTGCTACCTAGAATCCTCAGCCTCTGTAACATGGTGGGCTCTCCGTATTGGAAGTTCAGCCTTCCTTATGAGACTGTTGCTTATTACAGGGGTGCTGAGTGTTTCCTTGCTTTGGAATTTAAAAGCCACACATGTATTTCTACCTTAGAAACAATTAAAAGAAGAAGAAGAAGAAGGAGCAGAAGAAAGGAAGAAAAAAACTGTATCTCATATTTATGGATTTAAAATCTCAGGCTGAGACAAACTGAGCGGGTTTCATTGACTGAGCCTTAAACCAACCGGAGAATTAAATGTTCCCTGAACCAAGCCATTCTCTGTCTCTTCATATCCTCTGTTAGGAACAGAATTCTCTTTAAAGCAGTTGGATTATTCATTTGTGCCATGAGATAAATTCTCTAGTTCCAAAGACTAAATGTGGCATCTTTTTTTTAAGCTTTTACAAAATTATGTTTTGGTTTCCTGAATGTGGCCTGACATACAGTAGCTACTCAACTTGGGTCAGTGAAATGTTTGGAACATCCTGCCCTCCAGCTTTGGTGGACTTGTCGCCCTCAAGCACCTGACACTTGCTCACTCCTCTCCCTGGAGTATTCTTGTGCAGCACCCACCGCCGCCCCCAGTCCCCCCACTGCCCCAGGTTCCCCCATCCCCGCCGCCCCCAGTCCCCCCTGCTGCCCCCAGTCCCCCCCACCGCCCCCTTCCACTTGGCTGCTTCCTCCTCATCTCAGACGTTGCTGTTGCATGGCAGCCCTTCCCAGAGCAGTGCTCTCTGATGGAAGTGAATATAAGCCTCAGACAGGAGCCACATGCTTCATTTTAAATTTTCTGGTAGCCGTGTTGAAGGGATTATTAAAAGAAAAAAAAAGTCTTATTATTTACAGAGTTTCTTGAACTCAACATATCATTCTTGTGTTCCTACCAAGTCTTTGAAATTCGGTGTGTATTTTCCACTTGAGGCCCATCTCCCTTCTGGCCTGTGTCTGGTGCTGCCACACTGGGCAGCACAGGCCTAGATTCTCTGTTAAGTCTCTTGGTCATGGGTGCTGTGTGTGTTTACTGCTGGTACAGATGTCAGTTCACTGGCTGAATGACGAGTGAATACATACATAATAATGCCCTTTTTTTCTTTCACCAACATTAGGAGCCTTTAACAATCCTGAAGCTCTGGAAAGCTTTCACTGCAGTTCAGCCCACATTCAGGACTACGTACATGGCATACCATTACTTCCGAAGCAAGGGCTGGGTGCCCAAAGTGGGACTTAAGTATGGGACAGATTTACGTAAGTACTTCCTGACTCGGTAGAATGCTGGTTCTCAGGGTGAAAACTGAATTGGTAATAAGTGCTGTTGCTGGTTTTTTCCTAAAATGATACCTTCATTTTGGCTTAGATAAAAATATTTGGGTTGGGGTGAAGGGTTTGTCCAGAAGGAATGAAAAGGAAGTCTAAGGGGAAAGCCTGGAGATAGAAGCCTGTAGCCCCAAGTATTCAGGTTTTCTTCTCACCTGCTCTGTAATCTGAGAAAAGAGTTTTATAACCCCTATTCCCCTCCTCTCATTAGCCATGTGATTGTGTGATACGGGGCAGTCCCTTATCCTCTAGGCCTCAATTGTCTCATCTGGCAAGTGAGAATGATCATATAATCCTAATAATCCCACCTATCCTTTGTTGACCACTTACTATGTGTCAAGCATTTTAAAATTCATTATCTCATTTAATCCCTAAAGCAATCTTATGCAACTGATGCTCTTATTATTTAATTTTTTTTCTGATTATGGTTGTGAGAGAATGGGTCATTTGCCTCTAACAGTTTCCAGGGCCAGCAACTTAACAGAGCTTGGCTTTGAATTCTGAAGCCCAGGCTCTTAGAAACTGCCTCCTCTTATCTTGAAGTAAGGATTCTGGACCAGATGAGCACTTTAGTCAACAGATAATTACTGAGAGTCTTCTATGGGCCAGGTGTTCTTAGGGGCCAGGAATGCAGAGGTGAATGAGACTAACACAAAGCTGCCTTGATGGAGCTGCTTGCTTTCTGGCTGGGGAGATGAATAAGCCAATAAGTAAATGTATAATGTAAATTCAGAGGCTATTACATACTAAGAAAAATAAAACAGAGTAAAGGGATAGAAAGTGAAGAAAATTAGTTAGGAAAAGACTCTGAAAAGATGTGACCACAAACAAAAATGTGACCACAGTGAGGGAACAGGTCACTTGAGAATCTGGGGAAGAACAGGGTAGGCACAAAGTGAACAGCAAGTGCAAAGTCCCTGAGGCAGGAATGAGCTCGGTCAATCTCAGGAATAACGTAAAGACAGGGTGTCTAGAACTTAGAGATCCCAGGGAAGAGTGAAGAACATAGTAGGCACAAGGTAAAGAACAAGCACAAAAGCCTTGAGGCAGGGAAGTCTCAGGAACAGCATAAAGACAGTGTTTAGAAGTTGGAGATACCAGGGGGAGAGTGACTTGAGGTGATGTCTGTAAGTTGGGTTGACACAGAGCATGTAGGGCCTCATTGTTTTTCTGGTGATTGGAAGTCTTGGGAGATTTTGAGCAAAGAAGTGACTTGAAATGAACAGGACCCTCTGTTGTCTCTGTTACTAATGGACAGTGGGGTGGGTCAGGAACAAAAATGAAGCAGAGAGACTTAATTAGGAAAACTGAGCCCAACTACCCCTGCAGACAGATTGGATGTCAGAATTTCATTTAAGAGGAATCAGGGATAATGCCTGCATACCTGGAAAATGATTCTAGAGTACAGGACTACCTTGAGATATAAATTTGGAGTTGTCATTAATGTAACCAGCTCTCAAAGCCACAGGCCCAGGTGAGTGGACGTAGGGGTCCTGGGGTCCCTCCCAGCACTTGTTTCACTGCTAAGTCCCTCAAACTCATTTTCTACATCTGCTAAGTGAGGGTGCTTCCTGGATGTTTTCAGAATTATGAGGCTCAAATAAAAATGTCAAGCTCTTTGAGAAATCTTCTGAGAAGTCATGGCCCTGAGGTCTTGTGAGCTGTGTCGTATGCTTGTTTCATGTGTTCTGAGCCTTTTTTTTTTTTAACACACAAAGCCAATTCAATCTTTTAAATTTCAAATGCTCTAAAATTGTGCTTAACCTGAAATCATAGGATAGTCTTCAGGAGACCCCAGCATAAAATACTATGTTTGTAGATTGGTGTGTTTTTCTGGATCAAGAGTCCACCTCTTTCATTAAATTCTCAAGTGGGGAAAGAGGGTGTCAGCAGTCCAAAATAAAGGTTAAGGATTTCCTAATCCTCTAATGGCTTCTTTTGTTTCTTCCATGCCTGGATTTCAGGTACAGATACACTGACTTAGGGTTAGCACACAAATGACCAGGATTAGCTTGAGATTAGCTTGCTGGGTTTCCACATAATTGTGTTGGCCACAGTTCACGATGCTTAAATAAGTTATGTGCCTGTTTCATTTTCCTTCATTGGCTTCCCACCCTGTTCTCCTTTTCATTCTCCTGTAAGAATAGCCGTTTGGTGCAAACGCTTGGCAGGTCTTCCTCAGCTTTCTCATTGTATGAGTGAAACTTGAGTTAGAATTTTCCAGTCAACAAGGCTGCCGGGATACTTTCAGAGGTGGCATGGGGCTAGTCAAAAGAGCTCTTTGGCCTCACAGCCAGCTCTTCCTCTTTACTGTGTGGCTTCAGGCAAGTTACTTCATCTCTCTGAGTGTCCATTTGCTCATCATAAAACACGGATAACACCATCTTTACAAAAAAATAAATTAAAAATTGCAGGGGAAAGGGGCCTTTGTTGAGTGCCATCTAAGCATACCTGAGGTATGCTCATGTATGATGACTGATGTATTTTCAATACTAAGCCATATTTGTGAAGAGTCATTTTTTTTATTAAATTTTTTTTAAAGATTTTATTTATTTATTTGACAGAGAGAGAGAGAGAGACAGCAAGAGACTGGGGGTGGAAGGAGTGGGAGAGGGAGAAGCTGGCTTCCCGCTGAGCAGGGAACCTGATGGAGGGCTCAGTCCCAGGATTCTGGGATCATGACCTGAGCCAAAGGCAGACGCTTAAAGGCTGAGCCACTGAGGCGCCCCTGAAGAGTCATTTTTAAAACAAACCGCCTAATAGGGATGGTTGAAAGGACAGATTTTTTTTTTTTTAAAGAAATGAAACAACTGTTATTTCCCAACTCCCTGGAGGCCTTTGCCACAGCTGGGTCATATCATGTACTTTGAGCTGCTTGTATAATTAATGTGAGACCAGGTTTCTGGACCAGCAGCAACATGAGGGGTGTCTTCACATTTCCTGCTGTAGCAGGGGTTCACAAGCAGTGCTAGCCTGGGATAAGAGGAACAGTTTCCTGGGGCGCCTGGCTGGCTCAGCTGGTGGAGGGTGCAACTCTTGATCTCGGGGTTGCAAATTGAAACCCCACATTGGGTGTAGATATTACTTAAAAATAAAATCTTTTTAAAAAAGAAAAGAAAAGAGAAACAGCTTCCTAAGCTTTTCCTCCGCTCTAGGCCCAGGAGCTTGGTGCCTGATGTTTTTTAACAATAATATTATTTTAATTTTAAGGGCCAGTGACCAAATCACCCATACCCTAGAGCTGTCAACACAGGTTAAGCCCAGGACATCCCCTCATAACTATTGTTTCTGCTTATAGAGGTAATGACCCATGACAAAGGGCCATTATGAAATTCACTTCTTATCAGGAAACTCTTCCCTTGAATAAATCTTGTCAATCCCTTTTCATTCCAGGAGCAGTACTCGGAACAAATGATATGGATCTCAAATTGAGTGCAACTGCCGAGCTACTTGACCTTGATCACCCACTGGTGAAAACCAGATTAGAAACCAGGTGGGAGCCTTTCCTTACATTCCCCACCCAAAGGCTCCCACAGCTGCTGGCTCTCATGGTGACCCAGCACCTTGCCTTGGTGCTTTTCTTCCCTCTCCTTATTTAATCTTAATACTCCTGTGAGGCGTATGGCATTTGTTTCCTTTTATATGACACTGGGGATATTATAGTTTAGAAGGGTCAAGGAAGTTGCCAGGGGTCCCCCAGCAAGTAAGTGCGGAGGTTCGCTCTGTCTGGGGCCAAGCTCCGTGTGCTTCCACCACACCAGACTGCTGCTGCCGGCCAGAAAGCTGAAAACCAGCTCCAGGTGTATATGCAGCTACTGGTTGATGTGACTGACTTAAGATCTAGTTACTCCTAAGTCTCCCTCCCACCTTGACTGAGTTGGGTCATGTAATTTCATAGCTGCCTATGAATTAGAAGTCGTGAGACAAGTGGAATGATGGGAGACGTTAGAAGCCAGCAGAGTACCAGGTTCCCAGAGACCAGAGGAGCCCTCCCTAGTCATGGCACCTAGCTCAGAGGTTGATAACTGGTTCTGTGTCCAGGAAGAGGCATCAGAGCAGCTCCTCTGTACTCACCACAAACAAAGAGCTGTGCCTTCTTCCCATGTCTTGGTTTTTTCCTAAACCACTCTTCTTGGCTTATTTTTCCAGTCAAACATTTTAAATATATTTTTTAAAGATTTTACTTATTTATTTGACAGAGAGATCACAAGTAGGTAGAGAGGCAGGCAGAGAGAGAGGAGGAAGCAGGCTCCCTACTGAGCAGAGCACCTGATGTGGGGCTCGATCCCAGGACACTGAGATCATGACCTGAGCTGAAGGCAGAGGCTTAACCCACTGAGCCACCCAGGCGCCCCACATTTTAAATATTTTTATTAACATTTTCCACATCTGCTCACACAACCCATAGTATTTCTACATGCAACTCATGAGAATAGGGACATTCTCCTACATAACTATAATACCATGCAATACCTGAGAGAAATCAGAACTTAGAGTATCATCAAAATACCAGAAAACTTAAATTTCTCTCTGTTGTCCCCAAAATGTCTTTTGCAGCTATGGGGATTTTGTCGTTGTTGTTTTAATGCAGGCTCTACTCATAGTTCATGTATCACATCTGGTGTTAGGTTTCTCTTTTATTTTGCTAGGGTTGCCATAAGAGATTACCAAAGTCTGGGGGGCTTAAAACAACAGAAATTCATTTCCTCACAGCTCTGGAGGCCGGAAGTCTGCTGGGCAGTAGGGGACATTGATCCCTTGCGTCGTCAGTGGCTAGTGGCACCGGGCATCCCTCAGATTATGGTGGCATCACTCCAATCTCTGCAAAGAGCCTTTTCCAAAGAAGGCCACCTCCCAGATTCCAGGGATTAGGGCATGAATGTATCTTTTGGGGGCCACCATTCACCCTACCACAGCCTCTTTAGCTTTTTTTAAATCTGTAACAGTTTCTCTACCTTGTTTGGTTTTCATGACATTTTTTTATTAGAGTCCTGAAGGATATCCCACATTCTAGATATGTTTGTTTCCTCACGATTAGACTCGGGCTCACATTCTTTGGCTTGCGTCGGCTTGCTGTGGGTATTGTACCCCGTTAGGAGGTACTTAATGTCAGGCTGTCCCACTGTTGATGATACTGAGTTTGATTAGTTGGATAAAGTGACCATTATCAGATGTCCATTGTAAAATTACGTATTTCCTTTTGTAATTAACAAGGAATGTGTAGGATGAGACTGTGCATATCTGCATCCCCAATAATTATAATGGTTGCCCAAATTGGTTTTGCCCTAATCATTTTCTAATTCTGTCATTCCTTCCACATGCCATGTCTGGCTTACATTTATAAGAAGGAGCTTTCTCTTTTCCCCATTCTTTCAGACTTCCTTTTTGAATGCCCAGGATTTCTTAGACTTCGAAAGTTTTCATCTTTCTGCTTGAGAGGCATTTTTGTAAAACGATTTTATTGTTCACTCTGAAGACACTGTCATCATTATGAATACTACCCCAGGTAGCATTTTGAACCCTCACTTTATGCCAGCCACTGTGCCAACACCTCTACCTTCAATTACTACCCCCAGATTTTATAAGAAGGAGATTGAAACACAAGGTGTTGTCATTTGGTCTTGACACTGAAAAAACTTGAACCTGGGTCTGTCTGATGTCACTGTTCATGCTTGTAACTTGTAAGCTATACCACCAACCTTATCAGTCATCTGAAATGACCCGACTTAGGGGTGGAGGCTGCTTTCCAGCTATGTCATGTTCTAGTGTCCCAGAAGCATGTTAGAGATATGTGCCTGATCGTAAGTAACGGTATTTGAGTGCTGGAAAAGATCTCAGTTGCCCCTTGTTCTTCATGTTGCAGTTTTGGAAACTGAGGCTCAGAGATGTTAGTAACTTGCTTGAAGTCATACAACCATGAGTGGCAGAAACCGGGCAGGCAGCAAAACTCCTGAATTCAAGTTCATTCCAGTACATGGTTTCCTTCCCTACACCACATCTCAGAAAGCTGAGGGTTGTATGTTAGAGTATTTACTTAAATTTGTCCCCTTACACACAGTGAATTTGAGCTGACTTGCCAAATCCTTTAACTATAATTTAAATAGGAAATATCATAGTAAGAAGGAAACATGACCCTAGTAAATGTAGTCTAGGTGAAGGGTTGCTGTAATGTCCATGGGCCTGTGGGTTACTACTCATGCTGTCAGGTTGGCTCTGAGCTTTCTGAGCCTAAGGGAAATATGATTAGCTACAGTACTGGCATGGCCAAAAAGGAAAATTTTCTCAATTCCTCAAAGGATAAAAAGCTTTTCTGCATTGATTTTGCACTGGGGATAGTCGCAAGCTTATAGTTATAATTGTGTATTAGTAAAGATAATTTTTATACCTGTAGTTACATATAAACCCCAGATCTCAGAGGCTTAACAGCAGAAGTTAATTTTTCATGTGCAATCCGAAAACTGGTATCTCTGAGTGGTGATGCAGATCAACTCCCAAAGGTGCTTCAGGAGTCTAGCCTTCTTCCTTATGGCTCCGTGGTCTTCACCACATGACTTTGAAGGTCATCTTCAAAAAGGAATAAGTACAGGCTTGGTACATGGCAGGGTCTTATGGGCCAGCCTGGCTGCTCAGGAAACTAAGAGACATGATCTAGCCACGTGCCTAGAGAGGGAATGAGTTTGGTAAACAGACTTGCCACAGACTTTGTGCCTCTGAAGTGTTCCCTATGCAGTTCAAGATTCCCCGGGTCAGAGTCCTTGCCCCAGGCTCTTGTGGGCACTGGCTTTTGACCTCCACAGATTGACTTAGTAGGGCAGACTCATCTCCAAATGGTCTGTATGATTACGTGACTGTTTTCCCCACCTGACTGAATTTCTTAAAAAGTAGTGATGATTCTTACTCATCTCTAGCACCAAAACTCCAGCCAGCTTGTACCTGGCTGGAGTAGCTCAGACACTTTGAATTACTTTGATCTGAAATTAATAACAAAATATTGGTCAACATATGTACTTCGCATGTATAACATAATTTCACATTCTCACTCTGGAAGAGTGTAAGACAAGAGGCAAGACCAAAATCACTTGTATTTGAATTTGGATTTCATTTGTGAGGTGAGGGTGAGATAAAATTGTTAGGATCCTGGCCACAGATTTGCTTTACTAATTGCTTTTTGTTCCAGGGGAAGAAAACAGTTTGGGTTTTAAAAATAGACCACAGGGCATATTGCAGATTACCCATATACAGATAATTGGGTATTTATATCTCTTTAGAGAAGAGAAAATGCCAGTAATAAGATTTTGATTTCAAGTGGTTATACATTTTCTTTCTTTTCCTTTGCAGTGTTGTATCGAAAAGGCCCTCCATTTTACCACGCAAGGTTTGGAGTGATTTTTAAATAAGTTTATCGTTTAAAGGAACAGGAGGAAATTTCTGTCTTCCAGTGTAATTTTCAGTGCCACAGAAACTCTTACAGTCACGTTTCTCTTGACCTATTAGGAATAGATGCTCTAAATCTGTGCCTTATACACTAACATTATTGTACTATATGTAAAATAATGAATAGGTTATGACAAATGTGTTGTATGTAGTGTTACACTTTTAATCTATTGCAGTAATTGTTCGTCTTAATATCAGCGAGTGTTAGTATCTAAACAGTTAAGTGAATTCATGGCTTTCTTACTGGAAGAAATATTTCTGTTCTCTCCTTGTCAGTGTTGAGATGAGCCTGAAAGTTTTTAATGTAAAGCAAACGTTTTCATTAATACTTTTCCCAGTAACTTGCAAGGACATTTAGGATTAGATGATGTATGTTTTATTTTCTGTATCTTTGTACTTGGTAGAATAAGCATTATTCATTTAAAGAGGTTGATTTCATGCTGTTTATTTTTATAACGTCTTCTGTGTCTTCCAGTTACTCTGTCATTATTGAGTTGGTCGATGACCATTTTGAGGGCTCTCTTCGCAGACCTTTCAGTTGGAGGTCACTGGCTGCCTTGAGCAGAGTTTCAGTTAATGTCTCCAAGGTAAGAACATCAGCTTTCGCATTCACGTGTCCCTTAAAATGGTTGGATTTTTTTTTTTAATTAAATGTAATAGAATCATAGAAGTCATCTGTAGGAACTTCACACCTGCCAGCGAGAAGGGGCTAAAAGCTGACCCCCTCTCGCATTCCCTGCCATCACCCACTCGTGCTGAGCTCCAAGAATTGAGCTTCAAAGTTTCCTGTAGTGATTGATGCAGGTGGGCCTTGCCTTCCTTCCCAGAGGTGCTGTCAGCACAGGCTCAACAGTCACTCACACACATTCACAAGGGAGTCAAAACATGGGTAAATTTCTTTTCAGAGCTAGCAGATCTCTTGAAGAGAAAGGAAAGGTATTAATATTTATGGCTAAACACTGTACGTGTTTTCTCACCACCATGTTGTTATCCTCATCCCTGAGGGTGAGGAATCAATCAGAATCAGATCCTGAGTGACAAAGCCAAGATCACACAGCTTATGTGCAGAATTGGGATTTAAACCCACAGTCATCCGACTGCCTGGCTTGTGTTCTGCTGGATTCTGCTGCCATCAAGATAGGTGGGAGGGGCGCCTGGGTGGCTCAGTGGGTTAGGCCTCTGCCTTCGGCTAGGGTCATGATCTCAGGGTCTTGGGATCGAGTCCCGCATCGGGCTTTCTGCTCGGCAGGGGGCCTGCTTCCTCCTCTCTCTCTGCCTGCCTCTCTGCCTACTTGTGGTCTCTGTCAAATTAAAAAAAAAAAAAAAAAAAGATAGGTGGGAAATTTCATCTTACACCAGAGCTACTAAGGATGAAAGCTTTGTGTGTTCTCTGTCATCCAAAAGTTTACTAACTAAACACAGATTGTGAACCCCGTCTGGCTGTACCCCAGTGCTCTTGGAGGCGCAGTGGCAGGGGAGACCAGAAGGTCCAGCAGAGGCCAGGTGGCAACTATCTTGAGTCCAGGTTAAGTTGCTTATGCATGGCCTATAAAAAGCAACTTTGTCTGTTAGAAATAGGGAGTCTGTACTGTTTCTAGTACTTTTAGACCCACTTTATGGGACTTGTAGCATATATTTAATATTTTAAATACTGTGTTTATAATCCATATATTGGCTTTATTTGCATTCTCTTGCCATGTCAACAATGACTAAATGGCGGGTCCTTACTCTAGCTCTCGGGCCCAGTCATGTTCCTAGGAGGAAACCGATGTGCTTTGTGAGTTTCCAAGAGCGCACGATGGGAGGGAATGGAGCCTGCCTGCACTTCCTGCACCTAAATTTATGTTGTGACTGTGTGGAACGTGGACATTTTTCTTCATCTCTCAATAGGAACTGATGCTGTGCTATTTGATTAAACCCGCTACCATGACTGACAAAGAGATGGAGTCCCCTGAATGTATGAAACAAATTAAAGTTCAGGTAGGTAAACTCAGAGACAGACTCATAGCATCCCAAAGATTCCGTCCATCATATTGTGTCCTCTGGAACATGTGGTCCCAAGAAAAAAAATGAAAACCATCTTTCCTTGGTAACAGGAAGCCCCCGCAGAGGCCCCCTCCCTGCTGAGCCCACTCTCACTCCCCCGTAATTCCTGCGGCCACTTTATCTGCCGTGTCATTTGGCTTCCGTCCCCACCATCCAGCTGATGCTGCTTTTACAGACGGCCTGGGACCTCCTGGCTGGGCCTCCCCCAGGTCTCAGTCCCAGAAACTAAAGTGGTGCTGCTAACTCACTCCCCGCCTCGAACTTCTTGTCTGGCTTCTGAGTCTTCCTGGCAGGTGTTTCTCAGCCAGGGCGGCCATCCTGTTACCCAGTATTAGTTACTATTTCTGCCCCTCGCCCTGCCTGTGACTCCTCCCCCACATCCAGCACATTGTCGGTTTTCTTTGTCTCTCACCTTGCACCCTTTCTTGTTCGCACTGCTCTGTCCCGCTGCAGCCTTGCCAGCCAGCCTCCCCGGTGCCCAAGCCTCATCTGAGCAGTTTGCCCTGCTCGCACCCCCTAGGTTAGCTGTTCTTCTCGTGCCAGCCCAGCCCACTGCTCCCTTCTCAGTGCTGGCCTGGATATACCAGCACGGTCTCAGAGCTGGTTCTAATGGTAAAGGCTCTCTTTCATACTGACACTCCTGTTCCTGAAAGGTGTTAATGGAATACCACTGCCAACACAAGTTTAGCTTTTAAAATCTTGGTGTGATTACGGTAGATGGTATTTGCATGGAAGGTGTGTATTGCTGCCTTCTCCTTAACCCCAGGTGTTTTAGTGACAAGGAATGGGAGCAGATATCATCATTCTATAGACGGTTCTTTGTGAAATGTTGCTGTGATCCCACACGCCTAGCATGTTCTTTCATTTCCGTTCTTGAAATTTTTAGTCACCTTTTTATTTTCATTGGTTACAGGAGGTGATTCTAAACCGTTGGGTTTCTTCACGAGAGAGGAGTGACCAAGATGAACTTTAACAATTCAACCTCAGAATTCTGCTTTATCAACAAATGCTATTGAGTTTCCTACAGTAAGCCAAGTTCAGTGTGAGGTAGAGTCCTCTTATTATAACTGCCTGATAATTGAAAAGTTTTAAAGGGCATAGCAGTCCCAGCACCAAGAAGCAGTTAGTATTTTACAAGATAAGATTACACAGGGGAGAAAAAAGAGCCCTGTGCTGGCCTCAGATTCTGTCCTTGGGTCAGTAACTGACTCCCGCCAGATGCTGAGCAGCTCGTCTGTGGGCCAGGGTCCTCACCTATTCAGTAAGCAGGTGCGACTAGATGAGTCCCAAGAGGACTCTTCCGGCAGCAGGGAAATTCTGTTACTCTCTGATTTTACTTGAAAATGACAGTAGTTTACATTTATGTGGCACAGTACAGTTTCCCAAACACTTGTACACGAGCATCTCTTTTAACTCACCTCCAGGCCGTTCCTGAGAGAGTGCCGGAGAGGAGATTTGGGGATTATAAGGCTCTGTATTCTGTTATGTTAAAGGGAACAAATAATGTGTATCTCACCTTATCTAAGAACCTGAACCAATTACTCAAATGCTTAAAAATCCATTTAATATTTGTCAAGGATTTCCGTGTCATAAAGCCTTTAAAACCTAATCTTTAGCTCTCCACGAACTCACTGATGGACATGCTTGTGTATAGTACACAACAGTGTTGTACAGTATTAGAGAAAAATTGCATCGTGCTTCAGTGAACTTGTTATAAAATTTTTAAAATGTGAAATAATGTATGGAGTTACATAATGAATGCAGTTAGCATTTGGTAAAACACAATAAACCAAGCCTTTTTCAAATCACTTGTGTACCATTGAAGGTTTGCAGGGTGGCGGGGGTGGAGGGGCAGATGAGCAGGGGAGAGGCCAGTATTGGTGTGAGGGAAACAAATGTCAGATTCGTCCAGTGTCCAAATTCAAGACACCGGCAGACAGTCTTCTCCTTGGCGCTAAATATCCCAGAAGTGGGTGGGACGAGCTGGAAGCTGAGAGGTGACTAAGATGGGAATCTGTGTGCATTCCTCTGGCGCTGCCGGCAGCCTGAGATGTTGCTTGTAGTTGTGTGTGTTAACGCGGTGCTTCTGTTCACAGCAGGATCCTGCTCTCTCACACGAGAATGGCCTCCGTTTTAAAGATTTGGCATTCTAATGAGGGAGGTTGTCCACTTTTTCCCCTGCCTCAGACCAATAATGATCATCACTTTGAAAGAGTCTCTTAGTAGTAAGTCCTTCTGCTCTTCATTAGTGATGCTAATACTTCAATATTTTTACTACCCGCTTTGCTTTCTCCAGGCTCCTTAGCAAAGTAAAAGACTTGGCTTTGAAGCAGCACCCTCTCAAAACCCTGAGGGTCAGCAAAATTTCTGGAGCCATTTTTTCCCCTATTTCATCTGTCATTGGTGGTGACTTTTCTCTCTAAGCCAGATCAGTGTATCATGTGCCTTTTTGGTAAAAACTCTACCATAAATCCTTCATCAAAGTCCTGTCCTCCTGTGAGCGCTCCACATCACATATCTTATCATCAGCTAATGTGCCTTCAAGGTTGTGGGGACTCCCTTCATGTAATGGCCACATTAAAGATGCAGAAAAGCCACAAGACTGCACAGGTATTATTTCTAACTGAAGGCTCTAGAAGAATGTTCAAAAGCATCAGCTTTAGACCAGCCTCTTAGGAAAGATTTCCTTCTTCAAGTCCAAGTGAATGTCATGTAGCAGCCCGTGCACTCTTCAGCATTACCCAGGGCCCCTGGGGTTCTGGAATGATGTACCGCAAAGGTTTTGGTTTACATGAGCCTCACAGTTACCGGCCAAAAGAGTAGGATTATCTTATCTGTAGATGCATTATGTCCTGGAACTTTTTTCTCACCTTCTGAAATAAATGTAACAGATGGCGTGTGTTTTCTTTTTAAAAAGCTCGGGTTGAGCAAGATTGGAAATTTGTTCTGTGATAAAACCACCTTCAGGCATGGCTGTGGTTCACTGGGGGAGATGCTGCTGCCTCACTGAAAACTGAAGTTGCTTCACCTACTCTCTTCAAAGTGTGTTTATGTGGCTCTTAAATCATGAACCTTCCAGGCTTGCTTCAAAACGAATTCTTCACCAAATCCTCCCTTTGCTCCAGCACTTTCCAGCCCTCCCAAGGCATCTAAGCTGCCCGCTGTAGCAACATGTGCTCAGGGGCATCACGCTTACCAGCTGTGCACCCTCCATACAAGGATTTCACTGGCTTTATAAAAGTAGCATGCCACACTCAAGAGCACCATCAAACTTTGTGGAACCAACACTTTTTCCAAGTTCTGTTTTGTCACCCAGTGCAAAAAACCATACGCAAATAAAGGGGAAACACTTGTTTGGCCAGGATTCTTTTATATGATGACTTTTCCCAATATATTATCACTTTTTTTTCTTCTGAGGGGATTTCCTAGGCCTTTAAAACTCACCTACTTTCTTTTTTTTTTTTTTTAAGATTTTTATTTATTTATTTGATAGAGAGAAAGAGCACAACCAAGGGGAGTGGGAGAGGGAGAAGCAGGCTCTCCACTGAGCAGAGAGCCCAATACGGGACTCGATCCCAAGACCCTATGATCATGACCCGAGCCAAAGGCAGACACTTAACACTTGACCAACTGAGTCACCCAGGTACCCAAAATACCTACTTTCTTCATGAACTTTTCCATTTCCATAAGAGACATTTTACTCAATAAAGCGGGGGAAATGATGTGACCATACACCACGCATCCAAACAGCACAAGCATTGGGTGGTCAGCTAAGACCAGAGCATGCTGTGTGCTTCAGGCACTACTTGAGTGATTTTTCTGCAGACTCAGACTCATTTTGGAGTGGGGGTGGGGGTGGGGGTAGCCAATATGGAATACCATTTTTTTTTTGGAAAAATTATTATAGCAAAAAAAAAAATTTATTATAGCAAATAAATAGTGGAGGTTAAGCTGGGGCAGACACCTGTGTTCATGCTTCTCCCACAACAGACTTTTGAGTTTCCACCCTAGGATGAAGGTTTTGAGTCTCAGAGATGTGACCACCACACACCACTGCCACCAAGTGCAAGTGGAAGATTTGACCTGAGAGCTCTGGGTCCTGGGTTTAGTGCCTTTACAAGATCTCCACAGCAGAGGGGACACTGGCCTAGAAAAACATGTGAAATCAGAAATACAGCACAGATGACTTTCAGTAGCTTCCAGCCATGCGGATTCATTTGGTGGGGGGTTGGGGGTGGACAGGAAGCACTCTTGTAAGAACCACCATACCTACCATCCGTTAAAGCAGTTATTTGAGTAGGTGATTATTTTATGATGATTCTCTTAGCTTCCATTTTAGAGGGTGACATTTTCTGACCTCATTCCCAAACTGAAGGGAAATAGTAAAGTCTGTGGCTCTGCTGGCCTAAGTTCTCCCGTAAGGAGATTGAGTTCTAGAAAGTAATTAGTTGATAACATTACGCTTGGCAGGGACTAAACCAGCATGAATGGGGCATAGTTTTAGGCAGGTTTTCCAGGGTGGGGTTGGTTAGGTTTCTCTTTCTTTTTGAACGTAGTCTGTAAGTCTGAAAAGTCACTGATATTTACAGAATAAAATTTTGTCCTTTTTCCCCCTTATTGTTAAGGCATTTTTGTTGTTTTTTAAGTTACTATTTACTTAAATGTGATTTTTAACTTAGTTTTCTCTTTGTCGGGGAGTACATGGGTTAAAAAGAAATGAGGTATCTTCTCACACCCACCTTCCATTTATGATTGTACTAACAGAGTTGAGTTTTTAAAAAATCTGATTACAGACTCCAGTAATTAAACCATGAATGTTAACTTCCTTAAAACTACCTGAGGTCCATTTCTAAAATTGAGAGATACCCCTCAATTTGGGTGCCTCAGTCCATTAAGCCTCCAGCTCTTCATTTCTGTTCAGGTTGTGATCTCATGGGTCGTGGGGTCCAGCCCCGTGTCAGGCTCTGCCCTCAGCAGGGAGTCTGCTTGAGTTTCCCTCTGCCCCTCTCCCCACTCTTGCTGTCACTGTGTGTCTCTAAAATAAATAAATCTTCGAGAAATAAAAGTAAACCCCTCGATTTATCTCAAATCTTTGCTTTCTTGTATCTAAGCTGAAAAAACTTAGTCTGCTATTTTGTGAACTACAGGGATGCTTAGGAATACATAAGATGAAAACACATCTGAAACTCTTAAACTTAGAGGTATTTTTTTCACTATTTTTTTAAGTGAAAGGTTGCAAGCATTTGATTTTTTTTAGAATCTTTACATCTTCAGAAATAATATTACACAGGTAGAAATTCTTCTTCCTAACTTTTATTATTTTTTTAAGATTTATTTATTTATTTAAGAGAGGGTGGGGAGGTGGTTGAGAGAGAATCTCAAACAAACTCCGTGCTGAGTACAGAGCCTGACACGGGGCTTGATCCCACAACTCTGAGGTCATGACCTGAGCTGAAATCAAGAGTCAGATTGCTTAACTGACTGAGCCAGGTGCTCCTCTTCTTCCCAACTTTTAAATGGTACATTCTGATAAACTGGAATCAGAAAAACCTGGGTCTAAATTCCATGTCTACATTAAGGAAACAGTGGTGACCTTGAGAGCCTTGCCTCTGAACCTTAGTCTGCTCACCTGTGAACCAGGGATCATTACTATCTGCTGAGTGTGTTTTGCAAACTAAATGAAATGACCAGTGAAAGGGTCTGGCACGTCTCGGGTATACTTTTTTCCCTTTCAGAGGAACCGGAAATGTAAGCTCGGCCATAATTGTTTTCTCTAGGAGATGCGTAGCCAATTTTTATGCCCTGGTAGGTGACACAGTAGAGGAGAAGGAGGTGACAGAAAAGTAGTTTGAGGTAAAGTAATGAAGATAGCTCTGGAGATGGCAAGAGTGGTATTAAGCACCTCCTGCGCCAAGGGAGCCAGACACAGCCATTGTGTGAGTGTGGTTTTTGTTTAAATACTGTTTATTGGGTTTTCCTAGTGGTGGGAGTCATTCATCAATGCTCCAAAGGCTTTGGGGAGATGCCTTTGGGTGGATCAATTTAGACTTTCAGATGAGGAACACTGAGACCAACTTTACGACGTTGCTGTGAAAAGGAGCCCAGCAGTTGGCCACTGCAGCCATTGCGTGGCGTTGGTGGGGACTAGGTGTCTGCATCAGGGCAGCATGGGACAGGGGTGCTGAGATGCAGAGGCACGTTGTTGGGAGTGCCAGCGAGAACTCCTCTGGGAAGCGGAGTTGGTGCCAATGCTGAATTGCCTTGTGTTCTGTTAGCATTTAACTGGTATGATAAAAGAAACTTAATGGAAGGAGTCTCAGGTAATAATTCTGCAAAACTAAGCAACATTGCCATCTATTGGTGTTATTTCAATGCTGAATTTCCTTTGTTAGGGGTAAAGCTTACAGGGTCGTGCTGTGATTTTTATGAGAGGGAATTTGTGGCCTCCTGAAGTGAAAAAAGAAATAGGGTGACTACTGCTATGGTCACCCCCAGGTTGGAGAGCAACCCCTAAAACAGGCGTTGGGGACCCTGAAAGCTTTGTTTGAAAATCAAGTGAAGCACTAAGAGAAAGCATGAACTTGGTATTTCTAGCATTAACCGTTCTTATTTTTTTTTAATATTTTATTTATTTATTTGACAGAGAGAGATCACAAGTAGGCAGAGAGGCAGGCAGAGAGAGGGGGAAGCAGACTCCCTGCTGAGCAGAGAGCCCGATATGGGGCTCGATTCCAGGACCCTGAGATCATGACCTGAGCCGAAGGCAGAGGCTTAACCCACTGAGCCACCCAGGTGCCCCTTAACCGTTCTTATTTTATCTGAATTGTTTTGTGACATTTATTTCCTTTCCATATTTGAATGTCAAAGCAAAATCTTTATTTTCTCCTTTATCTTCTCTAATGATGGCAAATCTGTGACCCATTTGCCACAAATCCCAGATACCACTGGCTGCTTTCAGATTGCTGGGTGGCCCAGGGAGTTAAGAACACAGCCTTTGCAGTCATACCTAGGTCTGATCTCTGGTTTTCCCACTGTGTGACTTTGGGCAAGTCATTTCCTCAGTTTCCCTTTTCATCTGTAAAAGAGGCATATTGTTAGTACCTACCTCACAAGATGGTCTTAAGGATCAAAAGGGAAGAAAGAGGAAGAAATTTACTCAGGTGTGGAATCCTTAATGATACCCACTAAGTGCAGCTGCTCTGATTATCAATAATTGGGAAACAGCTAAACCAGGGAAGTAGAGTCCTAAAACAGTGTGTTAAGAGAATAGGGACAAATTGGAATATTTCCCAAACTCAACACTTTTTTCATCTTTACCCAGTTGAAGTCTTTATGACTTCTTGAACACCACAGAATAGTAAGCATGATTCTGTTTAAAGTGGCATCATATTCTGGGTGGGAGGTTTTGTTTTTCTTAAAAGTACCTGAACCTATAGATGCAAGTGGTGTACCATGCCTTTTTTCCCCACTGAAGTTACCAAGTGCTGAAACTTTACCCAAATGCCTCTTTGAAAACAGGCCTTAAGGATCTGTAGCAAGTTTTCTAAATATCTTTATTATGAGTAAATTATTGGTTCCGTGAAGATGGATTTGGTTTTTAGAAAGTAGACATCTTTATTTGGTGCCGTATCTGGGGAGATGAGCTGTGGTGGTAAATCACATTTGGTCAAAAACAAACTGAATTCTGGAAGCAATTTCCAGAGAGGAACAATGAAATGTTTTCTCCTTGGCTATTTAAAGTTCAATGATCATTTGGGTATATGAATTCTGATGTGGTTGTTAAAAATCACCTCACTTCTTTATAATTCCTCATCCCAGTTATCCCCTTCTTCCCCCTGAAGGTATTAAAGAAAGAAGTCGACCTTTCATTGTGTTCTTCCTGAATTCTGTACTTATTTATTTATTTTTAAGATTTTATTTATTTATTTGACAGAGATGGAACACAAGCAGGGGAAGCGGAAGCGGAAGCAGAAGCGGGAGAGGGAGAAGCAGGCTTCCTGCTGAGCAGGGAGCCCCATGCAGGGCTCAATCCCAGAACTCCAGGATCATGACTGAGCCAAAGGCAGACGCTTAACAACTAAGCCACACAGGTGCCCCCTGAATTCCATACTTAAAGTAGACAGAGGAGGGGCACCTGGCTGGCTCAGTCAGAAGGACACGCAACTCTTGATCTCAGGGTTGTGAGTTCAAGCCCCATGTTGGGTGTAGAGATGACTTTAAATAAATAAAGTTTAAAATATAAATAAATACAGTAGACAGGGGATGTACTTGCCTTGGTCAGCTCAACACCCCAATCTCCTCATGTCAGGTCAAGTAATATGAGAGAGAAACAGACTGACTTAAGGAATTGCCATCCACTTTGCATATGGGCTCATAAAGGCTAATTGAGAAGTGGAGCCCATTTCCTAACTTAGATTCAGAAACCCTTGCTTGCTTGTTTTCCTGCTCTCTTTCTTTCACTATTCACTATTACTGTCAAAAGGTTACCATGCACTTTTTGAATAAAAACAGAATTTATTTCATAAATTGTGCCTCGCTCACCTTTCTACAAATCCCCACTTTCTGGGTTCGCATGGAAAAATGAATTTGTTCAGCTTTAATTAAAAAAATAGCTTTCATTGTCCTGTGAATAAAAGATGCTGCCACTTTATGCTGTAACATGGAACCTCAGTTTAAAAACAGAATCATTATGAGAATAATTTACTTGTAATGAGGGGCGCCAGGGTGGCTCAGTCAGTTAGGTGTCTGCCTTTGGCTCAGGTCGTGATCCCAGAGTCCTGGGATTGAGTCCCACATCGGGCTCCCTGCTCAATAGGAAGCCTGCTTCTCCCTCTCCCACTCCCCCTGCTTGTGTTCCCTCTCTCCCTGTGTCTCTTTCTGTCAAATAAATTTTTTTAAAAAATTTACTTGTAATGCATACAATTTTTAAAACTTGGGCAATTTTTATTAATTTTATAAACACAATGCAGTAAGTAGAAATGTGCTACAAAGAAAGCCATAACACCTTGTTATTTACCACAGTTGAACACACATAGAGATCCCTCCAACCATCTAACAGTGCTGTCCCTCTGCTCTTAGCACACTCAGCACGAGCCGCTCCCCTCCGGAGGGCTTGTGTCCTCATCAGGGTGGTCGGTCACGTAGAAGCCATGCTCCTCTATCGCCCGGTAGAGTGTGATGTACTTGGAGGCCTTCCTCGTCCTTGGGACCACATACTTCTCTGTGAACATCTCTTTGCCCAGTTGTTCCTTGCCTTCTATGGTCAGAATACAGTTAATGAATGTGAGGGTGTAACTGTAGCAGTTGTGATGGTCTTCTTCATACCTTAGAAAACAAGGACAGTGAGAAGAGAAGGCTGAGGTTTCAAAGTGGCTCAGACACAGGCTGTGAAGCCGCCAAGGGACTTGCAGGATTGAAATTGGGCCCTCTGCACACTGGGTCTGCTGGTCCCCTGGACGACTGAACTCCCAGAGTGCAGATCTGAAGGATGCTTAGCTGCTCGGGTTATTTCTGCTTGCAACTTCAGCAAGATTGGCGTGGACACGCCTAGATGTTCAGAGTTCTGACTTGAGTTGTACAGAAACTTGGGGAACTGACGTTTTAGAAATAGAGTTCCATTTCTAAGTTTTAGGGTATCCCAGCGTCTACACTTATTTTAAGGGAAGCCTCAAACCAACTAGGTCCATAAGTATGCTACATACCTGAAGTATTGAGGGAGCAAGAAATTGAGAAATTTCAAATTGCTAAATCAAAAAAAGGGCTATGAGGCATTTTTTACATTTTAAACATTTTTAAAAATTTTTAAGGGACTGTAATGTAGCTTTTGCTGTACATATTAAATGTTAAGTATGTAAAAATTCTAATCAAATAACGGGAGTACTATGTTGTAGTCCTTTCGGTTCTTAAGATACAGTGATTCTGTTATGTTAACGTAGGCTGGCTCACCCCTGCAGAAAACCCAAGGTCATTCGACCCCTGCTTATGCTTTGTTACAGGCACTACTATCTCCATACAGGCTCAACACGAACCAAACACAGCTTACAAGTCCTCTGCACTGGGGTCACACCTGCATGGGGAACCTCCAGGGAACCGTACCTCTGCGGCAGCCAGGCCCCGGTGGTGGAGAAGTCTTCCAGGTACTTGTCCCACTGGTCCATCAGTCCATACATGCCAGGCTGCAGTAGCGGGATGCTTACACTCTCCTCCCACCCTGCTTCATCTCGCCGGACGCCGTGTGTGGTGTAGTTATACACTACTCCTGCAACCGGAACTGGGGTCACCAGGGAGCTTAAGGGAACACACGCCTCTGTGAGGGGCCGTCCCATGGTCACTTTACAAAGAGGTTAGCCAGAACGTACTTTCCGATGGCTGTCAGAGAGCAGGAGACCACGAGAGGCTCTACAATCTGCCTCCCCACCCCCAGGGTCAAGCTGGGGAGGCAGCCACCCCCCGAACAGAGCTGGAGCCTTCCCTAGAGTCAGGGAGGATCGGGACTGTTAGAGCCTCTGCCTCTCCTGCCCTCAGCACCTCATTTCTTTCGGGGAAACCCAGTTCTTCCTCCACCCCCTCTTCTTCCACAAAGTTGCCACAGCAAATGGAGACAATCATGGGACCAGGATTATCATCTCCATATTCTTGTTGAAGTTTTCTATGTATCGGAGGGTCTCTCTGGTTTCCTTAAATCAGCACTGACTTTCCGCCGAGACAATGGGTCATACATTTGATGGCTCGTGTGGGTAAATCTGAGTCCAAACACCCAGTCCCGGGTTTCTGTTCACCCGTCAGTTTCTCCTGCCTTGAGGAGGGCACTCACCATTTGTGTTGGTTATTCCGACATGAAGATCAGACCTTCCGTCGTACTCCCTGAAAGAAACAGGAAGAGTTGGTATTTACAGTAGGAGAGTGATCTTGGCTGGTGCCGGAACTGGCCATCAGTGACCAGGGGATTGGAAGCATTATTTCAAAAGTGGTTGAGCCAAGAGCACGTTTGAAGTAGAAAATACCCCCTAGCCCCCAAGGGTTTTTTAGCCACCCCCCCACCCCATTGTTATTACTAAAGCCCCGCCACCACACACGCACTGAAGTGTGCGGAAAGTGAGCCCTGCTGGAGCATGAAGTCAGCTTAGCTCCTGGCTCCCCAGCAGAGGGGCACACCTGCAGGTCAGTTGTTGAAGGAGCGCCTCATTCTTTCCGCATTGTAGGTGAGGTTACAGCCTGTTCCTCAGGCTGAGCAGGGAAAGGGTCCTGAGTGCATCTCCATGGACCTCTACCATCAAAACTGAAATAGCATCTTTTAGTCTTTGTAGCCCATGGCCATGCTCGCTTTTCCTGGACAGCCCTTGCTTCCTGAAATTACTCTGGACCTGCGACTGTCCATTAAATCTCTGACTCCATGATTTAACCTTCATATACAATCCCAGGCCATCACTTACTAGCCTTGGGACATTAGAAAGTCACTTTCTCTGATCTCAGATTCCTCATTTGTAAAATGGGAGTATCCTAAACCTCCAGCAAGCTGGTTGTAAGAATAAAATGCCTGTCAAGTACTGGCCACATACAGGTGTTGAATAAATCAGAGGTCACTGTTAAACGATAAAGCTCCTTCATGAGATGGCAGGTTCCCAATGGAAGCAAGCAGTCCCAGGCTTTAAGATGATCAAGAACACAAACAGTGGCCCCACTTTCAGAGTGATCCCCCAGGTCGTCTTGTTGCAGCCACTCTGTTTTGAGACCCCATGGGTTCAGAGGCTGAGAACGAACCCAGCGTGTCACTGCACTGTTTCCTGCTGAAATCCCAGCTGTTCCTTCCTTCACCCCCGTCCCTTAGTGGCCAGGGAGCTTTGTGTAGTCCACAACCTGCACAACCATACGTGACAGCCCTGAGAGTTTGATGAGAACCTTTGTGATTCCTTTGGGTTATTGCAGGTTCTCTTTTACAAAGTAGGTGAAATCGTCTCAAGGTGAATTGTGGGAGTCAGTCCTGAGGTTTTGGAAGTTGGCTGAAAGGGAAAGAACAATTTGGAAGTGGGCCTTAGAGGGTCTGGTGGTAAAGGTACTACTTAGGTTTCTGCAGATCCTAGTCTGGGGGGATGGGAAGATGCCAAAGCATATAACCTGTTTCTACATCACCACCTCACTTCTCATGCCAAGCAAGGTGAAGCCTGTCAGTATTGCTACCACATCATAGAATAAATTAATGCTTCATAGGGGCCATCCTGAAAGTCTGTCATGTTCTAGAGAGCAGGGCTGTGGTTCCTTCACTGTGACAACCCCAGTGGCTCAGTAAGGATTTGTTGAATGAACCAATGTTATGGTAAATAAATTCTGAATTTTAATCACTTCATTCAAAATCTTTTGGGATCCAGCCAGTTAATACTCCAGGTTAGCACGAATGAGGGGATCTTATGAAAGATTTTGGGCTTCATGCTTCAGATAAGGAAAATGAAAGTTCTGCCAGTTGTATTCTGAACTGAGTATAAGAATAGGATGGAAAGGAGTATGTTGGCTCAACATTGTGACTGGTGCCTGGGTCAGGTTTATCTGCCTTATCATTGAACCTCACCTCACCTCCTCGGCAGGACCCTCCATTTGTAGATGAGGAACAGAGACTGGAGGGTCTGGAGCTGGTCTCAACGGGGATAGGAACTGGGGGCTTTGTGGCAACACAGTCTGCGCTATTCTCTCTGCACCCACCAGCCTCTGAGGGGCAGGGGTGCAGCAGTCTGCACACTTTGGTTCATTTCATCCACATAAAGACAGGAAGGAAACCAATTAAGGAAGTTAGTAAGCAGGGAAATGACTAGACCACTCCAACTGTCTTATCCCAAACCAGCGCTTCCGAGGGCACATGGGAGTTGGGAGGGTAGATTTCAAGGAGGCATTAGGTCACAGTGATGCTCGTGACCATGGTCATTCCATAGTGTCCCTGCTCTCACACCTCGTTTATCTTGGGCCGCTTCTAATTCCATTTGTAAACTCCACAGGGACACTAAGGAGGTACAGTCCTTTGATTTCTGAAATCTTTCTTAGTCAGGTGGTATCCACAACTGAGGCAGACCACCTCTGGTCTTCAGTTTAATTCATCTCTATGCAGAATAGTCTGTATATGGCTTTTCTTCGGGCTTTGTACATTGTTCTTGTTGGTCACAGAAATTACAGACTAACTTGCAGTAAAGAAATTATTTTTTTTAAGATTTTATTTATTTATTTGACAGACAGAGACCACAAGTAGGCAGAGAGGCAGAGAGAGAGAGAGGGAAGCAGTCTCCCTGCTGAGCAGAGAGCCTGATGCAGGGCTCGATCCCAGGACCCTGAGATCATGACCTGAGCTGAAGGCAGAGGCTTAACCCACTGAGCCACCCAGGTGCCCCAAGAAATTATTTTGATTAGAGTAGCTGCTGGGTCATTTTCCCAGTTACCCTCTTAGCATAAAATCTATGACCCAAAAAAGTGCCAAGCTATCAGTTTCCTCTCTTAAGAGTGTATAAGCAGTTTTGATCTTCCCTTATTCTTCATAAAGTCTTGCACTTACCAATCTAGGAAAGTACACACACCATCTATCTTTATGAAATGAATAGACCTAAATTTCAGGATTTAATGCCGAAACACTGGCAAGATTATCCACCAAACCTCACACTGTCTAGTACATGTTAGAAAAAGAAAGTTTTGGGGGCACCTGGGTAGCTTGATTGGTTAAGTGTCCAACTCTTGGTTTAGGCTCAGGTCATAATCTCAGTTTCATGGCATCTCAAAGCCCCCCACCCCAACCCCTGCAACAGACTCTGTGCTCACCGCTCAGCAGAGTCTGCTGGAAATTCTCTCTTCCTTTTCTTCTCCCTCTGCCCTTCCACCCTCCACCACCCCCCCCGCCCCCGCCCTACCAGGGGCACTCTCTCTCTCTAAAATAAATCTTTAAAGAAAAAGTTTTAGTGGCTACCACACAGAAGGAAAAGTTTACAGAATCACTTAATTTAACACTCAAAAAGCACTGTACCTAAGAAACGTCCCTTGAGTTGGTCTGAGGAGGAATGAACATTTTTCCTGATGCCCGTTGGTAAACGGATTGGAGATGCTAATAGGTGCTTCCTCCAGCTTCCTTGAGCCTATGACCTGCTGGCAGAGGGGGCAGCACTGGGGAACACTGAAGCTATAGATGTATTTCTTACAGTGGTTGAATTTAATTAAAGCCTTTCCAGCCTCAGTACGCTGCATGACTTTCCTGTCCTGGGCAACCAGGCACTGTTTCCCAAGACTTCCTTTTCCTCATTACCTGGCTAGCAAATGTAAGCCTCCTGAGTAACCTGAACAACAGTGATGTCATCCTGATTGACGGCTTCGGAAGCCAAAGCAAGTAGGATTAACCAGTAACCAGACCTCCCCAGAAACTGGTGTCTTAAAGAGCTAGTTTTCATTTGTGCTCACTTACAGTTTCTTTCCAGCCTTGTCAACATGCAGCTCCTACTTATCCTTTAAAGCCCTACTTTTCTGTGAAAGCTTCCTTCACTTCCTTGAGCATTCCCTTGCACTGGTAAAAGCGGATTCATGTTTCTCCTGGAGTTCTGATATTTGATTAGCCATTAGTCTGCGAGCTTCTTGCAATTAAGGGCCCCCATTTATTTCTGTGTTACTAGAATAGGTTATGTTGCTTTGTTGTTGGATAAATATAGCCTTGGAGGCTATTTTCTTTTGATGTTTTATATCATAGAAGTAATCTTGCTCATAAAAAATTAACAGCAGTTAGAAATAAGGATAGTGGTTGCCCTAGGTGGGGGCGAGAGGGATACTGTCTAGGAGACGGCAGAAAGGAGTTTCTGTGGCCTGCCGCTGCTCTGATTCATTATCAAGGGACTGGTTGTATTGAGTATTCAGTTTGTGAAAATTCGTCAAGTTGAACATTTTACTACATGCATTGTATGATTCTTCAATTTTAAAAAAATTTTGAGAAACTGCAAAAAAAGGTAAGAAAAAAAGGTAATGTCCCCTGTTCCTCCATAACATTTTTCCACTCATCAAATCCTGTTCCCTGAGAAAACTAATAGTAAGGTAAATGAGTATTTCCACATAATTTTTTAAATGCCAGTGTTGTGATAACAGCATCCCGTTTTGAAATGTGTGTATTTCTCTCATCTCAGAAATTTATCTACAATATTAGGACTATAGGTCCAGCTTGTCCTTTCAGATGACTGCATAGGAATCCATAGTTTGGTTGCACCACACTTTTGTTTTTTAAACTAATGTCTGCACCATTACTTTTTTTTAAGGTAATGTCTGCACCCAACATGGGGCTTAAATTCACAACCCTGAGATCAAGAGTTACGTGTTCCACTGACTGAGCCAGCCAGGCAGCCCTGCACCATACTTTATTTAGCCGATCCCTTATCGATGCCTCTAGTTCCAGAGAAAAGCAGTGGTAAAGGGAAGACCTGTGGGTATCATAGTGGACATAGTCGCTTGGGAAAAGTGTTTCACAGCATGCATTTAAATAAATTACAGTATGCTGAAATGCAGAAAAGTGCATATTAAGTATTAATAATATGAAAATGATCACCAGACTCACAGAACTAGAAAAAACCTTAGAAATCCTTTCAACCATCTTCTCTTGTTACAGTGAGGGCAAACAGGCTATAGCTAGATGCCCAGCTCAGGTGACCAAGGTCTGAGGTTGTTCATTATTAATATAAGCCAGGTAACTATTGTTTGATTGTTTGAGTGGCCCAAGTTATTTTCTTTCTTTTTCGTTTTTTAAATTTTTTAAAAAATATTTTATTTATTCATCCAAGAGTGAGAAAGAGAAAGAGACAGTGAGAGAGAGCACCAGCAGGGAGGAGAGGGAGAAGCAGGCTCCCCACTAGTAGGGATTATGACCTGAGCCAAAGGCAGATGCTTAAATGACTGAGCCACCCAGGTGCCCCCCAAGTTATTTTAACTGAGAATATATTCATCTTCATGACACCAATACCGAGAGGAATTTTTAATCTTATGAAAAGGAACGGAGGCATCGTGCCTTGATAAAGGTTTTTAATACACTAGCATTCTCCTTTTCAAAAAACAGAGGCATCTTGGGGTACCTGGCTGGCTCTGTTGGGAGAGCATGTGACCTTTGATCTCGGGTTTGTGAGTTTGAGCCCCACAAAGGGTCATGAGATCACTTAAAAATAAATTTAAAAACTCTTTATAAAAACACAAGCATCTTAAATCCTTTTTACCTTATTTTCTCTATTTCTAAAAATCTTCTTATGGTAAAAATAAAACATAGATACAGATGATAACATAAAACAAATGTATAGATTAATGAATTATTTTATTGTGAACCCCTTGTAAGTATCACTCAAAGTCAAGAGCTAGCACTTTTCGATCCATCTCAGGGCCCCCTGCCCTGTCCATCCCCCTGCCCCCGTCTTCCTCCAGAAGTGACCCCCACACCCACTTTTCTAGTAATCATTCCTTGTGCTTCGTTTTGGTTTCATTATCCAAGTGTGCATCCATAGATACTGTGGTTGAGTCTTATTTAAACATTTTTGTTCTGTATCTTAAGTTTTGGTTCCTTTTCCTTCCTTTGATTTTTTAAATCATGTATCTGTGAAGCATCCAGTTCACCAAACCTGTAGGGTCTCCCATGGTCTGTTGCCAACGGCTTCCTCGGGGTTCAGTTCAAAACACTGGTGTGCCTTCTGTACACCCTTCAAGTTCCCACCTGGTTCCAGAGACTGGATCGGACTGAGTTATGATCCTCTTGTCAAGACTGTGGGTGGTAATGTGTTCTCTCAGCAGAGGCACATCAAATCTGGCCTTCACTCTTTTTTCGTGGTAGTCCCCATTGTTTTCAGTGCTTACAGATCCATTCATTCACCGACAGTGGCACAGTGATGATAGTCTAAGTCCATCATGTTGTTTTCATACATTAGTTGGACTAATAGTATGAGGAGACACTTTCCCTCAGCTATTACTCACTTACACAGTGGTACTGGTATACTGGAAGGATTGGACATGTGCCCAATTCTTGATTCACTTTTCAAGATAATGAGGACATCTCTGATATACTCAGAAAGCACCCAGTTGGTCCCATATCTGTTCTACTCTAATGTCACTTAATGAATCCTAGATGTGAACATACTAGCTGGATTTCAACCCAGTGTGGTTTTTATTGTCAAAGCGTAGACTGTCCCATTGTGGCCTCTTCCATTGGCCCCTAAGTCCTTTTCACATGAACCTACTAGTCACTGATGATTTCCTTGCTATCTAGTCCATTGAGATGTTCCAGGTTCATCTCAGACCTTTCCCAAACTCAGACCTGGAATCAGCCATTTCTCCAAGAAGCCCTGATTTCTTTCTTTCAGTGGGAAATGGTGTTTCAAGGGTACACTCTGCCATCTAAAGATGTTTATTGGCTATTTCTCCACCTTTTTAGTGAACAGAGTGGGGTTTTAAAAAGTGCACACTCGCATGCACGCCCATGAAGATAAAATACTCCATGAATTCATACTGCTATTTCTAATTCAAATTCAGGGCTATAGGGTTTTTACTGGTCATCTTCTACACTACATTGGCATCTCTTTTCTTCAACACTGAAAATTTTCACTCTCAAGGATACAGGGGACTATGGAATTAGAATTTTCCATAATTAATGATTTGCTTAATCCCACTTTACACATACAACAGTCTTAGGGTAAGAATAGTAATGCTGCACCTCCCATTATGGTTACTAAATAGAGTTAAACATTGTTTTTGCATATACTCGCCTCACCTTCTTTATTTAAAGGGTTGTTCTATATCTTCATTGTCAGAGCATCTGGCATTGTAGATAATAATCTTCAGTCCTCACTGAGGCTAAGCTCTACACACAAACTTATATTGAATGTTGCTACTTGTCTTTTCCTCTCTCTCTAGTAATTATGGGTTTCTGAAGTTCATCCTCTAGAAGATTCCTTAGGGCTTATCGGAAGAATATTTCCTGAGTTTTTGCATGTTGATTACAATTTCTCTCTGTTCTTTATACTTGGAAGTTCGGTTTTGCTGGATATAAAATCCTTGGCTGCCATTTTCTTTAATGTGTCATTCCATTTTCCTCTGGCATAAACCACTGCTGTTCAGAAGCCTGATGACAGACTAATCTTCTTTCTCTCATAAATCATGTGTTCCTTTAAAAACAAATTTATTTTTTTTTTACTTTAGAGAGTGAAGGGGAGAGAGAGGAAGACTGCACAAGTAGAGCGGAGGGGACAGAGAGGGAGAAGCAGACTCTCTGCTGAACAGGAAGCTGGATGGGTGGCTCCATCCCAGGACCATGACCTGAGCCAAAGGGAGACACCCAACCAACTGAGCCACCCAAGCACCCCCCCCCCATATGTTCTTTTTTGGCAACATGGTCAGATGATTTTTTTTTTAAGATTTTATTTATTTATTTGAGAGAGAGAGAGTGCACACAATGAGGGGGAGGGACAAAGAGAAAGGCAGAAGCAGACTCCCCACTGAGCAGGGAGCCCAATGCTGGGCTCAATCCCAGGATTCTGAGATCATGATTCAGCCGAAGGCAGATGCTTAACTGATTGAGCCACCCAGGCACACCCCCCCCCCTTTTTTAAAGATTTTATTTATTTATGACAGAGAGATAGCAGGAAAGGGAACACAAGCACGAGGGAGGTGGAGAGGAAGAAGCAGGTTCCTCATTAAGCAGGGAGCCTGATATGGGGCTCGATCCCAGGACGCTGGTATCATTTTTTTTTTTTAAGATTTTCTTTATTTATTTGACAGACAGAGATCACAAGTAGACAGAGAGGCAGGCAGAGAGAGAGAGGAGGAAGCAGGCTCCCCGTGGAGCAGAAAGCCCAATGTGGGGCTCAATCCCAGGACGCTGGTATCGTGACCTGAGCCCAAGGCAGATGCTTAACAGCTGAGCCACTCAGGTGCCCCGAATATGTATTTCACATCTTTTTTATTTCAGAAAATTTTTCATAAATTATAATTTTGAGTATTTATTTCTGTTTTCTTTGTTCCGGCTTTCTTCAAGAAATTCTACTTTTTTAGTTCAATTTTGTTTTTTCAGTGTTCCAAGATTCTATTATCTATGTGTTGGATCCCTTTCCCTAGCTTTGTGTTTCTCACTTCTTCTAAAATTGGAGATAAATATATACATCATAAAACTCACCTATTTAAAGTGTACAGTTCAGTGACTTGTATCTAATCTAAGTTTAGAACATTTGCATCACCCCAAAAAAGAAAGCTCCTGCCTATTTGCAGTCATTCTCTATCCTCCACTCCCCACAGCTCCTGGCAACCATTAGTCTGCTTTCTGTCTATGGCTCTGTCTCTCTGCACGTTTCATATAAATGGAATCATACAATATGTGGACTTTTGTGTCTGACTTCTTTCGCTTAGCATCACGTTTTCAAAGTTCATCTATGTTGTAGCATGTATCAGTTTTTTATAATAGTACATTGTGTGTATAGACTACATTTTTAAAAAGACTTTATTTATTTATTTTTTGGAGAGAGGAAGAGAGCATGAATGGGAGGTGGGGCAGAGGGAGAGGTAGAGGAGAGAATCCCAAGCAGACTCCTGGCTGAGTGCAGAGCCCAAGGTGGGGCTCAGTCCCACAATCCTGAGATCATGACCTGAGCCAAAATCAAGAGTCAGGCTCTTAACTGACTGAGGTACCCGGGGGCCCCTGTGTAAGACCACATTTTATATATCCATTCATCTGTTGATGGGCTGTTTATGTTGTTTCTGATTTTTGGCTATTAAGAATAATGCTGCTATAAACAAATTTCATATTCATGTACAAGTTTTTACGTGGATATGGGTTTTCAGTTACCTTGATTATATACCTAGGAGAGGACTTGTTCACATAGTAATTCTATGTTTAACATTTTGAGAAACTACCAAGCTTTTTTTCAAAGTGTCTGCATCATTTTGCATTCACACCAGCAATTTATGAGGGTTCCAATTTTTCCACATCACCAATACTTGTTATTGTCTGTATTTCTTATTTTCATCATCCTAGTGGTTTTCAAGTGATACCTTTTCAACCAATGGCTAATGATGACTAATGATGTTGAACATCATTTCATGTGCCTATTGGCCATTTGTATGTCTTTGGAGTAAGGTTTATGCAAATCCTGTGCCCATTTTTAAAATTATATCATTTGTCTTTCTTTTTTGAGTTGTAAGAGTTCTTTATATATTCTGGATATACATTCTATATATTTTAAATACTGTCTTTTGGGGGCACCTGGGTGGCTCAGTGGGTTAAGCATTTGCCTTCAGCTCAGGTCATGATCCCAGGGTCCAGGAATTGAGCCCTATTTCAGGCTCCTTTCTTAGTGAGAAGTCTGCTTCTGCCTCTGCCCCTCCCCTCTGCTTTTGCTCTCTCTCTCTCTGGCTCTCTCTCTGTAATAAACAAATAAAACCTTTTTAAAAAATAAAATACTGTCTTTTCATTTTCCTGATAGTGTTACTTGAAACAAAATTTTGTTTTTGTTAAAGTAAAATTTGTTTTTCTTCTTTTATTGCTTATGCTTTTGGTGTCCCGTCTGGAATTTCACTGCCTAATCCAAGGTCACAAAGATTTATGCTTTTGTTTTCTTCTAAGTTTTATAGTGTTAGCTCTTACATTTAAGTCCCTGGTGATCCATTTTGAGTTATTATTATTTTTTTTATCAGAGAGAGAGAAAGAGCAAGCATGAGTGGAGGAAGGGGCAGAGGGAGACGCAGAATCCCCCCTGAGCTGGAAGCCCAATGCAGGACTCCATCCCAACACCCTGTGATCATGACCCAAGCTGAGGACAGATGCTCAAACAACTGAGCCACTTTGATGCCCCAAATTTAAGTTAATTTTTATATATGGTGTGAAGTAGGAGTTTATCTTAATCTTTTGCATATGGATAGCCAATTGCTCCTGCACTATCTGGTGAAAACACTATTCTTTCACTGTTGAACAGCCTTGGCACCTTTCCAAAAATTAATTGCAAAGCAACATACAGGATGAGAGAAAGTATTTGCAAATAATATATCCAATAAGAGGTTAATATCCAGAGTATATAAAGAACTCCTACAACTCAATAGCAAACAAAAATAAACAAACAAACAGAAAAAAAAGACCAAACAATCCAATTTAAAAACAGGCAGAAGAACTGGATAGACATTTTTCCAAAGAAGACATGCCAGCAGGTACATGATAAGGTGCTTAACATCACTAATCAGGGAAATGCAAATCAAAACCACAGTGAGCTATCACTTCACACCTGTTAGACACACATCTGTCATTAAAAAGACCAGAGATGAGGACGCCTGGGTGGCTCAGTTGGTTAAGCCGCTGCCTTCAGCTCAGGTCATGATCCCAGGGTCCTGGGATCGAGTCCCACATTGGGCTCCCTGCTCAGCGGGGAGCCTGCTTCTCTCTCTGCCTCTGCCTGCCACTCTGCCTGCTTGTGTGCTCGCTCTCTCTCTCGCTCTCTCTCTGACAAATAAATAAATAAATAAAATCTTAAAAAAAAGACTAGAGATGATTGTTGACAAAGATGTAGAGAAAAGAGAATCCTTTTATAAGTTGGTGCCGCCACTATGAAAAACAGTATGGAGGTTCCTCCAGAAAACCAATACTATAGGATCAAGGAATCTCACTTTCTGGGTATATAGCCAAAGGAGATGAAAATAGGATATCAAAGTGTTGTCTTCACTGCCATGTTAACTGTAGCATTATTTACTATATTCAATTTATAGAAACATATTGTGTCAATCAGTAGATAAATGGATACAGAAGGTGTGGTGTATAGACATACAATTGAATATTATTCAGCCCCCAAAAAGAGAAAGAAGGACATCTTGCCATTTGTAACAACATGGATGGGCCTTGAAGGCATTATACTAAGTGACATAAACCAGACAGAAAAAGACAAATACTGTATGTTATCACTTATACGTGATATCTAAGAAAAATCAAACTCATAGAAACAAAGATTAGACAAAATGGTTGTGGTTGCAGTGAAGAAGGACAGGAGAGATAGGGAGAGGTTGGTAAAAGGTTACAAACTTTCAACTATGAGATGAACAAGGTCTGGGGATGCAATGTAAAACATGGTCATTATAGTTGATGACAATGTATTATATAGCTAGTGTTTCCTAACAGAACTACAATGTTCTCACATACAAAAGGTAAACATGTGAGGTGATAGATGTGTTAATTAAATAGATGATGGAAATCCTCTCACAATGTATACATATATCAAATTACTATCATGTACACTTTAAATACTTTACATTTTTGTCAATTATATATCAATAAAGCGGGGGGGGACAGAAAAATTAATCGACCATAATGTGAGGGTTTATTTCTGAACTGTCAAATCTATTTCATTAATCTCTGTGTCTATCTGTATGGCAGTACCACAGTTTTGAATAATGTAGCTTTCTAGTAAGTTTTAAAATTGGGATGTGTGAGTCCTCCACATTTTTTCTTCTTTTTCAGTTTGGGTTCCTTGCATTTCCATATAAATGTTATTCATGCGACCTCTCAATTCATGCGAAGAAGCTAGTGGGAAATTTGATGGGATGGCATTGAATTTGTACCATCAACTGGGGAGTACTACTATCTTAACAGCTGTAGATCTTCCAATTAGTTTGTTTATTCAGGTCTTCTTTAATTTCTTTTTCTTTTTCATTTTTTTATTTTTTACTTTTCAGTGTCCAAATCTCACACTCCTTTGTTAAGTTGATTCCTAAGTATTTTATTATATTTGATGTTACTGTAAATTGGAACTGTTTTCTTAATTTCTTCAGGTTACTCATTGCTAGTGTATAGAAATACAATTGATTTTTGCATATTGATCTTATTTCATGCAGCCTCGCTAAATTCATTTCTTTAATTTTTTTGTGGATTCCTTAAGATTTCCTATATACAAGATCATGTCATCTGCAAATAAGTATATTTAGACTTCTTCTTTTCCAACCTGAAAAACTTTTATTTCTTTTTCTTGCCTACTTGCTGCAGCTGGAAACTCTAGTACACTGTTGAATAGAAGTGATAAGAGTGAACATCCTTACCCAGTTCCTGATCTTAGAAGGAAAACTTCCAGTGTTTAGCCATTAAGTCCAATGTTAACTGTAAGTTTCTGGTAAATGGTCTTATCACATTGAGGAAGTTCCCTTTTCCTAGTTTTTTAGTGTTTTTGTCATAAAAAGGTTTTGGATTTTTCTCAAGTGCTATCCCACATCTATTGAAGTAACCATCTGATTTTTTTTTCTTATTCTATTTACTTGATGAATTACACTGATATATTTACGTTTTTTAAAGATTTTATTTATTTACTTGACAGAGCACAAGCAGGGGGAGTGGCAGACAGAGGGAGAAGAAGAAGGCTCAAATGCAGGGCTTGGTCCCAGGACCCTGGGATTTTTTTGACCTGGGCCAAAGGCAGATGCTTAACTGACTGAACCACCCAGGCGCCCCTACATTGATAGATTTTTGTATGTTGAACCAATCTTGCAGTTAAGTCCCACATGGTCATGGTGTATAATCCTCTTTATGTGCTGCTAGATTTTGTTTGCTAGTATTTTGCTGAGGATTTTTATGTTTTTATTATTAAAGTATGTTGATCTGTAGTTTTCTTTGTCTGATTTGGTACCAAGGTAGTACTGCCCCCCAAGAATGAGTTGGGAAGTGTTTCTTCTTCCATTTTTGTTGTTGTTGTTGTTGTTTGTTTGCTTTGTTTTGTTTTGTTTGCAAAATTTGTAAAACATTAGCATCAATTCTTATTTAAATGCTCAATGAAGGGGTGCTGGGTGGCTCAGTTAAGCATCTGCCTTCTCTCTCACTCTCATTCTCTCTCAAATAAATACATAAAATGTTCAGTAAAATTTTCCAGTGAAGCTATTGGTTCTGGGCTTTTCTTTATGGGAAGTTTTTTAAATTATTAATTCAATCTCTTTACTTGTGAAAGGTCTATTCATACTTTCTTTTTTTTTTTTTAATGTTAGTCATTCACATTTATCTTATTTATTCAAGAAAGAAAGTGCTCATGAGCCCCAGGAGAAGAGGGATGGAGAAGGAGAATCCCAGGCAGGCTCCATGCCCAGCATAGAGGCTGACACAGGGCTCAATCTCATGACCTGAGATCGCAGCCTGAGACAAAATTAAGAACCAGATGCTTAACCAGCTGAGCCACCCAGGCACCCCTTTCTATTCTTCTTGAATAATTTCACTAGTTTGTATGTTCCTAGAAATTTGTCCATTTCATCTAAGTTATCTAATTTGTTGGCATACAAATTCTCGTAATATTAGGTTATAACTTATTTTTGTAAGGTTGGTAGTAATATACCCCTTTTCATGCCTCATGTTAATAATTTGGTCTTCTCTATTTTTCTCTTTGTCATTCTAACTAGTTTGTCAATTTTGTTGATCTTTTTCAAAGAACCAACTTTTTGTTTTATCGATTTTCACTATTGTGTCTTTATGCTCTATTTCATTTCTTTATGCACAGAGGTTTATTATTATTTTTTTACTTCTGCTTGTTTTATGTTTAGTTTCCTCTTTTAGTGTCTTACTGTAGAAGATTACATTATTGACTTAAGATATTTATTTTTTTCAAGTTTTTATTTAAATTCCAGGTAGTTAACATAATGTGCAATATTAGTTTCAGGTATACAGTATAGTGAGTCAACACTTGCATACATCACCAGTGCTTATCACAAGTGCACTCCTTAACCCCCATCACTTATTTAAATCATCTCCTCACCCACCTCCTTTCTAATAACCATTAGTTTGTTTTCTGTAGTTAAGAGTCTCTTTCAATAAATAAAAATTTTTTAAAAAGTCTCTTTTTTGGTTTTTCTCTCTCTCTCTCCCCTTTGCTCACCTCATTTGTCTTGTTTCTTAAATTCAAAATAGGAGGGAAATCATATGGTATTTGTCTTTCTCTGACTGACTTATTTCACTTAGCAAAATACTGTCTAGCTCCATCTGCCTCTTTGCAAATGGCAAGATTTCCTTCTTTTTATGGCTGAGTAATATTCCATCATGTGTGTGTATACATATATATATTTACATATATATATCTCACATTTTTTTTTTTAGATTTTATTTATTTATTTGACAGACAGAGATCACAAGCAGGCAGAGAGGCAGGCAGAGAGAGAAAAAGGAGGAAGTAGGCTCCCTGTCAAGCAGAGAGCCCCATGCGGGACTCGATCCCAAGACCCTGAGATCATGACCTGAGCTAAAGGCAGAGGCTTAATCCACGGAGCCACCCGGGCGTCCCTATATCTCACATCTTCTTTACCCTTTCATCAATCGATGGGCTCTTGGGCTGTTTCCATAATTAGGCTATTGTAGATAATGCTGCTATAAACATAAGTATGCACATATCCCTTTGAATTAGTATTTTTTATGTTCTTCGGGTAAATACCTGTAGTGCAATTGCTGGAATGTAGGGTAGATCTATTTTTAACTTTTTGAGAAATATCCATACTTTTTTCCAGAGTGGCTGCACCAGTTTGGATTCCCACCAAAAATGCAAGAGGGTTCCCCTTTCTCTGCATCCTCACCATCACCTATTGTTCCTTGTGCTGTTGATTTTAGCCATTCTGACAGTTATAAGGTGATATTTCATTGTAGTTTTGATTTACATTTCCCTGATGATAAATGATGTTAAGCACTTTTTCATGTTTTCTTTTTTTTTTTTAAGATAGGCATTTGCAGCTATAAATTTCCCTCTAAGCACTGCTTTCAATGCATGCTCTATATTTTGGTATATTGTATTGTTATTTTTATTGATTTCAAAATATTTTCTAATTTCCCATGTAGTTTCTTATTTGAATAATTGGTTACTCTGGAGTGTGTTCTTCAGTTTCCATGTATCTGTGAATTTTCCAAATTTTCTTTTATAATTGATTTGTAATTTTATTTCATGTCCACCTGAGAAAATACTTTGTATGATTTCACATCTATTGAGACTTGTTTTATAGCCTAATATATGGCCTATCCTGGAGATTGTTCCCTGTGCACTCCAAAAGAATGTATAATCTGTTTTTGTTGGGTTGGAATTTCTATAGATATTCATTAGGTCTACTTGGTTTGTAGCATTATTCCTATATTCTATTTATCTTTTGTATAGTTTTTCTATCCATTTTGAAGATGGAACACTGACATCTTCAAGTATTGTTGATCTATTTTTCCCACCATTCTGTGAGTTTTTGCTGCTTCTGTTTTGGGTGAATATATATTTATCATTGTTATATTAATGGATTGACATTTTTATCATTCTAAAAGCTTTATTTCTAGTAAAAATTTTGTCATACATCTATTTTATCTGGTATTAGTCTAACTACTCTATTTCTCCTTTGGTAACTGTATTGTATATCTTCACCATCCTTTTACTTTCAGTGTGTTTGTATTTCTATAAAGTAGGTTTCTTGTAAACAGCATGTAATCAGGTCATAATTGTTTTCTTTCATTCTGCCAACTCCTGCCTTTTAATTGAAGACTTTAATCCATTTACATTTAATGTAGTTACTGATGAGATAAGATTTATGTTTGTTGTTTATGTTCAAAATGTCTTATTCTTTAAAAAAAAATGTCTTATGTCTTTTTTTTTGTTCCTCTTTTCCTCCATTACTGCTATCTTCTGTGTGGAATATATATATTTTTTCTAGAGTACCATTTTATTTCCCTTGTTATTTCTTTTACTGTGTATTTTGAAATCTATTTTCTCAGTGGTTTCCCTATAAATTACAATTAACAAATTATAACAATATATATCAGGTTAATACAATTTAATTTCAGTAGCATACAAAAAGTTTCTTCTATATTATGCCAATCAATCCCCCATCCTTTGTTGTCATACAGGTTATATCGTTATACACGTGTGCCCATCAACAAAGATTTATAATTTTTTATCATAATGTTTATTTTTAATTATTATTAACGTATAATGTATTATTTGTTTCAGGGGTACAGGTGTGTGATTCATCAGTCTTATACAATACACAGCAATCACCACAACACATACCTTCCCCATTGTCTGTCACCCAGACACTCCATCCTTCCCAGCCCCCCTCCACTCCAGCAACCCTCAGTTTGTTTCCTGAGATTAAGAGTCTCTTATGGTTTGTCTTTCTCTCTGGTTTCATCTTTTTTAATTTTTTCCTCCCTTCCCTTAGGATCCCCTGCCTCGTTTCTCAAATTCCAGATATCAATGAGACCAAAAGATAATTGTTTTTCTCTGATTTCCTTATTTTACTCAGCACAATACCCTCTAGTTCCATCCACGTCATTGCAAATGGCAAGATTTCATTTTTTGATGGCTACATAATATTCCACTGTGTGTGTGTGTGTGTGTGTGTGTGTGACTTGTTCGTTATCCATTCATCTGTTGATGGACATCTGGGCTCTTTTCATAGTTTGGCTATTGTGGACATTGCTGCTATAAACATTGGGGTACACATTCCCTTTCTGACTACTACATTTGTATCTTTGGAGTAAATACCAAGTAGTGCAATGGCTGGGTCATAGGGCAGCTCTATTTTCAACTTACTAACAATGTCCATACTGTTTTCCAAAGTGACTGCACCAGCTTGCATTTCCACCAACAGTGTAGGAGGGTTCCTCTTTCTCTGCATCCTTGCCAGCATCTGTCATTTCCTGACTGCTTAATTTTAGCCATTCTGACTGGTGTGAGGTGGTATCTCATTGTGGTTTTGATTTGTATTTCCCTGATGCCAAGTGATGTTGAGCACTTTTTCATGTGTCTGTTGGCCATCTGGATGTCTTCTTTGCAGAAATGTCTGTTCCTGTCCTCTGCCCATTTCTTGATTGGATTATTTTCTTTGGGTGTTGAGTTTGTTAAGTTCTTATAGATTTTGGATACTAGCCCTTTATCTGATATGTCATTTGCAAATATCTTCTCCCATTCTGTCAGTTGTCTTTTGGTTTTGTTGACTGTTTCCTTTGCTGTGCAAAAGCTTTTGATCTTGCTGAAGTCCCAATAGTTCATTTTTGTCCTTGCTTCCCTTGCCTTTGGCGATGTTTCTAGGAAGAAGTTGCTGCAGCTGAGGTCGAAGAGCTTGCTGCCTGTGTTCTCCTCAAGGATTTTGATGGATTCCTGTTTCACATTGAGGTCTTTTATCCATTTAGAGTCTATTTTTATGTGTGGTGTAAGGAAATGGTCCAGTTTCATTTTTCTGCATGTGGCTGTTGAATTTTCCCATCACCATTTGTTGAAGGGACTGTCTTTTTTCCATTGGACATTCTTTCCTGCTTTGTCGAAGATTAGTTGACCATAGAGTTGAGGGTCTATTTCTGGGCTCTCTATTCTGTTCCATTGATCTATGTGTCTGTTTTTGTGCCAGTACCATACTGTCGTGATGATGACAGCTTTGTAATAGAGCTTGAAGTCTGGAATTGTGATGCCACCAACTTTGGATTTCTTTTTCAACATTCTTTTGGCTATTCGAGGTCTTTTCTGGTTCCATATATAAATTTTAGGTTTATTTGTTCCATTTCTGTGAAAAAAAAGTTGATGGTATTTTGATAGGGATTGCATTAAATGTGTAGATTGCTTTAGGTAGCATAGACATTTTCACAATATTAGTTCTTCCAATCCATGAGCATGGAATGTTTTTCCATTTCTTTGTGTTTTCCTCGATTTCTTTCATTAGTACTTTATAGTTTTCTGAGTACAGATTCTTTGCCTCTTTGGTTAGTTTTATTCCTAGGTATCTTATGGTTTTGGGTGCAATTGTAAATGGGATCAACTCCTTAATTTCACTTTCTTCTGTCTTGTTGTTGGTGTAGAAATGCAACTGATTTGTTGCATTGATTTTATATCCTGACACTTTATTGAATTCCTGTACAAGTTCTAGCAATTTTGGAGTGGAGGCTTTTGGGTTTTCCACATAAAGTGTCATATCATCTGCAAAGAGTGATAGGTGACTTCTTCTTTGCCAATTTGGATGCCTTTAATTTCTTTTTGTTGTCTGATTGCTAGGGCTAGGACTTCTAGTACTATGTTGAATAGCAGTGGTGATAATGCACATCCCTGCCATGTTCCTGACCTTAGGGGAAAGATCTCAGTTTTTCTCCATTGAGAATGATATTTGCTGTGGGTTTTTTATAGATGGCTTTGAGATATTGAGGTATGTACCTTCTATCCCTACACTTTGAAGAGTTTTGATCAAGAAAGGATGCTGTACTTTGTCAAATGATTTTTCAGCATCTATTGAGAGTGTCATATGGTTCTTATTCTTTCTTTTATTAATGTATTTGTCCCACATTGATTGATTTGCAGATGTTGAACCAATCTTGCAGCCCAGGAATAAATCCCACTTAGTCATGGTGAATAATCTTTTTAATGAACTGTTGGATCCCATTGGCTAATATTTTGGTGGAATTTTCACATCTGTGTTCATCAAGGATATTGGTCTGTAATTCTCTTTTTTGATGGGGTCTTTGTCTGGTTTTGGGATCAAGGTAATGATGGCCTCATAAAATGAATTTGGAAGTTTTCCTTTCATTTCTATTTTTTGGAACAGTTTTAGGAGATAGGTATTAATTCTTCTTTAAATGTTTGGCCGAGGGGCGCCTGGGTGGCTCAGTGGGTTAAAGCCTCTGTCTTCGGCTCAGGTCACGGTCTCAGGGTCCTGGGATCGAGCCCCACATCGGGCTCTCTGTTCAGCAGGGAGCCTGCTTCCTCCTCTCTCTCTCTGCTTGCCTCTCTGCCTGCTTGTGATCTCTGTCTGTCAAATAAATAAATAAAATCTTTTTTAAAAATAAAAAATAAATATTTGGTAGAATTCCCCTGGGAAGCCATCTGGCCCTAGGCTCTCATTTGTTGGGAGATTTTTTATTACTTCTTCAATTTTGTTGCTGGTTATGGGTCTGCTCGGTTTTCTATTTCTTCCAGGTTCAGTTTTCATATGCATTTTAGGAATGCATCCATTTCTTCCAGATTGTCAAATTTGCTAGCGTATAGTTGGTCATAATATGTTCTTATAATTGTTTGTATTTCTTTGGTGTTGGTTGTGATCTCTCCTCTTTCATTCATGATTTTATTAATTTTGGTCCTTTCTCCTTTCTTTTTGGTAAGTCTGGCCAGGGGTTTATCAAGCTGGTTCTTTCAAAGAACCAGCTCCTAGTTTTGTTGATTTGTTCTACTGTTTTTTTGGTTTCTATCTCATTGATTTCTGCTCTGATCTTTATTATTTCTCTTTTCCTGCTGGGTTTAGGCTTTCTTTGCTGTTCTTTCTCCAGCTCCTTTAGGTGTAGGGTTAGGTTGTGTATTTGAGACCTTTCTTGTTTCTTGAGAAAGTCTTGTATCACTATGTATTTTCCTCTCAGGACTGCCTTTTCTCTGTCCCACAGATTTTGAACAGTTGTGTCTTTATTATCATTTGTTTCCATGAATTTTTTTCAATTCTTCTTTAATTTCCTGGTTGACCCATTCATTCTTTAGTAGGATGCTCTTTAGCCTATCTGTATTTGGGTTCTTTCCAACTTTCCTCTTGTGATTGAGTTCTCGCTTCAGAGCATTGTGGTCTGAAAATATGCAGGGAATGATCCCAATCTTTTGGTACTGGTTGAGATCTGATTTGTGACCCAGGATGGAGAATGTTCCATTCTGGAGAATGTTCCATGTGCACTAGAGAAGAATGTGTATTCTGTTGCTTTGGGATGGAATGTTCTGAATATATCTGTGATGTCCATCTGGTCCAGTATGTCATTTAAGGCCTTTATTTCCTTATTGATCTTTTGCTTGGATGATCTGTTCATTTCAGTGAGGAGGGTGTTAAAGTTCCCTACTATTATTGTATTATTGTCGATGTGTTTCTTTGATTTTGTTATTAATTGGTTTATATAGTTGGGTGCTCCCATGTTAGGAGCATAGAATTGTTAGATCTTCCTATTGGACTGACACTTTGAGTATGATACAGTGTCCTTCCTCATCTCTTATTATAGTCTTTGGCTTAAAATCTAATTGATCTGATATAAGAATTGCCACCCCAGCTTTCTTTTGATGTCCATTAGCATGGTACATTGTTTTCCACCCCCTCACTTTAAATCTGGAGGTGTCTTTGGGTCTAAAATGAGTTTCTTGTAGACAGCATATTGATGGGTTTGGTTTTTTAATCCATTTTGATACTCTGTGTCTTTTGATTGGGATATTTAGTCCATTTACATTCAGGGTAACTATTGAAAGATATGAGTTTAGTGCCATTGTATTGCCTGTAAGGTGACTGTTACTGTATATTGTCTCTGTTCCTTTCTGTTTTAGTCTACTTTTAGTCTCTCTCTTTGCTTAGAGGACCCCTTTCAATATTTCCTGTAGGGCTGGTTTGGTGTTTGCAAATTCTTTTAGTTTTTGTTTGTCCTGGAAGGTTTTTATCTCTTCTTCTATTTTCAGTGATAGCCTAGCTGGATATAGTATTCTTGGCTGCATGTTTTTCCTCATTTAGTGCTCTGAATATATCGTGCCAGTTCTTTCTGGCCTGCCAAGTCTCTGTGGATAAGTCTGCTGCCAATCTAATATTTTTACCCTTATATGTTACAGACTTCTTGTCCTGGGCTGCTTTCAGGATTTTCTCTTTGTCACTAAGACTTGTAAGTTTTACTATTAGATGACAGGGTGTGGACCTATTTTTACTGATTTTGAGGGCGGGTTCTCTGTGCCTCCTGGGTTTTGATGCTTGTTTGCTCCAATATACCTTCTGCCCCCCCTCTCTCTTTCTTCTTCTGGAATCCCAATTTTTCTAATATTGCTTCATCTTATGGTATCACTTATCTCTCAAATTCTCCCCTCATGGTCCAGTAGTTGTTTGTCTCTCTTTTGCTCAGCTTCTTTATTCTCTGTCATTTGGTCTTCTATATCACTAATTCTCTCTTCTGCCTCATTTATCCTAGCAGTAAGAGCCTCCATTTCCTATTGCACCTCATTAATATCTTTTTAAATTTCAGCTTGGTTAGATTTTAGTTCTATTTCTCCAGAAAGAGCTTTTATTTCTCCAGACAGGTTTCTCTAATATCTTACATGCCTTTTTCAAGCCCAGCTAGCACCTTGAGAATTGTCATTCTGAACTCTGGATCTGACATATTACCAATGTCTGTATTGATTACGTGCCTAGCCTTTGGTACTGCCTCTTGTTCTTTTTTTTTTGTGGGGAGTTTTTCTACCTTGTCATTTTATCCAGATAAGAATATATGAATGAGAGAATAAAATACTAAAAGCGTGGCAAAGACCCCAGAAAAATGTATGCTAACCAAATCAGAATAGACCCCAAAACAGGGGGAGAAGAAAGGGGGTAAAAAGTTTAAAAATATTTTTTTAATTGTTTTAAATGTATGTATATTAGACTGGTGAATAGAACAGAGCCACCATTTAATTCTGGGTGTATTTTGGTCTCTTAGAAGAAACTACTTCCCAAAATTTTAAAGAAAGAAAAACTTATATGTATACAAAAATAAGGGCAAACATGATGAAGGGATGGAATATGACTGTAGAGGTGAAAATTTTAAAAAAAATTTTAAAAATCTGAGAAATGAATTGAGAAGTTGGTTGAAAAAAGAAAGTGGAGAGAATTTGCTCAGACTGGAGACTAGAATAAAGCCCTGTGCTAGATTTAGGCTATATTTTGATCTAAGAAGAAATTGTATCCCAAAAATTTTTTAGAAGAAAAAACCCAAATGTATGCAAAAAATAAAATTAGATACAATGAAGGATAAAATATGACTATAGGTTAAAAAGATTTTTTTAGAAAGGTATTGTTAAGATAAACTAGTTTTAAAAAGTTTAAAAAAGGAAAGAGGAAAAATTTTAAAAATTAGAATAAGAAAAAAATAACATTAAAAATTTTTAATTAACTTTGCAAGACTAAAGAATCATGGGGAGAAGGCCATGAATTCCATGCTTTGCTTTCCCCTCCTCTAGAATTCTGCTGTTCTCCTTGATCAGTGAGCTTGGTCTTTGCTGGATGATCTTGCTGATCTTTTGGGGAGGGGCCTGTTGTAGTGATTCTCAAATGCCTTTGCCTGAGGTGGAATTGCACAGCCCTTGCCAGGGGCCAGGCTAAGTAATCTGTTTGGGTTCACTCTTGGGAGCTTTTGTTTCCTGAACACTTTCCATAGAGCTCTGGAGGACGGGAGTGAAAATGGTGGCCTCCCAATCTCCAGCCCAGAGGAACGAAGAGCTTGGGGCCCCACTCCTCAGTGCGCCTTCGGGGAAAAGTGCTCGAGCGCCTCTGTCTCTGACACACAGCCCCATTTGGAGTCTCCGAATCCAGCAGATTCCTGCCTCCAGAGAAGAAAGGTGGGTCTCCCCATAGCTGCCACTTGTGGGGTCCCTTCTCAAAGAACAGCGGCCTGATTGTGCCATGGATCACAGTTTAAGGTAATCCTGAGCTGAGAGCACGCTCCTTGGCTCCATCTCTGTAGCTGGCTTCCCTGCTCTGATACCTGCAAGCTCTGCTACACTCAGACAACCCCAATCCTTCTGTGACCCCATGGGACCTGAGACCACACTGTCCCCGCAAGGGCCCCACTCCTGCTTGGTCTCTGGAGCAATGTCCCTCAGTGGAGCAGACTTTTAAAATTTCAAATTCTGTGCTCCATTGCTCCATCATTTGCTGGGAGCTGGCCCCTCCCCCCACGGTCTATCTTCCTGTCGTTTCAGATTCACTTCTCTGCACATCCTACCTTTCAGAAAGTGGTTGATTTTCTGTTACTAGAATTGCTGCTCTTCTTCTCTTCGATCTCCTGTTGGGTTTGTAGGTGTTTGGAATGGTTTGATGTCTATCTAGCTGAACTCCTGCAGCCTGACGTCATCTCAGTCTGCTACTCCTCCACCATCTTGACTGGTGACTCTGATAAGTTCTTTATAGATTTTGGATACTAGCCCTTTATCTGATATGTCATTTGCAAATATCTTTTACCATTCTGTCTGTTGTCTTTTGGTTTTGTTGACTGTTTTCTTTGCTGTGCTTTCTTGATGAAGTCCCAAGAGTTCATTTTTGCCTTTGCTTCCCTTGCCTTTGGCAATTTGTCTAAGAAGAAGTTGCTGTGGCTGAGGTTGAAGAGGTTGCTGCCTATATTCTCAAGGATTTTGATGGATTCCTGTCTCACATTTAAGTTTTCCATCCATTCTGAGTCTGTTTTGTGTGTGATTTAAGGAAATGGTCCATTTTCATTCTTCTGCCTGGGGTTGTCCAATTTTCCTAACACCATTCGTTGAGGAGACTGGTCCCCCCCCCATTGGATATTCCTTTCTGCTTTGACAAAGATTAGTTGACCATAGAGTTGAGGGTCCATTTCTGAGTTTTCAATTCTGTTCCATTGATCTGTGTGTCTGTTTTTGTGCCAGTACCATACTGTCTTGATGATGACAGCTTTGTAATAGAACTTGAAGCCTGGAATTGTGATGCCACCAGTTTTGTTTTTCTTTATCAACATGCTGTGGCTACTCAGGGTCTTTTCTGGTTCCATACCAATTTTTAAGATTTTTTCTTCCATTTCTGTGAAAAATGTTGATGATATTTGGATAGGGATTACACTAAATGTATAGATTGCTCTAGGTAGCATAGATATTTTAACAGTGTTTATTCTTCCAGTCCATGAGCATGGGACATTTTTCCATTTCTTTGTGTCTTCTTCAATTTCTTTCATGAGTATTCTATAGTTTTCTGAGGACGGGTTTTTTGCCTCTTTGGTTAGGTTTATTCCTAGGTATCTTATGGTTTTGGGTGCTATTATAAATGGGATCGATTCCTTGATTTCTCTTCCTTCTGTCCTGTTGTTGGTGTACAGAAATGCAGCTGATTTCTTGCATTGATTTTATATCTGACACTTTATTGAATGCCTATATGAGTCCTAGCAGTTTGGGGGTGGAGTCTTTTGGGTTTTCCACATAAAGTATCATATCATCTGCAAAGAGTGATAGTTGACTTCTTCTTTGCCAATTTGGATGCCTTTAATTTCTTTTTGTTGTCTGATTGCTAAGGCTAAGACTCATAGTACTATGTTGAACAGCACTGGTGATAGTGGACAGCCCTGCTGTGTTCCTGACCTTTGGGGAAAAGCTCTCAGTTTTTTTTCCCATTGAGAATGATATTCTCTGTGGGTTTTTCATAGATGGTTTTTATGATATTGAGGTATATCCCTACACTGTGAAGAGTTTTAATCAAGAAAATTTGCTGTACTTTGTCAAATGCTTTTTCTGCATCTATTGAGAGTATCATATGGCTCTTGTCCTTTTCTGTTTATTAATGTAGTGTATCACATTGATCGATTTGCAGATGTTGAACCAACCTTGCAGCCCAGGAATAAATCCCACTTGGTCATGGTGAATAATCCTTTTAATGTATTATTGGGTCCTATTGGCTAGTATTTTCGTGAGAATTTTTGCATCAGTGTTCATCAGGAATATTGGTCTGTAATTCTCTTTTTTGATGGGGTCTTTGTCTTGTTTGCAGATCAAGGTAATTCTGGCTTCATAAAATGAGTTTGGAAGTTTTCCTTCCATTTCTATTTTTTGGAACAGTTTTGGAGAAATGAGCATTAACTCTTTAAATGTTTAGTAGAATGGAAGCCATTTGGCCCTGGGCTCTTGTTTGTTGGGAGATTTTGGATTACTGCTTCAATTTTGTTGTTGGTTATGGGTCTGTTCAGGTTTTCTATTTCTTCCTGGTTCAGTTTTGGTAGTTTATATGTCTCTAGGAATGCATCCATTTCTCCCAAATTGTCTAATTTGCTGGCATATTGTTGCTCATAGTATGTTTTTAAAATTGTATTTCTTCTTGGTGATTGCTCCTCTTTCATTCATGATTTTATTTATGTGGGTCCTTTTTCTTTTCTTTTTACAAAGTCTGGCCAGGGGTTTATCAATTTTATTAAATCTTTCAAAGAACCAGCTCTTAGTTTCATTGATCTGTTCTACTGTTCTTTTGGTTTCTGTTTCATTGATTTCTGCTCTGATCTTTATTATTTCTCTTCTCCTGCTGGGTTAAGGCTTTCTTTGCTGTTGTTTCCCCAGCTCCTTTAGGTGTAGGGTTAGGTTGTGTATTTGAGACCTTTCTTGTTTCTTGAGAAATGCTTGAATTGCTATATACATCCCTCTTAGGACCGCCTTTGCTGCGTCCCGAATATTTTGTATAGTTGTGTTTTCATTTTCATTTGTTTCCATGAATTTTTCCGATTCTTTTTTTTTTTTTAACTTATTTGACAGAGAGAGAGAGAGATCACAAATAGGTGGAGAGGCAGGCAGAGAGAGAGGGGGAAGCAGGCTCCCCACTGAGCTGAGAGCCGGATGTGGGGCTTGATCCCAGGATCCTGAGATCATGACCTGAGCCAAAGGCAGAGGCTTAACCCAATGAGCCACTCAGGTGCCCCTCAATTCTTCTTTAATTTCCTGGTTGACTCATTCATTCTTTAGTACGATACTCTTTAGCTTCCATATATTTGAGTTCTTTCCAACTTTCCTCTTGTGATTGAGCTCGAGATTCAAAGAATTGTGGCCTGAAAATATGCAGGGAATGATCTAAGTCTTTTGGAAACCTAATTTGTGACCCAGGATGTGATCTGTTCTGGAGACTGTTTTATGTGCACTAGAGAAGAATGTGTATTGTGTTGCTTTGGGATGGAATTTTCTAAATATATCCGTGAAGTCCATCTGGTCCAGTGTGTCATTTACAGCCCTTAGTCCCTTGTTGATCTTTTGCTTAGATCATCTGTCCATTTCCGTGATGGGGGTGTTAAAGTCCCCTATTATTATTCTATTATTGTTGATGTGTTTGTTTGATTTTGTTATTAATTGGCTGCTCACATGTTAGGGGCACAAATATTTACAATTGTTAGATATTTTTGTTGGATAGAACCTTTAAGTATGATATTGTGTCCTTCATCTTTTATTACAGTCTTTGGCTTAAAATCTAATTTGTCTGATGTAAAGATTAACACCACAGCTTTTTTTTTTTTTCTTTATGTACATTAGCATGATAAATGGCTTTCCCCCCCTCACTTTAAATCTGGAGGTGTCTTTGGGTCTAAAATGAGTCCATTACAGACAGCATATCGATGGGTCTTACTTTTTTTTATCCAATCTGATACCCTATGTCTTTTGATTGGAGCATTTAGCCCATTTACATTTAGGGTAACTATTGAAAGATATGAATTTAGTGCCTTGTATTGTCTGTAAGGTGCCTATTACTGTATATTGTCTCTGTTCCATTTTGGTCTATGTTACTTTTGGGCTCTCTCTTTGCTTAGAGGACCCCTTTCAATATGTCTTGTGGGCCTGGTTTGGTGATCACAAATTCTTTTAGTTTTTGTTTGCCGTGGAAGATTTTTATCTCTCCTTCTATCAGCCTTACTGAATAAAGTATTCTTGGCTGCATATTTTTTCTTGTTTAGTACCAGATCATGCCAGTCCTGTCTGTCCTCCCAGGTCTCTGTGGATAGGTCTGCTGCAAATCTAATGTTTCTACCTTGTAGGTTACAGACCTCTTGTCCTGAGCTGCTTTCAAAATTTTCTCTTCATCTCTGAGATTTGTAAGTTTTACTATTAAATGTTGGGGTGTTGACCTATTTTTATTGATTTTGAGGGGTTTCTCTGTACCTCCTAGATGTTTATGCCTGTTTCCATTCCCAAATTAGGGAAGTTCTGTTATAATTTGCTCCAATATACCTTCTGCCCCTCTCAATCTTTCTTCTTTTTCTGGGATCCCAATTATTCTAATATTGTTTCATTTTATGGTATCACTTATCTCTCACATTCTTCCCTCATGATCCAGTAGTTGTTTATCTCTCTTTTTCTCAGCTTCTTTATTCTCTATCATTTGGTCTTCTATACCACTAATTCTCTTTTCTGCCTCATTTATCCTAGCAGTCTCCATTAAGAGCCTCCATTTTTTTATTGAGCCTTTTTAAATTTTGACTTGGTTAGATTTCATTTCTCCACAAAGGGATTCTCTACTGTCTTCTATGCTTTTTCAAGCCCAGCTAGTATCTTTACAACCATTATTCTGAACTCTAGTTCCAACATCTTACTGATGTCCATATTGATTAGCTCCCTGGCAGATGGTACTGCCTTTTGCTCTATTTTTTTAGGTCATTTTTTCCGTTTTGTCATTTTGTCCAGAGAAGAATAGATGAATGAGAGAACAAAATGCTAAAAGGGTTACAACAAGCCCAGAGAAATATACACTAAACAAATCAGAAGAGAACTGAAACTGAGAGTAAAAGAAAAAAAAGAAAAAGAAAAGAATATGATCAGGCTGGTGAATGGAACAGAGCCATACATTAGATTTTGGGTGTATTTTGGTCTGTTAGAAGAAACTGCATCCCAAAATTTTAAAGTAAGAAAAACTTATATATACACAGAAATAAAGTTAAATACAATGAAGGGATAGAATATGACTGTAAAAATGAAAATTTAAAAAAATATTTTTAAAAAGGAATTGATAAGAGAAGAAGTTGATTGAAAAAAGAAAAATTAAAAAGAGAGAGAGAGAATGTGATCAGGAGGTGAATAGAACAGAGCCATACACTAGATTTTGGGTATATTTTGGTCTTTTAGAAGAAACAGCATCCCAAAATTTTAAAGAAAGAAAAACTTGTCTATATATATACTGTGTATATATGTATATATACATGGATGTACATATACATATAAATATGCAAAAAATAAAGTTAAATACAATGAAGGGATAGAATATGACTATAAAAATGAAAATTTAAAAATATTTTATTTTTTTATTTTTTTTAAAGATTTTATTTATTTATTTGACACACAGAGAGAGAAATCACAAGTAGGCAGACAGGCAGGCAGAGAGAGAGGGGGAAGCAGGCTCTCTGCTGAGCAGAGAGCCCGATGCGGGACTCGATCCCAGGACCCTGGGATCATGACCTGAGCCAAAGGCAGAGGCTTAACCCACTGAGCCACCCAGGCACCCTAAAAAGATTTTAAAAAAGGATGGGGTGCCTGGGTGGCTCAGTGGGTTAAAGCCTCTGCCTTCGGTTCAGGTCATGATCCCAGGGTCCTGGGATCAAGCCCCATGTTGGGCTCTCTGCTCAGCAGGGAGCCTGGATCTCTCCTCTCTCTCTGCCTGCCTCTCGGCCTGCTTGGGATCTCTGTCTGTCAAATAAACAAATAAAAAATAAAATCTTAAAAAAGGAATTGATAAGATAAAAAGTTGGTTGAAAAAGGAAAGAAGAAATTTTCACAAAAAGAAAAAAGAAAGAAAGAGAAAATTTAAAAATTTAAAGTTGAAGGACTAAAGGATCATGGGGGAAAAGCCATGAATTCTATGAGCTATATGCCCTTAGCACTGGAGTTTTGCATTTCCCATTGATCAGTAAACTTGGTCTTGGCTGGATGTTTTTGCTGATCTTCTGGTGGAGGGGCCTATTGCATTGATTTTCAAATGTCTTTCCGAGGTGGAATTTTAGTGCCCTTGCCAGTGATCCAGGCTAAGTAATCTGCTCCAGTTTACTCTCTGTAGCTTTTGTTCCCTGAAGGCCTTCTGCACAGCTTTAGAGGATGAGATGAAAATGGCGGCCTCCCAATCTCTGACCCCAGATTAACCAAGAACTCTGGGGCCCACTCCTTAGTTAGAGAAAAGCAGTTAATCACTCCTCTCTCCCTGGTCTCTGGCTGCACTCTGTGATCCCTCAGCCTGTGACCGAGCATTTCTGTCTCAGCATATGACCCTGTTTGGAGTCTTCAAATCCAGGAGATTCCTGTGGGGAAGGAAGGGGAGTCTTTCCAGCTCTACTGCTTTGTGGGCCCACTCAAAGAGCAGGGCCCAACAGTGCCATGGATAATGGTTTATGGCAACCCTAGGCTGAAAGCCCACTCCTCTGTTCACTCTGCAGCTGGGTTCCCTGCTCGGATACCTGGGAGCTCTGCCATACTCAGGCACCCCCAGTCTTTCTGTTACCCCCAGGGTCCTGAGACCACACTGTCCCAGCACATGTTCCACAGCACCACTACCCCCCCCCCCCCCACACACACACGCTTAGCCACCAGAGCAAAGTCCCTCACCAGAGAAGACTTCTACAAGTTCTGATTTTGTGCTCCTCTGCTCTATCACTTACTGGTAGCCAGCTAATGGAGACTCTCTCCCTCTGTGGTCTATCTTCCCAAATATTGCCTCAGATTCACTTCTCTGTACCTCCTACCTTGCTCAAAGTCATCATTTTTCTGTTGATAGAGTTGTTGCTAGTCTTTTCTTTGATCTCCAGATAAGGTTGTAGGTTTCAAAATGGTTTGATAACTATCTAGCTGAGTTCCTGAGACCAGATGAAATTTAGGTCTCCTACTCCTCTGTCATCTTGGACCACACCCCCAGATTTATAATTCTTAATGCAGATGTCTTTCAAGCCAGACAGGATTTTTTTTTTTAAGTTACAAAAAATGCATTTATGTTGCCTTTTCTATTTATTGATGTAGTTACTTTACTTGTTCTCTTTATTTCTTCATGTGAATTCAAGTTACTATGTAGTCCCTTTTTGCTTCAGCCTGAAGGACTCCCTTTAGTATTTCTTGTAGGGCATGTTTTCAAGTGAGGAAATCTTGCAATTTTGTTTATCTGGGAAGTTCTTATTTCTCTTTCATTTTTGAATGATAGTTTTTAAAATTTTTTTATTTATTTTTATTTTTATTTATTTTTTTATTTTTTTAGGTATTTTATTTATTCATTTGAGAGAGATAGAGAAAGCACAAGGAGGGGGAGAGGTAGAGGGAGAGGGAGAAGCAGACTCTCCGCTGAGCAGGGAGCCCGATGCGGGACTCGATCCCAGGACCCTGGAATCATGACCTGAGCTGAAGGCAGACACTTAACAGTCTGAGCCACCCAGGCGTCCCTTGAATGATAGTTTTGTGGATATAGAGTTCTTTGTTGATAATCCTCCTTCAGATCTTTGAATACATCTTTCTATAACATATGGCCTCTATGCTTTCTTTCTTTTCTTTTTTTTAAAGGTTTTATTTATTTATTTGACAGACAGATCACAAGTAGGCGGAGAAGCAGGCAGAGAGAGAAGGGAGGAAGCAGGCTCCCCGCTGAGCAGAGAGCCTGATGCGGGACTCGGATCCCAGGACCCTGAGATCATGACCTGAGCCGAAGGCAGCGGCCTTAACCCACTGAGCCACCCAGGTGCCCCTGGCCTCTATGCTTTCTGATGAGAAATCACCTGTTAATTTTATTGAGAATCCCTGTACATGATAAGTTACTTCTCTTTTGTTACTTTCAAAATTCTTTGTCTTTCATCAGTTTTATTATGATATATCTACATATGAATCTCTTTGAATTTGTTTTATTTGGAGTTTGTTGAGCTTCTTGGATGTGTAGGTTAATATTTTTCATCAAATGGGGAAAATATTCTTGCTGTTATTTCTTTAAATATTCTCCATGCTTCTTTCTCTCTCCTCTCTTTGCGACTCCCATATGTTGGTATGCTTGAATGTCCCAGAGCTCTCTGAGGCTCTGTTTTGGTTTTTGGTTTTGTTTTGTTTTGTTGCCTTATGTTGTTTTTCTTTTTCTTTTTTTTTTTTTAAAGATTTTATTTATTTATTTGACGGACAGAGATCACAAGTAGGCAGAGAGGCAGGCAGAGAGAGAGAGAGGCAGAAGCAGGCTCCCCGCTGAGCAGAGAGCCCGATACGGGTCTCAATCCCAGGACCCTGAGATCATGACCTGAGCCAAAGGCAGAGGCTTAACCCACTGAGCCACCCAGGCACCCCAATTGTCTTATATTGTTTTTCTTAACAGCTTTATTGAGGTATGTTTGAAATACAAAATAATGCACACATTTAATATATACAGTTTGATGAGTTTGGACATATGTATACACACATGAAACCATCACCATAATCAAAGTAATAGTTATAGGCATCACTGCCAAAAGTGTCCTTGTGCCTTTTTGTTTTTTTATTGTTGTGTTATTTTGTGGTGAGAACACTTACCATGAGATTTACTATCATAAAAAATTTTTAAGTGTACAATACAGTGTTGTTAAGTATCAGCACTATGTTGTACTGCAGATATCTCAGACTTATTCATCTTGTATAACCGAAACTTTATACCCATTGAATCTGCTCATTTTTATTTACTGTTTTTTTCATTTTGTTCCTCAGCCTTGAAAATCTCAATTGACTCATATTTAAGGTTCAATGATGATTCTTTTTCTGTCTTCTCAAATTTACTGTTAATCTTCTCTAGTAAAATTTCCATTTCAGTTATTGTACTTTTCAACTTCAGAATTTCTACTTGGTTCTTTTTTATACTTTTTATCTTTTTATTGATATTTTCTATTTGATGAGAAATAATTCTCATACTTTCCTATACTTCTTTAGACATGGTTCCTTTTTAGTTCCTTGAATATATTTAAAATAGCTGACTTTTAAATCTTTGTTAAATAAATCCAAGATCTGGGTTTCTTCAGGGGTAGTTTCTATTGATTTCCATATTTTCTTGTTTCTTTGAATATTTTGTAATTTTTGTTGACAACTGAGCATTTTAGATAACAAGTGACAATTCTGGAAGTCAGATTCTCTCCATTCCATGTTTGTTGCTATGTGCTGTTTTAGAACTTCTTAAAACCTCTGAAAAGCATCCAGAGAAAAGGAACACTTTACCTTCAGGGATATAAATGTAAGATTGATGAATGCCTTATAACAAAAAATTGAAGAGAGAAGACAAGGAAATGACATGTTACTTTATTATTTTTTAAATATTTTACTTATTTATTTATTCATGAGAGATAGAGAGACAGAGGCAGAGGGAGAAGCAGGCTCCCCACGGAGCAGGGAGCCCGATGTGGGACTCAATCCCAGGACCCTGGGATCATGACCTGCGCTGAAAGCAGATACATAACCAACTGAGCCACCCAGTGTCCCAGGAAATGACATTTTAAAGTGTGTGGAGGGGGAGTAGTATCATCATAGAGCTATATATCTAGGAAAAATATCTCTCAAAAACAAAATGGATACATCAATTAGTATACACACACACATATATTTGCTTGCTTTGTCAGCTGAGTTGGCTGAGAAACAGTGACAACCCAGTAACAATGAATATACTCAGCACCTGGATCTTGGTTTTGAATAACATTCTCCATAAAAAGTAACTTGGGTTGAAGCAATGTCTGATTCTAGGATTGAAGTAGGTGATATACAGGATGAGCCTAGAACATCTTATAGTCCCAGATAGTGCTGAAGTCCTCAAAAAAGAATAAAACTCAATTAAGAGAGTATTTTCAGAAACTAACTGAAAAACTCCCAGTGGCCAGAGATAGAACAACTTGGACAATAAAGCAAATAAATTAGTATTAGGTTATAAGCCAATGTATAAGAGACATATAAGACATTTTTTAAAAAAATCATAGCATAAAAAAAAAAAAACATCTAGATACCTAGGAAAAAATCTAATAAAAGTTGTTGAAGACCTATATACTGAAAATACTAATTTTCCAATATATTTCCTAAATTTCTGAGAGAACTTTAAGTTTGAAGTAACTGGAAGTTTTTACGATGCTCATTCATTGGAAGATTTAATATTTTTTTACAGCAAAGTGAAAGAAAGAATAACATACAACATACAACAACATGGATAGATCTGATAGATATAATGTTGGGCAAAAGAAGACAGACAAAAGTACCTATTAAATGATCTCATTTATATCAAGGTCAAGAACAATCAAAGCTAATTTGTGGTGACAGGTGAGAACAAGCAGTTATCCTTTGGGAGGTACTGACCGGGGAAGGGGCATAAGTGAGCCCTCTGGGGTATGGATAATGCTCTTCATCTTGGTCTGGTGATGATTTTATGAGTGTATACACATGTAAAAAAGTCACAGAGGCATGTATGTGTCTTGTATATTTTAGACTCTTCTATCAAAACGCTTAAAGAAAATTAAAAAGAGCATTTTAAAAAAATAATGGGAAACCACTGAAAGGGTTAAAGGAGGTGAGTGACATGATCCTATTTAAATTTTAAAAATATGTTTCGGGTGACAACCTACTGGAAGACGGCGGGAGCGGAAGCTGGAAAACCAGGTAAGAGGCTGTACTGCATGGGTCTAGGAAAGAAGTAATGGTTGCTTAGACTGGAACGGAGAGGACGCACTGGAGAGAGGTGTGGGAGCAGATCTGTAAGATAAAGAAGAGCAGAGGGAAGTGTCCCGAATATCTTTTTGGGTATCCACCCTAGGAAATGGAAGACGAACAGCAGAGGAATGCTGGAGGGGGGGTGGAGAATGGAACTAAAACTTGGGGTGGGAGTAGAGCTCTCGAAAAAGATCAGTTGGGAGGGAATTAAGGAATTCCTTAAGTGGGAGGCGAGGTCTGCTGGGAACAGTTGAGGCGGGGCTTGAGAAAGGGGCCTAGAGTTTGCACGTTTGGATAAGAAAAATCTTTTGGGATTAAGGCGCGCATGGAGAGGCGGGAACGTGGCCTTGTGAGGAGTGAGGCGACTGTAAGGACCGGACGGGGGAAGACTGCGAGGCCTAGGATGCCAGCCGGGCACCGCCCAGGAGGCTCGGAAATGCCTGACCTGGAGCGCGGGGATGGGAGGGGGTCGGCCCGGCCTCAGCCTCCAGGCGGAACCAATTGTGACGGCGACGAGGTTTCCCACCGGCGCTACAGAGGTGCCACACGGGAGGGGCGGCGTGCGCCGGCGTCACGCGGCCGCGCGGAATGGGCAGGGCCGAGGCCGAGGCGGCTACGGCGGCGGCGAGTGCTAGAGGCGGCGGCACGACGAGGCCCCTCAGGCCCGACCACCATGAGCACCAAGCAGGTCACTTGCAGGTCGGTGCGCGGCGCCGCGGCGACCGGGAGCGCAAAGCCACTTCATTTCCTTTCTCATCCCCCCAAACCCCCGCGCCGGGCCCCGAGCGGCGGGTGCACCGCAGCCCCACCACCAGGGAAACTGAGGCAGGAGCGGATTCTTGAGAAGTTGCTCAGCTGTTCGCGGTCCGGCTTCTCTACGCGGAGCTCGCGCTGCGGCCGGAGACGGGCACCCGGCGTGTGGGTGGCGGTGTGTTGGGGCGGAGACCCCGGGCGACGGCGGCGCGGGGGCCTTTGGGCTGGAAGAGCATGCTGGCCTGGGCGGTGCAGGGCACTGGGGCCTGGCGGTGGGGGGGTGGGGATCTTGGAACTTAGAGTTTAGCTGGAAAAGGAGATTTGGGTAAAGGGAAGCTAAGTGGTCGTTTACAGATGGGGATACCACGCAGGAATAGGTTGTTGATCGATGATAAGGGCCTCGAAGAAGCTTCGGTCCCGAAAGCGGGCTTCGTTTCCTAAGAGTTTTTAGAACTCTCATGCAACCTAAACTTGCAGAGAGTCGGCAAGTAAGAATTGTGCGGAAAATAATAATGGCGGGTAGCGTTTCCTGGAAGTTGGTGAAGTGCTTCGCATATTTCCAAGTGCTTATATTCACGGTCATTACCCTTAACAGTAACGCTACTGGGCAGGTATGATGTCCATTTTACAGTGCAGGGCATTCGGACTGAAAGAGATTAAGTGATACTCTTACTGAGACACCCATTTACGTGGAGAAATACAACAGTGATGGATGGATGGTATAGAAAATTCAAAACCGGATGCTGCACTGTGGCTGCTCCTGTGAAGCAGAAAGAGCTTGATTGTGTAACACCCTCGTTCCTTGGTGAACCTGTGGCTTACCGATGCTGGGTTCCTAGTCTTACTGAACTGATGCTTGGAGAGTGCAGATTTTATTTTAATGATTGGTTTCAGTAAAACCTGTGTGGGAAACATTACCCCCCAAAATCAGTCGTATGGTTTGGTTATGTAATAAGCCGTTTAAGTATCATCTGTGTTGTTATGGTTCTTCATTAGCATGAATAATTGAGAAGGGACTATGTAAAAAGTTTTCTGTTAGTATTAGTACATATTAACTGTTCAAATAGTTGGCTCAAAGCCCAGGTGGCTTATATGAAGCAGTTGTCAGAAATTTGCACTTAGTATCTATAGAAAATAATTTTGCTTGGTTATTTGTGCTAGAATATCTTTTGTGAAGACATGTGTGTGTTCATTTTTATTTGTATGAAGCAAGTATGCTGAGTAATTATGTAGCACATTCTGATTACTCCTCTTAAGATGTGTCTGCAAAAGAGTACACATTTATATAATGCTTTATAATTGAATCTCAACTCTGTGTAGTATCTAGTTTTACAGACATCTTCTGTTCAGAAGGACTTGAGACTTGCCCCTAACTTCACATCTAAATGCAGGAGCAAAATTTAAATCAAGATCATCTTGGCTTTTTCATTCTGTGCTGGGAGATGGCCTAACCTGAAAACTTTAATTCTCTGTTTCCCAAACAGAGGCATCCTGCAGGATAATATTGCATGTAAAGTCAAGAGTGGGTTGGAATGTAGGAGAGGGGTCACTTCCTAAGTACTAACTGGTGTGGGGGGAGTGGCTGTACTATGTGCTGGGTGCTCTTTGAGGTGCTCTACCAGCCACATCATGTGTAACCCAGTAACCCTCACTGTTCCATAGTTTGTGAAATGGAATCTCAGCACTGAAATGATTGCCCTGGGTCATTCAGCTTCCAAGTGGCCAAGGTGTGGCATCAGAGTCTATACTTTAATTGACTGGATGGCTCCAAATAAATGTGGGAGATGCTAAAGTTTCTTCACTGCAGGGATTTTTAAAGCTTTTCATATGCACATTTGAAAGGAAAATGCATGCAGAAACATAGAAACTAAAAGAAGTTTACTTGCGAAAGGGTCTGAAGGAGTCGGATCTCACAAGGATTGCCTTACCAAATAAAAAACAGAACACTTAAAGATTTATTTATTAGATAAATAAATAAATTTGATTTATCTGAGGGTGCAAATTGGTTTTTTGGTTTGTTTTCCTGGCTGTGGGATGTGATGTACATGCTTATTCTGAATAGCAGCAACACAAAGTGTTAGTTTTGCTTCTATTCTGATACACAGATGTTTCTCCAAGAGATGGGTATGAGATGCTAGGATTCCCAGTTAAGGACAAAGACATTCCATATGTTTATTGCTTGGAATGGCAAGAATGGCTGCTCACACAATTGTGCTGTCAGTCAGCTCTCCTGATTTCTCAGCATGCCACTCTAATCAGAATCTCAAGTTGGGAGTTATTTTTTGCTGATTCTTCTTGCTAACCATTTCCCTGTGTCTTCCAATCTTTTTTCAAAGCACTGGTGCAGGCCTTTATGCCTGCTTTCTTTTCTACCGCCTCTTGTGATAGAGGTCCCTTTGTCTTATCATCACTAGGTGAAGACCTAGAATTTGTTTCCTTAGAGCACCAAGCTTAGAACTTTTAATTCTTTGGAAGTCACAAAACATAAAAGACCTTGTCAGCAATAGGTAGTAGAAGAGCTTGAGTTCTGGAGTTGGGCAGTTCTGGATTCTGATACTGGTACCACCTGTGCCACAACTTCCTCACCTGTAAAATGGACTTGGTAATGCCCAACTAGCCAGGTTGGCTAACAGATTAGATAGTAACAACAAATGATCATGTTTGTGTGGTAGGCTAAGCACTTACACGCATTGTCTCAGCCAAACCTTAGAGTAGTCTATCATTGCAGTCTATGAAGTACAATTATATTATGGATGGGGAAATTTAAATAACTTGCTCAAGTTCATATAGCAAGTTCTCAGATTTCAGAGTGTTGACCACTATACTATACTTCATCCCTACTTCTTATACATTTATTTCAGGTCTGCCACTGGGCCCAGCATTAACAAACAATCCCTTTCCCCCTCAGCAGATCTGTTATTACATGCAGTACAACCATAAAATTTAAGTCTGAAAATATGTAGAGAAATAGAAAAAAAAAGTGACACTGAGAATGCAGATTACCCATATACTCAGATATGATATGCAGAAGCATTTTGTTAGAGATATGCTCTGTTGAAAGGTGGGTAAGAAACTGGATTGATTTTGTTTGACTCAGCCCTCAGCTGCAGTTAGATCTGCTAGTGGTTCTATGGCTAGAAGTGAGCCCAGTGTCCTTTGCAACATATAATAGCTGCAGTGTCTGAAATAGTCCTTTGAAGTCACCCAGCATAAAAGACCCTTTTGGAGTGTCCCCCAGAAATCTCCCTACTCTGGGTCTCCAGCTATGCACTTCCCTCTCCCAATTACCTGCCCCCACTCCCTACCCCCACCCCAATTCATGTCTCAGTCTTCTCTCTAGGAAGATAGAAGGGATGGTTTCACCATTAAGAAGATTGAGCTGTTGGAAGTTCATTACAGGGTGCTATATGAAAGAGGCCTGGGGGCACCTGAGTGGCTCAGTGGGTTAAGCATCTGCCTTCAGCTCAGGTCATGCTTCCAGGGTCCTGGGCTAGAACCCCGCATGTGGCTCCCTGTTCAGCGGGGTGTCTGCTTCTCCCTCTCCCTCTGTCACTCCCCTCATTTGTGTGCTCTTTCTCTCTGTCAAATAAATAAATTCTTGAGGAAAGAAAAAGAAAGAGGCCTGGATTAAGCTTAGTATAACATAGATGGGGATAGATAGCTCTAAGCCATTGACAAAATGCCCCAAAGGACAAGCAAGATATGTTCAAGCTACTTTTGTGTTTGTCACTGGGGAGTGAAAATGATGACATATACTACAAAAATAGTACTGAGCCGGTTTCATCTCTTATATAACTCTTGTTTCATGATCCCCTTTCTTGAAGACACTGATGGTGGTCTAGAAGTTATTTTTGAAGCTGTTTAAATCTCCGCTTAATCACTTACAGAAGTGAAATGGCTTACATGAAGTCACCAGTTTATAGGTGGCAAAACTAACTAGAAGCTTTAGTTGGTGGTTAAATATTTGTTTTCTTAATGAGAAAGATAGTGAGTGGGGTTTGAAAGGCAGGTTGTCTGAACAGGACTTAGGGGAGGCAGTAGAATTATAAAAAGGCACCCTTTTAGGACCACCACTAAGAATCTGTCCCTTTGCATGCTTGGTTAACAAATAGTATTTGGTAAAAAAACCTCTGGTAGTCTCCTACCCGCCACGTTCCCTCCCCCGCCCCTCCTTTTTAAGGAACTCTTCTTGTTTAGTTTCCCCAAAATAAACTATTGAAGTATTTACTAGATCTTACTTTTGTGGAACTGTTTTTAGCCACTTTGAGCCTGTTCTCTTCCAGTATTTGAGTTTACTAATCCTCTTTGTCATTCAGAGTTGGCTCTTGGTGCTGATTTTTTTTACTTTTATACCTTCAAAGATTGCCATATTTAAGAACTATTGAAATAATGTAGTCTTATAGCATTTCTCAGAATTATTCAACTCTTTAGGAATATAATATACTTTTTTGCCCAGGACTCTTACATCCAGAGATTGGCTAGAAAGACCCACAGGACTCCACGTGTATAGTTCTACTGCAAGCTAAGATTTACTACTGTGATAAAGTAAGAAGTCATGGCTAGGTCATATGGGAAAAAGGCACAGGTAGCCTCTGGAGGAACCTGTGTGCAGGCTTCCTGCCTTCACTCCTTCCCATAAAAGGTTACAGAGCATACTTTTCCCCCAGCAACAGAAATGCAGCAACATGTGCCTAAAGAAGCCCATTAAAGATTCAGTGCCCAGGCTGGTCACCTTCTGCTTAGCATCTACCGAAATTCCAGACTCCCAGAAGGAAAGCAGATGTCAGCATAAACCACATTGTAGAGTGTGAAGACAGTGAGCCAGTCATATCACTTAGGGAAATTTTCTAACCATGTAGTGAAACTATTTATCAGTCATGCTCCAGAGGCTAGGCAGGGACCAACTTGTAAATAGGCTTTTCTAAGGATAGCAGGCTCAGACTTGCTGCATTAACTCTTTTCTGCACACTTTTAAAGTCAATACTATGGATGAAAAGATCCTTTTGGTATAGGCCTTTTTTTAAAGTTCCTTTTAAGTTTTCTAACAAAAAAAAAAAAAAACCACCTTTTTGTATAGTTTGTCAGGTTCTGTGCCCTTTTTTTTTTTTTTTTTTTTTTTGAAGTTAACCTACATCCACCTTAAAGCAAGTTACTGTATAGCCTGTGATCTAGTGGAAGACTCCCAACAGGGAGTTGCCTGGGAAAAACCTAGCTGATGACCTAGGAAAAACCCTATAGGATGGCACCTCTGTATAGTCACAATAAGTCATAGGATCCTGTTCTCATCATTGTAGGCTCAGAAGTTTTATTCTGTTGGTGTACTTAGAGGTGACTCTGCTAGCTAAATTCAAGAGAGACCTAAAAATTAGATACCCTTTTCTCATTTTCCTGAGAGAAAAGGAAGTTTTAGGGGGCCTGGCCAATAGTTCCTCTGCTTTTGGGAAGATGAACAGGTGAGGAAAGTTGAAAGTATGTTTAGTGAGTCAGGAAGGGTTGATGGTCTTCAAATCTTGTGGCCTCCAGCTAAGGCAGCCTCCCAGGCCAATCACAGAGGCTGATGTGCAGCATGAATTGTCACTTGTGTTATCTGGCTTCCTTTGTCTGGAAAGGGCAGTCTGGGTCTCTCAGGCCTTCCTGACTTACCTTAGAGACCTTCCTTCTGTTGCCAAGCCTATCTCCAGTTCCAGGCACAGCCATGTAATTGGTTAGGTTTAGGCTTTCTATGTTCAGTCACATTTAGTGATGTTCCAGCTGTGCCTTTCTGAAGCTGTTCCCAGGCTTTCTTCATTAGAGACCAGATATGTTCCCAACTGTGTCTAAGAGGACTCGCTCTCTCCAGTCAGAGGCCTCAGACTAGGAAGCACCGTAGTTTGTGGCTGCCACTAGTGAGTCTTCTGGGTCGAGGGAGGCAAAGTGCACAGTAGGCTGGAGGGTGAGGTCTTCCTGGGCTGGTCCACAAAGGAAGGCGGCTTATAACAGTTCAGTGCACTGAAAGATGGTGTGCAGTGTTTTTGACAGAGGCCACAGCATGGGCAATGGCAGAGTGACAGGGAAGTCATGGTAGGAGAAGGTCAGGGCTATCTGGGAAGATTGGAGTTGGGGTCCCCATCCTAGCAGTTTGACCCTCTGTATGTAAGTTATCGCCTCTCTTTGAGTCTCTTTGAGTCTCAGCATTTGAGAGTTCATTCTGCCCATTAGTTAACTTTTGTATATGTTTGAAATTTCCATAAAATATTTTTTTAAGTAAGTTAAAACATGGGTTCACAGATAAAGCTCCTTTACAAAGCAACCTCCTGACAGGCTCTTTCCCTGCACTTTCAGCCCTCTCCAAATCTGTCTTCCACCCTGTGGCTCATGTGGCTTTTTCTGAAAAAAGCCTGGGAAAGGGTGTGTGTAATAACCATAAAAGATGCTTCCGAAATAGTGCATGTTTGGTTCCAGGCCACCGTGATATAGCAAATTTTGCAATAAAGTGAGTCAAATGAACCTATTTGGTCTCCCAGCATATATAAAAGTTATGTTTATAATGTAGTCTATTAAGTGTGCAGTAGCATTATGTCTAAAATCACGCACATACCTTAATTTAAAAATTGTTTCTTGATAAATTCTAACCATCCTCTGAACTTTCAGCAAGTTGTAATCTTTTTGCTGGTGGAGCGTATGGTCTCAGTGTTGTTGGCGGCTGACCGGTCACGGTGGGTATTGCTGAAGGCTAGGGTGGCTGTGGCCGTTTCTCAGAATAAGACAATAAAAGTTGTCACATTGATTGACTCTTCCTTTCACAAACAGTTTCTCTGTGGCATGTGATGCCGTTTGATAGCTTTCTACCCACAGTAGAACTTCTTTCAAAATTGGAGTCCCTCCTCTCAAACCCCTCCACCACTTTATCAGCTGAGTTTATGTCATATTCTAGATCTTTGTTGTCATCTCAGCAGTCTTCACAGCATCTGCAATAAGAGCAGATCTCACAAAACCACTTTCTTTGCTCATCCATAAGAAGCAACTCATCCGTTCAAGTTTGATCACGAGTTCACAGCAATTCAGTCATGTCTTCAGGCTCCACTTCTGATTATAGTTCTTTTGCTGTTTTCACCATATCTGCAGTTGCTTCCTCCAGGGAAGTCCTGAACCCCTTAAAGTCCTCCATGAGAGTCAGAATCAGCTTCTTTCAGACTCCTATTAATGTTGATAATCTGACTTTCTCCCACAAATCACAAATGTTCTTAATAGAATCTAGAATGGGGAATCCTTACTGGAAGGTTCTCAATGGACTTTGCCAAGCTCCACCAGAGGAACCATTATCTATGGCAGCAGTACCTTTACACAGTCTATTTCTTAAATAAGAAAACTTGAAAACTGAAATCACTCCCTGGTCGCTAGGCTATAGAATGGATGTTGTAGTAGCAGGCATGAAAACAACATGATTCTCGTACATCTCCACCAAAACTCTTGGGTAACCAGGTGCATTGTCAGTGGGCAATAGTATTTTGTCAGAAATCTTTTTTTCTGAGCAGCAGGTCTCAACAGTGGACTTAAAAAAATTCAGTAAAACACATTGTAAACAGATGTGTTGTCATTCAGGCTTTGTTGTTCTATTTATAGAGAACAGGCAAAGTAGATTTAGCATAATTCTTAAGGGCCCTAGGATTTTCTGCATGATAAATGAGCACTGGCTTCAATTTCATGTCACCAGCTGCATTAGATCCTAACAACAGAGTCAGTCTGCCTTTTGAAGCTCTGAAGCCAGGCACTGACTTCTCTCTAGCTCTGAGAGTCCTCGATGGCCTCCTCTTCAACTGGAAGGCTGTTTCATGGGCACTGGAAATCTGTCGTTTAGGGCAGCCACCTTCATTCGTGATCTCAGCGAGATCTGGACGACATGCTGCAGCTTCTGCACCAACACTGGCTGCTTCACTTGCTCTTTTCTGTCACGGAGACAGCGTCTCTCCTTCACCCTCGTGAACCACCTCAGCCAGCTTCCCACTTCTCTTCTGCAGCTTCCGCACCTCGCTGAGCCTTCACAGAATGACAGGGAGAGGGCCTTGCTCGCCATGAGGCTCTGGCTAAGGGAATGTTGTGGCTGGTGTTATCTTCTCTCCAGACCACTACAACCTTCTCTGTATCAGCATTCAGGTTGTTAAACTTTCTTAACCATTTGTGTGTTCACTGGAATAGCACTTTCAGTTTCCTTCAAGAACTTTTCCTTTGCCTTCACAACTTGGCTAACTCTTGGGTCCAAGAGGCCTAGCTTTTGGTCTGTCTCAGTTTTCAGCATGCCTTTCTCACGAAGTTGAATGATATCTGGCTTTTAATGTAAAGTGAGAGGCTTGTGACTCTTCATTTCATTTGAACAGTTAGAGGTCACTATAGGGTTATTAATTGGCCAAGTTTCAGTATTGTGTGTCAGGGAATAGGGAGCCACCCAAGGAGAGGGGAGAGAGATGAGGAACGGCCTGTTGGTGGAGGAGTCAGAACACACATTTATTGGTTACATTCCCCATCGCATATGGACAGTGTTCATGGTACCCCAAAACAATTACAATAGCAACATCAAAGATCACTGAGTATAGATCACCATAACAAGTATAATAATAATGACAAAGTTTAAAGTATTGTAGGAATTACCAAAATGTGACACAGAGACATGATGTGAGTGAATGCTGTTGGAAAACGGCACCATGCTCGAAACAGTCTTGCCACAAACCTCCAATTTATAAAATGTAGTATCTGCAGAGACAATAAAAGGAAGAAGTATGCCTGTAAACAGTTTTCCTTGTGACAGGAGTCTCAGAACCTTTCCTCTGCTACTGTGTGTTGTAAATCTCTGAGAAAGAACAGACTGTGCCATTTCCTAAGTTGACTTGACTATGGGTCCTTTGTTATCCTTCATTTTAAGATGCAGTCATCAGTATTTCAGCTGACACCAGGGTAACTCGGAGCACAATTAAATGATACTCCAGCCTCGTCTTTTGGCAGGTTTGTTTGTGCTCCCTCACAGTGCCTCCCTTCTGTGCATTTTTCTTGCTCTCTTCTCTCTCCTCTGTCCTATGGGCACCTGTACCACTTTGCAGACTGTGCTTGGGCCTGACCTCCTCTGGGATGTTGGCCCTCTCAGTTCAGTTCCTGGTATGTGTCTCCTCAACACTCTGCATGCTTTGTGATAAGGCACAGGTCACTGTTGTAACTCAGCTTAATTGTCATTGTGCTTTACGACCCCTAGGTAGTGTAATTTTCATTTTATAGATCAAGATAGTGAGGCATGGGGAAGTTTATTTTGTGACTTGCCCTTATACAGCAGGGCTGGATATTGGGTCTAGGTCTCTGATTCCTTTATAACCATACCCTTTACGTTCCATGAGAACAGAGAGAACAGTTTTTCAGAGTATTTGCTCAATTTTGAGTCTCACATTTACATATGTAACATCTCAAATCAAGAGGGTATATCTTAAAACAAATTTATGGGGTTTTTCTTCCAGGAAACTGTCATTAAATAAGTTGTGATGCATCAAAAATCATTGTGTCTTAGAATCAAGGAAATATGTCTATCTCCAGTGCCTAATAGAGCCTTGATACATAATACATGTATAATAAGCATTTGTATGCTAGATTCAAGAAATATGGTGGTTTTATATAGCGAAGTGTACCTCTGGAAGTTCTATGCCTCTGCTTATCTCTTCAGATATTTTATGCATGGTGTGTGTCGGGAAGGAAACCAGTGCCTGTTCTCACATGACTTGGCGAACAGCAAGCCATCCACCATCTGCAAATACTATCAGAAGGGCTACTGCGCCTATGGGACTCGTTGCAGGTAAGAGCCCCACAGCTGCTCCCAGCTGTTCTATCAGCTTAAATACTATCAGGGACTTGGATCCTTCATTTGGAGCATGGGTGTTGATGAGGGGAAAATTTTTCTTTTTAAGATTTATTTATTTTAGAGAGCATAGGGGGTAAGGGGCAGAGAGGGAGGGAGAAAGAGATTTCCAAACTGGCTCCATGCCCTGTGCAGAGCCCAATGGCAGGGCTCAGTCTCCTGACCCTCAGATCATGACCTCAGCTAAAATCAAGAGTCAGATGCCTAACTAAGCCACCCAGGAGCCCTGATGAGCGGAAAATTCTAATTTGAAAGTAATTTAACAATAAAAAGTACAGAAGATAATTTTGAAATCTGTTTCATTATAATGAAAGTAATTTTAATTTTTCAAAACACTTTTCAGACCTTATTCTTATGAGTCTCTTACAAAATTTTACTCTCTCTATATATATAGATAGATAGATAGATATAGATATATAGATATATATGTACCTATCTATGTATATATCTTTTCTCCTCACTTAACATGTCACAAGCTTTTCTCTAAGCTGCTACTTTATTTCCTAACTGTAATTTTATGTTTCATAATGTTAGCATACCATCATTTTATTAACTGTTCTTCTCTTAGATAGTTAAGTGGTTTCCAGTTTTGTTTTGTTTTGTTTTGTTTGCTATGAATACCCTTGCAGTGAAGATTTCTATGCATATAGAGGCTGCCTTTTCCCTCACTCACATCTATAGGCAAGTTTTGTAGATTCTAAACAGGAAAACATTCCGAAAACCTGTTCAAGTGCTTTTATAGTGAAGGACTGGTATGTTCTTTCCTGTGCTGAGTGGAGGCTATAGAAGTTGCCCACCCACCCCAAACCCCCCACCCACCTACCCCCAGCCAGTGCGTGTCCCAGAGAGACAGTCCAGGAAAGGCCGGTCTCAAGCTCTTAACACTGGCCGTCATTAACTTTTGGGGGACTCCTGCCAGAAGAAAATGACTTGGGTGTCAGGATACTTCACTTCAACATCGTACTGGAATTTTCAGGATTTCTGTGTGTGACCTGGGGTATTTTGTCCTCCAAGGACACTTAAGCGTGGTGATAGACAGCAGTGTACCTATACCACTCACTCTGAATTACCAGGCATTTCTTACTAATTGATAAGCCTTTTATCATTTAAAATATGGGAAAAGATCGTCTCATTCTCCACCTCCACAAGTGGAGCAGAGGAAAAGATGGTCCACGTCTAGGGAGTGTGGGAGACATGTGCAGGTAGTGTGTCCCTAATGCATTTGCTGTGCATTTTGTTTAGATACGATCACACAAGGCCTTCTGCTGCAGCTGGTGGTGCCGTGGGCACCATGCCCCACGGCGTGCCCTCTCCAGGTTTCCACAGTGCTCACCCTGCTTCCGACCTCACTGCATCTATTGTGAAAACGAACTTACATGAGCCTGGGAAACGGGAAAAAAGAACACTGGTACTTAGAGACCGAAGTGAGTGAACAGAGTCATTTCGTTGTTTCTTTTGGAAAAGCAGTCCTGTTTGTGATGTTCCTTTCTGGCCCTCTCTTGTCAGAGGGCTCCTGACCTAGTCCCCTTGCCCGCTGTTCAAGTGTAGACACCAGACCTGTCCTGAGAAGAGCTTCCTTTGGCTACAGAGCGTTCAGGTGATGTGTTCTGCCTGCATTCTGGGCCCACTGCCAAGTCTGGCCTGACAAGACATAAAAAGGGTCCTTTTGTCAGTGTGTAACTGCTGTCTCCATGGGGTGGTTCCCCAGTTCTGAGAAGCACCAGGCAGCTCATCTCAAACCTGCATAATTTGATAAAGAGCATGTTTCACTGTTTTACTTCTAGGTCAGCTCCTAGTCTTAGTTACTGTGCTCAGCCAGTTTGGTGTCTTCAGTTGCAGCTTTGGTAATAGAGCAGCATATTGGGGTTTGGGGAGGAAGTAGACTACAGATCATAAAACTTATTTTTATTGGTTGGTCCTCAGCAAGTAAAGGGATTTCTGGTTCTTGGAATTGTGTGGCATAAGCTAGGTAGATTCCATTCTAAGCAAACAATCGTGCTAGTCAAATGTCCTCTCTTAAGAGGCCAGAAGTGAATATGGTGGGAAGGAGGCCTAGAGGGGTTTGACACTGGTCTCAGGACCCAAAGACTCACTACATTTTCATTCTAGTTTACTCTATGATAGGTGTCTTTACTAATATAAAGGAAAGTGCTGTATTTTATTGACTTCATTCTAAATTCCCATTGACTTATATTTTGGTGTTTAAAAAAATTACCATTATTATCATTTTTTAAGTGTTAACTGGTCAACGGGTTGACATTTCCATATTTGTCATTTTTAAACAGCAGCTTTCCTGTTCTTTTGAATATCATGTCTGTTTTGTGAATTTCCTGTGTTGCCAATTATGTTCTTTCCTTTTTTAAAAAATCATGATTATAGTAATGTCAATGTGAACATTTTATACTATTCTTTCTGGTTTTCCCTCTTGCCCTGTTTTTTTCTGTGTGATCCAAACAGTGAAATTCCCAAGGTCAGAATTACTTAATCTGTTAGGTTTTTACTAACTGCTTACCACAAGGTTTGGGCCAGATTTCATTTATGTGCATGCTGTGTGTTTTGTATTAAGATCTCTCCGGCATGGCTGAAGAAAAGACTTGCCCAAGTATGGTGAGTAATCCAGGAGGCTGCAGTGATCCCCAGAACAGCCCAGAGATGAAGCCGCATTCCTACCTCGATGCAATCAGGAGTGGCCTTGATGACCTAGAAGCCAGCAGCTCCTACAGCAGTGAGCAGCAGCTGTGTCCCTATGCGGCAGCGGGGGAGTGCCGATTTGGGGATGCTTGTGTCTACTTGCATGGAGAAGTGTGTGAAATCTGTAGGTTACGAGTCCTGCATCCCTTTGACCCAGAGCAAAGGAAAGCTCATGAGAAGGTAAAATTGCAAGTCTTCGCATGAACTTATTTTAAGAAATTTAAAATGTGCTAAGTGACAAATTGTTGTTATTCCTGTAATCATCTCTCTGTCAGTAATGCCCTCAATATGTACTTGGCATGTTTATAATCCTGTTTCCAACTCCTTTTTCCTGTTGTCATTTTGACAGTTTTTGATTATTTAGAATAAAGAAAAAGGGAAGAGGTATTGCAAAGTTCAGAGAACAAATCTAACTCAGGAATGTGGTGTGTGTGCGTGCGTGTTTGTGTGTGAGAGAGAGAGAGAAACACACACACACATCCTCCACAGGTTTACCTATCCTTGTGGCTGGGGTCCAGCCATGCCAAGTTCTAGAGAATTTGAGGAGCCAAGTGTTAGAAGGGAGCTTTCAGGTCATTAGGTCCCCAGTGTTCATGGAGGTGTCGCCTCACACTAGGCTCTTGTGTGCTTGGCATGAAGGTGGGTAAGAGAGACAGGAGCCCACAGCCATAGTGTTAGAGCTCATGATGATGAGCCGGCCATGGTGCATAGAGGCCCCATTGTCTTCCCTGGGGGTATTCAGGGGAGTGCAGAAGAAGAACTTTCCTCTGCACCCAGGTGTGTTGAGGGCTTTGTGCTGTACATGTGCTTGGTCTCCCATCCGTGTCCACCAAGAGCTCCCAAGGCAGAGTCTGGGTCTTCGTGCTCTTGGCATTGACTCTCATGCCTGATACACGGTGCTTCACCTGGGAGTATTCAGCACCTGCTTCCTGAATGAATACCTTTATTAAATAACTTGTTCTCTTGAGAAGTGGTGCTGCTTACCTCTGAGTCTGGACGACTAGCCTAATGTTTCAAGTTAAGGATTGTTCAGCATTTCTGATATTGGTGTAGTTTAGAGCGGGTTAAGGGTGCCCAGAAGAGCCAGGAGACCGGGTTCCCAGGCTCTGGGAACTCTGTGATTCCACGCAGGACCTCGAATCTTTTGGGACCTCTGTAGTCTCAGTTCTAAACTGGAGGTGACCATACCATGCTAGGAAAGCTGGGCAGGTGATGGCGTGAAGTCCTTTGTGTGGTCTGAGAGAGCTTTGTGTCCAGAGCCCAGAACCTAACAGTGTGGCCCTCCTTTCTCTCCGTACTTGAGATCTGCATGTCGACTTTCGAACATGAGATGGAAAAGGCCTTTGCCTTCCAAGCAAGTCAGGACAAAGTGTGCAGTATCTGCATGGAAGTGGTCCTCGAGAAGACGTCTGCTTCTGAGAGGAGATTTGGGATTCTGTCCAACTGCAATCACACATACTGCTTGTCCTGCATCCGGCAGTGGAGATGCGCCAAGCAGTTTGAGAACCCAATCATTAAGTAAGTGCAGCTAAGGGTCTCCGCTGTGGAAGCTGGGGAGGGTGTTTGACTGGGGGCCTTCTTCTGTCTATTCTTAATCCCCCACACTGTCCTTTAGTGTGAAGATACAACTGGCAAGTCCAAGCCTGTTATTGCTGGAGCCTGGGCACATCTAGTAGCCTTCTTGAGCCCAGGTGCTTTTCCTTTTTTTTTTTAAGATTTTATTTATTTGATAGAGAGAGATCACAAGTAGGCAGAGAGGCAGGCGGAGACAGAGGGGGAAGCAGGCTCCCCACTGAGCAGAAAGCCCGATGTGGGGCTCGATCCCAGGACCCTGAGATCATGACCTGAGCCGAAGGCAGAGGCCTAACCCACTGAGCCACCCAGGCGCCCCCCAGGTGCTTTTCCTTTTAAAAATGGGTAACAACTCCTGCCGACCATCAGCGTGTTTGGGGACACTCAGCGGGGGTCATCTGTAGGAGAAGGTGTTCATAGCACTAGCCTTTTGGACTCTATAGCACTAACAGTTACTAGTGGTTTGCCTTTAGGCTGATTTCCACCTTTGATTTTACTTGTTTTTCATCTGTAAAATAGGGTTGTTTGAGGATTAAATGGAATAGTACATCTAACACATCTCACGTAAGGTATGATACACAGGATGTGCTCCATGGAGCCAACACAGGATTCTGAAATTCTGCAGAGGGCCGGGGGAAGAGCTTACTCATACTGAAAAGTGAATGTGTGCCGTGTACTGTTAGAAACTCTTCACACACAGTAGCTCATAGTTCTCAGACCCAGTGATCATTCTCATTTATAGAGAACAAAACTGGGGTAGAGTGAAGTCAAGTAATGTGCCTGAAATCCCATGGGTGTGGTCAAATAGTTGCTTTACTGAGATAAAAGTGGTTTCTAGTCATTTAGCAGTTGTGGCCACCATCACTTCAGTCTAATTATAGAACATTTTCATCATGCCAAAAAGGAACCTCTGTGTGCATTCACTGTCCATTTCCTCCCTGCTCCTTCCAGCCCCCAGTAGCCACTCCTCTGCTTTCTGGCCTCTGGCTTTGCCTGTCCTAGGCATTGGTTGTAGATGGAGTCCTACGACATGTAGCCTTTCTAGGTCCGCCTGCCTTCCCCCGGCAGACTGCCCTCAGCGCTCACCCGTCCACATGTGCCCGGGCTCCATGCCTGCACTCCGGGCTGAGGAGCCTGCCCCGTGCGGATGTCCACAGTTTGTGCAGTCCTCAGTTGACAGGCATTTGGATTGTTTCCTTCTTTTGGTTATTAGGAATAATGCTGCTGTGAATACTCAAGGACAAGCTGTCATGTGGCTGGTGTTTCTTTCTTTTGGGTAGAGAGCTAGGAGTGGGGTTGCTGAGCCTTACGGTAACTGTTCAGCATTTTGAGGAACTGCCAGGCTGTTTTCCACAGTGGCCACTCCAGCAGCATAGGAGGGGTCCAGTTGCTCCCCAACCTCATCAACTCTGGTTATTGTCTGTATTTCTGATTGTAGCCATCCTAGTAGGTGTGAGGTGGTATCTTACGGTTTTGATTTGCATTTCCCTGATAACTAATGATCTTGAGCATCTTTTTCTATGCTTTTTGGCCATACTCGAATCTTTTGCCCATTTTAAAATTGGATTTTTTGTTTGCTTTAAAGATTTTATTTTTGAGTAATCTCTACACCCAATGGGGGCTTGAATTCACAACCCTGAGATCGGGAGTTCTGTGCTCCCCTGACTGAGCCTACCAAGCACCCCAAATTGAGTTGTCTTCTTACTGTTGAAAAGAACATTTTTTTTAACAGTAAGTAAGGTTCTACACCTGAAACTAATATTACGCTATATGTTAACTGGAATTTAAATAAAAGCTTAAGTTCTGAGAGGATTGTGATTTCACCTTGTGGAATTTTTGGTTGGGAAACATTTGGAGTGCTCATGCATTTGAGCAAGGGGTTTGGTGGTGCAGTGTGCACTGGATTTATAACTTCGTCTCTCCCATACTAACCCTGATTCTCATTTCAGGTCTTGTCCAGAATGCCGTGTGATATCAGAGTTTGTAATTCCAAGTGTGTACTGGGTAGAAGATCAGAGTAAAAAGAATGAGCTGATTGAAGCTTTCAAACAAGGAATGGGGTAAGTACTTTGAGCTCAGATAGGAATCTGGTGCCTGCCTGACAAATGCTTGTATTTACATACCTTCCAACCCCACAAGGTAATGTAATTTTTAAAATTTCAGCTTTGAGGTATAATTAACAAATAAAATTATAAGGTATTTGAAGGGTCATCATGGTGATTTGATCTACATTGTGAGAGGATACTCCCATCTTGTTGATTACTTTTTTTTTTTTTTTTTTTGGTGAGAACCTCCAGGTTCTACTCTTAGCAAATTTCAGTTTTATAAACAGTGTTATCAACTGTAGTCACCATGTTTCATCATGTGTTCATCTATGTATTCGTCATAGAGCTGAAGGTTGGGACCCTTTTATCAACTTTTCCTTATTTATCCTACCCCTTAGCCTCTGGCAACCCCTTTTTTACTATGTGAGTTTGCCTGTTTGTGTTTGGTTCAGACACCAGCAAGTGATCTCCTGCAGCATTTGTTTTTCCTCTGTCTAGCTTATGTCACTTAGCATAATGCCCTCGAGGTCTGCCCATGTTGTCACAAATGGTAGGATTTCCTTTTCTGTCCTAGCTGAATAATATTCCATTTCATGTCTATTCCACATCTTCATCCATTCCTCTCTTGACAGACACATGGGTCATTTTGTGTCTTGGCTATTATGACTAATGTTACAGCGAACATGGAAGTGTAGATAATTCTTCTAACAGATGTGAGGTACTATCTCACTGTGGTGGTGATTTGCATTTCCCTGATGATTAGTGATGCCGAGTGCCTTTTCCTGTGTCTGTTGGACATTTAGATGTCCTCTTTGGGAAAATGTCTATTCAGTTCCTCTGCCCATTTTTAAATGGAATGTGGTGGTTGTTTTTGCTCTTGTGTAAATTCTTTATGTATTTTGGATATTACCCCCTTATCCGGATAGATGATTTGCAAATATTTACTCCCATTTAGTAGGTTGCCTTTCATTTTGTTTGATTTCCTTTGCTCTACAGACACTTTTTAGTTTGGTGTAGTCCCACTTTTTCATTTTTGTTTTTGGTGGCAAATCTATGAAGAACATTGCCAAGACCAATGTCCAGGAGCTTATTACCCTCTGTGTTTTTATGTTTTCAGGGCTTACGTTCAAGCCTTCAGTTTTGAGCTGATTTTTGTGTATGGTGTAAGATAGTGGTCCAGGTTCCCCAACATCCTTTATTGGAGAGATCGTCTTTTTCCCATTGAATATCTCTGGCTCCTTTGTTGTAAATTGACCACATCTGCGTGGGCCCATTTCCGGGCCCTCTGTTCTGTCCCACTGATCTATTTGTCTGTTTTATGCTGTTTGGGTTACTGTAGCTTTGTAGTACAGCTTGAAATCAGGAAATGTGCTGTATCCAGCTTTGTTACTCTTTCTCAGGATTACTTTGGCAATACACTGGAATCTTTTATAGTTCTTATACAATTTTGGAGTTGTTTGTCCTTTGTCTTTGAAACATGCCATTGGGATTTTGATAGGATTGCTTTCAGTCTGCAGATTGTTACGCCTTTCATTTCTTTCAGCATGTCTTATAGTTTCAGCATACAAGTCTGTTTCATCTTCTCTGCTAAATTTAGTACTAGGTATTTTATTCTTTTTTGATGCAATTGTAAGTGGGTTTTTTTTTCTTAATTTCTCTTTCTGGTAGTTCATTGTTAGTCGATTTTGTATCCTGCAACTTCACTGTTACAAGATATGGATGTAGTATATACATACATTAGAACCCAGCAAGGTAAATACTATGGGTTTTTTTTTAGAGAAAAAAAATACTATGATTTTTTTTAAGAGGAAAAAAGAGAGAATATTTACTCAGATATTCACCATTTCCTCTTTGATTTGGTATATAATTCCTTCCAGTTGGTATAATTTACCTTCAGCCTCAAGAACTGCCTTTATTTAATATTTACTGAATCTGCTGATGATGAATTCTTTTCTTTTTAGCAGAAACAGCTTCTCATTCTTAAAGGATATTTTCATTGGATATACTGGTCTGATCAGTCCTCTTTACATCTTTGTCTCCTTTTTCAGTGAATACAATTTTGGGTTAATAGTTCGTTTCTTCCTTTTCTTTTAGTATTTTGCAAATGTTGTTCCACTGTTTTCTGGCCTCGAGTTTCTGAGAAGTCAGTGATAATTTAGATTGTAGTATGTCGTTTTTCTGGGGTTGCTTTCAAGATTGTCTGTCTTTATTTCCAGCAGCTTGCTATTTTGCCTGGGAGTGGTTTTCTCGGAATCTGTAAGGTTTTGTCATTCACCAAATTTAGGGAAATTTTGGCCGTCAGATTTTTTTCCTGCCCTTTTTCTTCTTCTCCTGGGACTCTTAATAACATGTAATAGACTGATACTGCTACACAGAATTTGGGGTCTGTTCATTTCTTTCCAGTTTCTTTCCCCTCGCTGTTAATCTTGTCCAGTGGTAGCTGCTTTGAACGCCTTGTCATCTTGAAGTTGGTTTCTAGGTCACATTTTCCTGATTCTTTGTATATTGAATCATTTTGGATTATAGCCTGCCAGTGTTATCTTGTCAAGATTCTTGATTCTCTTAAGTCAAGCAATAAAGCATTGATGTTCTTACATGCAGGTAAAGTGTTTAAATTCCAGCTTTTGGGCAGCAGTTCTCATCTGTTTGGTTTTCTTATCTTCAGCTAAGTGGCTGTGAGCTTCTGCTGCACTGATGTCTGGGCCAAACCTTTGGACTGAATTAATACATCGTGTTTGGAGTCCACCCTCTGGTGCCCTTCTCTGTGTGGGACTGCTTCCCCACTTTCCAGTGGGTGCTCTCCTCCTAGCCCTGTTCATTGTTCAGGCCAGGGAGACTGTGGATTTGCCCCTGGAGTTTTAGACACCTGACTTTGGCTTGCTCTAGGCCAAAAGCTATTTTTTCCGAGAAAGATAACTCTCTTCTTGCCATTCTGTTCTTTTCAGTGTCTGATTTCTTGGAATCCTCCTGCTGTTCATGTTCCATTGCCTTTGGGTCTTTTAAAAATTGGTATTGCTAGTTAACTGCCTGAGGGTTGACTCTGTGAGAAGTGTGCTTCCCTGTACTAAAGGGCACTGCATGTCACCTTTTTTATTGTTTCCTTCAGACTGCCTATCCGTTACTAAAGATCCCCCTCACACGTGGTGGCATATGTCTGTCCACCAGAGGGCAGGAGTGGCAAGGCAGAGGGGCCAGCCTGCAGGAAGCAGCTGTGCTGGAGTGGCCTGGAAATTCTCGTGTTCTTTCTGTTTGGGTCTTTTCTGGCCTTAGTTTTCATTGATGATGGTGTTTTTATGCATTTCACACATATTTACTGTGCACCTACTATGGGCTAGGCGCCTTCACGCTAAGCACCAGTGGGGGACATAAGAGTACATATTAGTAAGATAATTTCAAGGGAAATTACAAGAGGGCAATTATGATACATGTTTTCTGGTGACAAATTCTTCACAAGAGGCCCAAGCCACATGTCCCAACAGAGAAAGCACTTGGAGCCACCTGAGAGCATCAGGAAAAGCAGCATGGAGACTCAGCCATGAAGCGTAAACAGCTATCACATGTGTTGGGGGTGAGGGGGAACAGAATCACATGGGTGCAGAATGGTACAGATGTTGTGTGGGGGGAGCGGTAGGAGTGGAAGGATGTGGTAGGACCTGTGGGATAGACGGCATTGAAATCTCAGGGGGCAGAACAAGTGACTGTTTGGCATGTTCCTCAGTCGTAGTGTGAAGAGGCTGGAAGCTGGTGGGAAGGAGGCCAATTAAGAAAGGACTGTGGCAGGCGGGTAGCAGAGGACAGTACCCACATGGCTTCAGCAGTGTAGGGACAAAAGGGACGGGGTGATTGGGGAGGTGCTCTGTAAGCAGGACTAACAGTCGGATGGGGGAGCTGAGAACAAGGCGGCAGTCTGCGTGCACTGGAGGCTTTTGTCCTTGGTGACCAGGTAAGGCTGGGGAAGGAAAAAGCACGGTTATTTGGGGGCAGGAATAGAGAATGATTTCTGGAACCTGTTGAGTTTATTAAAACCAGTGTCCAGCAGCAGTCTGGTGAGAAATCGCTGCTTGAGCAGTTATTGGAAGGTTTGCTCAGAGCCTCAGGGGTGGAGGCCATGATCGGGGTGGATGCACACAGCTCTGCTCGAATCCACTCCCCAGCCGGTGCCAGGGTCAGACCTGGGGGGAGCAGGCGCCATCCGGACGAGCGCGGTACTCCTTCAGTGGACAGTTGTGAAGGGAACTTTCTTGGTGCCGCTCTGAGGTCTCAGCCACCCTCATCACCGATCTCTGCCATCCTTTTTTTTTTTTTTTTAAGATTTTATTTATCTATTTGACAGAGATCACAAATAGGCAGAGAGAGGGGAAGGGAAGCAGGTTCCCTGCTGAGCAGAGAGCCCGATTCGGGGCTCAATCCCAGGACCTTGGGATCATGACCTGAGCCAAAGGCAGAGGCTTTAACCCACTGAGCCACCCAAGTGCCCCTCTGCCATCCTCTTGTCTGAGAAGACAGAAAAACACTGGCATCAAGGAGTTCCCCTTCCTTGTCATGTCACTGTCACATACCCCAGTTGCCCCTAGTAGCAGCCTGCCCTTTCTACTGTGATATGGCTTTCTCTGTGCAACTTCCCTTCCTCAGCACTCCCAGATGCCCCCTTGCCTTCTTGGGCATCTCTACCTCTTCTCCACCATGGGACCATTTATGATTGTAGAAGTCAAATTTTATTTAAGTAAAAAGGAATAGGAAATTTCTGGTTGGTGGTTTTTTTCCTCTGGAGCCAGGGGTTCTTAACATAGGGGTATGGGAGTAGGATTTGAAGATATGCCTAAAAAACACAGCAAAAAGTTAATTTTTTACTGTGTGTATTATATTTTATCCATTTAAAAACAATGCTCTGAGAAGGCATCCATAGTTAAGAAGCCTGCTCTAGAGGGTGGAGACCAAGGAAAATTGGAACGAGACCTGGGACTTTGGGCAGGGGCTGCTTTTTTGTGCCTCCTCAGTCAAGGCTTCCTCTTCCTTGACATCATTGCTGGCCAGGAGGAAGGGAAATTTCCCTGGGTGGGGTTCCTAGTGGGACTTTTAGCTGAGGCAAATAGCCCAGCTTCAGAACTTTGGAGCCCAGACAGCTGGCCCGGAGGAGCTGTCAGGCCTGTGCTCCCCTGGAGTCCCCTATGCAGGTTCAGTTCTGTGTGAGGCTGCATGTCACCATGACAGTATGATCCACCTTGGAAATCAGCATCCTAACCTCACTGAGCCTCATCTTCCCCACATAGAAAGTAAGGCTCATCTAGTTCTGGCATCGTGGGCAGGGATGGAGGAAGGCCTTGGTTCTTCTGGGCCCCAGGTTCTCCCAACATCCTCTGACTTTTTCTTTCTACTTTTTAGGAAAAAAGCTTGTAAATACTTTGAGCAAGGCAAGGGGACCTGCCCATTTGGAAGCAAATGCCTTTACCGCCACGCTTATCCTGACGGGCGGCTGGCAGAGCCTGAGAAACCTCGGAAACAGCTCAGTTCTGAGGGCACCGTGAGGGTAAGGACTTTGCCATCTCTGTCAAGGACACTTACTGGTGGCATTTCCAGGTACTGCTCCTGGCCCTTTCTCTGATAGCTTTGGCAGCAGAGAATGGGGTAGGTAAGCAAAAGAAAAATAAACTGGCCTTCACGTTGCCATTAATAATAACCAGGTATATTTGCTGGCTTTTTTTGCAGTTCTTTAATTCAGTGCGGCTCTGGGATTTCATTGAGAATCGAGAAAGCCGGCATGTCCCCAGAACTGAAGATGTCGACATGACAGAGCTTGGGGACCTCTTCATGCACCTGTCTGGAGTGGAGTCATCAGAACCCTAAGTAGTAGACGGTTCCCCCTGCATCTTGGGCTCTGCCAGCCAAGCCTTCCCCAAGCTAGGGTGTGCAGAGCTTCGTTTACTGCAACCCAAGGTGGCACGTGGCTTGGATTTGACTGGGGTTGTACTTAACCTTGGTCTCATCCCCTCTCCATTATTACAGCCATGGGAGGAGCGAAAGATATAAAATGACCCAACAAGTATATGGAATTGCTACTTTTCTAGTTGATCTCTTGAGTTGCACCTCAGGCTCCTCAGGGGAACCAGCTAACCAGCGAGAGTTTTGATTGATTGCTTTTAAAAGCAGCCTGGCTCCTGTCCTTGAGCTTTAGCTCCCTAGAAACAGTCACCTTGCCCTTAAAGCAGATTTGTTTTCCTTGACAAAGGATTCTTCACCCCTGTGAGATGATTCCTCTGTAGTGGATTTCCCTAGTGTACTTAGTGTGTAGCCAAAAACTGTTTTTCAAAAAGCTCTGTATAAATCAACTTACAGTGGGCACCGCACACCTTAGCATAAAACTTGTAGTGCTCTTTGGTGTCCCCCTTCAGAGCAGGAGTTGCCCGTGTGTTCAGTCAACAGAGTGTAAACCTTCTTCCCTATAAGGGCAGGGGCTCTCGGAGCAGCGGGAAGTGTAGTGCAGCAAAGCAGAGGTATAGCCCCTCATTTCTGATTGGTGTTGGGGCCACATGCTCCAGGGAAACACCTGCCTGTCACCTGTGGGCTTCCTTGGGGCTCTTCTTGGGCTCATGCCCCAAGGGTCACTTTACTAGGGGTTCAGCACACACATGCTCTTATGTGTGGCCCTTGCTCACCCATTTGATCTGTAAAGCGTGGCTTTGATTGCCAATTTTGTAAAAAGTTAATGGCACCCAACAAAGTTTCTACTTCTGACCCAGCATTGGCCCTAAAAGAACAAGTCCCCTATGCTAAGTTGTGACTTTAATTGAAGGAATATAACATTGTGAATCAGAACAAACTCACCCCAAGCCTGAATTAATCTATTTTTATAAACAGCTTATAGAGATACCAAATATTTTATAAAATGCATTAAAGTGTGGGTAGAAAAAGGTCTACTCTTACCTGAGGTTAGAGTAGGCTTTTTGGAGAATTTTTATAGTTAACTCTTTAGTGAAATGTGACAGCACAAAGGCTGATGTAAATTCCTTCCCAGTAGAGGCTCTGGGCCTATTTCCTGCTGCTTGTGTTCTTGCTCCAGGAGGGATGAACAGATTGGGGAGAGTTCAAGCTTCGAGCTCAGTAGAAGGAAAGAACAGCCATTAAACCTACATTTAATTTATTTTATTAAAATAACATAATTGAGGAACCATCAGATAACTGTATTTTGTCAGGCGCAATAAAAACAAAATTAAAACCCAAATCATCAAGAAAACCTGTACTCCTGGCTTCCTTGCATCCACATGATGTGACTGAAGAGAAAGGCTGGCCCGGTGGCCCCGCCCCACAGGGGCAACTCCTGGAAGACAGATTCAGCATGATGGAAGACTGCTCCCTGACAGGGCGGAGACTGGGAGGGGTGGGCCAAGCGCCTCTTCTGGAAAACCGTCCCAAAGCAGTGGAGATCTCCAAGGAAAGAAGTGTCCCCAAAGTCAAGGTCCATAGTACCAATGCTCCTTCAGGCAGCCATGGTCTCTCGACAGTCCTGGGCTGTTTGGTGTGTTACGTGCAAAACTACTGTTTGACGCCACACCACCCTCTGAAGAACAGTCCTTCCCATGATAAGCATTCCTCGTAGGAGCTGATATCCACAATCCACATGTCCACATCAGGGCTGGTTTGTCTGCTACCTTCATTTCCCCTCTGAGTGCTTTTTTTTTTTTTTTTTTTTTGCCCTAAAAAAAATACTCATTCGGCCAACAGCTGGGGCCCCAGATCACGTATTGCCATATCTGGCAGCCATGGGTGCATCTGGAGAAGGCTCTCGGCTCAAGAGCATAGGGGATGCAGGGAGGGAGCAGGACAAACCAGCATTTCGAATGGCTTCCTTCTCCCAGGGCCAGAAAGGGTAGAAAAGAAGGCAACATGAAGTTAAGGCCCTGTGAGTAGTCTAGAAGGTCCTTAGCAGCAGCTTCTCTGAAAATGAGCTCTCTGCCTCCATCAAAAGGGAGCAGAAAGGTGGTGCCTGCTGACTTCCCTTACTCCCCCGATGGCCTGAGTGCAGGTGCAAAGTCAGCTAGAAGACAGGCAGTCTAGGGGACGTAGTCAATGTGCAGGCGTTGATATCCTCAGTGTGGGCCGCCCGGTGCAGGGATGGCTCAGAAGCGCTCCGGTTGATTTTCGGCAGAGAATGTTGGAGCAGCTCAATGGAAGACAGGATCTGAAACAAGGCGGTGTCATTAGGTGGCCTTGGTGTCACTGCGGGAGCAGCAGCTTTTCCGGGAGGAGCCCAAATGCAGGCTCTTCCCACCGCAGTTGTGGCACTGGGTGGAGAACATGAGCCCACCTCCCTCCTCATTTCGGTTTAGGAACTCCTACTTGAATCCATTCCTACACCCTTGAGCCAAGTCTTACCTGGGGAAAAAGAGGCCTCTCTTCCTTAACCTTCTTCACACAGTCGGCTACAAGCCTCTTCATTGCTTTGGGGCAGTTCTTATATAGCTTACTGAGGTCTGGGGAGGCATACCCTCGGCCCACCATGAAGATGATCTAAGAGGAAGCAAACAGTTGAGGGACTGGGTGGAGGAACAACAGTGACAGTGGCAACTTCTATCCCTCCTGCTGCTCAAACTGCAGGAGGCCCAGGGGCTTTCACAGCCCCATCCAGCCAGTCTGCATCAGGGCACATACCTGATCTCGGTTATTGATGTGGGAGTAAGGAAGCTCCCCTGTCATGAGCTCATAGAGCACAATGCCGTAGGAGTAGACATCAGACTGGAAGCTGAACGGGTTGTTATCCTGCATTCGGATCACCTCAGGAGCCTACAAGGACAGAATGCATTCATTCACCACCATCTGGGCCCCACAGGCATCCAGACACCAGGCCTGTCCTCTCCTGCTGGGCATGAGAGCCCTTTCCTCAGTTTATACTTCTGGCCCGCTCAGGCTCAGGCTAACACAGGCTCAGGAAGCCTAGCCTCGGCCCCAGCACCTGTGCCTTAGCATGGTTTTGGTCACCAGCTTTCAGAAAGCTCACATTTGCCTCCAGCTGCCTGATGTCACTGAAGGCCTCACTGAGGTATCTGGGTATTGGGGAAATGGCAAATGCTCTGAGTCTGCACACAGACCGTCAGGGCACCCCTTCTCCCCTGCACCCTGCTAGTGGGACCCTCGCCTGCTCACCATCCACAGGACAGAGCCAGTGGGTTGTTCAACTTGCTGAGAACCACTCCAGCGCGACTTTACTGTTGCCAAACCAAAATCTCCAATTTTCACCGTCAGGCCTTCATGGAGAAATATATCTCAATGCTTGTTAAGGAGTGTGGTTTCAGAAGAATGGTCAACTTAAATCTCTCTGCCTCCTGTCTGTCCCCAGCCTTCTCTGGTCTGCTTAGATTTCTAAAGTTTTAAAAAGTCCTTCTGAAAGGCCCCTTCCTCCAGGAGGCATGCAGCAGTTGCTCAGGGTGCCAGATTATGTGGCTCGGCCAAAAGTAAGGCAGTTTCCCCGTGCTGCCCTTCCCTGTTTCCACATCTAGGTGCCAGGTCCCTGGCCTTCTGACCTTCCCATGAAACAGGTGTCTTAAACCCCAAGATTTCTAAGGGCACGGGCTGCCATCTGCTGCTCCTTGGAGGCAGGCCTGGCCCGTGATGGCTTACATTTGTTCTGCCTGCTTTGTGCCCTCAAACGACTAAAATGTGAAGAACAAAATGGCATATCCCTCACTGAGCACTGAACGCTGTCCTAAGAGATTTCTCAGTAGACTAGGTACTGCTTGGTGACTTCAAATCAGGACCAAACTCACCTCATTTCTGGATAAAGAAGTCAGGCAGTTTAAGGCCGACTTGGGATCCGCCAATGCAGTAACGCATACCTCCTTCAAATCTATGGGGTCTACTCTCATGCTGGGATGTGTCACTCCCAAAAACCCATCACTAAAACATATCCTGTACCTCAGACATGTGGCTCAAATAGGCCACATCCCAAATCTGACTCAACCCAACTGTGGCTCCTCTCACTGGCCAAGAAGCAGGGTAGGGCTGTAACGCCATCCATGCTCCTCTTGGCTACAGGCCGGAGGCACATGGACAAGGGTTACATTTCCTGCCCTACAGTACAAACACTCCTCGTCTTCAGTGCCCTTCTATAGGAACACAGTCTCAGAAAGGGGAAGGGCTGGTTCCAACAGTGACCTCTAAAGAAACCACTTCTGTTCACTGAAGAAACAATTTTCAGTAATCACTTCAATGATCTTGAAACAGCTGGCCTGCAGCCACTTTCTGACCAGATACACACTGTCCACACACTAGAAATAAACATGAAAGACAAAAGCCCCATCCCTCCAACTTAAATTTAGTAATGAAGAGCATAATAAAACTTTCAACCATAAGCCAAACATGTATCTCAACTCTTATGGAAATCTTTCCAGAGTCACATTTGCTGGGATAAACTTTAAAAAGTCTCCCTTCTGTTTTTCTAAATTTAGAACTGAGCAGTCAAACGAAAACAACCATCAAAGGATACTGTTGGATTTCATGTCTCTGTGGATGATGTTCTTTGCATGCAAATAGCTGTGAAGGGAAAATAAATCTATTAAAAACAGTCTGAGGGACATGGGTAGAAATAGCTTCAAATTTCGGCTAGGAAGGAAGCCACCAGAGCACCTGTTGCCTGGTAAGGGGCTACAGGTGGGGACTGGCTGGGCACTGATACAGCCTAGGCCACATCATGCCTTGCCTGGAGGTAAGGTCACAGTGACTGAAGCATCACCCTACTCAAACAGTAATTCTGACAACCCAAATGTCCACCCACTAATGAACGCGTAAGTAGAATGTGGCCTACCCATACTGCGGAGTGTTATTCAGCTACAGGAAAGAATGAGGTACTGACACATGCCAAACCCGTTATGCAAAGTCGAGCGAGACACAAGGGACCTCATTATCTCTCTGTTTGAGAAAGCTCGAGTGAACAAGCATGGGGAGGAGCAGAGGGAAGACAAGCAGACTCCGTGCTGAGTGTAGAGCTGGACACGGGGCTCAATGCCAGGACCCCGAGATCATGACCTGAGCTGAAATGAAGAGTCAGACCCTCAACCGACTGAGCCACTCAGGCACCCCTATCTCATCTTCTATCATGACAAATGTTCTAAAATTAGATAGTGGAGATGTGTGCCCAACTCTGAATATACTAAAAATCACTAAGATGTATGCATTTAAGGGGTTAATTGTATAGTGTGTGGATTATATCCATAATTTTTTTCTATAAAGTAATTCTATTCCTTTTTTTAAGACTATTTATTTATTTGAAATAGAGCAGGAGCAGGGGGCAGGGACAGAGAGAGAACCAGACTCCCCACTGAGCAGAGAGCCCGAGGTGGGACTCGATCCCAGGACCCCTGGGATCATGACCTGAACCAAAGGCAGACACTTAACCAACCGAGCCACCCAGGCACCCCTGGCTAGTTATTTCTTAAAATGTATAGAAAGTAAATTCCGAGAAAAAGAAAAAAGTAAATTCCATAAGAATTTGAGAGTTTACACAGCACTTACAAGCACAGCTTTAGCTTATACCTTCTGACATGCGGGGCTATGAGGAGCTCCCATTCTTCCATATAAGAGGTACCTCAGAGGAAAAGTGTGACTCACACACACACCACACCACACACACCCCTTTCACAAAGAAATGTGTTCAAGTGCAGAGACAAATGGGTGGTGTCACGTGCAGGTGCTCGGGATGACTTTTAAGCATCCTCCAAAAGAAAAACATTATGGAAAACCATCTGCTCAGTCCCTCCTGCAGAGCAAGCGCGTGTGCCGGTGGGCCATGCCTCAGAGCGCACATTCCCACAGTGGGCAGGGCCACGGCTGTCCAGGCAGGAGGTCTAAATCCCACAATACACTCTTTAGCGACTGGGTAAATTCTGAGGGCACTGGCTTGAACCCCAATCTAAGCCCCAAGGCAGGCGGCCTCAGCCTGGACAAGCTACCTTGAGTTCTCACTCCTTCAGCCCACTCTGGAGGCTTCCTTTCCAGCTGTGCAACAGTATCACAGAAACCACTTAGCAGACTTGGCTTTTTCCTAACCTAGGTCCTGACGTAGGGCAAGTTAATGTCTGCACCCCAGACTTTCTAGTCAGCAAGCCATCTACTCACTCCATTCCCTGAGCAGTCTGGCGGGCGATGTCAATCAACTGGAACATCTGGAATTTAGTCTCCTGGACATGCAGGTGTTTGTAGAGGCTGCTGCCTTCACACCACTGGGTCACAATCGCCAGGTTGTCCTTTGTCATGTACCCCATGAAGAGCAGGATGTTCACATGCCGTGTTTTACTAGAGGGGACAGGAGGAAAAAGGCTCTGAATCTTCAGCTGCTGCAGAATAGAGATCTACTCTGCTTTCCCACTGATGCCGGGTCCTGTGTGTCCTTGACGCCACCATGCTTACAATCTGGGTGGCTGGCAAAGCAAACATGCAAAATTGCTGATCATCGAGTTGGGTGTTGTGACGAAAGAACCCCGCTGTTATTCACCTCAGTGCTGCCCCGAAAGAGAGGACATTCTCTCCAATCAGCATACATTTATGATTCCTCCCACAGGGGTCACGGACCCCTAATCTATGCAGTCTGTCATCATTCTAACAAGTCTAAATGATGACATTCCCACAAGTCTAAATAATGACTCAAGGACTTTGAAGCTGAAGGTTTTCCAGAAGGCGGCAAACTGGCCATACAAAGAGCTCTTGGAAATAAAGGCGAAAACAGAACCTATTTCTCCATATCTCAAACCACAACCCAGAGAAGAACCTGGGCCCAGAGGCCTGGAGGAGCGGAAGGGGATCTGTGCTCACCACAAGCAGCCCTTCTAGAGGTTTGACAACCAGGTGAGCTGGAAGGAAACTTTCCACGCCCTTTCACTTACAAGGAAGGACTTCTAGCCACGGGACTCCGCACTGAACACTAAGCACCCGTGCCAGCCATAGGCCCTCAGAGACAGGTGCATGTGCGCTGCAGCCCGCTTCCTCCGCAGCTTCTGCCCCACCAGCCATGCCCACCCTCTGCCGCTCCAGGGAGGCTGGACGGCCTGTGCCCTACTCACCGGAGGACAGCCACCTCGTTCCTGAAGGCCTGGAACTGCTCTGGTGTGGGGTCGACAACCTTTAGGATTTTTACTGCAACATCTCCTGCAAATTAGTTTGTAGTCAGTGCAATCAGTTGAATGACCTTATTTTGTTGTTTTTTCACATACCCTAGTTTTGAGAAAGATAGTGAATCACTTATTCAGGTATCACATTACCTACACATGGAACAAAAACACAAATTTCTAAATTGTTCAAGTGGCTGAAAAAAGTTATATATTATACTATTATCCTTCAAATACATCCACACGGGCCCTGAACAGGTTTGCTTTCAACTCTTCCTATGAAGCCTGGCCTCCCCAGCAGTGAGGTCACTTGTGAATGGTCGAAGCTGGGCCTGTGAGGGTGGCAGTGGCAGACACAGAGGGGGCCAGCAGACACCTGGTCTTTGGGGCCAGGAGACAGGCCATTTAGCAAGCAACTGATACCAAACTCAGCCGCCACATTTTTTGTTTGTTTGTTTTGACTGTTTTTTTTTAAAGATTTTATTCATTTGGCAGAGAGAGAGCACAAGCAGGGGGAAAGGTGGAGTAGCAGGGAGAGGGAGAAGCAGGCTCTCTGCTGAGCAAGGATCCTGTGGTGGGCCCCAATCCCAGGATTATGATCTAACCCGGAGGCAGATGCTTAACCATCTGAGCCACCCAGGCACCCCTCAGCAGCCACATTTTAGTGAGACCTAAGATGGTGCCTTTTACAAATTCAAAGAGGATACTAAAATTAAGCTTCTCTGCCTTTAATACCTCAAAGAAGTAATCCTAGTGATTCACTGGTTACCAAGCCCTGGCATGGCATGTGCACTCACCGGCATTATTGCCTTCAGTCCTCCTAGCTGCCCTGTGACTTAAGTACTGTTACCCTCATTTCACAGGCAGCACAAAAGCTCAGTCACTGCCCAAGGTCATACAGCCTAAAACCAGAAGTGCGGGAGCCAGGATCAGAACCCCATCTGACTCCAATGGCCGCCCTTCTAATTTCCATACTGACAAGACCGTCACACTGTGAGCCTCTTTACGTAACCTTAGAAACATCCAGAGACTGATTCTACTTTATGTGTGCTACTGATTTAGAAGCCACTTTCAAGTGTTTCTACACTGTATTTTTAATAGTAATTATAATAAATTACACAAAGCCCTAGAAGGACCTCAGATTTTCTCGGCAAGTGAATTTTACTAGAACACAGACTTTGAGGATCAAACAAAGTTGGCTGATGGCACCTTGGAGGTAATGGAATTCCTCCCCTTATCAAACACACCCCCTTGCAGCCTCTGGGGGAGCATTCCTCACCTCACTTGAGAACCAACTGGCAAAGAGATGGTTCTTATGACAGATCCCAAACTGATGCCCCACGGTCTCTGGTTATACCATCTAAAGGTGAAGTCCCCATTAATGGCAGGAGCTCATCCAATTCACCAGCACGTGCATTTACAGAGGGCCCAGAGCTGCCTTCTATCCAGGAAGATGGGGCTGGTAAACCCATGCAGCCCCACCTAAGTAAGGCTCCTTCTGACTGAGCAGGAGGGTAAGAGTCTCCTGCAGATTTGCTCATTCTGGAGCAGTCTGAGCCAAGATAAGAATGCTGGGGGTGGGGGACAGAGAGGAGAGCAAATCTGTTTGCAGAGAGGATATAAAAAGGTTTTCTGAAACAAATGGGATATAAGCCAAGGGAAGAATTTAACCAAATGGGACAGGCTGTTAAACTAGATGCACCAGGAACAAAGGTAAGGTAAGGGGGAATGAAGGAAACATGAGCTATGTTTAGGGAACTCTAGTATGTGATCTGGGCCCCTGCAGACTAGGACAGAGGCCAGGGGGAGTCCTGCCTCAAGAGCCTTGCATCCCTTCTGTAGACAAGATATAGCCAATAGTGGTGACATTGATGACAGAAAGGAGGGCTGGAGGCAAGAAACCTCAGGAAGGTGGGCTGATCTGACATGGCAGTCAATGGAGGATGGAGAAAAGTACAATGCTGGTACAAAAGTACAAGGCTTTAAAGGGATAGGCCAGGGTGGGTAGAGGAAGGCTTGGGGAGACGATGGATGGGCCCTCAGGAAGGGTTGCTCTTTGGGACCCTTTTCTACAGCTCTCCCAGGAGTCCACTCCAGCTGTCACTGAACTCACCTTCTGTGTCACCCATTTTGGACCTGATCATAATGTAACCTCAAAGTTCAGAAGACTCACCAGCAGCCAAAGCCCGCTTATGATGACTCACTCTGACCTTGCAGTCCGATGAACATCCTCCACCTCCAGCCTCTACTTTCTGGCAGAGTGAGCAGGACTTACTATCCCTGTTCAGAGTTCACATTCTCTTTGTTCCATCACCAGAGCCAGTTCAAATCCTCTCATCTTTCTAAACCCTATTACTCAAATCCGCACTGTGGCTCCATGTAAGGCATCCGCTATCCACACCTGTGCCTTCGCGCAAGTCACTGGTGGGAAGACTGAACATGGTCAAACCAAAGACAGAGCCTCCATGGCACCTACAAGGACCCATCCTGCCTGCCAGCTCATGGTCTGCAGTTAAGATAACAGATTATATGCAATTTTTTACTGAAACTCAGAGACTGCATACTACAGCATTCCTTCACTTTCATGCAAATACTCCAAGCATTGCCATAACAGGAATTCAGTCTGCTAGGAGCAATGGGCAAACATTATAGGAAAATGGATTTCAACTCCAATAAAGAACGAACGGTTTTATAGTGGCAGGACTCCTCTGAACTAGAGAGAGTTCTCCAGTAATAAGCTCCCCAGTATTCTGAATATCAGGCCAAGGCTCGCCAAGCCTCCCGAAGGTCTTGTATAATCTGAGACCTACAATTTCCAACGTCTTTACGAGACCCTACTACTCCCCATCCCTGGACCTCACTCCTATTAGCTTCCAGAAGTTCCTCAAACAGGCAAGCAGACCACTTAAAACCCCTGGTTGCTGCTATCTGTGCACCCTGAGCATCACACAAGTGCTACTTCCTCAGCAGAGTCCTTCCTATTAACCCACCCAAACTGGCCACGGGCCTGCCACTCTATACTTTTTTTTCCTCCATTTTCTTCTCTTTAGCCTTATTACACACTTTACACTTTGCTCAGTTATTGTCCCCACTAGAATAGAAAAACTGTAAGATAATGTTTATCTGTTTGGTTTGCTGCTTCACTCATAGCCCCTTGAAGAATGCTTGGAACTAAAAGCATGTTCAGAAAACACCGGATAAAGAAATAAATGAATTCTACGGTACAACCATCAGCAAGGACTGTTACGAACGGACAGGCTGTCTGAAGCCCTGGAGTAGTTTGTGCGGACAGCCGCTGGTACGGAATACTAGGGACCCCACTGCTTGCAGCACAGGTCAGAAGTCAGTTTCTGGTGGGGAAGCTAAGACTCGGTGCCCAGCTGGAGGCCCCCAGGAGTGCACGGTCAGATCTGGGCCTCCAACAAAGGCTGATCTCCAACCTGCCCTGGAAGTCCTCAGGGCCAAATACACCATTCAAGTCCACCTCTCCAGCACTCTGACTCCACACAACAGACATTTAGTAATACTGCTTCCTGCTAATCTCTTCTTTTGAACATGTTCCAAAAATGACTAGAAAATTGTATTAACATTTCTTTCCCTTCTGGAATTATCCACACACCCTTATAGTTGGCAGTCTTAACAACATATAAAAGATGGTACTTCCTTCCTTTAGCAAGTAATATAAATGACTGAGGTAAATGGCCAGGGAACATGTTATGGAGGGTACCTCAGAACAACTGCGGGAAGTGGTTACTTTTCATGACACCAGAGCTTCTTACTCTCCCTTAACAGTGAAGTCAGAGCCAAATACTATGAACAAGTTAAGACACATTCCTGTTGATTTTATCATGTTTTTAGTAAGATACTAGTATCTCATTCAGCTACTACTGAAGAAGGAAGAGCTATTATCAGTTGGTAAATGGGGAATGTTTTTACCTTTTTTAAACACCCATTTCTTATTTTAAACATTTAGAGTTATCTAAGACCTATTAGGTACACCCCTGCTTTCTAGAACAGAATAGAATAAACACCACTCCTGCTCTTCTTACTAACGCAAAAGTTATAAGCGCTAGGTAGGGATGGGGACCCAGACATGGGTTCCACCAGGCTGGTGGCCTCAACACTAAATAGCTCGAGACTGAAGGCTTTGCTGCCTTCTCCTCATGCCGTCAGTGACGGTTCCGGCTACCATCAGTACTGCCGTCTGCATCCCTTTTAATGTGGTGTTTATCATTTGCAGAAGCTGGCAAATCAGATCCCAAACTTATGCTCTCTCTGTGTGTGAGCCCAAGGACAGCTTCTCACACGAAGTAAGCAAGCTTTAGTTCATGGATCCGAGGCCTCCATCTTGGCTGCTCTGAGACTCTACTTTCACAGCTCCTAGGCAGAATCAAAAAATTTTAAAAATCACTAAAACAACTAATTTTTAAAGAAACTGAATGAACATTATATTGTATATAGGAACCGGAAAAACAGCAACAACAACAAAACACACATACAAACACACACAAAGAAGTATAGCACAAACAATCCAGAAATGATGGTTTCCCTGAGCCTCCTGTTTTATTTCTTCATTCACAGACCATGGCTTGCTTTCTGAGGGGCTTACATAAGAGTTCATTGCTCCTTGTTCCTCTTGACTTTCAAAACTTAAAAAAGACTAGAATCTTAAAAGTATTAGACATGTCATCTACAGTCTAAAAGAAGTCTTTCTGGAAGTAACACTGTAACAAATATATCCCCTTACCACAGTCCAAAAGCTTACAGAATTGAGAGAAAACACAAGCTCACACGTAGTACTGTGACAAATATAACTAATGCTTTGAAAAATTATGAATCCTCCCCAAATAAGAATGCTCAAGAGGAAATTTAAATTTGAGCACAACTTAACTAGGTCTATTGGCTTTCAGCTGATGCTTTAACAATATGGTATAAAAATTAAGTGCAGGGGCACCTGGGTGTCTCAGCTGGTTAAGCATCCAAATCAGGTCATAATCTCAGGGTTGTGGGACTGAGCCCCACATCAGGCTCGCTGCTGATCGAGGAGTTTCTTGGAGATTCTCTCACCCTCTGCCCATCCCCCAACTCTTTAAAATAAATAAATAAATCTTTTCTTTTTTAAAATGATTACATTCTCCTAATGGAAGCATTAAAAGCAATATGCACTGCTCCACCTCCTGTAATTACTAACAGCCTTGTCTCAGATACAAGCACTCAATCCCACAAGATTGCATTCTTCTTCCAGAGGACAATACCAAATAAAAGCTTTTGCAAAGCAAGTAAACTGTCAACAAAAACAAAAAGAATGGGAGAAGGTATCTGCAAATAATTTATAAGAGAAGGAGTTAATATCCAAAATATATCTCATGAAATACCAAAAAGACAATCTGATTTAAAAATGGACAGAGAGGGGAGCCTGGGGGGCTCAGTGGGTTAAAGCCTCTGCCTTTGGCTCAGGTCATGGTCCCAGGGTCCTGGGATTGAGCCCCGCATCAGGCTCTCTGCTTGGCAGAGAACCTGCTTCCTCCTCTCTCTCTGCCTGCCTCTCTGCCTACTTGTGATCTTTGTCTGTCAAATAAATAAATAAAATCTTTAAAAAAAAAAAAATGGACAGAGAGGGGCACCTGGGTGGCTCAGTGGGTTAAGCCTCTGCCTTCGGCTCAGGTCATGATCTCAGGGTCCTAGGATCAAGCCCCGCATGGGGCTCTCTGCTCGGCAGGGAGCCTGCTTCCCCCGCCTCTCTCTCTCTGCCTGCCTCTCTACTTGTGGTCTCTGTCAAATAAATAAATAAAATCTTAAAAAAAAAGAAATGGACAAAAAGGGGGCACCTGGGTGGCTCAGTCGTTAAGCATCTGCCTTCGGCTCAGGTCATGATCCTGGCATCCTGGGATCGAGCCCCACATCAGGTTCCCCGCTGCAGGTGGGCCTGCTTCTCCCTCTCCAGCTCCCTCATGTTTGTGCTCCCTCTCTCGCTATCTCTCATAAATAAATAAACTCTCAAAAAAAAAAATGTATAGAGAGGTTCTAAGTAGACATTTCCCAAAGAAGATATACAAAAGGTAAACAGGTATATGAAAAGGTGCTCAATATCCCTATTATCAGGGAAATGTAGATCAAAACTCAAAACTGCAATGGCGTATCACCTCACACCTGTCAGAATGGCTAGTATCAAAAAGACAAGAAATAACAAGAGTTGGAGAAGATGCAGAATAAAAGGAAACCCTGTGCACTGTTTATAGGAATGTAAATTGGTGCACCCACTGTGGAAAACTATGGAAGTTCCTCAAAAGATTAAAAATAGAACTACCATAAGATCCAGTAATTATACTGCTAGGTGTTTACCAAAGACGATGAAAACACTAACTTGAAAAGATATCTGCACCCCACATTCATGGCAGCATTATTTACAATAACCAAGACATGGAAACAACTTAAGTGTCCAGCCATAAATGAATAAAGATGTGATATATATAAACACAATGAAATATTCCTCAGCCATTAAAAAAAAAAAAGAGAGATCTTGCCATTTACAACAACATGGATGGATGGACGTAGAGGGCATTTTTTTTTTAAAGATTTTATTTATTTGACAGAGAGAGAGATCACAAGCAGTCAGAGAGGCAGAGAGAGAAGGGGAAGCAGGCTCCCTGTGGGGCTCGATCCCAAGACCCTGAGATCATGACCTGAGCCGAAGGCTGAGGCTTAACCCACTGAGTAACCCAGGCGCCCCCCTAGAGGGTATTATGCTAAATGAAATAAATCTGTGAAATAAAAATACCGTATGATTTCACCTACACATGGAATCTAAAAAATAAAACAAGTGAACAAACAACAAAAAAGGCACAGACTCACAAATACAGAAAACTGGTGGTGTGGGTTTGGGGGGGGGCGGTGGCCGCAAGAAATGGGGGGATTGGCCAAACAGGTGAGGGGGATTAAGAGGTACAAACCTCCAGTTATAAAATAAGTAAGTCACAGGGATAAAAAGTACAGCATTGGGAATACAGTCAATAATATTAATACTGCATGGTCACAGAAATGGCAGCTATAATTAGTGTGGTGAACATGATGTACGGGATTGTCAAATCACTATGTTGTACACTTGAAACTAATAGAGAACACTGTATGTCAACCATACTTCAATAGTTAAAAAAAAAAAAAAATTGTTTTCCTAAGGGAATCTCCCAGACTGTTATGACATCTATCCATATGTTAATAATGTAAGGTACTCAGAAGACTGGAGGTCTTTCTTAGTTTTCAACATCTTGATTTTAATGCTCTGTTCATTTGATGCTCTTATCCTCTCTCAATCTCTGCCCCTGTATGTATAAAGATAAACATGAAACCATCCAAAATGGAAATATACCTAGGCATTTTCGGGTTTTGTTTTGTTTTGTTTTTGCTTCATTAAAATGTGAATTTAGAAGGATGCCTTTTGGGGAACATGTAGCATTTTCCAAAAAATACTCCCAATATTTGCTAACATCCTAAAGCCAGAGGCATTAAAAATCTGAGGGGAAGATATTAAGTATGTTGCCAAAATACATAAACTGTGGCCACAGATATTAAAATAGTACATTTCTTCCAAGTGACAAATTGTTTCCATTACAATAAGAACACTAACACTCCACATAGATTCAAGAATGAAGTCTGTGTTCTCCCTGCTTGATGGGGGTTCCCCACAACTGACCCAAGGCAGTGCAAGAGAACTTGCTTCATGAGGCTCCTGGCTGTCCTGAGCCCAGCTGTTTGACTATGGGCATGTTAGTTCGTTCCCCTCTTGGGACCTCAGTTTTCCACATGCAAATCTCTCAGGTTCTTTCCAGCTTTGGATTTCTAGAATCCATGCCCTCCTCACAGTAGCAGACTCTTACTCCTCTAAGGAACCTGAAAACACCTTCCCCGTGCAGCCTGTATTTAATCAGTTCCTGAGACTCGACTGGAGGGCTCATTCTTCATCAATTTCTAGGTTCACCTGGAAACCATATCATACCAATCACAGCATCACCGAATCTAAAAAAAATGCTATGAAAGGTCACTGAGATATTAAGTTCAAGCTTCAGAGGTAATCAGGTATCCCTGAAGAGCGCCACTATGAACCACACAGCACAATGAACTGATGGTATCCCCTTCGTGGCCCTTTCTGGGCCTTGCAGTAAAGAGAGTGCCCCCCAACATACCGTGCCACTTGCCCTTATACACCGTTCCAAAGGAGCCTGACCCAATCCGAGTGGAGAGCATCACTTCGCTGGCTTCTATTTCCCAGTAATAGCTTGAATCTCTCTGTCCACGAGGCCTCTGAAACCAGCAGAGATCATTAACACACTCCATGGACTGGTAAATCTGTTTAATGAGGGTGTCAGAGAAAAGAACAACCCAAATCCACACATTTCCCTATCTTTTAAAGACAGATACTGTCATTCCAATTTTGATATTTTGAAAAAATAGTATTTTAGTTGTGCCCTGCCTTACAATAAGCCAAAAATTCTTTAACACAAGCATGCCAAAAATGGCACTGACATTTATAACTTTCATTAAATTTTTAATAGAGCCTCCCAACCCCCACTAAAAGTATTCCCATTTCTGATTAGTTTTTTCTTAGTAAATCCTAAAACATAGGAGGTACTATAAGCCATACTCACAATTTTGTTTTTCTCCTGGGTCCCAGATCCTGGTGCCCGCTCTCTCTGTGCTGGCACAGGGGTTTTGGGCTGTGACCAGCCTGTTGGGCTCAGATTGTTAGGGCTGCTGGACAAGGCTGAAGGTGAGGCTTAATAGACAAGACAAACAGAATCCACACATGGATAAGCCAACGGAAGATACACAGCATAAAGAGAAAAAGCCCATTATTATTTGCTAAACTTTGGACAAGTACCTGATTCACTGTGGCTTCGAATTGCATCCTGAAACAGAAAAGGAAAGCTGGTCAATTTCTGCACCAGAAAAGATGTTCTCTGGGGGAAGGAAAAGGGAGAAGGAGAATTTGCAGAAACAAAGTAGATTATAAAATCTCTAAAATACAAAAGGCCTAATTATATACTCTAACTTTCCTTTGATTAATTTTACCAAATGTCAGTGGTCAATTATCTCCAAGATTATCATCAATTATTAGAACTGATGTTAGCTTTTTCATATATCACATTCTTTTGGAATGGAAACTACATTCTTTTTCTCAGGAGAAAGCAATGCATATAGCAAAGTGATACTCATGCAGGAACACTAGCAAAGTTACTATCAGCTGAGATCTTTCCAGTGATTGAGGATCTTGCTCCACTGAGGCTCAAACAAAACAAAACAAAACAGAATTTGGCGATAAGGTGGCAAGCTCACTCCTACTCTTCTAGGAGTTCAGGGCACACTGACCAGAAGCTGGACTGGATAAGGGGAAGCACCGTAACTATGTAACTCTACCCAAGCCTAAAATCATGAAATGCTGGAAGGACGATAAATCCCCTAGTCCAAAACCTACATTTTACATATGAGAAAACAAATATTAACAAATAAAGAGACTTGGCCAGGATCACACAGCCAGTAGGTGGCAGAAATAGAACCAGAAACCATCACCATGGATCTCAGCCCTGAGCTCATTTGCCACAAAATGCTCATGAGACCTTATGGGTAAGCTTTGAAATTAGTTACATTCTACTTAGGTAAGAAGTCAAAGGCTACCTTTAGAACTTACTAGAAACTGTTTGGGTAGAAAAGTTTAAATCACAAGGCCTTCCATAAGACCTGTATTTCCATTTTATAAATCCTCATTTGGAATATACAAATAGTTATTATATAAAGCCATCTGGCTTCCGTATCCTCAAAAAGGATATTTTTCTCGGAACCCCAACTCTGTTTTCTTTGTGTAACCACAATAAAGATACTTTTTTCACACGACTATTAATGGAATGTTCCCATTCCATAACATTTTTACAAGATTAAAAGAATCATAAACTAAGCTGCCCCTCCCCCTAACTCTGGCAGCCCCAAGCAATAAAGCCTGGACCTGGGGTTCCCAAATGTGGCCAGTTTTCAGAATCACCTGGATGTGTGTTCAAGAACAGATTCCTCCTCCCCTCAACTAGGATTGATTAAGCATTTCTGGGAGGAAAGATTGGGAAGCCCAGGAATCTCTGTTTTTAAGTAGACAGGATGACTGCCAGGTAGGCAGAACACTGGCCAAAATTAACCTGAATTTCAACAGAATATTCAGCAGCTATAGCTTTATTATCCAACCAATACACTCTTGATTTTTAATCAAAGCATGGCATAATGTATTTTTACTGAACAGAATTATATACCATGCACTAGGATTTTTTTGTCACAGTAATTTTCTGCCCCACATCCATTATATACCTCATATTTTTATTCTGAGCTAATTTCTACAGTTGGACTTATCCTAGAAAGAACTTTCCAATCATCTTGGAATCTAAATATTAAAGAGAACAACAAATAGTTTAAACAAAGAATATATACTTTAGAAAAGCCGAATCATATGTGATTTTTAAAAAAGAATCAAAATTTGCTCTGCCTCTAAAGCTTAGAGAGAATTAACACAATAGTGCTAGTTATTTTTTAATAAAAATGCAAGAATTTTCACTTTTAATGTCCCCTCTAAGCATTACGGTATTTACACAGAAATAAATCATAACAGAAGTCACTAGTTTATCATTTTATTATCAGGACTAATCATGATAGAAGTAACAAATTCATAGCTTGCATACACATGACCTCCTCACAATAATCTTGTGCTATTCAAAGTGCCCCCAAAATGGCCAGTTCAGGCCCACATTCAGAAGCCAACATTTTTTTTGAATCCCTGCCACCTCTGACTGGTAGAAAAGCACACGGAAAATGATTCAAGGTCTGAGAGAGGTACAGGTGTACCTGAAGTGGCAGGTGTCCCTGAGGTTTTTCAAGGAGTAATTCATAATGCAGAGAGAATATAGCTGTCATTGATAAGCTTTTAGCAAAAGATTTTCAGGGCATATCAATCAAATGGATATATCTGGTTTCTGAATGAGGTATAAATACAACAGTGATGCCCTGGGTACCAACTAAATAAATCTAGTATTAGTCTTTGGTTGGAATTAATTTTTTAAAATACATTTTAATGCCCCTGGCCTCAAAATCTCACTTGAGAAAACTTATTTCACTTGTCCGCAATCCCACATACAATATATATATTTTTTCTTACTTCTATATACTCTATTGTCAAAAAAGAAAACAGGAAAACAAGTCTGGCAAGAAGTATAAAATTTAACTTAGTGACTGTTTCATTTGATAGGCTATTGTCTGAAGGTCTTAGCAAGCCTGTTAATTTACAAGAAAGCAAAGGCACGAAGAAGAATACCTACTCTTCCCCTCAAACAAAATCGTCTGGACCACGCCCTGGGAGAAGCATTCAGGCTGTTATTCTAGTCCAAAGCAATGAGAAATAAAGAAGAATAAAGAACAAAGGAAGTATTTTAAGTGTATTCAGTTGTTATTAAAGATGAATTAGAAAGCAAACCAAACAAATAGAACACACCAAAAAGCCAAGAAAAGAAAAAGCAGTTTGAAAATGTTAGCTTTGGGTACTTTAACATCTCCCTAAATAACCTGCTTAGTTATTCAATGAAGACTCCCCCTTTTATTTCTAAATAAAATCACTTAGTCTCTCTCAGAGTTTGTAGCTCTCCATCACCATTATTTTCTTTCCCGCACCAAAATGAAACTACTCTTTATATAGCTCATTCACTAGTTCACTCAGTCCTATTCAAATCTAAAATGGAAAGAACGAGTTCAAATGTTAACATTTCTTCAAGAAATTTTAGTTCTCCACTTGACAGACACACCAGTCGGATTATTCAGCCAGTCTACAGATGTAGTGGTTAAAAAATAAATTCACAAGGTCCAGGGTCCTGAGAAAGCACAGCAACATTCTTTATCAGGTTTGAAACCCAAAACTCTCTGACACAACAGTCAACCCCACCCCAATAACCAACTGATACTCCTCACCACCCACAAGGGGCCCCATTACCTCAATCATCCTGCTGTCCACAGGCAGGGTGGTGCTGACCATGTGGACATTAGGTGTGGACGTGGACCTCTGCCTCTGGGAAAGGGAACCTTCAGAGGAAGGGCTGGAGGAGTTGAATGTGAAGGCGTGGGGTGTGGAATATCTGTGCTGGGAACTAGACCAGGAGGAAAAAGAAAACTCCATGAATGACACTCAGACCTCCTCACTGGTAAAGTCTTTCAACTACTTATTTTTCATTAAGATACTCAGCGACAAATCCTACTTGTACTAAAACCTTGGACAAAATGTCCCTTTCTTTCAACAGGCACAACTTAAAAAACATCTTCTGTCTAGGTGCTTCTGCATGCCAATTTTTGAAAAGGGAAGAATATATGTACTTGAAATTCACATGAAAACAACAGTACATTTTGTCTTCTTTTTAATAAATTACCTCTATAGAATATACAAAATTTTCAGGCCATTTCTAGGGGAGAACAGATTACCATTTGCCAACCATGCCGCCACCAACCAAGCAAGTTGGCACCTGCCCAGGTTAGAGACTGATTTAGAGAGCTTGAAGGAAGAGCCTTAGATTTCAGACAGACTACTCAGCATCTCTGCAAGAAGGCCAGCATTTTAGCCACCATGCACCCTCTCCCCACTTAACAAGCTTTCAAAGTCAGTTAATGTGAATTCAGTTTTCAAGATGCCAATGCCAACTGCGAAATAATCCCTGGCATCTTCCAGCCAACCCCACTCCCCATCAACCACACTGGGAATGTGCAGTCGGTATAACGTTTTCATTATTTGCTCTATAGATTATCTAGAGTTTTGTTCAGATTCAAGTAATACCATGCATGAATTCAAGGAATAAAAGGCTAGTTTTTATAAGAGAAATTGTTCTACTGCCTGGAAAATTACCTTCTCAGATAATTGAATCTTTAGGCCCTCAGAACCTTGTCTTCTAGTATGAAATTTTCAGAAGCCTGCACAATTTTGGTCAGACTTGCATTTCAAATTATCAAGAAAAATAAAAGTCATACACAAATGTATACCCAGATATCATTTCAATACAAATTCCTTGTTCCGAGGTATGCTGCCTTTAAAATTTTCCATGGTAGTTTTTAAAAGGTCATCAAATGTTATTCAATTTTATAGATATATATATACATTAATGTCAGATACTTTGACAAAGATATAGATTTTATTTTAGGTTCCAAATTCATGTCTAACACTGAACAAGACATGTGAACTCAACAAAGCTCTGACTTTAAAGCTGAAGAACAGAATAAAAACAAGTTATATCTAAATTCACAGGCACGGGGCGCCTGGGTGGCTCAGTGGGTTAAGCCGCTGCCTTTGGCTCAGGTCATGATCTCAGGGTCCTGGGATCGAGTCCCGCATCGGGCTCTCTGCTCAGCGGGGAGCCTGGCTTCCCTCTCTCTCTCTCTGCCTGCCTCTCTGCCTACTTGTGATCTCTGTCAAATAAGTAAATAAAATCTTTAAAAAAATAAATAAATAAAAAATAAATTCACAGGCACATTAGAAAGGATATTTATATTAAAAAGCTTAATTCGAGGGCCCGTTCGTCTCAGGTCATGATCCCAGAGTCCTGGGATCAAGTCCCACATCAGGGTCCCTGCTCAGCAGGGAATCTGCTTCTCCCTCTAACCCTCATTCCACTTGTGCTTCCTCTCTCTCTCTCAAATAAATAAATAAAATCTTTATAAAAATTTTAAAAAACTAATTCGACTCTTTTTAAAGATCGCAGTCTAGGGGCGCCTGGGTGGCTCAGTGGGTTAAAGCCGCTGCCTTCGGTTCGGGTCATTATCCCAGCGTCCTGGGATCGAGCCCCGCATTGGGCTCTCTGCTCAGCAGGGAGCCTGCTTCCTCCCTTCTCTCTCTGCCTGCCTCTCTGCCTACTTGTGATCTGTCAAATAAATAAATAAAAATCTTAAAAAAAAAAAAAGATCGCAGTCTATTAAATACCACTGTTTTATAAACGCAAGGCCATAATTAGCATTCCAAAGTTATGAGTTTTATTTTTATTGGATAACTGTATATAGTTTGGAGACCCTTCCCTTGAGGTGCAACTTGCTACCATACTGAGGGAGGCAAATTCTGAAGTTCTTTAAAATGTGATGAGCTATTAAGGGACATGCTATATAAGAGAAGAAAACTGCAGTCACACTTTCCAGAATATAAAAGCTACAGGACCACATTTTGCTCTAACATCAATATTAAGTCCCACAGAAGTAGCAAAGAGCTTACACAGGGGGAGAAGGGAATATAAAGCAACTCTGGAGGGTCTTTTGTATTCAGGCCCACCCACCCCAATGTAATTTTCCAACGAAAACCTGTAAGTAAAAAAGATTACCTAACAGGCATCCGGGAAACAGACTCTCGCATCCGACGCATCGTCAAAGAAGGCAGTGCTGGGACCCCACTATCACCAATAGTAGAATTTGGAAACAATCTACATGAAATCACAAGAAGACTGGTTTATTAGAATTGCAGTAATTTTACAGAGTCAGACTGCCTTGCCTTGCTACTCCTGCTAACAGCTACTCAAACTAAACATCTTCTAGTCACATTTTGGTTGACCATTTTAGGCTACCCGAGCAAAAGGACTACCAACCCAAATGACTGGGTTTGAATGAATACAGAATGTGAACAATACTGACCTGCCAATGAACACAGACTCTAGTGTGCATTTCTTAAAAAAAAAAAACAAAACAAAAAAAAAAACTGGCCCAGTATCCAGTTATATCAAAATAATGCTTTTTAACACTACCGTAGGGCACATTATAATCTAAATCACATAGAGCTTTTCTGGAAATATTCTGTCTTGGAAACACACAGATGAAAAGACTGAATATGAAAAATAAACATCATTCAGCACCAAAAATTGTAAGTAAAAGTGATATTAGCATTAACTGGGCATCTTCTTTTCCATGAGATGAACACTTGTGCCCAGCAATTTCACAGGTTAGCTACCTCAGTTAATCCTCAAAGGAACCCTGCAAGGAGGGTAATACCCTTTTTCTTCAGATGAATGGACCTGAGCCTCAGCGGTGGTTATATTTAATTAATGGTAATGCTGACATTCTCACCCGTGCCTGCTAAACTCCTAGCCTGTGCCACTTAGGCTACACAAGCAAAAGCCATGTGACTACCACAAAAGCAAAAAAAAGCATTCCCATCATGGTTTAATGATAACATTCCCTTTGTTTTTCTCCTACTCCCAAAAAGGGATAAAACTTTTGACTTTTCATACCCTCCCCTCCCCATTAACAGTTCTCAAAAGGCAATTTGGAACATGTACTTCCAGCTTAAACATCACTAAACACGGGGCACCTGGGTGGCTCAGTGGGTTAAGCCTCTGCCTTCGGCTCAGGTCATGATCTCAGGGTCCTGGGATTGAGTCCCGCATCGGGCTCTCTGCTCGGCAGGGAGCCTGTTTCCTCCTCTCCCTCTCTCTCTCTCTCTCTCTCTCTCTCTGCCTGCCTCTCTGCCTACTTGTGATCTCTGTCAAATAAAGTCTTTAAAAAAAAAAAAATCACTAAACACAAGTATCTTTTGACGTTTTACATTTACATCACTTTAAACTAATGTTTTCTCCAGTCTGAGGTGAAGAAAATAACACCAGCTATGCTTTCTGCCCCTTCTCAATAACAAAGACTTAGCATATTTAACAGAGTAGTCTCTACCCGTAACCTAACAGATGACACTGTTGAGAGAGAAAAGCCAAAATTTTGGTGTTCATATCTTTTTGTTCTTTGCTTTACTGAATCACAGCACATCATACTCTATTTGACAGGTAACAGTCTTATAGCAGCTTGTTTCAGAGACCTATGCCACACTACAACTCACTGGCTTCAGAACTGTCATGTTTCTAAAGTAGATGGTTTCCAGATCATGATAATTCACGTAATACATCTAAAACCCAGACTTGTCAGTCAAATATACAATAAGCACCTTCAAAAAAGAGTTTATGCCTTCCTAACGACTTATATTCTTTGAAATAAGAATGATGACTTACAAGAGCTGTCTGATATTACTCCAATCCACACACATAGTAGGAACTTTGGTGCTACAGTGCTCATGAAATTTGTAGCCACAAGTCTGACAACGAAATCCATTTAGCAGGAACTTCTGACAGATGTCACAGAAGGCAAGCTTCAGAAAGGTCTTCCGTGCCTGGAATAAGAACACAGATGTAAATTATGTTGAATTAATGAAAGACGACAAAAAACAAAGTAAGTTCCTTCTTGGTCCCCAAGAGGTCTTAGAGAATGAAGAATCATACTTTTGACACTTGTAAAATTCATGCCTAGAAATTAAAGTATATCTGTGGCTAATTAAACCGAAATTGCCTTACTGTAAACAATGGCATAATGGCAGCTTTGAACAATCCAACAATATATATGTCTAGCACCTCTGAGAAAGTCCTATTATGTCAGCCAAAGTGCCCAACATGCCACAAAAAGAGAAGAACACTGTAACTTACAAAGTTGTGTGTTGTGAGGGGAACGTGATCCAGGAAATCTACTTGAAGCTCTTCTCCAATCAACGAGGCAGCATCAGTATTCCAATCTAAACGTGCCTTTTTACTGAAGGGGATTTTTAAAAACATAATATAAAAGGGAAATGTTTGAACAAGGTAAGAGCTCAAGGCCAATAACAATGGCTAAATTTATCTCTTACTACATAAACAGAAAGCTTAATCTCATATAACATTAGCTTATTTAATTCATACAACAAACCTATCATACTTGATAATCATACTTGATTATCCCCATCTTAAAAATGAGAGAATGGGGGCGCCTGGGTGGCTCAGTGGGTTAAGCCTCTGCCTTCGGCTCGGGTCATGATCTCACAATCCTGGGATCGAGCCCCGCATCAGGCTCTCTGCTTGACGGGGAGCCTGCTTCCCCCTCTCTCTGACTGCTTCTCCCTCTCTCTGACTGCTTTTCTGCCTATCTTTGTCTGTCAAATAAATAAAATCTTTAAAAAAAAAAAAAGAGAGAGAGAGAGAATGGGGGCCCTAAGAAAGTTACCTGCTCAAAGCCATACAGTGAGCGTAAAGGCCTATGTTGGAATCCAGCTCAGTTGGGACTCTAAAGCTTGTGCTCTTAGAATAAAGGTTATTATAAAATAACGAACTATACAACGGGGGTCCTGGGTGACTCAGTTGGTTTCATGTCTTGACTCTTGATTTCAGCTCAGGTCACGGTCTCAGGGTTCTGGGACCCAGCTGCATCAGGCTCTGCGCTCAGCCCGGAGTCTGCTTGGGATTCTCTCCTTTCCCTCTCCCTTTCCCACATCCCCACTCCCTTTTTCTCTTAAAAAAAAAAAAAAAAAAGTATTAAAAGAATGAACTATAATGTCTCATGATAAAGTAAATATGTAGTAAATTGGACTCTGTAATATTAAAATTCTACAGGAATTCTAAAATCCTAAAATTGGGTATAAATATTGCTGTAATAGCAAAATTTAATCTTTGGTAGCCTACTTCAGTCAGGCAGATACATAATACAAAGGAATGGTGAATGAAATACACTTTGCTATTAATAACAGGCTCACAACTGTAGAATTGTTTGCAGGGTCTACAAGTCAAAAGGGGACTTAACTAACTGTCTTTAAAATTTACTCTGCCACCATTCTTTCTGTGCCTAGATAACACAGAAAAATAGATGCAACAAAGTAAAAGCTTCAAAAAAAAAAAAATGAAGCTCCTTTCTCATGTCTTATGTAGTTTGTTCATCAGGCCCACTTCCTGAATGAACAATATTCTAAAGTAGGGAGAAAACAACACATATATAACATAATTCCAACTTCTCCCTTTGCCTACCAGAAGCCTATTCCAGACATTTTTCTGGTTATCCAATAGCAAATAATCCATTCTTAATATAATTCCATATATAAGGACTCCAAAGTCCTATTTCGCCCTAATAAAGAGGAGGCAGCCCTGTGTTCTCATCAGTCTTCAGATGCTATCTGTCCATGAGAAGTGATAGTAGCTCTAAACCAATGTGGCCTTAGATGAGAGTGGACAAGCCCCTTACTGTCCCAGAATTCCTCTAGTCCTTAAGGAGCACTGGTTGCTTGATACCAACCTGGGGCCTACATCCAGATAAAGCTGACATCGGCTTCAAAGATCTGTACTTCAAAAAACTGCCTACGCTGAGAGTAATAGCATAGTGGAATTCAGGATGGCCCCTTTGAGTTGACTCATTCCCTAGGCTATTCTCTCAAACTGGGAAACTCCTTGAAACAGAAAAGATGTAAGCTAAAGATCAGTAACAGAACTAGCATTTTCCAAGAAGAAAGATTACTTCCCCCAAATTGGGGGGTGGGGTGGGATAAGTATGGTTAATGGATAATTATGGAAGCTATAGGTTATTACTCCTAGCCTTTGATGGGATACCTCTACCTTGTCAACACCATTAGAAATAAGATTAACTATGGATCTTCCTTGAAGCAGAAATTCTTCTGCATCTTTTAGTCCTATATCTGCCAAACTGCAGGAATTCAGTAAACATTAACTGTATAAAATTAAATGAATGAAGGGCGCTTGGCTATCTCAAGCAGAATAGCATGTAACTCTAGATCTCAGGGTCCTGAGTCTGAGGCCCCATATTGACCATAGAGCTTACTTTAAAAAAAACTTAAAAAAAAAATGAATGAATGAATTACAAAAGAGTTAATCTCTTGAGGATAAGATTTTTTATAAATAATAAGGCAAACACTTTTGGAGTACCCATTCTGTCCACTGCATTCCAGGAAACACAAATTTTTGCTCTCAAGAAACACATCCCCGACACTACTGTCTCCATCTATGGAATACTATCACAACACCTAATATGTATTCTTTTTTCAATGCAATGTTCAAGCAATAATTTCAAGTTCTTAGTATTTTACTTTTCTTTTTTAAGATTTTTATTTATTTGACAGACAGAGATCACAAATAGGCAGAGAGTCAGGCAGAGAGAGAAGGAGGGGAAGCAGGCTCCCTGCTGAGCAGAGAGCCTGATGTGGTGCTTGATCTCAGGACCCTGGGATCATGACCTGAGCCAAAGGCAGAGGCTTTAACCCACTGAGCCACCCAGGTGCCCCAGTATTTTACTTTTCTGAGTTATCTATGAACAAGGGCATATAAACACATAATATTCTACAGGAAGCTAGTATACTTTTTAAAAAAATGGGAATTGTTATTATTTGAAACCATCACCTCCTTACCAGTATGAAAAAAGAGCTGACTTACCCTTTATGTTCATGGAGAAGTCTGAACACAGCACAGCACTCCGGCTGTAGGCCCCTCACCTTGAGTGCTTTCATAAGGCAATCGTGCAAGCTCATTCCATTTCGCACATTGACCTATAAACAAAAGACAACTGTTAGAACCAACAAAGGCTGCATATCCCTTAGTGAGCACAGAAATAAATGCACTAGTCTGTAAGGATATATGTAGATCTATGACAGCATTGTTTGTAATGGTAAATACATACACACACAGGAAATAGCTGCAATGTCTAGCAACAGGTGAGTGCTTGAATAAAGCCTAGATAGCTGTACATGTCACATTCTGCCACATTATTTATAATGACCTAAAGGGAGGGGTATCCATGATATGTTAACTGTGGGGAAATATTTTTCAGAATAGTACAAAGTCAGATTATTCAAAGGGAGGGAAACCCATATAGGTTTACATATGTTGCATGAGTGTGAAAAGACATACCTGTAGCTATTAACATCAGGTGAGTGGCTGAGAGAGAGAAAATGATCTAACTTCCCATTACACAGTTCTCATTTATTTAACTCATTGAAATGTACATGCAAGCATGAACATCCACCAGAAAGGAAAATAAACCAACCTGATCTATAAGCAAACAAGAGTTTTTCTGGTCAAAATTTGTATTTTAACCTGTTTTCAACAAAATGGTTTATCCTCATAAGAAAAATTCCATTTCATAAACACTTCACACCTTTAAAGGCCAGCAAGGAGAGGAAACAGAGCTTCTGTCCTTCTACAAGGACAAACACCACGATTTAAATAAATGTGCACACCATTCCAGGTAGCCTTACAGTATGTCCTTCCACATTCTCCTGTATCCAATCCTCAAAAGATAGGCAGATATTCAGAGACCTAATAGAAGTGTGCGTATTCTGAGTGCTAACAATGGCAGCTATATAAAAAGAACTTAAAGAGTTTTGATAAAAGCCCCATATATTGGGGCGCCTGGGTGGCTCAGTGGGTTAAGGCCTCTGCCTTCAGCTTAGGTCATGATCCCAGGGTTCTGGGATCGAGCCCCGCATCGGGCTCTCTGCTCAGCAGAGAGCCTGCTTCCTCCTCTCTCTCTGCCTGCCTCTCTGCCTACTTGTGATCTCTGTCAAATAAATAAATAAAATCTTCAAAAAAAAGCCCCATATATTTTATTTTTATTTTAATTTTGAGAGAGAGAGCTCGTGCACAAAGCAGGGGGGCGGAGAGGGAGAGAATCCCAAGAAGGCTCCAGACCCAGCGTGGAGCCCAACACAGGGCTCAAGCCCACAACCCCAAGATCATGACCTGAGCCAAAATCAAGAATCACACGCTCAACCAACCAAACCACCCAGGTGTCCCGCATACATTTTGTTTTCAAAGACAATAAAGTCAATTAAAAGTGAAGCAATTGGAGTTAGTATGGCCAGTAAGGAGAACAGAATGTAGATTTGCAGGTCTTGTGCATTGCCCACAGTAGAGTTCCTGTGTTCTGTGGAAGTGTGAGAGCTGACAGTGGGCAACCCAGTCCCTTCCCAGAGGGAGGTGAGTGTATGCGTGGTTCTATTTGAAAAGTCTGAAGTATTTATTTAAAATGTTCCACAGCAAATTTATTTTAGACTTCTTGAAGCAGTTATACCCTTAAAAAGATCCACTAACTTCTAGCTTTTCAGAAACAAAACTAAGTGAATGTAAGATACACTGATCTGATAAGATGCCAAGAATGAGGACAATGAAGAGTAATACACTAACAGAAATCATTACTTGCATCAAATACTGTGTAATGGGCTCTGAGAAATATAAAGTGTTATCTATGCTCTATCATTAATCTTCATTAAAAGTTACAGAGTTGGGTGCCTGGGTGGCTCAGGTCACAATCCCACGGTCCTGGGATTAAGTCCTGCATCGGGCTGGGAGTCTGGTTCTCCCTCTACCCACCCTTCCCCCATTCACACTCTCTAATAAATAAAATATTAAATAAATAAATAAATACACAGACTCTAAGAGCTAGACTGTTCTTTAAATATTCTCTAATGCAGTGGGGTTCCCAAATGTGACTGGCATTAGAATCATCCGAAGAGCTTTTAAAAATATAGGTTCCCAGCCTCCTCACTCCAACACATCTAAGGATTCTGATTCACTTGATCTTGAATGAAGCCCAGGAATCTGTATTTTGACCCATGTCAGGTGATTGTAATGGTAAATTAATGGTCCTCAACTACGGTCTAACCACCCATCCAATAAACAGGCAGTGGCAAAGAGAGACACATGTACAAAATAAATGACAAGAAAAAGGTTCTTTTTCCAATCAACTTACCAATTATACCTCTACAATTATTTAAATCATATATGTATCTTTTCAGTCATTCTCCTCTCTACAACTCCCCATGGATACATGCTGAAATTAGTTAAGTCTGACTAATTTCTGGAACTCACTGAGTGATTATGAGAGTTATTCTGAGTTCCAAGGAGTGAAGCAACCTGAGGATTATTAGAAACTGCTGACTCATCATGTTGGCCAGCAAGTGACTCCTTCTTCCAATGGTCCCTAAAGATGGGTGCCTGCTGAAAGAAGATGGTTCTTCCAAAGAGTGATGGTCCATCTCTGGTCAAATATATAGAAGAAACTAAGCTTATCTGCTAGAGTCTTTTCATAGGCTGTACAAGAAATCAAGCTTCCAAATCACTGGTTACCAAATACCAGTTGTGCTCAACCAAAAGCTGTCAAGGGCTACACATATGTAGAAAAAACTCAAATAATCATAGCAACTATTTTCTTATAAACTAGTTACTATATTCAGCATGAGCCTCACTTTATTAAGGTCAGGTAACAGAGGCTCAAAGTATTATGTAATTTGTCTAGATGATACAGCTAACAAAAGGCAATACAGGAATTTAAATTGGGGCCTGGTTGTCTTAAAGGTTTATATACTTAATCATTACGCCAAACTAAGTTTCCCAGTCTTCAGGCAATCTGGTATCAGAGAATAGGGAAGACAAGCACATTAACACCCTGAAGCAGTACTATATGGTCTTTAGCTTGCCTTCAGCTTCCCATTACATTCACACTCCCCATCTGGGCTCTCCATTTAAGGCTAGAAAGAAAATTAATGAGCACTAGTAGGTAAAAATCATCTTGCAAATGAAAGCCACTGTTGAAATATAAGGAGGTTATTACTATTTATTTTGCCAGCCATTAAACTTTTATTTTTAGGAAGGGTAACAAAAATAAATTTACTCAAACTTTAAATACCTTTTGAGTTTTGCCTTCAACTCAAAATGTACATAAATGTACAATACTATAACTGGGAGGCTCCTGAAGTTCATAAAAGAAGTAAAATGGAATTTATTAGAAAACTGGGGAGAGGAAAGCAGAACTGTCCGAAACAAACAGAAAATTCTGAACTGGACTTTCTAAACTTGGAAAGTTGTCTCACCTAGGTACACAGAAAAAAACACAATACACTGATTTTACTCAGAGAGTGAGGGGTGAGAGCACCTAAGTGGCTCAGTCAGTTAAGCAGCTGCCTTCGGCTCAGGTCATGATCCCAGGTTCCTGGAATCGAGTCCCATGTCGGGCTCCCTGCTCAGCAGAGAGCCCGCTTCTCCCTCTCCCTCTGCCTGCCGCTCTGCTTACTTGTGCTCTCCCTCTGTCAAATAAATAAAATTCAAAAAAAAAAAAAAAAAAAAGTAAAGAAAAGAAATAGAATGGGAGTGGGAAAGGAGGAGGCATGGAAGTTTTGAACTAAAGGTTTTCCTCAGATGTCCCACCAAGCAAAATTAGCACAACTTCAGTTTCCTGTTTTAACCAGGTGGGGTGTTTTTCACCCAGGATAGTAAAAAACTGTTTTGAGCAATAATTTCTTGGAAACTTTGGGATTCTGTGTAAAAAACCGAGTGGCTCTGGCTTTCTAAGCTACCTTCAGCTTTGCCTGGGGCCTACAAAATTTACCAAAATAATTTTTTCTAAGTAATTTTATTTTCTTCTATATACTTGACTATAATGTCCAAAAAATTTAGTGGGCATTTTAATATCCATGATACATACATACATAAAATTAGCTGGAAAGGTCTAAAGGAGCTTTTTGAAAGAAAAGTCTTTTCAAGAAACCCCCATAAAAACTTATTATTTGTTTGAATGAAGTAGCAGAAGATATTCCAGGCAAGAGTAGTAATAAAAGGAGGAAAGTAGAGGTTGTGGAAGGAACACAGCAATATAAAGCAATAAAATTTGCAACTGGAAAGCCAATTAATAAAGACACTAAGTGACAGTGAAGATTTTGCCCACCTACAAGGTGAGTAAAATTATTCAAAATGCTTTTTTATAGGCAGATGGGCCACAAAATTTTCTGAAAGGAACATTTACATACCACTGTTCTTTGCTTGTTTGGCAAGAAAACACGGATAGTGTTGCTTGTCTTAGACGAGTCCGTAAGTTTGCCATCATCTGATGCCCGTCGCTGAAAGCCAAATGGCTGAACTATTGTAGGCGAGATGCAGCTGGGGCCGTCAAACACTGTGTCTTTGAATCCAAAACCGTTGCTGATCGTCTTCCAGGCCCCCTGTATGTGCTCCATTGATGCAGCTTACACAATACCTGATCAAGATTTAAAAAACAAACTTAATTCTAGAAAAGCAACTAACTCAACAACATAATATATAGAGTAATTAGAAAATAGTAGTATGTGGACTTCCTCTTAAGTGAAACCCTCTGCTTAAATAAATCAGAAAACTTCCATAAAATATTTCATAACAACAACAACAAAAAAAGAGCAAAATCGGGACTAGAGATCAAAAGATTTGTTATACCACCAGTTAAAAGCCTACCTGGACCATGGGCCCAGGTCTCCTGACTTCTAATATTTTTAAAATTACATTTCTCTTCCTTAGTTATTGTATACTAAGTGTAAGTGACTACCCTTGGGTATCAGTTACATTAAGTACTATGAGAAGTGAAATTTTTAAAAAAAGAACAGTAAGCTATAATTTTCTTCCTTAAAGAAAATTAGTATTTCTAAGATGTGTATTAGACACTTGATATATAAATGATACATAAATGATCTCACTTAATGTGTATAAGGATCTCAAAGACTTTAAATCCCATTTTCCATTTACCCTTTAAACCAATGAGGCACAGAAAAATCACACTACTTGCCCAAAGATACCCAAATAACAGGTAAAATAACCAGATTCTATAGATGTTTAAATTTAAAGTTCATGAACTTTCCACCTTCCACTGAACATTCACAGTTCAGTTTTGGTACAAAAACAAACTTACAAACAGGAGCAAGCAGAGACAGTCACCTAACCAAAAATAACCAAATGTTTTAAGTGGGCAACAAGAAAAGTGCAAAAGAAGTCCACAGATAGTCACACAAGGACGATAAAGTCAGATACTGTGCAGTTAGGACACACCATGCCCTGGCATCGATAGGGAGTCAGCAATCATGCAGAAGTGAGGTTTATCTCCTCCTTTAGAAAATAGTGATGTTGGGGCACCTGGGTGGCTCAGTGGGTTAAAGCCGCTGCCTTCGGCTCAGGTCATGATCCCATCGTCCTGGGATCGAGCCCCGCATCGGGCTCTCTGCTCAGCAGGGAGCCTGCTTCCTCCCTTCTCTCTCTGCCTGCCTCTATGCCTACTTGTGATCTGTCTGTCAAATAAATAAATAAAATCTTTAAAAAAAAAAAATAGTGATGTCAACAAGTAATCCCATCCTTCTCACACCTTCTTCCCTTAGAAACTTACTTGTCTTATTAGTAGTAAAACTTACCATCTACTAGGTGCCTACTATTATGAGGAAGTATATACTACACACATCCCACTCATATTATCCAACCTAATCCTCAGAGAAATATTCTAGGTAGGACTTACATCCCCATTTTACAGAAAATGTAAAGACTGACCTATTCAATTGCACTCTAGGAATTTATCCTACAGAAGTATAAGGCAAGTGTATAAAAAGATTTATACAGGGGCACCTGGGTGGCTCAATGGGTTAAAGCCTCTGCCTTTAGCTCAGATCATGATTCCAGGGTCCTGGGATCGAGCCCTGCATTGGGCTCTCCACTCAGCAGGGAGCCTGCTTCCCTCTCTCTCTCTGCCAGCCTCTCTGCCTGCTTGTGATCTGTCAAATAAGTAAGTAAAATCTTAAAAAAAAAAAAAAGAAAGAAAAAGATATATATCAATGAGCATAGAGAAAAAAGGAGAGAGGGGGGCAAATCAAGAAACTACAGAAAACAAACTGATGCTACCAGAGGGGAAGTGGGTAATGCAATGAGTTAAATAAGTGATGGGGATTAAGGAGGGCACTTGTGATGAGCACCGGCTGATGTATGTCCGTGCTCAATCATTAAATTGTACACCTGAAACTAATATTACACTGTATGCTGACTGAAATTTAAATAAAAACTTAAAAAAGAGAAAAGATATATGTACACGTATCTTTGTTATAGCATTGTTCATATCCTTAAAAACCGGGAGAGACCAAATACCTAATAGGGAACTAAACAAATGTTATATCTATGTGGTAAATGAAGTACTATGTATGTGCTGATGGAAAAAAGCTATCCAAGACAAAACAAAAAATGAAAAATATAGTTTGAACCTCTTTTATATTAATCTAGAAAGATAAAAATCTATAATCATAAAGAAGTGAGAAAATCTAGAATAAAAAAGTAGTAACACTTAATATTTCAGCAGGATTGTGAAGAATTTTTACTTTCTATATATTATCTATCTACTTTTTGGTTTTCTGTGTTTTACTATTACAACTGTAAATTTCTACAAAGTCTATTGCATTTGTGTAAAAGGGTGAGGCAGGACAAGACATCACAGCCTTCAAGTGGCAGGCCCATGGCACACTGCCTTCCCCTCTGGCACCTGAGCCCCTTCACACTCCTAATTGTATCCTTTCATTATCATAAGATCACTTTTTAGGGGCACCCACATCTCCTCTTTTCCCTAGATCTTTTTTCCCAACTAAAAAAGGAAGAGATGAATAAGTTTAGAACCAGAAGAGAGAAAAAGAGGAGGAAAGAGGGTTCATCTGAGCATCACACTAACCTGAAATTTCTCCCTTGATGGAGAAATTTAGAGCAACCAGAGCAATCTTAAAGATGCAACTCAACCTATCTCTCCCCTATTTTAGACTCAAAATATAAGCCAAGCTCCCTCCTTCTGAACAAACATGTCAAGCTTAAAGTCTCACGACTTTTGAACTTCTTGTTCCCTCCACCTGGACGGCTGACACCTTCAGAAACAAACAAGTTGGCCTTTTCACATCATTAAGGCCTTCATCTATAATATCACTTTAGAGATGCTTTCCCTAGCCACCCCAGCCAAAAGACGTTCCTCCCTAACCCCATTAAATAACTCTGCCTTGGAGCACCTGGGTGGCTCAGTCCTTAAGCATTTGCCTTTCAGCTCAGGTCATGATCCCAGGGTCCTGGAATCAAGCCCCACATCAGGCTCCCTGCCCAGCGGGAGCCTGCTCTCCCTCTCCCACTCCCCCTGCCTGTGTTCCTGCTCTCGCTGTCAAATAAATGTTTTTAAAAATAAATAAATAACTCTGCCTTATTTTCTTCATGGCACTTACTACTATGTTAAATTGTTCATATTTTGGGGTGCCTGGGTGGCTCAGTGGGTTAAAGCCTCTGCCTTCAGCTCAGGTCATGATCCCCAGGTCCTGGGATCGAGCCCCACATCGGGCTCTCTGCTCCGCAGGGAGCCTGCTTCCTCCTCTCTCTCTCTCTGCCTGCCTCTCTGACTACTTGTGATCTCTGTCAAATAAATAAATAAAATCTTTAAAAAAAAATTGTTCATATTTTGTTGGTACAGATTTAGGTTAGTACCATCCACCCTCCTACTCCACAAAAGCAAATCCTGTTCACTACTGTATTCTTAGTCCATAACACAGTACTTAGAACCTGAAGGCCCTCAAGTATTAAATGAATTAAGTTAGAAACCAGAATAATGTTGCAAAACACACATAATTTTTTTTAAAATACTTACAGTGTGAGTGGGCAGAGGGAAAGGGAGAGAATCCTCAGGCAGACTTCCCAGAGAGAGCGAGCCAGACACAGGGCTTGATTCCCAGGACCCTAAGATCGTGACTTGAGGTGAAATCAAGATCCAGACACTCAACCAACTAAGCCACTCAGGTGCCCCCCACCCTGCCTTTTTAAAAGATTGGATTGATTTATAGAGTATAACTTTTTTAATATAACAGACCTGTCAGAACTAGTAAATGTTAGTTCAATCTCCATTTAGCAGTACACCTTTAAAAAATATTTACCATTCAGCAAATGATAAACTGCAGTAAATAGCAAACTGTATTTAATTGGGGGGAGGGGTGTAGAGATTGTACTATAACTATTAACTAAAGAATCCACTTATAAGACTTAAATGTGGACTAACTTCAAGAACATACTTATTTTATGATGAATTCTAAGTCTTGAAGGCACTTAGAAAATAACAGTGCTGGTACTTGGTATAGAATATACTATAATAACTTAATTAAAAGGGACAAAATAAAAGCAAGCCCATTTACATTCTCAAGTTTCAGGCTATCATTCATTATTTTTATTTTTCTATGTGAGTTTGTTAAGACCATTTACTAGGCTAAGAAGCATGTTAAGTCAGTGTTTCCCAACCTTTTTCACATCACTCAAACAAAATGATGAACCAGGGGCACCTGGGTGGCTCTGTCGGTTAAGTGGCTGCCTTTGGCTCAGGTCATGATCTCAGAGTTCTGGGATCGAGCCGAACATCAGGCTCCCTGCTCGGTGGAGAGCCTACTTCTCCTTCTCCTTGCCACTCTGCCTACTTATGCGTGCTCGCTTGCGTGCGCGCGCGTTCTCTCTCTCTCTCTCTCTCTCTGTCAAATAAATAAATAAATAAATCTTTAAAAAAAAAAAAAAAAGATGAACCATATTTGTAAGGCATGGTGAGGTCAGCAGAAAGGCTAGGTAGACCAAGGGCCCTACCAGCTGTCCCAGGGATGATGGATACACCACTAAGCTGCTCATCACAGGAAGTTCTATTTTAAGGTATTCCTTAATCAGTTTACTAAAGGGCCACATCTGAAACCAAGACAAAGTCAGCTTCTAAAAGCCATTCAGCGTCAACGTACGTGTCTTAACTAGAGACATTCAAAAACCCCACTGATACTACTCTCAAATATAAATGTAACATAAATGTAAACCTAGCTTCTAATATTTTCATCTTTCTGATCTGTTGACCAAATCTTATCTAGAAATCTTTTACACACTCAACAATACATACCTAGAGACATACTAAAACTAGACAAAGCAATGTAGAAATGAAACTCTAAATGTGAAGTCTTTCACAATTCCAAAGAAGAGTTTCAAAACAAGTGCATTCTCTTATGAATGAAGAAATTCACTATTTTGGAATAAATCAATCATTTTTAAAAAGATATATCTGTCTTTCTCTATAAAGGATCACTATTCCTAATATACAAAGAACTCCTAAAAATTAACAAAAACATGAACAATGCAACAGAAAGAAATGGAATTAAATTCACAGAATAGAAACACATCTGTGTATGTGTGTTCGTATGTATGTATATATACACACATATATAGTAGAGAAATGTAAATTTTGAAAAGCAAAATACTATTTTTTTTAAAGATTTCATTTATTCATTTCCAGAGAGAGAGAGATCACAAGTAGGCAGAGAGGCAGGCAGGCCGGGGGGGGGGGGCACCAGGCTCCCCGCTGAGCAGAGAGCCCAATGCAGGACTCGATCCCAGGACCCTGAGATCATGACCTGAGCTGAAGGCAGAGGCTTAACCCACTGAGCCACCCAGGTGCCCCATAAAATACTATTTTTAACATCAGATTTATAAAATTTAAGACTGAAAAGGAAAATATCAATCACGGGCATTTGAGAAAACCTACCTCTCCTACTTGCTGGTAAGAATATAAACTGCAACAATCTACTAGTGTCTCTTAGCTATTTAAATATTTGAATTTTGATACAATTTGACAATCTATCTTATAGGGAAAATACAACAGCCAGCACTACAGAAATACCCAGCACTACTAAGGAATACTTAATGCAGCATTATCTGTAATATCAATAAACTAAACTACTTCAAAGCCAAAGGCATAAAGCCAAACTGGAAACAATTTAAAGTAAGACTAGTTTATAAAAACAAGACCTCCCAGAAAAGGATGCTACACCAACACACTGGCTAAAGGTCTAATTTAAAGAATAGTTATCCAGGGAAGCTTGGGAAGACCGTGCAGTAGGAGGATCCTGAGCTCACCTGCTCCTACAGACACATGAAGGCTGCAACCACATAAAGTGCAACTCACTCCGAAAATAACCAAAAACTAGCAAGATAGTATTTTCACAGTTAAAAATATTTTTTAAAGGACCATATTGAGAAGGTTAAGAGGGGGCAGAGACAGCTGGGTATCTTTGAAACCCCCAGTGTGGTAACTCACAAGCAGGAGGAATATCACAGACACACAGGTCTTCCCTGGGAAGCAAACCAATCTAGCCCTACATAAGGCAACCCCTGCCTTATGTTTTCCTCACTAGGAAAACAAGACCCCACAACATCTCACTTTGAGAATCAACAGGGCTTACCTCCAGGAGAGCCAGAGGGCTACAGAAAACTGAGACTATTCTTAAATGGTCTGCACACTTATCAGTTATTCCAAGACCTAGCAGAATTGCAGCAGTTTGAAAAGCATCTGGATTATACACAAGAGATTTATTGACTAATTTTACACTGTGTGCTAATGGGGCAGAATCTGTAGAAACTTTCTCCAGGAATGGAAGAGCTGGTGGGCATCATTTTTTTTGGCCTCTTTCAGCCTAACTGGTGGGAACCAATTCTGACACTCTCCTTCTACCTTGCTACCACCATTCACCTGCCCCCGCACCCCCCAGTGGACCTGCCCTACCACTGCAGCAGGTGCCTCTCCAAAGCTGCTCCTACCCCACAGTGAACCAATGGACACCCTTGGTAGAGACCAGCAACTCCCTAAAGCAATTACTGCCCCCCCACACCCAGTGGGCAGCCCCAGACAGGACTGGGGCCTCTCCCACCAGCATGCCTGCAACAGCCAGCTGTGCCAGGGGCCAGTTCTGCCAAGAAGGGCACCCACAGTAGTCACACCCAGTCACAGCCCAGCCAAGCTGGGGACTAGCACCAACCGTTAAGATGCCTAGAGCAGTCACAGCCCAGTCGTAACAAGAGGACCACACAGGAGATACCCATGAAACACGTGGTTCTACTGATCAGAGGGTACTGAACTACTAGGACTCTACTTAAAGCCACTACTTTCAATCTTATTAATTCTTTCAAAGAACCAGCTCCTAGTTTCGTTGATTTGTTCTACTGTTTTTTTGGTTTCTACTTCATTGATTTCTGCTCTGATCTTTATGATTTCTCTTCTCCTGCTGGGTTTAGGCTTTCTTTGCTGTTCTTTCTCCAGCTCCTTTAGGTGTAGAGTTAGGTTGTATATTTGAGACCTTTCTTGTTTCTTGAGAAAGGCTTGTATTGCTATATATTTTCCTCTCAGGACTGCCTTTGTTGTGTCCCACAGAGTTTGAACCGTTGTGTTTTCATTATCATTTGTTTCCATGGATTTTTTCAATTCTTCTTTAATTTCCTGGTTGGCCCAATCATTCTTTAGAAGGATGCTCTTTAGTCTCCATGTATTTGGGTTCTTTCCAAATTTCCTCTTGTGACTGAGTTCTAGCTTCAGAGTATCATGGTCTGAAAATATGCAGGGAATGATTCCAATCTTTTGATACCAGTTGAGACCTGATTTATGACCCAGGATGTGATCTATTCTGGAGAATGTTCCATGTGCACTAGAGAAGAATTTGTATTCTGTTGCTTTGGAATGGAATGTTCTGAATATATCTGTGATGTCCATCTGGTCCAGTATGTCATTTAAGGCCTTTATTTCCTTGTTGATCTTTTGTTTGATGATCAGTCCATTTCAGTGAGGGGTTGTTAAAGTCCCCTACTATTACTGTATTATCGTTGATATGTTTGATTTTGTTATTAATTGGTTTATATAGTTGGCTGCTCCCATGTTAGGAGCATAGGTATTTAAAACTGTTAGATCTTCTTGTTGGACAGACCCTTTGAGTATGATATAGTGTCCTTCCTCATCTCTTATTATAGTCTTTGGCTTAAAATCTAATTGATCTGATGTAAGGACTGCCATCCCAGCTTTCTTTTGAAGTCCATTAGCATGGTAAATTGTTTTCCACCCCCTCACTTTAAATCTGGAGGTGTCTTTGGGTCTAAAATGAGTTTCCTGTAGACAGCATATTGATGGGTTTTGTTTTTTTATCCAAAAGCCACTACTTTCAAGTCCAGGAGATTTAGGTGACCTACTCAATACACAGAAATGCAGAGAGTCAGACAAAATGAGGAGATGGAAGACTATGTTCCAGATGAGAAAATAAAATAAAACCTCAGAAAAAAAGAACTAAGTGAAAGAAAAATAAGCAATCAAAGTAATAGTTATAAAAATATTCACCAGACCTAGAAGAGTGGATGAACTCAGAACTTCAACAAAGAGAAAATATAAAAAGAACCAATCAGAGCTGAAGAATACAATAACTGAAATGAAAAATACACTAGAGGAAATCAGCAGATTAGAGGATGTAGCAGTATAGATCACTAATCTGGGAGGCAGTGTAGTGGGATCACGACACTGAATAGCAAAAAGGGGGGGAAAATTTTTTTAATGAAGGTAGGTTAAGAGAACTCTGAAACAATGTCAACCATAATAACAGTAGCATTACAGGGGTCCCAGAGGAGAAGAGAGCAGAAAATTTATCTGAAGAAGTAACAGCTAAAAACTTCCCTGCCCTGGGAGTGCCTGGATGGCTCAGCTGATCAAGCATCTATCTGACTCTTGATCTTGGCTCAGGTCTCGATCTCAGAGCTATGAATTCAAGCCCTATACTGGGCTCCACGCTGAGTGTGGAGCCTATGTTAAAAACAACAATGACAGGGGCACCTGGGTGGCTCAGTGGGTTAAAGCCTCTGCCTTCGGCTCAGGTCATGATCCTGGGGCCCTGGGATCGAGCCCCGCATCGGGCTCTCTGCTCTGCAGGGAGCCTGCTTCCCCCTCTCTCTGCCTGCCTCTCTGCCTACTTGTGATCTCTGTCTAATAAATAAAAAAAATTAAAACAACAACAACAACAATGACAACAAAAACATTCCTATCCTGGGAAAGGAAATAGACATCCACGTACAGGAAGCAAAAAGAGCCCCAAACAAAGATACATAATTATTAAAATGTCAAAACTTAATGATAAACAGAAAATCTTAACAGCAACAAGAGAAAAGCAACTAGTTACATAAAAGAGGAGACCTCATACCCCATAATGTTATGAGCTGACTGTTTCAGCAGAAACTTTGCAGTCCAGAAAGAGTGGCATGATATGTTCACAGTGCTGAAAGAAAAAAACCTACGACCAAGAATACTCAACCCAGCAAGGTTATCATTCACAACTGAAGAAGACACAGAGCTTCCTAGACAAATAAAACTTAGAGTTCATCACCACTAAGCCCGCCTTACAAGAAATGTTAAAAGGACTTCTTTAAGTGGAAAACAGCTGGCTGATAAGAAAATTATAAAAGGAAAGAAGTTTCACTGCTAAAAGCAAACATATAGGGGCATCCAGGTGGCTCAGTCAGTTAAATGTCTGCCTTTGGCTCAGGTCATGATCCCAGGGTCCTGAGATTGAGCCCCACATCAGGCTCCCGACTCAGTGGGAAACCTGCTTCTTCCTCTCCCACTCACCCTGCTGGTGCTCACTCTGTCAAAAAAAAAAAAAAAAAAGGAGTGCAAACATATAGTGAAAATATATCACTTATAAAGCTAATATGAAGGTTAAAAGACAAAAATAATAAAATCAATTATGTCTACAATAGTTAAGGGATACACAAAATAAAAAGATGTAAAATGTGACATCATATACATAAAACATGGACGGGTCACCCGGGTGGTACAGCTGGTTAAGCATCCAACTCTTGGTTTCAGCTCAATCCTAATCTCAGGGTTATTAGACTGAGCCCCGTGTTGGGCTCTGTGCTTAGTACAGAGTTTGCTTGAGATTCTCTTCCCCTCTCCCTCTGCCCTTCCCACTCATTCTCATTCTCTTTCTCTCTCACACACACAGTAATAAATTAATTTTTAAAAAAACATGGACGGAATAAAAATGTAGTGTTTTTAGAATGTATGAACTTAAGTGACCATCAACTTAAAACAGACTGCTATATACATGGGACATTATATATGAACCTTATGGTAACCATAACCCAAAACCCTGTAATAGATACAAAAAAATTAAGAGAAAGGAATTCAAGCATAACACTAAAAACGTCACCAAATCACAAGGAAAGAAAGTCCTAGAAGGAAAAAGGAACAGAAAACTACAAAACAAGAAAACAATTAACAAAATGGCAATAAGTATATTTTAAATGTAAATGACCTAAACACTCTCATCAAAAGACACAGGGTGAATTAATGAATGGATTAAAAAAACAAAACCCAACGGGGCGCCTGGGTGGCTCAGTGGGTTGAAGCCTCTGCCTTCGGCTCGGGTCATGATCTCAGGGTCCTGGGATCGAGCCCCGCATCGGGCTCTCTGCTCGGCGGGGAGCCTGCTTCCTCCTCTCTCTCTGCCTGCCTCTCTGCCTACCTGTGATCTCTCTCTGTCAAATAAATAAATAAAATATTAAAAAAAAAAAAAAAAAAAAAAAAAAAAACAAAACCCAACTATACGATGCCTATTAAACACTCACTTCAGACCTAAAGGCACATACAGACTGAATATGAATGGATAAAAAAGGGTATTTTGTGCAAATAGAAATTAAAAAAAAAAAAAAAAAAGACAACAACAATTTGTATCTTACAAAACAGACTTTAAAGACTGTAACAGGACAAAGAAGGGCATTACATAATGATAAAGGGATGATAAAGGGATCAGTCCAACAATTGTAAATATCGATGCACCCAAAAAAGAAGCACCTAAATATATAAAGCAAATATTAACAAGCATAAATAAGTTGATTGGGGTACATGGCTAGCTCAGTCAGTAGAGTATGTGACTCTAGATCTCAAGGTCATGAGTTCAAGACCCATGTTGGGCACAGAGTTGATGGACAGAAGGAAGGAAGGAAGGGAAGAAGGAAGGAAAGGAAGGAATTTAACTGACAGTAATACAACAATAATAGGAGATTTTAACACCCCACTTACATCAATGATAGATCATACACACTGATCAATAAGGAAACAGTAGCTTTAAATGACATATTGCCAGATGGACTTTATACACACACACACACACACACACACACACACACAGAAAATTCCATCCAAAAACAGCAGAGTGAACACTCTTTTCAAGTGCACATGGAACATTCTCCAGGATAGAACACATGTTAGACCACACAGCAAGTATCAATACATTTAAGACTGAAATCCTAGCAAGCATCTTTTCAGACCACAAAGGTATTAAACTAAAAAAAATCAATTACAGGAAAAAACACAAACATGTGGAGGTTACACAACAGGCTACTAAACAACCAATGAATCACCAAAGAAATCAAAGAGGAAATAAAAAAATAACTTGAGACAAATGAAAGCAGAAAACCAGTGTTCCAAAATTTCTGGGACACAGCACAAGCAGTTCTAAGAAGGGTGTTTATAGCAGTACAGGCTTACCTCAAGAAATAAGAAAAATCACAAACAGTACAACCGTACACCTAAAGAAAAACTAGAAAAAGAAGAACAAAGTCCAAAGTTAGTAGAAGGAAGGAAATAATAAAGAGCAGAAATAAACTGAGACAAAGAAAATAGAAAAGACGTATAAAAGACTGAAAAATTATATTCCAGGGGCACCTGGGTGGCTCAGTGGGTTAAGGTCTCTGCCTTCAGCTCGGGTCGTGGTCCCGGGGTCCTGGGATCGAGCCCCACATCAGGCTCTCTGCTCGGCGGGGAGCCTGCTTCCTCCTGCCTCTCTACTTGTGGTCTCTGTCTGTCAAATAAATGAATAAAATCTTTAAAAAAAAATTATATTCCAACAAATTTGACAACCTAGAAGAAACGGATAAATTCCCAGAAATATATAATCTTAGAAAACCAAATCAGGAAGAAACAGAAAATCTGAACAGAACATATTTCTAGTAATGAAATCAGTAAGAAAAAAGCTTTTAAACAAAAAGTTCAGGACCCAATGCCTTCACAGGTGAATTCTACCAAACATTTATTTTTTATTCAAGATTTATTTATTTATTTAAGAGCACAAGCACACAAGCGGGAGAGGGAGAGAGAATCTAAAGCAGACTCTGTGCTCAGCACGGAGCCTAGTGCAGGGCTCAGTCTCACGACCCCAAGATCACAACCTGAGCTGAAACCAAGAATCAGACACGCAACAAACAGACTGCACCACCCAGATGCCCCAGATTCTACCAAACATTTAAAGAAGACTAACCTATCCTTCTCAAACTATTTCAGAAAACTGAAGAAAAAGGAATGCTTCCAAATTCATTTCATGAGGCCAGCATACCAATACCAAAACCAAAGTCAATACCCACCCAACCCCCCCAAAAAAGAAAAAGAAAAAGAAAGAAAGAAAGATAATTATAGGCTAATATCCCCAATAAACATGGCTACAAAATACTCAATAAAATATAAGCAAACCAAATTCAACAATATATTGAAAGGATCATTCACCATGATCAAGTGGAATTTATTTCAGAGAGGCCAGGATGGTTCAATATCTGCAACTATCTGATACACCACATTAATCAATGATAAAAATCATGATCATTTCAAAAGATGCAGAAAAGGCATTTAACGATTCAACATACATTATGATTAAAAATTTTAAAAACTCTCAATAATGTGGGTACAGAGGAAATATACCTTAACATAATAAAGGCCATATACGACACCCACTGCTAACATGATACTCAACAGTAAAAAGGTGAAAGCTTTTAAGACCAGGAACAAGACAATGATGTCCACTCTAATCACTTTTTATTCAACATAGTACTGCAAGTTCTAGCCACAGCAATGAGACAAGAAATAAAAGGCATCCAAATTCCTAAGGAAGAAGTAAAACTGTCACTATTTGCAAATGAGATGATACTATATTTAGAAAACCCTAAAGACCACCAAAAAAAACTTAGAATGAATTCAGTAAAGCTTCAGGATACAAAAATCAATCTATAAAAATCTGTTGCAGTTCTATACACTAATAACAAGCTAGCAGAAAGAGAAATTAGGAAAATAATCCCATTTACAATTGCATTAAAAAGAATAAAATACCCAGTGGTGTACCTGGGTAGTTCAGTTTGTTGAGTACCAGACTCTTGGTTTTGGCTCAGGTTATGGTCTATGGGTCATGGGATCGAGCCCTGCATCAGGCTCCATGCTTTGAGAATCTCTCCCTTTCCTACTGCTCAGCCATGTGCACTCTCTAATTCTCTAAATCTTTTTAACAAAGATTTTAAGAATAAAATACCTAGGAATAAATTTAATCAAGGGGGTGAAAGACCTGTACTCTGAAAACTATCAGGACACTGAAGAAAGAAGATGAAGACAATCAATAAATGAAAAAAATACACCACACTCATAGATTGGAAGAATATTGTTAAATATTGTTAAAATGCCCATTGCCTAATCTAATCTGTAGATTACAGATCAGTAATCTACAGTTTCAGTGCAACTCCTAACAAAATACCAATAGTATTTTTCACGGAACCAGAACAAATAATCCTACAATTTATATGAAACCACAAAAGATTCCAAATAGCCAAAGCAATCTTGAGAAAGAAAAGGCTGGAACCATCGCAATCCTAGATTTTAAGATATACTACAAAGCTATAATAATCAAAGCGGTATGGCACTGGCACAGAACACACACATACACACACACACACAGTTTGATGGAACAGAACAGAACTCCCAGAAACAAACCCACACTTATACTGGCAATCTACAACAAAGGAAACAAGAATATATAATAGTGAAAAGACAGTCTCTTCAGTAAGTTTTGCTGGGAAAACTGGACATCTATATGTAGAAGAGTGAAATAACTTTCTTTTACCACATGCAGAGATACACACAAAAATTCAAATTGGATTGAAGACCTAAATATAAGCCCTGAAACTACAGAACTTTTAAAAGAAAACATAGGCAGTAAATTCTTGGAATTTGGCCTTAGCAATGCTTTTTGGAACTGTCTCCTCAGGCAAGGGCAACAAAAGCAAGAATAAACAACTGGGTCATATCAAACTAAAAAGTTTTTGCATAGCCGAAGAAACTGTCAACAAAATGAAAAGGCAGGGGCGCCTGGGTGGCTCAGTGGGTTAAAGCCTCTGCTTTCAGCTCAGGTCATGATCCCAGGGTCCTGGGATAGAGCCCCGCATCGGGCTCTCTGCTCCGCGGGAAGCCTGCTTCCTCCTCTCTCTCTCTGCCTGCCTCTCTGCCTATTTGTGATCTCTGTCAAATAAATAAATAAAATCTTAAAAAAAAAATTAAAAAAAAAAAAAGAAAAGGCAACTTAATAAATGGGAGAAGGTATCTGCAAACAATGTATCCAATAAGGGGTCAATATCCAAAATACATAAAGAACTCCTAGAATTCAACAGCAAAAAATAAATAAATAAACAAAATCTTTAAAAAAAAAAAAAAAGATTGTTGGGTGTTTTTTTTTTATTTGACAGAGATGACAAGTAGGCGAGAAGCAGGCTCCCCGTTGAGCAGAGAGCCCAACGCGGGGCTCGATCCCAGGACCCCAGGATCACTACCTGAGCCGAAGGCAGAGGCTTTAACCCACTGAGCCACCCAGGCACCCTGTAAAAAAAACCCAATAATCTGATTTTAAAAAGGACCCGAAGACATCTCTTAAAAAGGAAAAAAAAAAAAGGCAAAAACAGAAAAACACCATACAGATACCCAATGGACACATGAAAAGATACTCAACATCACTAATCACCAGAGAAATGCAAATCACAATCACAATGAGATTATCAGCTCAAAACTCAGAATGGCTAGCGTACATATAAGAAACCATATTTTATATATATATGTATATGTATACGTGTGTGTGTGTGTGTATTTAATAACCAAGGGCTGGTGAAACCATGAAGAAAAGAGAAACTCTGTGCACTGCTGGTGGAAATATAAACTGGTACAGCCACTATATAAACAGTATGGAAGTTCCTCAAAAAAGTAAAAAATAGATGATGATCCACATGATCCAGTAATTCCACTTCTGGGTATTTATCCAAAGAAAACAAAAATGCTAATTTGAAAAGATATATGCACCCCTATGTTCACCGCAGCATTATTTACAATAGCCAAGATATGCAAGCAACCCCAAGCGTCCACCAACAGATGAAAGGATAAAGATGTGGTATGTGAACACACACACACAGGAATACTACTCAGCCATAAAAAAGAGATATCTTGCCAATTTGTGACAACATGGATGCATGTGACAACATGGATGGACTAGAGGGCAGTAATTAAATAAGTTAGAGAAAGACATATACTGTACAATTTCACTTAAACATGGACTCCAAAAAACAAAACAAAAACAGGAACAGATTCTATATACAAAAAAACAAACTAGTCATTTCCAGAGGGGAAATGGTAGGATGGTGGTGGTAGAATGGGGAGTGGTAGAATGGGCCAAACAGGTGAAAGGCATTAAGAGGTAGAAAGTTTGTTATAAAATAAGTAAGTCACAAGAAATAAAAGTACAGCATTAGGGAATACCGTTAATAATACTGTAATAACTTTGGTGACGGGTGGTAACTACACTTACCATGGTAAACATTTTGTAATGAATATAAATGTCCATTCACTATGCTATAACACCTGAAACTAATATATTCTATGTCAATTACACTTCAATTAAATATTTTTTTTAATTTTTTTTTAAAGATTTTATTTATTTGACAGAAATCAGAGCTAGGCAGAGAGGCAGACAGAGACAGGGGGAAGCAGGCTCCTGCTGAGCAGAGAGCCCGATGCGGGGCTCGATCCCAGGACCCCGAGATCACGACCTGAGCCGAAGGCAGAGGCTTAAACCACTGAGCCACCCAGGCGCCCCTCAATTAAATATTTTTAAAAATAAAAAGAATTTAACCAGGGACGCCTGGGTGGCTCAGTGGGTTAAAGCCTCTGCCTTCGGCTCAGGTCATAATCTCAGGGTCCTGGGATCGAGCCCCGCATTGGGCTCTCTACTCAGCGGGGAGCCTGCTTCCTCCTCTCTCTCTCTGCTTGCCTCTCTGCCTACTTGTGATCTCTGTCTGTCAAATAAATAAATAAAATCTTAAAAAAAAAAAAAAAGAATTTAACCAGACTTTATTTTCTAGGAAAAACACTATGAAAAGTTATTTAAAATCCCACTTTGTTTTGCCCAAGAAAGCTTTTTAAAAAGAAAACTTTTAAGTTTTAAATAGGGAGTATTTTAGGGGTGCCTGGGTGGCTCAGTCATTGAGCATCTGCCTTTGACTCAGGTCATGATCCCAGAGTCCTGGGATCAAGTCCCACAACAGGCTCCCTGCTCAGTGGAGAGCCTGCTTCTCCCTCTCCCTGGGCCGCTCCCCCTGCTTGGCTCGCTCTCCCTTTAGTGGTCTCTCTCTGTCAAATAAATAAATAAAACCTTAAAAAAAAAAAAAAAACTGGGAGTAGTTTATACACTTTTACATTTAAGGGGGGAAAAGTATCCGGTTTCACTGTTAAAATGGTAAGTTATTCTCCATAATGTGAGAATGAGGCCAATGTCATGTTATCTTGTCAGCAATAAATTTTTAAAAATACTTAAAGGACTATAAGGGCACCTGGGTGGATCAGTTTGTTGAGTGTCCAACTCTTGATTCTGACTTGGGTCATGATCTCAGGGTCATGGGACTGAGCCCCACATCAGGGTCCTCAGTCAGCAGGGAGTCTGCTAGAGATTCTCTCTCCCTGTCCCTCTCCAAAACAAATAAATTAAAAAAAATAATAATAAAGGACTATACATGTTTAGTGTCAAAAGTAAAACACAAAAAAAGATAAAATTGTTCATAATGCATTTCTTGGTATTTATGCAAATTTTTCAACTCTTACTAAAAGTATGTTGTTTAAAAGAGGATTTAAGTACACCATTTGAAGATAACTTTGGTAACAAAGAGTTTATATGGAATCTAATTTCAAAAGCTTATTTCTGTCCAATGATTAAATAAATGTTTTTTCAGATAACTTTCTTCATATGTACAGAATAGAAGCTTTTTTATCACAGAAGTTCCCTGACCTTAAACACTTATTTGGTGAAACAGCCTGAACCCTCTTTGTGGTATAACTAAAATAGCACCAATATGGTTTCAAGAAGGGACAGAAGCAGTACCTTTTTTTTTTTTTAAGGACTTTAAGTAATCTGTACACACCCAATGTGGGGCTTGAACCCACAACCCCAGAATCAACTGAGCCAGCAAGGCACCCCAAGATCAGTGCCTTTACAGCCAGATTCTTCAGAGAAGAGACTTCAAAAACTCAAGGCTTTTTTTTTTTTTTTCTAGACTGTAACTCAGTACTTTTTCAACCTATGGGGTATGTTCCATTAGTCGTCAAGAAATCATTTTGGTGAGTTATGACCAGCTTTCTTCAAAAATAAGAACAGAATGTATCACACATAGTACAGATAAGTACTATTTTGAGAAATCTTTGATTCAGGTACACGCACATTATAAAAACATACATTTTGGGGTGCTTGCCTGGCTCAGAGAAGCAGGCAACTCCCGACCTCGGGATTGTAAATTCGAGCCCCACGTAGGGTGTGGTGATTACTTCAATAAAAAAAAAAATTTTTTTTAAGTACTGTTTAGTGTGGACCACTAAGTTTGAAAGCCCAGAATCCGTAGACCACCTTAAATCAATTTCTCTAAATGTATTAACCCACAAAATACATCTTCTTACCCTTGAATGAATGATCACTTTTTAAAGGATCCCTCTAATCTTAAAGTGTCTTTCTTAGCCCTCCCAATGAACTATGTGCTACCTTACATTTCATTTAGAAATAGCTTTCCTACTTCATGTAATTCTTCCTGTTTTCATGTACTTCATTGCTATGTGTACTCAAAAAACTTAGTATATTAAATTTTCATTCTTTTCTCACTTTTGGTCATTTTGTGACTTTATCACTCAAATTTACTGTGACGATATCTACTTTAATGGATACACAGACAGTAATCTGAGACCATTCTCCAATGCTGATTGGGTACATGGTTGACCAACTTTTAAGCAATATGCCATTTTTGGGGGGGGGCGGGGACAGGGAGAAAGAGAATCCCAAGCAGGCTACATGTCCAGTGTGGAGCCCAATATGGGGCTCAATTTCACCACCCTGAGATCACGATCTGAGTGGAAACCAAGAATCAGGCACTTAATCAACTGAGCCACTCAGGCACCCCAATAATATGTTTTTTTTTTAAGATTTTATTTATTTGACAGAGAGAGAGAGATCACAAATAGGCAGAGCAGAAGACAGAGAGAGGGGGAAGCAGGCCCTCTGCTGAGCCAAGAGCCCAATGTGGGGCTCAATCCCAGGACCCTGAGATCATGACCTGAGCCGAAGGCAGAGGCCTAACCCACTGAGCCACTCAGGTGCCCCTAATATGCCATTTTTAAGGCATGGAAGATATATACTCATGGTTCTTACACTATATAGTCTTTTAGTAAATTACTGAATTTCTAATATTCATCTCTCTCTAAAATTAGCCCTTCCTCTACATTCTCATTTATCACTTCTTATAATGATCTTTGTTGTCATGAGGCCTTCCGTTTCCTGCCTGCTGAGATGATGTTTTTTTCACCTTTCAAAGAAAACACCAAATGAGAGTGTGGTGTTAACTATTTCACTGAATTTACTGTAGATTGCTTCCCCAATTTAAATCCTTCTCCAGAGCACATACAACAAAGATTATACTTATTTACAATCTTGCAATTTAAAAAAAAAGTCTCTTCTGGATTGTTTCAGAGATTGCAGTCCTTGTACAGTATGAAAATCTTAAAATGTATAAAGATGGTTTCCAGAAGTCTTTGAGGGCAGCCCTTCACAAGAATTTTATTCTCAAAGCCTCTATTGAGGCTTTGGTCCTTAATATTCTTTAGGCAAGCACCTGAAATTCTCCCTCATAAAGCCTCTCTTCTTTACTCCCTAATCATAAAGAATTTACTATTCCCTTTTTTCATAGTCATATTATTTAAATAAATATTAATAGCACTTCCCCTCTTGTACTATACTTATTTACATGTCTGCCTCCCTACCCACCTATAAGCTCCTTAAAGACAGAATGCATGCCTTCTCTGTTCTCCCAGAACTTAGCAGGACACCTGACCCACAGGAATTACTCAACCAAGACTTCAAAACCAATGGATGGTAGTTAGAGAATCTAAAATTTATGCAAATTAAGGAAACAATGGCTATTTATGAGATATAATATAAAATTAGAACCAAAAACAAGCATTCATGAAAAACAAACATATTTAACAAGGCCTGTTATAGTTATCTGAACAGTAACAGTATTAGTTTGCTCTCTACTTTGCCACATGCCAAAACTCACTAGTAACAAGATACACACACATCAAATATTTCTAAAATTTCTAAAAATTCTATAGCAAATAAGCAGCAGCAATAAAGATAATGATGATACTGGTTAATAGCTATTGAGTTCTTTACATTTCAGTGTGTACAACACTATTAAGAACATACAGCATTATGTATAATATGTAGCTCTTTACATTTCAATATGTACGTAGTAAGTATCAGTTCTTTACATCCCATATCATTTAATCCTCCCAACAACTCTGAGAGAAACTATTATCCTGATTTTGAAGGACCAAAAAGGTTAAATGAAATTGTCTAAGGTTACAGAGAGAGCCAAGAGTATTCAGAAAATATCTAAGGTCAAACTCACAACGTTTACCAGGACTTTATCACACCATCATTCTTTGTTCTTAAGGCAGATAAGATCAGTTCATTTGTCAGACAAGCTCTTCCTCAGATGAGGTGCCAGATTTCAACCTTGTGGCTGCCTGCTCTAGCTTCCTGATAGCTGGCTTTTTCCTTCTACTCTGGTAACTTATCTTTATTTTTACAATAAAAATTAAATTTGGACAGGGAAGATAAAAGTTTTCCATAATCTTACTCATCCTAACACATTCTTTGGATATTATCTTCTAAGAGTAGAAACACAATACATAAATATCAGTTCAAAATCTACCTCCCACCTTTTATTAGCTGTGTGGACTTTGTCAAAATGCTTAACTTCTCCCACACCATTTTCACTCAACCATTCATGCAATAAACATTACTGAACACCCACTACATACCAGGTGCTTCTCTAGTAGCTGAGGTTAACTCAGTGAATGAGTGACAAAGATCCCTGGTATTAGAAGTATATCATCCATCAGAGAGACACATAGTAAAATAAATTAGATAATATAATAGTGGGTTATAATCACTGCTGGGGGAATAGAGGCAAGCTGCAATTTATAATGGTCAGAGTAGGCCTCAATGAGGAGGTAACAGCTAAGCCAAGACTTGGAAGTCAGGGAGTTTGATTTGCAGACAGCTGGAAGAACATTCAGGGTACAGGGAACAGCCAGAGAAAACCGTAAAGCAGGAGTGTCCTGTGTACAAAGAACAGCAAAGATATCCTAAAATTCAGTGAAGTCAAAGTACAGTTGAAGGGATGGGGGACAATGCAGATAACATACTACCTTATAGGTCTCTGTAAGGACTTTATTTTTACTGGGTGAAATGCAAAGCCACTGAAAGGTTCTGAACAGAGAAGGCACACCGTCTGCCTTAGGTGTTAAACAACTACTCCAGCTGCTACACTGCGAATTAACTACACAAGCAGTAGGTTCATAATTATGGAGATCAGAAGATGCTTGAGCTGAAGAATTAACTGTAAAAGAAGATAATAATACTTACTTCAATGAGTTGTTATGAAAGCACTTAACACTGTGCCTTGCACATAGTAAATGATAAAGCTTCTGCCTTACCTAAGGATACACACCATAGGAAATGAGAGAGGGCAGAAATTCAGCCCATGCTTCACTTGCTAAGCAATGTGCCTGGTATTCAGATAGCATCAGCCTAGAGGAAAGGGATTCTCCTTATTCATACAGAGGAGGCAGCCCTGCTATATGAGCTATGGACCTTTTACTATTTAGCAATAGTGCCTTGGAGCTAGTAATGGCCTTAATCTTTGTCCATATATATGCACAACTGCATTTTTTATCCAAATCCTGTGCTACGTTATTCTCTTTCCAATCTAATTTTAAATATTTGATAATCATATCTGTAATGATACTCCATTGTGTTGGATGTAATTCTTACTATTCTTAAGTCACATATTTTTTCAAATTTTAAAATCTCTGAAAACAGAGCCCATCTTACAAACAATAGTGTACCTTATTTGTCCTAACTGTGAACTTGAAATAAACACTTTCACATATATAGGTATTTTGTCTAACACCCCAGGAATGGAATTACTAAGTAAAAAAGAATGACGTATGAGTGCTGCTACTGTCATATTTTTAGTATTTTAAAACTGGCCTTGAGTGACTTTGTTTTTAAGCTAAGTTTATTTTCTAAAGGAATTGGCCACTATTTTGTCGTATCAACTTTTTTTTCGTCAGGGGAGGTTTAACCCGGAAAAGGAGAGTTGTGATGCTACATCAACTTCTTAGAAGTGACAAAAGCTTCTAAAAGTTTAGAAAGGGTAAAGATAAAGATTGATAAAACCAGTATCAGTAGGTGAAATATTTGTAAGAATTTCATACTAGGTCAGCTTTCCATCAACAAGTGTTGAGTGAGATTATTTCGTACTTTTTCATACTCCTTCAAAGAAAAGTAGAACTCAATAGCCTAGTCCCCAAAGAGCTCTCTGAAACCCTTCTAATAAGACGGGTTTATTCCTGGAAAAGGTAAAAGGGAAGTTCTCTAGAGTGGGAGATGCCGGGTACAGGTGAAAGCATGCATGCCATTCTTTTTTTTTTTTTTAAAGCAATTTTTTTTTAAATTTTTATTTGACAGAGAGAGAAATCACAAGTAGACAGAGAGGCAGGCAAAGAGAGGGAGAAGCAGGCTCCCCACTAAGCAGAGAGCCCGATGCGGGGCTCAATCCCAGGACCCTGAGATCATGACCTGAGCCGAAGGCAGAGGCTTAACCCACTGAGCCACCCAGGTGCCCCATGCATGCCATTCTGAAAACAATGCTAACTCAATACAGAGACCAACAGCTTCCTCCATAGCTGGGCAACAAGGTCCAATGAAACTGAAATGAGTTCCCCTACTTTACAATGAAACTCAAAGACAACACGCATAACCCACTGCCCTCAAAGATTTCAATCAGCTGTTTAATCCTATCCTTTTAAAAATAAAAATACAGACTACTAAAGATTACCAGACATTTCAGGAAAGCCTCTAACATGTATGAAAAAGACCAAAACACAACAGAGAAAAAACCCACAACTAAATGACTTAAGCTATCAGATTAACTGGAGTTATCAAAATTGAGCTGATCAAATGCCTTGCACATTAAATTTTACAATGGGAGACCAGAAGATCCTATGAACTTCTACAGAAAAAAAATACTAAGGATCAGGAATAAGAATGGCTTCAGGGGAGCCTAGCTGACTCAATCAGTGGAACACATGTCTCTTGATCTTGGGGTCATGGGTTTCAAGCCCCATGCTGGGTGTAGAGATTACTTAAAAAATCTTTTACTTATTTTTTTTTAATTGTGTTTATTTTTGCGAGAGAGAAAGAGAGAGAGAGAAGAATGTGTGCATGTGCACATAAAGAGTTGAGAGGGGCAGATGGAGGAACAGACTCCCCACCAAGCCTGGGAGCCTAATGTGAGACTCGATCCCAGGACCCTGGGATCCTGACCTGAGCGGAAGGCAGACACTTAACTTACTGAGCCACCCAGGTGCCCTAAAAGCTTTTTAAAAAGGAAGAAAAGAATGGCTTCAAATTTCCCAACACTGGAAGACATAATGTAACAAAGCCTTCTAAATTCTAAAGGAAAATTATCTCTAAGTTAAAATAACCAGCCAAACTATCAATAAAAGAAAGCTATTTTCAGATATTCAAAATTACAAAATGTTTACTCTTCATGATCCTTTTCTCAAGGAATTTGTTAGATAAGTAATAGTAAATCAACAAAGAGAAAAAGTTGAGATCTAGGAAATGGCATCCACAAAGGAAATGGAATCCCCAGGAGGTCAGTGGAGGAGGAAATCCCTAGATAACAATTGTGTATCAGGGACAAGAAGCCATAATTACGGGGCACCTGAATAGCTCAGTCAGTTAAGCATCTGCCTTCAGCTCAGGTCATGATCTCAGGGTCTTGAAACGGAGGCCCCCCCACCCTTGTCAGGCTCCCTGCTCAGCAGGTTATTTGTCTTTCCCTCTCGCCCTGCCCTTACCCCCACCCCAAACTCACTCACTCTCTCTTAAATAAATAAAATCTTTAAAAAAAAAAAAAAGAAGAAGAAGAAGAAGCCATAATTACATAATTAGCAAGCTCAAACAACCACCAATAGCTCTCAACCATATGATGGCTTTTTTTCTTTTCTTCAGAGAATTGACAGAGAAAAAGTAGGGGGAAAGTTCACATTTTTAAAGTTTTACATGATCCTATATCCCTTTAAGCACACTTTTTTTTTTTTTAAGATTTTATTTATTTATTAGAGAGATAGAGAGCACAAGTAGGCAGAGCAGCAGGCAGAAGGAGAGGGAGAAGCACGCTCTCTGCTGAGCAGGGAGCCTGATGCGGGACTCCATCCCAGGACCCTGGGATCATGATCTGAACCAAAGGCAGCCGCTCAACGACTGAGCCACCCAGGTGCCCCTAAGAACACTCTTATGGAGGAGGTAGTGAGACCTGTGCTGGGTCTTAAGATACTCTAGGTAGTTGAACAACATGAATAAAAGGGTCTTAACAGCATAGGGTTTCCCAAAGCATGGCCTATATTATTGTTCACAGTTTATAAAATTATTTTAGGAAACTTGTGGACATGACAGAACAGATAAAGATCATGATAAGGAAAAAGTCTCAGTTTGGTATCTTTAATACTTCTTTAACACTTCCTAATTTTTTTAATAAAAAAGAATTTAAAAAAGATTTCCAACTCAAAGCCACTGACAGATCATCTATCTAACTAAAAATTAACACTGTTGTTTCTTTAATCTAGTACTATGTGTGATTCTTATTCTCCTAGCAGCTTCTTCTGGCTTCATTTTGACTATGTATTTGGAAAAGTGCTTTTAACACATTTCTCCCCATTTTTGTGAAAAGAAATCAATATGCGACACTGAGTCACATCCATTCACCCTCAATGCATCACTACATCTCCAGCAAAGAAACTTCCACCTTCTTAGCCTCTTTACTCAGGATGGTATCATTCAACCCTTAACTCTGTAACTCAACTGCGCCAAACTACTTTCACCTTTTTAAGTTAAAATTCTTTAAAAAAAAATACTATATTTACTATGGTATATGTTTATTAAGAATTTAAACTGTTTTTTTGAACTATGCTAATATTTGTTAGAATTTACATTTATATTAGGAGTCTTAAATTGAATAGATGTTAGGTGATGTGTCCTCATTTTACCTACAAGCCCTGTTATTTTTGGTATATGATTTGACAAAATGTATGGATTTTCAGGAACATTTATCACATTGTGGCAGGAATGCCTATATGGGTTTTCTATATATGGTAGTGTTTTAAAGTTCCCTTTAAGAAATAAATGTACTGGGGCGCCTGGGTGGCTCAGTGGGTTAAAGCCTCTGCTTTCGGCTCAGGTCATGATCTCAGGGTCCTGGGATCAAGCCCGGCATCAGGCGCTCTGCTCAGTGGAGAGCCTGTTTCCTCCTTCTCCCCTCTCTCTCTCTCTCTCTCTCTCTCTGCCTGCCTCTCTCCCTACTTGTGATCTATGTCTATCAAATAAAAAAAATCTTAAAAAAAAAGAAATGTACTATAAATGTACTTAATTTTTAAACATGAGCTATTTAAAATAAAATATTAAGTAATACTATAGATGATTCTCTGTTCTAGGAAAAGGAAGGTAGTACAGGAATAACTAAAATTAGTAAAACACTAGTCTAGCAAAGGCAATATATTTTTTGTTTATTGAAGTATATTTGAAATACCATATTAATTTCAGGTATACAACATAGTAATTCATAATTTATATACATTATGAAATGATCACTGTGTAAGATTATTTACAGTCTGTCACCATCCATAGTTTTTACAATATTACTGACTATATTCCCTATACTATACATTACATCCCATGTCTTATTTATAACTGGAAGTTTGTACCCCTTAATCCCTTTCATCTATTTGGTCCATTCCCCCACTCTTCTCCCCTCCAGAAACCATCAGTTTGTTCTTTATATTTATGAATCTATTTCTGTTTATTCATTTGTTTTGCTTTTTAGATTCCACATGTAAGTGAAATCATATGGTATTTGTCTTTCCCTATTTTACTTATCATAATACCCTTTAGGTCCATCCATGTTACACAAATGGCAACATTTCACTCCTTTTTATGGCTGAGTAATATAATACCTCTGTGTGTGGGCGCACATGCACATGCCACATCTTCCTTATCTATTCATCTACTGATGGACACTTAGGTTGCTTCCATTATCTTGGCTATTGTGTAAATAATGCTGCAATGAACATATGGGTACCTATCTTTCCAAATTAGTGTTTTCATTTTCTTCCCATAAATACCCAGAAGTGGTAATGCTGAATCATTTAGTAGTTCTATCTTTAATTTTCTAAAGAACCTCCATACTACTTTCCATAGTGGCTATTCCAATTTACATTCCCACCAATAAAGTATGAGGGCTCCCTTTTCTCCACATCCTCACCTGCACTTGTTAAATCACGTCTTTTTTTAAGATTTTATTTATTTGACAGAGAGGCACAGCGAGAGAGGGAACACAAGCAGAGGGAGTGAGAGAGGGAGAAAAGCAGGCTTCCCACTGAGCAGGGAACCCAACGTGGAGCTTGATCTCAGAATCCTGGGATCATGACCTGAGCTGAAGGCAGACACTTAACGACTGAGCCACGAGGCACCTCAAATCATGTCTTTTTGATAACAGCCATTCTGACAGCTATGAGGTGATAATCTCACAGTGAGGTGTTTTTTTTTTTTTGAAAGATTTTATTTATTCATTTGAGAGAAAGTTAAGAAAAGAGCGCAAGCCGCGCACATGCACACACATGAGCCCAGATGGTAGGGGCAGAGGAAGAGGGAGAACCAAGAGTCCCGCTGAGCAGAGAGACCAACACGGGACTCAATTCCAGGGTCCTGGGATCATAACCTAAGCTGAAGGCAGACACTTAACAAACCAAGCCACCAGGCACCCCTCTCACTGTGGTTTAGGTTTGCATTTCTCTGATGGGTAGTTATGTTGAACATTTTTGTCTAAAACAGGCAATATGTTCTTTAAATAAATGAGCTTGTACTTTGCCGTTACTTATCGGTCAGGGTTTTAAGCAAGTCTGGTCATCAATAAAATCCTAGCAATGAAATCTAGAGCTTTTCTCAGCCTAATGCTCCTTCTGTTTTCCTCCTGAAGAGACTTTCATTCCAGTTATGGAATGAATAAGTCACGAGGATAAAAGGTGTAGCATAGGGAATATAGTCAATGGTATTATAATAGCATTGTATGGAGATAGATGGTAGCTACACTTGTGGTGAACATAGCATGAAGTATTATCACTATGTTATACACCAGAAAATAATGTAACATTGTGTGCCAATTATACTTCAATGAAGAAAGAAAGAAAGAAAATTTAAAGACATAGACAGACTTCCACTATACTGCACTTCCAGGGGTTTCTTCTGTCTCCAATTCTCTCTCTTAAGAGCTATCTGTTTTGCTGACTTCTATTGTTCCTCCTGCCTCAACCATGGATGTACTGCAAGGCTCTATTCTACTATACTTTCCAAGTGTGCCAGAGCCTTTCTACCCTGAATTACTGCCTCCATTAGTGAAAACTGTGCTGGACAACTCTATGCTGTTTCTCAAACCCACACTCCTCTTTTGAGAACTTCCTTCCTTCACCCACAGGAATAAACCCAGAGCAGCTATGTTTATATTTTCATATTCATGATTCTGTCCCTCTAGGTCCCACTACAACTGAATGCAGCAAGGATCCAAGCTGGGACTTGATATGAAATTGAGAGACTAGACAGAATGGTCCTTTGAAATGAAAACATGTAAACTCAGTTGGCCCATGTAGGTCCATAACAGTAAAGCCAGTTTACTACTGAGATGGCAATATTCTCCAAACTTATCTACAGATTCAACACAATTCCTACCAGAATACACTTCTTCATAAAAACTGACAAGCTGAAGCACCTGGGTGGCTCAGTCGTTAAGCGCTTAGCCTTCGGTTGCAGTCATGATCCCAGGGTCCTGGGACAGAGCCCCACATCCAGTTCCCTGCTCAGGGAAAGGCCTGCTTCTCCCCCTGCCACTGCCCCTCCTCCTGCTTGTGTTCCCTCTCTCTCACTGTCTCTGTTAAGATAATAAAATCTTAAAAAAAAAAAAAAAAAATTGACAAGCTGACCCTAAAATTCAAATGGAAACTCAAGGGACCCAGGATAGCCAAAACCATCCTGAAAAAGAAGAACAAAGTTAAAGGAGTCACACTTCAATTTCAAAACTCATTACAAAGCTACCATAATCAAGTGTGGTGTTGTCATAGAATAGACATACAGATAAGTGGAACAGAACTGAGAAAGGTGCCAAATAACTCAATGTCGCAGCAACTGGATATCCACCTGCGAAAGAATAAAGGTAGGCCCCTACTTCACAGCATATACAAAAATTAACCCAATGGTTCAAGACCTAAATGTAAGAGCTAAAACTCTGAAACTATAAAACACTTAGGAAGAAACATGGGAGTAAATCTTCATGATCTTGGATTTGACAGTGGCTTCTTAAGATATACTACCAAAACCACAAGCAACAAAAGAAAAAATAAACTGGACTTCATCAAAATTAAAAACTTCTGTGCTTCAAAAGACACCATAAAGAAAGTGAAAGACAACCCTAAGAATGGGAGGAGATATTTGCAAATAATATATCTGACAAGGGATTTGCACATATAATATGAATATTCTAGAGAATATAGAATTCCTACAATCAATAATTTAAAAGACAACCAAATTTAAAAATCTGGCAAAGAATCTGAATAGACATTTTATCAAAGAAGATACGGAAACAGCCAAAAAGAATATAAAAAGATGCTCAACATCACTAATTATTAGAGAAATGCAAATCAAAACCACAAGATACCACTTCACACCAATTAGAATAGCTATTACCCAGAAAGACAGAAAAAAAGAAGTCTTGGCAAGGGTGTGGAGGGCTTGGAACCCTCTATGCAGCACTTGCTGGTAGGAATGTAAAATTCACAGCCACTAAGGGAAACAGTATGGCAGTTCCTCAAAAAATTAAAAATAGAATTACTCTATGATTCAACAAGTCTACTTCTGAACAGAATCACAACAATTAAAAGCAGGGCCTCAAAAAAAATATACACACACCCATGTTCATAACAACATTATTCCTAAAAGCCAAAGCTGGAAACAATTCAAGTGATCAAAACAAAACAAAAAACAATTCAAGTGTTCACAGACTCATAAATGGAAAAATAAAATTATGAAGTACTAATACATGCAACTCTTGATCTCAGGGTCATGGGTTCAAACCCCACATTAATAATATAATAAAAAATTCATGGTAATAAATAAAATAAAAATAAATATTGTATGATCCCACTTATATTACATACCTAGTCAAATTCATAGAAATAAAAAGAATGTAGTTGCCAGGGGCAGCAAGGGTAGGTAGTACTGGGGAGTTCAATGAATGCAGAGTTTCAGTCTGCAATGATGAAAAAGTTCTGGAAATAGACAGTGGTGGATGGTTGCAGAGTATGTATGTACTTAATGTCACTGAACTATACACATAAAAATAATTAAGGCAGTAAATTTATGTTACATATATTTTACCATAAAAAAGTTAAAAAAAAAGAATGTTAACAGTTGCCTAAATCTACTGTAATTAATAGCATGTTGATTATTACTTATCAAAAAAAATTAAAATCAAAGATGCTAAATTTAGAGGCACTGGGGAAACCCATATACCTCTCTGGACTTTGTGGTTTCATCTTATAATTGAGGTGGATAGGACTATATAAGTTCTACTCCTAGCTTAGAATCTTGCAATCCCTGGGGACTCCAAATGCTTAAAAAAAATTTTTTTTAAGTATCCACCTGTTACTTCCAATATTTCCAAATAAACCTAATAAAAATTATTCTTTTCTCTTCCAAAAGACTGCCCAGAGCAATAAAAAACATCAGGCTTCTCTCTTTCCTACAGACTAGAATTATAGGCTTTTAGGTTGCACTAGTAGGTTATGAGAACCTTAGCAGCATTGTTCCTAATAGCAAAAAACACCCAATCAACAGAGGAAGGGATATCCAAGTGATGCAATATTACTTAATCATTAAAAGTAATGAAATACTGATACATGCCTCAACACGGATGATGATGTAAGTCGATCATAAAAATCCATACTACATGATTCCATTCATATAAAAGTTCAGAACAGATAAGCACATTAAGACAAGAAGTAGATTAGGGCTGGGGAGATAGAGGTTTGGAGGGTTATAGCTAAGGGGTTTCTTTATGGGGGTGATGGAAATGTTCTAAATCTGACTGTGGTGATGGTTACACAACTCTGTTAATACACCCCCAAAATAAAATCAATTATATACTGAGCTATTTCCTGACTCTACTCATACATTCTGCAACTTTTCTTGCCCCAAACCACAGTATCCACCTACAAAATTCACTATTATATTTAATCTGGTTTGAAAAGGATACTGTTCCTTGCATCTAACAGTCCTAAGAAAAAAAACATTCCTATCCTTAAGAAGTAAAAAAAAAAAAAAAAAAAATCTGCTAAATAAATGAATAACAAGCAGCAACAATTTGACTGCTTCCTACATTCTGGGACGAAACTAAGCACTTTCTATCAATTACTTAAGAAGCAGAACAGTTAGTGGAAAGAGGAAAGGTACTGGGTTTGAAATCCAACTTCACTACAGGCTTATCTAAACTTGGGCAACTTATTTTAAACTACCTGGGTCTCAGGTTCCTCAGCTATAAAATTAAAACAGTATTAATACAAACAGTACCAAATCACAGTGAAGAATAAGATAAAGTATGTAAAGTACCCAGTAAATTAGCATCTAGTACATAGCACTCTGAAAGTAAGCAAAAAGTGTGCACCTCTTATATTACAAATTTTTCAGGGAAGCTGACCTTACTTAGTTTGGGGTGGTTTATTATGCTCACTAGCAAGCTTAAAAACTAGAGCATCATTTAGTGGCAGGTATGGAGGTTAACTTGAGACCTCTGAGAGTTTTAACTTCTGAGAGTACAATCTCTGGGAGTTTTAGTGAATTCAAGAACTCCCAGAAACTGAATATAGAATCTTGCGCATGTGCACATTTACATCTTTCTGGGGCACATCCTTAGCTGCTATAGACACTTGAAAGCAATGCATGATCCATAAGGAAACGAGTACCACTAGGAAAAGTAGCAGCAGCAATTAGAAACCCTCTGAACAGCTCTTCCTTTGCTCATTTCTGACTTGCTATCTTATATACCAGTAACACAGTTTTTAACAGCTCAAGTATATTTACCGATTATACGTCTATAGAGACTAACAAATGAGGTGGGAGATACATACATATTATTTAACTATAGTAAAACTATATACTCTACTGTAAGGTAGAAATATTATAATAAAGAGATACAAATGAGACAGAGCAGTACATTCTGAAACAAAGGCAACTGAAACAATGGTGGGGGAAAGCTTATTTCAAGAAGAAAGACACTTAACTATTACTTGACTATTACTTAATTAACTATTACTTGCCTCCTCTAAACTGTAAGTTCCCTGAGGGCAGGAACCAATCTTCAGCTCCTTCACCTTGCATGGGGTCTGGCAGAGCAGGTGCTCCAACATACCCTGAATAAATGAATGGATGAGCAACTCAACCAGTACTTGCTGACAAATTTAATTCACCTAGCAGTTTACTCTTTGAACTGATTTTCCTAAGTACAGGCTCCCAGATATTTGAAGTGAATTATAGGTGGTTTAGTGATAAGCTGGGTACTATTATTTAAAAGTTTTGAGGTTGCAAGTAACAGAAAACCCAACTCAAACAGCATAAATAAAAATAACTCACTGGGTCATTTAACTAACAAGACCAAAGATAGAACAGCTTCAGGAAAGCTTGGTCCAATGATACCACTAAAGATGTGGTTTCTTCTGCTTTCTTCTGCCTTCCTTGGTGTTGGTTTTGTTCTAAGGCTAGCAATCCCCAATCCTAAGCCTTAAGTACTAGTGTCTACAAGTAGATCCTGAGAGCTACATGCATTCTCACCTCAGTCTAGGGGGTAAATAGCATTTCTCAAGGAAGATCTCTGGAATAAGGAACCCCCAAACATGACTTCACATCTCATTGACCTTCAGTGAGTCACTGTGAGCAAATCATTATGTCCAAATGGTTGGGCTTTACTGACTGCTTTAAGCTAATCAAACTCTCCCCTAAAGCTAAGGATGAGGTCAATGTCATTAAAGCTGAATGGCTGTGGGGTACCTGAGTGTCTCAGTAAGTTAAAGCATCCATCTGACTCCTGGTTTCAGCTCAGGTGACGATCCCATGGGTCATGAGATGAGTCCCTCACCAGGCTCAGCAGGGAGTCTGCCTTGAGATTCTCTCCCTCTGCTCCTCTTCTCACTCATGTGCACACACTCTCAAATGAATAAATCTTTAAAAAAAAAAAAACAAAAAAACAAAAACAAAAGAACAACAACAAAAAAAACTGAATGGCTATATAATAGGGAATAAGGGTTGACAGTTCCTCAGAGAAAAATATGGGATAGTTACCATGGGCTGGGGGGATTACAGAAATAAGTAAGTGTCTACTTCAGTAGTTTATGGGTAACAATTATCGAAATCAAGGGATTAAAGGAGGGAATTTAGAGAAAAATCCTCAAATTGGTCTACTGGGCATATTCTTAAATGGTACAACCAAGGGGCACCTGGGTGGCTCAGTTGGTTAAGCACGTGTGCTCAGGTTATGATCTCGGGATCCCTGCTCAGTGGGGAGTCTGCTTCTCCCTCTCCTTCAGCCCCTCCCCCTCCTCATGCTTGCACATGTATGCTCTCTCTCTCTCAAATAAATGAATAAAATCTTAAAAAATGGTACAACCAAAATTCAGGTAATACTTCAAGCTTCTCAAACATTAACACTGTTCATACAACACCCACCCATGATAAATCAAGCAAGTAACATAGGTCTTCTTAAGCCCTTGTGGCTCTGTTTTCTAGCAAATCTCAGAGGATGACCCTAGAAAGAAAAAGCTCTATTGAGCAGGCAGGGGTCATGATACCAGAAGTTTTCTTATTCAGTTGCTTCTCTGGAACACATCTGTTATGAGGACCAGGGAAATAAAATTTCCAAAAAGTAAAATATGAGACATAATAAAAAAGACTTGACAGATAAAGAAAAACAAAACCCAGCATCTTCCAAGCAACTACCATGAGTTAGGCCCTGAGCATACATATAGGTGTTTGTCCACTATTTCATTTAATCCACATAACTCTGAGGAAGATGTTCTTTGTTTCAATTAAAGATAAAACCTTTAAAAATTTACATAATTTTGCCTTAAATGAGTTTAAATCTAAACTAGGCAACCTAGACCATAAATAAGTCACTACCCTTTTGGACCTCAAGTTACGTACTCTGTAGAATATGGAGTTCAATGATAGGAACTTTATTGACCTTTCTAGCTTTAACATCTTACCATGATTCCAGTCTTGATAACCTAACAAATACTAAATTTTCTAATATGAAAAGTGCTTCCTTAGTTTTCCAAATAAACTATCCTCGACCATCTCCTTTCCAAGTATATTCTGCCCCTCCCTATCATTCCTCACTTTGCTCAGCTTTATAGTTTTCACAATATTTTACACCACTTAATAGAATACTTTGAAATCATATTAGTTATCTGCCTACTCAATAACTAACATTTGCCTCTCCAATAGATTGTATGCTCCAAGAAGCTAAGTTCAGTTCACCCTTATAATCCCATCACCTTTAACATTGTCTGGCATCGAGGTGCCTGGGTGGCTCAGCTGGCTCAGCGTCTGCCTTCGGTTCAGGTCATGATCCCAGGGTCCCAGGATTGAGGCCCACATCAGGATCCCTGCTCAGCAGGGTGTCTGCTTCTCCCTCTGCCTCTCTCCTCACTCATGCTCACTCTCTCTTGTTCTCTCTCTCTCCGAAATAAATAAAATCTTAAAAACAAAAAGTGTCTGGTATACAGCAGCAGGTCCTTAAGACATTTCCTAAATAACAAATGCTGGCAACTGAGTCCAATGAGTGCACTAACAAATCATCAGTGCACTCATTATGCATCACAGTATACTAAGGGGCTACACTCTAAGACTAGAACACTGACAGCTGTGGAATTCTACAACTGTAGAATATGCACAATGCAACCGTTGACTGGCAGTCAGCTGAAGTCACGTGAGGGCTCATCATACAGATTCCAAACAGACAAAAACCAGCTATTAACACCCAACTGAAGTCATTAAGGAATTTTACAATGCTGGAGTTATATCCAAAGTTTGATTTACTAGTGTTGTTTGGCATTTCTCTTCACAGTTGTTTTATTTTAAAAATAAAACCAAGCAACATCCCTGTTCACCTGCACTGGCACATGGAATAAACATTTTCACCTACACACTCATATCCAATTTGCCTAAAAACATACCGCTGAAGGGTGCCTGAGTGGCTCAGTGAGTTAAGCCTCTGCTTTGGGCTCAGATCATGATCTCAGGATCCTGAGATGGAGCCCCAAATCGGACTCTCTGCTCAGCAGGTAGCCTGCTTCCCTCTCTGTCTCGGCCTGCCTCTCTGCCTACTTGTGATCTCTGTGTGTCAAATAAATAAATAAAATCTTTAAAAGAAATACCACTGAGGGGCACCTGGGTAGCTCAGTGGGTTAAAGGCTCTGCCTTTGGCTCGGGTCATGATCCCAGGGTCCCGGGATCCAGCCCCACATTGGGCTCTCTCCTCCGCGGGGAGCCTGCTTCCTCCTCTCTCTCTCTGCCTGCCTCTCTGCCTACATCTCTGTCGTCAAATAAATAAATAAAATCTTAAAAAAAAACGCTGAAAATAAAAAGTGGTTTTAAACCAGTGCCCCTACTAAAGAAATGTAGAACTGTGTTTTTAAATATGCATAAGATCACACAGAATGCAAAAGAATGTCTAGAAAGAGGGGCGCCTGGGTGGCTCAGTGGGTTAAAGCCTCTGCCTTCGGCTCAGGTCACGATCCCAGGGTCCTGGGATCGAGCCCCACATCGGGCTCTCTGCTCAGCAGGAAGCCTGCTTCCTCCTCTCTCTCTGCCTGCCTCTCTGCCTACTTGTGATCTCTCTCTGTCAAATAAATAAATAAAATCTTTTAAAAAAAAAAAAAAGAATGTCTAGAAAGAGAAGGATTTCAGGTGTGGAAGTGGAAAGAGTTCAGCTTAAAGAAAATACAGTAATACCCAAATATACTGGGTACATGTCCCAAAAAAAGAATGCTTTCTTAAGCATAACCATACAATGCTAGTTATAGTTTAGGTTCTTGGATGCTAATTTAACATGTTCTTCATATACAGATGTTGTCAACCACAAAACTAACCAGACATTCAGTACAATTAAGGAGAAAAAACAAGCAACAATTTCCAGAACGTGCAAAAGCTAAATTTTGGAGAAGCTGATACATTTTCACATCATGCTTGCAAATGATTCTATAATCATACAGTAGTCATTACTTTCTCTGTATTTGCTATGGTTCAAATACCATAGGCCATAACAAAAGTCCTAAGAATAATTTTTCATTTTAGTAAAAGGATAAAATCAATTTCTCTGTGAATAAAAACAAGGGACTATTGAATGTCAAAAGTTTTATCGGCAGGAGCTAATCAGCTGATTTCTATAGCTCAACATAAATTCTCAAACTCCTTCAATAATTAAAAAATACAGCAATGTTAAGAAAAACTTAACTTTTACAGTAAAACCCTATTTTTTTTAAATCAGGAATACAGGGTCGCCTGTGTGGCTCAGTCGATTAAGCAGCTGCCTTCGGCTCAGGTCTCCCAGAGTCCTGGGATCAAGTCGCACATCAGGCTCCCTGCCCCTCACACCACTAGTGCTCTCTTGTGCACTTCTCTCTCTCTCTCAAATAAATAAAATCTTAAAAAATAAAATAAAATAAGGAATACATTCCTGAGGGTTTCCATAAACACACACCAGTATAGCCAATGAGCTTTCTACTATATGGTAAGCAGAAAGCACTGAAGACAAAAGGAAGTAATTTTCATCTCCTTACACTTTCCAGAAATAAGATTAATTAACTTTTTAAACATATAAACGTTTGGTAAAGCAAGGTTTAAGTTCTCTCCATAATATTGCACTTCTGACCTCAGGCAAGAAATAAAATGGCTATTAAGAGCATAGCACTTACCATTCAACTGCTCTTCTTCAGCTCTGTTGGCAAAAGCAAAAAGCTGTACTATATTTCCAGAGAGTCTGCAGAGTTCTGAGAACTGTTCCCACAATCCCCGTGCAATCTACACAAAGCACCATGTAGCTGAGAAACCGGTTACAGCAGGTTACACTCTGGGTATGTAAACATGTTAAGGATCAAAGTAAGAGGGTAGTAAATACAGGGGCCATACTATGTTTGTGAAAAATTTTAAAGAAATCAAATTATCTCCTAGTACAATTCCTAATAAACTGCTGAGAAATGATCTTAGAAAAAAACACTTGTGGGGCACCTGGGTGGTTCAGTTGTTAAGCATCTGCCTTTGGCTCAGGTCATGATCCCAGGACCTAGCCCAACATCCAGGCTCTCTGCTTAGTGGGGAGCCTGCTTCTCCCTCTCCCACTCCCCCTGCTTGTATTCCTTCTCTCACTGTCTCTCTCTCTCGGTCAAAAAAATAAGTAAAATCTTTAAAAAAAAGAAAGAAAGAAAGAAAGAAAGGAAGAAAGAGAAAGAAAAAAACTTGTATAATTTATTCTGATGCTCATAATCCAGAGAATACCAGGTTGTGATAAAAGTATTTTCATTTTAAACTCAACACATTCATTTCAGCCTTCTCACCCTGTGGCCCAGCTCCAGCAATAATTTCAGTGAACTGATGCATTCAGAGGTATTTCCAAAAATGAAAAAAAAGTGCCAGATTGATAAAACATTAAGTTAGAAAACAAACTTCAAAAGCCCTGGGAGGGTCTCACTGTTTTTGCATTTTGGGTTTAGCAGATGGTATAAAAAATGTTTTGAAAACAAGACTATGTTTAAGGCACAAGATTATCAGGGAGCAAAACATACAAAGTACTTTTAAGTAGCCTCAGGACAAGTCAAATCTGAAAAGACTACAATTACGAAAATTTAACTACCAGTACTCAGGGTATAATTTCCTCTGCTTCAAGACCCATCTCCCACCTTAAAGCCTAATCTGAGGCATAAACCTGTGTCTGGAAATGCTACTCTACCAAATTCTGGAGATTGAACTGCAACACTCACTAAACACTTCTCATTATCTTATCACAGCTCCTTTCCTGAAAGATGGGGTTAGATTCATTTGAACCCCGTGGTAAGAAAAACCAATTTAAACAATCCTGATTAAAACAGAAAGCTTTTCAGGAATTCAGCACACAAGAATCTAAAAGTCTGAGCACCTGGGTGGCTCAGTCAGTTAAGCATCTGCCTTCGGCTCCGGTTATGATCACAGGGTCCCGGGATGCAGTTGGGCTCTCTGTTCAGTGCAGAGTCCTCTTCTCCCTCTTCCTCTGTACAAATCACCCTCCCACCCCCCTCCCGCCAAGTTCATGCTCACTGTCTCTCTCATCTCAAATAAATAAATAAAATCTTAAAAAAGAAAAAAAGGAGTCAAAAAGTCCTAAAACTTCTGCCTAGAAGAGTCAAGAAGCAGTTCGGCAAACTCGGGGGTAAAGCTGACTTTGTTTTACCCTCTCCCTACCTTAGCCAAGCCAACCTGCCGAATAAATTTCTATTGCCTTTCTGAGGAGGAGAACACACACACGGAGCACACAATGTAAATACTTCATCCACATTTTAAATTTTCTTCTATAATCAGACATTCTGAAAAATCTCATTTTTGAGTTCTTCTTCAAATACTGTCTTACATTTCACTTAAAAATATTAAAGTGGTAGAGCAAACATACCTAAAGCAGCCAGCATGCTGGTGTCTTAAGATAAGGTTTTAAGAACTTCTTTAGCAATTTACCTAAAAGCTAATTTCTGAGAATGTAGCAATGCATTCTCTATGGTTGAGACAGAATTCAGAAAGTATACTTCAGTCAAGAGAATTTACAATTTGACATGCTTCAGTTTATTCAGCTCTCCTCTCCATTACCTCACAGGATTGTGAGAATTAGACAGGCTAAAGCAGGTACCATTCCTATTTCTTTTTTAGAAGAAACTGTAAAATTCAAAAGGCTTTGTCACAATTTAAAAGAAAACAAAAAATTTTCAAACCCTCAGACTGTAAATTCCAGTTCTATTACAACACACTAATTTAAAAAATAAAATATTCTCAGGGGCGCCTGGGTGGCTCAGTGGGTTAAGCAACTGCCTTTGGCTCAGGTCATGATCTCCAGGTCCTGCGATTGAGTCGCATGGGCTCCCTGCGAAGGAGCCTGCTTCTCCCTCCTTTCTGCCCCTCCCCCCAATTCATGCTCTTTGTCTCTCAAATAAAACCTTTTAAAAAATAAAAAATAAAATAACTTTTAATGTTATTACTATAATACTACTTTGAAATAAATATTGTTTACAAGGAATGGATAAGACCAGTATGTGAAGACAGGAAAATACATACCATGCCTTATATTAACACATGCAATTTAAATTATTCTTCATATTTAAAAGATTTTTACTTCATTTCTAAATAATTAGTGATTTCCTTTAAATCACCTCAGAGCAGCTATATTTCTAGTGCGTTTTCTAAGTTGGCTTTTCTTCTTATCCTTTAAATACAGAATACAGAATATATCAAAAATCTGTTATTCAGAAAGCTCCTATAATCTTCAATAAATGGACAGGAATTTAATACAAATACAGTGAAGATTATATAAATTTCTTTTAAGTCATTCTTTTTTACCTTCATTCCAAAAATGTTCTCCCCAGAGTTGGCAATAAATGCACCTTAGATAAAATCTCCATGTAAGGGGCGCCTGGGTGGCTCAGTGGGTTAAGCCTCTGCCTTCGCTCAGGTCATGATCTCAGGGTCCTGGGATCAAGTCCCGCATCGGGCTCTCTGCTTAGCGGGGAGCCTGCTTCCTCCTCTCTCTCTCTGCTTGCCTCTCTGCCTACTTGTGATCTCTCTCTGTCAAATAAATAAATAAAATCTTAAAAAAAAAAAAAAAAGGAAAAGAAAACATCTTTAAAAAAAAAATCTCCATGTAAATAGAACACTGCTGAATTATGAACCATGACTAATTCTGAATACTGGTCAATATAAAAGAATTCCAAAAATAAATAAATAAATAAAAGAATTCCTATACATCAAAATAACCTGGGTACTACTCTAGAGTTAAAATTCTGTTAAAATTTTATCTTGCTGCCCTGGGTTTCTCCCTGTTTTGAAAAGAGAGGAGGAGGAACTGGCAGCAAGAGCTTTAAAAGTCTAGACATCTGGCATAAATGACCTGATTATACTAAGGTGCCTGTTTTTTGTTTTGTTTTCTTTTTTAGGTGCCTGTATTTTTAAATAGCCTTTTATTTACTGACATCTAAATTTAAGATTTACTTGTATTTCTTTTCCTCTACTTGGCATGTTTTATAACATGTAAAGGTTAAATAATATATGGAAAGCACACAGTGTTAGCCTGAGACAGAAAATGTTACCCATTAACAACTGTTATACAAACAATGGTGGTTCTATTGATTATAATAATCAGAAACTCTTCTAAATATCCCTTAAACCTCCAGCCTGAGTTCAAAGCCTAAAGCTCTTAACCACTGTTATACTGTGTTCAAAACTTAAGCCCCAAGTTCCAAAGTACAGATCAACTGTGAAAGAGCTTGTTTAGCTCTCACATTACTTAGAACAACATTGACTATACACTATCTTATTCATTTGTTCTTTGCAAAGTGCCTCCATATTCCCAGAGATCCTCTGCAGAGCCTGCATGGGGCAATTCTGGATACTTTACCCATTAGTTTATCCTGGACTTGTATAGGACAATAACACACTGCTAAATTACTTACAATTAACCAACACAACTTTTCTGGAGAATACCTTTCTTCTGGGATTCATGATTTCCTCAAAAAGGTTATTTCTACTTTTCTGGGATAGGAGAAGTAAGATTTAATATCAAAGATAAAGAGAAAATAAACCAAATGCCATGTACAACTTACAATGACTTAATGCGTAAGAGAAATATAAAATATCCCAATTCACTGCTCTTTAAGTAAAATACAGGTAAAAGTAGCTCTATTTACACTATATGGTATACAATTATATTTGAAGTATATGTCAGTTTACATTTTAACTAGTAAACTAATTCAAGTATTCTAATACTTAAATATCTTTCTGATAAATCAGAAAATAGACTGGGAATATAAAGCAGGAGAAATGGTAACAATGAAATAAAGTAATTCATAATTTTTAAAGCCACTAATAGCCATTCCGATCATAATACAATTCCAAAGATGTATCTCTACTCAGCTTTAACTACTTAATTGTATAATGAAGCTTTATTTTTTTAAACAGTTTGGCAGGTTTTTTTTTTTTTTTAAAGATTTTATTTACTTATTTGACAGAGAAAGACAAAGCAAGAGAGGGAACACAAGCAGGGGGAGTGGGAGCGGGAGAAGCAGGCTTCCCGCAGAGCAGGGAGTCCAATGAGAGTCTCAATCCTAGGACCCTGGGATCATGACTTGAGCAGAGGCCGAAGGCAGATACTTAACTGAGCCACCCAGGCACCCCCATAATGAAGTTTTAAAATAGAAGCCAATAAATCATTTTAGATATCTTTGCACTATGCTCATTTTCCACAGAATTATCTATCCCATAAAATTCCAAGCGTCTTTTTAACTTTTTTATATTTTATTTATTTGAGAGAGAGAGAGACAGGACATGTGCATGCAAGCACAAGGAGAGGGAGAAGCCAGTCTCTCCTCAGAGCTGGGAGCCTGATGGGGGCTCGATCCCAGGACCCTGGGATCATGGCCTGAGCTGAAGGCAGACGCTTGACTGACTGAGCCACCCAGGAATCCCAGGCATCTTCTTTTTTTAAAGATTTTATGTATTTACTTATTTATTTATTGAGAGAGTGAGCGAGCAGGGGGAGGGGTAAAGGAAGGAGAGAGAGAGAATCTCAAGCAGACTCCACGCTCAGCCGAGAGGCCAATCCCAGGCTCAATCTCACCACCCTAAGATGACCACCTGAGCTGAAATCCAGAGTTGGATGCTCAACTGACGGAGCCACCGAGGCGCCCCTAAAATTCCAGCATTTTAAACACTCTCATAAGAACTGGCAAAATTAGCACAGAAGACTTTCCAAAAAGAGAAGTCCCTCCATTAAGTGATAAATGTTTAAGACAAACCATCAGGTGAGTACCCCCAATCACTCCAAGCTTTAGATTAAAGGCTTCAGTGTAGGCTCACAATCCTTACCCTGTACTTCCATAAACTCGGGTATGCTTTACACATAAGCAAGTGATAGCATGTTTCCTAGAAGTTTATGAAACACTGATTAGTGGAAAAAGAAAACATTTTAGAAAGAATTTTTCTAAACGTGTTATTTTAAACTAAATCCCTAAATCAAATATTGAAGAAAAGTTTTCACATATAAAGTATTAGCAAAATGATTTATTATAATCTTACAGAAAAAAGAATAACGGAAATAAGTATTTCCATTTAGGTCAACAAAAGTTAAGAAAACTCTTCAAAGGGGCTATCTCTGAGGGTTCTATGAAAAATGAGTACTTGGAGAGGCAAATTAGTTTAAGACCTGGATCCCTGCTTTCAAGAACTTCAGTATTTAGTTTAAAACATAATACAGGGATTAGGAGGGGTCAATAATACAAGGCCTGTAAGAAGGAAAGAAAACTACCACGGATCATAAAGAAAAGTATGAAGTGGAAGGCATTCCCAGAATTCTAACAAAAACACTAAGTTTGCATCATACATAGGGGTTAATTTCTACAGTGAAGCTAAGGTATAGGATAGAGTCCAAATTACCCTAGAAAATCCCTTTAATCTCTCCCTAAATAGATGGGCTGTATTTAGGGTATTTACTCTATGTCTCTCTCTCCTCCTCTTTAAAATAAAGATCATAATTTACCTGTATCATCAGGCTGTTGGGAAGATTAAATGAATTAAAGTCAGCTCTTTAAAGAACATGGCAGGTAGCAATAAAGGTAAGCTATTATCTATAGGTCTTCTTGTTTTTACGTTATCTTTAGACAAAAAAGAATCACACTCAACTGTGCCACAGTCAAACTATAAGGCTTGTGAAAACTGAGAATAACAGAACAGATCACTTTTTTCAAATGCAATAAGAATCTCACAAGAACGTATACTCAGTATGAGTAATGGTGGCTGAAATTGCCTGCGCAATTAAAAAACTTTAATTTTTGGCAGAGTGAAAACATAATTGAATATTCATATTTTAAAGTGCTTATAATGCAACTTCACTATTCATTTCTCCTTAAGCTCATTCCTTCCTTCAGTCAAGCCTTGGTCTACCTGAGAGATTGGGTGATCAATTTTTCATGATTTCCGCAAGCTTCCTTCAGTAAGTGTTTGTTCCTTTATTATTATTATTATTATTATTCAATTGGTCACACAACACTGGAAAAAATTACCCTCACAAAGAAAAAGTTTCTGCTGACAGACATGCTCAAATACTTAAAAAATGAAAAGCCATCTCATCCAAGCTAGGAAATAATAATATGTCTAGTTTGGAAAAGGCTTAGGTTACAGTTTTCCAACCAGTCCAAAAGGGCACTCTGATGCACTGCACGGTGGTATGTGTGTCAATATTTTGAGTTTCCTCACTCCTCTTTCTCAATTTCTGACCACAAACTGGCAACTTCATCAGATGACTGGGCAGCATAAAGACACATGAGGAAATGTGACACTCTACCCTTGCAAAAGTTCAAGACTGCCCAAGTTTAGAAAAGATTTTGACTTTTTAAAAAGTAATTGGGTTAAAAATCAGCTAGTTCAAAACAGTATGTTAAAGCAATCAGCCCCACATTAAAAGACCTCTAAGGAAAAATTTCATTTTTAACCCTTGCCATAAATTAGTTTTTCATTATTTTTAATTTAAAGTCACTTTATCTTGAACTCTTTTTCAGCCCAAGTTTTACTTTTCATCTCCAAACCTGTCAGTTTATTTAGGTAGTTAACACTGCTAATTTTAAAATGAACAGACCCATTTACAAAGTATACCATTAACAAAAGTACCAAAATATATAATGCACAAATAAAATCTGGTCTAGGGATGAACATTCACATGGTCAGGTAATAATGAGGTAGTAAGATGGCTGCACAAAGGGGAAGGAAGGGAAACAAAAACTATCTAGATATTTCACCCTGCTAATACCTGGAAACACTGACTTAACCTTGTATCACTAAATTATTTATTTATTTATAATTTTTTTTTTTTTTTAATGTAAGCTCTATGCCCAGTGTGGGGCTTGAACTCACAGACCTGAGATCAAAAGTTGCATGCTCTACCAACTGAGCCAGCCAGGCAACCCCGTACTGCTCATTTCTATTCCACATAAAAAGCATGAATCTTGGGGTGCCTAGGTGGCTTCACTGGGTTAAGCCTCTGGCTTCGGCTCAGGTCATGATCTCAGGGTCCTGGGATCAAGCCCCACATCGGGCTCTCTGCTCAGCAGGAAGCCTGCTTCCCTCTCTCTTCTCTCTGCCTACTTGTGATCTCTGTCAAATAAATAAACTAAAATCTTTAAAAAAAAAAAAAAGGCATAAATCTTAGTGGCAAATCTTGCATAATCAACAAGAACTTAAAAAATAGACTTTTGCCTTCCTCAGGAATAAAGACATGAAATATAAAATAAATAAATTCACTATTTTGCACTCTGGCACAGGCAGACACTAGAATTTATCCTTGAGATAGGAGACAGTCCTTCAAACTTGGCAGAACAATTTTAAGAAGTAACCACCTGATTCAGTCAAATCTACTATAATTCCTTCCAGAGTCAATGGCTCTCATACAGGAAAGATTTCCTTAGTCTTTAGTGGTATCCCCAAAGGTACCCACCTTGCTTGCCTTAAGAACTTTGTAGAATTACAAGAAGGCGCCTGTAAAAATCTATAGTGTCTTTTTTTTTTTTTTTCAGAAAATATTTTAAATTAACTTTTGAAGAATAATGTTCTTAAAACAAGAACATGTGCACAAGTTTCCCCTGTAATTAGGCCACTAATTCATTAAAGCTCTAAATTATACCTAGATACTTTGCCACAGGATTAAAAAAACATGAAAATGTAACCTATGTAATTATACATCAAAGAATGAATGCCTTAAGGAAATTCTTATATTTATTTATATATCTTATATTTATATTATATTTCTTACATCTTGTTATGCTCCATCATCCAGTAGAGTACACCTTACATAAAATTAGGTGCTCAAGTATCTGAATAAAATATTAATGGAGAAAAGATAGAATTACAATACTTATCCTAACCTTTTTCATGGATCCTAAATCACTATCTACAACATAAAAATACTAATATATAATCTAAGGAACCAGATGCTTTTGTATATACTGCAACCAGTCATAGAACTGAGAGGAAAAAAAGAATAAGGAGCACTATTCATTCAACAATTTCTAAGAATCTACTTTCAACCGCTAGCTGCTTTGAAGAATATAAAATTCACAAAGACATTGCCCCTTGCCTTCCAGAAGCTTTTAAAGTAGAAGGACCATCATTTACCAAAGACTGACTATGTGCTAGGCATTGTGCTAAGAACCTTCAGGATAACAAGCAGGCCTACAACAAAATATGGCAGCCTTTTGCAGGGAGGGGCAGAGGGGCGGAGGGGTAGTGACATTTTTTTTTTTAAGATTTATTTGAAAGAGAGGGAATTTGAAGCAGACTCCTCACTGAACTCCATCTTACAACCCTGAGATCATGACCTAAGTTGAAACCAAGAGTGGGTTGCTCAACCAATTGTGCCACCCAGGTGCCCCTTAAAGAAAACTCTGAAATTGGGAGTGTGGAAAGGTTACCTCTAGCTTGAGTGGAGAAAAGAGGTGGACAGTTAAGGATGACTTCACTATAGTACTTAAACTAGAAGGGGTAGCATTTCAATAGATAGATGCAGAGGTAAAATAAAAGCCAAAGTGTATCCAGGAGTAGAGAAGAGGAAAAGTTTGGAAACAAGTCTGATTAAGACTAGTAGTCTTTTACTTTTTAAATCTTTGTATTTAATGACTTTACAAACACACCCATTATAAATAGCAACCCCTCCCCATCCTCAGTAACTTCTAAAACTTCTACTCTGCTTTTTTTCTATAACACCTAATGTTTTTTTAAAATCCCTTCTTTGCTTTACCCTTCCCTTTCTTCCCCCTTCTAACCCCACCAAGTAACCTATGTTAATAACCTTCATTACTTTTTGGTATTTTCTCCAAGTTTATAATCCCATACAGATGTCATATGCACATGTATACATAGGCTCTTTGTAATAACTTATATTTTCCAATCTATTAGTTTTTATAAAAGATATACTAATTATAGGGGTACTTCAGTGGCTCAGTTGGTTAAGCAGCCAACTCTTGATTTGGGTTCTGATCATGATTTCAGGGTCCTGGGATTGAGCCCCATATGGGGCTCTGCACTCAGCAAGGGGTCTGCTTCAAGATTCTCTCCACCTCTGCCCCATCCCTCCCATCCCCCCCAGCCATGTGCTCATATACAGCTGCTCTAAAAAAAAAAAAGCTTAAAAAAAAAAACAAAAACCACTAATTACAGACTACATGTTCATGGGGGGGGCTGAAAAACATGGAAAAATACAAAAAATAATAACCTATAGATGGCCCTTGCCAACATTCATGGACATATGTACCTAATATTTTCTATGCACTTGTAAATATTTTTCTTTATAAAGATTAGATCTTCGTGTATTAATTTTAGTACTCTACTTTTTTCATTTAAAAGATCCTATCTTAAAAAAAAATCCTATCCTGCAGGATTAACTGAAATCATCTTTCACTAGTTGACAGAATATACTTTAAATTAAAAGGATACAGGGTATAAAGAAGCTAACTACACCAACTACATGTACTAGCTTAGCAAAAAAGTTTATTCTTTTCAAAAAAGATGAATCATTAGTTGTATGACACCTCTTTGAAGAGCATTATGTACAAATAAATTTATAGGGGTAAAAAGAATCTATCAGATGCAAATATAGCCAACTTCTAAGTTTCCTGTTTGCTTCACACCCATTATGATAGTTATTATAAAAAAAAATGGAAAATAACAAGCATGGACAAAGATGTCAAGAAACTGGAACCCTCATGTATTGCTGGTAGAAATGTAAATGGTGCAGTTGCTGTGAAAAACAGTTTGGCAATTCCTCAAAAAGTTAAAAGCAAATTACCATATGATCCAGCAATTCCACTCCTAGGCACATACACCCAAAAGAATTGAAAGCAGAGACTCAAACAGACACTTGTAAGCGAATATTCATAGTAGAATTATCCACAACAGCCAAGAGGTGGAAACAACCCAAGAATCCATCAACAGACGAATGGATAAACAAAACACCTTACACACACCCACAGGAATATTATTCAGCCATAAAAAGGAATGAAATTTTGATACATGGTACAATATGGATGGGCCTTGGAAAAACATTAAGTAAACCAGATGCATTATCACAAATTCTGTATGATTTTCCCTTATATGAGGTACTTGCAATGAGCAAATTCATGCTAGAATTTCCAGAAATAGGAAGGAATGGAGAGTTTTGTTTAATGGGTACAGAGTTGTTCGGGATGATGAAAATGTTCTGGAAACAGATAGTGGTGATGGTTGGACAATGCTCTGAATGTACTTAATGCCACTGAAGAGTACGCTCAAATATGGTTAAAATGGTAAGTTTTATGTATAGTTTACCTGTCCCCCTCCAAAAAAGCCTAAGGGGCCCATTTCACACTGTTAGCTAAACATGAGTCATGAAGATCATGATCTCTAGTCTCACAATTCACAACTGCACTCTAATTCCAGTCCAGACTAACGTGAAGGAAGGTATAATATTACGTACCCCGACATTTCCTCTGGTTAAAATGCTCTTCCATGTATAAAGCCTATGAATACAGAGGGAAATAGCTAGCATGACAAAAGCGCTTAGGCCAGGGAATCAGGGAACTGCTAAAGCAGGCAATGCCCTCATGGAGCTGGCAGTGAGAACCCCAAGCCATCTACAAATAAAGCCCCATGGCGTGGGAGGCCAATAAGCAAGATGACTCCTTCAACAGATATCCTACTTACATCCTATGTTACAAAGTTCTGAGTTTAAGTTTAGTAAGTATATCCTCTTAATAGTAAGCATTTGTGTGTTTGTGATGGACAGTAGGAAGGAACTAAGTCCACAGGTGACTAACCTCTGAATCTCCACTCATTCAGTTAATGTTTGTTACATAATCAAGACAAAGTTTCAAGAACTAGAGATTTATAAACAAGAATAAGATATGCCCCACCTTTAAGGAACTTAGCCAGAGTTGTAGGATATCTATACAAAAAATTCAATTAACACTATTTAGCACCTTACATCAACAATTTGGCTGCAATAAGGTGTTAGCCATTATGCTAAACTCTGGGTAGTCAAAGGTGATTAAGATACAATCTTCTAAGGAAAGGAGTAAACAAATAATTTCACGTGTGCCACAATAAATACATGTAAAATTTATAGTGCATAGTACTCCCCCCCAAAAAAGAAATCATTTAGGTTTAAATAGGTCTTATAAAACCTAGTATTGGGGCGCCTGGGTGGCTCAGAGGGTTAAAGCCTCTGCCTTTGGCTCAGGTCATGATTCAGCGTCCTGGGATCAAGCTCCGAGTCGGGCTCTCTGCTCAGTGGAGAGCCTGCTTCCTGCTCTCTCTCTGCCTGCCTCTCTGCCTATTTGTAATCTCTGTCTGTCAAATACATAAAATAAAAATCTTTAAAAATAAATAAATAAAACCTAATATTATGTGTTGGAATGTAAACTCAACACTGTCACTGAAGCACAGAACCATGGTCCCTCAGCCTCTCAAAGGGAAAGGTTTTTTTACAAACATCAATAAATAAGGAACTGCATATGGAGTAGAGTATGCATTTTTCTGTATAATCTAACAGGACAGTAAACTCAGAAATGATAGCATGAAAAGTAAATGCAGTAAAGTTTCAAGGCGGGGCTCAAGGAAGGAAACAAAATAATGAGTGAGAAGAGGAAAAAAAGATCAGGAAACGATATTTAGAAGATGGTGTTCAAAATGGCTCTTAAAAGAGGAACAGATAAAAGTAAGGAAATTGTGTCAATCTCTCCTCATTAGATAAGGTCGTTGAAGGCAGGAACTTGCCTCATTTACCCTGCACGAAGCACACTAGACTGCACCTACGTTAAGTGCTTAAAAAAAAAAAGGCTTCTGAATTCCACCAAAGATAGTATGAGGAATCTTCATTAAGCAAGAACTATGTTTAGTCCGATAGGCAATGGACACTCTTGGAAGATCTGCCAACGGAAGTAAGGCCGGTACATCTACATTTGAATATTGTTATCATCACAAAATAGGATACATAAGGGGCACCTAGGTGGCTCAGTCCATTAAGCATCTTGCCTTCAGCTCAGGTCATGATCCAGGGTCCTGGGATAGAGCCCCTTGTCAGGCTCTCTGCTCAACGGAGCCTGCTTCTCCCTCTCCCACTACCTCCTTCTGCTTGTGCACTCGAGTGCCCTCTCTCTCGAGCTCGAATAAATAAATAAAATCTTAAAAAAAAAAAAAAAAGGATACTTAAAACCCCATTATTCCCCTCCATGAAAGAAAGCTGGGTAGCTGGGGAACAAAGGGGGAGGTAGAATTACTCTACACAACTTTACTCACTCTGCCAACATTTTTGTATCCTTTGAATTTTGTGGCATGTGACAGTATTATCTATTCAAAAAATTTAATAAAATTTAATTTTTAAGAATCTGCACAGTAAGAGTGAATCTGATAGCAACGTGGAGAAAGCACGGCCATGGGAAGAAATAAGAAAAAGGAGTTCACTTTGGACGTTCTAACACGCAAGGCTCATAGTAAGAAAAGCCTGCTTTAATCTGGAGAAAAAAAGAAAACAGTTAAAGAAGCTCAAAAATATAGTTGTCAACGGAATCTGACAGTGACTGAATGTCTGGGGTAACATAAAGACCCACACCATGAATACAATTAATTAACTTTATTATTATTTTTTTAAGATTTTATTTATTTGACAGAGATCACAAGTAGGCAGAGAGGCAGGCAGAGAGAGAGGAAGGGAAGCAGGCTCCCCGCCGAGCAAAGAGCCCGACGCGGGGCTCGATCCCAGGACCCCGAGATCATGACCCAAGCCGAAGGCAGAGGCCTTAACCCACTGAGCCACCCAGGTGCCCCTAACTTTATTTTTTTATAAAGATTTATTTATTTGACACAGCGAGAACGGAAACACAAGCAGGGGGAGAAGCAGGCTTCATGCCAAGCAGAGAGCCCAATGTGTGGCTCGATCCTAGGACCCCAAGATCACGACCTGAGCCAAAGGCAGACACCTAATGACTGAGCCACCCAGGTGCCCCAATTAATTAACTTTATTAAATGCATTTTTCTATTATAAAAGCAACACATTCAGAGAATATAAAAAGTACAAAGAAATTATTCTCTCTTTTTTTTTTTTTTGACAGACAGAGATCACAAGTAGGCAGAGAGGCAGGCAGAGAGAGAGAGAAGAGGAAGCAGGCTCCCCGCAGAGCAGAGAGCCCGATGCGGGGCTTGATCCCAGTACCCTGGGATCATGACCTGAACCCAAGGCAGAGGCTTTAACCCACTGAGCCACCCAGGCGCCCCAAAGAACATTATTCTTATTTCTACCGCTTAACAATAACTGTTAACATCTACATGTATTTTCTTCCCATGTGTAGGTTTTGAGATTTTTTTCAAAACAGCTTGAGATGTAATTCACATACAACTCACCCACTTGAAGTGTACAATTTGATGGTTTTTATTATATTCAAGAGTTGTGCATCCATCTCCACAATCAATTTGAGAACATTTTCATCCCTCCAAAAAAAAAAAAAAAAGATCCTATCACAGTCGCTGTCCATTCCTAGTCGCTGTCCATTCCCATACTCCTTCCAGCCCCTGGCAACCACTAACCTACATTCTGTCTCTGTGGACTAGCCTATTCTGGACATTTCATACAAATGGAATCATGAAATATATGGTCTTTTATGACTGGCTTCTTTCATTTAACATGTTTGCAAGGTTTATACATGTTGGAGAATGTATCAGTACACCATGTCTTTTTATTACTGAACGATATTCCACTGTATTTTTTTATAAAACTGTAATCATTCCAGATACATAATTTTGTGTTCAACATTTTCCATGTTATCAATGCGTCATATAATCCATATTTAATGACAAGTACAGTGCCCCATCAAGTGGCTGTACCACCGTTTACTTAATCATTTCACTAATGTTGGACATTTGAACTCTTTCCAGTCTTTTCTACTGTAAACAAATTCTCTTAAATGCAAATGGTAGTTCCTTTCTGATTGATCTTCTCAATCCAGAGAAATGCCTCTCCTAGAAACTCTGAGTTTCCCAATGAGATCTGCCACAGAGAACAAAAGTCATATTGTCCAGGGAAAACTCAGGATTTCATCCATACCAAACCCAGGTAATGGAGAGATGTTAAAAGCTATCCATGCGGGGCGCCTGGGTGGCTCAGTGGTTTAAGCTCTGCCTTCGGCTCAGGTCATGATCTCGGGGTCCTGGGATCGAGCCCCGCATCGGGCTCTCTGCTCAGCAGGAGCCTGCTTCCCCCTGTCTCTGTCTGCCTCTCTGCCTAGCTCTGATTTCTCTCTGTCAAATAAATAAAATCTTTAAAAAAAAAAAAAGCTATCCATGCTTGTAAAGGATGCCTCAGAAATACCTAGATTAAGACCTAGCTGGCTCAGTCAGTAGAGCACGCGACTCTTAATCTCGGGGTTGTAAATTTGAGCCCCATGATGGGTGTAGAGATTACTTAAAAAAAAAAAAAAAAAAGAAAGAAGAAGAAGAAAGAAAAAAAAAAAAAGGAAAAAGGAACGAAAATTCCTAATTCTAAAGACATATTAACACAGTTAAACAATAACTGGCCTGACTCTTCCATCAGAAATGTACATGGATGGAAAAAAGTAAACACTGTCCCAACTGTGATGCCTAGTATTAAGTACCTTCAAAGAAGTCAAACCACTTTTGTTTTCCATAGCAGGATGGAAGAAAATAAATAGAAGATCCTGATTCCAACAGTAAAAATGTACTTATGCTTGTTACTATATGACAATAAATGGAATCCAACAGGTTGAAAGAGGAAGAAGAGGACACCAGCAAAATCCACAAGGTCCTCACCAGCACTTAAACATACTGGGACCCCTAAAACATTGTTATCGCCTGCTGCTTTCCATTCTTTAACCAAAAATACCAACAATCTCAAAATCACAAAGATTTAAAAATTTGAAACTAGCTTTGGGATTGTTAATCCCTACCTCTGTAAAATCCCTTAGAATCTGGTCTAAAAATAAAACTATGTGTCAAGTGTTCCTCAAGAAAAACTATGTACACTGATTGGAATGTGAAGCAATTAACACACTTTATGAGTGATTTGCCAAAGAGACTTGAGATAGCCTGGGCCAAAACCAATAACAAAGAAACAACACCCACTTGACATTTTCCTTGGTTAAACTGAGATTTTAGGAGCAATTTTAGAAGAAAAGCTAAAAAGCTCTGAAGTTAACCAGGAAAATCATTGAGAGCTACACAAGTATTCTGGGAGAAACGAGGAACAAAATGATTCAATCACTGTAAAATAAAAGATGAAAACTTTAATACAAAGTTAAACAATTTTTACTCTACTTTTAAGGCAAGAATAAAATACCCCACCATTACTATCATGACGATGACAGACAAGGCAGTATAGCCCTATATCAGAAATACTAACTAAATTGTAACGCAAACATGTAGTGTTACATTTAGCACCTAGTCAGTTTAGCAAATAGAAATTCTGAACCAACCATACACATAAACACACACACACAATACAACAACCTGTAACTCTATACAACCTCATCATAAATAAGCCCACTGTTCCTTGGTCTTCCAATTAATTTAGTCAAGGTGAGCAATTTTTCAACTAGTTTTAAAGAAATGACTTCCATGACCTGTACAATCTGAAAAACAAAAAACCTTTACAAGTTCGATTTTGTGGTTTCATAAACCCCCTACTGTCACACAGTCCACTGCCTTTCAAAAGCAATATTTAAAATTCTCTTATGGAAGTCAACATTAAGGCATGCTGTTTGGCTAACAAGCTCCTCCCAAGACCAGGATTATTATGTATGGCCTATTATGTTCCTAACATGCAAACAAAAGCATTCCCTCATGTAACATTTTTCTATTTTTAGGCAGGTTACTAACAAAGTTTTATCTGAAATTAGAATGTAATAGAATCATACATCTACTACTAACAAACTACTTGAAATAGTAATTTAAAGTTATTAACTGTATTTTCCATTTAATAAGTAACCTAGTACTTCTGGAAATCTCAAATTTAACTTCCAAGAAGTTGTTGTTTAATCCTCAGAGCAAACCACCTACTTTGGTTTTCACAAATGGCATGTTTTAAACTAAACACAACTAGTTTCAAAGCAGTTGTAATACAATATTTGATGTTTAACCATTCTCCCTTTCACCTTTTAGATCCTTTTCATCACAAATGACCAGCTTAATCTGTTTCCCTGTTTTCTTCTGCTAACCCAAATCCCGTAAAATATGTTCTAATGTATTTCACTCAAGCCTACTGCTTTGAAGGCTTACACTTTTCAACTACTGACAAAAGTTTTAACAAGGCTAAGCAACCCCACTACAAGTTTTAATCACAAACACCACATACCTAAAAGATAAGCTTTTCCAGCAGAAACACTAACAGGTTTATTTTTCCAAGTATCCAGTGTTCAAGGGGGTCAAATGTTTCTCTTGCATTTTAAACAGCTTAGCCCTTGAAGTGATAAGGGTGAAAACAAGCCAAAAGTCTCTTAATAATGTTCTTCAGTGGCATGTAATCATCACAACCCAAGAAAAACTCAGCAACTGCTAGCTAAAGTCTGTTAAGACCATAATAATCACATTACCTTAAGCATTAATCACAACAATAGAGAGATCTGGGGTAAATTATGTTTATAGAGCTAAAGACTTTATAACAAAATTGAAAACCACAGAATCAATGCAAAGAAAGTTTACTAAATATACAACACACTTAATAAATTAAAAATACTTTCAGCTGTTTCACATAATCTTCCAATTTCTACATGACTGGGGAGTGTGGTTTTTATTGACAACAGCCATTTAAGAGGCAGTATTAGCAGCATGCGCTACATGCATAAAGTCAACATTTTAGTGAGCAAGCAAAAGGTTAGAAAAATCTTGTACAAAAACACCTACGAATATGAAGTTCAGTTCATTCACCACCGTGTAAGTGCAAAACATCTGACATAAGGCACTTATCAAAAATGTCCTTAAATGGCTTTAACACAATAAATCTTTTCAATTACTATCAGCTTCAATATCATAAAGGGAGAAATTAGTTATCAGCAAGAAAAAATTAGAATATTCATTTAAAATAATACAAATTAAACCAACTAGTTCACTGTCTCCAACAAAGATCCTTCACAACTTCTCTTTTAGACCCTCATCTCTCACTACTTCCTTCCTGCACCCCAAACTCATCCCAACTCCTGCATGTCTCTATGACTTTGTACCAGCGGTTCCTTCAGCTTATAATGCTCTCCTCTCCTCACCTGGTAAGCACTTACTCATCAGTCCAAAACTGGCCGCAAAAGTTGCCTCCAGTGTTCAAGTTTCCCCAACTCCCCCAGGCAAAACTAGCTGTTCCAAATTCCCACAACACTCAGTAAGTCCATCCTTATCATAGCGCATTGTTTTCACGCCTTGGTGAGAAAAAAGAAGAGCAGGTTCCCTCCACTCAGCCCACAGAGGACGAAGCAGGCAGAAATACTCCACGAACGTGAGCTGAATTCGTCCCTACTTAGATTAAACGACTCTCTAGAACCCGGTCACATCTCAAGGAGACATAGGAGATCCTAACATTCTTCCCACCAGAGAAATGAATACCAGAGGGCACACCCAGAGCCCTGAAATGAGAACAATGAATGAACACAGCCGCCTCTCCTCTCATGATGTTCCAACTCCTCTTTCTGGGCATCGACTAGCTCTGCAGAACCTCTGCAGCTGCAGAACCCAAGAGTCCTGGCGGCTCTAACTTTACACAAAAGACAACCCTGGATCTTCATTCCAAAGCATCCCAAGGCCAAACCTCAGTATACGCATCCCAAACCTTTCATTAGTAACCCAGAGTCCCGAAACCCAAGGCGAGGCCTCTATGTCTTTGTGGTGGGGCACTGACCCACTTCCTCCTCTCGTCCCCGATTCTTCTCGTCCTCCCTATAACGGTGTCACTTGAGTGACGGACTCTGAGATAAGATGCAAGACTGGGACCCCCCCCCTCCGCGCCCATAAAGAAAAGGAATTAGTCCACCTGAATGACAACACAGATACGGGGCTATTCTGGGCAGATTTTCCCATTACCAAAATATAAGGAATGTGCACCGAGTACAGGGGTGGCGCTAGCACTTTCCCCGAAACACAAGGAAATCTGAGTGGGGATGTGGAAACTCGGCTGGCCGGCCATGACACCGGGCTCTAGGGCTCCCGCCCGTCCAGCGCCACCCGGGGTGACAGCGGCCTGGCCCGGGCCCCCACCCGGCAGCTGCCGGGTCGCTCCATCAACGCCGCCCAGGCCCGGACGCTGGAGAACTCTGCCCCTTCAGCCCCGCCGCCCGGATCCCCCGGCAGCCAGGGCCGGCCCTGCCGCCTACCTGAAGGAGCCGAACCGCCTCCGTGTCCCGTCGTCCGGCGGCGGCGTCTGATCCGCTCCTCCTACCCGCGGCGGGTGAGGGAGCGGGAGGCGGTCACATTCGGCGCGTCCCTAGCCCAGGGGACGGGGCCCCGGGCAGTCCCCGCATCGTCGCACCCGCGCTCCGCGCCTCGGGGCACACGCCCCAAAGCCGGGCCAATTGGCCCTCTTCCGGGCCAAGGAGAGCCGCAGGAAAGCCTTCCTATCTCACGCTCGTCCTCGTCTTACTCCCGCCATCTAAGATGGCGGCCCCAACGCCCGCGACGAAGAGACTCCCGGGCGGCCCCGGCAAATGAGCCCTCCACTCGGTGCTCCTCCTCCCGACCTGCGGCGCCACTGGCTCTCTGCTTCTGCGCGAGCCTGCCGGGCCGCGGCTGCAAACTTGGTTCGGGCATCTATCACTCTAGTCTGAACTCGGGCCCCGCCCCCAGGGGGCGGGGCCTCGTGATGTCGCCAGTCGCCATTTCGGATCCGTGGCGGCTGTGGGCCCGGTCCAGGTTGGCGCCCGGTAGGTGCCGTTGGCAATCGAGGAGGGCCACCCCGGACTCCCAGAAGGGTCCGGGGCTTAACTGGAAGAGGAACGCCAGCCTGCCAGCATCACAAGGCCTGGAGATAACCAGACTTACCGGAGGACGCACCGTATACTGTGTAAAGCTTTGGCGCTATCCTTAGGCATGTTGGAATTCGAATCGCCACTCAGCTACTTACGTGTTGTACGGGAAAGTCCCTAAATTTTCCTTTTTTTTTTTTAAATTTTATTTAAGTAAGTAATTTCTACACCATACGTGGGACTCTTTAAGATCGAGCGTCTTATGCTTTTCTGAGCCACCCAGGCACCCGACCATAAAAGTTTTCTGAGCCTCACTTTTTTCTCCGTAAGTTAGGGGACCTTTTCCCCCATCAGTTTGGCAAAAAGTTAACAAGACTGATAATATTCAGTCTGGTCCAAAGTGTACGAAAACCTGTTATGTACCCCAATTCAGGCAGGACTGCTTATGGGAAGGGCAGTTTGGCGTTATCTACTGACACTTTTTATGTGTATACCCCTCGTGCCAGCAATTCCCCTTTTGGCCACTAATTTTAAAGAAATGTGTACCCATAGCACAAACAGGCATGTGCTAAGACGTTTATTGCCATATTGTTTGCATTAGAGATACCTTGGCAAAGATGTGAGTTAATTAAGTAGAAAACTACACATAAGCGGTGCTACATCCACAATATGGGATTTTATCTGTCTTAAAAGATCCCAGTTATGGGCTGGGGTCATGATTCCAGGGTCCTGAGATGGAGCCCCTTGTGGGCTCCCTGCTCAGCGGGGAGTCTGCCTCTACCCCAGCATTTGTGCAGGCTCTCTCTCTCTCTCTCTTAAAAAAAAAAAAAATGAGCAGGATCTATGTACTAATCCAAGACATTATATTTTTATAAGAACATTTTGTATGGTAGGATGCTATTTATTCAAACACAGGCACACAAAACTACCCAATACCATGTGCAGCATTCATTTATGTAAATTTTTATGGGAGCCCATTGTGCACCACACATTGTTCTGGTTGTTGGGAAATCTACATTCAAAAGCCCTGCCTTCTAGAGATGAAAGACCAAAAGAAAGTATAAAATAAATTCAGTTGGTAATATGTGCAGTATAGGAAAATGAAGATGGAGCAAGATGAGAAAGATAAGACAACTATGTGAGGACCAACATGCAAATAAATGCAGAGAAAAGACTGGAGGGCATTGAATACAGAAGGCCCATGAGAGTTGTTTTTGGTGGGTTTTTTCTTTTTATAGGAGTAATAACAATAACGTCTACCTCACAGAATTAAATGAGATAAAACATGGAAAGCATTTAGCACAGAGCCTGGGGGTTGAGACTTCAGTACCTGGAGTCTGATTGCCTGGTTTCGAATTTAGATTGCCACGTCCTCATTTGTGACGGAGATGTCATTTAAACCTCAGTTCCTCGGTTTCCTCATCTGTAAAGAAAACATGATCATATCCACCTCTTAGAGTTAAAGGATTTAGTGAGTTTAAGATGTAAGGCACTTGGAACAGTTCCTGGCTCGTATTAAACATAGAAATGTTAGCTGTAATTATACCTATCTCTTCTCGTAATATCATTACTACTTAGGATAGAGCAGCAAAACCACACTGCTGACCCCAGGCCATTTCTTCCTTCGGTGGCCCCCAGCTGCTACACTTTACTTAGGGAGTCTGCGCTTCATTCAAACCTCTCAGCTGACAAGAGTGGCTATTTCATTTAAAAAAAAAAAAAAAAAAAAAAAGCTTATAAAGGTGAAATTCACATAACATAAACTTAACCCTTTTTTTTTAAGATTTTATTTATTTATTTGACAGACAAGAGATCACAAGTAGGCAGAGAGGCAGGCAGAGAGAGTGGAGGAAGCAGGCTCCCTGCTGAGCAGAGGTGATGCGGGGCTGACCCTGGGATCATGACCTGAGCTGAAGGCAGAGGCTTTAACCCACTGAGCCACCCAGGCGCCCATAAACTTAACCCTTTTAAAGTGAAAAATTAAGTAGCATTTGATATGTTCCCAGTATTGTGCAATCACTTCTAGTTCCAAAATATTTCCCTCAATCCGAAGCAAAACCCCTTACCCATTAACCAGTTTCTCCCCATCCCATTTCCACCCAGCCCCTGACAACCACCAAATGCATTCTATAACTGGGGATTTATCTTTTCTGGATATTTCATATAAATGGAATCATACGACATGTGACTATGTGTGTCTGGTTCTTTTTACTTAGCATAATGTTTTCAAGGTTCATCCACATGACATGTATCAGTAACTTCTTTTTATGGCTGAATAATACTCCACCATACACAATTGGTTGATAGACATTTGGGCTGTTTCCATCTTTAGGCCATCGTGAATAGTGTTGCTGTGAGCATGAGTATACATGTGGTATTAGAGTACCTATCTTCAAGAGCACCTGGGTAGCTCAGTCATTAAGCGCCTGCCTTTGGCTCAGGTCATGATCCCAGCATCCTAGGATCGAGCCCCGCATCAGGCAGGTTCCCTGCTCCACAGGAAGCCTGCTTCTCCCTCTCCCGCTTCCCCTCCTGTGTTCCCTCTCTCACTGTCTCTCTCTCTGTGTCAAATAAATAAATAAAATCTGAAAGAAAAAAAAAGTACCTTAAAAAGTCCCTTAAAAAAAAAAAACAAAACTCTTCAGTTCTTCCAGGCATATACCTAAGAGTAGAATCGCAGGCATCACCTTGCACCCCACTGGGTTGCATGTCCTCTACTTTAAAAACCTCTGGCTTGGGGACCTGGGTGGCTCAGTGGGTTAAAGCCTCTGCCTTCGGCTCAGGTCATGATCCCAGGATCCTGGGATCGAGCCCCGCATCGGGCTCTCTGCTCAGGGAGCCTGCTTCCTCCTCTCTCTGCCTGCCTCTCTGCCTGCTTGTGATCTCTGTATGTCAAATAAATAAATAAAATCTTTAAAAAAAACAAAAACAAAAAAAACCTCTGGCTTGGTGGTAGGAAAAGTCAAAGAGCTAGAGTTTTTAGAAAAGAAAGAGGAATGAGGACAGAAATGAGTCAAATAGTTTGAAGGAAGAGTGGACATGCCATAATCTCAGATCAAAGAGAGAAGGGAAAGAATAGGTGTCATTGGTTGGGGGAGGCTAACATGGAAACCTACCCAGGTGTTGGAATGTTCTGTTTAATTTGGGAGGTGGATACATGAGTATGTGTGTGTGTGTGTGTGTGAGAGAGAGAGAGAGAGAGAGAGAAATTGATATGTGTTCTTTCTATATATTTGCTACGTCTCAATAAGAAATTCTTTGTAAAGATGTACAAGGTCTTTAAGCCTGGCAGAAAGGATGAATTTTTCAGGTAAAAGAAAGGAAAACAAGTGATAGCTACCATTTATGGAAACTTTTCATGTATCTGGCATTTGATACAATCACCGGTACACATTACTACCTGAAACTTCTGATCTTCAAATGAAGAACCCTTCTGAGAGGGTAATTAATCCAAGGACAAAGCTGGGAAGTGATGGAGAAGGGGTTTGAACCTGTTCATTTGTTCATTCATTCAACATTCAGTCGATAAAGATTTCCGTTGTGCTTACCATGTGCCAGCTCCTGTGTTAGCCCTGGATCCATGGCAGTAAATAAGCCAAGGTCTTTGCCCTCAAGGACTTGAAGGTCTGATAGGGGAGGACATGCAGCAAACTGATAAACAAATCAGCATAAAAACTAGGATTATGGTCAATTGATGAAGGGAATGACTAGAGAATGTTAGAATTGGCAGTGGATGTGCTTTTAGGCTCAGCAGCCATGGAGGGCCTCTCTTAGGGAGTAAGACTTAAGCTGGGCAATGAAGGCGGAGGAAACCAGGGGGAGAGCAGCTGAAATGGCACATGAAGGGCCATGAAGTGGGAAAGGAGTGTGGGCCAGTGTGGTTTAGAGCACAGAGAACGAGGGAGGGTGAGGTGGGAAGAGGGCAAAGGATGGAGTCATATCCAGTCCAGCTCCCACAACTTCCATGCCTTTCTATGCCATCCTGCCTTTCCAGTGAGTTTAATTTTAGTTACAGAGCAGTTTAGAGTGTGGGCCTGACTTGGGCTGGGTGCTGGGAGAGACAGAGCCTTGTAAACAAACAGTTACCTCACCTGGTGATCCAAATGTGCTCTAAGGGCGAGCTGACTGGAGTTCTGTGGTACCACACCAGAGGAGGGAGGGAGAGGCTGGTTCTGTCAGAGAAGCCTCCACAAGTGGCAACACTTAAGCTGAGTCCTGAAGGAGGAGTCAGAATTTTCCAGACTGAGAAGTGTGGGAGGACAGGGCAGGAGGTGGGAACCATATGACCAAAGGCACCGAGATGTGACTTTACAGATAAGTCTGAGAAACAGCATGCAGTTCTCAGTGGAGACTGCCTCCCTGAGGCAGAAGAGAATGATGAAGGAGGGGTTGGAGGGGCGAAAGATGTCTCCCCTAGAGTCAATCTCCCTTAAGCCATGAGGCAGTCCTTAATGGGGACGGAGGAGTGGTTAAGGGACTACTACTGGGGCGTCAACCACAATACATCTTGTGGTATCTTAAACAGGAAAGCCTAGAGCAGTCATCTCAGAAACCAAGTCAAAATTAATACCTGGGCTCTCTCAGAAATTACTTGGGGGGACGTACACTGGAACAATCTCTATGGAAGTCAATTTGGCAATATCAAAATTATAAATGTGTATACTTTTTGTCAAAGATAGTCTCCTGGAAATTTATCCTACAGATACACTTGTGTGTGAGATGCTGTATGTACAAGGTATTCCTTGCTACATTGCTTATAATCTAGACAAAGAAATGTCATGTGAAATGTCAGGTGAAAGATGAACTCTCTTATGTACTGATATGGAAAGATAGCCAAGAAATCCCATTAAAGGAAAAAAACAAAAACAAAACTGTGACTGTGTTGTGGGAACTGTGTGCTACTTTTTGGGAAAAGGAAGAAAAACATCTGCTTAAATTAAGTCTGAAAGACACACAAAATGCTAACGGTGATCACAGGTGAAGGGGAGGGTGGGAGCTGGGAGTATGGAGTATAGGAGGGGAAAAAATAATTTGCACTGCTTTACCTTTAATAATTTTTATTTACGTTTTTCCCTTTTTGTTTCTTTTGTTTTCTTTCCTTTTTAATTTAAATTTTTTATCTTATTTGTATTTATTTTTTCTTAAACTTCTAATAATTTTTAATTGTTGAACCCTGTGAATGTGTTACTCCCTCAAAATTTAATTAAAAAAACAAAAAAACAAAAACAAGCAAACAAAAACAGGCCTGAAGGTGCAATGAAATGGTCCACACTGGAAATGCAGATTGAGAACGGGGGAATAAGAGACAGAGGGAAGAGGGGGGTCAACAGTCTGTCCCACAGCCCTCCCACCATCTCCAGTGTTCACATTCCACACAAACTACCCACCCCAGACTCCCAACTCAATGTGACCTTCACCAAGACACTAACCACCCAGGATTCCAAGGGGTAGGCCTCAGGCAATGCCCTCTGGTGCCTGGCCCATCTCTCCAGCCTTCCCAGAACCACACCCTGTTTTCCATGCTAGCCCCTGAGATAGACAGCCCCTAGATAAAAGGCGCCCTGCCTAGGCAGCCCCACACAGCAACTAATGGGGTCCACCTGCCTCTTGGTCATGGCCAACGCATGGCGTTTTCCCATCACCTCCTTGGTTAACCTCTACCTGACTCCTCCCAGCCTCAGACCACACCCAGCCCCAACAGCAGCCCTGAGCCCCTGTTTACTGCCCCCTTTCCAGCAGATTCCTACTGCAGCTATTGGTGGAGAGAACACACATTTTTTTCCTTGATAAACCCAACCATCACCTCTCCTCGGCACAGAGGGGTAGGCCCTGGGTTCCTAGGTCAGAGATCAAATCCCAGCCCTGCCCTCACTGCTGTGATTCTTGGCCTCTCCCTCAGGTGGTGCAGGAACAGGAAGACTTGCCGTCAGGGGTTATTGGGAGGAAATGAAACAGGAAAGTACAGGACCTCGTGCGCAGTAGGTGCTCAGGGAGCACTCCTCCTCCTCCCTTCCCTCTCCAGTGCCTCTCCCTGATGTACTGCACTCTGCTCTAACTGGACTAGTCTGCCAATCTTGATGAAGAAAAGTACCAGCACTTTCCAATGTCCCTTTCCCCCTTCCAGTTACCACCCTGACTTTCTTCCCTTTCCCCCTAAATTTTTGTCCAAAAATGGTCTAGACTCAGGCTCAATTCTGTCACCCATCCCTCCCTCCATTAAGCCCCAACAGTCTGCCTTCCACAGCCACCTTCGAAATGCCTCTCCTTCACACTGAAACATCCCTCCAGAAGAGTTTCTCAAACCTAGGCCTCAGTGCCCTTCATGACATTTGGTAAAGGGCATCCTCTTCCTGCTGAAATTCTCTCCTAGTTCACAGGTCTGACTCCTCCAGTCCCGGAAATGACACCTGTTCTCTTCTCGGGCCTATGGAACCCAGTACAAAGGGTGAAGCAGCTCATGCTATTCCCTCTGCTGGAAATGCTCTTCCCTACTTTTTTTTTTTTTTTAAAGATTTAATTTATTTATTTGTCGGAGAGCAAGAGCGAGCACAAGCAGGGGGAGCAGTGTGCAGAGAAAGAAAAAGAAGCAGGCTCCCACTGAGGAATGAGCCCAATGCAGGACTCGATCCCAAGACCTCAGGACCATGACCCAAGCCAAAAGCAGATACTTAACCAACTGAGCCACCCAGGTGTCCTGCTTTTTCCTATTTTTAATCCCAGCTCAATGGCCACGTCTCCATGGAGTCTCCTCTGGTAGCTGCAACCTACAATGTTCTGTCCTTTCTCTGAATTTTCATATATCTCCTGCTTTAGCCCACACCTTATTATACAGCCTTTTTTTTCTTTTTTCTTTTTTTTTTTTTAAGATTTTAGTTATTTATTTGAGAGAGAGAGAGTGAGTAAAAGAGAGCATGAGAGGGTAGAAGGTCAGAGGGAGAAGCAGACTCCCTGTGGAGCTGGGAGCCCCAAGTGGGACTTGATCCCAGGACTCCGGGATCATGACTTGAGCTGAAGGCAGTCACTTAATCGACTGAGCCACCCAGGCGCCCTATACGGCCTTTTCTTTACCTCTCATTGCCTCAGCTGGAAGGAAAGGGACGGTCTTTGGAAGCAGACATTGGATTTCCATCTCTTTATTCTATTAGTTGTGTGACTCCAGGCCAGGCAAACACGCTACTACACATCTGTCTGAGAGGTTTTTCTTATCTATGAAATCGGGATAATATGCCCACCTCACAAGACTTTGGTGAAGCTGAGATCCTTTTTAAAGCATTTTGTGGGGGCTCATGGGTGGCTCAGTCATTAAGCGTCTGCCTTCAGCTCAGGTCATGATCCCAGAGTCCTGGGATCGAAACCCACATCGGGCTCCCTCCTCGGCAGGAAGCCTGCTTCTCCCTCTCCCACTCCCCCTGCTTTTGTTCCCTCTCTCACTGTGTCTCTCTACCTCAAATAAATAAATAAAATCTTTAAATAAGTAAATAAATAAATAAATAAAGCGTTTTGTGTTGGGGAGGGTGCACCTGGCTGGCTTGGGCAGCAGTTGGTGGAATGTGTGATGCTTGATCTCAGGGTTGTGAGTTTGAGCCCCATGCCAGGTGTGAAGATTTCTTAAAAATAAAAAACTTAGGGAAAAAAAAAAAAAGCATCTCGTGCTGGGGAAAGCCAGGGTGGGCTTCCTGGGCATGAGATCAATGCTGTAACACAGGGTCCGTGAACTCAGAAGGCCCAGCTCTTGGGGTTTAAGGCTCTGTGGTCGCTGTTTTGAAATGCATAATAACTTTTATGTTTGAATTTGTGTTTTGTTAAGTGAAGTCCAGTGGGACAACGGACCATAGACCCCAGAGGCTTGGAAGCTCTGCTCACAAGTTGTCTGGCCTTTGGCCTCCCTGGGGGTTCTCAGCTGCCTGTCTCCCTTCTGACACTTCCCTTACTCCCCAACCTGAGCCAGGTCCTGCCCAGCCTCACTCTCTCCACTCCCACCCAGAAACCTTTGTGGTCCTGGAGCCCAGGGAAGGCCTAGGCACAGGTGAGGGAGAGGGCATGTTTGATCTTGATGTGCTCTCCCCAGGGTGGGAGGACCACTGTACATTTGGCTGGCATTTGGTGGGTGGGGGGGCTCATTCCCACCCCTGATCCAGGTACTGAGCTCCACTGGCACAGAGGTTCCCGTCCTTTGAAGGTCACACAATCCACCAGGAGTTGAGATGGTGGGTCCATGGGAAGGAGAGATTGACTTTTCTCCTCCAGCCCAGGTGTAGCCTTCCAGTCTGGCAGCCAGCCCAGTGGGGAACTCCAGCAGCCAGCAGACACACACAGCCGTCACAGTCCACACTCGAGCTGAGTATCCCTGAGCCCAGGGAATCTGACATTGAAGAGCACATACAAAACACCATGACAAGGTGAGAGAGAGGAAGGGAAAAGTTCTCCGTTGTAATACCTTTAAAGTCATTTTTTCCCTGCTTTATGAACAAGGGACCCCGCATTTTCATTTTTGTGCTGGGCCCCATAAATTATGTAGATGAGCCTGGAGAGAGGCCAGGAGGGCCCTATAGCCCTGGAAGCTTCTCTGCAGACAGTGATAGAGGGTACATGGACAAGAATGAAAGAAAGCCCTGGTCATACAATTTAACCTGAAGCCTTATCAGTGGACCACATTGTCTCTCTGGTAGACTATTATTCCAGTTGCCCATTGGGTAACAGGCCACTCCTAACTTAGGGGTGTAAAACAGCAAGCATTTTGTCATGCTCACGGATTCTGTGGGTCAGGAATGCAGACAGGGCCTGGCAGGGATGACTTGCTCCAGGATGTCTGGGGCTACAGGCGTCAGGACTCCGGTGGCTGGAGGTGACCTGAATAGCTGGTGCTGGAGGGTCCGCTTCCAAGATGGTTTTTCACTCCTATGTCTGGCAGCTCTGTGGAGATGGCTGGAAGGTATGTGTGGGGGAATGGGGAGCGGTTAGCCGGGACTGCCTGCCAACGCACCTCCAGCTGGCCTTTCCAGCACGGTGGCCTCGGGGTAGTCAGAATTCCTACATGGCATTGCAGAGCACCAGTAAACAAGGCAAAAGCTGCTCAGTCTTTTATGACTCAGTCACCTAGCATCATTGCCAGCATGCTCTGCCGGCTGGAAGCTGTCACAGTCCTGCCCATTCTCAAGGGTGGGGAACACAAAATCCATTTCTTGATTGGGGGGACTGGCAAGGTTACAGAAACTGATGTGGGATACAGCCACCTGTGAAAAGTACAATCAGCCACAACTATGAATTCAGTTTCCAAAATAAATGTCATCACTATCTTGTAAAGAGCATTATTGATTTGTGTGTTAGAAATGGGGGGTTATGGTTTAAACACATTAATTTGTTGAAAACAAGCATTTAAAATACATCATGCCCACTTTTTAATATCGACTTTGGCACTTGTACTTGTTAAAAAGATATACCAGGAGCAGCTATTTCATTGTCACCGATGTCGAGTCTAAAATGGGTACAGTTTCCTTCATTACCTTGGGCTGGCTGCTTCCAAATGGAGAAGGAAATAATCAGGGCTAGAGGTGTGATTGTGTTACTTCGTTTTGCATAAGCCTCATGGACAGACATCCTAGTTCCCCACTTCATTCTCCATTGTCTGCAATTCAGTTTACTTCAATGAACATTTACTGAGGACATACTGCATGTTGGGAGCCACATACTGAGCCTGCATTGTCCCTGCCTTCCAGGGGCTCACTGGGCAGGGAGGAACAAACTAAGCACAATCAGCTGCGAGGAACTCAGACACAACAGACTGCCCATACAGCGCTCAGTGTTACACAGACATGTGATTCAGGGCTGGCCAATCAAAGTGGCACATGGTAGTGGTCACAGTGATTGGTTAGGGATGGGCACATGACCCAACCAGATCCAATCAAAGTGAATCTCCAGCTTTTTTGAAGCTGCTCCCAAATGAGTCTTCAGAACTTTCCTAATGAATTTTTCATTCAAGTCAACGGACTTGAACTGAACCTTGGGAAGGGGAGTGCTGGGGCTGCCTCAGCTACCTTTGTACAATGAGAGCCAAGCCTGGAGGTTCACAGGGTCCTTAACATCGGTTAAGCATTGAAACCAACCTGACCTGCAACTAGCCAGACCTGGGCTTTCCAGTTCCATGCAGCTTTACATTCCCCGTTCCTAAACTTAAAAGCACTGAATTCGTTTTTCTGTCACTTGTAATAGAGTTCTAATAGATGTTCCAGTGATTACCTATTGATTTCCTCTGATAATATTGCTATTTAGTTATGGTCATTCCTTTTTCCTCTGAGGAGCGAGATCCTAGAACAAGGGAACCACTGGGGGGCTATGCACACACTTCCAGAGAGAGCATCTTTGAACTGAAGAGTGTTCCAGGTCCCAAAGACCACTGAAGGAGACGTCTGCCCAGCACGTTGCAGCCTTCCTTCTGCTGCTCTGTGCCCTCAAATGGCTTGCCTCACCTTGCAAGACTTGGAGGCTCTTGTGGAGGTGCAGAGTTTTGGGTATTAGCCTCTCCACATTTGCCACACTAGCTTAAGCACATTGTGAGAATTTGGGTATTATATTATTAGGAATATTTGCATCCTTTACAAGTAGACATTGGCTCCATAACTTTAAGTAGGTGAGAACTGAGGAGTTTTGTTTGTTCAGTGGGTGGTGATGGGATCTTCTGGTAACCAGCTTAAATTGTGTACCCCTTCACCTACTTCTCTAGAAGGGAAAGACTTAAAGGAATGCTACAGGAGGTCAATCTTCTAAACACCAGATTAATAGAAATCAGGCCCATCTGTACAGCCTTTTTCTCAGCTTTGGATATGATTTACACTTTTAAAATTCTAGGTTCTTTTCTTTCAGTTCATTTCCTGTGGACAACTTTAGTTTTATTCTCTTCCTCAGATTACTTCCAGTAATGTTGGTGTCTTGGCCATATTTGGAAAGTCAATGTTTTCTGTTTTCTTTTTTTTTTAATTGTATTCATTTATTTATTTGAGAGAGAGAATCCCAAGCAGACTCCATGCTGAGCATGGAGCTCAACGCATGGCCCCATGCAGGAGCTGATCCCAAGACTCTGAGATCATGACCTGAGCAGAAATCAAGAGATGAGTGTATAACTGACTGAGCCACCCAGACACACCCTTCATTTTTTAAAATTTTATATATATATTTATTTATCAGAGAGAGGGATCAATGTTTTCTTTTAGAAATAATTTCAGAAGCCAAAAGTCTCCAAAACAAGTTGGTTAACAAGGAAAGGAAATTTATACTAAAAATAGCTAACAGTATATATCCAGCATAATGCCGTGACATATGGTAGTAAATCATATGACTGAATCTCATAACAATACTGCAAAACAGGTACCATTACCATTCCATTTTACAGATGAAGAAACTGAGGCAAGGACATTAACAGAGGGGCGAGCAATTCAAGCAGTTCAACTCTATCCCCTCTTATTTTTTTTTTAAACAGAAAGTGTCCGTCCCCTTACTTTTTAAAAAAATAACTACTTATGTTTATATAATTTCAAAGAGAAATTTTGCAATAATACTATAATGAACTCACATTTATAGAACCTGTACTTTTAATCATTAGATTATATTTGTTCAATAAATAGGCACTTAAACATAGTAGTTGATCTTAATTAAGAAAACATTAATATACCCAAAATAAAAATCCAAAACAAAGGTCAATCTTGGCTGAAACTCCCAAAGCTGAAGGCAGAAATGAAGTATGTCCAATTATTTTCTGCATAATTCTTACTCAATTCTGTATTTATCCTTCCTGAGGTTTACTTACAGCAACAAATAGATTCACAACACTTCAGAGTCCAGAGAAATCTTCGAGACTCTTGGTGCAAACCTCGCTGCCTCTCATATTTGGCAGATGAGTGACCTGGCCTGAAGGAAGGACCAGGTACTCTGCCTCCCAACCAGGCAGGGGGTTGCTGAGAGCCCAGTGGCTTTAGAACTCAGATCAAAGCCCAGTGTCACTGGATGGCTCAGTTAGTTAACTGAGTTAGTTAACTGATTGCAGCTCTGGTCGTGATCTCAGGGTTGTGACACTGAGGCTTCGGGCTCTGCCCTCAGCAGGGAGTCTGCTCGAGATTCTCTCCCTCCCTCTAACCTTCCCTCCAGTGTGGGCTGACTCTCTCTCTCTCTCTCAAATAAATAAATAAATCTTAAAAAATAAATAAATAAAGCCATGTGACCTTGGACAAGGGCCTAACCTCACAAAACCCTTGTTTCCTTATCTGTAAATGGAGCAAAGAATACTGACCTCACAAGGTTATTGAGAGAATTAAGATAAGATATGTGAAGAGCTTGGCACCAAGCTGGGATCCAATAAATGTCCCTTTGCTCTGCCTTTTCAAATAGCTTCCACACTTCAGATTATTTCTCTAGAATAGAGTCCCAGGAGTGGAATTACTGGATCAACTGGAATAAACATTTTTATGGCCCTTGATCTATATTGCCAGCTCATTTTCTCAAAGGGCGCTGCCACCAACCGCATGTGAGGTTGCCAATTTCACCACCACGGCACCAGCACAAAAATATTATAATATTTTTGCTGTTGGTTATTAGCAAAGGAAAAGTACTTTATCACTGCTTTAAGTTGGAGCTCTTTGATTAACCATGCACCTGAATATTTTCCCACATAGATGTCTTCTGACTTATCTGTTCACGACTTTTGACTGTGGGGGTATTGGCATTTTTTTCTTATCAACATGTGTGAATTCTTGTGAATTATTCACTTCTGAAATATTGATGGCAAATTTTTGTCCCTAGTCTCTCTTCCCCCACCCGTTCTTTTTTGCCTTTTTATTTTGAAGCTGTTTCATTGATTTGTAGCGATTTTATAGTTATAGTTACTGTTGTGCCAGTTTGGGAGGATTTTAAAGAACAGGTGTTTTTCACCTGTATTTTTTTTTCTTTAATATTTTATTTATTCATTTGACAGAGATCACAAGTAGGCAGAGAGAGAGGAGGAAGCAGGCCCCCCGCCAAGCAGAGAGCCCGACGCGGGGCTCCATCCCAGGACCCTGGGATCATGACCCGAGCCGAAGGCAGAGGCCTTAACCCACTGAGCCACCCAGGTGCCCCTCACCTGTATTTTGATGTTTTTCTTTCTGATTTATTTTATAACTTTTAAGCTGTCTCTCTGAAGGCCAGAATATTTTTGAGGAACCAAATGTTATAGGCTGAATTGTGTCTGCCCAAAAGCTATGCTGTGGTCCTAACCCCCAGTACCTGCTAATGTGTCCTTATTTGGAAATAGAGACTTCGCACATGTGACCAGGCGGAAATGAAATCATACCAAAGTAGGGTTGGCACTAGCCAAATAGGACAGGTGTCCTTATTAGAAGAGGAGAAGACGACCCTCAGGGAGAAAACCACGTATGTAGTGACAGAGGCAGAGGTTGGAGTGAGGCGGCTGCAAAGCCAGGGAACACTGCCAGACACCAGCAGGAGCGAAGAGAAAGGCAACGAAAGATTGCATCCAGAGTCCCAGAGGGAACACAGGCCAGCTGACACCTTGAGTTCATACTTCTGGTTTCCAGATCCACGAGAGAATAACTGTCTGATTGCTTAAGTCAGCCAGTTTGTGGAACTTTGGCAACCCTAGAAACTAATATAGACACCAAGGTAAGGCCAAATTTTCCTATCAAAATTGGAACCAAGGAGAACTGGACAGAAATGATCTCACGCGGAACATGGAACTGCCAGGCATGGAGAAGGCTGGGACCAAGACTACTGTTTTCCGAGCCCCTAGGAAAATACCAAAATACCAAAATGAAACTCAAATAACTGGAAGATTTAAATATAAAATTGAAACCATAGACATTCTAGAGGAAAATGTGTGAACGTTAAAAAAATTTTTGTTTTTGTAGTATAGGGGAGGCATTTCTAAGCATGATACAGATGCCAGAAGCTGTAAAAGGAGAAGGTTAATAAATTTAACCACAATAAAGTCAACTTTCTGCCTGGTAATAAATACCTTAAACAAGATCAAAGGTCAAGTGGCACACTGGGGAAAAAAATACTTGCAACTCAATTCACAATGAATTGGTTTCTCTAGAGAACGATAAAGAGAGCTGCAAAATCAGTAAGAAAAGACCAAGTACCCAACAGAAAAATAGATACACAGAAAATTCACAAAAAAGGAACATGCAAATAAATCAAACATAGAAAGATAGCCACTATCATAACAAGAGAAACTACAATGAGAGACCACTTCTCACCTATCAGATTCAGCAAAGTAAAAAAATCATTTGTTAACTACTTCCCAAATATTTTCAGTCTATTTTTTAGTGGAAAGGCAGAAGGTTAAGACCACAATCACTGGGTAACCTCTTTTTTTTTTTTTTAAAGATTTTATTTTTTTTTAAGTTTTTTTTTTTTTAATTTTATTACTGTATTTGACAGACACAGAGAGAGAGCACAAGCAGGGGAAGCAGGAGAGGGAGAAGCAGGCTTTCTGCTGAGCAAGGAGCCTGATGCAGGACTTGATCCCAGGACCCGGGGACCAGGACATGAGCCAAAAGTAGACACTTAACCTACTGAGCCACCCAGGCATCCTGAGATTTTATTTATTTACTTGAGAGTGAGGGAGTGTGCACACAGCCTGAGTAGGGGAGAGGGGCAGATGGAGAGCATGGAATCCCCAAGTGGATTCCCCACGGAGCCTGCCACAGGGTTCCATCCCAGGACTCCAAGACCACTACAGGAGTTAAAACCAAGAGCTGGGTACTCAACTCACAGAGCCACCCAGGTGCCCCTACTGGGTGACCTCTTAAGATTCTTTGCAGTGCTGGGACTCTGTGACCCATAGTTGCTGCTGTCATTATTTTTACCTATTAGCATCACCTGAGTGTCAAGACATCAACTGTATTAGAAAAAACAATTCTAGCATAATGGTTAGATGTAGTGCAATGGTTGACTGCCCAGGTTTGATTCTTAGTTATGCCATTTGCAAGCTCTGTGGCCTTGGGTAAATCATTCGACTGTTGAGCCTGTTACCTCACCTGTAAAATGGAGATGATATAGTGTCTACTTCCTAGGATTATTAAGAATTAATGAGTTGGGGCACCTGGGCAGTGCAGTCATTAAGCACCTGACTCTTGATTTTGGCTCAAGTCATGATATCAGAGTCATAAGATCAAGCCCTGGAAGGGGCTCTGCACGGAGTCTGCTTAAGACTCTCTCTCCCTGGGGCGCCTGGGTGGCTCAGTGGGTTAAAGCCTTTGCCTTCGGCTCAGGTCATGATCCCAGGGTCCTGGGATCGAGCCCCACATCGGGCTCTCTGCTCAGCGGGGAGCCTGCTTCCTCCTCTCTCTCTGCCTGCCTCTCTGCCTACTTGTGATCTCTGTCAAATAAATAAACAAATCTTAAAAAAAAAAAAAAAAGACTCTCTCTCCCCTCCCCCCAAATAAACAAATCTTAAAAAAAATAAAAATAATGAGTTGATGCTAACTAACTTCAATTTAAATTAGAAAATTAAAAAAAAAATTAAAGCATTAATTTGTTGATATACACAAAGCATTTAGAACAGTGCCTGGTACATTATAAGTACCACATCAGTGCTGGCAATCAGTATTACCAAAAAGAAACCCTGAAGTCTGGAAATATAGAGAATTTTGTTATGTATTACCCATAAACCATTTACTCTGAAAATTTCTCTGTGTTTCCAGATCTGATGGTCACTCTATACATACTAGGTGCTTTAAAATACATTATCTTCTTTAATCCACCCCAAAGTCTTGTAAGGTTTGCTTTATTACCTCCATTTCACTAATGAGAAAACAAGGGATCAGAGAGGTGAAGTTACCTTCCCAAAGTCACACAGCTAGCAAGTGCCCGGACCAAGATTCGAACTGAAACCTGCTCAGGTTCTTTCCACTCCACCTCAGGCCATCCCCTCCAGAGTGTCTTTCTCAGCCCCCAAAGGCACCCATTGGTCCACAAAGGATGGAAAACTTTCAGTCCAATTCCAGCTGACCAGCCCCAACAGGAACGCCTGCCTGGCCGTGCAGATTTATAGGGAAGGTGGAGAGCGTTCCCATATTCCAGCCCCACCCTGACCCAGGATTCTTGAAGTGGAGACAGAGGCTGACTGGCTGCTCCGCCTCCCGACGTGGGGAGGGCTCTGGGGCCCCCAGGGGAGACGCTGGGGCTAGCTGTTGCTCGCAATGCAATTCGCTCCAACTCTGCCCCTCGGGGACAGGCCCCAGAGTCTCTTAGGTGCCTCCATCCAGGCTTGTTCTACCGGACGATCAACGCGTGCGGAGTGTGCAGTGACCTGTTTCTAAATAGATCTCACTTGGGCCGTGACTTTGAAAACAAGCCAAAGGCCCCAACCTAAAATAGACAGCCTACTGCCCTGTTATTTTCATGGCTTAAAAAAAAAAAAAAAAATCCCTCCAAAGCAAAGCAAGTATTTTTATCACAGGCCTTGCTTGGAATAGCGACACCTATTTACTTGGAGGGAGGAGGCTGCAAGTTTCTGCGCGGGGTGATTATTCCAGGCCCGGGAGAGCGAGCACAGCTTTGGCCTTTACTCCAGAAGCATCTCCAGCCCTTATTCCCACCCCCAGTACATAATCCCCGTTTTAGCGGCCCCTCCTACCCCCACCGGTGCACCTTGCTTTCTAAACTGCTCCTGGACCTCCAGATCCTGACCACGGGTTTTCATGCTGGGTGCCTCACCTCAGCCCTTAGACCATGTGCAGCCAGCCTTCACTTTTTGCTTCTCTCTGTGGCCAGAATCTGGATCTTCCTTGGACTGCAGGCTCCCTGACCTAAGGAGCACACATCGGCCTTGAACAATCATAATGGAAGCTAAATTTTATTGAGCACTCACTGAATTCCAGGAACTGTGCTAAGTACTTCTCCTGTATCATTATTAAGTTTTAAGGTTCTATTCTATGGGGTTGGACTGTCATCAGCCCCATTTTACAGAAGGAAAACTGAAACTCAGATGAACTGTCCAGGGGCCACACATACAGAGGATGAGCTGGGCCAGCAGAACGGAGGCTGAATGGGCGCCTAGCGTGAATTCTGGATCATTCTCTCGTCACTGTAGGTTTTTGTTTTATAGGGTTATCATCCAATTTTGTATAACATATATTTGTGTACATTTTACTACTTCTGGGGAGGGATGGGGAGTGAAAGTTTGAGATTTTTTTCCACTTGTTTCTTTCAAGTTTCCTGTATATTTCTTATGAACATGTATCTTTTTTTTTACATGTATCTTTTTTAATAGCAGAAAAGCAAATCCTAGTTTGGGAAAAAGAAATAGGAGCAAGCACTCAGTGACTCTGGCAGACACACACACACACACACACACACACACACACACACACACACGGGAAGCAGGCCACCTGAATTTAACTTCTAGCAGTGCCACTTCCTAGCTGTGTGATCTTGGGTGGCTCATTTAGCATCTCTGCTCTTCTGTTCCTCACTCATGGAATGGAGGCTAATAATAGCATCTACCTCAGCACGTGGGCATGAGGCTTGCCATGTAAAAAGTGCTCTCGGCAATGTCTGGCTCACAGTAAGGACAGCATGAGAGCCTGGCACCAACTGATACCCTAGACTGCAGAACAAGAACAAGGAGATGCGAAGACAAAGGCCCACAGGGGCCTGGCAGGCCTGGGCAGCCCCAGCTGTCAGTACAAGAAAGGAGAAGGCTTGTAGCAAACTGGAGAGCGTAAACTTGTGGCTGGAAGGGGTGACAGTGTTTTTAGATCCAAAGCATTTTCTGGAGGAGATGTGACTCTAGGGTGCTATTAGAAAGTCCCTGAAGGTTTAATGTTTGCTCAAATTGAATAGAAGATGCAGAGCCCTTTGGCCCCAGGCTGCCAGCCTGCAGCCTGACTTGATCGTGCCTCTTGCTTCAATGGTTCTGTTCCCCAAGAGGAACCCTGACGCGCAACAGCTGACTGGGTCAAGGCGGGCAGGAGACACAGATGCACAGTTTTGGAGGGAGGTGGCACTAGCAACCAGGTAGGGATGTTCCTCTCCATTTTAAGGGTGAGGTAAACTGAGGCTCAGGGCAGGCTGGTGATTTGTCCAAGGTCATATGGCTGATGGAGGCAGGATTCAAATTCGGGAATTTCTAATTTCAAAGCCATTGCTTCTAGGATTGTCTATGAGTCTAGTACTTTCCCTCAGTTCCTGCAACCTCAGCATCTCCACCAGCCTAGAGGAGCAGAACTAGATGCGTCCTTCAGGAGCCCCAGGTCCGGATGAGATCTAGGTCTCCTCTGCTTCACTCTCCCTGGAGCCTCAGGCCAACAGGACTTAAGCAGACAGTCAAATCCCAGCCCATTTCATAGATGAAGGTACTGAGGACTGGAGGGGGATAATCATGTGGCTAGACGCAGACCTGAAACCCGGGCTCCCTGCTCTCCATCTAGTCCTCCCACTCCTCGAGCTGCCACCTATCAGGCTGGAGCCAAGACTGAGCCTAGACCTGGGTGCTCAGGCCTGGAGAAGCGTTTGGAGACTGATCATTAAGGAAAAAAATGTCCTCCATGGTCTTTTCTCCCCCTCCCCTCCCTCTCTCTCTCTCTCTCTCTTTTTTTTTTTGCCTTGGATGGGGGTGGAAACTGTTGACTTCCAACATCTTGTCTAAAAGAGGTTTCTCTCAGCATGGCACACAAATGGTTAAATTATAGGTGCTGCTGGCCACACAATCCTGGCACCGGTTTGCAGTCACATGCCTCTACTCAGAGCCCCTGAACAATTCAGTGGTAGTTTTTTATTTTATTTTATTTATTTTAATTTTTTTATTTCTTTGAGAGAGAGGCAGAGCATGAGCAGGGGGAGGGGTAGATTCTCTCTCCAGCTCCCTCTGCCCCTCCCCCACTCCTTGTCCTAAAAAAAATAGAAAAAGAAGAAATTCTTTCAAGAAACAGAAGCTAAAATTGGGTGGAGATGGGGATGGAAAGAGAACCAGTTTTCAGTCAGCCCTTAATATATGTCAAGTACATGGGAGCCTTAGAACAATCTGCTTTCTAAACCACCATGGAACTTCTGGATGTTCCTGGTGATGTAGATATTCTTATCCCCATCTTATTTTATTTTATTATTATTTTCTTAAAGGTTTTATTTATTTGTTTGTCAGAAAGAGAGCGAGCTCAACCAGGGGAGTGGCCGGCAGAGGGAGAAGCAGGCTCCAAGCTGAGCAGGGAGCCTGATGGGGGACTTGATCCCAGAACCCTGGGATCATGACGTGAGCAGAAGGCAGATGCGTAACTGACTGAGCCATCCAGGCATCCCTTATTTTATATTTTGAAAAAGATTTTATTTATTTATTTGACACACAGAGAGAGAGAGAGAGAGAGTACAAGCAGGCAGAGCAACAGGCAGAGGGAGAGGGAGAGGCAAGTTCCGCTGAGCAGGGAGCTGGATCACGACTTGACCCTAAGGCAACTGCTTAACTGACTGAGCCAATCAGGCGCCCCTTCATCTCCATTTCATAGTTGATAAATTGCAAGAAGAAGTAAGAAAATGAAACAAGAAGGAATTTCTCCAGAGTCATGTGGATTGTAAGGGAGAAGTTACATCCCGCACCCAAAGCTTGTGCTCCAAAAATTGTCCCTGAACCCTAGCTACTTCAAGTGTGGTCTCTGGACCAGCAGCATTGGAGTCACCTGGGAGCCTGTAAGAAAAGCACAATCCCAAGCCTACCACAGGCCTGCTAGATCAGAGCTACACTCTCTGATGTTTCTCATACACACTAAAGTTTGGGAAGTACCGTCCTAACTAGTCCTCTTCCCTCCTGACCTTTGTCTCCTACCCACTGCTTATGGGGGAGCTGCAGAGCTGGTAGCTTTCTTGTGCGTTTCAAACGCTGTGCTGAGATGCCACAGATGAGCTGGGGTGTAGTAAGCCGTTTTATGGTCTTTATTCTGTAAATTCAAAAGGGTTCTGGCTTCAAACCCGAAACTTGAAAGGAAATCCTAAATATCTACCACATATCAACATCTGTATATCGTCTTCCTGATGGGTGGCCAAATATCCCGGTTTGCCCAGAACTGAGAGGTTTCTTAGGATGCAGAAACTGTAGTGCTACAACTTGGTTGGTCCTGGACAAACTAGATGGTTGGTCCCTAGAACCTTCTTTCAGCCTCTCAATCACAGTTAATTCATTACTTAGCACAGTAGTTCTCAGCTCTGGCTACACCTTAGAATCACCTGGGAACTTCAGTGAAAAACAGATGCCTGCTAACTAATCCAGGTGAATTAAATCAGTATTCCTGGGGCTAGGTGCCAGACACCGGCATGTTTAAAAACAACAACAAAAATCCCCATGTGATTTTAATGCAGAGCCAGAACTGACAGTCAGTGCTCCTGCCTGAAGTTATTTTTTGCTCAGAATAGCATTTTTCAGACAAAGGAAGAATCAACTGAAGGAAGGCAAAAGGGGATGTAACCGGCGCTTACTGGATCCATGCTTCTCTGGCTGGTCAGCACCGAACTCCTAGAAGCCGTGCTATGTATAAAGTAGGAGTTATTTATGCCCATTATACAGATAAGAATACTGAGGCTCAGTGTTAAGTAATTTGTTAAGTGTTAAGTAATTTGCCCAGGTTCACGTAACTAGGAAATAGTGAACTGTGGGATTTCACGTCTATTGTCCTTTGTAAGCCCAGGAGGTTGCTCTACACTCCATCTCTGAGATAAATCTAGATTTTTAACTTTGCCACTGATCATGAAAAGACTCGGGATTGCTCCCAGCTGTGAATCATCTTTTGCAGAGTGGATGATGAAGCCCAGATGTACGGGTGGACTGCCTTCATGCTGGAAATTTCTGCAGCAGGAATTCCTGGATCAATAAGACCCAAGTAGATCCAGTAACTCCTCTCCTAGGTGCATATAGCCGAGAATTGAAAATGGATGTCCCCACAGAAACTTGTACACAAATATTCATAGCTGCATTGTTTATAATAGCCGTAATGTGGAAATAACTCAAATGTCCATCAACCGATAAATGGATAAACAAAATGTGATATTGGCACATAATAGAATATTATTTGGCAATCAAAAGGAATGAAGTACTGACACATGCCTCAACATGGACAGACCTTGAAAACATTGTGAGAAGTGAGAGAAGTCAGACACGAAAGGCCTGATTGTATGATTGCCTTTTTTTTTAGTTAGTTTTTTTTTTTTTTAAGATTTTATTTATTTATTTGTCAGAGAGAAAGAGAGAGATTGGGCACAAGCAGGGGGAGGGAGAAGCAGACTCCCTGCTGAGCAGAAAACCCAACGTGGGGCTGGATCCCAGACCCCGGGATCATGACCGAGCTGAAGGCAGATGCTGAACCCACTGAGCTACCCAGGCACCCTAGGATATGTGAACAATATCTCAGTCTGCTAACTGGAGTGCTCCTACATTTCTGGTGGGAGTGTAAAATGGAGCAACCAGATTAGAAAACTGGTACTTTCTATAAGGTTAAACTTATACCTACCCAGTAAAACAGCTGTTCTATTCCTGCCTATATTTCACAAACACATGAGTGTTTAAGTCCACGCAAAAACACATGCATGGATGTTCCTAGCAGCTTCATTCATAGTAGCCCCAAACTGAGACAACCGGAATATCCATCCATTGGAGACTAGATAATGAAACTGTAGTGTGTCCAAATTATGGAATAGCATACAGCAATGAAGGGGAGCTACTGTTACCTGCCTACCAAGAACCAATCTGATATGCTGATACTATGTTGAGTAAAAGACGCCAGACAAAAGAACCCAGACTCTATGATTCCACTTCTATGGGGTTCAAAATCCTGCAAAACTAATTGATGATAAGCATGAGGGAGCTTGTTAAGGCTCCAGAGGTGTTAGGTATGTATCTTGACCTTGATAGTTGCCGTATGAGTGTGTACATATGTAAAGATCACTGAGCTGTACATGGAAGGTTAGTGAACTTTATGGACTTCACCATGTGTACATTATACCTAAAAAAATCCAGAAGCTCCTCAGCCAACAGTGACCTAGACCTGGGGTTCACTGACTGACCCTGGAAATGTAGGCAGTGAACAGAAGAGGGCGAAGACTGTAGAGTTAAATGGACCTGGATTCCAGTCCAGCTTTGTCCCGAATCTAGTCTTACGATATTGGGCAAGTCACAGAACATTTCTGATTTATAAAATGAGACAGTCATGCCCGCCTAACAGGGATTGCCTTGAGCCATAACGGAAAAAAATACAAGTCAAATCCCTAGCACAGAACTCAGCACCAGACGGAACAATCCTAAAGTGGTCAGGAAATGGTGGCTCAAACAAAACATCTCTGTCAGAAGGGTACAGAGTCAGAGCCTTCCTGGGGGAACAGGGACAGATGAGGAATAAGCATAGCTAGGAGCAGAGAATTTATGAAACTTGTCCTAGGTCTTCCTGCCCTATTGAAGAGACCACCAAGACAGGCCACACAGAGAAGCCAAGTCGAGAGAAGGAGACATGAAAAGAGAGAAACGCGGTGTCCCCATGCCCCAGCTGAGCCCACCCTTCAGGCTGTCATCAGCCTTCAGGCTGTCCTCACAAGGCACAGCCATGCAGGGGAGCCATCTTGAATGGCCCAGCCCAGTAGAGCTCCCGGATGACTCCTGTCTGAGCCAACATCGTGTGGAGCTGAGCCCAGTCAATCCACAGAATCGTGAAAGATCATAAATGTTTGTTGGTTTAAACTTTAGTCAAAACAGGAATTGCTGTCGAGAAGTGGAGAGTTCCAATAAACACCACCAAAAGCATGGGACATTGGCTGAAGGACAGGGCAGTGGGCAGAGGCTCAAAGGCCTTGACGAGGCTATTGTTGGAACCTGGAAGGACTGTGAGGAAATTGTTATAAAAGTCTGAGGAAAGGGAACCCAACTTATGTACTGACAGAACAATTTAGTTAAGCTGTTCCTTGTAATAATGTGGAAAATAGAAGATTTAGTTCATGAACTTGTTGATTTGGCTAAGAAGATTTCAAGGCAGAATGTTGAAAGAGCCAATGGTTCATTTTAGCTGAGATATGGATAGAGAGAGATGGACCAAAGAAAGAACTCTTTGGTATTCAAGCCAATCTAAAGGAAAAGCTTCTGACCTCAAGTTTGCTGGGTTGGAAAATCATCTCATTCCCACCCTGTGTAGCCCAATAAAGATTCTCAAAGAAAATCAAAACCTAGGGGAGAGGGAGGGAACCTGATGGCAAAAATCAAATCTAAGGGAACACCTGGGTGGCTCAGTGGGTTAAGTGTCCAACTCTGGGTTTCAGCTCAGGTCATGTCTCAGGGTCATTAGATTGAGCCTCACATTGAGCTCTGCTCATCGCTGAATTTGCTGGAGATTATCTGCTCTCCCTCCCCCTCCCCCTTTGTTCCTCCGCCTCTGCTCCCTCCCCTTGTGTGCTGGCACTCACTGGCATGCTCCCTCTTTCCCTCTCAAATAAATAAATAAATAAACTCTTTAAAAAAATAAAATCTAGGGTCCTGCCAGTAAACTGTGGCCTCAGGGTCAAGGTTAGATCAAGCATGCTGGATTTAAGGGTGTATCAGGTAGACCCTCTGAGCTTGACAAAAGGCTTCTGAGAATCTCAGAAGCCATGGTCCCTTAGCAGCTTGCCTATGGCCCAAAGTAGAAAAGGGCCTGTTTCGGGAAGAAATGGAAGTCAGGCTTTTGCCTAACGGAGTAGATGATTCGATACATAGGAAATCACACATTTTTTTATTATACTAACTTAGACTCAGGAGAATAGAGACATTAAACAAAAAGCAGCTTTTGTGACCCCAAAGTCCTAAGAGCAGGAAACAGGTCAACAGGGGCGTTTCTTTTGGAAAAGAAAGATGACTCAGAGGGTGGAGCCAAGAGCCCTGAACCAGCATATATGGGAGGTGGTATGGCTTGTTCCAGACCACCGCAATAAAATGAATATCTCAATAACACGAGAAAGCACATTTTTTGGTTTCCCAGTGCATATAAAAGTTATGTTTATACTATTCTGTAGTATTAAGTGTGCAATAGCATATATCTAAAAAATGTACATTAATTAAAGAAGGCTTTATCGCTAAAATATTCTAACCATCATCTGAGCTTTCAGCAAGTTGTAATCTTTTTGCTGGTGGAGGGTGGGGTCTCAATGTTGTGGCTGACCACAATGGTGATTGCCGGAGGCTGGGGAGGCTGTGGTCGTTTCTCAAAATAAGACAATAAAAGTTGCCATATTGATTGACTCTTCATTTCACAAACAATTTCTCTGTGGCGTGTGATGCTGTTTGATAGCTTTTTACCCACAGATCTTCTTTCAAAATTGGAGTCCCTCCTCTCAAACCCCTCCACCGCTTTATCAGCTGAGTTTATGTCATATTCCAGATCCTTTGTGTCGTTTCAACCGTCTTCACAGCATCTCCACCAGGACTAGATTCCATATCAAGAAACTACATTCTTTGCGCGTTCTGTAAGAAACTCCTCATCCGTTCACGTTTGATCAGAAGATCAAAGCAATTCAGTCCCATCTTCGGCTCTCCTGACTCTGGTTCTCTTGGTATTTTCACCACATCTGCAATGATTCCCTCCATGGAAGTCTTGAAGCTTCATTTTGTAAAAAATGCAAGATTTGCTAAGTGCAATAAAGTAAGATATGCCTACAGAACCAATCCCAGGGAGCAGGCCTGAGCCTTGGTACACATTTCCTACCCATGGAGCAAGGGGAATTGTACTCAGAGGAATTTCATAATTGCAATGGACCTGTGACTCCTCTGTGCCCCCCTGCTTTTTCTTAAAGATTTTATTCATCTATTTGAGAGAGAGTGCACCAGCAGGGGGAAAAGCAGAGGGAGAGGGAAACAGACTCCCTGCTAAGCAGGGAGCCTGACTCAGAACTCGATCCCAAGACCCTAGGATCACAAACAGAGCTAAAGGCAGACGCTCAACTGACTGAACCACACAGACACCCCTGCATTTCCCCTTTTTGAATGGGAGTGTATGTTGTGATCCTCAGTTCCTGTCTTATCGTAAGTTGAGTATGTGGGGGCAGATAACCTCTTCCTTTAGTCCACAGGTCTTCAGATCAAGAGAAACCATGCCCAAGTATCTCCTTGAAAATGATGAAATTTAGTTGATGAAAAACTGGGCTTCAGGCCTGAGCGGGAGGCTGTAATGGATAAGCCTTTGGGGGATTACAGGAAGGGGGGCAGATTTTATTTTGCATGCTAGAGGGACTTCAGGGACCAGAGAGTAGATTAGGGTAGCTAGTCTCTAAGGATGACCGCTGATGAATCATGCTTCCTGATATCCATGCCTTTGTGTACTCCCTTCCCATGTTGATCTGGGCTGGTCCTGTGACCTACTTTAACCAACAGAGGCAGCAGAAGTGATACCATGTTGCCTCTGGGCCTATGGATTAAGAGGGTCTGGCAGTTTCAACTTCTGCAGGCTGGGGAACCCTGAGCTGCCTCATTAGAAGTCTGTCTACCCTGTGCTGGAAAGACCACAGGGAGGGGCCTTAGGAAGAGGGAGGGGCCTGAAATGACTTGGAAAAAGAGAATTTCAGCCTTTCTATTCCTGCTCAGTCCAGACTTCTAGCTATCCCCACCACCTGGCCAGAGAGAGAGCACCATCTTGGATGTTCCAGCAGAATTGAGTCCCCAAGGGACTGCCATCACTGAGGACATCAGGTGGAGAAGAACCAAGCCCAGAGGACCGGGGTCAACCCACAGAATCATGAGAGACTATAAAGTAGTGGTATTTTTTTTTTTAAGATTATTTGTCAGAGAGAGAGAGAGAGAGTGAGCACAGGCAGACAGAGTGGCAGAGGGAGAAGCAGGCTCCCTGTGGAGCAAGGAGTCCGATGCGGGACTCGATCCCAGGACGCTGGGATCATGACCTGAGCCGAAGGCAGCCGCTTAACCAACTGAGCCACCCAGGCATCCCAAGTAGTGGTATTTTTAAGCCACCGAGTTGTGAGGTAGCTTATTATCCCCCAATAACTAAAACACCATTGGCCCAACCTAATCAGAAACTAAAGAACAAGGAAGCCCATTCATGGTGGCCATATAATCAATTTCCTGAGGCAGAGAGTAGAATGGAGAAGGATGGAGAGTGGATCTGGAGGGATAAACTAAAGATAACCAATTTTGAACATGGTGGCTTGAATAAGGTGAAAGAGGGAGGGATTCCTGGGTGTTAGATGTTTAGAATTACGAGGATTGGGACACCTTTACTGAAGCAGGAAATGCTGGCCAACAACCAGGCTTGGGAGGGAAAGTCACGATTTCTATTTTGTGTAGATGGAAGGGGAAAGGCTTTGAGATACTCATGCAGAGGTGTCCATGGAGAGGAATGTGGGAATCCTCGGTGTATGATGAGGGTAACTACAGCCAAGGGGGTGTGTGAGTAAGCCTGCAGATGGGGTCAGAGCGAGGTGGGACGAGAGCACGGACTATGCCCTAGGACCCCCAACAGGCAACAGTCATGCCTCCACTTGCCGAGGAGACAGATGAGGGGCAGCCAGTGAGGGAGGGGAAAATAAGGACAGTGCAATGTCAAAGAAGCCAAGAGGGTGATGGGCAGACAAAGTGGTCCACCCAATGTCACATTCCTCACATGTCAAGTCAGAGGAGGGCAGAAGTCTTCACTGAGATTGGTGGCCTCGCTCCCTTATTAGACAGCATTACGTAAGTGGGTCTGTGGAGCTGGAACTGGCAAGGGAGCTGGGGCTATTCCCAAAGAGTGAACCCAAGTGGCCGGTAAACCCACGAGGTGCCCAACCTCATTAGTCATCAGGGAAATGTAAATTCAAACCACAATGAGATTCCATTTCACACCCACCAGATTGGCTAAAAATAAAAAGCCTAACAATACCAGGATTTGGTGAGGATGTTGAACAAATAGAACTCTCATGCACTGTTGGGAGGAATGTAAGTTGGTACAGCCATCTTGGGAATGGTTTGACATTAACTCGTGTGGTTGAGGATGTGCACAGTGTGTCGGGCCAGGTTCCCTGGGAAACAGACTTGGAGGAGGAGGTTTGCCTGCGAGAGATTGAATGGAGCGCTCTCGGGATCAACACTTCTGAGGGGGTGAGGACAGCAGAATTTCACACGGGGAGATGAACTGCAAGAGAGTTGTAACAGAGACCTCAGGCACTGGGAGCTCTGAAAATGGAAGGGCTCTTTATAGATGTCCTGAATTGGTGGGAGGGGGCCAGCCCTTTGTACCCCTGCTTGGCCAGTTACTGGCTGGGGTTATCTCCAAAGAGGGACCATCACCTTGGACAACGCAGCCCAGTCCATAAAGGGCAAGACTCCTGGCAGGGTGTGTGTGGCTTCCGAAGGAGGAGATGTGGGCACACACCACCACATTCACCACACCTCCGTATCATTTGGATCTCTTGCTTTGTAAAATAAGGTAAAGCCATCTGAGAACACCTCCTCCAGCATTCCGATCCTTCTGGTTTCCTGGGGAAACTTTAGCTGGTTAGTGGAATAAGATACAGCTCTCATGTTACGGCGAGTATATTTGCTATCTCCCTTCCATTCTAGACTCCCTAACCCTCAGCTCAGACCTCTGCTGGTCCAAGGGGCTTCCCTAGCGAGATGACCCAGACCTTCATCTCTAAGGGGTCTGAGACCTTTGTCATTGTGCTTGTCTTAGTCGTGGTTGCTGTGTCTGTATATTTACTGTCTGTCCATTTACCATCAGGAAACACACAAGTGGGTCCCCTGGAGAGTCAAATGTATTTTTCTCTGTCTTTGTGTAACAACAGCTCTGCTTTTTCTTGATGTTGGAGTCAATTTACTTGCCAGGAAGGTGACTCCTCTTCTTGCCTGCTGGTCTCTTGGCATCAGGAGCCTGAAATGATCAGGTAGCAGCTGTAGCTTGAAGTTCAGTGGGACTCTCATGTCTCCTGGTGGAAGCACCCCCTGTCCCCCCAACCCCCAGGAACCAGGACCTCTAGACCTACAAAGCCCAGAGTTGTGAGGATGGGAAGCCCAAATTCTCCCAATGGCTCCCTGGGAGTGTGGTGAGAGGAGTCCCTCCTATTTCCACCCCCTGATTCCCAAATCCACTTATTCTGCTCATAGACTGCACCTATCCATGGTGTTGGTCTAGGGTGAATGCTGCCTCTTTGCAGAGTATCCTTCCTTGCAGAGTATCCTTCCTTGCAGAGTATCATTTCCAAATTGGTGCCTCAGTTGCCTCTCTTTTTTTTTTCCCCAGCTAGAGTATTTTTTATTTTTAGGGCTACCAAACATTTTATTTTTAAAGGTTTTATTTATTTATTTGTCCGAGAAGGAGAGAGGGAGAGAGAGAGAAAGAATGAGCAGGGAGAGCAGCAGGCAGAGGGAGGAGCAGGCTCCTTGCCCAAGCAAGGAGCCCGATGCAGGACTAGATCCCAGGACTCCAGGATCATGACCTGAGCCAAAGACAGATGCTTAATTGACTGAGCCACCCAGGTGTCCCACCTACCAAACATTTTAAATATAAAATTCTGGGGTGCCTGGGTGGCTCAGTGGGTTAAGCCTCTGCCTTGGGCTCAGGTCATGATCCCAGGGTCCTGGGATCAAGCCCCACATCGGGCTCTCTGCTCAGCAGGGACCCTGCTTCCTCCTCTCTCTCTGCCTGCCTCTCTGCCTACTTCTGATCTCTGTCTGTCAAATAAATAAATAAAATCTTTTAAAAAAATAAATATAAAATTCTTTCACATACAAATTGTGATCACAGCAGCATCACAGGACAGCAGACCCAGGTGAAGAGGGAAGGTTTTCAGGTTCTTGGCTGCTTCCATCACCCCCCCATCCGCCATGTTGCCTTTGAGAACATGGTCTTAGCAGAGGATGAGTCAGGGCAGCCAGAGGTGTTAGGGGTCTTAGAGCCTGCTCTAAGGTGGCCTCGGTTCAGTGGGCCCCTCTAACATGATATCATCACCACCTGTAGATTCTTCGCCAGATCCAGTTGGAAGACAACAGGAAAGTGGTTGTTACTGAGAGGAACCTTATCATTCCGCAGGGTCCTGCTTATCACAACTTTGGGGCATAAAATAGAGTTTTCTAGAGATTGTTAGATTGGCAAGAGCTAAACGCATCTGGGAAAAGAACAGAAATTGAATCTGAGCCTACCTCCTACCAAGATTCCTTGCCTATGACTCGAGAAAGCTGGAGTCATGGATCTTCTCAGATGTTTGTGAAAGGGAAGGAATGACAGATTCTTTGGCCCAACAGGACTGGAGCCCTACCAGCTATTGACCAAGAAAGCCTCCAGGAGTACGTACCAGGGAGGTCTGTGGGAAGCAGCTCATGGCAGTGGTACTCAAGAGAGCATGATGGTACAATGGTTTCTAGGCAGAATTTATTGCATGTGTGCAAGAGAGGAAGGACAGAAGTCGGAAAGAATTGAGAACTAAAGAACGTGCTTCTTAGAAGTCTATGGGATAGAAGTGAGATATTCCTGGACTGGGATTGGGAGAGACCCAAAACCTGTTCTTTCCTTGAGCTTCACTTTGACTCTTGGATGTAGGTTTCAGCACCCAATTCCTCCAAAGTCCAAAGTCCTCCAAAGGCCAGCAGTTTCTGGGCAATGTGGTATGTCCTAAGTCCAGTAGATCCCATGATCATATGCCCACCACTGCACCTCCTTTTCTATAAAGGGAGTCCTTTGGTCTAAGGTGATGTTATCTGAGACCAAACAGTAATAGATCAAACACTCTGCAAGTCTTTAGAGTGGCTGAGACCCAGGAGCCAGGAAAGGTAAACCCATACTAGGAAGATGTGTCCCCGTCGAGATGAATTGCTTCTTCTTCCAGGTAGAAGAAGTCCAATTTAATTAACTTGCCACCGAGTGGCTGGTGGGGTTCTCCAAAGAATGGTACCACATTGATGGCTCCATGTTGATCTTGGCTGCTGGAGAAGTGGACACTCAGCAGCGGTAGCAGCTAGGTCATTCTTCATGAATGCGGAATATTCCTGCCACATGGCTTCTTCACTATGAGTCCATTATGCCAAAACTGGGGTGGCAAAGACAGATTGATGACCCGGCTGAGTCACTCTGGCCTGCTTGGTTGTTTAGTACCTCTTCCATGATGGATGCTGTCTGGTGGAGGTCAACATATGATGCAAGATCTTCACACTTGGTGCCCATTCCCATGGGTCCACACACGACTTTCTTTCCCAAACCGTCCCGTCCCCAGTCTTTCCATATTTATCCTGCCTGTTTTTGCCACTGGCCTTAGTCTGTGTTTATTCTTCCCTCACGCTACTTCTCTTGTCCACAGAGTATAAGCCTAAGTGCGTTGCCCAAAGCCCGGCCCACTGGTAAGAGTCCACCTCATTATTGTCTTTAAAGGTGACCTCTGGGTGACGCTGTAATGTAGCTGTCCTCCATTTTCAGTTTACACCCACCTCCTAAACAGACCCATCTGTGAATCAAGCTTAGCCTTTTCCCTCCTTGTCAGCCGGCCATAAGGGAGCCCCCTGCCACCGTAGGTGTGAGATGAAGGAGAGGTGTTGGTGCCACGTTGGTGGATGACATGGGGGTCTGGGCCACCTGCCTGTGCAGCTTACTTGTGACCTCTGGACCCTACTTTGGATTACTGTCAAGCCCGCCTGACCTTGTGACTTGGTAGGTCTCAGAGATCCCAGCTGGTAACAGGCCATTCTGGCTACAGGCTCCTTAATGTTCCATGGTCACGTTCTCCGTCTCTACCAGTGCCCACCCCAAGGGGAGTTTCTCACATGGTGATAATTCTAGTTTGCAGATTGAATGGCCTTGCTCCAGAGCGCGAGGGGTCTAGATTGTGTTTATTTCACTGGGCTTGCCATAGACTTGTGGTACCTTTTCCCATCACAGAGACATTGAAGACCAGAAGGTCTTCTGGGCCTTGTGGGCCTGGAGGCAGAGAAGCCTGCGGTCTAGCCTGGATCTACGACAGGGTTCATTTCTGGCCAGGACCTGCTCAAAAACTGACAGCCTTCCACACCATTCAGAAAGTAGGTTGTATTCCTATCCTCAAGTATAGAATATGCTGACTCCAGTCCGCAGAAGCCTACTAGGTACTTGTGATTCCTTCTGAATGGAGGGAGAGACAAGATGCAATCACATGTTCTTTACTTTGCAGGGGCTGTCCCAGCAGGTCCCAGACCACTCCCCCAAAACTACACTGATGGGGTGAGCCCCTGACACTTAATTGGGGGAATTGGCTAACCTCTAGAGTCCTTGAATTCTTAGAGGGTTCATCTCCTACTCTCCAGAGACAGGTCACATTCATCCAGTCCTATAAACACTATTTCACTAATAGAGTGGACCACTGTGATGTTTTGCAGAATGTCCAATGGTCCAGTCCTTTAGCCTTTATTAGGACAGAGAGCTGGAGCAAGAACACAATCTTGACCCTGGGGATAAAAATACATTATATGTTTATTTTAAAAAAAAAACATAAAAAAAAGAACACAATCTTGAGATAGATCATAAATGTATATCATTATCTGCCCTACATTAAGAGTGGGCTGTTTCTGGACCTTTTTCCCACAAGGGTGAAAAAGAATGTATAAACCAAGTCAACGCTTGGATACCATGAACTTCAAGCTCTGTTACTCTGTCTAGCAAAGCTGCTGTATCCGACACAGCAACTGCAGTGTGGGTTACTGTTTGGTTTTTGCATGGGACAGATTAATGGATTAAGGGGGGGGATAAATGGTGACCACTACCCCCTGAATCATTTAGATCTTATATCGAGACCTATCAAGAAAGTATTCTTAGCCCCACTTGCAAACGAGGAAACTGAAGCTTCCAGGGTCAGAATAATTTATTGTAAAACCTTCTGTTTTGTCAAATCTGTTTAACTCACAAGTTCTTGCATTTAATCCAATGAGATATGGAGGCCGAAGTTGTGATTATTTAATTTAGGAAAGTGAAAAACAATGTCTGACTGAGTTGCTCCATGTCCATACACAACTATCCTGCTTTTTGTGAGAGGTTTTTCTAAGAAGTCTAACTTTGGGATCAAATGGGGCCAGTTCTGCCTGATTTCTTGAGTGGGAAGTCAAGCTCAGTTGAGAAAGTTTTGTTAGCTTTTATTCCTGGCAACTTTATGGATGAGCTTTATTTCCAAATGCTGTATGCCAGGATGTTTCCTCATTTGACTTTTCCAGGATCGTGATGGGGAAAAAAAAAAAAAAAAAGAAGGAAGAGAGTTGCCACCCAAAATTAAAATCTTCCCTTCACTGTGGAACAATGCAGCATGAGGCTGCCTGGAGCCGGCAGTGACTTTCTTTGTGCAAATGATTGAGGCAGCCAGCCCCAGGATACAGCGACCCGCTGAATCTTCCCAGGCAAGTCATTTCATGGATCTCAGTTTCCTCAGCTATACAATAGGAATAATAGTAGTATCTATCTCATAGGATTGCTGCATCTTGCTTAATCCTGAGTCCCCAAAGTGTCTGGCACAAAGTAATATTCAATGAGGGGCCCCTGAAGAGCTCAGTCAGTTAGGTGTTTGACTCTTGATCTCAGCTCAGGTCTTGGTCAGGTCTTGAAATTAAGCCTCACTTTGGGCTCCACGCTGAGCATGGAGCCTACTTAAAAAAAAGAGGAGAATTTGATGGATATATGCTGAATGAATGAATTGTGAAGATTAAATTAGACGACACGTTTACATAGCACATGGCAAACAGATTCTGTGGTGGCAATTCGACCATCTATATTAAAACCTTAAAAAAACACACAGGTCTTTTGACTCAATGATTCTGTTTCTAGAACTGGAAACTTCATCTGAATAATTTTAAAAATTATTTAATAATTATGACAATCTTAATTATTTAGATAATAATTAAGGGTACACCAAAAATTAAGCATATGAGAATGCTCCTGGGAAAACCACCTAAATGTCCATTGTATTTTAGTGAGGAATCTGTATGTGTGACATGTAGAAAGACTTTATAAGGTTAAACTCTAAGGCAGTGGTCCTCTAAGTGTGGCTTGGGGACTAGCAGCACCAGCATCACCTGGGAACTTGTTTAAAATGTAAATTCTTGAGTCCTGCCCCACACCTCAGAAATTCTGGAGTGGGGCCCAGCAATCTGGGTTTTAACAAGTCTTCCAGCTGATGCTGTTTACATGTACAAGTTTAAGAACTACTGCTCTGAGGTGTCACTAGAAGTTGTTTCTTTGTGAGTGGGAATACTTTAATGTTCTTATATTCTCTGACTTCCTTGGAGTAAGCATTACATTGCCAACTGATATAAGAAAGATACCCAATAAAATTAAAAAAAAATGAAAAGAAGAAAAAGTAAACTGAGTGTGGGTGAAAGGGGAGGAAAAAAAGTTAAGAAAAAACAAACAAACAAAAAGAACAGGGGCGCCAGGTGGCTCAGACGGTTAAGCATCTGCCTTTGGCTCAGGTCATGTGGGATAGAGACCGGCGTTGGGCTCCTTGATCGGTGGGAAGCCTGCTTCTCCTTCTCCTACACCCCCTGCTTGTGTTCCCTCTCTCACTGTGTCTCTGTCAAGTGAATAAATAAAATCTTAAAAAAAAAAAAAACCCAGGACAGAAAAGAAGCAATACTACTTCTCCATTTTTTTTTTCCTTTCCCCACTTTATTTCTACCCCTACCTACACCGATGGGATGTTATATATTTACAAATTTGCTGAGTGTCGAGGGTATTTTGCAGCTGGTTTTTTTTTTCTCTCATTTAATATTTCACAGGAACCTTTCCAATGATGCCACAAGCTTCGGTATCATCATTTTTTTTTTAAATGGAGGCATTGATTTTACTTTCTTCCTTTGGCTACCTGTTTCCCTGTGTTGTTTTCAATTTTTGCCATCATAAATAATGCTGCCACCAATATTTGTACATACACCTCTCCCCAGCTTTCAAATTATGTCCTTAGGATAGGTTCTTAGAAGTGAGGTCGATGGATCAAAGGACAGAAACATTTTAAAGACTCAGGTTGTGCAAGAGTGCCAATTTCCCAACACTGAGAAGTGTCATGATTTGAAATAGTTTCACTAATTAATGGAGAAAATAAGTTACTTGTTTAAAATTTCATTTCTTTCTTTGAGACAATTAACAGCTTCTCCTCTTTCCGAATAAACTCATATTTATCCTTCTGTAAATTTGATTGGGGTGGAAAGCTCCGGACTTCACCCCATTCATGCCTCTGAGTCTCAGTTTCTTCATCTGCCAAATGGAGTGATACCAGAATGGCTGTGAAATTAAATGAGATGAAGTATGGGAAAGCTCTCTCACACAGTGTTTTCTGCATATGCACATCATCATTACCCCCTTTAGCATGACATTTACCCATTCATTATAAAACCTTCTGTTTCGTCAACAATCCAACAATTCTTGAAAGCCTTCTTCCTTTGTGACCTGGTGCCTTAGAAGGCTGTGGGCAAAGCCCTCTTTTAATTTCTTTCGTTTTTCGAGGGTAACACTGTAATGTGTTTGCAGCTTTAGAGAAGGGCCCTCCATCAAGGCCTGAGGGTGTCATTATCTGACACTGGAGAGAAAACCAAGTTCACTGATGCAAGGGTGCCGCCTCCCCGCCCTCCCCAGACTTGACCTCGCATTTGGGGGAAGAGCCCATCCGGAAAGGTCAGAAGCACTCAGACCCAACAGAGACGTTCCAGGTACCAGAGGTCAACCCCTGCCCACCTGGCAGGTGCAGCAGCCAGAATACAGTTAATGACTCTCAGCAAGTTTCCTCCTCAAATGTTTTTCTCTGTTGCTAGGAAACCTCATTTCGCCGCTGCTCCCTGGTTAGAGCTCCCTCTTGTGTTCACATTCTGTAATGGCACTCCAGTTGAGCAAAGAGCAAAGATTACTTTTTGTCTTTAACACAGTACTTGGATTAAACCATTGTTACCGTGGAATATAATACAGAGAAAAGTATCCAAGATAGATACACGGGTTTAAATAGTTATAAAGTAAACTCTCCTGTAACAACCACGACCCAGGTAAAGAAATGGAACACTGAGACGCCTGTGTGGCTAGCCTGTGCCTTCAGCTCAGGTTAATGTCCTGGGATGGAACCCTGCTCCAGGCTCCCTGCTCAGCAAGGGAGTCTGCCTCGCCCTCTCCCTCTGCCCCTTCCCTCTGCCCCTTCCCTCTGCTTGTGCGCGCTGCGCGCGCTCTATCTCTCTCTCAAATAAGTAAATAAAATCTTAAAAAGAATGAGGAGGGGGCGGACGAGGAGGAGGGGGAGGGGAGGAGGAGGAGGGGGAGGGGGGAGGGGGAGGAGCGAGGAGGAGGGCGGGGTGAGGAGGGAGGAGGAGGGGAGGGGGAGGAGGGAGGGGGAGGGGGAGGAGGAAGAAAAGGAAAAAAAAATAGAACACTGCCCTCACCTCAGATCTCAGGCTCTGGCCCCCTTTGTCTGTTCAATCACACTCCTCCTATAGATTAAACACTCTCCCCAGGCTTAGGGATCTGTTTATCGATTTCCTTCATAGCTTTATTTATTACCTGTTAATGTGTCTGTAATCAATATAGCTTTGGTTTTATCTACTTGGAAAATTTATGTAAACAAAACCATATGGTTTTACTCGATATTATGTTGGTAAGGATATAAACATATTATTTTTGTATCTGTAAATCCTATCCATGTTGTTATCTGCAGACGTAGTGTGTTCATTTCCATTGGTGTATAACATTCCAGTATATGACTGTACCACAACTGATCCATTCTCCTGTTAGTGGATATTTGGGCTGTTTCCAGCTTGGGGCTATTTTGGACAGTACTGCTGATACATTAAGAGTGAAGTTGTTGGACCACAGAATGTGTATCTCTGGTTTTACTAGATAATGCCCAATAGCTTCCCAAAATGAGTGAACCAATAAATGCACATTCCCTCCCAGTAGGGGTGTTCATTCCTGCTGCTCCATGGGGCTACAGTTGGTATCATCAGACACTCGTTTTCACCAATCTGGTGGTTGTGGAGTGATATCTCATTGTAATTTTGTTTGATTTATTTTTATTTTTATTCATTTATATTTAATTATGTTTATTTCCTGATAATTAATGAGATAAAGCATATTTTCATATGTGTATTGGCCAGGTGCAATTCCTCTTATTTGAAGTGTCTATTAAAATGTTTTGTCCAGGGGTTCCTGGGTGGCTCAGTGGGTTAAAGCCTCTGCCTTCAGCCCAGGTCATGATCTCAGGGTCCTGGGATCGAGCCCTGCATCAGGCTCTCTGCTCAGCAGGGAGCCTGCTTCCTCATCTCTTTCTGCCTGCCTCTCTGCCTACTTGTGACCTCTGTCTGTCAAGTAAATAAATAAAATCTTTAAAAAAAAATGTTTTGTCCATTGGCTTTTGGGTTGTTTGTGTTTGTAGCAGAAATCTCTAGTTCCTAATCTTGGCTAATCTCTGATTTCAGCACCTATTGTGGCAAACAGATTTGTTTTTTACTTTTCATTTTGACATAATTTCAGACATAAAGAGAAGTTGCAAGAATAGAACAAATACCCCTTTCACCAGATTCCCAAATATTAACATATTACCACATTTATTTTTTTTTATAAAGATTTTATTTATTTATTTGACAGACAGAGATCACAAGTAGGCAGAGAGGCAGGCAGAGAGAGAGAGGAGGGAAGCAGGCTCCCCGCTGAGCAGAGAGCCCGATGCGGGGCTCGATCCCAGGACCCTGGGATCATGACCTGAGCCGAAGGCAGAGGCTTTAACCCACTGAGCCACCCAGGCACCCCTACCACATTTATTTTAATCTTCTCTCTGTAAGTACGTTTTTTCCCCCTGAATTTGAGAGCAACTTGCAGACATGTCTCTTTATCCTAAATCCTTCAGCCTGTGCTTTCTGAAGACAAAGTTTTCAGATGTTTTCTTACATAACTGCAGTACAATGATCAAATCCAAGAAACTGACAATGATACATTAATAATGTCTTGTTTTATCTGCAGATCTTATTCAGATTTTGCCAATTGTCCCAATTATGTCCTCTATAAATGAAGAATATTCAGGATCATGTTTATATTCATTTATGATATCTCTTCAGCCTTGATTAATCTGTAACAGCTCTTTTCTCTGTCTTGCAAAACATTGACACTTATGAAGAGTATGGATCAGTATTTTGTAAAATGTCCTTCCATTCAGGGGCACCTGGGTGACTCAATTGGTTGGGCATCTTCCTTCAGCTGAGGAGGTGACCCCAGAGTCCTGGGATTGAGCCTCATTTCGGCCACCTGCTCTGTTGCTCAGAGGGGAATCTGCTTCTCCTTCTCCCTCTGCGTCTCGCCCCCGCCTCCCCACCGTGTTCTCTCTCACTCTGCTGTTTCTCTCTCTCTCAAATAAATGAATAAATAAATCTTTTTTAAAAAGTCCCTCTAGCTGGTTTGTCAGATATTTCCTCATGATGAGATTCAGTTTATGTACTTAGGCAGGAATATCACAGAAGTGATGCTGTTTCCCAAAGCATCATTTAAATCCCAAGATCAATCTAACACATTGTTCCTTCATTCCTTTATAGACAAGAGATGGTTGAATATAAGGTTAGGGCTTTTAACATCATAAAAAGTGAAAAGATGAGCCATGAAGTGAGAGAAGATCATTGAAACATAAGTAGTTAGACATCAAATATTAAACAGACGATAGTATCAAGATACATCAAGAATTCTTACAACCGGGACGCCTGGGTGGCTCAGTTGGTTAGGCCGCTGCCTTCGGCTCGGGTCATGATCCCGGGGTCCTGGGATGGAGTCCCACATCGGGCTCCTTGCTCAGCGGGGAGCCTGCTTCTCTCGCTGCCTCTGCCTGCCTCTCTGCCTGCTTGTGTGTACTCTCTCTCTGACAAATAAATAAATAAAAATCTTTAAAGAATTCTTACAACCAACAGAAAAAAGACAGACAACAGAGAAAAAAAATAGGCTAAAAATGTGATCTAGCTCTTCCTAAAAGGGGAAATGCAAAGGGATACTAAGTATGTAAAAAAGTATTCAACCTCATTAACAAATAGGAAGTGCAAAGTAAAACACAACTAGATAACATTATATGCCTAGCATATTGACCCAAATTAAAAGGCCATCAGGCTTTTGAACTCAGGGTTGTGAGCTTAAGCCCCACATTGCGTGTAGAGGCAGCTTAAATAAATAAACTTTTAAAAATCTTTAAAAAATGAAATAAGATAAAATAAAAGGCCATCAATACCAAGTGTTGGTAAGCTGATAGTACCACTGGATACGCCAGAGGGTAAGGAGTCAACCCACTTTGGAAAAGAGTGTGGTTTAAATTAGGAAATCTCAAGGGACACGTGGTTAAGTCGGTTAAGCATCTGCCTTTGGCTCAGGTCATGATCCCAGGGTCTGGGATGGAGGCCCACATCGGACTCCCTGCTCAGCGGGGAGCCTGCGTCTCCCTCTGCCTGCTGCTCCCCCTGCTTGTGTTCACTCTCTCTCTTTCTCTGACAAATAAATAAATAAAATCCTAAATACATAAACTAGGACAGCTCAAGATATGCACACCCTCTGACCCAGCAATTCCACAACCATTTAGAAACTCTTGCACTAGGAAGGATGTGTATAATGTTCATATCATCATTGTCATAACGCCAAACACTGGAAATAACCAACATGCTTATTAGTAACAGGGATAAATTGTGATACGTTCGCCCAATAGAACAGTCCACAGCAGAACTTCTCCAAGGTGAGCATGCTTCAAAATCACCTGGGGGGGGGGGGTTGTGTCCACATGAAAACTTTTACCCGAATGTTCATAGCAGCGTTACTCATTACTGCCAGAAAGTGCAAAGAGCCCACGTGCCCGACCCCGTCAACAGAGGAATGGATAAACAAATGTGGTGTATCTGCGCAACAGACTATTACTCTGCCATAAAAAGGAAGGCAATGCTGACACACAGCTACAACGTGGATGAACCTCGAAAATGTTTCACTCTATCTAGTGAAAAAAAAAACTAGATATGAAAGGCCACAGATTGTATAATTCTGTCCATATGAAACGTCCAGAATAGGCAAATTCATAGAGATAGAACGTAGAATATGGTTGCCTCAGGTTGAGGAAAAGGGAAATGGGGAGTGGCTGCTAACACTTTTTTTTGGTGGGGAGTGATGAGAAGAGTCTATACCACATTGTGATAATTGTGCACCACTCTGTGACAAAACCCAAACTGTTCCATTATACCTTTAAATGGATGAACTGTATGACAGGTGAATTATATCTCAGTAACATGGTTTATTTATTTTATTTGTTTGTTTGTTTTTACAGATTTCAGGGTTTTTTTTGATTCAATTAATTAACATAATGTATTATTGGTTTCAGAGGTAGAGGTCAGTGAGTCATCGGTCTTATATAATACACAGCGCTCATTGCATCACAAGCCCTCCTTAATATCCATCACCCAGGTAGCCCATCCCCCACCTCCCTCCCCTCCAGCAACCCTCAGTTTGTCTCCTGGGATTAAGAGTCTCTCTTGTTTTATTTTTTCCTCTCTTCCCCTATGATCCTCTGTTTTGTTTCTTAAATTCCACATGTCAGTGAGATCATATGACATTTGGCTTTCTCAGATTGACATATTCTGCTTTTCATAACACCCTTTTGTTCCATCCTCATTGTTGCAAATGGCAAAATTTCATTTTTTTGGTGGCTGACTAATATTCTATTTTATATACACACCACAGCTTCTTTATCCATTCATCTGTCAGTAGACATCTGGGCTCTTTCCGTAGTTTGGCTATTGTGGACACTGCTGCTATAAACATGAGGTTCAGATGCCCCTTCAGATCGCTACATTTGTATCTTTGGGGTAAATACCCAGAAGTGCAATCGCTGGGTTGTAGGGTGGCTCGATTTTCAACTTTTTGAGGAACCTCCATGCTGTTTTCCAGAAAGGCTGCACCAGCTTGCATTCCCACCAACAGTGTAGGAGGGTTCCCCTTTTTCCACATCCTTATCTGTTGTTTCCTGAGTTGTTAATTTTAGCCATTTTGGCTGGTGTGAGGTGGTATTTCACTGTGGTTTTGATTTGTGTTTCCCTGATGCTGAGTGATGTGGCGCACTTTTTCATGTGTCTGTGGCCATTTGGATGACTTCTTTTCAGTTCATGTCTTCTGCTCATTTCTTGATTGGATTGTTTGTTCTTTGGGTGATGAGCCTGATAAATTCTTTATAGATAGTAACACTATTTAAAAATCACATATGCAGAGGCCCTGGGTGGCGCCGTCAGTTAAGCCTCTGACTCTTGGTTTTGTCCAGATCCTGATATCAGAGTCATGGGATTGAGCCTGTGTCCAGCTCTACTCTCAGCATGGAGTGTGCTTAAGACTCTTAGGACTTTCTCCCTTTCCCTCTGCTGTGCTCCCACCTCAAATAAGTAATACATAAACAAATAAACAAACAAACAAAATCACATATGCCAATTGCAGGCTTTACCCCACAGAGTTTTTAATTCAATAGGTCCAGAGTAGGACCCAAGACTTTTCATTTCTTTCCTTTCTCTTTAAAGATTTATTTATTCATTTTAGAGAGAGGGAGAGAGCATGTGCAAGCAGGGACGGGGGGCAGAGAGAGAGAGAATCCATAAGCAGAGTCCTTGCTGAGTGTGGAGCCCAACATGGGGCTCAATCCCACGACCCTGAGATTATGACCTGAGCTGAAACCAAGAGGTGACTGCTTAACCCACTGAGCCACCCAGGGGCCCCAAGACTTTTCATTTCTAACAAGTTCTGAGGTGACGATGATGCTGGTATACTGACTGCAGGGTGGTTCTCGGACCACGCTTGGAGAGCTCTTGCTCTGTAGCAGGAGGAACAACCAAGTTACAACTACACACAACTACTCTAGGCTATTCCAAACCAACGTTTATTTTGCTTTATGAAACTTTAAAAATTCCTTAAATTCACCTCCTGGGACCAGGGCATACTTGCTGTCCCTCTGTCTGACTTACTAATGTGAGAATGGCCCACTGGCCTGGTAGATTGGGCAAGGCAGCTTCCCTCTCTACTCCTTCCCCAGACCCCTGTAAAGGAAGGGGTGGGAGATGAGGTCACTCCCTGCCCTGCCCTACCCACCCCCACTACTCCCAGATACCCTTCTCTCTCCTTTTCCTCCTCCCACCTCAAGGCTCCCCTCCCAATGGTAAAATTACCCAGGGCCTCCAGGCTGCTTTCCTTCTGAGACCCTAGAGGCTTCCCTCTCACTGCAATCTCAAGTATGCAGAGGTCCACCTCTCAGGCCCTTGTTCTCTCCTATAAAGGCCACATTAAAGGAGAAGGGATGGCGGGGGGAGAAGCAGGATGGCATAAGTGTAGGAGACCTAAATTTGATCTGTTCCCAGGAATTCAGCTAGATAATTATCAAACCATTTGGAACACCTGCAAACTCAACAGGAGATCAAAGAGAAGAGCAGCAATTCTAGGAACAGAAAAGCAACCACTTTCTGGAAGGTAGGAGGTGCGGAGAAGTGAATCTGAGGAGATATATGGGAAAAGAGACAGTCGGGGGAGGGCCCAGCTCCCAGTTAGTGGTGGAACAATGGAGCACAAAATCCAAACTTTTAGAAGTCTGCTCCACTGAGGGATGTCACTCCAGAGACTAAGTGGGGGTGGAGTCCTCGTGGGGACAGTGTGATCTCAGGACCTGTAGGGTCAAGAAAGACCCAGGGAGCATGAGTGTGGCAGAGCCCCCAGATATCAGAACAGGGAAGTTGGCTGCAGAGATGGAGCCGAGGAGTGCTCTCTCAGAACGAGGTTACTTTAAACCATGATCCAAGGCACAGTTGGGGCACTGCTCTTGGAGCAGGGATCCCACAAGTGGCAGGTCCAGAGAGACTCACATTCCTCCTCCGGGAGGAGCGTCACGGGAGTGTGCTTCAGGAATCTGCGGGGTTTGGAGACTCCAAACGGGGCCATGCACCAGAGATAGAAACGCTTGGGCACAGGCTGGGTGAGCTCAGATTGTGGCGGGAGACCAGGGAGATGGGAGGGAATGACTGCTTTTTTCTGAGGGTGACTGAGGTGTGGGGCCCTAAGCTCTTGGCTCCTCTGGGTCAGAGATTGGGAGGCCGCCATCTTCATGTCCCCCAAAGCTGTACGGAAGGCGTTCAGGGAACAAAAGCTCCGGAGAGCGAGCTGAGCAGATTACTTAGCCCTGGCAAGGACGGTGCAATCTCACCTGGAGCAAAGACATTTGAGAATCACAGCAATAAGTGCCTCCCCCAGAACATCAGCAAGAACATCCAGGCAAGACAAAGTTCACTGATCAATGAGAACTGCAAAACTTCAGAGCTACAGGAATACACCACATAGAATTCATGGCTTTTCCTACATGATTCTTTAGTCTTTCAAAGTTAAATTTTTTTAATTTTATTTTTTTCTTATTCTATTTTAAAAATTTTTCCTCTTTCCCATTTTAACCTTTTTAAACTATTTTATCTTCTCAATACCTTTTTAAAAATCTTTTAAAATTTTCATTATTATAATCATATTTTATCCCTTCATTGTATTTATCTTTATTTTTTGTATACATATAGGTTTTTCTTTCTTTAAAATTTTGGGATAAAGTTTCTTCTAACAGATCAAAATATACCTTAAATCTAGTGTATGGCTTTGTTCTAGCCTCCAGCCTGATCACACTCTTTCCTCTTTTTTTTTTTCTTTTTTCAACCAACTTCTTATCAATTCCTTTTTAGAATCTTTTAAAATTTTCATCTTTACAGTCATATTCCATCCCTTCACCATGTTTACCCTTATTTTTGTATATTTTGTTATCTTGTATATATATAAGTTTTTCCTTCTTTAAAATTTTGGGAGGCAGTTTGGCAGTTTCTTCTAACAGAGCAAAATACACCCAAAATCAAATGTGCAGCTCTGTTCTATTCACCAATCTAATATATATATATATATATATTTTTTTTCTTTTTCTTTTTTCTCCTGTCTTCTCCCCCCAGTTTCAGGTCTCTTCAGATTTGTCTACTATATATTTTTCCAGGGTCATTGCTACCCTTTTAGTATTTTGTTCTCTCACTCATCTATTCTTATCTGGATAAAATGACAAGGCAAAAAAACTTACTTCAGAAAAAAGAACAAGAGACAGTACTGATGGCTAGGGACCTAATCAATATGGACATTAGTAATATGTCTGAACTAGAGTTCAGAATGATGAGATCAAGGTGCTAGCTGGGCTCGATAAAAGCATGGAAGATACTAGAGAATCCCTTCCTGGAGAAATAAAATCCCTTTCTGAAGAAATAAAAGAACTAAAATCTAACCAAATTGAAACCAAAAAAGCTATTAATGAGGTGCAATAAAAAATGGAGACTCTTACTGCTAGAATAAACTAGGCAGAAGAGAGAATTAGTGATATAGAAGACCAAATGATGGAGAATGAAGAAGCTGAGCAGAAGGGAGACAAACAACTACTGGACCACGAGGGGAGAATTCGAGAGCTAAGTGAAACCATAAGATGAAACAATATCAGAATAATTTGGATCCCAGAAGAAGAAGAAAGAGGGGGGCAGAATGTATATTGGGGCAAATTATAGCAGAGAATTTCCCTAATTTGGTGAAGGGAACAAGTATCAAAATCCAGGATGCACAGAGAACCCCCCTCAAGATCAATAAAAATAAGTTCACACCCTGTCATCTAATAGTAAAACTTACAAGTCTCAGTGACAAAGAGAAAACCTGGAAAGCAGCTCAGGACAAGAAATCTGTAACATACAATAGTAGAAATATTAGATTGGCAGCAGACCTATCCACAGAGACCTGGAAGGCCAGAAAGGACTGGCATGATATATTCAGAGCACCAAATGGGAAAAATATGCAGGCAAGAATACTATATCCAGCTAGGTTGTCATTAAAAAATAGAAGGAGAGATTAAAAAAACTTCCAGGACAAACAAAAACTAAAATAATTTGCAAACACCAAACCAGCCCTACAGGAAATATTGAAAGGGGTCTTCTAAGCAAAGAGAGAACCTAAAAGTAACAGACCAGAAAGGAACAGAGACAATATACAGTAACAGTCACCTTACAGACAATACAATGGCACTAAATTTGTATCTTTGAATAGTTACCCTGAATGTAAATGGGCTAAATGTCCCAATCAAAAGAAACAGAGTGTCCAAATGGATAAAAAACAAGACCCATCGATATGCTGTCTGCAAGAAATTCATTTTAGACTCAAAGATACCTCCAGATTTAAAGTGAGGGGGTGGAAAACAATTTACCATGCTAATGGACATCAAAAGAAAGCTGGGGTGGCAATCCTTATATCAGATATATTAGATTTTAAGCCGAAGACTATAATAAGAGATGAGGAAGGGCACTATATCATACTTAAAGGGCCTGTCCAACAAGAAGATCTAACAATTTTAAATATCTATGCCCCTAACATGGGAGCAGCCAATTATATAAACCAATTAATAACAAAATCAAAGAAACACATCAACAATAATACAATAATAATACAATAATACAATAATACTGAAATGGACAGATCATCAAACAAAAGATCAACTAGGAAATAAAGGCTTTAAATGACACACTAAACCAGATGGACATCACAGATATATTCAGAACATTCTATCCCAAAGCAACAGAATACACATTCTTCTCTAGTGCACATGGAACATTCTCCAGAATAGATCATATCCTGGGTCACAAATCAGATCTCAACTGGTACCAAAAGATTGGGATCATTCCCTGCATATTTTCACACCACAATGCTTTGAAACTAGAACTCAACCACAAGATGAAAGTTGGAAAGAACTCAAATACATGGAGGCTAAAGAACTCTAATAAAGAATGAATGGGTCAATCAGGAAATTAAAGAAGAACTGAAAAAACTCATGGAAAAAAATGATAATGAAAACACAACTATTCAAAATCTGTGGGACACAGCAAAGGCATTCCTGAGAGGAAAGTATGAAGTATGTAGCCATACAAGCCTTTCTCAAGAAACAGGAAAGGTCTCAAGGGGCACCTGGGTGGCTCAGTTGGTTAAGCCTCTCCCTTCGGCTCAGGTCATGATCTCAGGGTCCTGGGATCGAGCCCCACATCGGGCTCTCTGCTCAGCAGGGAGCCTGCTTCCCTTCCTCTCCCTCTGCCTGCCTCTCTGCCTACTTGTGATCTCCGGCTGTCAAATAAATAAATAAAATCTTAAAAAAAAAAAAAAAGAAAAGAAAAAAGAAACAGGAAAGGTCTCAAGTACACAACCTAACCTTACACCTAAAGGAGCTGGAGAAGAACAGCAAAAAAAAAAAAAAAAAAAAAAATAGCCTAAACCCAGCAGGAGAAGAGAAATAATAAAGATCAGAGCAGAAATCAATGAAATAGATACCAAAATAACATTAGAACAAGTCGATGAAACTAGGAGCTGGTTCTTTGAAAGAGTTAATAAGATTGATAAACCCCTGGCCAGACTTGGCAAAAAGCAAGGAGAAAGGACCCAAATTAATAAAATCATGAATGAAAGAGGAGAGATCACAACCAACACCAAAGAAATACAAACAGTTATAAGAACATATTATGAGCAACTATACACCAGCAAATTTGACATTCTGGAAGAAATGGATGCATTCCTAGAGACATATAAACTACCAAAACTGAACCAGGAAGGAATAGAAAACCTGAACAGACCCATAACCAGTAAGGAGATTGAAGGAGTAATCAAAAATATCCCAACAAACTAGAGCCCAGGGCCAGACAGCTTCCCAGGAGAATTCTAGCAAACATTTAAAGAAGAATTAAGATGTGTTCTCCTGAAACTGTTTGAAAAAATAGAAATGGAAGGAAAACTTTCAAACTCATTTTATGAGGCCAGCATTAACTTGATCCCCAAACCAGACAAAGACCCTATCAAAAAGGAGAATTACAGACCAATATCCTTCATGAACACTGATGCAAACATTCTCATCAAAATACTAGCCAACAGAATCCAACAGTACATTAAAAGGATTATTCACCTCAACCAAGTGGGATTTACTCCTGGACTGCAAGTTTCATTCAACATCTGCAAATTGATCAATGTGCTACAATATATTAATAAAAGAAAGAACAAGAACCATATGATACTCTCAATAGATGCTGAAAAAGCATTTGACAAAGAACAGCATCCTTTCTTGATCAAAACTCCTCCCAGTGTAGGGATAGAGTGTATATACCTCAATATCATAAAATCCATCTATGAAAATCCCACAGCGAATATCATTCTCAATGGAGAAAAACTGAGCGCTTTCCCCTTAAGGTCAGGAACATGGCAGGGATGTCCACTATCTCCACTGCTATTCAATATAGTACTGGAAGTCCTAGCCTCAGCAATCAGACAACAAAAAGAAATAAAAGGCATCTGAATTGGCAAAGAAGAAGTCAAACTCTCACTCTTTGCAGATGATATGATAATTTATGTGGAAAACCCAAAAGACTCCCCTCCAAAATTGCTAGAACTCATACAGGAATTCAATAAAGTGTCAGGATATAAAATCAATGCACAGAAATCAGTTACATTTCTATACATCAACAGCAAGACAGAAGAAAGAGAAATTAAGGAGTCAATCCCATTTACAATTGCATCCAAAACCATAAGATACTTAGGAATAAACCTTACCAAAGAGGCAAAGAATCTGTACTCAGAAAACTATAAAGTACTCATGAGATAAATTGAGGAAGACATAACGAAATGGAAAAATGTTCCATGCTCATGGATTGGAAGAACAAATATGGTGAAAATGTCTATGCTACCTAAAGCAATCTACACATTTAATGCAATCCCTATCAAAATCCCATCCATCTTTTTCAAAGAAGTCGAAAAAATAGTCATAAAATGTATATGGAACCAGAAAAGACCTCAAAAAGCCAGAGGAATGTTGAAAAAGAAAATTAAAGTTGGTGGCATCACAATTCCAGACTTCAAGCTCTATTACAAAGCTGTCATCATCATGACAGTATGGTACTGGCACAAAAACAGATACATAGATCAATGGAACAGACTAGAGATCCCAGAAATGGACCCTCAACTCTGTGGTCAACTAATCTTTGACAAAACAGGAAAGGATGTCCATTGGAAAAAAGGCAGTCTCTTCAACAAATGGTGTTGGGGAAATTGGATAGCCACATGTACAAGAATGAAACTGGACCATTTCCTTACACCACACACAAAAATAGACTCAAAATGGATGAAAGATCTCAATATGAGACAGAATGCATCAAAGTCCTAGAGGAGAACACAGGCAGCAACCTCTTCCACCTCAGCTGTAGCAACTTCTTCCTAGAAACATCACCAAAGGGAAGGGAAGCAAGGACAAAAATAAACTGATGAGATTTCATCAATATCAAAGGCTTTTGCACAGCAAAGGAAACAGTCAACAAAACCAAAAGAAACTGACAGAATGGGAGAAGATATTTGCAAATGACATATCAGATAAAGGGCTAGTATCCAAAAATCTATAAAGAACTTATCAAACTCAACACTCAAAGAACAAATGATTCAATCAAGAAATGGGTAGAAGACAAGAACAGACATTTCTCCAAAGAAGACATACAAATGGCCAACAGATACATGAAAAAGTGCTCAACATCACTTGGCATCAGGGAAATACAAATTAAAACCACAGTGATATACCATCTCACACCAGTCAGAATGGCTAAAATTAACAAGTCAGGAAACGACAGATGTTGGCGAGGATGCAGAGAAAGGGGAACCCACTGTTGGTGGGAATGCAAGTTGGTGCAGCCAGTCTGGAAAACAGTATGGAGGTTCCTCAAAAAGTTGAAAAATAGAGCTACCCTATGACCCAGCAATCGCACTACTGGGTATTTACCCTAAAGATACAAATGTAGTGATCTGAAGGGGTACATGCACCCGAATGTTTATAGCAGCAATGTCCACAATAGCCCAACTATGGAAAGAACCTAGATATCCATCAACAGATGAATGGATAAAGAAGATGTGGTATTTATATATATATATCATGTGGTATATATAACATGTGGTACACACACACACACGAATACTATGCAGTCATAAAAAACCAAAATCTTGCCATTTGCAACGATGTGGATGAACTAGAGGGTATTAAGCTAAGTGAAATAAGTCAATCAGAGAAAGACAATTATCATATGATCTCTCCGATATGAGGAATTAGAGAGGGAGAGCGGGGCCTTGTTGGGAGAAAGTAGGGAAAAAATGAAACAAGATGGGATCAGGAGGGAGACAAACCATAAGAGACTCTTAATCTCGGGAAACTGAGGGTTTCTGGCAGGGGGAGGGATAGGGTGACTGGTTGATGGACATTGGGGAGGGTATGTGCTATGGAGAGTGCTGTGAATTATGTAAGACTGATGATTCATAGACCTGTACCCCTGAAGCAAATAATACATTATATGTTAATTTTAAAAATGCTGTCATTCGTATTCAATAAAATATTACCCTTTTTCCTTTAAAAAAAAAAAAAAGGAGAAGGGATGGGGGAGGGGAGCAAGGTGTATCGTTAACCTTTGTTGAGCTCCTACGGTACCAGGCACTGTGTGAAGTGCCCCTCCTTTATTCCTACAACTGCTCTATGGGGTAGTAATATTATCATCCCATATCACAGATAAGGAAGTCAAGGCTGGAAAAGATAAAGTGTCTTACCCAAAGTCACACAGCCAGTCAGAATTAGAAACCAGTTTCTTTTTTTTTTTTTTAAGATTTTATTTATTTATTTGACAGAGAGAGATCACAAGTAGGCAGAGAGAGAGGGAAGCAGGCTCCCCGCTGAGCAGAGAGCCCGATGCGGGACTCGATCCCAGGACCCTGAGATCATGACCTGAGCTGAAGGCAGCGGCTTAACCCACTGAGCCACCCAGGCACCCCTAGAAACCAGTTTCTTTCAACTTTACTAGAAGCCTCTTTGAGCCCCACTCTTAATCTCTCCCTGGAGACTTTGTATTCTCCTGGAAGCCTACTTTCCAGGTGGGAAAACTGAGGTCCAGAGAGGGGCAATGTCTTGACTGAAGGCACACAGGACATCCTGGCAGGGCCTTGGCTTCTTCAAGAGGCCCGGTTCTCCCCTGCCTCAGGCCAGACCTGTGGAGAACTGCCACAGCTGGGCCACCTCTGCTGTAGCCCTGGCTGGTCCACTCTGAACACTGGCTCAGCTCCCTAGGCTGAGATGGGCCAGGGCCTGTCCTCAGTAGCCTTGGGTCTTTCCCAGTGGGTGGGGCATCCTCCCAGAATCTTTTGCTCAGCAGCTGGGCCACTGACAGCACCAGCCTGCTGCTGTCCAATCCTTCCCCCTCTCACCCTACTCACCCCCCGCTCCTGCCACGTTTCAGAGTCCTCTACATCCTCTGGACCAATATCCTCCCTTTCTCTATGTCACTCTCCCTTCACCCAGGCTTCATCCAGCTTCTCCCTGCCTATAGCCAGAGGGAGCTCCCCCAAACTCAGAGCTGAGTGCTTTGTGCCCCTCTCCTGCAATTTGCTTCTGTGGCTCCCTTACAGCCATTAGGAGAAGCCCCAGCTCCTCTCCAGTTAAGGCCCTTTGACATCTGGCCCCACCCCCCTGGGCCACTGTATTTCCTGCCACTTCCCCATGGCCCCAAACTCTGACCTCTTCAAAAGTGCCCTGTGTGACTGCATAGGCATCCGAGAGCCTCCAAGTCTGCACACATTATTTCTTCTTCTTGAACCACCCTTTCCCTACCTCTCCATCTGGGAACACATGAAGTTAGCGGGTGGGGAACAAATGAAGGATGACAGGGCCTCTCCAGGGAGGGTTATGACTCTTTTCTGTACTTGCAGTTTTGGTGACCTCATCCAGTCTTGGGACCTTGAATTCCATCCTCATGCTGATGTCTCCCAAACAGGTATCTGCAGCCCAGACCACCCCTAGATCTCCAGACTCATAGAATCAAAGACCCACATTTCTACATGAATGTCTGTTAATGGCTCAAAGTTTACACACTATAGCAAGAACCCTGCTCTTCCCAACCACGCTCCCCCTACCCCACTGAAAACCCCACTCTCCCATTCCATCCCAGTCTGCCTGGTCTCAGTGGCTGAGCCACCATCATCTCTTACCTTCTAGTATCTCATATCAGTGGAACGATACAATACTCATTTGTCAGAATTTCCTTCCTTTTTTTTTTTTAAAGATTGTATGTATTTATTTTAGAGATAGAGAGACCTTGAGTGGGGGGAGGATCAGAGGGAGAGGGGCAAGCAGATCTGCACTGAGGGCAGAGCCCAGTGTGGGGCTGGATCCCACAACCCCAAGATCATGACCTGAGCCGAAACCAGGAATCAGACAGTCAACCAACAGATCCACCCAGGAGGCCCAGCGTATCCTTCCTTTTTATGGCTGAATAACATTCCATTGTACAGGTAGAGTGCATTTTGTCTCTATGCATTCATTCATCAATGGATGGACACTTGGGTTGGTTCCACATTTTAGCTACTGTGAATAATGCTGCTATGAACGTGGGAGTGCAAGCCGTGTTTGAGTCCCTGTTTTTAATTTTTTTGAATGTACATCTAGGAGTAGAATTGCCAGCTTTTTTTTTTTTTAAGATTTTATTAATTCATTTGAGAGAAGGTGAGAGAGAGAGAGAGAGAGAGCACACAAGCAGGGGAGGGGGTCGGGGGACAGAGGGAGAAGCAGACTCACCATTGAACAGGGAGCCCGATATGGGACTCCTGGGCAACCCTGGGATCACAACCTGAGCTGAAGGCAGACACTTAACCAACTGAGCGATGAATTGCTGGCTTCTATGTTTAACTTTTTAGAAACTGTTGAACTGTTTTTGATAGTGGCTGCGTCATTTTACATTCTGATCAGCAACGTACAAGGAAGGTCTGGCAGGCATCCAGCTCCACATCCTTGCCAACACTTGCTATATTCTTGGTTTTTTGTTTTTGTTTTAAATACAATAGCCAGGGGCGCCTGGGTGGCTCAGTGGGTTAAAGCCTCTGCCTCAAGTCATGATCCCAGGGTTCCTGGGATCGAACCCTGCATCGGGCCCTCTGCTCGGCGGGGAGCCTGCTTCCCCCTCTCTCTCTGCTTGTCTCTCTGCCTACTTGTGATCTCTGTCTGTCAAATAAATAAATAAAATCTTTAAAAATAAATAAACAAAAAACCAACCAACCAAATAAATAAATACAATAGCCATTCTAATGGGTGTGAAGTGATATTTCATTGTGGTTTTGATTTTCGTCTCCCTAATAACTAAAGATAATGAGCACCTTTTCCTGTGCTTATTGACTTTTGTATATATCTTCTTTGGAGAAATGCCTATTTAATGCCTTTGCCTTTTTTTCCTCCCAGTTTTGAATTAGGTGTTTGTGGTTGTTGAGTTGTAGGTGTTCTTTATATATTCTGGGTATTTATCCCCTTATTGGATATGTGATTTGCAAATACTTCCCTCCACTCCCATTCCATGGGCTGTCTTTCCACTCTCTCGATAGTGTTCTTTGATACACAAAAGGGTGTAGACTTATTCTTTGAAGGAAAATTGGAGTGGCAAAAAACACCAGGGAGACAAATAGCAAATAACAACTACAACCATCCACTAAAGGGCCCAAACCAGAGCTCCAGGATCATCCGAGATTCTCCTTTTTCATTTACTTCATCTATCCATCCATCCATTCATTCATTCACACTCATTCACTCATTCATTTACTTATTGGACAAACTCAGAATCTAGTGGGAGAGAAAAATATGGACATAGATAATCCTCATGCTGGGTGTCAAGAGCTACAACCCTAAGGAAAGCCAAGAGGGGGGGCTGAGGGTGGGTGTACAGTTGAAGACATCCCATGGCTTAGCCCTTTAAAATGTCTTCAAATTCACCCCTCCTCTCTGTTCCTGTGGCCACCAATAGCCCCTGCCTCTAGTCTCACCCTGTTAGTCTGGGCCCTCTGAGAAGCTAATGCCAGGATGGGATAAACTATAGAAGGATTTTTATTAGGTGAAACACCTGTGTGAGAGGTAATGAGGAGGGAGTGGAAGGCTGGGAGAGCTGTCAAGCTGTGATATACATCTAGCCCCAGGTGAAGAAGAGAGGGAAGGAAGATTGGGTGGAAGGATCTAGCCTGCCAGATTGTCTAAAGAAGGTCTGGTAGATGTCAGGCAGTCCCGTGTCTCCCAGGAAGGAACCTGCCTTAGTAAACCCCTTGTGTTAAGTCATTGGCTGGGCGCATCCCATGGGAAGCCTGGCCTTGATGCAAACAAAGAGCACAGCAACCCTTGGTCAGTTATAGTCTCTGGAGTTCAAGGTCTGTGAGGCTCATTTTCTTGAACCCCACAACCCCCACAGAGGTGCCAGAGTGCTCTTTCTAAAATGCAGTCTCACTGTGCCATTCCTCAGCTCAAACACCTTCCACGGCTCCCCAGTGTCCTCAGGGTAAATCTTTAAAATCCCTAAATCCTTATCCTGGTTCTCAAAGTCCTGTTGGGGGAAAGGGGGCAATTTACCTTTTGTGCTCCATTGCTCACTAATCCTCACTCTTAAGCACAGCCTATATCCCTCAACCAGACCGGACAGACTACCCATTGCTTCCTGGATGTATATTCTCTTCTATTCCCTTATGCCTTTGCCCATATTGTGCCCTCTGCCCGGAAAGTCCTTACATCTCTCCCATCAAAGCCCAGCTCAATGTCAACTGCTTTCTCCAGCTTCCCAGTCAGCAGCATTCCTGGCTCTATCTCTGGTTCAGGCCCACATCCTCTGGAGTAGACAGTGGATTCCTGTGGCTGTGACAGAAGAAGGGGGCAAACAACTGCCACTGTCCTCTCGGGCTTTGCTCCTACCTTCCCAGAGCAAGATGGCTTATATGGCCTCAAAACAGTCTCACACCCCCCATCTTCTCTCCAGTGGTTACAACAGAAACCCACTGCACAGAATGCAGGACAACCAGAGATTGAAGCCCACCCCGATCCAAGGGCTTTCTCTCTCCCTCCTCCACTTGCAGTCCTGCCTTCCTGGACTTACTTAGGATGTAATGGTTTATTTTTAGACCACATACTGGACTGGGAATCTGCTTGACGCCTGAGGTGTAACCAGACTCTAGGGTGGCACTAGCCTTGAGCTCTAGCTGGCAGAGGAACCATGAGAAGGTCCAAAGGCTGTGCTGGGGGCTAGGGCCCCTGGGAGGCAGCACACTAGGGCAGATGAACCCTCTACTGAGCTCCAGAGGGTGGGGGGCTTTCTTTCAGGGCATGAGGTACTCCTACAACCTGACCCACCTGAGCCCCTCCTTTGACAGTTGGAGCTCAGAGAGGCCAAGGTTACCAGAGGTAGACCAGGGACTGAATTCATGTCCCCACAGCATGGTCAGGCTTCCCAAAGTTGGAAAGTGGAGCAGAAATGATTGTGTCCTTGTTCTTGCTCTGGCGTTCTCTCCCATTCTGTGTGCACCTCCAGCTACACACCTTGGAGAAACCACTAACACAGATGGCCTGCAGGCTGGATCCAGTTTTGTTTGGTCACAGATATTTTGAATTTTTAAAAAAAATTGTGGTAAGATACACATAACATAAAAGTTACCATCTTAACCATTTTTAAGTGTACAGTGCAGTGACATTGAACCGTTAGATGTCATGCAGCCAGCCCCACCATCCATCCCCAGAACTTTCTCATCTTCCCCAACTAAAACTGTACCCATCAAACAGGAACTTTCCATTCTCCTACCCCAGCCAGCCCCTGGCATTGGCCTTTCTATTTCCTGTCTCTATAAATCTGACGACTCTAGAGACCTCATCTAAGAGGAACTATACAATATCTGTTCTTTTATAACTGGTTGATTTCACTTAGCATAATATCCTCAGGGTTCATCCATGTGGTAGCACGTGTCAGAATTTCCTCCCTTTTTAAGACTTAATAATATTCCATTTATGGATAGACCACATTTAGTTTATCCATTCATCCACTGATGGACCCTTGGGTTGTTCCTACCTTTTAGAATTGTGTATAAGGCTGCTATGAATGGGGGTGTGCAAATATCTCTTTGAATCCCTGCTTTCAATTCTTTGGGGCATATGACTCAATGTGGATTTGCTGGATCATGTGGTAATAATACTTTTAATTTTTTTGAGGAAGCATTTTCACAACAGAATTTGAAATTTTAAAAAATTAGTTGCCAGCATGAGAAAAAACTTGTTAGTGTATAAGAAAGCAACAGATTTTTGTATCCTGCCACATTACTGAATTGCTATATGAGTTCTAGTAGTTTGGGGGTGGAGTCTTTTGGGTTTTCCATATACAGTATCATGTCGTCTGTGAAGAAAGAGAGTTTGACTTCTTCTTTGCCAATTTGGATACCTTTTTTTCCTTTTTGTTGTCTGATTGCTATTTCTAGGACTTCTAGTACTATGTTAAACAACAGTGGTGAGAGTGGGCATCCTTGTCATGTTCCTGGTCGCAATGGGAAGGCTGTCAGTTTTCCCCATTGAGGATGATATTTGATGTGGGTTTTTCATAGATAGATCTTGTGAAGTTGAGGAATGTTCCCTCTATCTCTATACTTTGAATCGTTTTAATCAGGAATGGATGCTGTATCTTGTCAAATGCTTTTTCTGCATCAATTGAGAGGACCATGTGGTTCTTTTCTCTTGTTGATTTGTTCTATCACATTGATTGATTTGCGAATGTTGAACCACCCTTGCATCTCATGGATAAATCCCACCTGGTCATGGTGGATAATCTTTTTAATGTACTGTTGGATCCTATTAGCTAGGATCTTGTTGAGAATCTTGGCATCCATATTCATCAGGGATACTGGTCTGAAATTCTCCTTTTTGGTGGGGTCTTTGCCTGGTTTGGGGATCAGGGTAATGCTGGCTTCATAAAAAGAGTCTGGAAGTTTTCCTTCTGTTTCTGTTTTTTGAAACAGCTTCAGGAGAATAGGTATTATTTCTTCCTTGAATGTTTGATAGAATTCTCCAGGGAATCCATCAGGTCCTGGGCTCTTGTTTTTTGGGAGGTTTTTGATCACTGCTTCAATCTTGTTACTAGATATTGGTCTATTCAGATTGTCAGTTGCTTCCTAATTCAGTTTTGGAAGTTTATAGTTTTCCAGGAATGCATCCATTTTTGTCTAGGTTGCTTAATTTATTGGCATACAACTGTTGATTATAAGTTCTGATGATTATTTCTATTTCCTTGGTGTTAGTCGCGATCTCTCCCTTTTCATTCATAATTTTATTAATTTGGGTCCTCTCTCTTTTCTTTTGGATTAGTTTGGCCAATGGTTTATCAATCTTATTGATTCTTTCCAAAAACCAGCTTCTAGTCTCGTTGATGTGTTCTACTGTATCTCTAGTTTCCATCTCATTGATCTCTGCTCTAATCTTGATTATTTCCCTTCTTGTGTGTGGGGTTGGCTTAATTTGTTGTTGATTCTCCAGTTCTTTAAGGTGTAAATAGAGCTGATGTATTCTGGATTTTTCCATTTTTTTGAGGGAGGCTTGGATGGCTATGTATTTCCCCCTTAGGATCGCCTTTGCCATATCCCATAGGTTTTGGATTGAAGTGTCTTCATCATGATCAAAAGCTTCTGCTCAGCAAAGGAAATAGCCAACAAAACAAAGAGGCAACCCATGGAATGGGAGAAGATATTCATGAATGACACTATAGACAAAGGGCTGATATCCAAGATCTATAAAGAACTCCTCAAACTCAACACACACAAAACAGATAATCACTTCAAAAAATGGGGAGAAGACATGAACAGACACTTCTCCAATGAAGACATACAAATGGCTATCAGACACATGAAAAAATGTCCATCATCATTAGCCATCAGGGAGATTCAAATCAAAACCACATTGAGGTACCACCTTACACCAGTTAGAATGGCCATAATTAACAAGACAGTAAATAAGTGTTGGAGAGGATGTGGAGAAAGGGGAACCCTCTTTACACTGTTGGTGGGAATGCAAGTTGGTGCAGCCACTTTGGAAAACAGTGTGGAGATTCCTTAAGAAATGAAAAATAGGGGCGCCTGGGTGGCTCATCGGGTTAAAGCCTCTGCCTTCGGCTCAGGTCATGATCCCAGGGTCCTGGGATCGAGCCCCATGTCGGGATCTCTGCTCAGCGGGGAGCCTGCTTCCCTTCTTCTCTCTCTGCCTGCTTCTCTGCCTACTTGTGATCTCTGTCAAATAAATAAATAAAATCTTTAAAAAAAGATTAAAAAAATGAAAAATAGAGTTACCCTATGACCCTGCAATTGCACTACTGGGTATTTACCCCAAAGATACAGATGTAGTGAAAAGAAGGGCCATCTGTACCTCAATGTTTATAGCAGCAATGGCCACAGTCGCCAAACTGTGGAAAGAACCAAGATGCCCTTCAAAGGACGAATGGATAAAGATGTGGTCCATATATACTATGGAGTATTATGTCTCCATCAGAAAGGATGAATACCCAACTTTTGTATCAACATGGATGGGACTGGAAGAGATTATGTTGAGTGAAATAAATCAAGCAGAGAGAGTCAATTATCATATGGTTTCACTTACTTGTGGAGCATAAGGGATAACACGGAGGACATGGAAATATGGAGAGGAGAAGGGAGTTGGGGGAAATCGGAGGGGGAGACAAACCATGAGAGATTGTGGACTCTGAGAAACAAACTGAGGGTTTTGGAGGGGAGGAGGGTGGGGGATTGGTGAGCCTGGTGGTGGGTATTATGGAGGGTACATATTGCACAGAGCACTGGGTGTGGTGCATAAAGAATGAATTTTGGAACACTGAAAGAAAATCAAATCAAATCAAATTTTAAAAAAATTCGGCTTCTGTTGAGAGATTGGAGTTCTGATATCACTGGTCCTGAACCAGCCTCACTGGGTTCCCTGGAGAGACACCAGTCCCACCAAGCAGTGCCCCCTCCTCACAGGGCTGGGATGCAGCTCTGTGGGTCCCTGTTCTGAGCTTCTTGGTTGTAAGAACTCAAACTTCTTTCCTTTGTTCCCCAGCCCTAGGTAGGCTCTGTGATACCTCAGTGATCCCTTTTGCCTTCTCAGTCCTTATATGTGTGTTTAACATATCCCCTATATTAGATCTCTCTGTTGAAACACCTGGTGTGGTTCCATTTTCCTCGCTGGCTCTGGTCTATAGCACTCGGCTGCTGTTCCTGCCTGGCAATGCTGGACAGTGGCTGACCCCCCAGATCAGGTATCATCTTGCCTGGTCCCCTCTCCCTGACTTCCTCTGGCTAACCTGGCCTGCCTGAGATCAGATGTGTGCCCCTGCTCTGATTAAGTACCTTCCAAGGAGATGCTCCTTATTGAGCACCTTACTGTGTGCCAGAGACCATGTATAAGACTTCATACATCAACTATACTCAAGTAATAAAAACAGACACCAAAAAAACACACAAAAAGGATTGCCTTCAAATAAGAGAATACAAACCTGAAAGAAAATTCTCTAATAATAGGGTTTTAATAAAACCAATTATTATAATATATGAGACATAAAACTAGGCATCTAATAACAATCTGTATGGATGATTCTTTAAAAATAAAGACTTTATGCACTAATCCCATGTTGTCCTTGCCGCAACATTGTGAAGTGGGTGCGGCTGTGATCCCCACTGTACAGATGGAGACACTGAGTCCGGGCCAGAGAAGGACTTGGCCAAAATCCCAGCCAGGCTGTAGTAGAGCCAGCCACAAGGACACAGCATTCTCACAAAATGAGGCTAACCACACTGTCCCCAAGTCTGTAGGTTCCTTTTTCTATCATAAAAATCTACATTCTATGCCTGTTTGGTAAATATCTGACCTAGATTTGTGTCTTCATTTTCTCATCTCTAAAATGGAGATCATGACAGATGCTACCTCACAGGATTTCAGTGAAGAAGAATGATATGGTGTTCACCGAGTGCCTAGCTCCACAGTCAGCACATTAGAAGGGCTGAACAGATGTTAACCATTGATATGATTACCTAGATCTGGAAGGATTATTATGCAAAGCATGAAATGCACAGTGGGTGGAGATGATGCTTATGGAAATATCCTTATTATGTAATGGAAAAATCCTTATCCTATGTGCAAGAGAAAAGGGCCCAAAATAAAAATAAATAACTCATGCACTAAAGAGACAGGAAACACACCCAAACATTAACTGTGGTGGATTCTGGGTGCTGGGATTTGGGGCAAAAATTTTTTTTTCTAATGTAAATGTTAAAAAGGTAATAAATCACTAAAAAAAAAAGAAGAAGAAGCACCATACCCTTCAAATTTATCTACAGATGCAGTGCAATCCTATCACAATTCCCACTGGTTTCTTTGTGAAGTTGATAAGCTGCTTCTAAAATTCATGTGGAAATGCAAGGGACCCAGGACAACAAAACAATTTTGAGGAAGAGGAGTAAAGGTGGAGACCTGTGCCACAGGCATCCACATCAGGGCCGGGATCAGAGCTGAATGCTGAGACAGCACGATCGTGCTTACTGAGAACATTCCCTACTCAGAGGTCACTGTTCTTCTGAAATAATGCCGTAAGCTTCATTGAGAGAGGTGTCTTAGAATGAGAGTAGAAAAAAGAAAATTTAAAAGTCCTTGGAAATTCTCTGGTTTCGTGGTTTCTGAGAGATGACTTTTTCACCAGACCACAGTGATTCGAGGAAAAAGGACACACAGTAAAGTTTTCATAAAGCTTCATTTATTCACTTAAAAACCTCTTTTGTTTCCAATGATAACTTCCCTGCCTCTTTTTTTTTTTTTTAAGATTTTATTTATTCATTTGAGAGAGAGTGAGAAAGAGCACGGGAGGGTGTGGGACAGAGGAAGAAGCGGACTCCCTGCTAAGCAGGGAGCATGACATGAGGCTTGATCCCAGGACCCCAGGATCATGCCTGAGCAAAGGCAGACGCTTAGCTGACTGAGCCACCCAGGTTCCCCTTCCCTGCTTTTTTGATGTGAAACTATTCTTTCTTTTATAAAATGATGCTGATGTTTTTATTGTCTTCAATCAGCAAGAGAAAGAGTTGGTAGCCCTCTTTTGACTATTTATTTATTCACTTGAGAGTGCACACGAGCACCTGCAAGTGGGGGCTGGGGAGGGGCCGAGGGAGAGAGAGAACCTTAAGCAGGCTCTATATCCATCATGGAGCCAGATGCAGGGCTTGATCTCAGGATCCTGAGATCATGACCTGAGCCAAAATAAGAGCTGGCTGCTTAACCAACTGAACCACCCCAGGCTATTTAATTTATTTTTAAATATTTTATTTTTAAGTAATCTCTACACCCAACACGGGACTTGAACTTATAATCCCAAGATCAAGAGTTGAATGCTCCATCAATTAAGCCAGTCAGACACCACCCCCCTCATTAAAAAAAAAAAAACAAACTCTCTAACTCACAAATCCCAAAGTCTGGGAAACACAGGGGAAAACTGCAGCTGCCTTGGGGCTGCTCTCCCTGGAGCGGGAGCCTAGGTTGGCCAAGCTCTATAAGGCAGCTTGGCATAAGGAGAACATAAGCTTGGGTTTAAATGGCGGCTCTGCCACTTGCTTACTGTGGGAACTTGAGCAAGTTACTAAAGTTCCTTGAGTCTCTTTCTCCTTCTGCAAAATTAGGCTGATTGACACGTCAAGGCCGCTGTGAGAATTAAATCAGATAACATATGTGACTGTACTTGAACCATCATAAATGCTTGAGAATGTATCCTCCAAGAGTCTGTGAGCTCAGGGAAGGCCCCACTTTTCTCTTCTGTAAACTGAAGAGTTCCTACCTCTTCAGTCATTCTTTATATTCCCACTCTGGTTTCTTCTGTATGTTCTCTAGTTTGTCACTATTGCTCTTGAGATGTGAATCTACAACTGAATACATGCTGTTGGTGTGGACTAGCTGTATAAAGATCTACTATCACCTCCTTCAATCTAGACTCTGTACCTCCATTTATGCAACCCAAGTTTGCAGTGAATTTTTGTGTATGTGTGCTTCTGTTTCACTCCTTTGGTATTTGTTGGGCTTAGAGTACCTAACAGCCCCAGATCTATTCATAGGAATGTTTGCAAGACCCTCTTTCTGAACTTGTGCAATTGGAGTCTTGGCTCTAAAGTGAGGGGCTGTACATTTATTCTCTTTTATACTTTATCCAATAGACAAGTTGCCTTCCCTGACTAGATGGGGTCAAAGGAGACTCCAAATGTGTTCTCATACTCAAGAAACCTGAAGGAACATTTAGCTGACTCTTTTTTTAGTCCAGGGAAGAAAACGTTTATTTGAATCTTGTTGGAATCCAAAGCAGCAGGGCCGGCACTAGGCAATGGGGCTAGAGAAGATGCCTTGATGCTGTGGCTTTAGTCCCCAGCAGCTCCCTGTATCAGGCTTACCCTAGGGGCCTGGCATGATGGCTCCCTGCCTCAGGGCAGTAGGTTCTCTTTCCTTGGATGACTCTGTAAGGCTTAGAGGCCACCTGGATGGCCTGGCGATTTGAGAGGAATCAGGGGGTCACACGGATTATAGCTTGTAGGGCCCAGGGGTCTCCTACTGTCTTCTGAGAGTAGTAACATCCTAGAATCCTCCTGCTGATCCAGGAACCACGAAGGGCATAGGCCTGGTACCTTTCCTCTGCCTTCCAACCTGGCAGCTGGATTGCATGCCAGTACTGCCCAAATGATGCCTGGGTCCAGGCTGGTGTCAACGTTCAGACTACATGGAAGGAAAAGCGCTCTCTTTATTGCTCTAGACTGGCCCGTCCGCGTGTCTCCCAGGGCGGGGCTCTGCCCTTATGCACTCAGGAGATGCAGTGGTGGTCATACGGGGGCCCAGCGTGGCTGCTGGCCCAGCACTGGCCTCAGTCAGTCTTCCTGAATCCTGGAAAGCAAAGCCCACAGGATGGCATGGGATTCTGAAGGCAACAAGGCCTCATCTACACCATTCCCCCCAGTTGCCCAAATACTTCTCACAGCTGGGATAATGTTGTCACCCTAGAAGCCATGGTCTCCATGACCTGCAGCCACTGCAATTAATTTCCCTTTCATAAATTAAATAAGTTATATGAGACAGATATCCCCAGCACAGAGCCACACAACCCCCTGGCCTCTCAGTTTTGAGACATCATGGTAGGCACAGAGCTGCTGTCAGAAAGAAAGAGGATCTCCTTTAGCCTAGCCCAACCACACTAGCTGTGTGACCCTAGGCAAATCACTCCACCTCTCTGGGCCTCAGTTCCCTCATCAGTCCTGTGCAACATAACTGCAGCACACCTAGTAGGCAAATAAAATCCTGGCAAAAATGGTGTTTGGGTAAGTGTAAAGGTCTATGAGAGAATGAGGAACACCCAGATTCCCTTCACTTTTCTACTGTGTTCTACACTTGAGGACTTTCACCTCCATTTCTCACATGCTTTTGCGTAACACCGTTGTGCTGTGGGTATTACTACACCCATCGTCCAGTGGAGGAAACGGAGGCTGAAAGATGATCCTGGGCCCCAGAGCTGGTGAATCGGCAAGAGCAGGCCTTGAACCCAGGCCCCTGACCCCAGACCCTGTGCTCTTTCCTATAGGCTAAGCCTCGTTTGCAACCCGAGACCCTGATAGGGAGGATGAGGGTGAACATAAGAAGGATGGAAACATTACCCATCAGCCTAAGCTTCTGAAAGAGTGGGATGAAGCCGTGCAGAACACTGTGGATCCGGTAAACTGCTCACAAACAGAGAAAAGGAGTTTGAGCTTTGTGCCCCAACAAGGGACTCAGGCTCACCCCCCATCCACCTGCAGACAAAAGCTTAAACCACACACACAGGGATTAGCGGTGGAATTTCAGGCAGCAGGTTGAGCTTAGATAATAGTACTGGAGTTATTATTATTAAAAACAATGACCTCCAATAGCAATAACAGTGCCAGGAAACTCAGTGAATTCAGTACCCGGCTCCGTGAACTGCCCTGTTTTCCATCTCTGGCTAATTCTGTTTGTTTGCCACTTTAAACTGTTTTTGTTGCATTTTTGTGGAGCTGCCCATTTTTTCCATGGGGTTTTGCCAATGACCTCACCGTGACCTTGAAAGCGGTCAGGAAGAAAACATGAGCATAAGGAAATCTTTAAAAAATGTTTATGTGGTGGCTTTCTGACCCTCGGTGGGCATCTGTGGGCGTCCAGTCACCACCCCTAAAGAGTCTGTGTGTGTGTGTGTGTGTGTGTGTGTGTGTGTGTGTGTGTGTGTATGGGGGAGCTTACCCAGCCCAAAATAGATGCCGACAGTCTCCAGGGAGGCGAAGGTGAGTAGGCCGACCCCAAGGGACATGAACCAGTCTGCAAGGGCAGCAAGGGAGAGAAGTATCAGCCTGCAAGTCTGGACCCTCCTATCCCCCCACCTGTTCCCACGGTCCTCACCTGCATAATAGTGATAACACACCAGCAAGGTCCCAATGGCAAAGCAGAGCAGGACAAAATGGAAAAACTCATCTGTAAAGGCAGAGGTGGGGAATTACTACTTGCTTCTTTCTCTCTCTCTTCTTTCTTCTTTTTGTTACTAAAAGTAGTGCTGTCTCTGCTCCAATGTAACTTTATTCAGGACCCAACTAAAAACTCACCCCAGCCCCACTCCTTTCCAGGCTTTATCTCTTTTTATTATTTTTCTGACACTGACACCACTCAACTTGTTATATATTTATTTCCATCCTTATTCTCAAAAAACAAAGAAAAAAATGTGAAACAGATTTATTCTCTGTCCCTCTCAGTAGGATGGTAGGTAGGAATTTTGCTCAGAGACTAAAGTACTGCCAGGCATGCAGAGCTGCCCAATACTTTGTTTGTCAAATGAATATTAAGTGCAATTGTAAAAAATGCAAATGTGTCAAGCCTAAAAGTTTCACAATGCCCCATTTTCCCTCCCTAATCCCCCTCCTTAAAGACAGATTCCAGGCATATATATGCACATTCAAAAAACCAAAAGCAGGGGCACCTAGGTGCCTTGGTGGCTCAGTGGGTTAAAGCCTCTGCCTTCGGCTGGTCATGATCCCAGGGTCCTGGGATCGAGCCCCGTATTGGGCTCTCTGCTCAGCAGGGAGCCTGCTTCCCCCTCTCTCTCTGCCTGCCTCTCTGCCTACTTGTGATCTCTGTCTGTCAAATAAATAAATAAAATCTTAAAAACAAAAACAAAAACAAAAGCAGGGGGAAAACAAAAAACAAAAGCAGTGAGGTGTCACAATCCCAGATTTAAAGATACACTACAAAGCTTAGTAATCAAAACAGTATGACATTAGCATAAAAATAGACACATAGATAAACAGAACAAAGTAGGGGCGCCTGGGTGGCTCAGTCATTAAGCATCTGCCTTCAGCTCAAGTCATGACCCCAAGGTCCTGGGATGGAATCCCATGTCAGGGCTCCCTGCTCCGTGGGAAGCCTGCTTCTCCCTCTCCCACTCCCCCTGCTTTTGTTCCCTCTCTTGCTGTGTCTCTCTCTGTCAAATAAATAAATAAAATCATAAATAAATAGATATCCAGATAGATAGACAGAACAAAATAGATAGTCCAGAAATAAAGCCATGCTTTTATGGCCAATTAATCATCAACAAAGGAGGCAAGACTATCCAATGGAAAAAAAACAGTCTCTTCAACAAAAGGTATTGGGAAAACTGGACAGGAACATGCAAAAGAATGAAACTGGACCACTGTCTTACATCATACACAAAAATAAATTCAAAATAGAAGGAAGACCTAAATGAGAGACAGGAAACCATAAAACTCCTAGAAGAAAATATAGACAGTAATTTCTTTGACATCAGCCATAGCAAGTTCTTTCTAGATGTCTCCTGATGTAAGGGAAACAAAAGCAAAATTAAGCAAATGGGAGTGTACCAAAATAAAAAGCTGCACAGCAAAGGAAACCATCAACAAAACAAAAAGGAAACCTAGAGAATGGGAGGAGACTTTTGCAAATGATATATCTGATAAGGGATAATATCCAAAGTATATAAAAAACTTATGTAACCTAACAGCAATATTAATAATAATACCCATAATCCAATTAAAAATGCACAGAAGACATGAACAGACATTTTTCCAAAGAAGACATCCAGATGGCCAAGAGACACATAAAAAGATGACGAGCATCACTCATCATTAGGGAAATGCAAATGAAAACCACAATGAGATATTACCTCACACCCGTCAGAATGGCTTAAATAAAAAAGAAAAGGAATAACAACTATGTGCAGGGTGTAGAGAAAAAGGAACCCTCGTGTACTGTTGTCGGGAATGAAAATTGGTATAACCACTGTGGAAAACCAATTATGGGGGTTCCTTAAAATATTAAAAATAGAATTACCATACAATTCAGTGTTTACTCAAATAAAAAAAACACTAATTTGAAAAGATATATGTACCCTTATGTCTATTATAACTTTATACAAGCCAAATTATGAAAACAACTCAAGTGTCCATCAAAGGATGAATGGATAAGAAAAATATGGTATGTATATATTACGGAATATTACCCAGCCATAAAAAGAATGAGATCTTGCCATTTGTAACAACATGGATGAAGTATAATGCTATGTGAACCAAGTCAATCAGAGAAAGACAAACATCATATGATTTCACTCATACGTGGAATTTAAGAGACAAAACAAAGAAAAAAGGGAGACAAACAAAAGAACCAGATTCTTAACACACTGGTGGTCACCAGAGGAGAGATGGGTGGGGGAAGGGGTGAAACAGGTGAAGGGGATTAAGAGTATACTTATCATGATGAGCAGAGTAATATATAGAATTACTTAACATTATATTGTACACCTGAAACTAATGTAACACTGTATGTTAATTATACTTGAATTTTTTTTTAAAGCAGGACCAGTTTGTACACCTGCAGCTCCATCATTTGTTTTATTCCTGTCATAGATAGATCAGGGCCATCTTTCCATCTCAGAACATATGTAGATCTGCCCTGTTCTTTTGGATGGCTGCATAGTGTTCCATGGTATAAACTTAACCTAATTTATTTGTCTGGTCCCCCACTGATGAACCTAGAAGCGTCTGATTTTTTGCTGTTACTGATGCTGCACCAAATACCATTACACACGAATCTCTGTGCACGTATTTCTGTGGACCCCATGCCCAGAAGTGGAACTGTAGGCTTGGAGGGTTCTCCAAGGAGAGGCGCTGAGAGTGGGTTCTGTGCCTTGAGCAGTTGTTCAGGTGGGCTCTGTGAATGAGGCCCTCCTGCACTTAGTCAGGTGCTGGGCTAGTCCCTAGAGAGATGACCCAGGGCCCTTGACTCAGTGGAGGGGCTGAGATTAGACGAGGCTCTGCTGTCTGTGTCCAAAGGGCAATGAGCAAGTGTCAGGGTGGCATTAAAGGCACAGGGGTTCCAAACTGAGATCATGCTCTAGGAAGGAGAGCGGAAAGGGGAATCACCTTCTTGCTTTAGGGTATAATGTCATGTCCTGCACTTTAGGAGTCTTGGTTTTAGTCCAATGAGGCACATTTCATAGCCCAGGGAAGATCTAAAACCCTGGTTCATTTAGCTGAACAGAGACAGAGTCAGGGGCTCACACGGAGTCTCCCACTCCCTGAAGGTGGGGCTTTGCAACAACCCAGATTTTCTAGGACAACTGCCATTTGTTTAATCGAACACCCTGGTCTCCTGCCCCCTTCTCACCCTCCTCCCTGAAGCCCGCAAAGATCGCAGGCTTAGAGTGAAAGAGTTCCTTCCAGTTCTTATGGCTCCTTCTCTAGAGTCAAGGCTAATCTAACCTCATGGCTTCCTGGCCCCCCCCTACTAGCTCCCCCTTGTGGCCAGAGGGCTAGGGAGCATTTATCATTCCTACACTCCACATATAGCAGAAACAGCCCAGGACCAGGGTTCAAGCCCAGGTTGTTCCACTTGCTAGCTGAAAGTCCACACTCCATCCTTAAGCCTTAGTTTCCATAGCTGCACAATGGGAGTCATCATACCACCTTCCTGAGGGGATTGCAAGCTGAGGAGTCTGCAAACAGGAGACACAACAGAGGTGGGCTATGATCGTTGTTTTTCTAGGCCACCGGCAGACTTTCTACCCATAGAAATCTGGACCAGACAGGCAGAAGCAGCTTCGGGGCATGAATTTCCTTACCATCTTTTTTTATATTCAGTCTTCTTAACTCAGAGGCCTCCACTTCTCCTTAGGAACAAGAGAGAGATGAGTGTTGAACTTTGATGAGGGAGGGCAGGTGGGGTTTTCTCTTCCCTGCTTCACTGAGACTGACTCTCCTGGGTTCTTCTTCCTGGGTAGGAGGGCACTCACCGCAGGACTAGTCAGAGCAAAGCTGTGGGCCCCCACTTCCCCCTCTCTTCTCTGCACAGGCCTGAGTCTGCATTCTGTTTCCCTTCTCCTGAGCTTGGAGGTCCCTTTCCAGAATCAAGGTGACCCTCTGGCTGGTGACAGCATCCCTGCTGTGACTGACCCACCCTCTCAGGCTGTCTAGTCCTGTCCTAAACCCCCAGAATCCAGGCCCTTCCTCCTCTCTTCTCAGAGTTTGTGTATTTACCACTTGCTGGGTCAGAGCCTCGTCTTCGGAGCCCTGGAAATGAGAAACTCAATGTCAGTGCCAGGCTAGGTTGGGACCTTAACAAGTGCCTCCAACCCAGCGGGGGAAATAGTTGACCTCTGAAAATGCCGTGTCAATTTCTGTTTTCCATCTATCAGTTTCTGGCTGTAATCCCTTTGCCTCTTGCCTGAAACCCTTTTCTAATCTGCACTGGACTCCTGCCTGGAGAGCAGGCTGGCTGAGCCCAGGTAAGAGCCCCAGGACCCCAAGTGGATTTGGAGTTCCTATCTCACACCCATGAACCCCAACCGTAGCTGGCTCTCCCAGGGGAAAGAAAGTGCCCAGACCTGTCCATCATCAGCACTGACATCCCCTCTCACCCGATTCTCCAGTGGCCACTCACCCGATTCTCCAGAGGGTACTACCTCTCCAGGGGCACCTACTTGGAAGGAAAATCAGTGATTACATATCCCTTACGTTCTGGGTGGGGAGAAGTTACACTGTGGGGAAGGCAGATCTCACTCAGAGACTTTGCAGGTGACCTGAGTGGGCCAAGTGGGTGATTGGAGCAAGCTGGAAGCTTATTCCTTCTAAAGGGGCAGCCCCCACCCATCTGCCACACTAGTGTTATAGGTTATCCAATTTCCCACGAAAAGCCAGAAATCCAAGTTTTCACATCCACTTCTTGATTATAAAAAAGGTTGGAAACTCTTGGATTCCACAGAATCAAAGATGTCATCCTTTGTGAAACATGACATTATTATACACATTACTATGTGAGGAAAACCACTGCCAATTTTAATTGTAAGTTGTCAGTGATTTTTAAGATGCATCTTGATTTCAGAGATGTCTAAATGTGAAAAAGTATGAGTTGATGAAATGTAGTAATAATAGGGCGCCTGGGTGGCTCAGTGGGTTAAGCCTCTGCCTTAGCTCAGGTCATGATCTCAGGGTCCTGGGATCTTGTCCCGCATCAGGCTCTCTGCTCAGCAGGGAGCCTTCTTCCCTCTCTCTCTCTCTCTGCCTGCCTCTCTGCCTCCTTGTGATCTCTGTCAAATAAATAAATAAAATCATAAAAAAAAGAAATGTAGTAATAATAATAATAATAATAATAAATGCTCTATGAGACAGACAAAACACACCTGCACACACATGGGCACCAGTTTGCCACCTGTGCCTGTTCTTGACTATGCAAGATGCAGGTGATGATACTCAGCCACGTGGACCCAGCCTCACGAGGTCCTGAGTTCACGGGAGCCAAGCCAGGCTGCACATTGGGAACCACAGCCCCACACCCTGAGTGTTGAGCTCCTTGTCTGTGCTGCTGAGGGTGATGTGAGTCCTATGTACTTGTCCCAAGCAGCAGCCTCCCCATTAATCTGGTCTAGGGTGGCCTACCAATTTACCCTGATTCTTGGTACCTATTTTAGTTCCTGGGGACCTCTCTCCTAGGCTGTCAGATCCTTCCCCTCAAGGGCAGGCAGGACCCCGTGTAGCACCCCCACCCCATCACCAGTAGTACATTTTCCATCATTTGGGTCAGCCCCAGGACACAGACACCAGAAGGGGGCACTCGGCACATGAAAATCAACATGCTGGCTTGTCTTTAGGGCTAATATGCAAATGAGAAGCATCATCAGCATGTGACCCAAGGGTGGCCAGTGCTGAAGGTAAGGAGAACATTCCTACTAGAAAGGCATGAAATGAGACTCCAAGAATATAACCTCCAATGTCTTGGGGGGGAAAGGTGATTCACAAGTTTGTGGTGAAATCTATGTTTTCTATAGTAAATATGAATTACTTTTATGATGAGAAAAAAACCCTTTTTTAAAATATCTCATTTTTAAGTAATCTCTACACCCAATGTGGGGCTTGAATTCACAACCCTAAGATCAAGAGTCGCATGCTCCCCTGACTGAGCCAGCCAGGCACCCCAAAAACATTTTTTTAAAGATTTATTTATTTGCATGGGGGAGGGGAGAAACAGGGAGAGAGAGAATCCAAAGCAAACTTCACGCTGAGCACAGAACCCCGTATGGGGCTCAATCTCATGACCCCTGAGATCATGACCTGAGCCAAAATTAAGAGTCAGATGCTTAACTGACTAAGCCACCCGGGTGTCCCCAAAAACATTTTAAAGTATATGTAAATGTAACAGTTTCTCTCTCTCTCATTTTACACTCAGTGAAACCATTCTTACGCTATTTGAGTAATTAAAAACATTTTTCTAAACCAAGTAAGACTTGCTTTTGTGTAAAAAAAAAAAAAAGGGAAGAAAGAAAATCAGAAAATTCAGTTAAGCAAATAAAACAGTGTAAAAATTACTCACAATGCTACCACCCAGAGGCAGCCACAGGTAATATCTTGATGCAGAAATTAATATATTTCATTTACATTTCTTAGAATGTGTCTGTATTTCTTGTTGGTTCTTGGGTTATTATCAGGTGTTAGGAAACTACATAGATTATAGAAGTGTTGGATTAAACAAAATTAAGAGTTTTTAAAAGTAATCTCTACACCCAACGTGGGGGTTGAACTCACAACCCCAAGATCAAGAGTCACATGCTTTCCTGACTGAGCCAGCCAGGTATCCCAGGGATTAAACAAATTAACTGGGTTTTCTTAACATTTGTTAGTCTTTTTGGCAAACTGGTTCATTCCTACAAATTGCCCCCATTTCATCAAAGTGCTTCCAAGGCAAGTGCCATAATGTTTATTTCTCCTTGCTGTAATAATCACGATGCCTAGAGAGAATTATTCCATAACATGAGTTTTTTAGAGATGATAGCCTTAATTTTCCTGTGCACCTGAAAACAGCCCAGTATTCCAAGACAGTGGGTGCTAATCATGTTCCATTTTGCTGGCTGGGAAGTTCAGGCCTAGAATGATTAGGTGACTGCGCTAAGTCACCCTACAAGTCAAGGTTATAGTTCAGAAGAGAATCCAGGAACACTCTCACCATGGCAGAAAATGCTTGCCTCCATCTCCATCTGCCAATGCTAATCATTCATCTTGCCATGTCTCCTATATTTTCCTAGCACTTTTCAGCCATGAAACACCCTCATGAACTTGTTTCTGTCCAACAAAGCCCAAAGCACTCACGTCCTTGTGTAACTCCATTTTCGCCAAAGCCACTGGACAATGACTTACCTCCATAGAGCTGAAGCTCATCCTTCAAAAGGTCAGGCTCCTCATGCTCAGCACCTGAGTGGAGACAACCCTCTTTAGTCAGCTCTCCCCATCACAGCACCCCAGGGTAGCTTCCATCTCCCGCACATCTGAAGCCTTAAAAAGTAACACAGTCCTTGTTTGTGCTGGGGGTGAGCCAGGCAGTCTTACAAATACAAGGCAGTTTTACAAATACTTCCCCTTTACCCTGTCTACACCCCCACACGCACTCAGAGGTGACTGTGGTCAGTTTCCTGGAAAAGAACTGAGGGTCTGAGTGGGCCTCCTTCAAAGTCAGTAAAAAGCGTTGCCATTTATTGAGCACTTACTAGGTATAACATGGAACTAAATAATTTATATTTAATATTTCATTAGATCCTTACAGAAATCCTATCAAGAAGGTATTAGTACCTCTCCCTCCCCCATTTTCTGAGTAAGGAAACTGAGGCTCACAAAGTTAAATTATTCCCTCAAGGTAACATAGCCAGTAAGTGGAAATTCCAGGGTTCAAACCCAGATCTGACACCCAAGCATACAATCCTAATCCTTTTTCTAAAAATATTTATTTATTTGAGAGAGAGAGAGAGAGCAAGAACGAGAGCAGGAGAGCGTGCACAAGCAAATGTGTGAGGGGGGTAGGGAAGAGGGAGAGAATCTTCAAGCAGACTCCCCGCTGAGCATGGAGCCTGAGGTGGGGCTCAATCTCACAAACTGTGAGATCAAGACCTGAGCCAAGACCAAGAATCAGATGCTTAACCAACTGCACCACCCAGGCACCCCCAATCGCTTTTATCTTCAGAAAAATAACCCAGAGGGAGACTCAGTCGCTTAAGCCTCTGCCTTCAGCTCAGGTCATGATCCCAGGCTCCTGGGATTGAGTCCTGAATTGGGCTCCCTGCTCTCAGGGAGCCTGCTTCTCCCTCTGCTTCTGCCTCTGTGCGCACTCTCTCTCTCTCTCTCTCTCAAGTAAATAAATAAAATCTTTTAAAAAAGAAAAAAAAAGAAAAGAAAAATAACCCAGACCGCAACTCCAGCTTCAAGGGCAGCATTTATTAAGTATCTCATGTGTGCCAGGTTCCATCCTAGGCATTAATCTAGGCTCTTTCCCCCATGCTCTTTCCTTCCCACAATCCATTTTGGCCAAAATTTACTTAAAATTTTTATTTTTCCAAAAATTTTCTTCTGGTTGTCAAAACAGAACATGCTCATTATATAATATTTATAGTATGGGATAGGTCAAAAGAGCAAAAATAAAAATCACATATGATTAACCATCCAGAGATAACCACTACTACCATTTTGCTATTTTTCCTTCCAGTATTATTTATCACCATGTATGTGTGAATTTTTACAGAGCATGTATGAGATCAAACGAATCATACAACTTGACGTCTTTCTCGTTTACTTCAGAGCTATGTGAAGAGCAGAGCTATAGGCAGGACAGGGTGTCCTTTGCCAGTGTTGGACCTTAGGCTGCTTGCTACTGCTGCCTACTATAAACAAGGCTGAGAGGAACACCCTCCTGCAGGCACGCTCAGGCCCACTGAGAAACTCAGTAGTGAACTGGGCGGGCAAAGGAGAAAGGGCAAGGCCTACTGCCTACCAGGTGAGCTGTCCCTGGGGGGTGTCCGGCTCCCTGGCTTTGCTGATGTTTCCCAGTCACTCCTGGGTGCTGGTCCTCATCACTGCTCTCTGCAGGGAACAAACACAAGCTGTAGGGGAACCTCAGTCTGGAATGAGTCTGAAATACATTTGTTCTGGTGTTCTCAGAATTTAGCTTATATGAAGAGTGTGGTTTGGAAGAAAGATAGCTCTTGGGGGGATAAGATGGGTGATCTTGGACAAATCATTTAATATTTCCATTGCTGCTTTCGTGAAGATAAGAGAAGGTCATCCAAGGTATCCTACCACAAGCACAGGGGTGTGTCCCCACACCATGCTAACTCTGTTTGCTCCCACCTAGAAGGCCCTTCCCATTTGTCTCCTTTATCTTGAAGATTAAGGGGCAGGAAGGCTTTTCCAACTGCCCCAGTTCATGCTCATCTTGGCCCTCCCTCGTCTGGGGTTACTATAGCTTGACACGGTGGGCCTGAGGGCCAGTGGTGGTGGTGGTCATCGTTCCAATCATCTTGAGCTCCTGAAGGACAAGGCCTGGGTCCTCACTGTTCTGAGGGTACCTGGAGGAGGAGATTGATCGAGACCTGAAGAATGATAGACTTGTTTGCACTCTTGGACGATCAGCATTGCAGGAAGTTCCTGGTTGCAGGTCCAGAGGACTCCCTTTTCCTTAGGATGACCAAGATGGCTCCGGCAGTGCTGATATCCCTCAGTGTGCTTGGGGAGCTCCTGCTCAATCGATAAATTTCAGATTTCCAGGAAACAGATTAACTGTGCTTTAAAATCAGTGCATATGTGATCTCAGCTAGATACAGAGAAAAAGGTATCAGGAAGTACATCAAGATTACAACGGTAGTATTTATCTCAGAGGATAAGATTTGGGTTGGCTTCTATTTTCTTCTTTTCTGTATTTTATAAATCAGTGTAAAAAAAAAAAGGCTTTTTCAAATGCCTGGTGGCTCAGTTGATTAAGTGGCTCAGGTCTTGATCCCTGTGTCCTGGGATCCAGCACCGTGTTGGGCTCCCTGCTCGGTGGGGAGTCTGCTTCTCCCCCTGCCGGACACTCAGCCTGCTCATGCACTACCCTCTCTCTCTCTCAAATAATAAATAGAATCTTAAAAAAAAAAAAAAAAAGGCTTTTCATTGCATTTTGCAAAATATCAAACAAGACAGAAAATGAAAACAAAACTTACTCCAGATTCTATCTGCCAGGGACAACCTCCATCACATGCAAATGAACATTATTTTAGCTTTCTCTATGATATCTTCATAACATATAATTTTTTTAAAGTAGGCTCCATGCTGAGTGTGGAGCCCAGTGTGGGAACTCATGACCCTGAGATCAAAACCTGAGCTGAGATCAAGAGTATTTTTGGGAGCTCCTGGATGCCTCAGTCATTAAGCATCTGCCTTTGGTGCGGGTCATAATCCCAGGGTCCTGGGATTGAGTCCCGCACTAGGCTCCCTTCTTAGTGGGAAACCTGCTTCTCCCTCTCCCACTCCCTCTGCTCATGTTCCCTCTATTGCTGTCTCTCTCTCTGTGTCAAATGAATAAATAAAATCTTTAAAAGAAATAAATAAAAAGATTTATTTAGAAAAAGCATTTTTTATAAAAGGCATTATAAAATTATATGCTGTCTAAAATGAGGACAACTTTTGTATGTGCTCTCTAATTCAGTTACTTAAAAAATTAACCCTGGTATCCCCTAGTATCCATCCCAAAGCCTGGCGCATAGTTGGTGCTCAACAAATATTTATTGAATAAATGTAAGGAAACACACTAATATGTGTTTAGTAGTTATCTCTGGGTGACAGAGCAAAGGATGATTTTTTATTTTTTCTACTTCCTTATATGCTCCACATTTTCTACAGTGTTTCTATGTGTAATCTTTCACAATAAAAAGTTTGTTTTGTTTTGTTTAGAGAGAGAGAGCACACACAGGTGAGCAGGGGGAGAGGGAGAGAAAGAATCTTAAGCAGGCTTCATGCTCAGCACAGAGCCTGACGTGGGGCTCGATCTTACGACCCTCAGATCATGACCTGAGCTGAAATCAAGAGTTGGCTGCCCAACTGACTGAGCCACCCAGGTGCCTCTCACAATAAAAAGTTTTATTTAAAAACCAACAGGATACAGTAAAAACAAAAAGAAATGTAGGCAGAGCAGTACTGGATGCTAGACTATGAGTTCGGGTCCTGTGTGTGGAGGAAGGCTGGGGCTGCAGTGAGGTACCCAGCCAGGCTCGGGGCCTTGGGAGCCATCCAAGCCCAAAGAATGGGCAGGATCTGAGTTCTAGCAGCAGGCCAGTCACTGTGAACCAGAGATCAGAATCCTGATATCAGTATGTCTCTGTGCTTCTGCTTATTTTCTTGCTGCTTTTTTCTTAGTGTTCTGCTTTGCTAATTAGTCCCATGTGCAATGTGGAGACCTGAGGGAAGGGGTTCAGAGCCATCCTTGGGGGAGGACATCTGTAGGGGAGCAGCATCCCTGAGGATCAACCACAATCGGAAGACAAAATGTCACCTCCCACCCAGGAAGGAGAAACAAAAGGACAGGCAAGAGCCCCCTTGCACCTGGAAGCTCTTCTTCCAGGGCTACCCCTAACAGGGGGTGGGTTTATATATGGTTTGCTCTTGAACAGTACAGGTTTGAGCTGCACTGGTCCACTTACACACAGATCTTTCAGTGCACTGTGTTATGAATATATTTTCTCTTCCTTTTCCCAATAACTTCTTCTTTTCTCTAGCTTACTTTATTGTAAGAATATAATATACATGATACAATACGCATATCATACATACAAGACACAGAATATGTAGCCATCACTGTTTATGTTTCTGGTGAGGCTTCCAGACAACAGTAGGCTTTAGTAGTTAAGTCTGGGGGGAGTCCAAAGTTATACACAGATTTTCAACTGCCTGGGGAGTCAGGGTCCCTAGTCCCCATGTTGTTCAAGGGTCAGTTGTACTTTTTAATAAGGACAGTGGCAGGGCACCTGGGTGGCTCAGTGGGTTAAGTGTCTGCCTTTGACTCAAGTCATGATCCCAGAGTCCTGGGATCAAGCCCCATGTTAGGCTCCCTGATCAGCAGGGGGGTCTGCTTCTGTCTCTCCCTCTGCCCCTCCCCCTGCTCAAGCTCTCTGTCTCTCCCTTTCTCTCTCAAAAAAAATAAAGTCTTTAAAAAAATAATGATAAGGGCAGTGGCTTCCTTTCCAGTCCCACAAGGAGACTGGCTACAAATAATCCCACTGGACCCACCAATCACTCACTCTCCTCTGTCTGGAGAAACAAGCATAGATTTTGTGGTCTTGAGCCTCAGTCCCATCATTTGCAACGTGAGGGTGTGAGGCCAGGACTTTGCGAGCATTTTTTAGGATTTAGCCTGAGAATGCTTTTTCCAAATAAAACCTCAGGCCCAAGCCCACTCTGTAAAGCATATCTTAGTGCAGGGATTCTGATGGAGGAGTAAACCAGAGCCCACTCTTAGCCTCCCCAGTCCCAGAAAGACCTCCAGGGATCCTGAGTTGGTTACTGAGCCCTCTGACAGCAGGTCAGTCAGCCTCCCCGTGCCTCAGTTTCCTCACCTGTAAAATGGAAATAATAATAATAGCACCTTCCTCAGCGGGTCTCTTTGATAATGAACTGAGTTATTACATGTAAAGTGCTTGCGACGGTACCTGGCCCATAGTAAGTGCTCAATGAATGCCAGCCATGACATTGCTGCTGCTATCCATTCAGCCTAACATTTTGAATTAAGAGAACAGAAATGAAAGGACATTCCATTTTCATGGGAGAATAATGTGGCAATTTGTAATCAAGGCCCAATGGGAAATGTTCACTTCCTGTTAACCCACTGAAGGAATTGTGGGGAATCGATGCTGAGGACACAATTTGTGCCAAAAATTCAAAAAGTAAAAGCCTTTGAGCAAGGATGCCTATGAGCATGATAAACTAGTAGAAGGTTGGGGGATAATCTGTACAGTTCTTTTTCTAGAGCTTTTACAAAGTGCTAGATACTAAGACTTGAAATGTATACAAAATGTAATCCTCACAATAATCTTATGAGGTAGTAACTTCTGTTACCATTCCCAAATTCCAGATGAGGACCCGAGGCATGTATGCTTTAGCAATTTACCCAAGGACACATACCTAGTGAGTGGCAAAGAAAGGGTTTGGACCTAGGCAGGCTGCTTGAGCAGACAGAGGCATTGAGTTCAACACCACAGTGTTCCTGATAAACCTCAATGTTACTTTACATGACATGCAGCCCCTTGAGGGGCCTTTTGGTAAACATGAAAATTAGCTGCAAACATATTATAGAACAACCTGTCAGAATACCTGGATGTGCCAGCAAACATTTTAAACAGAGGACAAAATTATCTGTCTGGTAGTTATAACTGTGTACAAGTTATGCGTACTGTTAGGTATGGTCTGGAAGGGGATATGGAAAAATAGAATTAAAGAATCAAGGTGGGAGGTCACAGGGCATTGTTTTTCCATGTAAATGCTTTTCTTGAATAATACTGTGAATATATGTGTACATATATGTTAATATTGCTATACCTGAGGAAGAGGAGGATGACGAGGAGGAAGAGGAGGATGACGAGGAGGAGGAAGAGGAGGTAGAAGACTTGTCTCTCTTAGGTTGTTCGTGAGAAAAGAGTCCAGCTTCCCTGTCTGGCTTGTGGAAACCCATCTCTTCATCTGGGAGGCACACATAGAAAAGGATGAGTGTTTCTTGTCTTTCCCACTCCAGAGACCACCAAGACCACCCCAGGCATCTACTTGGACTTGGAGGCCAGGAATGACTGGATTATCTGGGACGCTCTCCCAAACAAGTAGGGCCAATGGAAGGTGCAGGCTATCAGAGCTCTCAGAGACCCCAGGGGCTCAAGGAAGCCCCAAAGCATAAATTTCTCTGAATATGGAAACCAGAAAGGGCCTTCTAAGGCCCTTCTGGCCCTTCTGGCCATTCTGCCCAGAGACCACTAGACTGTGTACAATAGTTGCCAACTTAGGATTCACTGTAAATTATAGGGCAGGTACGATCTGGCTAAGTGAACCTTTTCATCCCCAATTCTGGGGTAGTGCAGGAGCCTTCCTGCCTTCTCAGGGCCCTCCCTAGTGTCAGCCCAAGCCTCCAGAGCCCCCTTGAGATTTGGGGAGCAACTGAAGGTCCCCAAAGCTAGAAAGTTCTAGGGGACAAACTGACCAAGCATGTGTGTGTGTAAAACATTACTTCTCTAGAGGATTCGGCTGTGACTTGAGCCATTATGTCACATGCGGGGAGCAAGGTCTTCTTCTGTTCCACCCACTGCTGGACTCTACCTCCCATGTGGCTTTGCCCAGAGGGTGAGAGAAGGCAAACATACAGTCTAGATCTTCTGTTTCTCCATGGACTCGACTATGATCTGGAGTCTGGGAGGAAGGTCCTGACATCTCCATGATTTTCTCTGGAGGAATAAAATAATAAGTAATTAATCACTTGCCACCTTAATAAATTAATTAATTACCACCTTAGTTAATCCCCTAAACATATAAAGAGCTTGGCAAATAAAGAAGAAAAAGACATACACCCAATACTCAAAAGTATAAGTGAATAACTTATAAAAAAAAGTACACAAAATTAGGGAAATTTGAACAATTGGTCTTCTTTTGACAATATTAATAACTTATTTATTTTTAGTTTTTAGAACAGTTTGAGGTTCACAGCACAATTGAATGGAAGGTATAAACAGAGCTAACCAACATCCCCCCGGCCTCAAACACACATAGCATTCCCTCATTATCAACAACCTCCACCAGAGGTTTTTTTTAGGTGATATTTATATTGAGATTATATTGATTTAAAGTGTCCTTAAATGTAAGGATACTGAAATTTTTATGATGAAATTATATGACATCTGGGACTTTCTTCAACATGATCTTGTTGAGGAGTCCAAGGGCATAGGTAGGGATCCAAATAAGCACACAAGAGCCCGAGTTAGTAGTTATTGGAGCTATATCAAAATATAAATAGTAGTTATCTCTGGGTGGTGGTATTATGGGTATTTTTAACTTCTTATTTTTATTTTACATTTTCCAAATTTTCAACAGTATTGTTTTTGTTATAATAAAATCACCAACAGGGACACACGCCTGGGTGGCTCAGTCTGTTGAGCGTCTGGTTCTTGATTTTGGCTGGGATCATGGTCTCAGGGTCATGGGATTGAACCCTGCTTTGGGTTCCAACCTCAATGTGGAGTCACCTTGAGATTCTCTCTCGCCCTTTCCCTCTGCCCCTTCCCTCATTCAGGCTCTGGTTCTCTCAATCTCTCTCAAATAAATAAATAAAATCTAAAATAAATTTTTTAAATATAAAAGCACCAATAACTTTTCCTTATGTACTTATAAATGTAATATGCCCATATCTTGTCTCAGTGCAGTCCTTCATGGTTTTACAAAAGGCTTATCTGAGGCTGTCACAAACCAATCAGGTAGAAATTGGGATTCATGGCTCCTCACGTTTGAACTGTAGTTTCTAGACAACAAAACTTCCCCAAAGATTGTCTCATTTGACTCTTACAATAACCCTGCAAGTACGTTTTATTATCCCTATTTTATAGAGGTGCTCCAGAACCCACATTCTGTTTAATACACCCAAAAACGCTGGTCTGGGGGCACAGAACTGGAGTCTGTCCCTGCCAGCATGCCTGTCAGGATTATGGATGCAAGCAGTGAACCTAAGTGCAGAAAGCAGGCACTTGAAGTGACAAGCAAAGTTTGGGAAGCTGTCCCTTCAGGACACCACACTCTGTACTTTCCTGACATTCTGAGTGGGAGCTAGAGGCAACTCTGGAGGTCAACCTTCCAGTGAGGCCACAAGAAGGCCATAATGGTGACTCTGGAAGATCCAAATGGCTACTTCAGTCAGCTAGTGCTCTCCCCAGGGGAAAACACATGGAGTGGGGCTCCCCTACAAAGCCATTATTTTTGCTGGGCACAGGGCCAGCCAGCTAGAGACTATGGATGCTAGCATACCTTGAAGCTAAGTGTGGTCATTTGACTACATTTCTGCTCATGGAATGTGGGTGGATGGGATATGCGTGGTTGTGTGCCCAGAATGTTTAATGGCTCTCCAGGAAGAAGAAAGTACACACACACACACACACACACACACACACACACACACGTTATAAATTTTGTTGATGTCAAAAACATATAGCATACAGTTTACAAATAATAAAATATATAGCACTCTTTACTGCAAATTCAACACACCTATAACTTCAGAGTGCTTTGAGATTTCTTACAAAATCCACTATCATTTTTTATAAGTCCATTACCAACGACAGGGTCACAAAATCTGATATATTTTTGAGTACTACCAGTTACAGCAAAAAACTTGCCGACATCAGTGATGAACAGGAGTATTTCCAGTGTGAATGTTAGCTGCTGTTTTCTTTCACATTAATGAATAAGAAAAAAGTGAATCAACTAAGACATTTCTTGTCATAGTTTGACAGTGATATGAGCAATGCTGAATTGAATCAGTTTTCAAAGTCTGAAAGAATATTTTCTCGATTTTTAGGCTACTCACAATGTAATGGCTATAGGTGCAATGTGGTTTTTAGGTTCAATCTGCATTATTAGTGTTTTCTTGATCACTTTCTAAAATGCAGACAGTCCACAAAAAACCATTGAGCTCTGATTTGCAGAGTTTACTGATTCCTATGGTGTAAACACTCCCACCATGGCTGATTTCAAACTACCTGTGGTCATGGAGTGCGAAATTGGGAAGGGCTGCCATAGGACACACCATACAATGTTTCCACCATACTGATAAAACAGGTATGAAAATCTCAAGTGCCTAGGTAGTAGTAGAAGGTAGTAAAATAAATCAGGAAGTGATACCCTTTGAGTACTTATTAACTTTGTTTTTAATAGAATTTATTTAATTGAACATTTTTATAATTAAATAATGGTTGGGTTTAACAATCAGCTCCTAAAATTCCTAAAGATTTAATGATTCAGTGAACTGCTTTCACAGGCAATACAGCCTAGTGTCTGCCCTGGACATACCTGCTTGCCTTCTACTTCCTCTTTCCTGCTTTTGTGTATGCTGGAGCAGCAGACTCACAGACTCACAGACTCGCAGACTCAGGGGTGGGGGGATGGGGGCTGTGAACTACCTCAATCATGCAAAACAAGTCAATACCCCAGGGAATTCCTAAGCAAGAAGTCAAAAGGAAATCTAAGTCTTGCCAGGCCTCACACACATAGCTGCCTGGCCACCTGAACCTGCTTCTGATAAACTATGTGCTCAGGAAATAAACTTCTCTTTTATTTGAGCCCCGTGATTTGGTCTATTTGTTACAGCAGCATAGCTGAGTTGCACAGGCTTCATTTTAAAGCCTCCCCTAGGGGCGCCTGAGTGGCTCAGTGGGTTAAGTCTCGGCTTTGGATCAGGTCATGATCTCAGGGTCCTGGGATTGAGCCCTGCATCCCCACATCCCCGCATCCCCGCATCCCCGGGAAGCCTGCTCCCCCCCCCCCACCTCTCTGTCTACTTGTGATCTCTGCCTGTCAAATAAATAAATAAAATCTTAAAGCCTCCCCTGTTTCTTCTCCCAGCTCTGAGTCCAAGTCCCCAACTGGGAGAGGGGATAGCTTCACTACTCTCTGATTAGTTTAGATTAGGGTTCTCAACCTCAACACTCCTGACATTTGGGCCTGAGGATTCTTTGCCATCGTATGGATTGTAAGATGTTGAGCCTCCCACTAGATGCCAGTAGCATCCCCCAACCAGTTGTTATGATCAAAAATGTCTCCAGACATTACCAGATGTCCCCTGGGGGTGAAAATCACCCCCACTCATTGAGAAGCACTGGTCTAGAGAATCTACTCTTTTTAAAAATTTTAATTGTATTAAAAGTTTTTATGGTGGTGTAATTGCCATATAATATTATATTTGTTTCAGGTGTGTAACGTAATGATTCAATATTTCTATACATTGTGAATGATCACCACAGTAAGTCTAGTTCCCACCTCTTCCCATACATAGTTACAAATTCTTTTTCTTATGATGAGAACTTTTGAGATCTACTCTTTTAGCAACTTCCAAATATGGAATACATTATTATTATTATTATTAAAGATTTATTTAGAGAGGGAGAGTACATGCATGTGTGCATGCATGAGCAGGGGAAAGGGCAGAGGCAGAGAGAGAGAATCTCCAGCAGATTCCACGCTGAGCATGGAGCCCTGTGCAGGGCTCAATCCCATGATCCTGAGATCATGACCCCAGCCAAAATTAAGAGCTGGATGTTTAACCAACTAAGCCACCCAGGCACCCCCTGCAGTACCATATTAGTAACTACACTCACCAAGTTGTACATTAATCCCCATGACTTATTTCTTTTATTGATGTTAGTTTGTACCTTTGACTGCCCATATTAGCCACCCCCCACTGCCACCTCTGGCAACCACCAATCTGTTCTCTGTATCTATGAGTTTGGGATTTTTGTATATTTGTTTGTTTTTGGTACAGAATCTACTCTCAATCCACCAAGACTTTGGCAAGGCAGTATCCTTCCCTGTGCCTCAGAGATGGATCATCTGGGCTTGGATCCTATCTAATGCTTTTGGTCATGGGATCTTGCGCAATTATTAACCTCTTGCTGTCTCAGTTTCCTCAGCTGTAACATGGGACAATAATAGTGCTTATCTCATAGTGTCGTTGTGAAATGGCATGAATTAAAACATGTAAAGTGCTTACAACAGGGCTTGGTATAGAACAGGTATGGAATAAATGCCGGATGAGATGATTTCAGGTCTCCAGACCTAGGCCATTTTTTCTTATTGTCAAAATTGTACCTGACCTTTCAGGCACAGCTCAAATGCTACCTCCTTCATGAAACTTTATGCTATTTGCCTAACTAATGCCACCCTCCTTATCCCCACTCTCTTAATCCTCCTTCCCCCAGCACCCCTGCCCTTTCTTGCTAACAAAACTGCAGTTTTGTTCATTATTACAACAGGAGTGGCATCAAGACAGTATGTATGTAGTGGCAAGAGCATGAACTTTGGGATCAGACTGACCAGGGTTCAACCATATTCCAGTCATCTGCACACAGATGACCTTGGGCAGAGCGGTCCCCTTTTCTTGGCTCTAGTTACCTCAGTTGTGAACTGGTGATGGTAGTACCTTAGGGAGGAAAGATGGCAGTGCTCAGTGAATGTGAGGTTCCTCTTCTACAGACCTCCTATTACCCTCAGATATTCGGTATCTAGCCCCAGCCCTGCCCGTGCTCTGTCAAAATTATTTCTGACCTTCCAAGCACAGCTAAAACATCTCCTCCTTCAGAAAGCCCTACGCTAGTTACCTAACCAGTCCTCATCCTTCCTACTCCACACCCTTAATCCTCCCTGCTCTCATCAGTCCTACCCTTCTTTCTTACAATGAAACTGCAATTTTGTTCTTCCAGTCCCAGTTAGATACTAGTTTTGTCATCCTTCCTTGTAGCTGAAGTTGGCTAGGGTTCTGGGAAGGGTTTTTCTTCTCCTGACAAAAGAAACCAACAGTGCTGGTGGTGTGTCTTGCCTCTCCTTCCTTCCTTGGACATAAATGTGATGGCAAAAGCACCCAGTGACCACCTTGTGACCATGAGGAAAGGCCAAAACAAATGTGGAGATGTTGTTGAGCCGCTGAGTCCTTGCCAACAGCTGCCTGTTTTCTTGTTATTTGAGAAAAATGAAACTTCATAGTCCGGATTTTTGATACACACTTTCCCTCTCCTACATTACATCTGTTAATTGAGCATCTACTGTGTGCTAAAACAGGAATACATGGTAAACAAGTTGCATCCCTGTCCTCAAGGAATTTCATGGTAGACTAGGGAGCTGTGGGAGCTCAGGGGCCAAGTCAGACCAGGGTTAGTCAGGGAAAGTTCCTGAAGGAGAGAGGGCTGGGGTGAGTTTAGAAGGCCAGAGGGGACAATGTACAAAGGCATAGAGGCAAGGGGCCTTGTTCCACATGGGAAATAGTTGCAGAAGGCAACGCTAAAGAAGAAAGAGATTGGGGGGAGGCCCAGAGGGAACCCCCAGCTGGTCCCCAGGCATATCGCTCTCCTGAGCCTCGTCAATTCTGCCTTGTGCCAGACTCTTCTTCCTCAGGGTAGGGCACCTTGTTGCACAACTTCAGGGCCACTGTTCTTAGTCACACACAAATCTCTGCTCAGGACTCAGCAGGGTGTGTCTCCTCCACTAGAGCCTGAACCCATCGGGCGAGAGACTGAAACTGATTCATTTCTGTGTCACCTAAAGCCTGCACCAGGACTGGCAAAAAGCAAAAATGATGAAGATGATGATGATAATGATGATGATGGTGATGACGACGACAACCAAGTACTTCCCATCTTCCAGGCAACCCTCTAAGCATATCACAGGTGTCATCTCACATATTCCTCACAACTCTGTGATGGCTCACTGTGGTTGTGCCCACTTTCTAGATGGTACAGGGAGACTAAGAAACTTTCCTGGGGCCAGAGCTAGTAAGTAGCTGAGCAAAGGGAGTTGCTTAGTCTGTGTTGGGAGATGGGAAAGAGTGAAGCTGTCACCTCTCCTCAGGCCCCTGTCATTAGTACCAGGAATGAAGCCACTAAGTCATGGGGGTGCTATGCAAATGATGCTGACTTGGCTCTAGTCAGTCATCCTGGAGCCCCAGCAGCGTCCTCATGGCCAGGGGAACTGCCTCAGGCACTTGCTCAGCTCATCTGTCAGAAGCGAGGGAAATGGAATTATCATGGAGGTGGGACCTGGGGAAGCCCCATTTCTCCTTTTAATGTCCTTGCCCCATCCCTCCCCCTGCACATTTCTATTATGAGAAAGGAGAAACGGAGTTTTGAAAAAATTAAAGTTCAAGGATCGGGGTGCAGGGCAATGCTTAACTCAAAAGGGCAGACCTAATGGTGGAGCATCAGGCATTGGCTGACAGATTTCTGGGACGGGCTTCCAAAGTTCAAGGGCACAGTGTGTGCACTCTGAAGCAAGATGGACCACGGGGTGTTGAGACAGGAGAAGTGAAGAAAGCAAAAGGAGAGAACATGGTATGTTCCCGAAGATCTTATTTCATGAATGTAAGTCTTATTTTATGCAGCAAGAAACTGAGGTTCAGATAGACAAGTGACTTGTTCAAGGTCTCCTAGCTGAGGTGTGGACTCGAATCCAACCCCTGCCCCCAGCAGAGAAGCTCCATTCCCTCTATTAGGGATTCCCTAAATCCCTCTGATTTAGAGGCCCCTAAAATCCCCTCTCACAGGTGCTCCCCACCACCATCCAGATCCGAGGCTGGTCCTACAAGGAAACAGAATGCCTGACTTTCTAGCATATTTTTCCCAAAGGCCCAGCCCTGCTGAGTCACTGGTGGGGCCAGGGCCTCTATACCCACAGGTCTTGCTAAACTGGATTTCCCCTTCAGTTCAGCCCACATTTCCTAAGCTCCTGCTGTCACAAGGGCCTGGGCCCAGTGTGGGAGGGACACTAGGGGACACCCAGGCATCACAGCCTCACAGTGCTTTCCCAGCCCAGCTCACTTGATCCTCATGTGAACCAGGAGGGAGGCAGAGAGGGGATTCTTGTCCTATTTTATAGACAGGGAAACTGAGACCCAGAAATGGAGAAGAACTTGGACAAGGTCTCAAGGCAGCTCAGGGGCAAGGCTGACTCCAGAGCCCTGACTCTTGATTCAGGAGCTGCTTACCCTCCCCTGTTGCCCCTTTTGGAGGAGGGGACCTAGGTGGATTTCAACAGGTGGCAAAAGGCAGAATGGGATAAAGGTTTACTAGAGGAAGTGGGTGGCAGGCAGTTGAAGGGGTAGGAAGCCCGTGAGGTTGGGGAAAATCATCCTGGACTTGAATGTCAGGCGAATGGCCCTTTCCCTGTAGGTAGACTGTAGCCTTGTGCCTATGAACCACAAAAACAGGCCCAGGGCAGTAAAGGCGTTAAGGGAATTGGAAGCAGAAAGAGCAGCTGTGCAGAGAACAGAGCTGACTAAGGGTGGATGCTTGTTTTTGCCTACCTGGTATTGAAGTCCTTTCTTCTGGAGGTTATACCAAAGTCCTCCAGAATCTCCTTTGGCTTCCCAAGCCACCCCAAACAGGCATACACCCTAATTTCAAATGTATCCTGGTCTGGCTGACACAGCTCCAGGACAAGCAGTCACTGCCCTGTACCTAGGTAAGACCATCAGCCTGTCCCTTTTGGGAATGTGACTTGTGACACAACACAAATTTAGTCTCACAGTTCTGTAGGTGAGAAGTCTAACTCAGGTATCCCTGGGGTCAGCAGGACCGCATTCCTTTCTGGAGCCTCTAGCGGAAAATCCGTTTCCTTGCTCTTGTTCCTTGCTGCTGCTGTTTCTCCAACACCTGTACTGACTGAGCCAGCCAGGTGCCCCTTTCCTCTTCCACTTTTAAGGACCCTTGTGTCATTGTGACATTGAGCCACCCAGGTCATTCAGGATCAACTCCCTGTGTTAAGGTCAGCCAATGAGCAACGTTACTTCCATCTGCAATGTGAATTCTCCTTCGCCATGTAAGCTTACTTGGTCCGTTTCCAGAGATTAGGTTGCAGACATCTTTGGGGGCCATTATTTAGGCTGCCATAGTCTCTAACCCCAGTGCCTGCCACAGCCTGGAACCCTGCAGAGGCTGAACATCTTTCTTAAACCAGTTTCCCTCTCTGACTCCATCACGCTCCTGGGCCCCCAAACGCCAAAGATAGGAAGGATGCCCTGGCTCCTTTCTCCTCAGCCAGCCAAAGCCCAAGTTTGTCCCATTTTCCCTTCAAGAGGCCTGGCCTTTCCGTTCCCACTGCCTCCTTCCCAAGAGAGCTAATAAGGGAACTGAGGGCTCTGAAGTTGGTTGTTACTGTGCTCTTATCCCTGTCCCTTAGATGCCTGGTTCCTCTCAGCCTCAGTTTCCCATCTATAAAATGGGGTATTAATATATGTCCCTGAGAGTGTTGTGGGGATTAAATGATATTGTGCCTATAACAAGGCCAGAATAATGGCACTTAATAAATGAGAATATCCCCTCTCTTTGCCCATGCCCAATGTCTCTCCAGTTTGGCTAATAATCCAATTTCCTTAGGAGCACTGTTGACAGGGCAGATTTCCAGCTCTCTCTCCTTTGGAGGTTTCCACTCAGGGAGCTGCTGTTAGGAGCAAAGTTAGGGTTAGGTTGTGGCTCAAGGAAGTTTGCATTGTTGATAAAACCACCACATGCTAGGCAGAGCATGGTCCACTCGGACTACCAGAACCTCTCCCTCCCTGCCTCTGGCCTCGCCCCTCCAAACACATTGCTGGATTGCCTTAGGCTTCAGTTACCCCACATGTAGAAGCTGGCCTGCCTTCTGTAAGGTTCTTTCAGCTTTGGCATTCTAGCGCTCTCCTCCAGTTAATGTCTACCTGATTCATCCAGTTAGCAAAGAACTTTGGGACTCGGTTGATATGACCTGCAGGAAGGCCCAGGACAGCATGTTCTAACAATAAGATGCATCTACTTTCTTGTGGGAAACAGCAAGCCATTGAAATGCCCCAAGATTTTGTGTTCAAAGAAGTTTGTGTGACACTGCTTTCCATAGCCCCCACTTGGAGTTCTAAAATGTGCAATTGCATATTAAAGGCTCCGAAAAGGCCTGCAGAAGAGAAAGCTCTTGTACCCTATTCCTACGCTTCCCCAAAGCGTGCAAGAGCACAGCTCTTTTCCCCCAGAATATGGTTTAGTGTATTTTGGAGCAGCTTTGGGAGATGCCACAGGCTTCAATCCCTGACATTTTCCAGGTCAGCCTTTCCATCTTGGAGTCCAGGCCTGGGCACTATTGCTGCACATTTTGGACAGTGCCAATGCCCAGGTCCAGAGTTGTTAGGGAGGGGAATGAATTAGAAACAGACCCTTGGAAGCCAGGGGCCTGGAACAGAAATGGTCTTTTCATCAGCTTTTGGGATCCCAAGGTGTGGCTCGTAAGTCCTCTCAGCACGGCCAGGGCAGGGACAGGGGTGGGGGAGGAAACTGACTCAACCGTCATAAGACCAAGAGCCTAGTCCTGGCCGTGCCTCCTACCCACCCTGGGCCCTTGGGCACATCACTTCCACCCTCTAGGTTTTTATTCTCATTTGCAAGACAGATAATAACATCACTCTTGTTATTCACATTTTGGAGTGCATATGGGGTTGTGGATAGGAAAGTACATGGTAAAATTATCATGCCTTTTGCTGGGACATTATACTGAGAGGTATCTTGATTAAGTCACTGAGGCAATGGGGTCTGACAGAGCCCATTCAAGCAGTGCTTTATCACTTTGCTTCCCAGCTCTGTAGTAAATCTTTTGGGTAAATCACTTTACCTCTCTAAGCCTCAGTTTCTTTGTCTGTAAAATGGGGATTAGTGTCCTTGCTTGCAGGGTTGCTGTGAGGATTGAAATTAAAAAGACTTTACTTCTGAGCTCCCTGGGAAGAGGAATCATGTTTTTCTTGCTCTCTACTACACTCTAGTCCCTGGCATAGACAAAGTGCTTCATAAAAAGAAGTGGAAGAGTACTGAATTTAAGAGCTTAGAGAAATGCCAGCCTACAAAATTTCTTTAGGATCTCTTTCTTTCTTTTATACTACTTGTTCATACCCCTTCTTCTTAAAACTCTCTCCCTTCCTGTCCCAGGCTCACTTCACCCCCACCCCACCCCCAGCTTCCCAGGTTTGGCGGTCTCTCCCTGTCTCCAAGCTACAATTCCACAGAGTTGTAGCCAGGACACCAAAGCCAAGCCCCAGAAAAGGAAAGGGACTTGCCCAAGGTCACAAAGCAAGGCGTCTAGATATGAACTCAAATCTGAGTCTGAAGTCAAGCATGAGGGGAACCTCACAGAGAGAAAGAAGGGAGATGCCTCAGTTTCCACCTCCTCCACCATCTTGTCTCAAGTCTGTCCAGGCAGTTTAATGGTGGGATAACAACCCACTCTGCCCCCAGCCAGTGGACCACGAGCCAGATGGACCCGTTAGGAATCTACATGACCCTTTGGCCACAGCACACCCAGCAAAGCAGCCAGGGCCTAAGGTTGCCTCTGAGCAGTGCACCTAAGCTGAACCTAGAAGGTTAAAAAGGGATAAAATCGGGAGGCCTAGGTGGCTCAGTCGGTTAAGTGTCTGGCTTTGGCTCAGGTCATGATCCCAGAGTCCTGGGATCAAGTCCAACATTGGGCTCTTTGCTCAGTGGGAAGCCTGCTTCTCCTCTGTCTGCCACTCCCCTGCTTGTGCTTTCTCTCTCTCTGACAAATAAATAAAATCTTTTTTAAAAAATAAATAAAATAGAAAAATAAAAAGGGACAAAATCAAGTTGTGCAGAAAGAGGATGGGTGAACCCAACTTGGAGGCCGTTCATACAGAAAGACCTAGGAGTTTTCAAAGACCCTCTGAAAGATAAGTAAATGTTAGCACAAGCATCTAACTTGGTGTCCAGCAGATAGCAGGTGCATAACCATTGTTTGTTAAAGTGTAATATGAGCCAACAAAATGATAGAGCTACAGAGCAAAGCTAACACACCCTTAGGTCATATTAACAGAAAGACAGAGACTACAGTGAAGAAGGTGACCCATATCTCACCATCTCCCATCCTATGTTCAATCCTGGGTTCTGAACATAGGTTCTGAATAGGGTCTGGACAAACAGATAATCCAGGGGATGTGTGGGGTATTAAGATCAAAGCCAAGAGAAGTGGCTGGAGGAACAGGAGCCTAGGGATAAGCACTGCATGGACAGACTTGGTCACTGTCCCCCAGTATCTGCAGGGCTTCCTTCAGGACAGAGGGACCACATGGGGCTGTGAGCTCCAGAGGCCAGGACCTTGGGAGGTCACTAGGGCAGATGCCAGCTCAATAAAAAAGAACAATTTTCTAAAATTCTTTAGAGAACTGCTTTGGTTGGTCATGGGCACCCTGCCATGAAGGGTGGCAGAGGTTGGCCTAGATGTTCTTAGCTCAGAACCTACCAGTCTCTCAAATTATAACCTCCAAAGTACAGGAGGGACATATTAGTCCACCTATTTCTACTAAACTTTTAACTAAAAATAGCTAACAGTATATAGTTTAACCCTGATGTGCACCCTTGGCTATATGACAGATACTGAATGTCATGCCTACTAAGTGGGCATCCCAAGCCCAATGGGAAGCCCCACAATAGGTCTGCTGTGACCCTGTCTTTCATTTCTCTAGATTCAGCCTATTACCATATATTGCGATACACTGGTGCCAGGTTGGGTGGATTTGAGGTTCAAACAATGCATTTCAACCAAATCAACTTCTACAGAGTAGAAAAATGGCTTCAAAGAGTCCCTACAAAGAAACCACAGATGGAGATAACTAATCCAGAAAGTGCAAGCAAGCAGCACGAAAAGTGCAGCACAGACTGCTACCTGCTCCTCGCTCAAGGCCTTTATCAGCCACCATACCATGTTGAAAACAACAATGAATGGGATCTCATACACATGGAGAGGTAATTTCAGTAAGCAATACACATGTGAATGTCCACGGCAGCTTTATTCATAATAGCCACAAAGTAGAAACAACCTAAGTGTCCATGGATAAATAAAATGTGATACAATCGTATAACACCATTCAGCCAGAAAGAGGGATGAAGTCCTGACAACATGCCACAGCATGGATAACAATACAATGTGTATTGCTTACTGAAATTACAATAGGAAAACTACTCGGAATGTGGACTTCCATCCACTATTTTTGTGATTAAATTCACACTGAGTGTATATTGGGCCTTTAGACATTAGCTAATCATCACAGTCCTTGTATATCATTTCCAAATCTATAAATATGTATCTGTTGGAGGTGCCTAAAGCTTTTTTCTTGGGAAGGCTGTGCAATCTAGAAGTGTGACTGGGGCGCCTGGGTGGCTCATTCAGTTGGGCATCAGACTCTTGATTTCGGCTCAGGTGGTGATCTCAGGGTAATGGGATTGAGCCCTGCTTCAGGCTCTGTGCTGGGTGTGGAGTCTGCTTGGAATTCTGTCTCTCCCTTTCCCTCTGTCCCTGCCCATATTCTGCCCCCACCCCCAAAAAAACAGAGGAAAAAAAAAAAGGCGTGGCAACCACTCCTTCAGATCCTTGGACCCAGCTAGACACTAGGGGTTGTTGCTCTCTGGTGGGGTTTCAAGGTTGAATCAGATTTGTTTCAGATTTAGGAACTAAGAAAAACTAGGGGGGAGTGAGCCCCCTAGTAAAAATTGTTGAGCCCCTCCCCCACAACATTTGAAGATTAATGGGAAGAAACCAAAAACTCTTAAAAGGTTTTCCCCAGCTCTGACTCTCTAAGGTGGGTGCCTATTTAAACAGCCAGAGCCACTCCAGCCTCCCTTCTCATTCTGTCACCAAAGTTTCTCTCTCTCTTTTTCATCTTTTTCTCTTGTCTCTCTCTCCCCCTCTCCCCACAACACACATGCAATTTGGCAACAGTGAAAACCAGAAAGGAGGAGTCCAGTTCTAGAGAAGGAGCTTGCTGGGTCTTGAACGTCAGACAGACCTGGATTGAGTTCCCACCACTACCCTCCACTAAATGGGATCACTGCACACCACATTCATTCTCAGAGCCTCAGAGCCCTCCCCTGGAAAAACAAGCATGCCTACAACTCAACAATAAAAGGACAACCTAATTTGAAAATCAAAAGATTTGAACAGACATTTCTCTAAAGAAATGGTCAGTAGTACCTGGAATAATGCTCGACATCTCTTTATTAAGAGAAATGCAAATCAAAAGCACAATGAGAAAGGCGCCTGGCTGGCTCATTCGGAGGAGCATATGACTCTTGATGTCAGGGTCATGAGTTCGAGTCCTATGTTGAGCACAGATATTACTTAAATAACTAAAACTTTAAAAAGACACAAAACAAAACCACAATGAGATACTGCTTCATACCCTCTAGGATGGCTACGGTAAGAAATCCAGATAATAACCAGTGCTATCAAGGATGTGGAAAATTGGGAGCCTTCATGTATAGTTGGTGGGATTGCAGAATGGTACAGCCCCTTTGGGAAAGCTTAGTGACTTCTCTAAATGTCAAACCTAAATTCACCATAGGACCCCACAAGTCTACTCCTAGGTATACATCCAACAGAACTGAAGACCTATGTCCACACAAAAACTCCTCTCACATGAATGTCCATGCAGCTTTATTCATAACAGCCACAAAGTAGAAACAACCTAAGTGTCCATTCACTGATGAACGGATAAATAAAATGTGATACAATCATACAACACCATTTGGCCAGAAAGAGGGATGAAGTCCTGATGACATGCCACCGCATGAATAAACCTTGAAAACATGAAGCTAAGTGAAAAAAAAAAAAAAAAAAGCCAGTCAGAAATGAGCACCTGTTAAATGATTCCATTTATATAAAATATCCAGAATAAGCAAATCCACAGAGATAATCCACAACGTAGATGAGAGGTTACCAGGGGAAGGAGGAAATGTGGGGTGACTGCTAAAGTGTCTGGGGTTTATTTGGAGGTGATAAAAATTCTAAATTCTAAATTAGTGGTGATGGGTGTACGACTCTGAATATACTAAAAAACACTGACTGGTACACTTGAATAGTGTGAATTTGATGGTATGTGAATGATATCTCAATAAAGTTGTTATGGAACGAAAAAAAGGATGAGGACCCCCCCCAACCCCCCGCCCCAGGTTCAGCACGCACCACCCCCCCACCCCGCAGCGGAGCCGGAGCGGGAGGGAGAGCAGAGAGCGCTCTAGGAGAGTGGCCGGAGCGGATTTCACAGCACAGGTTTAGAGGCGTTTTAGAGAGCTGCACTAGCCCCAGTTCCACGGGTTTCAGAGACAGGAGAGGGCCCATTACTTACAGGTCCGCTTAGTTTGGACCCCAGACAGAACACCGCATCCTTCCCTCACCACAACTCCCCCTAACACACTCCTGACTCAACTTTTCTGGCAGCTTCTAAACAAAGCAGCATAAAATAATAAGCACATGACTCTCATCTTTTGTCCCCCTTACCAAAGAAAACGGATTGGCTGAAGGCCTGAAGGCCACCTCTGAGGAGACGGGCTGGGACGCTCCCTACGAGCGGAGAGGCTCCCCCGACGACGGTGGCTGCGTTAGGGGGGCGGGACTGAGGGGGCGGGACTGAGGGGAGCGGGACTGAGGGGCGGGGCTCCCTCCCAGGCCCCTCAGCCTGGGTGAGCCTCTGACAGGCAGCAGGGCTCCCTTCCCCCACGGCCCGGCTCTGCAAGTTCAGCGTTTTCTCCCCAGAGGTGCCACTGAGCCCAAGGCAGAGGAGACGACTGGCCTCCTCATCTTCTATCAGGCCCAGCCCAGAGGGCCCAGGGCGCCTTCGGAGGGGATGTCCGGAGGGCAGCTGCCTTCACGTGCTAGTCAAAGCACAGAAACTGGGATGTTTTGGGGGGAAACACCTTCGTCCTCCCAAGTGTTTGGTCCCGCAAGGGCAGAGTGGACGAAGCTTTCAGAGATCTAGTTTGGCCCTTCATTTCACAAATGGGGAAAGAGGCTCAGAGCTATCAAAGATTTTTCTGAAGGTCCCGCAGCAAGCTGGCAACAGAAACAGGAGTTGGTCACCTGCTATGGCCAGACAAGGGCTGGCCCAATCCTCAAAACAACCCAGGGAAGTGAATATTTGTCATCCTCCCCTGACACCTCCAGAGATGGAGACTGAGGCGCTCACCCAGCCAGGAAGGTGCAGAGCAAATCCAGGTCCACCTAGGAACCACAAAACATCAGGCCGGTGGAAGAGCCTGTTCTAAAAATTAACCCTTCTCCCCGCCCCTCACCCGGCACGTGTCCCAGTACCTGTGGTCTGGAGGCCCGTGTTGGCTGCCAGGAGAGCCGTGTGTGGACTGTGCCGATGCCAGACTGGGCAGGGGAAGAGGGCGGCAAGAGAGGCCAGGCCACACCCCCGTGGCAGGGAGGGGGCGGGGCATGAGTTGCCCTGGGTCACACTCGTTCACCCGGGTGGCATTCCTTCCTGCTGGTACTATCGGGGCCCCAGGCCTTCCTGTCTGATTTGAAATTTCCTCATGACACCCCAGGCACAGCAGATGAGGCAGCTAAACCCCTAGAACCACCCTCTGCGCATGGCCATGACTGCTGAGTCAGGGGGAAGCGATGTGTGGGGTAGTTGCACCAGGCTTGGCTGGGCCAAACTCTCAGCGGGGAGGAGGTGGGGTGTGTCCCAGATCCCACCTCATTGGTGAGACTGACTCAGGACCCAGCCGTGTGGGCCAACCCAGTGCTTTCCCAAGGGGTGAGGTTGGGCCGGGAGCAGAACCCAAGGCCCAGTACTCAGAGGACTGAGGGACTCCTGTGAATGGGACTGACAGTGCCCTCTCCAGTGAGGAAACTGGACAAAGGCTAGAATATCCATTGCCTTGTGCAGACAGGAAAACACAGGCCCCAAGGGGGTGAGGGGTGGGGACTGACCTACAGTGAGTCCAAGAATAACTCCACCTCAGCCTGCCTTTGCTTCTTACTCACTTATCAAACAACTTGAAAGCAGAATAGTAAACAAGTCCTATACGGCTTTGGAAAGCACCCAGGCAAGCTAGAGACAGGCCATGACAGGCCACATTAGGGCAAGGCCCAGAGAGCTGTGCATTCCCGGGAGGGTTTCCTGGAAGAGGAGTCATTTGGATCCTAAGCTCAGGCCAAGATCTCAGAGTCATCCTTGACTCTTTGCTCTTTCATACTCTGTATCTGACATATCTGGAAAACCCTGTTGGCCCCACCATCAATGTATCTCAAAGTCAACCTCTTCTCTCCACCTCCATGGCAACCATGCTGGTCCAGCCAACATGCTCACTAGTCTGTCTACTCCTACCCTCAGCCCAGTAGCTGTCCTAATCATGGCAATCAGAAGTATCAGGTTAAAACCCAAGTCAGCTCATGTTCCTCCTCCACTCAGCACTATTGCAGGACTCCCACCTCACTCAGGATAAAAATCAAGTTCTTACATAGCCCTCCACTATCTGGGACCAACCTCTTGCTCTCTCTGACCTTAGTTCCAATGACTTCCTCTCTCACTCTGCCCAGCTACACTGGAATGTGCCCCAAACACTCTAGTTAGATTCTATCCTCAGGGCCTTTGCACTGGCTGTTCCCTCTGCCTAGAATGCTTTTTCCCCAGTAGCCACCTGGTTCCTTTCCTTACTTCTTCAGGTCTCTGCTCTAAAGTCACTAAGAGGCCTTCCCTGACCACCAGGTACAAGGAGTAACTGCCAGCACCACCTTTCCCTGTCATCTCGATTTACTGTTCGTCATCCGACATACTATATACTTTTAGTAATACACATTTCCTCCTTATGTATTGTTTGTTCCAGGACCTAGGCTGGTGTCTGACACATAGTAGGTGCTCAATAAAGTTTGTTGACTGAAGGAGTGACCTGAAAGGGAAGCCGAAGAAGAATTGCAAGGACATTCCAGACAGGGGGAACCATGTATGCAAAGGTTTAGGAGGAAGAGACACTGCTGTCCTGAGGATCTGGAAATAACTCAGTACAGCAGGAGAGTGGGGCCTGGAAGAGGGGAGAAGGGAAAGCAAGAGGCAGGGCCTTGGGAGCCAGACCAAGGAGGCCAGATGTTATCCTGAGAACACACATAAGGGGGACATGATCAAATCTACAATTTAGACAATTTGGCTGCCATGTTATGGATTAGGGAAGCTGTGAGGGGCAGGCATCCAGGTGAGCACAAGCCATGACAGGGGAGATAAGGACTGGGGATGGGGCACTGCCCAGTCCCAAACAGTAACCACAGGCCACATGTGGCTATGGAGTCCTCAAAATGTGGCTGGTCAGAGTTGAGATGTGCTGTGTAAAACACATCCAAGACATGCTATGAAAAACAAGAATATACAAGAGCTCAATGATATTTTTGATATTAGTTACCTGTTAAAAAGATACTACTTTGGATACACTGGGTTAAAGAAAATATGTGATTAAAATTAGTTCCACCTGCTTCTTTTTGCTATTTTTATTTTATTTTTATTTTTTATTTTATTTTTTTAAAGATTTTGTTTATTTGATAGAGAGCACAAGTAGGCAGAGAGGCAGGCAGAGAGAGAGGAAGAAGCAGGCTCCCTGCAGAGCAGTTAACCCACTGAGCCACCCAGGTGCCCTCTTTTTGCTATTTTTAATGTAGTTACTTGAAAGTTTAAAATTTTTGTAGGTACATAGAGCTCACAACATATTCCTGTTGGACAGCCCTGATCTAGAAGGTAGAATAGGCAGGGCTTGGTTGGTGGACTGGGAGGGTAAGGGAGACCCTCAGTCTAACTATACATCTCCTCTCCCTTCCAGCTGCTCCTGGCTGATGACACAATGTAATCCAGAGGCAGAAAGAATGGGCTACAGGGGAAGGCCAATAAAGTTAGTTTTCATCTCAACACAAGCACACACACAAAATTCCTGTCTTTTCAGTAAGAACAATCCAGAAATGGCATAGGTTGAGAGAAGAGGCAATGAGTCCCCCATCGCTGGAGGTATGTAAGAAGAAAGTTAAAGACTACTATTAAACATGGGAAAGGAAGTTGAACTGATTAGTTACTTTCAAAATGTGAACCAGCAGTATTAGCATCATGTGAAGACGCTTTAGAAATGCAAATTCTCAGGTCCAATCCCAGTCCTACTGAATGAGCAACTCCGTAGGTGAGACCCATAATTTGTATTTAACTAGCCCCCCAGGTGCTTCTGATGCTTGTTCAAGGATCACTGGACTAAAGAATACTTCATATCATTTAAAAGTTTCAAGGACTGGCACATAGTAAGTGCTCGGAAAAACCCCGTTTCACCTTCTGTTTGTTTCCTGATCCCAGGCGAAGGTACTTCCCCTCTCTGAGTAAATGAAGAGTTTATTTCCTACCTCACCTGTAGCACCAGGTTGTATGGACCTGACACAGGACAGAGGCACAACCTCAGGGCATTTCCTATCTCTCCCACATGGCCAGATGACCAGGGCTGCGGCGGGGCTGCCAGAGGTGCTCAGGAAGCCCCCGCTCAGCTCCCTCCCAAGGTGACCTCACTGGCCTATGTGTGTGTATGGGGGGGTGGTGATTCATGAGACAACCTCCCACTGTCCTGTGGACACAGCTGACAGCCCCAGGGTAGCCAACTCAGCAGCTGAGCGTGGCATCCGGCTTCCCTGCATTCCAGAACTGCCTGCTGGGGGCCCACCTGACTCAGCAAGCACGTGCACTGTGCACTCCGGAGGCAACAGAAAGCTCAGCCTCAGTCTCCACATCCATCAAAATGGGGAGATGGCAGTCCCTATCCATGGTGACATGATTGGTATAAAGTGCTTGGAAGCATGCCTGCACACCGTCAGCCCACACTCTGCCTCTGCATTCTTGTGATGAGGCCACTGGGATCCCTCAGGCAGATGGAACTGAGAGTTATGCTATGCAGGTATAGGGGGGTAAGAGCGTCCTCCTACTAGGCACACCCAGGAGTCTGGTTCTCTACGTGAACTTTTACTGAGTCACCAAACGGATATCTGTGAGGACAGGGCCTGTCTTAAGCACCTCAAAACATTTATTAAATGGATCCTCTAAATCAGGGGGCAGTGGCCCCATTTCATGGATGAGGAAACTGAGGGTCAGAGCTGAAATTATTTGCTCCAGGTCACATAACTAACCGGAAACTGACTGGGTGGGTCAGGATTTGAAACCCAGTTTCCCTGATGCAAAGCTGGGACTTTTTCCACTCCTCTGTGCAGAAACCCCAACCTAAACGTCTGGTTTAGAAACCCCTATATATGTCACTGAAATCCATGTTTGAAGAGTTAGCCTCTGGCGGAGACTCGAATCTTTGCAACTCCATAGTCTGAGAACCAACAGCCGGAGCTGATGCTATATGAGCTGGAATTTAAAATATTCCTAAATCCAGATTAAGCATGACTCATACTGGCCTCTGGGCCTCAGTTGTTCTGCCTATAAAATGGGCAGGATGAAAACCAGCCTTAGCTGAAGGCAGAGTTTGAACCTGGTGACCCTGATAGTGCTTCTAACTCTCACATGCCAGGGTCTCTATGTCTACTTTAAAGAACGAGGATCAAAGTTACATTTTAGAAATTCATAAAGAGATGGGGCACTTTAACCCACTGGGTGGCTCAGTGGGTTAAGCCTCTGTCTGTGGCTCAGGTCATGATCTCGGGGTCCTGGGATCGAGCCCCGCATCGGGCTCTCTGCTCAGCGGGGAACCTGCTTCCCCTCCTCTCTCTGCCTGCCTCTGCCTACTTGTGATCTCTCTCTCTCTGTGAAATAAATAAATAAATAAATAAAATCTTTAAAAAACATGAATAAAAATTCATAAAGAGGGATGCTTGGGTGGATAAGTCACTTAAGCAGCTGACTTCAGTTCAGATCATGATCTCTGAGTTCTGGGGCTTGAGCCCCCTCTTCACGCTTCCTGCTCAGTGGGGAGCCTGCTTCTCCTCTCACTCTGCCCCTTCCCACCACTCATTCTCTCTCTCTTTCTCAAATAAATAAATTAATTAAATATTAAACATTAAACAAAAAACTACCTCTGACCATTTTTTTCTTTAATGAAACTTTTTATAATGTATTTGAAATAATTATTTATTTGAGATAATCACATGCAGTTTTAAGAAATTATACAGAGATCCCATATGCTCTTTATCTAGCTTCCCCCAATGGGAACATCTTGAAAAACTACAGGACAGTTTCACAAAGAGAGATATTAACATTGATACTGTTAAAATACAGAACATTTCCATCACTACCTGGATCCCTCAAGCTGCCTTCTGAAAGCCACACCCACTCTTCTTCTCACTTTTCCCCTCCCTGATTCTTGGCAACCACTAATCTCTTCTCCATTTCTATAATTTCATCGTTTCAGGAATGTTATATAGGGCGCCTGGGTGGCTCAGTGGGTTAAAGACTCTACCTTCGGCTCAGGTCATGATCCCGGTGTCCTGGGATCGAGCCCCACATCGGGCTCTCTGCTCAGTGGTGAGCCTGCTTCCTGCCCCCTCCCTCTGCCTGCCTCTCTGCCTACTTGTGATCTCTGTCAAATAAATAAATAAAATCTTTAAAAAAAAAAAAAAAGAGGGACGCCTGGGTGGCTCAGTGGGTTAAAGCCTCTGCCTTCAGCTCAGGTCATGATCCCAGGGTCCTGGGATCGAGCCCCGCGTCGGACTCTGCTCAGCAGGGAGCCTGCTTCCTCCTCTCTCTCTCTGCCTGCCTCTCTGCCTACTTGTGATCTCTGTCTGTCAAATAAATAAATAAAATTAAAAAAAAAAAAGAATGTTATATAAAGGAACCATATAGTTTGTGACCTTTGGGGATTAGCTTCTTTCATCCTGCTTACTTCTCTGTTAAATTCGTTCCCGTTGTTGTTTGTGTCAATAGCTTGTTCCTTTTCATTGCTGAGCCCTATTCCATGGTGTGGATCTGTTATAGATCATTAGCCATTCACCTACCGAAGGACACTTGATTGTTTCCAGTTCTATTATGAATAAAAGCTGTTACGAACATTCATATACTGGCTTTTATATGGAAATAAATTTTCACCCTTCTGGGAATAAATGTCCATGAATGCAATTATCAAGTTATATGGTAATTACCTGTTTAGTATATTAAGAAAGTGTCATAATCTTTTTTAGAGTGACTGTACCATTTTGCATTCCCACCAGCCATGGACAAGTGATCCAGTTTCTCCAGATCCTTGCCAGCATTTGATGCTGCTGCCATGTTTTATCTGAATCCTTCTGATGAGTCTCATTGTGCATTTCCCCAATGGCTCATGATGTTGGACATCTTTCCATGTGCTTATTTGCCATCTGTGTACATCCTCTTTGGTGAAATGTCTACTCATGTCTTTTGCCCATTTTCTAGTTGAGATGTTTATATTTTTACTGTTGAGTTGTTAGATATGTGGTTTGCCAATATTTTCTCCCAGTCCATGGGCCACCCTTCAAAGTGCCAGTTATTTTCTCTTCCAGTTCTCAGGATCTGGCTGAACAAGGACGCAAACTGAGCAAGCATTCTTTTTTTTTTTTTTTTTTTTTTAAGATTTTACTTATTCATTGGGAGAGAAAGTGTGTACATGGGAGAGCAGTGGGAGGGGGAGGGGCAGAGGGAGAGGCAGACTCCCTGCTGAGCAAGGGAGCCTGATTCAGAGCTTGATCCCAGGACTCTGGGATCAGGACCTGAGCTGAAGGCAGACGCTTAACCAGCTGAGCCACCCAGGTGCCCCTGAACAAGCATTCTTGGAAGCCGAGGTCCAGAGATTAAACAGACCTGACCGCCGATGTGTAGAAAGTTTGGGGGCAAAGGGGGGACTAGAACCCAGAACTCCTGACCCTCAGCCCAGTGATCATACCACTTTGTAGAAAAAAGAGACACTCCTCTTTCCCCCACTGTCACCTCAGGTGCTCAAATCACAGTCTAGAACTGCTGCCCTCCTTGAGGCTTTCAGTCAAAGAAGAGGGATGTCTGTGCCTGAAGATGAGCCAGTTTCCCAAAAGGATCCTGTGTTCAGAAAATGTGAACCTTACTCCAGGTGAGGGAAGTGTCTGACCCTGGAGCAGATAGAACACAAGAAGCTTCATGGGAGAAGCTAAAACCCTGAGGGGTTAAGTAACTTGCCCCAGGCCACAAAGTGATGAAATGATGAGATCTGGGGTTGAACCACAGTTACCAAACTCCTGACAGCCCCGTCCTTTCAGTTCTGAGTCTGGCTTTATATAGGAAAGGAAGAGAGAAATCGGGTGTATTCAATGGCTCTGGTAGGAATAAACATTCGGCCTGCAGGAAAGAAAGGAAAAAAGCAGCACTCCTTGGAGAAAAATGAACAGTGACAATCAGGGACAGGGTGGGGGAGTCCTCTCTCCTGGGGAGCTGCGGTGCCATTAGAAGAAAGGTGGAGAAGTGAGTTGGGAACTTGGGTCCTATGGCTGAGTATGGGCCCTGAGGTCCTTAGGGTTTATTTTTCCTGAAGGTCAGAGAATCAGGGGAAAGAGAAATGAATCAAGTTCCCCATCAGATGGGGGAGAGCTCAAATCCCAGGCTCCAGGAGCTGGGGCCCCACAGTTCTGGCCAAATAGCAACGCCCTTCATTTGAAGAGCAGGAAGAACACAGGCAAAACTCCGAAACCTGCGGCTCTGGTGGGGGGGGGGGGCAGAAAATGGCCTCTGGGGAAACAGGACAGCGAGGCCTGACCCCGCCCAAGACTGCTGGACTCAGTACTGGGTTAGGGGGGAACTGGTCTCATCTTGAGGGCCAACTTGTGTCCAGCACCCAGCTGCAGCTTTGAAGAAGGGATGTGATGCATTTCCTATCGCTGTGTGCCTTGCAGCTGGTCTAGGAGGCAAAACTGTGGAAATGTCATAGTTACAGAATCCAGAGCCAAATGGAACCCCAAGGGCCATCACTGTCCTCCAGCCAGAGGCTACTGGAGCCACCTGTGGTTAAACAAGGTGGGTTTGCTACTCATTGAGGTTGAGGGAGAACACACCTGTGGGGACCACAAGGGTCTTTTTTTTTTTTTTTTTTTAAGATTTTATTTATCAGGACGCCTGGGTGGCTCAGTGGGTTAAGCCTCTGCCTTCAGCTCAGGTCATGATCTCAGGGTCCTGGGATCAAGTCCCGCATCGGGATCTCTGTTCAGCAGGGAGCCTGCTTCTGGCCCCCCCTTCTCTCTCTCTGCCTGCTTCTCTGCCTGCTTGTGATCTCTCTCTGTCCCTGAATAAATAAAAATCTTAAAAAAAAAAAGATTTTATTTATCTATTTGGGAAAGAAAGAGAGCAAGTGTATACAGGGTAGGAGGAGGGGGAGAAGAGGGGCAGGAGGAGAGGAGGGGAGGGGGTGAAAGAGAAGCAGACACCCCGCTGAGTAAGGAACCCGACATGGGGCTCCCTCCCAGAACTTCCAAATCATGACCTGAGCCGAGGCAGATGCGCTTAAGGGACTGAGCCCCCCCAGGTGCCCCCATGGGTTGTCTTGATAGAGGGTACTGGAAAGAGACTATTACAGGATTGCTGCTTTGGCCAGATGGTTTGGGGAGGGCCTGAGGTAGCAGGGGCTCACTAGATTAGATGCTGCCAGAAAGGAGGGGCTAGCCTATGATGAGAGATCTCGATAAATCTCACCTACAGGGAGGGGACCTATGAACCATAAAGATGTAGCACTCCCACTGATTTTAGCCAAGAGAGGGGTGCTAGGTATTTAGTGGGTGGCACAGGGACCTTGTTTTGTCTGGGCTGAAGAACAGTTGTGAAGTGGCCTTGCTTTGTCTCTATCATGGTCCCAGAGGGACCTTATCTGAGGTTGGTGTTTCATGAAACTGGTTATGTCTTGGCAGAGAATAGCACAGTCCAACTGTGAGCACAATGCCAGCTTCCAGATGATAGTGGCTGTTCTTTCTCCTTCCTTCCTCTCTCCCTCCTTCCCTCCCTCCCTCCTTCCTTCTATACATCTCCTCTGCCTTCCCTCCCTCCTTCCTCTCTCTGTCTCTGTCTCTTTCTCTCTTCCTTAGGGCTTTTGAAGCTTTAAGTCAGCAGTACAGGATAAAAATTGAGGACAGTGTCTTTGATATAAAACAGATCTGTTATTTACTAACTCTGTGACTTGAGGGAGGGTAGCCTCAGTTTCCTTATTTGTAGAATGGGGATGATGATATGCTTTTCTAAGAATCCAGTTGCAAATAGACATCTTGGACACAATCTGGAAAATCTGAATGTGGATTAACTATTAGATTATTTAAGGTCCATTGTTATTTTTGTTAGGCGTGATGATAGCACAGTTATGTAAAAACAATGTGATCTGTCAGTGATGCAGAGTAAAGTGATTACTAGTGATATGATAGTGTCTGGGGTGTGCTTTAAAGCATTCCAACAATGGAGAAAATGTGGGAGTGGGAGAAAGGAATCACAATGAGTTAATGTTGATAAGAGCTGAAGCTGGGTGATTTGTAGGTGGGAGTTCATCACACGACCCTTCCTACTTCTGTGTATGTTTGAAGTTTCCATCATAAAAGTCTTTAAGAATACAGTATGTTGGGGTGCCTGGGTGGCTCAGTGGGTTAAGCCTCTGCCTTCAGCTCAGGCCTTGATCTCAGAGTTCTGGGATGGAGCCCCACATGGGGCTCTCTGCTCAGCAGGGAGCCTGCTTCCCCCTCTCTCTCTGCTACTTGCAATCTCTGTCTGTCAATAAGTAAATAAAGTCTTAAAAAAAAAAAAAAGAATACGGTATGTCACTGGACCCACATTCCTCAGCAATAGAGAGGTCCTGTTCTTTAATAGTGTCTGGACTGTGGCTTCCATGTCTTTGTTTAAACCCAGTGTTTAAACATTTAGCAATCAGACACCGGACACCAGAAGATTCCCAGCTAGAAACCGTGTCGTGGAACCTCTGGCTGTGAACTGTGAACCCATCCCGGTGTTGTCTGACCCACAAGTACAGTCATGTTCTCTAGGAGTGGTTCAACCATCTCTGTAAGTTGGGAAGTGTGGGTTGTTAAACTCTATGACGGAAAGAAAGAATGGAAAGAAGAGAGGAGAGAAGGGAGAAAGGATGGGAAGGAGGGAGAAGAGGAAAGAAAAGAGAAAGATGAACTGGAGGGAGGGAAGATGGGAGAAGCTAGGTTTTTTAAAAAAAACTTTATTTATTTGAGAGAGAGAGGGGGTGAGCAAGGGCAAGAGAGAGAACACAAGGGCAGAAGGAGAGGGAGAAGCAGGCTCCCCACTGAGCAGGGAGCCCACAGGGCTCAATCCCAGGACCTTGAGATCATGACCTGAGCTGAAGGCAGATGCTCAACCAACTGAGCCACCCAGGGGCTCCAGGAGGAAGATTTTTAAAGAGGAAGCTTTTGAGAGCATCTTGAGATCCAAGACCAAGAGTTTGGAAATAGGTAATCTCTGCTGGAGGAGATAATGCCTTAGCCTGGGAATTCTCCTAAGAACTCTGGGAAGTGACTTCCCTGCAAGTCTGTCCAGACTGGGCTCAAGCCCAGATGTCACAGGACACACTTGTCCTGTGGGTGTGAAGGGCAGGCTCAGGATACCTTGTGATGAAGCCTGAGGTTGCACAGATGCAAGCTTGTGTGTCTGGAATGGCAGCCCAGTGCTCTGCCTGGAGGACATACCTGCTCCTCAAGGTCTGACTCAGACATTCCAACTCTCTCCCCTGTGTTCCCATAATCCTTCCTCAGCCATCATACATTGGCGGTGTATGTCTCCCCTGCTAGGTGTCATGACAATAATACAGCAAAAACTGACAGCTACCATTCACTGCAGGCTTTCCATGTGCCAAGTATTCTGCCAAAAGTTTACCTCCTGAGGTGGGTGTTATTATTTCCATTTTATAGATGTAGAAACTGAGGCTCAGAGAGATTGAGTCATTAGCCTAAGCTCACACAGCTAGAGGGTACTTAAACTTAGCTCTGTCTTCCCACAAAATAAATTATTCTAAGCTACAGCTCTAAGCCCTAAGCTCTGTCTTCCCACAAAGTAAATTATTCTAAGCTACAGCTCTAAGCTCAACTTGCCTTTATATCCTCCTATGCCTTGCAAACGGCCTGGCTCCTCGGTAAATACTTGAAGGAACATTCACTTCGATCCTTGGCTTCCCCCCACAGCTGGGAGATGCCAATCTTTCCCAGCAACCTGCCTGCCTCATTCACTCCTCAGTTATGTGATGCAACGAGAGTTCAACCTTATTTGTTTCAAGCCACAAACATCTTTCCCTCAGAAGGAAGTTTAGTCTTATAAATAGTGCAGAGCTGAGAGTTGGGGGACCTAATTTGAGTTCTGAGTTGAGTCAAATTGCTTAACCTCTCTGAGCCACGTTTTCTTCAGACGGCAAATGGAGAAGTCACCTGCCAACAGGAGAAAGGGTCTAAGAGTGCTCAGTAAGTGCTTCTTTTGAGTCCTGCAGTAAGTTAAAGAGTTCATCCAAGCCCCTCTGAAGTGGGCTGAGATCTCATAACATGGAGTGCCAAGAGATGGACAGGGAGCCCTGCTGAGATCCAGACAGAAGTGGGACATAGGGGAGCCTGGCCTCCCCACAGGACCAAGTGAAATAACCCTGGGGGCAGAGGGTTGTGTCTGGGGGGAAAGGGGCTGGTTCTGCTGCCCAGGCCTTCTCCTCAGGCAACACTGTAAGTCCTGACTAGGAACCAATATGAGTGAAGAGGAAGATTTGTTGATAAAACCCATCTTTAGTTACCTATGGGTACCTACAGGTGGAAAGTCCAGGAATAAACCAGTTCTGATCCCTATTCTAGAAAAATAGCTGGCACATGGCTACATTTTCAAGTGCTCTAACACCTACATGTGGCCAAGAAATTGTAAGTGAAAGTATCTCCTCCTACTGGAATGTAGAGGTGATGGCAGGAGTCAGAGTAGCAATATTTGACCGTGAGGCAATACCAGGAAGGTTAGTTATAATGAGAGCCAACATGTAAATAGCGACAATATAAACCAGAAAATAATAGATCATATCTTCACAGTGGTGAAAGAAAATAACTATCAACTTAGAATTCAAAATCCACCTAAATATTTAAGAGCAAATGCTTAATAAAGGCATCACAGAGTGAGTACATTTATCATTCTTAGATTTTTGCTGAAAAAAACTTTCATGGTTTCCTAGATCAATAAAAATGAAACTGAACAAAGGAGGAAGGAAAGAATCAAAGATTCAAACTTTTGTGAGTTTTACTTCTGGAAATCTCACTAAATTCTTCGAATGAAGAGCACAAAGAGATATCCTCCTGGTTCTGACAGGAGACAAAGAGTAATTGCCATGAAATGCACCCAGAGTATTCTCTATAACAAACCCCAACACTCCAGGGGAAAAGTCTTTACCAATCCTTATCCCATCTAGGGGAACGACATTTCTCCCACTCCAGATCCCACTGGCTGTTCTACATCACCTAAAGTGGAGGAATAAAGCTAAGAAACATGCACAAGACTCACAGCCCAGGGACACAAATGCACAGAAATACTGAGATTTAATCATAAGTTTATAAAACACTTCTCCTCTTTCACCCCTTACCACACCACAATAGGACTCCAGATTAACAACAGTAGGCTATGGTTGAAGGATGCAGATTCTCTCTGAGGAGGAGAATCTAGGGAAGCCCAAAGTCAATAGGGAAAAATGAAAACAAAGATGTGAGAATTTGAAGCTTCTAGCTGCTATAGCTACAGAAAACACTAACCAACCCCAACTCCATGCCAGATTAACATAAATTCTCACACTAGAGGCTTATTTACTTCAGTTCCTACTTACTGGAACACTGTGTCTGGCTTTCAACAAAAACAAAACAAAACAAAAAAAAACAAAATGCAGGCTAAAGAACAAGAAAAAAACAGCTTGAAGAGACAAAGCAAGCATGAAGACCAGATGCAGATATGACACAGATGCTGAAAATATCAGACAGTGTTTAAAATACCTGTGATTCAATGGAATACTATGCAGCCATCAAAAGACATGAAATCTTGCCATTTGCAACGACGTGGATGGAACTAGAGGGTATCATGCTTAGCGAAATAAGTCAGTCGGAGAAAGACAACTATCATATGATCTCTTTGATATGAGGAAGTGGAGATGCAAGGCGGGGGTGGGGGTGGGGGAGGTAGGAAAAGAAAAAATGAAAAGATGGGATTGGGAGGGAGGCAAACCATAAAAGACTCAATCTCAAAAAACAGACTGAGGGTTGCTGGGGGGAGGGGGGACGGGAGAGGGTGGTGGGGAAATGGACATTGGGGAGGGTATGTGCTATGATGAGTGCTGTGAAATGTGTAAACCTGGCGATTCACAGACCTGTACCCCTGGGGATAAAAATACATTATATATTTATTAAAATAAAAAAAATTAAGATGGGTCAAAAAAAAAAGATAAATTCTTCTGAAAATAAAAAAATAAAATAAAATAAAATAAAATACCTGTGATTAACATTGTTAAGGGCTCTAATGGAAAATGGAAAATGTAAACAACATGTAAGCACAGGTAGGTAAGGTAAGCAGAGAGATGGAAACTAAGAATGAATCAAAAGGAAATAGTAAAAATCAAAAACACCATGGTAGAAATGAAGAATGACTTTGATGGGCTCATTAGACTGGTTGTGGCTGAAGAAAAATCAGTTCAAATACCAATTCTCCTGTTTGATCTATTGGTTTCAACATAATCCTAAAAAAATCCCAGCAAACTATCTCATAAACATCAACAAACTGATTCTAATATGTATATGGAAAGGCAAAAGACTTCAAACAGCCAGCACAGTATTGAAGAACAAATTCAGAGGGCTGATACTATACACATTCAACACTTGATATAAAACTACAGTAGTCAAGAGAGTATGGTATTGGTGAGAGAAGAGATAAATAGAGCAATGGAACAGAACTGAGAACCCAGAAAGAGACCCACATAAATATAGTCAACTCTTCTTTGACAGAGAAGCAAAGGCAATTCAATGGAGATAGGATAGTCTTTTCAACAAATGGTGCTGGAACAATAGTACGCCCACATGCAAAAAGCAAACATAGATATAGACCTTCTACCTTTCACAGCAATAACCCCAAATTAATCCTGGACCTACATATAAAACATAGAAGTATAAAACATCTAGAAGAAAATATTGGGGGAAAATCACTATGAGCTTGGGTTCGATGATGAGTTATTAGATACACACGAAAAGCATGATCTATGAAAGAAAAAATTAGTAGGTGGGACTTTATTAAAAGTAAAATCTACTGGGGCTCCTGGGTGGCTCAGTCAGTTAAGAGTCTGCCTTTGGACCGAGCCCTACATCAGGCTCCCTACTCAGCAGGGAGCCTGCTTCTCCTTCACCCTCTCCCTTTCCCTCTGCCATTCCTCCTGCTTGTGCTCTCTTCCTCTCTCTCTCTCTGTCAAATAAATAAATAAAATCTTAAAAAAAAAAAAAAAGTAAAACCTAGTGCTCTGCAAAAGACACTATTACTCCCACAGACTGGGAGTAAATAATTGCAAATCACAGTTCTGGTAAAGGACTTGTATCCAAAAACATACAAATTTAAGACTCTTAAAATTTGACAATAAGAACACGCCTCACTGAAGATACAGAGAGAGCAAATAAGCATATAAGAAATGATCATTATCGTTGTCATTAGGAAATTGTAAATTGGAACAATAAGATACCACAAGATACCTATTAGAATGGCCCAAATCCAAAAAGCTAACACCACCAAATACTAGTGAGGATGTGGAGCAACAGAAACTCTCATTTATTTTTGGTGAGAATACAAAGTGGTTCAGGCACTTTGGAAGACATTTTGGAAATTTCCTAAAAAGCTATATATAGCTTAGCATATGACCCAGCAATCCCACTCCTAGGCATCTATGCAACTGATTTGAAAACTCATGTCCACACAAAAACCTGCATGGGAATGTTTATAGCAGCTTTATTCACAGTTGCTAAAAACTGGAAGCAACCAAGATGGCCTTTGATAGGTGAATGGACGGACAAACTACGGTATGTCCATGCAATAGAATATTATTCAGCAATAAAAAGAAATGAGCTGGGGTGCCTGGGTGACTCAGTTGGTTAAGCCTCTGCCTTCAGCTCAGATCATGATCCCGGGGTCCTGGGTTCTAGCCCTGCATTGGGCTCCCTGCTCAGCAGGGAGTCTGCTTATCCCTCTCCCTCTGCCTGCTGCTCCCCCTGCTTGTGCACTCTCTCTCTCTCTCTCCCTGTCAAATAAATAAATAACATTTTTAAAAAGAAAAAAGAGAAAGAAATGAGCTATCGAGCCACAAAAGACATGGGTGAATCTTAAATGCATGTTGTTAAGTAACAGTGCGAATCTGAAAGGACTACACATTGTATAATTCCACCTAAATGACATTCTGGAAAAGGCAAAACTGTAGATAGAGTAAAAAAGATGAGTGGCTGCCAGGGAATCCAGGAGAAGAAAGAGGAACAAATAAGTGGAACAGAGAGGATTTTTTAGGATGATGAATTTATTCTTTATGATAGTGAACACATGACCATTTTTTCTCAAAACTCAGAGCTCTACAGCATAAACGGTGAATCTTAATATATTCAAATTTTATAAAACCACTTAGGAAGGACAGAAGATTTGAAGATGGAATGCAGAATGTGACAAAACAATCTAATTATATTATAAAAGTATGCAACAACGTCATTGAATAGAATGGGGGAGAAGGATGCTGACCTAAATCCTTTGGAAATGAGTGGAAGTTGCAAAACTGAAGGCAAAAGAAGATATACAAAGTACTATACTCGATCAAATTGTTTCCCATGGAGATACAGGTTCACAACTCTGATGTTGTTGTACATATACACTGGAATTGAACAATTAGGTAAGTGGGTGGCTGATGGTGGGAGCCAGGTTTCTCATTGTTGGAGTAGGAGGTTATAGTTATTAAAAGAAGGAGACTTACTAGAGATACAAATGGTTACATATAGACATTTCTTGAGGTATTTGGATATAAGTAGGTTCTTGCTACTCCTTGTTCTGTCAGCTAAGAGGGTCTGCGAGCAATGACATCCCAGTAGCAACAAGTACATCCCACACTCAGAAACTGGTTTCTAATACCATTCTCCAGTCAAAGGAATCAGGACTCCTTAGAGAAATGGCTAACATTAGGATTGGGTGAGGAAATACACAGGATGAGTCTGAAGTACCTTGTAGTGCCAGAAAATAAGGAAATGCTCCCCCCCACCCCGCCCAGCACCTTACTCCCGGGAGTAAGGGTTAGCAATTCTGAAACTACTGTATATGTATATGTGGCATAATAAGAAATTAATATTTGATCTCTGCTCCCAGTTCCTGACAAACAGCTCCTAAAACCCTTGTCATTTCCCGAGTTCATGGAGGTGAAAGGAGCATCTCACACAGAGTTCCTAATGTCCTTGACCTTTCCTGGCGGATGGGAATGTTTTCTGTTGTCATGAGGTGAGTCTTGGTGGCTTTGGATAGTGTCAGAATGGGGCCTGGTCACCAGAAAGACCAAGCCATGATTAGAAGCCTGAAACTTTCAATCTCTGGGGAGAGGAAAGAGGCTGAAGATTGGGCTAATCATGATCTTGCCTATGTGACAAAGCTGCCATAAAAAAATCCCTAAACTATGGGGTTTGGAGACAATAGCTTCTGCACTTGGGACCCTTCCAGACCTCCCTTGCCTTAAGCACCTCTTCATCTGGCTGTTCCTCCGTGTCCTTTATATCGTTATCATAAACCAGTAAACATGAGTAAACTTTTCCTTGAGTTTTATGGGCCATTCTAGTAAATTAGTGAACCTAAGGAGGAGAGTATGGGAACCCCTGATTCATAGCCACTTGGTCAGGAATATCAGAGGCTCAGACTTGCAATTAGCATCTGAAATGGGGACAATGTTACGCAGATAAGCTTTTTTTTTTTTTTTTAAAGATTTTGTTTATTTATTTGACAGAGAGAGACACATGCCAGAGAGGGAACACAAGCAGGGGGAGAGGGAGAGGGAGAAAGAGAAGCAGGCTTCCCACTGAGCAGGGAGCCCAATGCTAAGCTCAATCCCAGGACCCTGGGATCATGACCTGAGCTGAAGGCAGTCATTTAACCAACTGAGCCGCACAGGTCGCCCCACGCATTTAAGCTCTTAAACTTTGGGGTTTGTGCCCAGTATGGGTAGTTAGTGTCAGAACTGCTTGGTGTGAGGGAAAAAAAGCACACATTTGAAAAGTCAGAAGCATTGTGAGTAGAGAAATAGGTCGTGATCTCAGGGTCATGAGATGGAGCCCTGCCTTGGACTCCACGCTCAGCACAGAGTCTGCTTAAGACTCTTTCTCCCTCTTCCTCTGCCCCTCCCTGCTGCTCTCTCTCTCAAATAAATAAATAAATCTTTAATTGATAAATAAATTAATTAATTTTAAAAAATAAAAGAGATCTAAGAAAGATCCCTCACCCTTTTTGCTGTGGGAGGACTCAGTGAAGATGGAGGCCGTCCCTGAACCAGGAACACTGAATCAGCTAGTGCATTGATCTTGGACTTCCCAGACTCCAGAACTGTGAGAAATAAATTTCTCTTGTTTAGAAGCCACCCAGTCTATGGTATTTTGTTACAGCAACCCCAATGGACTAAGACATATTGATAATAAACACCACAAGTTCATACTGGTGTGATTTCAATCCAACACCACAGGCAGGGTTCCTTCTAGCCTTCCCCCTTTCCTCATATGTAACTTCCTTCTTTGACAGTGATAAATGTTTCTCTTGTTACCTATAACGCCTTTACTTATTGGTTCAATCCTAGTGTTCTAAAGGAAAACTATTTCTCTACATTAAGGGAAGAAGTTGAGTGAAGGGTATATGGAAACGCCGTATTATTTTGCAACTTTTTGGTAATGTTCCCTCCTATTTTACCTTTTGGAAGAGTTTGAGAAGGATTGGTTTTTTGTTTTGTTTTGTTTTAGATCTATTTATTTACTTATTTGAGAGAATGAGAATGAGTGGGGGCAGAGGGGCAGAGGGAGAAGCAGGCTCCTCACTGAGCAAGGAGCCAGATGCGGGGCTCTGTCCCAGGACCCTAAGATCATGACCTGGTCAAAGGCAGAGGCTTAACCCACTGAGCCACCCAGGCTCTCCTGATTTTTTTTTACATTACCTTTTTAGTCTCGATTTCATTCATTTCTGTTCAGCTGTTTATTATTTTCTTCTTTCTATACAACTTTTCGGTAAGTCTAAATTTAATTCCTCCCCTCCCTATCTCTGATAATAATAGTTATTTCCCACCCCCCAATTTTCTTATATTCTTTTAAAATGCACATAACATCAAATTCACCACCTTAACCACTTTTAAGTTATACTTCAGTGGTATTAAATCCATTCATAATGTTGTGTAACCATTACCACCATCTAATTCCATAACTCTTCATCCTGCAAAACGGAAACTCTGACCCCACTGAACAACTCCTCACACCCCCACTACCCCCAGCCTAAGCAATCACCATTCTGCTTTCTGTGTGAATTTGATGACTCCAGATACCTCATGTTAGTGAAATCGTACAGTATTTGTCTTTCTGTGATTGGTCTTTCTTCCTTTTTTACCTTTCTTTCTTTCTTTCTTTCGATTTTTATTTATTTATTTGACAAAGAGAGCAAGCAGGCATGTGTGCACTTGAAGGGAGGGGCAGAGTGGGAGAGTGAAGGAGAGGGAGAGAGAATTTCCAGCAGACTCCCAGCTGAGCGCAGAGCTTGATGCAGGGTGATCTCACCACCCTGAGATCATGACCTGAGCCAAAACCAAGAATCTGACACTTAACAGACTGAACCACCAGGTGCCCCACCCCCACGTTTTAAAATTTTCTGTTGTTTTTATTTATTTATTTTTATATGTAAGCTGTATGCCCAATGTGGGTCTTGAATTCATGACCTTGGTGACTGGCTTCTTTCACTTAGCATAATGGCCTCAAGGATCATCTGTGTTGTAGCATGAGTCAGAATTTCCTTCTTTTTAAGGCTGAAGAATATTCCATTGCATTTGAGAGCACATTCTGCTCATCCACTCGTATCCAACAATGGACATTTTGGTTGCTTTCATGTTTTAGCTATCGTGAGTAATACGGTTATGAACACAGTTGTACAAATATTTCTTTGAGACCTTGCTTTCAATTCTTTGGGGTATATACCTGGAAATGGAATTACTGGATCATATGGTAGTTATATTCTTATTTTTCTGAGGAACTACCATATCATTTTCCACAGTAGCTGCACCATTTTACATTTCCACCCATGTTGCATAAGGGCCCTGATTTCTCAATATCCTTGTTAACACTTGTTCTTTACTATCTTTCTTTTTTTAATGATAGCCATCCTAATCGGTGTTACAGTTACCTTTTGATGTGTGTCAGGGATAGCCCTCTATGTGCCCATTTACCTTTTCCTTTTTTTTTTTTTTAAGATTTTATTTATTAGAGAGAACATAAGAGGGGAGAAGGTCAGAGGGAGAAGCAGACTCCCCGTGGAGCTGGGAGCCTGATGAAGGAATCTTTCCTGGGACTCCAGGATCATGACCTGAGCTGAAGGCAGTTGCTTAACCAACTGAGTCACCCAGGCACCCCACTTACCTTTTCCTAAATCCCTCTTTCCTTGGATTCTGGATATCACTATCTTCAACTTTTCTTCCTACCTTACCCCTACTCCTTCAGAGTCTCCCTGTCTCCCTCTCCTCTCCCCAACCTTTGAATGTTGGAGTTCCGTAGTTCATAGTCCCAGGCTCTCTTCTCTCTCATCTCCCCTCTCTAATGATCTCATTCACCTCTAAGACTTTATATATTCATTAATTCTTCTTAATCAGCTTTACTGAGGAGTAACTCTGCCTTCCTTTTTTTTTTTTTTTTGAGATTTTATTTATTTATTTTGAGAGAGAGGAGAAAGCAAACAGGGACAGAAGCAGAGGGAGAGAATCCCAAGCAGACTCCATGCCCAGAGTAGAACCTGACTCAGAACTCCTCATGACCATGAGATCACGACCTGAGCCAAAATCAAAAGTCGACACTTAACTGACTGAACCACCCAGGCACCCCCTAACTCTGTCCTTTTTAAGAGCACGACTTGATAAAGTTTGACACCTGTATGTAGTGATTTAATCACCACTGCAGTAACGGTATAAAACATTTCCATCACTCCAAACTGTTCCCTTTCCACTCAATCTTCCCATCCCCAGATCCTGGCAACCACTGATCTGATTTCTCTCATTATGGTTTTGCCTTTTCTGGACATTCACATAAGTGGGATCAAATAATATGTAGACTTTTGTCTCAGGCTCCTTTCACATAGCATAATGTTCTCGAGATTTATCTGTTTTGTTGCATATACCAGCAATTCATCCCTTTCAATTGCTAAGTAAAAGTCTATCATACCAATGTGCTGCTGTTGGTTTCCCCATCCACCAGTTGATGGACATTTGAGTCATTTCCTGTTCCTGGTAATTAGGAAAAAAGCTGTTATGAAAATCCATGTACAAGTATTAGTATGGACATAGGTTTTCATTTCTCTTGGGTAAATACCTATGAGTGTCACCACTGGGTCATATGGCACGTATACTTTATAAGAAACTGCCAAACTGTTTAGTAATTTCTGACTGGAAAAAAATGTATTTACTAACTTATAAAATTATTATAAAAATACTGTTAAACAGAAAAACAAATGTATTAAATTATATATTTATTTCATTTCCTTCCTTTCTACTGAGGCAAACTTACATATATCAAAATACAGCTTGATTAATTGATACATATATACATATATATATATATGTAATTATAAGTCCCATCAAGATAGAGAATATTAAAGCACCTCAAGAAGGCTACCTTGTGCCCTTTCCCAACCAGTATCCCTTAGTTAAGTACTATTCTGACTTCTGTCACTTAGTTCTGCCTGGTTTTGAACTTCATACAAAAGGAATCATACAGTATGCACTCATGGTGTTTCTTTTATTCAGTATAATACCTCTGAGATTCATTCACATTATTTTGCATAAGAGCAGTTTGTTGGTTTTCATTACTATATTGTATTCTATTTTATAAATATATGTATATCCATAGGATATATGTATGTATATATGTATATTCGTTCTTTTGTTGGATGTACATGCATTCGTATATCTTGGATACATGTCTGAGAGTGGAATTGCTTATGTGAGTAGGTCAAGGTAAATAGATGCATGCTTAGCTTTTGTAAATATTGCCAAGCAGTCTTCCAATGTAGCTGCATCAATTAAAGCTCCCACCATAGAAGAGTTTTGTTTGTTGCACCTCCTTGGTAACACTTAATATTATCCACCCTTGTACACTCCCATCACTTTAAACACCATCTCCGTGTGAACTCCTTCCCTTGATCTCTATCTCTAACCCCAATGCTCTCTCCACCACACAAATGGTGTGTCCAATTGTCAATGTGACATTTCTTCTTAGATGTCTTGTGCGCATCTCCAAGATAACAGGTCAATGCAAAGCTCTTAAGTCCTCCTTCCTTGCAAAGGGTTCCTTCCTCTGATTTCCTCATCCTCATAAAAAGCATCATGATCTTCTCAGCTTGCTCTTGCTAAAAACCTAGACTCCTCCTTCTCCCTCACTTCCACATCCAATCTTTCAGTGAAGCTGCTGTAATCTATTTCTATAATACATCCAGAATCTGTCTACTTCTTCCCACCTTCACATTGCTCTGCTAATGCAAACCACCATCATTCTTGACTGCATTACTGCTCAGTAGCCAGAGGGAGCTTTCTAAGAAATAAACCAACCACATCGTCTCCTTGCTTAATGCCTTTCTGTGGCTCCCTAATGCTCTGACATGAAATCTAACTTCTCATTTTGGCCTGAAAGGCTGAGAATGATCTGGCCCCTGCCCATCTCTCTGACTTCTCTTCTAATAGGGAACTGACCACATTCCAGCTGTTGCCTTTTCCTAAATACATCAGGCTTGTTCCTACCTCAGGACCTTTGCCCTTGCTGTTCCCTCTGTCTGATAATCTCTTCCCTCAAATCTTTGCCCAGCTGTCTCCTTTTCATCTATTCAGGTCTTAACCCAAATGTCTCTTCCTCAAAAAGGCTTTCTCTGACCATCTTAGTTAAAGTTGCCCCTCCATATGCCAGGCATTCTCTATTCCCTCACCCCCTTGTATGTTTCAGTATAGCTCTTGTTTTCCTTATGTAATCACTTACTTCCTTAGTGCTCATATCATCCACTAGAATATAAATCCCCAAGGGTCAGGGGCTGTATTCCTACTGTTCTGTTCACTATGGTAGCCACCAGCCATGGGTAGCTATTTAAATTTAAATTAATTTAAAGTAAATAGAACTAAGAATTCAGTTCCTCAGTTACACTAGTCATATTTCAAGTGCTCAATAGCCACCCGTGGCTAGTAGCTACCATATTGGAGAGAGCAGACAAAGAAAATGTGAAGAAAGTTCTGTTGCACAGCACTGCTCTAGAACCCAGCTACCCAGTAAGTGTGCTATAAAGGCACTTTTAATTATTCATCTTATGGATGAGAAAAACATAGGCCAGAGAGGTTGTGTTATTATCCCAGGGTCACACAGCCGGGAAGCTGACTAGCAGGGATTTGAACCCAGGATTGTTTTGCTCCAAAGCACATGCTACTCCCTTTCTTAAGAGCCAGAAGCCTCCTGGTTATTTAAAGAAGCACAGGGCTCTCCGGTACTCTTACACATTCTCCAAGGTTGAGCTTGTACCTAACTGAAGAAAGTGTGGGGAGCTTCACATAAGGATTGTTGCCCAAGGCGCGGAGGGATCTAGGGTCAGTCTTGATTCCACTGCGGGTCCACTGGTAAGTCCAGAGACTTACCCTTAGTAAGTCTCTGCTTCTCTGGGTCTCAGCTGCATCTCTATAAAATGAATAAACTGACCTTATGGTCTGAGGGTTGGAGATGGCAGGCAGGGGACCTGGTGACTGGGTACACCCTTCAGATCTTGCCTGACTCTGAAGCAGGCCAGCATGAAGAGTGGGTTGGAGGGTGGAAGTGCTTTGGTTGGCTTGACCTACAACAGCAACTCCTGCTTCTTGAATGCCTACGGATGAAAACACTGAGGTTCAGAGGGGTAAAGTAACTTGGCCCAGGCTACATAGCAGGAGAACCGGCGGAACTGGGATTTGAAGATGAGACTCTACAATCCCATGCGCGTGCCCTGCAACCATGGTCTGGACCCACAGGAATCACAGGGAGGCGTTTACCGGTGAAAGGTGGTGAGTTCCCCGTCTCTGGGGGGGAGGGGTGCAAGTCGGTGCCGGGCGACGCACAGAGCTGGTACCCGGGCGGAGACCGCAGAGCCTCTCGCAGGCCCCCTTCCGCCTCCCGCGGCTGCCTCGGCCGCGGCGCGAGCGCTGCACCACCCGGGCGGGGCGGGGGCTGCTATTTCTGTCCGGTGAGCCCAGCCCGCGCCGCTAGGCGGGGGAGGGGGCGCCCGCGCCGCCATATTCGCTCCCGCCGGCCTGCCCCGCGGCGCGCAGCCACCATGAGCACCGCCGCCTTCCACATCTCCAGCCTCCTGGAGAAGATGACATCCAGCGACAAGGACTTCAGGTGCGCCCTGCTGCCGACCCCCCGCCTCTGCGCCTCCCATTGAAACCCCGACTCCCCCGCTCTTCGCCTCCCTCCGCGCCGGCCCATCCCCCACGGGCATGCAGCCCCTACCCCTCTTCCCGCGTTAAGCTCCACCCCTCCCGTGACCAAGACCCCAGCCCCTGCCTTTCCCGCCCTCTGCCCCTAGCACCCTGCTCCCCGCGTCGCAGCCCTGCCCTATATGCAGTCCCTGCTTGGTCTCCCAGCGTTCGCGCGTCGGCCCCTGCCCTGTTGCCTGGTCGGAGCCTCAGCTCCTCCCCTCGGCACCCTTCCTGTGCCTTCTCTCTCTCCATCAGTGCCCAGCCCTCATCTCTCCCCGCAGCTAACGCAGCCAGGCCCCCCACCTCAACCCTCTCTCTCTCCATCAGTGCCCAGCCCTCATCTCTCCCCGCAGCTGACGCAGCCAGGCCCCCCACCTCAACCCTCTCTCTCTCCATCAGTGCCCAGCCCTCATCTCTCCCCGCAGCTGACGCAGCCAGGCCCCCCACCTCTACCCCCACCTCTACCCTCTACCCTCGGCTCCTCCTTGGGGATTCCAGCGCCTGCCTCTTCCTTCCCACATTGAAACCCAGCCCCTTCCAGGGCCCACAACCCCGGGACTGACTTTTCCACAGCTACCCTCTGCACCCTCAGCTCCGCCCTCTTCTCCTCAAAGTCACCCCGGGCCTCCTGCCTGTGCTTCATCAGGGGACCTCCTCTCCCCGCCCCTCCCAGGTTTGCTCTGACACAGCCTGAAGGAGGGGTCTGGGCTGAGTGGCTTTGCAGGTACCAGGGAGACAATGGTTGGGGTAGGGGCTTCAGCTTTTGGGTGCCACTCCCCTTCTCTTTGTTCCCATTTTGCCAGACATCACTGAGCCACACCGGAACAGAGCTGGAAAGAATGGAGGAAACCCCTCCTCCAACCCCCTCATCCTCAGGGGGAAACTGAGGCCCCCAGGGGATGAAGGGATTGACTCTGGTCACACAGCCAGTTCTGGACCCTGGGAGCTGAAAGGAGCCTACAGAGAACAACATATCCCACTTATTGAACATTCTGTCACTTTATCCCCAGTTTACAGATAGGGAAATGGAAGCTTGGAGTCAGGAAGGGGACAGTTGGAGTCACAGAGCTATGAAGTGGAGGATGTGGGGTTCAAATCCAGATCAGTCTTTGCACAGAGGCTCAGATCTTAGCGAGGCTATCTGAACCAGCCCTCTGACAGGTGAGGACTCCCCACCTCTCCTGGTCTGACTCCCACCTTCTCCCGGCACCCGGAACGGCCTCTAATAGAGCTTTAGCACCACGGTGCTGGGTTCAGATCCTGCCCCCAGCCACTTACTGGCTGTGTGACTCTAGACTTCTGAGTCTCCACTTCTGTTTCCAGAAGATAGGATAATAATAGAACCCACCTCAGAGGGTTGGTGCGAGTTTGAAAAGAGTTAATACATGTGCAGTGCTTTGATTCGAGGCTGACACCAGATAAGTGCGGAATAAGTTGACGCTTATGATTCCGCGCACATCAGAAATCTGCCATGCCCTCTCCCCACTCTTTACTTGTAGTCCCCCACCTTCATTTCCTCCCTTCATCTGGCTAGCTCCAACTCACTGTCACCTCTTTGGGATGCCTCCTGACACCCAGGCAGGGCTGGGCACCTCCCCTGGGCTCCCACAGCACCTGTCCCGCCCCATGTTTCTACTGCATCACTTCTAGCCTTGAGATACTCAGAACCCCCGCACTGGGACTGTGTGCTTCCTTTTTGCATCCTAGAGCCTGTTCTGGGTACACAGCAGGTGCTCAGTGAATGTTTTCTGGGTGCCAGGCTCCCTGCTTTGCTGTCCAGTAGTCTCATTCAGTCCACCCAGCTGTCTGGGTGGTAGTGATTGTCCTTCCTGTTCTCCAGAGGCTCAGAGAACTGATGTGACTTGCCTTTAGCCGGCTAGTGGCTGAGGGGATTTGCACCCCTGTCTCTTGGGCCCTGGGTCCAGTCTCTAGGAGAGGGAGTCAGCCCCTGCCAAAGCCTGAGAAGCCCTTTCAGCCTGCTCTGCTGGAGAATACTTAAAACCATCCCAAGCATATGAGAAAGGTGTCTATTTTTAAAGTCCAAATACCGGGAAGGCTGGGTCCTGCTGACCAACTGTCCAGGTGCCCATCTGGCCAAGTGTTTCAGCTGAGTTGTCTCTCTGGAATGAAACTGAAACTGTGTCCTCTGGCTTCTAGAGGCAGATGGTGACTGCATGTGGGGGTCCCAGGCAGGGTCAAGTAAGCAGTTGATCCCTGTTGTCCCTCTGTGGGCAGGAGACTGCTCAGTTCCCACTCAGACTCTAGCAGCAGATAGATAAACTGGGGCGGGGTGGGGGAGGGTCTTGCAGGAATTCCTAAATCATTTTTCAAAAACACAGTAGTATTTGGTGAAGAGTTAGGAGACCTGAATGGTGTGCTGAGGCTCCTCCCAACTTGCTGTGTGACCTTGGGCATTTCGTGCAGCCCCTCTGAGCCTGGTTTCCCCATCTGCCTCATGCTAAGAGCTGGATGTCCTATTGAGATCTCCCGAAGATGTTATGAGGTGAGGCAAAGAAAATTCCCACTTCAAAGGTGGAAAACTGAGACTCAGGAGTCAGTTGCTTAAGGTGACCTAGTTGATAAGTGGCAAGACCTATATATTTACTTAAAGCCAAACTTCAGGGGTGCCCAGGTGGCTCTGTCAGTTGAGTAACTGACTCTTGATTCCAGCTGAGGTCATGATCTCAGGATTGTAGGATTGGGCCCTGTGTCAGGTTCTGCACTTGGCATGGAGTCTGCTTAGGATTCTCTCTTCCTATCCCTCTGTCTCCACCACCGCCCTTGCATGCTCTCTCTAAAATAGATAAATAAATCTTAAAAAAAAAAAAAAGGCAGACTTCAGTGCTCAAACTCTTATCTACACAGTTATATGCTTTGCTGTACATCCCCCACTGTCAACACCACGTACGTATGTACAATACGGCTTTCTTTCTCTGAGAGCTGGTTATTTGCAAGAACTCGGGGGTGTCTGAAATGCTGAGGCATATCTCAGAAGGGTTGGTTTCTGAGTCCAGGTTTCCACACAGCTATTGGCTGCCAGGGGCTGGTTCTTTCCCTGCCTCCCTTCCTGCCCTCACCCTACCTCCCAGGCCCTCTCCAGACCTGTTCTTTGCTGGGTCAGGAGTCCAAGAGATGAACCTGATGGGCTCCCATGAGTTCATATTCTAATGGGGAGACACACTGGTAACCAAGTGTGCAATGCAGTTTGGGGAGTGCTCTGATGAGGAATGGGGAGTGCTCTGAGAGAATCCTATCCAGGGGAACCAAGTGTGATTAGGGAGTGTGGGTCCGGGTTAAGGCACAGTGATCAGAGGAGTCATTTCTGAGGCTCGGACATTTGAGCTGGGTCATTGACAACTGAATAGGAGTTCCACAGAGAAGAAAGAGGGGGACAGGAGGCTCATCTTGGGCAAAGGAACATGTTCCTTCGGTTGCCAGTCTGAGCTGGGTCTCTATGACCTGCAGCAGAAACACAGCTTAGAGACCCTTGCCTGCCATCTCGGAATGTCCCCTCAGCCAGGCAGACCTAGGAGTGCATGTTCCTAGCTCAGGCCTTAGCCTGGCCCAGATGCAAACCTCCTTCACCTTCCCTTTGCTGCTTCTCCTGCAATGACCAGGCCCAGAGGTGGGCACAGTCAGCCCTGCCACTCCCTCCTGGCCTCCAGCCCAGCCTCCTCCTTTCTCTCAGTGCTTGAGGCTAATCCCAGCTGTTAAAAATAAACAGCAGTGACATGGACAAGTGCCTTCCTGGCAACAGGGTGCCGTGAGTCTCCCCATGACATTAAGCAGCAGGTCTGAGACTGCAAAGAAGAGGCTAGAATCCTCGGGGCACCTGGGTGGCTCAGTGGGTTAAAGCCTCTGCCTTCAGCTCAGGTCATGATCCCAGCGTCCTGGGATCGAGCCCCGCATCGGGCTCTCTGCTCCGTGGAGAGCCTGTTTCCTCCTCTCTCTCTGCCTGCCTCTCTGCCTACTTGTAATCTCTGTCTGTCAAATAAATAAATAAAATCTTAAAAATAAAAAAAAAAGAAGAGGCTGGAATCCTGACTGTGATCGATTTTGCCACAGGATGCTTGGGAAGGACGGTGGGGTTCTTGTTGATAGAGCAAGCTCAAGCCTGAAACAAAGCTGGTGTGAGGAGGCAGGGTGGTCTGGTGGGTCAGCAAAAGCTGGATGCTTTCTCTGGGGCTGCCACTCTCTGGCCCTGACTTTGTTGCATCTTTCCTTGTTGCTCTGGCCTTCCCCTCCATTCTCTCCTTGCAAATGCTGGCAAGACCCAGTGAACAGGTGCAGTGGGCCTGGTGGGAACCTAGTCAGCTGGAGATAGTGTCCTACCTAATGAGGGCAGCTGTGCCTTGACCAGAAAGTTATTGTCACCAGGGGATGTTGGCCCAGTTGTATTCAAAGACTCTATTTTGGGGGCACATGGGTGGCTCAGTGGGTTAAGTGTCTGCCTTCTGCTCAGGTCATGATCCCAGGGTCCTGGGATCAAGCCCCGTGTAGGGCTGTCTGCTCAGCTGGGAGTTTGCTTTTCCCTATGCTTCTGCCCCTCTTCCTGCTCATGCTCTCTCTCTCTCTCTCAAATGAATAAATAAAATCTTAAAAAAAAAAGACTATTTTTAAGAGAATCTGGTAATTACAACTTTTACATCTACTCCCCCAGTTTCTCAATGTTGTTGAATCGAATTTTTGAAAAATATCTGCAAGGAGGACACAGCTGAGGACTGCCAGGTAAAGGCTGCTCTGCCCTCTTAATCTGGGCAGGAACCATGATGCTCCTGCAGCTCCAGCACCTGGCCTCCCAGCTCAGACTCCCTCCACAATTTCAACTCCCTGGGACACGGTATCAGGCCACATGGGTCTGCGCATCTGTGGGTGGGCAGCTCTTGGCTCTGATGCCCATCCCAGGTCGGAATCGTGGCTGGGGACTGGCCATCTGTTGACCTCAGTGTCTAAGATATGCTTGCAGCCCATTAGCATGGCCTAGGGCAGGAGTTCTCAGAGTGTGGTCCCTATCTCTTAGGACTTGTGATAGATCCAAATTCTTGGGTCCCAGCTCACACCTGATTCCAGAAACCTTGAGAGTGGGGCCCAGCAGTGTCTCACAGGCCCTGTAGGTGATTCTGACGCCAGCTACAGTTTGAGAACCAGTGGTCTGCAAGCAGGGGCTGAGTGGGTTCTCTGAGGCAGAGCTGGGCAGGGCTAGTCCCACTCCACCTGTCTGGTCGAGAGGTGTCTGTTCGACCTTCTGGCATGAATGAGGTGAATGGTGTAACAAGCTGTTATGATAATGGTGGTGCAACTTACGGAGTGCTCACTGTGTGCTCAGGACATCACACACATTATTTCATTTTAACTTCCATAGAACCCCACAAGGCAGGTGCTGTGCTTATCCCCATTTTTCTGACAGGTAAACTAGGGCTCCGAGAGGAGAAGTGACTTGTCCAAGTTCACGGTTCCATGAATCATAGAAGCAGGGGCCACCAAACTCAAAGTACTCAGCATTTAGCCAGCATGCTCTGACACTCCTAGTCTGCCAGGACGTGGCAGTTGGTATCTCACCTGTGGGTCTCCTGGTGGTGGCCCGACTACACCTCCAGCCCATATAATCTACTTGCCCTTCAGTCTTTGTTTTGAAGTCTTCTCCTGGGGGAACTCTAAGATACTGCCCATAACACTGGGGCCCAGGAGCTGCTCAGTAATCCTCCTTTGCCCGCCTGCCCAGGTTCATGGCCACCAGTGACCTGATGTCGGAGCTGCAGAAGGACTCCATCCAGCTGGACGAGGACAGTGAGCGCAAGGTGGTGAAGATGCTGCTGAAGCTGCTGGAGGACAAGAATGGTGAGGTGCAGAACCTGGCCGTCAAGTGGTGAGTGTTGGCCTTGGTGGGGATGGGGCAAGGCCAGGTGTGGGAGGACACCAGGGATCCCTGCCCCTTTGGGTGACAGTCTCTGAGGGAGTAGTTGCTGTGAGCAGCTCTTGAAGCCCCAAAGCAGTTGGACAGTGCTTTGGTCTGGATTCCCCCAGAAGCAGACCCAGTGGCAGGGATTCAAGTGCAATTTTATTTGGGAAGTGATCCCAGAAAACCAGTAGGGGAACAGGGAAGTGAGGTAGGGAAGGAAGAAAGCCAAGAACGTGTGAAAGATCAGGCAAGTTACTGCTTTGGGCCAGTGGAGCTTAACCCTACTGGAGGCCTTTGGGACACAGTGTAGGACATGTCCTGTGGAGTGTTCTACCCGTGGGCTGTCAGACTGGTTGAGGGCTGCTCCTGGGGTAGCATGTAGCATGGAGGGCTGTGTATTCCATGACCCCTCCTCCCAGAGAAAGCCCTCAGGGTGAGACGCAGGCGCTGGCAGCTGGAAGGTCATGCCAGCATGCAGAGGGAGTAGTGAGAGCTGAAGGGCCAGAGGGACCCCAAAAGCCTTTGCCCTAGGCACCCTGAGGTTGCAGTCCTGAGACCTTGGCCAGTTACCTTTAGAGCTAAAAAAACAAGATCAGGTATATGCAGGGCACACGAGGATGTGGGTCGGTGGAGGACTGAGGAATGGCCAAAGTCAACAGTCTACAGAGAATTGGGGCATTGCCTGCGAAACGGCACTCTGTGAGCTGGGCCCAGGCATTGTGGGCCATCTTCATGAATTTCAACTTGATCCCAAGAACAGAGGAAATTCAGTAGAGTTTCATGCAGGAACATGACTTGGTCATGTTTGTAGTCTGGAAGCATGTCTCTGGCCATGCAGGGGAGAGAGGGTGGATGATGGTTTCCCACCAGCAGAACCAACAGTACAGTAGCCTGTGTTCCCATATGTGAATGCTTGGGCGCATTGACTGAGGGGATAATAAAGTCATGAGAAGCTGGCACTAACTGTGAGTGCCATGGCCCTTGGCGGGTAGGTGCGAATGCTGGGGACTCAGCTTCCACGAGCAGCACTGTGGTGCTGATTTTTTGAATTAGCCATGAGATTTCCTGAAATGGCGAATATCTCCTGGTAGTTTTCCAGAAAACAAAATACAGTCTTCCTTCTTGGGGAATTTAGAACATATTAAGATAGTGTAAAAAGTACTTTGTATGTACTTTTTACTTTGTATGTAAATTGTATGCAAATTGAAATTAGATTTTGGACTCAGATAATTATGGAAAGTTTTTTTTTCCTATACAAATGCCCAGTGGGGTGTTAGAAACTCCAGCTGGACATGGAACATATTTTGTTTTGCAATATTGTCTTTCCCAGCCACATGCATCCCCCCACCCCAAAATAAAAGCCAGAAGTGACATTTCATTAGTTATGACCAAAAAAGGCCCCCATAAATTTCTAGAACTCTCCTGAGGGCACTACACCCCAGTCAAACTATAGAAGGCAGAAAGGGGAGACCACATGAGTACTTAGAAGAGTTGATGGAGAAAACCATCAAAAGAGAGCCACAGTTTGTAAACTGGTATGCATTGCAGTTCCCTGGGACCCCTGCTAAAGCTATGTATCCCCAGCAGGGATTCAGACTCAGGAGCAGGAGAGGTGGAGGGAGGAGTCTGAGGTAGGCAGGTGAGAAGGTAGCACCTGGGAATCTCCATTCAAATGCACACCCTCATCTCAGAATTCATTTAGGTTAGAGGTTCTCAATCTTAACTGCATGTTAGAATCACCTAGGGAATTAAAAAAGTAGAAACAAGGGCTCCTGGGTGGCTCAGTGGGTTAAGCCTCTGCCTTCAGCTCAGTTCCTGATCTCAGGGTCCTGGGATGGAGGCCCGCATCGGGCTCTCTGCTCAGCAGGGAACCTGCTTCCCCTTGTCTCTCTGCCTGCCTCTCTGCCTGCTTGTGATCTCTCTCTCTGTCAAATAAATTAATAAAATCTTTTAAATAAATTAATTAATTAAAAAAATTTAAAAAACAGAAACAAACTCCCACTGTCCAGGCCACACCTGAAAACCAATTAACTCAGATTCTCTGGGGCTAGCACCCAGGTGACAGTTTTTTAAACGCCCCAGGTGATGACGGTGCACAGTTAAGGCTGAGAACACGTGTATCTGGTACAGTTATTTTTAAACTTTAATGTGGATTCAAATCACCTGGGGCCTTTGTTGAACTGTAGATTCTGGTTCCGTAGGTCCTGAGTAGGACCTGAGATTCTGCATTTCTGACAAGTTCCAGGTGATGCTGGTGATGCTCGTGAAGCTGATCTGTGACTATGATTGGCAAAACAAGGCTCTAAGGCAGAGGTTCTCAAAGTGTGGTCCCTGGACCAACAGTATCAGCATCCACTGAGAACTTGCTAGAAATTTAAATTCTCAGGCCCCACCTAGACCTCCTAAGTCTGAAGATGTGGGTGGGGCCTGGAAATCTGTTTTAATAACTCCTCCAAGAGGATTTTCATACACGCTGAAGTTTGAGAATCTCTTGGGCATTCCTTGGTTTCCAGCTGAGGTTACTAGGTTCAGGGGTTTGGCCATATACTGACATGCAAAACCCAGGAGGAGGTGCTGGCTTGGGAGGTGCCAGGAATGATGCTGGCAGAACCAGAGGGTGCCTCTCTTTCTGGCAAATAGAGAGTTCCCTGTTGATCTGGGGCCTTTTCCTCAGCACATGTGGCCCCATGGGCCTGAGGGAACCTAAGGGGCAACATGACTCAGGCTGAGCCTGGGGCTTTTAGACGTCCTCTTTCCACCCCCTGCTCAGCCTGGGTCCTCTGGTGGGCAAAGTGAAGGAGTACCAGGTGGAGACCATCGTGGATGCCCTCTGTGCCAACATGCGGTCAGATAAGGAGCAGCTCCGAGACATCGCTGGCATCGGCCTCAAGACTGTCCTGTCGGAGCTCCCGCCTGCAGCCACAGGTACCCAGGTCCCAGGGATTAGGCGTTGTCATTATTTGTCCTACTTTCTGATTAAAGAAGCTGCGGCCCAGAGAGGTGAAGGTACTTACTAACACCAGCCCGCTAGTAAGTGGCAGAAAATTCAGACCCAGCTCTGTTTAAGTTCCTGGCTCTGTGTCAGGAAGGCTTTAGCTGTAAGTAACAAAAATCTAACTAATGACAGCTTGAGGGAGTACGGGGTTGCTTTTCTCACAGAATTCTGGAGGGATCAGCCATTCCATTGTTGCACCAATTCATTCAGCAGCTCAATTAGGACAGGGGTAAGGTCTCTGCATCTTTTAAGAATAGCACATGCTTCCCCAGAAGCCCTCAGAAGGCTTCGACCTATATGTCACTTTGCCCCTGCTAGCAGCAAGGGAATCTAGGCAAGGAGCTTTCCTTGCCTCCCTCGTTAGCAGGTACAAGGCAGAGGGGGGCTGGGTGTGGGGTGAGTCAGCCATCAATTCCTCAGCTTCCCTGGCTGTCAGACTCTGGGTCAGACCTTGGGCCACTCAAGGCCAGGGTCAGCTGGATTCTTGGGGATGTAGGCTCAGGAATATAACCAGAGCAGGGCCACGAGAGGTGGCAGCCAGCCCTGGGCCTCACTGTGCCATCCCTGTGCTCTGTGCAGGCTCTGGCCTGGCTGCCAATGTGTGCCGGAAGATCACTGGCCAGCTCACCAGCGCCATCGCCCAGCAAGAGGATGTGGCTGTGCAGTTGGAAGCCCTGGACATCCTCTCTGACATGCTGAGCAGGTGTGGGAGACCACCCTGGGCAAGGAGGAAGGGGGGAGGGCAACAGGGGACAGAGAGGGATTCAGATCCACAGAACCAGCACTTAACTGCACACCAGGCTCTGTGCTTGGTGCTCCTTAAGTGTCCTAGCAGCCCTGCAAAGGAGAGCTCCTTCATCACAATTCTATAGTCTCTGAGCCCTGCCCATGGTCACACTGTTGGTACCAAGGTAACAGTAAATGGCAGAACCTGGAGTTTGAATTCAACTCACTCCAAGCCCCAAAGCCTACGTGTGTTCATCCTCTTCCTCATCCCCTTCTTCCTCTTTTTCTTCTTTTGGTCTAATAGAGCTGGGCCTTTGTTTTAAATTGCACCGTACACTTTAAAACTGTTCATTCATTCAATATCCCAAGACTTAACACCTACACCATGACCCAGAAGGATGTCAGGTGTTGAACTGGTGCTGGGAATATGGTATTGCATGGGTCTTGGGCCCTCCTAGGGAGGAGCTCACAAACAATGTAAACTAAGTGCAGTAAGAACAACAGTACAGAAAAGAGCAAAGCCTTTAGGAGCTCAGAGGAGGAGCTGGGGTAAAAACCTTCCTCGAGAGGGTTCTGCTAGATGAGCCTTCAAGGATGGGCTGGACTTGGCCAGGATTGGGTGGGCAAAGGGGGACACTACCCGTGGCCCAGAGGGCAGAGGCTAGAGAAGACATGGGATCCTGGGGCTTGTGTGAGACAGCATGGGGCTGGGGCATAATGTGGAGAGGTTGGTGTGGAGAGATGAGGCCGAGGGCTGAGCAGGAGCTGCAGGCTGGGTGACTAAGGATGACACTGAATGTGTGAGGAGTGGGGGCAGGGGTCAGGGCAGAGGTCAAGGAATGCCTTGTGCATATTTGTGTGTTTCAGACTCCTTATCTGCTGTGTGTATTGTAGATGGCAGGGGTTGAATGGGCAGGGAGACTGGTTAGGAGGTTTCTGGGGGGGCACTGAGGTTGTATGTAGGAGATAGACTCCACAGGACTTGGGGTGGGTGTGGGGCAAAGACTCAAAGATGACACCCGTGGGGTCTGGCTTTACTAACTGGGGAAAACAGGCACAGGGCCATTGGCTGTGGTGGGGTGCACTCTGGGAACAGGAGCAGGTGTGTGGGGAGTTCATTTGAGGCATGTTGAATCTGAGGTGCCTGGGGGCCACCCACTCAACCAAAGACTCCATGAGGGCAGGCTCTAGGACCAGTGTAATCTCCCCCAAGCTTCCAACACAGGCCCTGTAGCATAGTAGGTGAACAAACAAATGAAAAATGAAATCTAGGAGAGAGAGAGCTGGGCTGGATATAGGAGTGTGAGGCCAATGTGTTTGTGTGGAGCGAGAGAAGAAAAAGTCTCAGCATACGTATGGGACAGAAAATGCACAGGCCTGGTTTTGAAGATGAGGATAGAGGCTGCTGCAGTGGGTAGGGGCTGCATTCTCCCTGTGCACAAGCCATTCACTGGTTTTGCCTCTTGCCTTGAGCCCAGAGCTCAGCTTATCCAAAGAGCACTGGGGAGCCACTGAAGGAGTTAGGCAGAGGACTGATCAGGTCAGAGGTAGACTTTAGACCACTGTGGTCTCAGTGAAGGGAATGGACTAACAGGGTGTGTGTGTGTGTGTGTGTGTGTGTGTGTTTAGAGTGTGCCCACACTCTTAGGAAATCAGCCCCACTGGAGTCCCCCACATTCCATTACCATCAGGGCTTCTCCCCTGGCTAGCAACCTGAAAATCTGGATTCAAGTCCTGGCCTTGTCTTTCTTGGCTGAGTGGTCTCGAGAAAGTCCCTTCCCTTCTCTGCTTTCTCTTGTGTGATAATAAATAATTACTCCACGCAGTTGCAGGGCGCCTTTCCATTTACCAAGGGCCATTTGGTTATCATAATTCCGGGGAGGAGGCCTAGAGAGGATGGGCAGAGGAGAGGTGCCTAGCCCAGGCTGCCTGCTAGGTAGGCCCCGTCCAACATCCTCTCTGACTCCCCAGGCTGGGCGCCCCTCTGGGTGCCTTCCACGCCAGCCTCCTGCACTGCCTGCTGCCGCAGCTGAACAGCCCACGCCTGGCCGTGCGCAAGAGGGCAGTCGGGGCACTGGGCCACCTGGCGGCCGCCTGCAGCACCGACCTCTTCGTGGAGCTCGCGGACCACCTGCTGGATCGGCTGCCCGGCCCGCGCGCACCTGCCAGCCCGGCCGCCATCCGCACTCTCATCCAATGTTTGGGTAGCGTCGGCCGGCAGGCAGGCCACCGCCTCGGTAAGGGGGTGGAGCTCCTCTGCAAGGGGCGGGGCCGAGGAGGGGAGGTGCTGCGGAGCCTGGGGCCCGAGACCTCCTCGGTGAGGTGGCGTGGCTGAGGCAGGGAGGTGCTGGGGAGAGGGGTGGGCCCGAGCTGAGAATAAGGGGCGGGGTGTGAGTGTCAGCCACCTCCCAGATAAGGGGGCGTGGCTGACACCTCTGAAACAGGGAGGCGGAGCTTGAGACGCAGTGGGTGGGCCCTGAGCTCCTTGTGCTTCTGAGCATGACCTACATATTCTGAGGCTCGTGGATAATAATAAATCATAACACCAAATGAAATACAGTATGTTCTATTCTCCTACTTTGACAGATGTACTTTAATAACAAGCCAGAGGCCAAGCTTGAATTTTAAAATTTTTTTATTGGGGCATAATGTACATTCAATAAACGGCACTACTTAAAGTGCATAGTTAAGTGTGTTTTGACCTTTGCAGACAGCTGTGAAACTACTACTGCAGTCAAGATACAGAGCATTTCCATCACCCCCAAAAGTGTCCTTGTGCCCCTTTTCAGTCCACTCCAGGCAAGCACTGCTCTGCTTTTTGTCACCAGAGATGAATTTTATAGAAATGGAATCCTGCAGGTTTGAATTTATTTTCAAGCACCTCGGAGTTCTGGGCTGCAACAAAACAGTGTGGGGAGAGTTGGCCATGGTCTGCCCCTCTTTCCCCTCTGGCTCTCTCACTTTAAGGGATTTTATGAACACACACAGGGACCCCACCCTGAAGTTCATGCTCTGTCCATATCCCGCCTCAAACAACAGCCACCAGTTGGTCACTCTTGGGAGTATGAACCTGCAAGGGAGCCTGCATGGGACCAGACTAGGGTTCATGGTCAGTTGGACAGGAAACGGGGAAGTCTGTGACTGGAGAAGGGCTAGGACAGAATCTTTAAAGCACCAAGAGCTGCTCTTGCCTGGTGCATAAGAGCAGTACCTGCATTTCCATGTTTCCCATCCAGGGCTGCAACCTAGTGCAGGGAAGAAGATGAGGACATGAGTAACAGTTTCAACGACAGATGCTTCTTGGGTGCCTACCATGTGCCAGGACTTAGGGGGAGCTCTTTATGTGGATCATGTCATTAATCTTCACCCAAATCTCTGCCTGGTAGGCATTGTTATCGCTGTTGGAAAGACTAAGGTTAGAGAAGTGTTGTGGTGTGCCCAAGGTCACATAGCTCTTAGGTGGCAAAGACAAGGGTAGAACCTTGACATCTGCTTGATTCTGAAGCCACCAAGTTGAGTTTGCAGTGGTCAGGGCTGCAAGAGCAGGGACAAGGGCTGTGGGCTGAGGGAGCCTGGGAGAGTGTCTGGCCCTCAGTGACACAGCTGGTCCTGTAGGGGCCCACTTGGACCGCCTGGTGCCCCTGGTGGAGGAGTTCTGCAACGTGGACGACGATGAGCTCCGGGAGTCCTGCCTCCAGGCCCTTGAGGCCTTCCTGAGGAAGTAGGTGCAGTGGGGGTGCCAGGAGACGGGGGCCCAGGGTTTCTCTGGGAATTTGGTGGGGAAGGGGTGAGGCAGGATGCCAGCCTCAAAACAATTAGATCTCAGGACTCACCACTGGGCCCACCCCCTACCCTCTCCTGCCTGTTCAGCAGAGCCTCCCCCCATCCCACCCACAGGTGCCCCAAGGAGATGGGTCCTCATGTGCCCAATGTGACCAGTCTCTGCCTCCAGTACATGAAGCATGACCCGAACTATAACTACGACAGTGACGGGGATGAAGAGCAGATGGAGACAGAAGATAATGAATTCAGTGAGCAAGGTGGGTGGCCAACTTGTCACTGGGGCTGGAAGGCAGAAATGGGTGCAGGTTTCCTGGGATACCCCCCACCTCCCCAGCCAAAAACAAGGCCACACCTAGCACCCCCATCCTGATCTTCCTTGGTCTCCAGTCCTGCCCTCTGTGACCTGGGTTCCCCAAAGTCCCCACCCTATGCACAGATCTGGGTAATGATAGTGGTAATTGCTGTCATTTACTGAACACCTACTGGTGTCCTGAGCATTCTCATTTCATGCTCCTTCCAATAACTCTAGAAAACCAGGTGCTTGTTGTTATCACCATATTTCAGACAAGGAAACTTGGATTTAGAGAAGAGATTTGCCTGAGATAACACAGCTAGGAAGTGGCAAAATTGGGCCTTGGAACCCCCACCTCTATGCTGCCATCTCTCTGCCTGCTTAGTAATGGCTTCCAAGAGATGCTTTAACCCAGCAGAGTGAAGCTCTAATAGTGGAATGATAGATACTAACGGGGGAGAGATGCCTGGATGGGAAATGGATGCAGTGGCTTCCTTCCTTCTGTGCCTATTGTCCTACCTGTCACTCAGACTGATGGCCCTGGGCCCTAGAAGTAGGGCATTGATGGAGGAGAGGGACTTAGGGTCTGGTGGGGTGCTCAGAATAAGATGAGATGGTGGGAGATGAGATTGGACTTGCGTGTTAGGCCTCGAATCCCAGGTCAGGGAGGATGGGCATTTTCTCGTCAGTAGCCTGGAGCTATGGATGTTTCTTCCTGTGTGGCCTATGGTGGAGATAACAAACCACAGTCCATCAGAGGACATCTGCTCTGGTGACAGGACATGTCCATGGGACCATCCACATGGCCCTCTATGGCTTCTCCAGACACCCAGTGCTCTGAAAGTTGTAGAAAGTCATCTACAGAGTGGCATGGGTAGAGAGAAGACACTGGCTTCTGGGTCTGTGCCTGGTGGTGTCCCTGGTTAGGACCATCCCCCTTTTAGCTTCATCTGTATCTCCCTAGGTGTATGGATGGGCCTCGTGGGCCTCGTGGGCCTGAATCTCAGCTCTGTTGTTTCCTAGCTGTGTGTCCTCAGGAGAGTCTCACCCTCTCTGAGCTTTATTCTTGTCATCTATAAAATGACAAGAAGGCACTCTCATTCCTGAGGTGTGGTGAAGATTTCATGAGCTCTGTCCTCTCAGGGGTGCTTTTGAGAATAGAAAGCCACACAAACCCAGCTTTTCCTTGTTAGTAGTCCTGCTTGGAAGCCAGAATCAGGACTTGAGAGGCTGGGGGTAGAGGGAGGGAGGAAGCCAAAGGAAGGCCTGTCATCTCTCCCTTCTCAATCCTCATAAGTGAAACATCACACAGTTCAGTTCTGACCAAGGATGGATTTTGTGCCCAAATGGATTCTCTGAAATCCTCACTAATGACTTTAAAGTTCGTTTTGTCCCTGATGTAGGCAAAACAGTGAAGGATCTGGAGGCAAAGGGAGCATCCTGGTCTCACTCCAGCTATATCCCTGCTCAACTAACTTGGGGTGAACCATTCTCCCCAGTTTCCACATCTCTACAGAGGGAAAATAACCCCTGTCTCACGAGGCAGTTAGTTGTGAGGCTCACATGAGTTTGTGGATCTGAGGTGTTTGGCATCGCCTCTAGCACACAGTAGGTGTTCATTAAAGGGCAGGTAACCTTCCTCATAGCCTGTAAAGAGTCATCAAACGTTGAAACAGGCCTGGGTCCCTCCTCCCCGCCCCCTCCCGGCAGGCAGCCCTGGTGGGGCCAGGCTGCAGCACGCAGGGGGCTCCATGGGTATCCTGTTCCTGCCCTAGAGAGTGAAGACGAGTACAGTGATGACGATGACATGAGCTGGAAGGTGCGCCGGGCTGCAGCCAAGTGCATGGCAGCCTTGATTGGCTCCCGGCCTGACCTGCTGCCCGACTTCCATGGCACCCTGGCACCCGCGCTCATCCATCGCTTCAAGGAACGTGAGGAGAATGTCAAGGCCGATGTCTTCGGGGCTTACATTGTGCTGCTGCGGCAGACGCGACCCCCGAAGGGGTGGCTGGGGTCCATGGAGGAGCCCACCCAGACAGGCATCAGCCTCCATGCGCTGCACGGCCAGGTGGGCATGCCTCCTTCTGTCTCCCATCCTCGCTCCCCGACTCAGGACTCACCCTCCCATCCATCCGCCTTCCCATCGTTCCGCTGCCCCACCATCTGTCCACCCACTGATGTGTGTGCCCTGAGCCCTGAGTGTCCCCGGCCCTTGTTGGGTGCTGAGGCCCAGCGGGGACCGTGGCAGGTAAGACACTGGCCTGTGGACCCCACAGGCTAGGGACAGACAGACGGCGCCAGTTGGGCTTCTGGCCCCCTGAGAAGGAGTTTCAGTTTTATTCCAAGAGCCTAGAAGCCACAGGAGGGGAATTACAGGATCCTGTTCCCATTTGAAGGAGCTCACGCTGGCTGCTGTATGGGGGGGAATGGACTGTAACAGGGCGGGAAAGAATAGCCGCTGGAGGCCAGCAGCCAGTTGTTCAAGTGGAAGGGATGGTGCTGTGGGCTGGGAGTAGGGGAAAGAGGACTGGTTAGACTGGAGGGGAAGTTTTTGGGTCGTGCTGACGGATTGGATGTGGAGGGTGAGGGACAGGAAGGTGTCATGTGAGTGCCAGATTCTGGCTAAAGCATGAGCTGTAGTTCCTTGACCTGTGAAGGGAATATCTAAAGTTCTGTTCTGGACGTTTATGTGGGAGGTCCTTGGATGCCCCCGTTCGGAGGTCCGCTGGGTGGCGAGCACACGGGTCTGATGTCAGAGATGTAGATCTGGGAGTCTTTGCCTCACTGGCATCGGAAGCTCAGGGGACAGTTGGGTTCCTCTGGGGAGAGAATCTAGCAAGGGAAGGGAAAGGGGCCTCAGTGCTTAACCCTCATGGAGTGTAGGGGTGAGAGCCAGACTGCCTTGGGTGACCTGGAGCAAGTCACTTCATCTCTCTGGCCTGCTCCCCATCTGTAAAGAGGGCCCAGGAACAGGACCGACTGCAGAGGGTCTGCATATGGAATCAGGTGTCTGGTATGGAGGGTGTGATGGAAAGCTGGGGATGGAGCAATCCTCCCCCACCGGGGGTCCTCCATGGGCCTGTCCCTGGGCAAAGCGCCCCACTACTGGGTGGGACAGCCAGCTTTCCTGGGTGGTCACTGATTCCTGCAAACTGCCCACAGGTGCCTCTGGTGATCAAGGCCCTGCAGCGGCAGCTTAAGGATCGGAGCATCAGGGCCCGCCAGGGCTGCTTCAGCCTCCTCACCGAGCTGGCGGGGGTCCTCCCTGGCAGCCTGGCAGAGCACATGCCTGTGCTGGTAGCAGGTAGGATGGACTGCAGCTGGCTATCTGCTGTCCTGGGCTCTTCCAGAACCCAGACCCCAGGCCTCAATCCCTGTGGGTACCCTTGCTCAGCAACCTATGGTGGCTCCCCACTGCCAGCAGTGAGAACAAAGCTGGGGTGCAGGCCCTACTTCCTTGTTTCGGAGGGGTTTCCTGGCCTTGTTTCCCTCCCCTCTGGCCCTGGACAAGCCCTGCCCTTCCAGAATCTGCAGCCTAAGAGCCTAGGGGTCTGGGTCCAGCTCAGATGCCTGCAGATGCTCCACCCCCATAACCAGGGACTGCTTGTGGCCCTATAACTTTTGCACCCACCCCACAGGCATTGTCTTCTCTCTGGCGGACCGTTCAAGCTCCTCCACTATCCGAATGGACGCCCTGGCCTTCCTGCAGGGGCTGCTGGGCACAGAGCCAGCTGAGGCCTTCCACTCACACCTGCCGACTCTCCTGCCACCTGTGATGGCCTGCGTGGCTGACCCTTTTTACAAGATCGCGGCCGAGGCCCTGCTGGTGCTCCAGGAACTCGTGCGGGCCCTGTGGCCCCTGGACAGGCCTCGGACGCTGGACCCTGAACCATACGTTGGAGAGATGTCTGCGGCCACCCTGGCACGGCTCCGTGCCACTGACCTGGACCAGGAGGTGAAGGAGCGCGCCATCTCCTGCATGGGCCACCTTGTGGCCCACCTGGGTGACCGGCTCGGGGACGACCTAGGGCCATCACTGTTGCTTCTCCTGGACCGCCTGCGGAATGAGATCACCCGGTTGCCTGCCGTCAAGGCGCTGACGCTGGTGGCCGTGTCCCCGTTACGGCTTGACCTGCAGCCCATCGTGGCTGAGGCACTACCCATTCTGGCCTCGTTCCTGCGGAAGAACCAACGGGCGCTGCGGCTGGCCACGCTGGCTGCCCTGGACGCCCTGGCCCAGAGCCAGGGACATAGCCTCCCGCCGAGTGCCGTGCAGGCAGTGCTGGCCGAGCTGCCTGCCCTGGTCAGTGAGAGTGACATGCATGTGGCCCAGCTGGCCGTGGACTTCCTTGCCACAATGACCCAGGCCCAGCCGGCCTCCTTGGCCAAGGTCAGCAGCCCGGTGCTCTCGGAGCTGCTGTGGTTGCTGCGTTCACCCCTGTTGCCTGCCAGCGTGCTGGCGGCTGCTGAAGGCTTCCTGCAGGCCCTGGTGGGGACCCGCCCCCCGTGCGTGGACTACAAGGAGCTCATCCGCATGCTCACAGCACCTGTCTATGACCAGGCCGCGGAGGGCGGGCCAGGCTTGCACAAGCAGGTGTTCCACTCTCTGGCTCGGTGTGTGGCGGCCCTCGCAGCCGCTTGTCCCCAGGAGGCGGCAGGCACAGCAAACCGCCTGGTCTGTGATGCCAGGTCACCCCACTCAAGCACAGGGGTCAAGGTCCTGGCGTTTCTGTCGCTGGCCGAGGTGGGCCAGGTGGCCGGGCCAGGCCCCCAGCGGGAGCTGAAGGCAGTGCTCCTGGAAGCCTTGGGGTCACCGAGTGAGGACGTGAGGGCGGCCGCATCCTATGCACTGGGCCGCGTGGGTGCCGGGAACCTGCCTGACTTCCTGCCCTTCCTGCTGGGGCAGATCGAGGCTGAGCCCCGGCGGCAGTACCTGCTCCTGCACGCACTCAGGGAGGCCCTGGGCGCTGCCCAGCCCGACAGCCTGAAGCCCTACGCTGAGGACATCTGGGCCCTGCTCTTCCAGCGCTGCGAGGGCGCCGAGGAGGGCACACGGGGGGTGGTGGCTGAGTGCATCGGCAAGCTAGTCCTCACGAACCCTCCATTCCTTCTGCCCCGATTCCGGAAGCAGCTTGCTGCAGGTAGGGGCACAGGCATGGGCGAAGGCAGTTCCAGATTGGAAGTAGGCAGTTTGCATCTGAGCCACCCACTCAGAATGAGCTAATTCAAGCAACTGGGTCAGAGAGTCGCAGTGTGGATAAGGTGAAGGCAGGGGAGTCTTTCAAACCCAGTGTTTTCAGAGACTTGCTGCCTCCACCTGGGGGACTTTGGGTTAGAGGAGAGAGAATCCTTAATATGTCTCCTCAAAAAATAAGCCTTTCATGGTGCCATTTTTGTACTCTTTGGCATGGACTGTAGTGTCGTGCTCCAGGTGAAAGTTAATAAAAGCAGTTCTCTGCCTGAAGAGAGTGCAACTCTCTTGGGCTACTTGGAGCCAGGAACAAATGTCAGTGTAGACCAGGACTGGGGGCCATATCCCTCGGGATTGGGGGGGTGGGGGAGATCTGGCAAAAACCAGGGCAGGTTTTGTGTGGTCAGGTAAGGGCATGTCCGGGCATTCTGATGCTCGGAGGAAGAAAGCAGACAGGTGGGACTGTGGGGCTCTTGGGCACGTGGAAGCCTGGAGAAGGAAAGGCCTCCAGGCCTTGAGCTGGTCTGCTGGCTTGCTGATAGGGTCAGCTGGTGTATGCATTGACAGAATGCAGGCAAAATGCTGGGTGCATAGTGCATGGTGTGTAATTAACACTAAAGGAGTAACTGCTGTCATTGCTGTTAGTGATTACAGTTAAGCCCTGACTGGGATGCTGGGTTTAGAAGCAGCAGCTAGCTCTGTGGCTCACAGCACTGTGTGGACAGGAAGAACATATCGAGAACCTTGCCTGTGATACTCACAGGGCTCTTCATGAGGAACCTTGAGAGGCCAGAGTCTTGGGATGAGGAGCAGCTCTGCCATTCCCCAGCTCCAGTTTGTTTCTACCTCATGCACACTGTTGAGCCAGCTAACTGGTCACATTTCCTTTTTAGCCACCTGGAAGCTTGGAGCCAAATTCGCAGCCTGCTCCTAGCAAGTTTGTGGGACTTCTTAGTTGGCTCTCCCTGCCCTCACTTTAGTCCTCCTCTCACTTCCCTACCTATATTTTTCCTTAGCCTCATTTTTTTTCATTTTATTTTATAGTTAAATTTTTTTTTTAAGATTTTCTTAATTCATTTGCCAGAAAGAGCACACAAGCAGGAGGAGCGGCGGGCAGAGGGAGAAGGAGAAGCAGGCTCCCCGCTGAGCAGGGAGCCCAACATGGGACTCGATCCCAGAATACTGGGATCATGACCCAAGCCGAAGGCAGATGCTTAACCAATTGAGCCACCCAAGTGTCCCTTTAATTTTTTTTAAAGATGTATTTTTTAGAGAGAGAGAGAGAGAGCATGTGCAGAGGGAATAATGAGAGAATCGTGAGCAGACTTCCCACTGAACAGGGAGCCCAACAGCAGGGCTCAATCCCACGACACTGAGATCAAGACCGAAACCAAGAGTAGGACATTTAACTAACTGAGCCACGCAGACGCCCCATCATTTTCCTCGTTTCAAATTCACTTAATCCTGTTCTATTGCCCATGTCTTCATCAGCCACCCTGAATGTTCTTAGGAGCCAGTCAGGATAGAGAGAGTATAAGAGGGGAAAAAGCTGCAAGTCTAAAGTCACTAACTCATTCCCTTATTCACACCCTGGCACCAAATGTAAACTTCTTCCCCAAGTCTCGAATGTAAAGTCTACATGATGGAAATAACCTTAACCCATCACTGCTGTGTGCTGGGGAGGAGAGGAGTGAGCCCCTCTGATTTGTTCCTTTCACCGAAATGGGAGGTATATTCCCTTCCCTTTCTTCACCTTCTCTACTCAGCAGGCAGAAAAGTAAAATTAAGTGTCTTCTCCATTACCAAGCTTAGGGGGTGTTCTGAATTCTGTTGGCATCCCCTTGGCCTTCAGTTTGCCTGAGGGATGCAGGCCTGAGGAGGAGGGCCCTGCCAGGGCTCAGAATCAGCCGTTGAATTTTGGATCTGCTGTGTGACCTTAGATGTGAACTTAACCTTTCTGGGTCTTTTTCCTTTTCTGTAAAATAGAGATAAATAATAATTTTTATGAAACATTTTGATTTATCTTACCATTTATTAACTAATTTACATGTCCATCCTGAGGATTAATTGAGATAATGTGTCTGAAAAATAGAACACAGCCGTAAGGCCTGAGCAAAGATCTTTGGGATGTGGATTGACCCCTGTCTTGGGTTCTTGGTTCCCTGTTTGCATCCTGCAGTGTGGTTACATGAAAACTGGGAGTTTTCCTGTCAGCCACAGCAGAGAGAATTTAGGGATAAATTTTAGGCTGCCAAGGGAAATGGGAGCATTGACGTTGCCAAAGAGGGGAGGGGTCCTGTTTTGTCTCCTGGGGAGGCAGAGAGCCTTGGTGCCTTCTGACTTGTGGGTATCCAGGGTCCACCCTGCCACTCACCAAGCAGATTCCTCTCATCCTGCAGGTCGGCCACACACACGGAGCACAGTTATCACAGCAGTCAAGTTCCTCATCTCTGACCAGCCCCATCCTATTGACCCCCTCCTGAAGAGCCTCATTGGTGAGTACCCCTTCCCTCTGCCTCCGGCCCCATTCAGTACCCCCTCCCAGCCTTTGAGTTTGAGCTGACTTTTCTTACACATGAGTCAAGGGGAGTTGGAGACCCAGGAGACTACCTCACTCTCCTGACAGGAAGTAGGGGCCTGGGTTCAAATCCCTTTGCTGGCACTGAATCACTGGGTAAGCCTAGCATGCCCCTTCTCACCTCTGAGCCTTGGTTTCCTCCTCTGTAGAATGGGGGTAAGGTTCTGAGGTTATTTCAGAGACCCTATCCATTACTGAGAGGAAGGTACTCCCTGAACATGCAGGCTCTTGTAAGTGGAAAACCACCAGCCTCTCACATGCATTGGCCTCAGTGGGCACAAAGCTGAGTAGGGCTGCATTGGAGTGGGGAGCAGCTTACGCCCTGTCTGAGGAACACTCTGTCTTGAGGAGACCAAGTAGCCTTTATTGGTGAGCCCTCTCTTTGGGGCTTTGTGGGACCAGGCTCTTCCTAGAGAAGGTAGACATTCAAAGCTCCGAGTCTGCAGGCCTGCCACTGGACCACACTGGCATCTGGCCCTTCTCCTCCAGGCAGCCTCATGGAATGTGGGGAGTCTTGGGTTGGCAGCCTGGTTCTCTGCTTCTCTCTGGCTGTGTGAGCATGGGCAGATCATCTCATCCTGAGCTATAAAATGAGCTGATCCCCACTTGCCAGTGCACTGTTGGGTGAGACCAGGGGTCAGCAGACATGCCCATGCTCGGGATTGGAGAACACGTCCAGAAGCCACAGCAATGTCTGCAGCAACTTCATCCCCTCCCCTTATCCAGGGGGCACACACTGCTGCCAGTCCTGACTTCCGTCATCGTGCCTGAGCTGCACATGCCTGGCAGCCCTAGGGACATCTGCCTGGGTGTTTGGTTCTTATTGTATGTTTGAACCAGTTCTTGAGCTCTCACTGTGTATCAGGTACAAGGCTATGTCCTTAAATACACCTCACTGCAGTTCACTCTCACAGCTCCCTGCATGGTATGTAGGCCCAGCCACATCTTACAGATGAGGAAGCAGAGGCTCAGGGAGGAGACATGGACTCAGGTCTTGCCAGCTACCCCACAGCTGTGTTCTCAGGGAGAATGGGGGAATCTAGGAGCCAGCAGGGCACAGTGCAAGGGGTCAGAGGTTGCCAACTCAGTCTGAATCCTGCTCTGCTGAAAGACTTTATGTTCTTCCCAGTGCATCATATTGGAAGTTTGCCCCTTGACGGGTCATGTTAACTCTGATCACCTGGTTAAGATGGAGACATCCAGTTTTCGCCACTCTAAAATTACTTTTTCCTGGAGCACCTGGGTAGCACGGTCAGTTGGATGACTGATTCTTGATTTTGGCTCCAGTCGTGATCCTGGGGTCGTGGGATCAAGACCCACATCAGGCTCCACACTCAGCATGGAGTCTGCTTGGGACTCTCTCTCTCCCTCTGCCCCTCCCCTACTTCTCTCTCAAATAAGTAAAATCTTTAAAATTACTTTTTGCTTTGGAATGAGTAAGTATTTTTGAATCTGTTGAAATATCCTCTTCATCATGTTTCCTTTTTTTTAAAAAAAGATTTTATTTATTTATTTGAGAGAGAAAACAAGCAGGGGGAGAGGCAGAGTCAGAGGGAGGAACAGGAACAGATTCCCTGCTGAACAGGGAGCCCAATGTGGGGCTTGCTCCCAGAACCCTGAGATTATCACCTGAGCTGACGGCAGATGCTTAACCGACTGAGCCACCCAGGTGTCCCTTCATCAAACTTCTGCCCACTACACTGAGCATCCATTGTGGTTTCTTTCCTGCCTCAGTGATTTCTGACAGTTGCCAAATGCTGACTTCCAATTCCAGCATTCCTTTCATATTTGTTAGTTTGCCTTCTATTCTCTGGAATAGAACTTTTCCTTCTCCCCCACTTATTTATTTATTCATTGATTTATTCATGTCATTATAGACTCATGGATTCCTGTTTCATTCAGTGAATTATAATTTATTATCATCTTTATTTATTTGACTCTCATGCTTGTCTTAGGTGTGGCCAGTGGGGGCCCTCAGGCTGGTTCCAAGGTTTTATTGGCATGTTTTCATTGTCCTTTGAACATATCCTGGCTTTTTGGCACAATAAGATGCTCTAGACTCGCCTTGAACTTTTCCTGCCCCAGCTCAGGAATCAGCCATTTCTCCAGGGAGCCCTGATTCCTTTGAGGGGAGAATGATACTTAGGACCCAAAACCTGGACTCTAGGTGTGCTCATTGCTACTGGGGTGCCACCGCTGCGAGGCCCTCAGCAAACAGAGCTGAGGAGTGTGTGTGTGTATGAGTATATGTACACAGACAGACACACATGGACATGAGTTACCTCCTCTCCAGTCCAGCACTGCAGGGTTCCCCCCAGCCTCCTTCTTTCCCATTCCATACCCTTCTCTTACAGGGTGAAACTCACCTCCTACTACCTATAAGATATGTATTCTGGAATACACAGAAAGTAGACTGAGAATTGCTAACCTTTATAGCTGAAAAGTCAGCATTTGTTTGTAGGGCTTTTTGTCCTTAGCTTGAGGGCATCTTATCAAAATACCTCGGAAGTTACTTGGTGAGTTGTTTCACTCTCTCATAACCTGATAGTTATGTTAATCATTTGAAATATAGTTAGGGGTTTGGTTGTTGTTATTTTTTATGCTTTTCTTTAGGGACTCACCTCATTCTTGATTTTATTTACTTACAGAGCATATGGAACATTAACATAGTTATTAAAAAGTCTAAACTGTATAAAAGGTCATACTCAGAGAAGTGCTGTGTGAATGTGCAAGTTTCTTTACCTCTCTGATCTCCAAGAGCCCTATCTATAATAATATCAAGTTACCATTTATAGAATCCTTGCTCCGTGCCAGGCCGTCTTCTATGTATTTATATTTTATATAGATTTAGTTTATGTAAATAAATATGTACTATGTAAAATAAAAATTTATATATAATAAATATATATATGTGTGTATATATATATCACATCACTACATTTTATTTTTATTTATTTTTTTTTAAGATTTTATTTATTTATTTGACAGAGAGAGAGAGATCACAAGCAGGCAGAGAGGCAGGCAGAGAGAGAGGAGGAAGCAGGCTCCCCGCTGAGCGGAGAACTCGATGTGGGGTTCGATCCCAGGACCCCGAGATCATGACCTGAGCTGAAGGCAGAGGCTTTAACCCACTGAGCCACCCAGGTGCCCCACATCACTACATTTTAAATCTTAAAAACAGTTCTCCACTATGGTACTGCTCTTACTCCCATTTGATAGATTAGACACTGAGGCTATCCAAGGTCCCATAGTTAGGCAGTGGTGGAACCTGGATTTGAACCTGTGCCAGACTCTAGTTCACATTCTTATCTGGGCTCTGAGGACTTCTGCCTGGCAAAAAAGTAGATGCTCAGAACACGTTTGCCCCCACTCAGCCAAGTCTGCCCACTAAGCAGGTAATCGAGGTCGGGGGTGGAGGTGTTCTGTGTCTTGGCCCAGCCGTCCCACACACCCCCTCTCATCTTTCCATCAGGAGAGTTTATGGAGAGCCTGCAGGACCCGGACCTGAACGTGCGCCGGGCCACCCTGGCTTTCTTCAACTCGGCTGTGCACAACAAGCCCTCGCTGGTCCGGGACCTGCTGGATGACATCCTGCCCCTCCTCTACCAGGAGACGAAGATCCGCAGGGACCTCATTCGAGAGGTGAGGCCGGAGAGGCGCAGAGCAGGAAGCCCTGGGCCTGACCAGTGGGGCTGTGGCAAGGATTCAGGTCACCTGGGGCCTAAGTCAAGTCCCACTCCTGCACTTCCTGGTTGTATGACCCTGGGCATGGGAGCGTAGGACCATTTCAGACACTCTGAGCCTCAGTTTTCTTCTTGGGCGCAATGAGGAGACTAATTTGTATCTGCATCAGAGCGTTGTGGAGGAGATTCCATGAGTTATGTCCTGCAGGGGCTCAGAACTGCTCCTGGCACACTGTCAGCCTCAGTAGGTGTTGGTGCTTCTTACTATCACTCAGCAATCAGTAGGGGTTCACTGAGGGCCAGCCCGGTGTCAGGGTGGCAGGATCAGAGCTGGACCAGACATGGTGTCTACCCCCAGGGAGCTCCTGCCCTCCTCAGGGACAGAGGCACCCATTCTGCCAGTTATTTCACTGACTTAAATCCTTAAACAAGGTTTTAAGGAGCAGAGATTAAAAGTGACTTAACAACTGTCATCATATGATATAATAAAAAGGTTTGAAACACCTGGCATTGCCGAGGAGGAAGGGACTGTGTTTAGAGAGGGGTTGAAAGTTTCCCAAAAGAGGGGGCCTTTAATTGGGGCTTTGAGGGGTGGGAAGGAGTTTACCATTAAGAACAGAGCCTTGTGGTTAAAAGCTTCAGAGACCTGGGTTTTTTAATTCCAGTTCAGCTACTTACTAGCTGTATGTTCTTTGGCGAGTTAATTAACCTCTTTGACCCTAGTTTCCTCATATGTTAAATGGGGTTATTGGTAATACTGTCTCCCTAGGGCTGTTGTGATGCTTGAGTAAAATGTCATTTGTCAAGCACTCAGCACAGTGGTTTGCATCTTATCACTGCTCCGTAGACCATAATAATTATTGTTACTGGTTTTTAAAATATTTTATTTATTTATTTTAGAGAGAGAGGGTGGGTGTGAGTGAGCCGAAGGAGAGGGAGAGAGAATCTGAAGCAGACACCAGGCTCAGTGTAGAGCCTGATGCGGGGCTCCATCCCGCAACCACAAGATCATGACCTGAGCTGAAACCAAGAGTCAGACGCTTAAAACCGACTGAGCCACCCAGGCACCCATGTTACTGTTATCATCGGAGGACATTGCAGGCTGAGCAAAGGCAAGAGGCTTGAGAGTACGAGGCTTGATTCGGTGACAGAACACAATACTGAACAAGGGAGGTGGGGTGTGCAGCAGGGACTGAGGGAGGTGTCCTTACACCCTAGAGTCCCATCCCGTAACCCTCATCATCCTTCCGTCCTGCAGGTGGAGATGGGGCCCTTCAAGCACACGGTGGACGACGGGCTGGACGTGCGGAAGGCAGCCTTTGAGTGCATGTACTCGCTGCTTGAGAGCTGCCTGGGCCGGCTGGACATCTGCGAGTTCCTAAACCACGTGGAGGATGGCCTGAAGGACCACTATGATATCCGGGTAGGACAGGCCCCCCGGCCAGAACAGCGCCCACCCCATACCAAGGGGACAGGCGAGCACCACTGGGGCCCACTGCTTGTTTGTCCCCCACTCTCCACCCCAGGCAACCCCATGAAGATAACTGCATTGTTCTCTCTCTCTCTCTCTCTTTTTTAAAAGATTTTATTTATTTATTTGACAGAGTTCACAAGTAGGCAGAGAGACAGGCAGATGGTGGGGGAAGCAGGCTCCCCACTGAGCAGAGAGCCGGATGTGGGGCTCGATCCCAGGACCCTGAGGTCATGACCAACCGGAAGGCAGAGGCTTTAACCTACTGAGCCACCCAGGCGCCCCTCTCATTTTTTATTTTTTTTTTTAAGTATTTTATGTATTATTTGACAGAGAGAGCAGGGGGTGGGGCAGAGGGAGAAGCAGACTCCTCACTGAGCAAGGAGCCTGATGTGGAACTCCATCCCAGGACCCTGGAATCATGGCCTGAGCTGAAGTCAGATGCTTAACCGACTGAGCCTGATTTTTTCCTGATTATCAGTCAGGAAAAGAGGCAAGTTGGGGCACTCTCTCTGTCAAATAAATAAATAAATAATCTTAAAAAAAAAAAAAAAGAAAGAAAGAGAGCCAAGCTCTCAAACACCTTTGGTGGGAGTCTACACTGGGTGAGCTCTTTGGAGGACGGTTTAGCCATAACAAGAAACATTTAGAATTCTTCAACACGTTCTTGATCTAGCAGTTCCATCTCCATAAACAGAGCCTTTGGACTCACTCCTAGAAATGTGTTTGGAGTTTTTATGTTTAAGATTGTTCTTCCCAGCTCTGTGGGAGTTGGGGAAAGCTGGTGGCTTCCTGAATGTCCACCCATCAGTGGGCTGGGTACCTCTGGTCATGGAATGCTGGCTGCACTGAGAAGAGTGAGCCAGGTCCCTTCGCACTGATGTGAGAGACAGCCAAGCCCCACTGTCGATTGATAAAAGCCAGTTGTTTTTACAGGCATTTTCCCCATGCTACCCATTCTGGCCCCATCATCCTCTTGTCTGTCCTCCCAGGAGCACCGGACAGGGCCTGACATCAGTGCCACATTCGGACCCCAGTGTCCGGGCTCCCTCTGGTATTGAGGAGGGTGGGTATGACATGTCTTGAGCCCCCAGAGTTATCTTGTTGAGTCTACACCATATCCTTGGACAGTGTAGCCCACTTTATAGGGGTGAGACCAGAGAGCTGGTGGGTTCAAGGGCACCAGCTGGGCGGTGGAGGAGCCCTGGGTCGCAGCTTGTGCTCTGTAATGCTGTGCTCTTTGCTGCTGTGGCCCTGGTCACCCTCCTTTGCCATGGTTTTGGGGGGGGATCGGGGCAGGGTAGACAGTGGAGGGGTTGGGTAGGGCACGTAGAATCCAGACAACCATCCTTTATGGTGTGGAGCGCTGGTTGACTATTTTCCCAAGAAAACTTGACCATTTTCCCAAGAGGTCAGCATTAGTCTCCAGCAGGCCGCATCCAGGCCTGTGGATGTGTTTGGCTGGCTCACACAGTAGTTTGTTTGTTTGCTTTTTAACTGGGTGTCAACATTTAAAAGTTGAGAGATCTTCCATGAAAATCAGAGTGTCTTTGGAAAGCAGGCCATCAGCCGAGGCCACATTCCCACAGCCACTATTGGCTGGAGCTGAGAGCTATGGTCTGGAGTATGGGCTCCTGACTCCTGCCCAGTTGCCCTCTGGCCCTCTTCACTCATGGCCAGTATCTGCCTGGCCCTGTGGGCATCTGAGCTGGAGAATCGCCCCCTCCCTGGTGCCTCTTCTGATCTGATCCTCCCCAGGTCAGCCAGGCATGGGAGCCATTGCCACTCACAGTTTATAGATAAGGAAACTGAAGCCCAGAGCAGGAGAGACTCTGGCAGGGCCCTGGTGGGAATTAGTGCTAGAGTTTGGACCTGAGCTCCAAGTGTTGGGACCAGAGCCTCTGATCTCCGTGGGCTCTGCTCCCTTTGGTCCTGGGCCATTTCACCACGAACTCTGTCTGCTTCCTCCTGGGTAGATGCTGACCTTCATCATGCTCGCCCGACTGGCTACCCTGTGTCCCGCACCCGTTCTGCAGAGAGTGGACCGGCTCATTGAGCCACTCAGGGCCACCTGCACCGCCAAGGTACCTCCCTCCCCCCACCCCACTTAGCGCCGGGCACACCTGCAGATTGCTCACAGTTACCCTTTATAGGTGGTGTATGAAGGGCTTCATTTCATTGTTGTTGTCCTCCTGTAAGGTACTTCTTATTGTCACCACTGTATACACAGGGGAGCAGAGACTCAGAGAGGTGAAGTTATGGACCTAGGCTACCCAGCTAGTAAATTGCAGAGCTGAGATTCAAATCCAGCTCCTTCTTTCATTCATTAAACATTTCCTGGGTGCTGGGCCTTGTTGCAAGGTACTAGGGATACAACATTGAACATGGTGGGTTCCCCACTCCCAAATCCTTTTTTTTTTTTTAAAGATTGTATTTATTTATTTGAGAGAGAGCAAGAGAGCGAGCGAGCATGAAGGGGGTAAGGGCAGAGGGAAAAGCAGATTTCCCACTGAGCAGGGAGCTTGATGTGGGGCTCCATCTCAAGACTCAGGGATCATGACCCAAGTTGAAGGCACACGTTTAATCAGCTGAGCCACCCAGGCTCCCCGCTACTCCCACATCCTAATTGGGAAACCGAGTGAGACTCTTGGAAAGATAGAAACCATTGATTGGTTGATTGATACAGGGCAGAGTTGCTGATAAGCTAGAGTGCCTCAAGGATCCAGGGGAGGGATTCGGAGCCAGAGGCCTAGGGGCAACATGCAGTGTTGGGAACAGAGCCTGGCATACCCAGGGGGTATCCAGTAATTACCTGGTGACTAAAAGAACTAACTTGGATTTTGAAAGGGTGGGAATTAACCAAAAAGTGGTAGAGTATTTCAGTTTGGAGTTTAAGGAGGAGAGATACCCACAGAACAGTGATTTTCAAGTAGCAAAACCTTTTCCAATAAAATAAAATCTTCTGTGGATAAAACATTAAAATTGGTGGTTTCTTAATAGATAGAAACCTGCCTTGTAAGTTTCCCTTTGTAACATATGTGAGTATGAAGTCAAAAGAAGCTGTGTTTCTGCAGGACTCTTGCAGTCTTGACTATTTCAGTGGCCAAATCATTTCTAATTTTCTTTGAGCCGTTTGGCATGGAGGAAGATCGCAGTTCCCAGGGAAGGACTGCAGACCCGCCTTCACTCAGCCCAGATGGCAAGAGGAGCTTCAATCTGAGGCCCACATATAGGCCACTCGGTCTGGCTGCAGAGGACGCTGTTTGTCAGGCACTGAGATGAGAACTTGCTGCATCTGTGTCCATGATCCCTCATCTGCTGAAACCTACTAAGCTCTGGAACTTGTTTGACAACAAATCTTGACTTGAACTGGCCTGAGGCTATTTATGGCTTTTCTCTCTCGCTGTGACACGCATAATATTCTTTCATTTTTCATATAGTAGGGGAAATATTCATGTATTTGATTACATGATACTGTACCACGTTGTCAGCACACTATCCCCTTTCTAACCCTCTCCCCCTCCCCACCCGCCAAATCCTGAATTCCAAAAGCACACCTGGCCCCAAGGGTTTCAGAGCAGAGGATATGGACCTGTGTTAAGCCATTTAACCCTCAAAGTAACTCTATGGAAAGGAGGCTCTTCTGTACAGAAAGGGAAGTGCAGCTCAAAGTGACAACCTGAAGTCACAGTGCTTACAGGGCAGAGCATTTGAACCCAAGACTGTCCAACCCCAGTGCCAAGCTCTTAACCTCTACACTGGAATCTTGAGGGGGAAGAGTCTTTGTCTGGGCCAAGTCAGCAGCCTCAAGAGGAATCCGGACTTTATTTCATAAGGAGTGGGGCAGTTCCGAGATTCTCTAAGTGGGAGAGGGTAGGGGATGAAGAAACAAGACAGGCAAGGCAGTTTGAGGGGTTTCCTGCAAAGATTAGCTTGCAGGGGCAGGCACCTGAGTGGGGGGGTGGGGGACGAGGCCAGCAAGGTGACTGTCATGGTGATCCAGTCATTGAGTTAAGTCATGGTACCAAGAGTCTGTTTTAAGCACAGTAAGAAAAGATAGGCTGAATCCTGTCAGGGGAAGGATAACTGAACACTTTACAGCATTTATCACCATCCAGTTATTTATTAATAAAAAGAAAGGTGGGCAGTTTAGATTGGTTGGTCGGAGGTCCCCTAGGTGACCTTGAGGTTGATTTAATGACAAAGAATCCCCCTCTGGGGAAACCCACTGGGGTAAAAGCGCAGAAGAAACCTCAGGCTGGAACCACAGTGTGCTGTGGTTTAAACTGGGAAGGATACAGGTGGTTGGGACGAATCCAGAGACCAGTGAAGGAGCTGTGTTGTGATGCTAAGTTCAATAAAGAATGGCTTGTTGTTTTCCTACTTTAGGTCAAAGCTGGTTCTGTGAAGCAGGAATTTGAGAAGCAAGACGAGCTGAAACGCTCTGCGATGAGGGCAGTGGCCGCCCTGCTGACCATCCCAGAAGTAGGGAAAAGCCCCATCATGGCTGACTTCTCTTCCCAAATCCGATCCAACCCCGAACTTGCTGCCCTCTTTGAAAGCATCCAGAAGGATTCTGCTTCAGCCCCCAACACAGACTCGATGGAGCTCAGCTAGTACCCCCCCAACCCTGCCCCCAGGTGGGCCCTTACTTAAGAGAAGGAGGCCTACCCAAGCCCGAGGCCTCACTGTCCCCCTGCCCGCCACAGGCCTCTCTACTTTTGCCCTTTTGTCATCTCACTGGGGGCCCTCCTGCTCCTGGTCGGGGCTTACAGTGCCTTCTCCAGGGACCCCCAACTCGAGGCCCCAGCAGGAGCTGCAAGGTTGCCAACAGTTGGGCCCTTTAACTCAGGACAGTCATTCAAAGAAACAGGGCATGGACATTTTCCAAGCCCTTCCACACAAACATAGATGTGTGACTTCACACAGGGCGGTCTGTACCTTCAAATCGGGGAGTCCCTGCCTCACTAAGGACAAAGTAGTGTTTAGAAATACTCTTATGCTCACAGCTGCAGAAGTTTGGGAGACAGCCGGCTGGCCTCCCTGCCCACCAGTGTCCCACATTTGTCACTCACACCTCTCCCACTCTTCACTTCACTTGATCTGATAAGCCAAACATTAGTGCTGGGTGGGCATCTTGAAGACTCAAGCTACTTCTCTGAGCTTTAACATTTTAGAATTCAAAATGCTTTACTTTCTAATTGGCAGTAATGAATCTGAAATTTTTTTTTGCAGGGGGAGGGGGGCCAGGATAGGGAATTAGATCTAGTTTTTCTGTTTTTTTTTCCTAATTTCGAAACTCTTATGTAGCCAACCGGGAAATAAGTACCAAGAAAGTACAGACCATCTTTCATGTCACCCACCTAGGTGTCAACAGTTGGTTTGTGTCCTGAGGAAGACTTTGAACATGTTGTTTCTAGTTTTTAGTATTGAAGACACAAATATTAAACAATAGGCTAAAGAATTTTCTGTGCTATCCCAGGTTAATAAAGGACAGACCTAGTGTTACTTTTTCTGTGCACACTTCCTCTACTCAGTAGACCACTGTCTGTATACTTCCCAAGTCAACTTAAAGAAATCATGGAAACAACCCAACAATTAACTCAAATGTTTCAGACTGGGCTTTGAACTGGATGGAGGCAGGCAACCTGTAATTTACATACCCAATTTAGGGGACTTAAATCCACTCATGGCTAGCATGCCAAGAAAATTTGTTAACCAGGCTAGTATTTCTGCTCAGTTGACCAGGCTGGTAGGGAAAACACCCTATAAGTGATTGTCTTGTTCTTGAGTACCTCATGCCACATCCCCGACTATACTGCCCTTCGTTGCCAGTTCTTAGAAAGTGCTATCATGACCTTATAGACATGCCTCTTTCTTGTGCTTTGCAAATACTGCATTTTTTTACAAAATGAAGGTTTGTGGCAACCCTGTGTTCAGCCAAATCTATCAATACCATTTTCCCAACAGCATTTGCTCACTTCCTGTCGTATTTTGTTAATTCTCAGACTACTTCACTTTTTCATTATTATGTTATGGTGATGTGATCATTGATGTTACTGCTCATGCCTGAAGATGTGACTGAATTGCTGCAATCTCGTGAGAAAACTTTAATGGAATTGCTTCTTATGAGCAAAAAATTCGTTGAGATGGGATCCACTCCTGAAGATGCTGGATTGTTGAAATGACAACAAAGAACTGAAGAATATTACATCAACTTAGTTGATGAAGTAGTGGTAGGGTCTGAGGAGACAGGACTCCGGATTTTGAAAGCTCTCTGGGTGAAGTGCTAACAGTATCATGCTACAGAGAAATCATTCTTGACTCAGTCAATGCAGTCAACTTCAGGGTCTTCATTTTTAGAAACTGCCATAGCCACCCCAGCCTTCAGCAGCCACCACCCTGATCAGTCAGCTGCCATCAACATGGAGGTTAAGACCTTCCACCAGCAAAGATCACAACTCAAAATACGTTTAGCACTTTTGCACTAGATGGTTAGCATTTTTTGCAATAAACTTATTTTTAAATTAAGGTATGAATTGTCTAGACATGCTATTGCACATAATAAATTTTAACAGTATAAACAACTTTTATATGCACTCAGAAACCAGAAAATGCATTTGATTTGCTTCATCAGTGGTTTGAAACCAAACCGCAGGATCTTGAGAAGTATGCCTGTAATTCACATAGCTAAATTCTAGCTTTTGCAGCCTAAGGTTTAGGGCTGTATTCGAAAAGGCAGCTTGATTGTTAAATCCTGAGTATATCAAGAGGCCCAATGATGTTAAGAATCCCAGCCTTCAGAAACTGTTGTTAAGTTACCTGAAAGCAGCAAGCTGGGGGAGGGTTATAAAAGGGAGACCGAAAGTTATCTTCAGACATCCACGGCTAATCGTAGAGGGATCTGTGGATCATCCTGTCATGTTTTTGTTCAGAGGCTACCTCACAAGAACTACATACAGTGACCATTTCCAAATTTAGAAAGTGAGGCTAAGAATGACTACTTGCTCTGAGCTGCAAGGTCCTTCAATCAAAGGTCTTAGAATGTTCCTTGGTCTGAGCCCAAGTCTCTCCCAGCCTCAACTGGAGCTGATAAAGCTGCTCTGGGCACCAGAGGCCTGTGCCCTATCAAGAATGAAGTATCCTTATAAACAAACCCCTTCCAAATGGAGGATTCCACAGAGCATGAATGGGCCAAAGAATAATCTCCATGAACAAGTTGTCATGGTAAGACACCAAGGAGGGAAATGCCAGATGGTAGTTTAATGGTTTTATTAACACAAATATGACGTGCACAACAAGCTGTCTATTCATTTTCTTCGCTACGCAGCCTGGCGTTGGGATTGGTGACTCTGATCGCCAGCTGGGCTGCTCTTTCCACAATAGCTTTGCGGTTCTTGGAGGAGACGTTGTGAGCAATCTCTGCACAGTAAGATCTGGAAGAGAAGCAGTTAGTGAGTATGGAGCAAGCCAGATGAACACACACTCCAGAGTTTCCCTGGGAGGGCAGCAGTTTTGGGTCACATCACCTCCAGAGCCACAGCACAGAGCCATGAGGGCTCTGGCAAAGTTGATTAACAAGACCCACACAGTCCCAAATCCTAACTTTTCTAAATTCCATGGTACCAGCAATAGGACTCTTCAAGTATTTACTGATAGTGACAGAAGTACTCACTGTCCCCTCATTTAATCCTTACAAGCAGCCTTGTAATCCAGGTATTGCCTCCTCTTACAGACAAACCATGACCCTTAAAGGTGCAAGTGAATTCCCAAGTAAGATACTTAGAAATGGACAGGGCTAGGATGGCTCAGTCCCAGATTCCAAGCTCAAACGTTCTCCCCCAATCCTTTCACAGTCAATCTGCCCAACACAGAGCAGTCTCAGGGAGCTTAGACTTGCCCATTAAGTTCTTAAACTCTCTGCAAAGCAAGAGGAGAATCCAACAGTCTGATTAAGCCATGGGTTTCCTGGCCCAGACATTAACATTTTACTTGTTTGACTGCTGCAGACAAAATTCAAATTGAGAAGTAACATTGCCTGAAGTCACCCAGCAATAATATTTCCTGAGTATCTGGCTGGCAGATACTGTTGAAATCTACTCATTCCTCACAGCTGCACCAGGCCCCAGTTCGGTAACAAATTGGCCTAATGAGAACATTTCAGTGAAGTTATGACACCATCAAGAGCAGATTAAGACAAGACACTCTCGGGGCATCCGACTGGCTCAGTTGGTAGAGCATGGGACCCTGAGATCAAGAGTCACACGCTCTACCCCTAGAGGAATTTCAGCAAAGACAGAAAGAAAGCTATAAGGAGTGACTAAATCAGGCAATGAACATACATAAGTTCTTTTTAAGAACTCTAGCAAGGCAACTGTATGTGAATAAACACAATTAAACTAGAAAAAAAAAAAAAAAAAAAAAAAAAAAAAGAACTCTAGCAAAATAGCTGAAGTGTGAGATAAGCAAACCCAAAGAATTTTTATCTTCTATAAAGAAGTCCACTCAAGCTCAAAGTAGCTGTATTTTGAAATGTTCCAATAATCTTTTTCAACACTTAAAGCTTTTTCCAAAAATACCGCAAGTCCATATCCACATGTGTATTTAATAACCAATCAATCACTATATGTATTATCTTAAATACTTCTGTCTGCCCAGGTATTTTCCCCACACATGACAATCATTTCAAATATACACGTTAACACTCCACCCAGTGCTTATACTCCCATCATTCACAAATTGTATTTTCAACTGCTCAAACTGAACAACTGTTCAATTGTTTCTAAATGCTTTTAGGGATAAGTATCCAGAAATGGAACTTGTGGATTAAAGGTCATAGATTTCAAATACTTCTATGGCTCCAGACACAAACTGCCAAGCTATTTAAGAGTATCTTTTTGGTAACCAGCGACACCAGCACGCAGCATTTCTGCTACACAAAATTGCATCTTTCTGTCACAATTCTCCATCCACCCAATTGGGGTTTGGACAGCCATCCCTAATTCCTGTGTTCACCCAAGGATTTTCAAAGGAAAATTTCCAGTATCCCAACACCCAGTTAAATTCCCAACCTAGAAAACTCAACCAAAGTGAGAATAATGGCTTCATTTATTTCTATTACTTGTGCCTACAATCACTACAGATGAAAGATCTTTGTAAGCAAGCACACACAGATCCTATAGTTAGTTACCCTCTTCACATCCTAATTAAGAAAACAGGTTTTCAGCTTCTGTTTAATAGGAAGGAAGAAAACCGTCCTCTGCTTTACCAAAGAAACACCATTCCCTCCAAACCAGATTCAAAGCATCCAAATCACTTCCCGCGTGAAATGTTTTCTCATCCCACCGCCCTAATTTTGGCCTCAGCAAACCCCAAGTCTTTCTTACACAGCGCTCATGAAGTATCTAATTTTCTCAAAATACTTGAAAGTAATGCTGTGAACCCTTCGTGCATTCTTGCATCTCTACAACTTTGTGCAAGTCATCATCTGCCTGCCAAGTCTTCCTCCTTTTCTCCATCTCAGAATAGAGCTCCTTATCAGGCAACTCGTCCATCCCCATAGCCTTCTGAAGGAAGATACCCATGGCCACAGCACTAAGTGCCCCTTTGGTCTGAGGCTATATCTGATATCCCCCCCCACCTCCATACAGAGCAATGTTCTGCAAAGAACTGCCAAAAGGATACCAGTGTTTGTATTACTGGGCAAAGTCCTTCTCTTTCCAGATCTCAGGTCTCTACACTTTTCAGGTAAGTTCCCTTACCCTACTCCAGCAAAGGAAATACTTCAAAGTCCCCAACAAGCATTCTTTAAGCTCCTGAGAGAACATACAACTCTTCTAAATGCTAGAGTCCCTACCAAAAATGCTCACAGATGCAGACTTCTGACACTTGAACCCAGAGGTGGCACCCAACTCACTTGTTGCACATCAGCAGCACTTCAAGCTCCTTGACATTGTGCACTAGGAACTTCCTGAAGCCACTGGGCAACATGTGCTTTGTCTTCTTGTTGCTCCCGTAACCAATGTTGGGCATCAAGATCTGGCCCTTGAATCTTCTGCGCACCCTATTGTCAATGCCTCTGGGCTTCCGCCAGTTGCGCTGAAATAAACACAGGAGGGTTAGTGTCTTTGCTAACAACTTTTCCTTTTGGAGGAAAAAAAGAGGACTCAATGAAAATTAAATATGCCAAACAGTAGCTATCTGGGTTACAGTATTTCACTACAGCTTTTTATATACACACACACACACACACACATTTTGTGGTGGAAAAAATAGGGGCTCCTGCATTTGACTACCAGGAATAGACTCACATCCACTCTCCTCAACAAAGGAAAAGCAGACTACATATGATAGAATGTGAAGAGGCTGTATATAAAGTTAAGATGAAGAGTGAAGAGCATGGGTTTCAACAATGCCCCGAAGATGTTAAGTTTTCTCATCATAAAAATAAGGACAATTAATCTACTCTAATGTCTTGAGGCCACCTAAAATGATTCAAGCCTCCAGACACCTCAAAAGAGTCAAGTGTCCCTGACCATTTAAATTTCAATTTATATTATAATCAAGGTGACTGAGTGCCAGTAAGGCATACTCAGGGAGACTGAGTTTCTGGAAAGCTCTACCACCAAACAGAGTTGTTCATCTGCCAAAGGTGCTCTCTCGACCAGGTGATGCCAGAAGTCCAGAAGCCCATTTAGGAGTTCCTTTCTCCACCCCAATGAATACTTCCAGCCCAGGACAATATATACCTTAATTTTGACATATCGGTCTGACTGGTGCCGGATGAACTTCTTGGTCCTCTTTTTAACGATCTTGGGCTTCACCAAAGGTCTGAGGGCAGCCATGATGCCTTCAAGAAAGAGGCAGAGATGGTGTCAAGCAGTCCTGGAAGGAGGCTTTCCTGCACAGGGGTTGAACGTTGTTGCAGAGTGTCTTCCAATCACCAGCTACTGAGCAAACTGGGAATGGAATGGGTACCTCTGCCAGGCTTGCTTTCCCTCCCGTCTCCGAAGCTGGCAGAATACTAACCACTCTCCAGACGCGATCCTGGGAGGTCAAGGGTCACGTCACCCCCTAAAGCCAAGGAAGAATGCTAACAGCTGATCTAAGACAAATCGACCCCAAATGTTCTCAACTTGCATAGGGCAGCAAATCTCACTTCCAGTATCCCAAACCCTAGACAGTCCAATTTGCTCTTAGTTAGGCAGAGCTTGGGCAGGCTACAAGAACCGGGGTCTTAGTTCTTTCACCTGCAAAATGGCAAGGATACTGCACACTGAATGCCTGCAGTGACTGAACGCAAGCAGACCTAAAGAGAAACCTGTGTTTCCCTGAGGGCTGTTGCTCTGCAATTCCCTCACCACAGGCCTACAAAACCACGATGTACTCAGAACATATTTCTAGGCCTCTGAACTTCCGTTCTACCCGGAGATCATCCGAGTCTCAATTTAGAACCCTCCTCGAAGCGGACTTCCCGGTTACCCCATTTTTTCCTCCTGCAGCACACTTTCTGTTCTAGTCTCCTCACCGCCTCTTTTAACACCCGGTGAAGTGCGCAGCGAACGTCGTGTTCGATAAACGAACGCACCCCCGCCCGCAACACGATTTCCTCGCAGGACGCGGTTTTATATTCCCGGAGACCCTGACCCGCCATCAGCATTTCTGTTAACGGAACTAATCAACTCGCAGCTCACGGTGGCTGGTCTGTTTTGTTAGATGATCCGGCCGCAGCAGCACCCCCAAGACCAACCAGAAAACTGCAGAGGAAGCAGCGTCCGTCAGCAGAAACAGAAAATACACGCGGGCACACTTCACTGACCAAGGTGATTCGAGTATTCGTCATCACACCCGAACCCTCTGGTCGCTCCACGGCTCCCACAAGCTCCCTCAGGCTAGACCCGAAGGGCGACCTTCACTCCCAGGGCTCAAACAAGCTGTCCGCAACACTGAGAGAGACAACAGGCGGCCTCCGTAGAAGGGCAAGTGGCCCTGGGAAGCGAACCTCCATCATCGGCTGGGCCGCTTCGTTCTGTTCCCGTACATACACCAGCCAACTGACAAGGACAAAGCCCGCCAAGACAACTGCATGGAAGGGCAAGCCTCCTCACCACGAAGCGACAAGAACAGATGCAGGCCGCACAGATGCGGATGGACAACGATTAAAACTCACCCAGTAACAGACGGCTGCCACCTCCGCAGGCAGCGCCAAGGAAGAGAGGGGAAGGTGGCGCGCGAGGGCTGATGGGACTTAACCTCTGGGTCCTGGCCGGGGGGAAAAAGAGCACTTCCGGTTCTTCGTCCTTCAAAGAAAAGACAGACACTTCAGAGAATACTACTGGAAAAAAAAAGTCGAGGGATACCTTTGTTTTCCTAGATATTAATATCTGCGAGTTGTACTGAGAATTTTTCATACCTGCTGTTGGGACTACATAGAACATTTGGAATTCTTTCTGAGCTTCTAAGACCTGGGGGGGGGGGGCATACACTTCCGCCAGAAATTGAAGCCATTCTTCCGGAGAAGAATCCAGTTTTTTTTTAATTATTTCCGCCCGCGTTTGTTCTGCTGCTAAGTGCGCCTCTTCGTGGCCAGGAGGGAACAAAACAGAGACTTCTTAATTCCCTCACGTGAATGTGTAGAGTAATATAGCAATGAGACTGTAACAGCTATCATTCGATGGGTTTTACTCTCCTTCCCACAATTCTGTGAGGTAGTTCTCTTATTTCCCCCATTTTACATATGTAGAAACGGGAGTTTGGGGATTCGACTCCAAAATCCACACTTCTAATCATTAGGTTAATCTGCTTAGTGTTAAATTGTTCTTGGTTTTGACTTACTTAGATTTTGTTTTTAAGATTGTTGTAAAAAAATCACATTTCAGGATAAAAAATATTGCGCCTTGATTCCACAATTTGAACACAATACAGATGTCATCGCTGATCTTTTTTTTTTTTTTTTTTTTTTTTTAAGATTTTATGTATTTGACAGAGAGAGCAGGCAAGTGGCGGGGTGGGTGAGGGGGGATCAGCAGGCAGTGGGAAAGGGAGAAGCAGGCTTTCGGCTGAGCAGGGAGCCCAATGCGGGGCTGGATCCGAGGACCCTGGGACCATGACCGGATTAATTGGAGAGCAGACCCTTAACCCACTAAGCCACCCGGGTGTCTCCACTGATCCTGACAGTAGTTCCAGGGTCCAGATGGGGATGGAAGCTACACTGGATTGTGTTGCTCATTGGATGAGAAGTGAGAAGGGAAGAAAGGGTTGACAGCTCCTTCATAAGATTTTGACTGTAAACGGTAGGGGAGTTTGAGGAGACCTAGAAGAGTGGAATGTGAAATGTCTTGTCTGAGGTCACACAGCTAGCAAGCGATAAGGCTGAGACTGGAACCCCTTTGTGCCTATGACTACAGCAAATCTCATGGATCCTGCTTATCCTGCAGGCTCTGGGAAGTGGGATGGGATGCAGAGCATGAAATCACTGTGCTAACAGCAGCCAACATTATGTGCTGTGAAGGAAAAGGTCTTGATGGGGTCGGGTGGGCTAATCAAGCAAAGGGATCAATGAACCAGAGATCATGCCTCCAACTGTGAAAGATCCAAGGGATGTGAGAAACAGTAACCAAAATGGCTCCAACTCTGCGGGATGAGAGACCCGTTGCCACTGTATTTCACAGAGAAGGGCACTGGGTACCTGCACTGCCAGCTGCTTTCCCATGAGCACTGAGATCCCAGGACAAGAACCTGGAGGTGCCATGAAAGCATCCCAGGGAATATTCCTGCTATAGTCCCCTGGGGCTCAGGACGTCAGCTTTCCAAACACTCGTCTGGCCGCAGCTCCTGAGCAGGAAGTCACATCAGCTGGATCACAGGTGGTATGAAAAAAACTCCAACCTAGTTTATTTCAAAAGGGCAGAGGTCAAGACAGGGAAATACTCAGAAACTGCGTATCTTTCCTGGGTTACATCTGCCTTCTGAGACACGGGATACTTTTGCTCTAGCCAGAGCTGGTTCCAGGCCATTCCACTGAAATGACTTCTTTTATCTGGCTCTTGACACTTCCCTGGTGACTATGGCCCCAAGCTGCTAGAGGCACTGGTCACAGTCCCAGGATGGCTGGATCCCACAACACCTTGGTCACTCTAGTTGATGTAGTAGACTTTGGGGGCATCGTAATAGCCACAGGTCATGTAGTTCATGTTCCCAATGGGCCACCAGTGGTCAGGGTGGTAGGTGGCTGAGTAGGCATGGGGCTGGGGTTGGACACAACTGAAGAGTGCCAGGCTCCGGTCCACAGTCACAGTGGGCAGGTAGAGCTGCAGCTTGTCCAGGAGGTGCCCCGGCCAGAAGAAATTGGGGTGAGTTCGCTGTGGACCTCTAGGGCTCTTCACTTGCAGCTTCCTGGAGAAGAAGAAGGCAGAAGTGTGTCATGGTAGACTACCTGGGGCCAGGGCTTCTGCTCAGCAGAGTAGGCCAACTGTGACCAGAGTGGAGGTGTAGCATTGTGCTAAGCCCTTAGGCTCCAAGCAGTAGGTTCTGTTACCCTGTCTACCTCACCAATGAGGATCTGAAGGCCTAGAGAGGATAAGTCATTTCCCCAAAGTCACTCAGTGAGCAAGTGACAGAGTGCAGGCTTGACGCCCAATCTGCTGTCTCTAAAACCCAAATTCTTTTTTTTTTTTTAAGATTTTATTTCTTTATTTGACACAGAGAGAGAGACAACAAGAGAGGAAACACAAGCAGGAGGGAGTGGGAGAGGAAGAAGCAGGCTCCCCACCAAGCAGGGAGCCCAATGCGGGGCTCTATCCTAGGACCCTGGGATCACACCCAAGCCAAAGGCAGATGCCTAACGACTGAGCAACCAGGCGCCCCTAAAATTCATATTCTTAAATGTACACCATTTTCCTGTGAGGTTCAGAGCATAGTCTCTGGAGCCAGCATTGCTGGGTTCAAATCCCTGCTCCACCACTTAATAGATGGGTGGCTTTGAGTAAGTGCATTAATTTTTCTGTACCTCAGTTTTCTCTTCTGTAAAATGGGTATGCCAAGAGTCACTTTATAGGGTTACTAAGAGGATTTAAATGAGTTAAAACATGGAACACACCACAGCAGTGTCTGCCTGGCACCTTAAGCAGTTTTACCACTTCTCAGCTCTCAGGTACCTCCTCCAAAGGGAGGCGGGTCCTCCCTCCCACCCATCCCCTTCTGAAGTTGGATGATTGCTACAGACCTGGTGAACTCCTCAAACTCCTTAAAGTGTATTTTCTTGACTTTCTTCAAAGTTTTCCTAGTGGATAAGAGAGAAAGGTTTCTTGTCAGGAGAGGGGAAATCCAAGTTAATGGGGCCTCAGTACATGGGGGTGGGCCTGTCAGTAAGTCCAAACCAGAGCTCCAAAAGCAGAGTTTCTTCTTCCTGAGGTGGGACCCAGCCTCTCTCCCTCCATGCTCCAGTGGGACACACAGTGGGCGTGGTCAGCCAGGCCTGGGCTCACATCCTGGCTGGCTGGGTGACTCTGGGCAGGCCACTTCCCTTTGCAAAGCCTTATGTTTCTTATTACCCAGAACAGAGACCTCCCAAGGTAGCTGAGAGATGCTGCTGAGGCTGAATCCAGCTTTTGGAACAAGTGTGGTGAAAACTAACTCCCCAAGCATAGACTTGGCAGACATCCCTAATCGACTGCAGACAGCACTCTCTCCCAGCAGGCCTGCATCTGGCCTCCAAAACCTTGACAATACATTTCAGGTAGCAAGATAAAACAAATATCCGTCCCTGCCCTTGGGGCCCTCTCTTTATCCTTTATGGCTGTGGCCTACTTAAACATGGATAAGAGTCTGTTTCTCATGTTCCCACCCACTCCCTAGGTTCATGGTGCAGAAATGGAAGTCAGCCACCCAGGAGCTGGAATGCTTATGTAACAGATGAAAAGCTGAGGCTCAGACAGTGAAGCATCTTGCCCACTTAACCTGCAGGGTGTCTAATTTCCACTTGCATCCTATCCGTTCTGACCATACCGCCTAGTGGGCCGCTGGCAGGGATCCAGAATGTGGGCAGGACCTTCTCCATCCCACATTAGCCCCATCCCGCCTCGGGGATGCTGCTCGTTCTCCAATCTGCAGTCTCCAACAGATGTTGGTTTATCACCTGCCCACGGGTCCCCTCCTTCCAAAGAAGGACATTTCCTTAGAGAGGACTCAGGTTGGTCTGAGGCTCAGAGACAGGACCCAGTGCAGAGTTCTTTCCTCCTCCTAAGGGCTGCAAGCCCACCTCTTGCCAGAGAAGGCAGGATAAAGAAGGGACTGCCACACCTGTCCTCTGTAGGACCCCCGATGGCCGGCCCATGATTTGCGAAGGAGCCTCCCTATTTCTTGAAGAAGGCCCTCTTTTTAATCTTTCCCAGAGAGGTTGAGATCATGTAGGCTGTGGTTGGGAGAGTAGCTGTATGGGGATGAGGCAGGGATGCTGCGGCCCTCAGACATGTGCCAGGGATGACACCTGGTGACCAGTGGGGTTGGACATGCTGGGCATGCTTGGACACAGGCACTGGTGCACCATGACACCTTAGGTAGGCCACCATCCTATCCCCAGCACTGAAGGAGCAGCAGCAGGACAGAAGGCAAATGGCAGGGGACACAGGGAGTCTGACACTCAGCTTGTCAGTCTTCTTAACCAGAGCCTCGCTGAAGCCCTGGAGCTTGAGCAGGGCCAGATTTGGACTGAAGATCTTCAAGTCTGAGTAGTAGCCTCCTGGCTGCCGGATCGGGCGCACCTGGTCCTTCTGGAAAATGATCTTGTCTCCTGGGTACAGCAGGGCTGCAAGCAGCAAGAGAAATGTGACTGTCAGCCCAGGATCCCTCTTCCCCTGAGCCTCTGGGGCAGAGGGTTTTTTGTTTTTTTTTTAAATAGACATTTTTGTTTGAAAAGGTTTTTTCTTAGATACATGCTAAATTTTTATGTTTAAATGACTGTAGATTCAGAGCAAGTTGCAAAAGGAGTGTAGAGGGTCCCTTAGACTCTTCCTCTGGCTTCCCCGAATGGCAATGTGGCATACAACCACAGTGCAATGTCAGGAAGTGGGCCTGGTACAACACCGCTCTCTGGACTAGAGATGAGGGAGCTTGTTCATAACCAGTTCAGCCACAGCCCCAAGGCCTGGGTGCACGTAGGATGGAGTGAGCACTCTGCAGGGGTTGTGCTGGTCAGGAACCCACAAGGAGGAGGGGAGATTCACCCAAGACTTCACTAGGTTAATGGAGACTTAGTCGATGGCAGCTTTCTCCTTGCCCAGAATTAATCTCACAGATACCCTTGGGAGACTGCTCTAAGAAGTCAGAGCACAAAAAACACTGGGCCAGGGGTTCTGTCTTCCTGCAGTCATTGAGCAGTGCTTGTCCCAAGACGGTAACACGTAACTTACTCATATTCTAGAAAAAGTAATGGAAGGTTACACTCCAGGTTATTAATGCTGCTTATCTGCAGGGAGGGCAGGGACTGTGCAGATAAGAGGGGAGAGGGAAGGAGGATATGCAGCATCAACATTTTTAAAAAGTACACAGGATTTTTTTAAAACCACATTTAAAGATATATATGTAATATATATAATATACACATATAATATATATACACAATTTTAAAATAATTTACATAAATAATTTTGTATAAATGGAAAAGGAAAAGAGGTCTGTGAAAGGACAATCTCTAAAATATTAATGATGTCAACTCAAGCTGGGGAAATTTTTATCTTTCTGTTTTCAAGGAAAGCTTAAGTGAGCAAGTATTATCTATAAAATCAGGGGACAAATGATAAAGCTGTATTCACTGGGGAGAGGGGAAATGCCTCAGAGTTGTAGAACTCTAGCCCTTGAGCCTGAGGGCTAGAGTCAGAGCCCACCAAGCTCTAGTCCAGAACACAGACCCGGAAGTCCCAATGTTTGAGTTTCTTTACTCACAGCAGAGCAGGCCTCTGTCACAGAGACAGCTGCTAGATAGTGGCCAGGTTACTGGTCAGAGGTGGACTAGAATTTTTTTTTCCATCTAGAACAATCAGAAGCAAAAGGAAGCCCCCCCCCCCCCCCCCGCCGACACGGATGCTCCTGTGTGCCTTTGAGTGTGAGATCCTTCCAACTGGTGAGGTGAACAGGCCCAGGAGCTAGCAAAAGCTAGCAGTGGAGGCAATCAGTAGTGGTTCAGTGTTCTGAGGGGACAGAGGAGGCACATCCCAAGAAAAGGCCTGGCCCGCAGGGCAGCCCCAGGTGCAGGCGTGGCAAGCCTGCCTGGTTCAGAAGACAGTTAGCTGCCCCTCCACCACTAGCCAAGACCAGGAAATGTACACAATCAGGGAAGACAAGTCTCCCTGAGGAAGAAGGAAGGATGGATGATGCATCCAGGATTTCCTGTCTCTGCCCTCGCAGCCTGGGGGGGCAGCAATTGGCTGCCCAAGTGAGGGGGTGCAGCGCACCCAGGAGACAACTACCCCTCAGGTTGGTTTGCCTGTGTTTCTGGAGGCTTTCAGCCAAACGCTTTTGTACAGACCTGTTATGGGCTGAATTGTGTCCCCCCCACCCCCCGCAAGGCTTCATATACTGAAGCTCTAACCCCCTGAAACCTCAGAATTTGTACTTGGATAGAGGATCTTTCAAGAGGAGATGAGGTAGATGAGCCTGGGCTCAAATCTGATTGGACCGGTGTCCTTGTAAAAGGAGATCTGGACATAAGAGAGGCGCTAGGGGCGTGAGTGCACAGGGGGAAACCATGTGAAGAGGTAGCGAGAAGGTGGCCATTCTGTGAGCCCAGGAGAGAGGCCTCAGAAGAAACCAGCCCTGGTGCACCTTGATTTTGCACTTCTAGCCTCCAGAAGTGTAAGAAAACAAATTTCTGTTGTTCAACCCAGTCTGTGGTATTTTATTGTGGCAGCCTGAGCAAATTAATACAAGACCTAGGGCCCTGTACAATGTGCACTTGCCTCCCTCTCTCTGGGGAAAAAGATGGAAATAGTCAGTTGTGACAGTTAACTTATTCTTAGGGAAGTCACACCCCTGTCTATGTGCCCCTTTCTCTGAAAGCCACACTGCCCAGTTCGGCCATGGTTTCTTCCTGGCCACTTGGGAAACCTCTGCCCTCAAGAGCAACTTGCTCTTTTGTGCTTTTAAGGCCCAAAGTGGGACCTGCCCATTAAATTTATAAATTCACAGATTTGGGGCAGCAGTATCCCTGGGTGATCATCAAGGGCTTTTGGGGCACTCCCCCATCCCCGTCTCCCAGAAGCACATGCTCTACCCAGAGGTGGGGAGGGTTCAGGTCTGCTTGGATATATGGAAACATAATTCTCCCTCAAACAGAGGGTGAGGCCAGTGTGGAAATCTCAGGGCCCAGTCCTGTGGTCTGAGCAGAGAGCAAAGGGTCTCAGCAGAACTTGCCCCCTAGTGTGTTCCTACCTCCATGTCGCAGAAGAACCGAGAAACAGACCTGACCTAGGAAGTGGTTTTGGAAAAGCCCAGTACAATCATAGCAGTTATCTTCTATCATATCTCCCTCTTTGAAAATGGGACTGTTCCTTTCTGCTCAACTTCAGGGCTCCGTCACCCTGAACTCCTGTTCTAGAATGCCTAGCAGCTCCATTGGGGGAACCCAGACCTCTGTGTCTGTGGCGCCTGTGTACCTCCAGGATTTTAGAAATCCTATCTAACTGGAAAACAGACTGGACTGTTTCTCCCCTCCCCCTCCACCTTCCATATCCCCACCACAGGCCACAGCAGTTTAGCTGGGTGTATGTCAGCCAGGGAAGGACAGACCACAGGTGGATGCCACCTGTACCCAGGTTCTGGGCCCTCTTGGCAACCTCCCAAGGGCCAGCCCCCAAAGCCCTTACCTTTCATGAGGATGTCCTCCGTCAGCGGGAGGCCGTAGTACTCACAGAGCTTGCAGCACTGCAGGTAGACCAGAAAGTTGTCCCTGCGGGACATGTTGATGAGCTCCCTCATCTCCCCGAGCATGGTGGACGGGAGACAGTGCTCATCAAAGTGCTTATTCCCACTGCGCACCAGGCGGCACTGCTCCAGGTACTGGATGGAGGGGATCTTGAGCTGCAAAGAGAACAGAGGTTGGCACACACTTCCCTCCAGCTTCTCTTTGCCTTCCTGGACAGAAGGCAGATGTGGAGCCTCATCTCCATCTCCCCCATGAGGGGAAATGGCAAAGAGTTCAGGGAGGGACCCAAGTTCAGGCTCTGAAGTCAGTGCCTTGGGAGAAAAATCACACATAGTCAAGATCACCCCCAAGAGCACTTGAATGGCTAAGGTTAAGGCCGGCAGTGCTGTGTGAGTGTGAACAGCCCCATACACGCAGCTGCACGTCTTTATGTCATAGGTCCAGTAGGGTGCCACGTCGATGCCTTGGTGAAACATGGCATCCACAGATTTGGCTGCACCAGGATTTAAATTAGGTGCAGACATCTGTGCTTTTGAGGTAGAACCACAGTGTCAAGAATAGCAGAGCAAAGCCAAAGAAGCCTGCGGAATGCCGAGCCATGTTTGGCCTTCTTATTTATTTACAAGGAAATAAAAAACAACAACAACTATATTTTTGCAGCATCTAACACCAGGATCAACAAAGTACAGCCCACAGGCCACATCTGGCTCAGCACCTGTTTTTATAAAAATGGTTTTCTTGGAACACAGAGGCACTCATTTGTTTTGTGGCTGCAGTCTGTGGCTGCTCTTGGGTGGTAGTGGCCCCAGAAACGATAGAGCCCCAGAAATCTAAAACAGTTGTTGCCTGGCTCTTTACAAAGTTTGCTGATCCCTGCTCAAATATGTTGGGGTTTTCTTGTCATGAAGTGAATCAGATCTTAACTGATATAGCACTTATAGTGCTTAACATTTTATTATAGATATATATAATACATAGAATATACTAATATATTTTATATACTTATTATAATATAAAATTAATTTAACATACAGTATTATAATATCATAATATTATAATATATCTTTATATTATATTTATTATATATAATAAAGTATGTATTTATATATAGTATAATGCTAATATTGTCTGCCTCCCTGCCGGCAGGGGCTGTTTTGTTCTCTGCTAAAAGAGCGCCTGGCACATTGCTGTCTCTCGATAAATATTTGTTGGATGAATTCATTCATGCCATCCATTCCTCCTTCACTGGTCATGTGTTTCTGGAGTGCCCACGCAGTGGCAGGCCCTGTGCTGGGCACTTGGATTCCAGCTGTGATGGAGATGCAGCCCTCAGCCCTGGTCTCAGGATGCAAAGTCACAGTTAAGGAATGGGGGGAGGGGAACTCCATACTCTCGGAAACATGATCTCATTTCATCTTCAGAGAAACTTCGTGAGGTAGGTGTTGTTCTCATTATCAGATGAAGAAGCCTGCTCCCTGGAGTTCTGCAGCCTGAAGGTGCAGTGAACTTGAACCCGAGCCTGTCTAGGCACCTAGCCCCATGCCCCTCCTGTTGGCCTGGGTACCTTGTGCTGCCGCCTCCTCTCGCGGTACCGCTTGCCAACGTCCTCCATCTCCTCCAGAGTCATGGGCCGTGCCTCCATGTGGGTGTCAACCATGGGCACAGTCAGCAGGTCCATCTTGCAAGGCTGTGGGGCCAAATCCACCTGCTTCTTGGATGCACTCTGGAGGGAACCTCTGTGCTTGGCGGATCTATAATCTGAAAGGACAGAGAGACTGAGAGGAAGCCCATCTAAGGATTCCATCAAGTGGTTAACTGATGGGACCAAGCAGGTGTGGGCCACCCCTCTGCTCACTTCCCACGTGGCCCGCCTGTGCCATCTCTGCTTCCACAATGGCATCCCTTGTGCACCACAGTCCCAGCCTTCCTATTGCCCCTCTCATCCTCTACCATCCTGTTTCCACCAAACAACAAATAGGACCTTTACAAAATATAATCACCTCATTCCCCTGATGGCTTCCCACAGCGCTCAGACTAAAGCCCAGAATCCTCTTCCTGGTCTGCAAGGTTCTACAGGATCTGGCCTCAGCTCAGCATCCACCCAACCCATCTTCTAAACATCACCCCTCCCTCACTCCCCTGAGCCACCCTAACTGCTTTCTGTCACCTGAAAACTTTCCCAAGTCAGGGCTTTTGCCTTTGTAGCTCCAACTGCCTAGGATGCGCTCCACCAGACTGGTTCCTCATCAGTCACTCAAGTGTCAGCCCCCAGAGCTGCTTTGTAAAGAGGCCTCCCCTGACCACCACTTCCTCATTCTGTCCTGTTGTCTTCAAAGCATTAATCACGACTAGACATCATCTTGGCTAACCCGCTACATGGAAGCTCATTGGCTTCTTTACTCCTGTGTTCCCAGTTCCTGGTGTTTTTGAAGGGTGCCTGGCACATAATAGGTGCTCAACACAGATCTGGATGGATGAAAGCTTCCCATCGCCCCTGCCCTATTTCAGAGCTCCGCTGTCCCGGGCTGACATGAAATCATGGCCCAGCCATCCTCTAGTTTCCAGACTACAGACTGGTGGCTGAGCTTCAGCTTCCTCCTTGTCGAGTGTGAAATGCAGCTCTGACCTCCAGGGACTTGGAGGGTTATCTGAGCTGCTGCTGTGGGTAAAATGACCCCGCCCACAGCAGGTGCCCCCAGATGATACTGCCTTCCCTTTCTGAGCTGGGCACCCAGACTCTTGACACTGCTGCCCCTCTAGGCAAAGCAAGTGATACCCAAGTCTGCTTACCCTGCCCACTGATGCTGTCCAGGAGAAAGGGCTCCATGATGACACTGAGATGGCACCATTCAAGCAAATACCTGCTCTTGACTTCAAGTCTATTTATTGGGAAATAACAGGCCCCAAATACCTTTGCTACAAACATGCATTATGAGTACTGTGGTCACTCACTAAATGGCTCATAGCAAACCACATGAATAAGGGCGAGCTGTGGTAATTTATAATGAAAAGGCAAAAGAGCATGGATGGGAAAGCAAGCTCGACTTGAGGCAGCCCTGAGCACATGCTGGACATGAAGGGTGCTGGAGATTATGACTGGGGGTGGTGGTGGTGACATGTGCAGGAGGTGCCTGGAGGGTACTCAGATTCCCTGGGACTCTGGAAGAAGAAACCTTTCCCCTCCCCTCCTCCCCCAGGGCTCTCCTGTGACCTCAGAATGTGAGGAACACCCCACACCAACATCTGAAATGAAACTCTTTCCAGTCTGATGGGCGGGGCCAAAGCAAGATTTATTTGATTTAGAAAAAGAAAGATGTTATATTTAGGGATATGTTATATTGTTGTTATAGTTATTATATGTTATATTTGATTACATTTGGGGTAGGCTCTGGAAAGATGGGTGGAGGTTAAAAGGAGAGCTTTATTTTATCTGTAGTTGTTCAATTTAAAATTTTTTGCACCATCAGTGGCACTAAGCTCTAAAGAACCATGATGTACCCTTGTGTTATAGAGTAAATTCATAGCCAGCGCCATGGCTGGTCCATTTCTAATTTGCCTCTGTCCTATATTTGGACAGAAGTGGTTCCACAAGCACATGGCCTAGCAAATGGAACTTGAGCTGTGCACAACTCATACAACTGTTCACAGCAACCCTGCTAATATCTCTGATAGCAGAATATCAAAATAGATTTTCCAGTAAACTCTAAACATGTGCTAATTCTGGTTTCTGAATTTTAGTGGGTTTTTTTTTGCGGGGGGGTGGAATTTTAGTTAACTTTTTATCAGTAAGATATAGATTAATAGTAAGAAGCCCTTGGGCCCACATACAAGTGGAAGGGCCTTCTGTTTGGGTCAGATCTCAATCTATCAGGTAAGCTTTGGAGGGCTGAAACTACCTTTTGGAAATCCTCCTGTAAGGACAAGGGCTGGGCCTCAAGATCTTCAAATGGATATGGTAGCTGAGCACTCATGAGAATATCTACTCTTTAGTTGATTGTTAGACCTGGGGATTCTAGAAGCTTGGCCCACCTATGGTAAGCCAAAGTTGGAGAACACACTCAGAAAGTAAGCCGAGGCTGCCTCCATCCTGCTTGTTCCCAGGATGGGGAAGTGGAGACATGGGGTTGGGGGGTGGATACGTACACTCCCTTGCAGTTGACAGGGTGCTTCTCTGCTCACCCAAAGACCACTGCTTGTAGGTGTTGGCTAGGATATCCATGGTAATGTTGTTGCACTTTCCCAGAGAGCTGAGATAGATCACAACATCCTCCATCTCCTGGTTTTTCAGAGGGACTCCAACCTGAGGAGAGAAGATAAGCCACCAAGGTGGGTGGGCTCCACTCCAAACATCCAGCCAGTATGGCCAAAGCCATAGCAGCCTGACCCCACCTCTCCTGTCTAGTTTCTGGTTTCATCCACCAACACTCCCAGCTCATGCCCAAGGCCTCTGCCGCAGGAGCTTAGAGCCCTTTCCCAGGCCCTGAACACACTCTACACTTTCTTACACTCTGCCTTTACTCAGGTGTTTCCACCTATCTGAAGAACTCCTATCCCTCCTTCAAAACCCAGTCCAGATAAGCCACCATCTTTGCAGAATCTGCTCCTTCTTCCTTCCGGACCACCACCCCACTCCATACCGATCTCAATGCTAGCTTTCCCAGGCTGGACTGGAAAAAGGATTTCACGTCTACCATCCTTGTCCATGAGAAACACATTAGCCTCCTTTAACTGAAGTAAAAGAGGATCAGAAATACGATACACGTTACTCTTTGAAGGACAGTGAATAACTTTGTGTGACTGTAATGCTTGCCATCAATACCAAATATTCAAGAAGAAAAGTCTTAAAGGAAATATAATTTTGTACACTGCAGTCATTATTCACTGAGCTTTCCTCAAAGAGGGTTAGAACACTTCTAGGATGAAAAGATGTAATATTTTATCTTTTTTTGGTTATGATGATTAAAAACCTTTTATCTTTTTTCTCATGTTTTGAAAGGTTGTTTAGATGAGTACATATCAGGAAACAATAGTGTGAAGACTGGTGATGATTCAAAACCATAAAAGATGGTGGGCTGAAAGATGGTAGCCACCAGCTTCCTAAAGTGTTTTGTAAAGGTAGCTTGTATTCAAAGTATATAAAAGCTTAATTCATGCAGACCAGAGGTCAGCAAACTTCTGTACAGGGCCAGATGGTAAATATTTTAGGCTCCATGAACCATATGGTCTCTCTCATAACTACTCAACTCTACCATCGTAGCATTAAAACGGCCATGACAATACATACAAATGAGTGTAGCTGTGTTCCAATAAAACTTTATTTACAAAAACAGAGGCAGGCTGGATCTGACTTCTGGGCGATAGTTAGTAGACCCCTTACTAGACCAGTGGAGCTTTCTGCAATAATGGAATGTTCTGTAACTGAGTGGTCTGGTAGAGGAACTGCTCATCATGTGTGGTTACTGAGCATCCAAAATGTGGCTATTGTGAGTGAGGAACTGGATTTTAAATTTTTATTTCTTTATAATTAACTTAAAATCTTGGCTAGCCCTTGAAAGTGTGGCCTGACAGACAGTACCATAGACATCATTGGGAGCTTGTTAGAATGTAGCATCTCAGGTCATGCACAGAGGTACTGAGTCAGAAGTTGCATTTTTTTTAAGATTTTATTTATTTATTTGACAGAGATCACAAGTAGGCAGAGAGGAAAGCAGAGAGAGAGAGGAGGAAGCAGGCTCCCCGCGGAGCAGAGCGCCCGATGCGGGGCTCGATCCCAGGACCCCAGGATCATGACCTGAGCTGAAGGCAGAGGCTTCAACCCACTGAGCCACTCAGGCGCCCCCAGAAGCTGCATTTTTAACAGACCTGTATATGATCATATGCCAGTGACAGCTGGAGAAGATCTAGAAGGTTCTAGAGGCAGGACTGAAGGCCCAGCAATTTCTGTGCGCAGTTCTGGGGTCCAATGGGCAAGACAGTGATTCCTCACACACCTGATTGGTTATGGGGTTGGTTCTGCAGACTTTCCACTCAGATAGGGGCTTTTTAGGTCAGACCCATGCAAGGGTGCTTTTACGGGTCTGATGTGGCCACAAATTATGACACGTTTTCCAAGTTGGCTTTACAAGTAACAAGACTGATGGTTTGAGTCCCCTGCATCTACTTTTCAGTTGGTCCAGGACCTGGGTTCAGGCAGCAGTGGGGGCAGGGAGCATGGACATCTTCCCCACTCAGGCCAGCCTGGAGGGAGGATGGGAGGCACTTACCGCCTTCATAGCTGCAATGAACTCCTCCCTAGAGATCCTCTGGTTCTCACCCCAGTCCACCTTGCTGAATATCTCCAGGATCTTGATCTTGCGGCTGCGCAGGTACGAGTACAAGGTGGTCAAGGCAGAAGGCTTGGGCAGTCGGAGCTGGGGCACAGATCGGCGGGAAGGCCGGGAGCTCTTCTGCAAAAGGCAAGAGAGTGGGGCAGAGGGGGAGAATTCAGGGGAGACAGTCCACTGGAGCGTGATTCCCAGAGTTAGAACAGGGAGAGCAAGTGGCTGAGCAGCTCTAGACAGACAGCAGGATGGAATGCAAGGGGCACTAGACTCGGGGCAACTGCCTGTCGCCACAGATTCTTTGCATCTCGGGACCTCCATTTTCCCATCGGAAACAAGACGTATGGACATTATGAGAACTAACATTTCGTTCTTACCCCATCTCTCCTGTCAGACAAGTCAAGAGTATAATCCCACTGGACTCTCAGTGCCCCCAGACACACGCCCTGGCCTGGAGCCAGACAGGGCTCTCTAATCCTCCTATGTCCCAGTCTTTGCTCCTGCTGGGCCTCCTGACCAGAATACATTTCCTCCTTTCTCTACCTGTCCAAATCTTACTTTTCCTCTAATTCCAGGTTATGGGGAATATTTCAGAATAATACCCCTCACCTTGGTGCAGCACCTGACAGTTTACAAAGGGCCTTTCTGTTCCCTAGTTTATAGCTCCTTTGCATTTGGGACCCACCTCTATTAATGGTCTACAGCAAACTGTAGTCATTGATCTGATGTGTCTGCCTCCCCCGTTAATATCTGAACATCTTGAAGGAAGACCATGTCCTATTAAGCTACATAACCTTACCTCCCGTCTCCCTACTGAAAAAGCCTCCAGCCCCAGGCAGACAGGCAATCATTGTTTGCTGAATGACTAAATGATGCTGTAAATTAGGTATTAGGTATGACTTTCCCTTTTTACAAATGAGTAAACAGGTTCAGCGAAGTGAAGTGGCTCGTCCAGTTTCACACGACCCTTGACCCTTGAGCCGTAGAGCTGGGTTTCTAACCCAAGTCTAGCTGTCAGGAAGGATGTGTGAGACCTAGGAAATTTGGGTTTGGACTCTGATTACACCAAGGACTGACTCTGATATCAGTGAGACGGCAATCAAAAGGACAGGCATAATATTGAGTGCTCGCTCTGTGGCCGGCACTGTCCAAGGCACCTGATATAAATTCATCCATTTAGATGTCACAGCAACCCTAGAAAGTAGGTACAATGGTTATCCCTATTTAATAGATTGGAAAACTGAAGCCCAGGTCATAGAGCTAGGAAGTAGCCGAGCTAGGTTTAAACCCAAGTTATCTGATCTCTTACCCCAACTTAACCTCACCTGGGAGAAATTTCAAGTGTTTGCATTACAAGGGAATGTCACAGGGACCAAGCATTGGGGGATGAGGGCTTTGATACTGATTTCCACTGACTCCCTCTATAGGCCTGGACGATTGACTGGCCTCGTTGAGCTTCTAGTTCTATATTTATAAAAAGGAGTTCCTCATTTTTTCTTCCGGCCTCGCAACTCTGATCCTCACAGCAGCACTAGGAGCACCTGCCTGGCACACATCAACCCTCAACAAACATGTGACCATGAATGAATGAATGAACAATGAGTCTTTTAAAATGTCCCATAGATGGGGGTACGTGGGTGGCTCAGTGGGTTAAAGCCTCTGCCTTCGGCTCAGGTCATGATCCCAGGGTCCTGGGATCGAGCCCCGCATCGGGCTCTGTGCTCAGCAGGGAGCCTGCTTCCTCCTCTCTCTCTGCCTGCCTCTCTGCCTACTTCTGATCTCTGTCTACCAAATAAATAAAAACAAAATCTTTAAAAATAAAATAAAATGTCCCATAGATTGATGCCAGGAATTATCCCTCCTCAGGTGGTTTTAAGATACAGTCACAAATTCTTCCACTCCTCCTTTCTGAGATGGAGCCTGGTTCCCCTCCCATCGAGTGTGGACAGCCCTTAATGACTTGCTTCTGTCAAATAGAATATGGTGAAAGTGATCATGTGATTCTCTTGAAACTGGGATCTCCCGAGATGATGTCGTAAGAGGCATCACAGCCCTCCTCCTTGCTCTGTCCCCAATACACCCCCCCTTTTGGGACTTCTCTGCTCCTCTTTGATGGGGGGACACCCCCTATTTTGCCTAAGCCCAGGGAATGAAATGACAGTATGCCCCTAACACCTTCAGTCTCTTCATCATCAAGTGGGGCTGCTCACCTTGGTGGCTCTAGTAGGAGTCAGACAGGCCAGCAAATGGGCCTCATGCTCCTTTTGGATCATGTATAAGACCTTGGCCTCTGAAGGGGTGAGGCAAGGCTTGTTCTGCAGCCACTTCTCCATGTTGCCGAATGACTCCAGGTTCTGCCGAAGCTTCAATCTCTGGCTGAGCCAGGTCTTCGCATCGTCCGGCTGCCCCAGGATATCCCCGGCTCCCAGGACTTTGAAGCTGGATATCAGCTGTGGGGGAGTCTGGGCTTGGGCCGTGAGATTGATGGATATTGGATCCTCATTTTGAGGCAAGGTGATGATCCGGCGGCGGCTCTGAGGCTGGTGGAAAGTCTTCTGCTTGAACTGCTTGAAGCAGTGGGCAATGACTGGCTCAGGATTGAAGATGGGGTCCTTGCTGGAGGTTTCATCATCATCTGAGGTCTTAGACTGGCAGAGCCCTTGGGGGAAGAGTGTTAGGAGGTGAGTTTCTTTCAGGAAGAGGACTAACAGAGTCAGGAAAGAAAAATGCTACAGCAGCAGGCTGGATGATAGGGCATCTGGGTTCCAGGCCTGGCTTTATCATTGCTTCGCTATCATAATAATTGTGTACTCCTGAACGCGGGCACAATGCTAAAAGCTTTATATGCTTTTTCTTTCATTATTTTTTATTTATTTATTTATTTTGACAGACAGAGATCACAAGTAGGCAGAGGGGCAGGCAGAGAGAGAGAGAGGAGGAAGCAGGCTCTCCATGGAACAGAGAGCCCGACGTGGGGCTTGATCCCAGGACCCTGGGATCACGACCTGAGCGGAAGGCAGAGGCTTTAACCCACTGAGCCACCCAGGCGCCCCCTTTATATGCTTTTTCTTACTTAATCTTACTCTTCCCCACCTCAGCACTCCTTACCAGTCATCAGAATGATCTTTAAAAAAAAAAATAGAAGATTTATTTATTTATTTATTTGAGAGAGTGAGAGAGACAGAGAGAGAGAGAGAGAGAACAAGCAAGGGGAGGGGCAGAAGGAGAGGGAGAGAGAGAATCTTATGCAGGCTCTACACCCAGTGAGTAGCTCCACATGGGGCTCAATCTCACAACCCTGAGATCATGACCTAAGCCAAAACCAAGAGTTGGACGCTTACCCAACTGAGCCACTCAGGTGCCTCCAGAACGATGCCATTCTGGGGGCGCCTGGGTGGCTCTGTCATTTAAGCATCTGCCTTCAGCTCAGGTCATGATCTTGGGGTCTGTGTCAGGCTCCATGCTCAGTGGGGAGTCGCATCTCCCTTTCCCTCTGCCCCTCGCCCTGTTCGTGCATGCACTCTCTCTCGAATAAATAAATAAATAAAATCTTTTTTAAAAATGCCATTCTGATTTGGTCTGATCATCTGAGCAGAGGCTTTGGAGCCAGAATACTCCAGCCGTGTCCTGGCTCTGTTGCTTCATGGCTGCATGATCTTGGGCAAGTAACTTAGCATCTCCGTCTCAATTCTTCATGTGCAAAATGGAGAAAAAGAGGGTACCTACTTTACTGAGTGGTGGAGATGGTTAGAATCAGTCCATTTTAGAGGTGTTTTGTTTATACTAAGTACACAGTTATTTTTATGTACTCGCCCTTCACCTATTTTGAAACCCTTCCATGACTTTCAAAGTAAAGTCCCATGATCCTCCTCTGCCAACCTTTTCGACCTCATCGCTTGCCTGTCTTTCCTTAGTATAACCCAGATGCCTTGACCTCTCTCAATGATCCCTGAATGTTCTAAGCATCCAACACCCAACATGTTCCCTTCCCTACTCATCCCCTCCTCACTCCTCATCCTCAGGCCACATGTTACCTGTCCAGCTCCCAAGCTCTGTTATATCCTCATATTATCTCTATGTAATATAACCTATATTTTTCCTTTGGACCACTTCATGTTGAATGAGGTCTGTTTTGTTTGACATATTCCTTAAAATTTTCCAACTTGAGTTACTTTACACTGGGGCATGCCCTCTCCAGGTTTCCATAGTCCCCACCATTCTCTATAGTCTCACATGCACATCAGTTCATTTATTAAGTGTGTGCTTCAAGCAGACATTTGTGTTTAAAATCCCTGGTGTAATTACTTGGTCCATGTTTATTTTTTCAATAGACTATAGACTGGGACCTCATCTCTCCCTGCTGGAGTCCCCGCACCTCCACATGCCAACATACAGAGGGAGCTCAGTAATTATTTGGTGAACGAGTGGATGTCAAATGGACAGATTCAATAAGTCAGCTCTATGATTATACCATTTTACAGATAAGGGCACAAAGGCCCCAAGATGCCCAAGGTCACACAGTTGATTAGCAGCAGAGCTGGGACAGATCAAATGAATAACAGATATGTTTTAAAATTCAGAAGGGATATAACATTATTATTAAAAACACTGTCACCATATTTTCCTTTGAAAACCCAAACTCCCTTGTTTTAAAACCCTTTCATTGCCTCCAAAATAAAATTCAATCTCCTTAACCTGGCCCCACTGAAACTACCCACCACTGCCAGCCTCTCTAATGGGCTTCTTCTCTTGTTCCTTCTGACCTCCCCCAGTACTTGTACCCCCAAACTGAGATAACTACCATTCCTTGGTCCCTTTGCCCTGGCCACGTACTCTTTCCTCTCTCTGGAATACTCTTCGAGACTTAGGTTAGGCATCACCGTCCCCTGAAACCTTCCCACCCCTCAACCCCCACCCTCATGCCCACTCTGGGTTCCCACAGTGCCCGTGCCCATCCCCATCATAGCATTTACCATAATTTTCTGGATGAAGCTGCTTTCTGAGTCTTTCTCTCCCAATGGCCTGTGAGTTTTGCAATGTTAAGGGCTGTGTCCTAGAGCCCATGTATCCCTGGTCCCCAGCCTGGCACAAAGTGAACATTCAGGACATTTGTTAAGTCTCCTTACAATGCCCATGTGTTTCTTTCAGGTCAGAAAATAATGAGTATACATCAATGTGGACAGAAGTGAGCACTTCTTAACAACCCCTTTATCATTTCTTTGAGGACAAGATGCTGGGTACAGCTGAGAATGTAACCATTCATCAAACCACTATTTGCTGAGAATCACCCAATACTTGGCATGGCCAGGTGCAGATCCAAATGAGGCTGGGTGCCTGACCACAGAGCGCTGGCATTGAACAAGGTGGGTTAACCAGAGGGGTAACAAGATGCTCTCAGTTGGGGGAGAAATGCTGATGGAGAAACCCGGGAGGTCATCATGAAGGAGGAGGGATCGACATGTGCCTTCAAGAAGGAGTCAGATTTCAAGGGGTGGAGGGGCCAGCGTTGGGAAAGGTTAGGGGTGAAGTTTGGAGATTTAAGGGTTACTATAGTTCCACAAGTTGGAAGCACATATGTGTGAAGGAGGAGATTAGTGGGAAATGAAGTTGGAATCATCTTGAATGCAGATTAAGGGGTTTAAACTTTACCATGGGAACAGACTCAAAATACGCTCCTCCCTGGCCTTGCCACTGCCACTTGTGCCCTCCCTAGACCCCAAATCCATGATCTTCCCTTAGCCAGAAGAGTCACGAGTCATTCCCCCTTGAAGCCCTTCAATGGCTTCACTGAAATGGCTTCTCAGTGCCTCTAGAATAAACCAGCCCCTCCTGCAATGATCTACACCGCTGCTCTTACCTGGGCCCTGTATCTGCTTCTCCCCCGACTTCTCTCCCCCTTGCTCAGTTTTCTCCAGCTGCACAGGTCTGCTTTCTGTTTGTCCAACTCTCCTAGCTCTGTCCCAACTTGGTTTTGGCATTTATTGTGCCCTCTGAAGGGCATGGGATTCCCCAAGATCTCCCCTGGCTGAGTCCTTTTCACCATATAGTTCTCAGGCCAAGTGCACCGCCCCCAAAGTCCCCTGACAACCCTATCAAAGATCACATGCCCACCACACCATGGAGCTTCCATTCTAGTGATCTTTGGGGTCCTGTGTCCATTGATAAGAAAGTGAGGTGGGCTCTTATAATAAAAGAGGTCACTGCATAGTTGTGGGTAGAGACTGTGTGAAAATGTCCCCAAGGGATTGTGAGGACTGCTTTCAGAGGCTAACTAGTCCCATTGCCTTCCCACATCAGGGAACTCTTTCTGCAATGACCCTGGCAGATTTTACCTCTGTTCTGTATACACCTCTGGCGACAGGGAGTTCTCTACCTCACATTATGGATGCCTAATTCTGATTGCTAGAAAAGACTTCCTTATATTGACCCAGATTTCATTTCCCTGGAATTTCTACCCCTTGGTCCTAGTCCTCCCCATTGATGCCCCAGAAAATGCATTTGTTCCCTCTTTAGTGGGACAGCCCTTCAGGTATCTGGAGACAATTCAACTCTCTTGAAATTGTTTGTCTTGGCTGATTCACATCTCTAAGTTCCATCCTACCTCTCAAGCCAGGTGCTGTTTGGCCCCTCTCTTCCTGCCCAGCCCTTAAAATTAGTGCCTTCCAGGTTTACACTGGGCTTTCTTGTCCCCCCCCCCCAATCTCCTGTACTCTTGTGTTTCTGTGACCTTCTGCATACTGAGGACACCCATGCCAATATTTATAACTTGAAATTGCCCCCAACTTTCCACATACAATGTCTCCTAAAGCACCTCCACTTAGGACGGCCTACAAGTATCTCAGACTCAACCAATGAAGACTGCACTGATCTCCATGTCCTGTCCCCACTGAATCTGTTCCTGTTAGGTTCCTGATTTCTGTAAAAGGCACCTCCATCTCCCTAGCTACCAACCTGACCATCATCTTGGATTGTTCTTTCCATGCTTTGTTCAATCAGCCCCCCAAGTGTTCTAGCCCCTCTAGCCTGGCCACTCCCCCTCACCTCTCAGTATTTTTGATCTGGATGTTTCGGACAGCCCCAGATCTTATCAATCTGTGCTTCCAGCATTCTGAGTCTGCCAGTTCATTTGCTAATGCTCCCAATCTAATACTGTCATTCCCAGTGGCTTCTCCATTTCCTGGCTCACAAGATCTTTCATGATCTTGTCCCTTCTGACCTCTCTCACCTCTCATCCCCAGTAACACTCAAATGAACAGCAGTTTCCTGAAGACACCATATGTTTGAGCCCCTTTGCATGTGGTTCTGTTGGCCTGGAATGCCTTTCCTCCCCATTTTGGCATGGAGAACTCCTTGTATCCTTAATTTAGACCCCAGTGTAAATATCTCTTCCAGAACCTTGGAACTGTTCCTCCCCATCCTCTATACTTAGCAGAACTCTTACTCCTGGGTGTCATCCCCTGGCCTGGCATCCACCCTTTCTTCTGTAATTATCTGTTTATCTGCCTGTCCTTCACCTCTGAAGTTGCAGGGCTTTGCTGCAGCAGGCTATGGTGGAAGGTTTGAGGATTGATAGTTTTCTCCATGCTTCTTCTCCAGTACCCAATACATTAATATCCAGCGGAGAAATGGGGCAGAGGACGAGCCAGAGGGCTGTGGATGTCTTTCCCAGGCTCAAATATTGGACCTCTGATTTCAGACCAAGGCAAGTTGGCCCACTCCTCCAGCTTGGGCATGGAAATCTGAGAAATATGCATGACCTGACCCCGACTCCCTGGCAACCCCTCACCCAGAGTGGGGACGGCACAATGAGATATTTGCCCCCGTCCTTGCCCTCATCCCACTTGTACGCATGTGCACGGCACTGCTTTCCAGGAGCTTACCGACCACCGACAGGAACAGGGCCTCATACGTTTCATAGGAATCGTCATCCATGGTCGCAGCGTCAGGAGCAGGCGCTGAAGAGTGTGTGTGCATGCGTGTGTGCACGCGCTTGCTTGCTTGCTTGCGTCGGAGCACCAAAAAACAGTAATACCAAATTTTGCAAGAGACTCTGAAGTCGCAAGCTTAGAAGCTACTGTTGCCAGGACTACAGACGCCCTGCGCTGATTGGCTGAGCGCGGCCACGCTCGCAAAGTGTGAGGGAGGAAGAGAGTTGTGGGGGCGGGTCCTCCTGGCCCTCCCGGCCCTCCCGCTCCCAACGCCTAGTGCTGCTCCTTTCGTGGGTCCTAAGAGGCAATCGCAGCCGTGCAGAATTCCTGGGTTGGCGAAAGATAGGGCTTCTTAGTATGGTCCAGTGGCCCCTGAACCTCGAGTAATAAATCCATGTTTTTCCCGAAAGCAGTAGGATCTTGAGCCGGCCTCCACGTCTTTCCTTTTCATCCAAGGAACTGACCCTGCCTCCTTCATAGGTGTTGTAGAAACCCCAAGAGTCTTGGCCAAATGGAGGCAGTATATATGGCTTGGAAATACAGAACTGATAACAGGAATATTAATAATATACACTTGAAATGCCCATCAACTAAAAAATGGATAAACAAAATGTGCTCTGTACATACAATGGAATGCCATAAAAGTGAAGTACTGATGCATGCTGCAATACAGATGAACCTTCAAAACATTATGTTAAGCGAAAGAAGCCAGGCACAAAATGTCACATTTTACTTATAAGATATGCACAGCACAGGCAAATTTATAGACACAGAAAGCGGACTGGTAATTGCCAGAGGCTGGAGGTGAGGTGTGTGGCTTTGGGTTTGACTGCTAACAGGCACAGGGTTTCTTTTCAATGTGTTGGGAGTGTTTTAGAGTTAGTGATGATGGTTGCAGAACATTGCTGAGTGTACTAAAAATCATTTAATTGTATACTTTAAAAATGACTAAATGATGAATTTTATATTACATGAATTTTGTCTCAATAAAAAGTTAAAAAAACAAACACTTGAGTGCTCACTCTGCATAAGGCACCATCTTCAGTGAAATGCATTATCTTTGTGACCCTCTCAACCTGAAGTAGTCACTCAGACCATCCCTATGAGCCACATTAACATAGCACTTTCATAAGCCAGGCTCTGGTTAAGCGATTACACGCATTACCTCAATAATCATCATAACCGTGTGAGGTATTGTGAGTGGTGATAGCCTATCACTTTTGAAAGAGATAAGGAAACAGGTACAGAGGGCAGGCGACCTCACATGCAGCAAACGAGAAAAGCCAGATATGGCCATGGTTAGAGCTCTCTTGCTGTGTCTACACAGACCCATACTCCCCAGCGTATCTGACCACAGGCCCAGCCATCCAGCCACACTTGATGTCCTAGGCTTGGTGAGCTTGCTTTAGCCTCCAACCCCAGCTGGGGCCCAGCGTTTCAGAGGCCCCCCCCCTTTTTTTTTTTTAAAGATTTTATTTATTTATTTCACAGACAGAGATCACAAGTAGACAGAGAGGCAGGCAGAGAGAGGGGGAAGCAGGCTCCCTGCCGAGCAGAGAGCCCTATGCGGGACTTGATCCCAGGACGACAGGATCATGACCTGAGCCGAAGGCAGAGGCTTTAACCCACTGAGCCACCCAGGCGCCCCTTCAGAGGCCCTTCTATACTCTTAGCTGCAGGGTTGGGCATCTTGTCCCTACAGCTTACTCCTTTTGTTCTCTTCCGTTATTTTGTGTGCTTTTCTCTCTCCCTGTGATCACATGTCTCTACAGAACTTTTTTTTTTTTTTTAAACGATCTTATTTTAAGTAAACTCTACACCCAACATGGGACTTCAGCTCACAACCCTAAGATCATGAGTTACATGCTCTATTGACTGAGCCAACCAGGCACCCCTTTACAGAACCTCTTTTCTTTTTTAAGATTTTATTTATTTATTTGAGAGAGAGAGAGAGAACATGAGAGGAGGGAGGGTCAAAGGGAGAAGGAGACTCCCTGCTGAGCAGGGAGCCCAATGCGTGACTCAATCCTAGGACACCAGGATCACGACGTGAGCCAAAGGCAGTCGCTTAACCAACTGAGCCACCCAGACGCCCTACAGAATGTTTTCATCTTTGTGTCTCTCTCCAGCACAGGTCTTGCATTTAGTAAATGCTACTTTGAGGATTGTTAAATAAAGATGTGATGGGATGTTATAAAGTGGATGTCTGCCTTGTTGGGGGATATGGCCAGTTTTCCCGTTCTCTGGTCAAAATCCACCTCTATCTCTGAAAATTGAAACTAGCTCACTAAAGTGGAAACAACCAACTTGTCTTACAGCACACTCTACCTGACAACAAAGGTAGCTTCCCAACAATTTATTTTTTATTATTCAATCAATTTAATTTTGAAATCATACCTTAAAATGAAAATTGGTAAATGAGAGTTAACAACCTGGGATTTTTTGTTATTGTTGTTTGACAAATTCCTTCTAAGGTAAATGTTTCAGTATATGAACTACAACACTATAATACTTGTATTAAAAATGGCACAAGGGGCACCTAGGTGGCTCAGTTATTAAGTGTCTGCCTTTGGCTCAGGTCAAGGTCCTAGGGCCTTGGGGTCAAGCCCTGGTGTTGGGCTCCCTGCTCGGCGGGGAGCCTGCTTCTCCCTCACCAATAAATGAATAAAATCTTAAAAAAAAAAAAAAAGGTTACAAAACTTAAAAGGTCCTGTCCCCCATCTGGGAGATGAGAGATGGGTAAATGTCCAACCTTTCACAAGGGGGTCAAGGTAAAATGCATGAGCCAGAAGCTGACACTCTGAAACAAAGCTGCAGGCAGATATTCGCAGGCTATCAAATGGATGCTAGGGCCAAATCTCTAATTCTTAAAAGCTAGCACAGAGTCAGCAAGTATATATGATGACAAAAGAACCTTACTGTTACTTTCTTTTTTTTTTAGTAAAAATACAAATTAACTGCCTAACAAACCCTGTAATGTACTTTCCTACATATTTGGCTGCAAACTCTGACTATGTCTTATATAACAACTATGTAATTCCATTTTTATAGAAAGAGAACAGATAATCCAAACTTTCCTTAAGCAACATTGACAGAAATCTGCTTTGTATTACTGAGAGCTTACAAAAGTTTTTTTTCAGCTTCGAATCACATTTTATTATTGGAAAAGTCACTTACGTTTTTAGGATTCTTGTCAAATAACAATTTACTTTCAAAAATCTCAAAACATGTTCTAGTATGTTCAGTAGCAAAGTTCTACCAGTGTTACACACATTAAGAAAACTTACATTGCATTTCTAGTTGGACTAATTAAAATCTATATACCTGTAAAGGCAGTTGGTTGTGCTTAATGGAGCTCTTAAGAATCAAGTGCAAAGTAATGTATTAAAAAATGAGTTTGAAAACTTCAAAGATTTTAAGATAGACTTAATTTTTCATGATTTTCCCAAAGCCAGTCATGATATTTATTTAACTTATGGTCTTCAGGGTGTACCTGGAAGAAATACAACACATTATGAGACAGAGGTCTTATATAACTTTGTCAGAAATAAATTTTTAAAATGGGCTTTTTAAAAGGATGATAGGAGAACTATACATTATGACAGCATACCTGAAAATTATAACCTTTAACCTAACTGGATTCATGAATGCTTAAAACTATACCTTACATTAAGGTAATCCTTCACAAAGTACTTTCCAATTTAGTACTGATCTTCACCATGACCTACCATGTGGGGTAGTGATAATATGAGTCAAGTATTAATATACCATTTTCCAGAAGGAGGTTATAGACCTTGAGAGTTACATGGATTGCTCAGGTCACAGTAAATGGTAGAGCAGGGATGGGCTTGGGCAGACCTACTGGCTTAATGCTTTAAGGTGAGTCACAGACCAAGATGGCAATGTACCGGGCCACCTGGCAGTACCACCAGCTGCCAGGACACCCCCTGGATATCTGTGGGCAGGGCATACTCAACTGACTGGGTAGCTGAGGTAGGGCCCAGTTACCACAAAAGTAGTCTGAGACCAGTAGGAGAAACCCAACAAGCATTCCTTCCAAGCCCAAACCTGTCTGCTTTCCTTCAGTGGTATATTTCTGAAGGCTAGTATGACTGTGACAGGAGGAGAACCACATCAGGCTTAGAGACCACACGTGAATGAGAATGACAGCACAGGGCCAGAAGTGACAAACTGCTGGAGGTCAGTCAGAGGCCACACCAAGGAATCTTTATGGAGTTGGGAGTATCTATGGATCCTCTCCCTGCTGCCTATAGCCCCATGCCACAACTTGCCCCTCAAGCCTAGAACAAAATTGGTTGTGAGAGTGATAGCACATGTGCCCAAGAAACAGTTTTAGCTCTAAGGATGGACTTATTTTGCCCCAGAGACAAAATGTGCTGGAGATGTTAAGGCTGGGAGTGGGTCTCACCTGCTTCCACTCATTGACGCAAAAAATTCGGTAAGAGTCGTTGCCATATTTGCCAATCCCATGAAGCTCAATTGGATACCTCCACTGCTTTGTCAGATATTCATCTGAAAATACAACACCCCACAGATCAGGTCAGCCTCAGAAAGACACTTTCCCTAAATACGTAGTGACGCAGAGCCAGATGGTGAGAACAGCAGAAAGGAACAGCAAAAAGTCTCTCCTAACAACCCCAGTTCTGATGACTCTTTCTCCTGAATTCCCCCAGGACCCTGTCTGAACCTCTCACATGCCACTTACTAACTGTTACTATTTTGTGCTGTGCTAAGAGGCAAAGTCCTTAAGGTCAAGAGGGTATTCTGCTTCACTGACTTCTTCCTCTAATCCTGCCCAGATGGCTTGCCCCAGTATTGGGCAAAGACTTATTGCTTGGGTGAGAGACTGCAGTTTGGGGCAAGTGGACTGTTTTTAAATGCCTTCAGGGCTTCAGCTGAATGACCTCAATTAATGTAGCATCCAAGGACATTAAAGTTTAAGGTGTGGCTCTCTTAAGTAGGTAGTTTATGTTCCTTCTTTTGGGTATACAAGACAGTACCTGAGAACTTGATAATGGTTTTTGCTCGAAGATCATAGAGACCAAGAGGTTTAAGAAGTTCTGACACATCTCTCCAGTCTGCGGTTCTTGCTACCTCAGCCGAAGGGTACTTCTCTAGAAACTCCCAGAGTACAGGGATTGCCATTTTGCCTGGAAGTAAAAGTAACTGTGATTACAAGCCTCCAGATGGGTTGTTTTTAAGTTCAGGTACTTCCTCATCGAGAAATCTCATATAGAATGTTTTTGTTTTGTTTTTTTAAACTCCTGATGAGAAGCTATTACCTGAATTGGCAACCACCTTCAGAACCAAAAGTCAACACTATCAGCTATTGGGCTAACAGTCTCAATCATACTGATACCTAGACTTGCCTGATTATTAGTTTTCAAATAATCCAGTCATCAGATAACTAGTATAAAAACATACAGAATACTAAGCGCCAATGACATTAAGAAAGCATTCAATGAAAAAGAAATGCTTTTACACATGACAGAGGGTGGAGGAATGTTAGGTAATTGATTTTCACTGCTGACCAAAACTAGTTTGGAAGTAGAAAATAAATGACAATTTGTTCTGTAGTGCGAAAAAAGCTTTGGATGTCATCTAGGGCTGGAAGGGAAAGTCCTTGCCTGAGGTCACACAGACTCAAAGTTAAATTTGAACTCAGACCTCCTAATGAATCCAGAGCCCTTTCTCCTCATCACACTCTCTCCAAGATATAATCCACAAACCTGAGGTCCGGTTGAGAAATATGGTAGCAATGAGGAGCTTCCATGGATCGTGGAAAAGTGTCTCTTGGACGAGATTAAAAGGTGACCGGGGAGGGGTCCACTTCTTAAAGGCTTTGCGTCGAGGGGGACTAAGAGCTAAACAAACACACAGCATCAGAGCTGAACACCTGAAACAGATTTAAAATCTAATTTTCTGATTGGGAAAGGGATACCTTCTCTGTTATATTTGCTGGAAAAATACAGGCTTGTCTTCCTTTTTTCTATTTGTGTCCGTGGAATGGTATCTTCTGAAAAGGAAGAGTGAACATTGTTTATAGAAGCTATGGCTTAGCCTAGAGAAATATTCAGGGGTGCAAATAACAACACACTACTATCATAAAGCATTTAGTACATACCAGGCACTATTCTAAGCACTTTACAAAAATTAACCAACTTAATCCCACAAATGACCTACAAGCTAGGTACTACTTACTTTCACCTCACAGATAGAAAATTGAGTAAAAATAAATTAAGTAACGCGGCCAGGGTCCCACAGCTAATGTCAGAGCTGAAATTCAAATCCAGGCAGTCCAGCTCCTGAGTAACTTTAACCACTGTGTTATACTAGTACACTAAGATTTATGTTCAGAATTCATAGTACTGAAAAATTAGAAATAATATGGGATATTTTAAATTACGACACATTTGTACAATGTGGTCATTAAACATTTTGAGACTACATCGTGAATATTTTCTCCCATGTCCTTAAGTTTTTAAGTGAAAATGCAATATTCTATATATGATCCCAATTTAATAAAGAAAAAAAATACAGAGATTAGAGTGAAATAAACCAAAATGGTATAATGGTTGTTGCTAGTTTTTCTCTTCTCCCTTGATTTTTTATATTTTCCAAAATTTCTGCAGTGAACACTTTTACACTTAAAAAACAGAAAAGGATAAAGATAAAACAAACCTACTGAAAAACCCAAGATTGGGACCTTGGAATACTGGATCACTATCTACTGGGAAGCTCAGTTAACGTAACAAAGACTACCTGACCAGCATTACTGGGCTTCCCAATTTTCTAAAATCATCATATTTAATACTCTCCATAGCCTTACCCCTTCAATTTGAATGTCAGTTAATAATACCTTGCAGCTGTATAGTGTGAAGCCATCTTTTTCACTTCTCATTTTACTCTGCAGTATTCTTGATGTAAAAAACTGGACTGGTGAGTATTATTACCTCCATTTTACAGATAAACAAATAAAGGCTTAGAAATTAAACAACAATCCTAAAATGAGAGTGGGACTGACTGCAGATTGGGAGAGGTATCCAGCTCTCCAGATAATTACTACTGTTTTTTGCTATTCTACACTTCACACTTGATCTTAGTCAAAAGGCTCAGAAGCAGATAGGCAAAGCCTAGTAGAAAGTAAAAAAAAGAGGACAAAGGAAACTACTCTTACTAGTTTCATGATTTCTTCTGTGGGTTCCTATAAATAATTATTAACTAGCATCCTTTATTAGTAGGAGACTGAAGCTCAGTTTACTTTGCAATTTCCAACTAAGCCAATGGGAAAGTCTTTACAATTCCACCAGACACTTCTTAAACTCAGGGTACTTCATCTTGTGCTAAGAACTAGACTTCTTTATGTATAGGATGAATAGGATACTTCCATTTTGGTCACAAAAGGATTTTAAAATATTTTATTTGTCCATTATACTAGCAACAAAGCCACATAAACCTCAAAGCTCTAAAAAGCTTAAAGTCTTTAAAGGGCAGACTTGAATTCTTGAGCAGTTACTAGGTATATATGGTCATTTCCTATTAAAGGTAAAGGAATTCCAGGCACAGCAAAGACATAAAATCATGAGTGGGACTGAGAACAGGAATCAGTCTAAGCCCCTGCTCCACCAATTTGTCCAGGCTGTCTCCCAGCAGGACTTTAAGTAAAATTATTATTCTCCTTTAAAGGAGTTATTCATTATACCATAATGGCATAATGAATAACTAATACAGGGCTGCTCAAAAGGTCTTCTTTTTATTTTTTATTCACTGAGGTATTATAAAGGCAATACTGCTAAGCTCTGAACTCTGTATTAAGAGCATATTACAAATAATAAATGAACTATGTGATTACAGTTTTGAATTATTTAGAGCTCTAAAGCATTTTAGAGAAGCATTACATTATAATAGAAGATAAAAATGACTATGATCTGTACAAACTGAAATTGGAAGTCACACATCAGGAATAAATAACAGGAGGTGTGCAAAAGAGTAGACATGGACTATTTTTGACCAGCTTATGCATTAAAAGGAGTCTTCCCCAAACCTTTTCACAAATGAAGCCTTTCATTTTCCCTAAAGTTGTAATATTACTGGCTGGAAAGAAGATGGGAAGGGAAAGCACTGTTGAGGAAAGTCCCAGCTATTGCACCAAGAAGAGATGGTAGCAGCTATAAATGACACAATTCTCTTTAGCTGGGGTTATCAAGGCAGAAGTCAGCCAATTCCCTCCGTGCCATAGCCAAGCGTTTGAAGATCAGTTAAATAAGGTACTAGGATCAACAGGTACAATGTACCTGATATTTGATCCTATTTCTTTGTTCTATTTCCATATCCTAACTGGGTACAGACATGAAATATAGTGTCTGGAAGTATAAACTCATCACGTGTTTATTAGCAGCTTTAGTGCTCTGAATACCTTGACACATTTCCTCAGAGTCTTTCTCGGTTTGTGAGCAGTTGTTGTCCATTTCAGAGCCACATTTTAAAATGTCAGTATGCAAATGTTCCTTCCTTTCCCCAACTTGTACTTTTGATTTTATTTCCTCAGATTCTAAAAAGGTTTCCTCACACGTCTTGCTGTGTTCTGCTTCTTCAGTTGAACATAATTTGTTTATGATGCCAGAAGTTATTTGTTCAGAACAAAAATTTGATACCAAACTCAACGATTGTTCTTTTACGAGTTTCTTTTCTTCACTGGTTGCACTGAGGGTCTTGTTGCTTGTTCCAGCATCAGCAATGGAGAGTGTTTTATCAAGCTGATTTTCTTGCACAACAGGTTCACTTTCATCATCTGCTTTTTTATACTCAGATTTTCTTTTCTTATTACTTTGAGCAGAATCTGGAAGACCCTTCTGGCACCCTGTTTTAGTTCTCTTAATTTGAATTCCTTTCAAAATAGGCACCTTTTCTTTGGACTTTCTAACCTTTCTGGAGTCCATGTCATTAACACTCTTATCTTTAAAGTTAGATAGTCCTTTGCTACTTTCCAATTCCAAACTACTGCTTAGTAGAGGAAAGACATCTTTTTTCCACCAGCTTCGTGTCCTGAGGTTTCGGTTTGAACTATTACTTTCACTTTGCATTTGGGATGTCAGAGGTGCTATGTTGCGGTTCTTATATCCCGACTTGATGCCTTTTTTAGAAAGTACGGTAAAATCGAAATCTTCTGGCGTAAGAGAAGTTTCTTCATTTTTGTGAAGATACTTAACAAGTGAACTTTTGGATCTGAACTTCAGTCCTTGTGGGCTAGAAAATGATATTAAAGAAAACTTATTGCTAGTCAATAAAAGTGACTTTTAAAAAGACCTGGACCACATTTCAGATTTTTAATTAATCATTTCCAATGTTACCATGGGTATCTGTCATTTAAAATTTTTTTAAAAAGTAATGGGGTGCCTGGGTGGCTCAGTGGGTTAAGGCTAAGCCTCCGCCTTCGGCTCAGGTCATGATCCCAGGGTCCTGGGGTCGAGCCCCGCGTCGGGCGCTCTGCTCAGTAGGGAGCCTGCTTCCTTTCCTCTCTCTCTGCCTGCCTCTCTGCCTGCTTGTGATCTCTGTCAAGTAAATAAATGAAATCTTTAAAAAAAAATGCATTTTAAAAAAGTAATAAAGTAGTACTTTTAAATAGTTTCCTCTATGATAGTATAAAAAATTTTTACAATTACTTACAAATTTACAAATTTAAGGGCAACAATTTGCAGCAGAAGATATATGTACTTGTCCCCAGATCACTTGATATAACTAACTAGTGACACTCAAGGAATAAAATCTACAACGGTTTCTAGTAAAAACAGAAAAAAACCAAGATTTCTGTGATGTTTTCCTGATACCTGTCTAGATAAAATGATTTGGCTGTACTATGTGTACCACCTTGCATGCTCACCTGATAAAATATACATCATATCTTCCTGCTGTTTTCCCTGATAACCTCTGCTTCACAACTCTTTCCCATCCGCATGGGACAGACTTATGGCATTCTGTCATTGTAGTATCACTAGTCTGAGCAGAAGCAATGGATTCTTGCAGCACGGGATTACACTCACTGCTGCTTTTTATCATCACTTGTTTCTCATTTTCTCCCATGCTTTCCAATCCCAGAGCACCATCTTCCTGGCTGAAAAATACAAAGTATAAGTGATCAGCTCATTTAAAATTTATTTTCCTCTGCTTATTCAATTTCAATCCATGACAGAGCAGGAACCCTATGGACTAAAATTTAGACTACAAGAGAGATTATAATCAGTATGGACCAGTCTTATGCTACGTGAATATCTTCCTGTCCTCCAACATGCGTTACAAAGGGTTGGAGGTGTCTGCACAATGTAAAGTTCAAGCTATTTACTAGAAACTTTATGTTGTTGTTAATTATTGAATGGGGCTATTGAAAGTGTCTGGTTGACACTTGGCATAAATTTAAAAATATGAACCAGTATGTGAGCTCTTAAACTGGGATCAACAGAACTGCTTAAAAGAGTCAGTGAGACACCCTCCTTCTCCCCAAATAAGTGAGGTAAAAATTTTATATATATCTGCAGTTTTCTGGGGGAGAGTGTCTATTGCTTTCTTCAGAGGTTGTAACCCTCCAAAAGGTAAATAATTTTGGATAAGAATTTTCAAATCTCTTTCATCCTCATGAGAATCTTGTGAGGTAGGTAGGACAAAGATAACTCTAATTTTATTGAGAAAATTAAGTGACAGGGAAGATTTAAGTTACTTGCAAAACTGATACAGAACCTAGGTCCACTAAATCTTGGTCTATTACCTCTCCCCCTGCATTATTATTGAAAAACTTCAATAAAGTGTATCCTAATCACTAAATCACACATTTTAAAAGTCGGATGGGTCTATAGAGCTATCTAACCCAACTTCTTTAGGGAAATTAAGCAAGAGCTAGTATCTAGAATTAGAATCAAGCTCTTCTGCAGTAATTTGGGGTTAATAATTTTGCGGAGCTAAGTGGATCTTAAGAAATTATATGGTTCACATTTAGGAACAAGGAAACTGAAGCCTGGTGAAAACAGCACAAAAGTCAACAGACTAGGTTCAAATCACAGCTCTGTCATTTATCTATCTATATATATATATATAATATACATATACATATACATATACATATACATGTATTTATTTATTTCAGTATACATATGTATTTGTACATATGTATATTTTATATGTATATACTATATATATAGTAAATATATATATATCTATATCCATCTCCAAGAGCAAGTTACCTAACCTCTCAAAGCCTCCTTTCTTCATCTGTAAAAAGGAGGTAATACTTCTTCTAAGGTAATTCTGGGGATTAAATTTTGGGGGGAAAAAGTAGATAAATCATCTTAGCCCCTTATCCCACATACACAAGTACTGTACTGAATGCAAGCCCGTGGCTCTGCCTCTTTAACTTCTTATAGGACCGATTTTGGGGGCACCACTGGCTGTTTAACATGACATCTCCTCCAAGGTCTTCCTAGGATACTCCAGCCCAAGCTGACCTCTCCTTGCACCCCCTGCACAAAACCTCTCTGCTCCTTCCAGCTCCTTCGTCATTCCGGCTAACGAAGCAAGATGCACCCCAGGGCTGAACCCACTGGAAGAGTTCCTGAGCTAAATACAGCCACTGCTCCGAGTACCTAACCCTGTGGGTCTCGAGAGCTGTCGATCCTAGGTTAGAAAGGCCAATCCATCTTCTACGCACCCCAGCCCCGCTCCCATTACAGACGGTGAAAATGAGTCCCGAAAGGGGACTATAACTTGCCGGAGGTCACAGTGCCGGTCTGCGGGTGAGCGCTCACTGGACGTGACCGAGGGGGCAGCTCCGCAGTCTCCCAGGCTCGGACTCTCCATCCCAGCCATGCACTTAAGGTGGGCTTCAACAGCAGCAACCGGCCAAGAGTGTGCGACGCTCTACGAGCGGAGCAGAATCAGATATGAAAACTTCTTCAGCTCAGAGCTCTTGGCTGAATCTGAGAGCCGAAGGCAGCAGAAGCCTGTCAGACTCCACAGCAGCTTTCTGGCCGCCCACTCGGCCACAGCCGCCATTTCCACGGCTCAGCCAATCAAATCCTTCATCGAGGAAGACGTACCGCCCTCCGCCCATTCCGACCAGTCGCACGCGCCCTAGTTGCGCAGACTCCTAGGCTCCGTCCCCCATCTTCTGCTCCCCTCCCAGCCCTGCCTTTTAGGCCTGCGCACTCGGAATTCTGCCGCGCGCACGAGGCTCACTGCGCATGTGTGTTGCCAGGGGTAGCGCAGGTAACCAAAGTGGCTGGCGGAGCGGGGCCGGTTGCTGAGGCGGGAGGAGGGGCCTGAGGCGTGAGGGAAGCCGCGATGAGGGCCGTGTTGACGTGGAGAGATAAAGCCGAACAGTGGTGAGGAGTGGGGCAGTCCGGGAGGAGCGGGAGACCGAGCCCTGGCGGGGATGGCGGGAACCGTGGCGGGAACCCCCGTGGTTGCCAGCGGCAACGGGCCTGCGGCCGAGGCTGAGGGCACTGAACCCCGGGTCTGAGCAACTGCAGGGTCGCCCTCCCACCCTTTTGCGGATGGAGAAACTGAGGCCTGGAGAGGAAGCCAAGGGATGTACCACGCGTGAGGTAGTGTCCTATCGAGGTGGTTTTACACAGAATCAGCCTGGGCCTGTCAGAATCCGTCCTGGCTTCATCTTACTACCCATGACAATGTCTCTTAAAAAGGTCACAGATCTTGCCACATGTTCAAAAGCTTGGCGTTTTTCTCTGAATTGCCTCACTGATTATCACTCAAATATGATTTTATACTCTATGATTCTACAAGGAAGCTTTATTGCTCCATATTTGAAAGTCAGTATCACTTGCCGTGAGATAAATGAGAAACTCAAAGTTGGGAGAAACAAAACGGTGTTAATAAGTTGTAGCTAGATACTGTTGCTAGGAACCCACTAAGCCTCTGGTCTACTGTCCTGGAGAACTGGAAGTTTAGCAAGTGTGGTCTGAGAGGTGCTTGAGGTGAATAGCTCAGAGCAAGACTTTCTCCTATGGTTAATTAGCAGGTTGGAAAGAGAATCAAGAGAATGACTTTCTCACCTTATGAGTCGATGTTAATGTCCTATTCCATTTTTATCATCTAAATCCGTCATACAAGAAAACATTTTGGGAAATACTGACTTATTGGATAGTTCCTTTCAGCCTGACCTTAATCTTCCTAGCTGATCTTTTCACCTTCATGGTGCAGCCTCTGTTTTGGCCACTGGAACAGGACCTTTAACATTCCCTCTCTTGAAGGTGTGCAGAAGGCATGCCTTTTTTCTTCACCTCCTTACATTGGAATTGTAAACATTCTGTAATGTTCCCTTTGGATATGGTTTCTCTCTCTTCTGTACTCTGCACTGGTAATAGCTAATGCTTACTACGCACCAGACCCTGGCTAAGAACTTCATGTCTTTTTATCTCATTGTCACTTCACAACAGCCCTCTGAACTATGTATTGTAATTACCTCTCTTTTACTTAAAAGGAAACTGAAGCACAGAGAGTATAACTAATTTGCCACAGTCACACAGCAAGTAAGTGATGGAGCCAGCTTTTTTCCTCACTCCAAAGCCAATACTCTTAGCTACTAAATTAGTTTTTTCTTATGTTACAGAGGTTGCAAACCCAAATGCCTGCAGGAGTCAGGCAGGCAATATAATGGGGGATGTTTATTTGTATCTTAAACTCAAGGAATCGTCTGTCTTTCCTAAGAGTATTCTGCACCCCCACTTTTCTTGAAACACATAGCCCTACCAGTATATCTTTCACTTTTACTTTTAATAGAAATTTGAGTTTAAAAAATTCTTTTGGGGCGCCTGGGTGGCTCAGTTGGTTAGGTATCCAACTCTTGATTCCAGCTTAGTTCTTAATCTCAGGGTCCTCAGTTCAAGCCCCACGTTAGACTCCATGCTGGGAATGGAGCCTACTTAAAAAAATAATAAAAGATAAATTTAAAAATCACTTTTTTCTTAATTCTATTATGAAAGTACCCACCAACTGCTGATAACTAGTACCTTGAACAAATTTGACTTTCATGTCAGAGAGTAAAAGGGAGTGGCAAGGAGTGTGGCAAACTAGAGATCTCATGCTCTGCCTAAAAAGGGCAGCTGCTGCTCAGCTCCTGCCAATTACCACCCTGCAGAAATTTGGCCTAGTGTGCTCAGATCTTCCTGTTTTTACCAGAAGCTATGAATTTGGGTTTTTATTTGAAATGCCCTAATTTCTAATGCTGGCAACTAATCTGGAACTGAAATAAAACACCATGTGGGCCAAACAAAACATTTGCTGGCCAGATACAGCCTGATTTGCTCCGTTTTCAACCCCTGGCATAGAATTTTGTTCATTCCTCTCTGTGGTACTTAGAATCTGTGTAGTGTAAAGAGTTATTTTTGCATCTGTTTATCCCAGAAGTCTATAAATCCCTTAAAAGCAATGGCTACTACTTATTCATTTCTGAGGCATATTCCAGAGCCTGGACAAATCAGTGGTTGGTGTGACTGTTTGATGGATAGGTGTATTCATGAATAAATTAATAAGTGAATGAGTGAATACTGAGTTTCGATTGATTATTTGGGTTTTGGTCTATTATAGGTTTGAAACAACTTATTAGATTAGGGACTGTAGGGCTTCTATAGACCAGCAATCCTGATGGCAGCTACATATGCCAGCTGGAAGCCCAGAATAAGATAAAACAAAAACTATTAAAAAATAAATAGTGGAACTAAGAGATCTTAGATGTCTAAAGTTAGTCATCCGCAACGGAACCAGCCACTGTTCTTTGACTTCCAGTCCAAACTTCACATGGTAACAGGATTTCTCTTTGTTCAATCCTGCTGCTGTGATCATCAGATTGTGCATTTAGCTAGGTGGTCCTGTTCATCCTCCCCCTTCATCCTCTGCTTGCTAACATTTAAATATATGCTTTCCATTTCAGCTGAAAATTCCATTTTCCTATCCAAAACTCCTTCCCAAATGCTCTTATTCTTCTCTGAACTCCCTCCTTTCTTTTCTTTCCTTGTTTTTTTAAAGATTGTATTTATTTATTTGTTAGAGAGTGAGAAAGAGCGAGCACAAGCAGGGGAAGCAGCAGGCAGAGGGAGAAGTAGGCTCCCTGCTGAGCAGGGCTCCATCCCAGGACCCTGGAATCATGTCCTGAGCAGAAGGCAGACACTTAACTGATTGAGCTACCCAGGTGTCCCTGAACTCCCTCCTTTCTTCCTTAAAAGCACTGCTCCAGGTTTATCTCAACCATGATGCCTTATCTGGTTAGCCTGCCTTATTCCAGTCAGGACAACATTTGTTATTACCCTCCAGTTACACCAGCTAGTGTTTACTGAGTACTTGCTATAGGCCAGACAGTGTTTACATTCATTATTTTATTTAATTGCCACAGCAACTAGTGTGGTTGGAATTGTTACCCCATTTACAGATGAAGAAACAGACTTAACAAGGTGACATAATTTGCCTAAGATTCAAAGCAAATAACTGGGACTGGGTCCGATTGTGCAGGATTTGGAGGGGCACCTTGGGACTTCAGTTTACAGTGGAGTGGGCACAAGGTTGGCAGAGGACAATTTGCAAGATTTGCCCTCTGTCTTTCTGCAATGACATTCGACAGTATATCCGTCTCTTAAAAGAGGGTGGATGGGGGGAGAGAGCCATCCTTTAGTACAATAAATTGCCTGCAGCCTGGTGAGCGCTCCAATCCTGGGAGTGTTCAGAGGTTGGATGGCTATCTCTAGGGAATTCCTAGGGAATTCCCTGCTGTGTGTGGGAGCTGGACTACCTGACAAATTTTAGGGTCTTTCCCAATTCTGAGTTTCTGTGATCTTGTCGATCTTTAAAATAAAACAACCAGTTGTTTTTGTTTGTTTGTTTGTTTGTTTGTTTTTACCAGCAAAGTGGGTTTATTCAGGAATAGGAGAGGAATTACGATTCAGGAGAAGAAAGCTATGGTGAAACACAGGCAAGTTCTGGAAACAAAGGAGAGGAACACTCTTTTGTAGAGGAAAGGGGGAAGGAAGTTGGGAGGGGCCATTATAAGCAAAAAGTCCATTAAAGTAAACTGGGAGTTCAGAGTGTAGTGGCTTTTCATTGGTTGAGTTGAGACAGTCTCTCATGTTGCTGGGCCAGGAGAAAAATCTTTATCTAGGGTAAGATATAGGCTTCTTCCTGTTGGCTCTTCAAAGGGCTGCCAACAAGTAGTACACCATGAGAGCTCCCCCTTCTGGCCTCTGGACTCCATTTTATTTATTTATTTTTTTAATGTAATTTTTAAAAAAGGTTTTATTTATTTATTTGACAGAGATCACAAGCAGGCAGAGAGGCAGGCAGAGAGAGGGGGGGAAGCAGGCTTCCTGCTGAGCAGAGAACCTGATGTGGGGCTCGATCCCAGGACCCCAAGATCATGATCTGAGCCAAAGGCAGAGGCTTAAACCCACTGAGCCACCCTGGTGCCCCTGGACTCCATTTTAAAAAAGGTTTTCTTTATTTGGTTTCAGTCTCATGATGTAATTAAAGTCTGAGGGGTTTAAGATAAAATAGTTTGTCGATTATATTCATCTTGTGTCTAGGACAATGCCATGCACAGTGGGCCCACAACTGTCTAAAATAGGGTCCTTGCCCTTAAACTGCACATGACTATAATTAAGATAGTATTTGAAACTGTGAAATATAGAAGGATATATAATTCAGAGCTACCATGAATTATACAAATCCTAAGTGGATTAACAGTTTAGATTGGGGTAAATTGAACATTACGTTATACTTTAGGAAGGTAAATTTCAAGATACTTAGAGAAAATGAATTTTCACATCTGAGAGTAAGATAGTTTAAGGCTTGGCCCAAATCAGATACCTAAATGATTTTCTGAGAATTCAACCCAAAATGATCCTTATGAAGAAGCTCCCCACAGGAACCACTTTAATGAGCTTAGATTGTCTACAATGCAGAAAGGAAGCCACATGACCAAGGATGACTATAAAAGAGAGGTACAGATCCTCTCCAAAATCTGGTACCTCATCACAGCAACCCACAGGTGTCAGGTGCTTGCACAAGGCTGGCCATGCACCCAGAGGTGGGAGGGCAGCTCTCTAGCCTTGTTTTGTAGGTGAGGACAAAAGCTCAAACAGGACGCGTAAGTTCTTCTGAATCCAGGTCACCTCTAAGTTTCACTTTACTGCCTCAGGTTGTGATACGCACCAAGTATATTTTCCTCTAGAATCAGAGAAAGTGCAGAAAACAGTAAGGCCCGGATATGTTACCATGTAGTAGGGAGGAAGCTGAAGAACTCAGTGTCTGTGTTTGCTTCTATCAAGAGGGATGCCCCCCTTGTTCCAGCTTCTCCATCAGCCAGCTGTTGAATATATGTGAAGAGTTATTATTGTTATTATTTTAAGAATTATTTTTTTAGGGGCGCCTGGGTGGCTCAGTGGGTTAAAGCCTCTGCCTTCGGCTCAGGTCATGATCCCGGGGTTCTGGGATCGAGCCCCGCATCAGGCTCTCTTCTCAGCAGGGAGCCTGCTTCCTCCTCTCTCTGCCTGCCTCTCTGCCTACTTATGATCTCTGTCTTCAAATAAATAAATAAAATCTTTTTAAAAAAAAGAATTATTTTTTAAAGGAAGCTTCTGAGACCAACAGAGCCTATATAAAAAGCTTTCTAATTCTACATGTAATGCCTTTTTTTTCATATTGATAAAGTGTGGAAACTATTGCTAATTATTTTGTCAACTATGGCATATGCTAATAATAATGAAAATGAGGGCCACAAATCAGAGTGGTTAGAGCTTGGGCTTTGGAGCCAGACTGCCTGGGTTTGAATTCTGTAGCAGTTTATTTTCAGACAAGTTACTTAACTTCTCTGGGCCTTAATTTTTCTCATCTGCTGAATGGGTATAGGGTTATGAGGATTAAGTAAACTAACACATATAAAGCATTTAAACTGTACTTAGCGCACACTGAAATAGATGTGCTTAATAAATGTTAGCCACTGTTACTGTTCAAGTACTAAGGATAACAGAGGTTTGTCATATTTGACAATTCTTCAAGAAAGTGGAAGGCAATATAGCACAGACTCCAGAAGTCTTATCTGAATTGAAATTCTGGCTCCGCCATTTGCTGGTAGTATGATGTTGGGTGAGATACTTGACCTCTCTGAGCTATGGTGTCCTCAACTACAAAACTGAGTAATAATTCTTACCTCATGGAATTGTGCGGATGAAATAAAATAAATAATATATAATAATAATAAAATATAAATAAATATATAATAAAATAAAGAAAAATGAATAAAATAAATTAAAATATAATAATAATTAATAATAATAAATTTAAAATAAAATAATAATAATTTGAAGAGCTCAGCAGGAGTATCTCTGGAATATACTCCAAGTACTCTTCCCCAGGGACTATACATCTAGATTACTACAGATATCAGGTAAATTTATACCATGCTTTTTAAAAAAATATTTATTTATTTATATTCATACCACACTTTTACAAATAGGCTGCCCTGGCAGTGCTATCTAGCACATTCTTACCAGAGTCACCTGAACTAAGGAAATCTTCTGCCTAGGGCATTCAAGAAGCATTGTAATATGGCTCTAGTCTGTTTTTCTACCCTGATCTCTCCCTACTGCCTTGGCATGGTAAACTGTTTCAGTCAATTCGATTGTTTAGACTATTTGCTATTCCCCACCTTCCTGTCTTTGCTTATTCTGTTTTCTCTGCCTGAAATGCTGCCCCCTCCAGATCTCCTCCTGCATGTCTCAAAAGCTCTACTTTTTTCACATACTGTTTTTTTCCATGAAGCTTTTTCTTATCTGTTCTCCAGATCAGAACATTGAGTCTTCCTCCTTTGAATTCTGCCTAAAACCTTTACTCAGTATTGTTCTGTATTTCATCTAAGAGGTCACTGATTGTAAAATACCATTACTTTACATACCACTAAGAAAGCAAAAAATGCTTTCAGTTAGGCTGATATATCATCAACTACAAGACACATCCCACATCTCAGAGATGTTAAATTGTGAAAAAATGTATGCTTCAGAGTTGATGACATATGGTAGTTCTTTGTGAATGTCTCTGAGTCACATCTCCTAACTGGATGGTAGTTTCCTTGAGGGCAGGCATTTGCTGCTGTAATTTACTGGATTTACTGTGATTTACTCATTTTGTATCTGTTACTGCCTAACACCTAAGAGACATTCATTAAGTATCTTCTTGGTTGTAAATAATAATGATATTTTAATAAATGACCAGTTTTCAGAAACATGTGGATTTAGTACCCCTCAGTTTGTCTAGCCTTTATAGAAGAGTTAGTGCCTTCGACTGTTGACCCTTTGAATCATCTCTGGTGTCTGGCTTCTGGACAAGTGGAAATTGGGACATAAAGCTAACTGCCAAGTAAATCGTGATTGAATGGGCTGCCAAGGTATGGTGGTTGAATGGAATTTGCAACCAAATGCAATTCTTAGCCATTATTTTTCTCCCTCATACACAAGCGGTGTTTCATAATGGAAATAAAGTTTGCTTTCCTGGCCATTAGCAGACCTCATCATTTTGGTTCCTAATTGTCCTTTTGTCTTGTCTTGTCTCCTGTTTAGTATATATGACCTCGCATTTAAGCCTGATGGAACGCAACTGATTTTGGCTGCAGGAAACAGATTACTGGTAGGATTGTGTTTGAGCTTCCTTTTTAAGTGCTTTTTTCCCTCTCCGTCTTGTAAATGCTCTGAAATTTGACCCCCTTTTTTTAAGGTAAAAAAGGCAAGGGCGGAAAAACCAGTCATTTTTTATTAGGGAAGGAAATGGGCTATTTAAAACCGGTAAGTAAACTGTCTATCAGATAGGAACCTGTGAACAATACCTCCTTTGGAGTCATTAATCTTTCCCTTTTTACTTTGAGACACCCATGAAAGAGTTGAAAACAATTAATCAAAATGCCTTTGAAACTGGACTGGTGTCAGCTGACATTTTGTCCCCCTGAAAAATTCAAGCAATAAGACTGAAGCGGCCCCCTCCCTGAGAAGCCAGATAGCCTGACCCCAACTTTCAGGCATTGGCCTACCTAAATAATTCCATATGGATGCTGTCCTTTTTTCATATTTTCAAAGAATATAAGCTCCCTCTGGAACCTATCCCAGTGTATAAAAGTAATTTTCAGAGAACTCTTTATGTTTGACCTAAAAACCTTTGTATGATCTCTCCTTCCTCCTACGTAAGTCCACTTCCCCTTGCTCTGTTGTCTCGAGATATGCAGACTGACTGATCTCCATTCTCTGTATGGTAATTACATAATCTTAAAACCTTGGTTAAATTGTTCTGCAGACTTCTTCTCGCCAGGGTAAACAATCCAATTCCTTTTACTTTTTTTTTTTCAAAGGTTATCTTCTCCAACACTAACCATTTCTGCAGGGTTTTGCCTTGATTACTCAGATAGTGTGTTTTTTAAATTTCCACATGTTTATAGGTGTTACAGTGCTACAAAATATCCTAAATCCAAATTACAGCTAGGTTTTATAATATTTCCTTTGATTTGCAAACCCAGAGTTCAGGTCTATGACTTTCAAACTCTTGATAGCAGGTATGAAACATCTCTCTATGATGTTCATACTACGGGAAGGGCTAGAACTAAAATTTAATCATGTTGTAGCTGGCTCTTTGTGGGTGCTAGCTTTACTTGGGAGGGTCTAGCTTGATTGGTTATAGATCCAAATTCACATAAGTTGAGTGAATTTTGTAGAGAAGTTCCGCAGAGTGAACTTCTATTTCTCAAGGATTAATAGCATGTTCCTGGCCATGTAATTCACAGAGTTGGGACTTCTACTTTTGGGGTTCCTCCACTTTAAGTCATATTCTTTCTGGTTTCTCAGTGTAGTTTTTAATTGATAAAATTTAGAATATTGACAAATATTGACAAAGTGACAAATATTTTGTTATATAAACAAAAACAGGAGCAACCTGCAGGAATTCTAACTAATGGATATCATGTGAATACTCTGTACTTTGTCTTTTTTTTTTTTTTTCTCCCATGGGGGGAGGCGCAGAGGGAGAAGGAGAGAGAATCTTAAGCCTGTAGCAGGCAGGGCTTGATCTCACAACCCTGAGATCATGACCTGAGCTAAAATTAAGAGTCGAACACTTAACCGGCTGAGCCATCAAGGCGCCCCTGTACTTCTTTCTCTTTTTTGCCAGGTTTATGATACCTCTGATGGCACCTTACTTCAGCCCCTAAAGGGACACAAAGATACTGTGTACTGTGTGGCATATGCAAAGGATGGTAAGAGTCTATTCTGATTTTACACTCTCTGTAATGGCGTCATAGCTGCTCATTTTTTCTCCTTAGTCACTCCTGAATACGACTTGCGGTTGCAGAAGATAGTTAAGTTTCTTAAGCTTCAATTCAATCATTCGAGTCGGCAAGTACTTACTGAGGGCCATCTATGTGCCAGGCGCTATTCTAGATGCTTGAAATAAGTAAATTAAACAGTATGCTCGAAATAAGGCAGAATAAGGGGAATTGGAGTGTTGGGTGGGGCAGGAGATTAGGTACAAGAATGAGGGAGGTGGTGAGGGTGGGCTTATTGAGACAGGAACAGATGAGCAAAGACTTGAAGGTGGGGAGGCAGTGAGATTCTGATAGTGGGCATCTAGGGGAAGAGAACTTCTCACAGAGGGAAAAAAACCATTGCAAAGACCCTGAGGTGAGAGTGTACCTTCCAGGGGCTTTGGCAGAGAGAATCAGGGGGAGCAGTAGAGGATATGGGTAGAGAGGTAACAGGTATGGTTGGGGTGGCCAGATCATGTTGGCTGTCCTAAGGACTTGACTTTGACTTTGAAAATGGGGAACCACTAAAGACTTCTGGGCAGAGGAGAGATCTGATCTGATTTATGTTTTTAAAGGATCCCTCTAGCTGATATTTTGGAAACAGCCTGCAAGGGGTGAGGGTTGGGGCAGGGAGACCAGTGAAGAAGCATCATCCAGGCAAGTTTTATAGCACTAGTGATGGTGGCTCAGACCTCTGAGAGAGGTGAGAGTAGAGGGAGTAGTAAGGAGTGGTCAGATTCTGGGTATTGTTTGAAGGATAGGATTGCCAGACAGATGGTATATGTGGTGTGAAGAAAGGAGGCAGGGGACTGCAAAGATTCTGACCTGAGCTACTGAAAAGTTTGGAGTGGCTTTCTACTAAGATGGGAAAGGCTGCAGATAATATACTTCTAGTGGAAGATCAGGAGTTCAGTTTTGGACATGCTGAATTTGAGAAACGTTGATGCTATAGGAGAGAGGGGAAGGACTTGTCAGAACAGAATCATTGGTGGGCAAGAGGAGATGGGATCTAGGACCTAGATGGGGCGTGGTGGAAGGTAGAGGATGTCACCACAGGGGCTGGCAGAATGAGGCATGTTGTATTAGGAGTCTAACGGGAAGTTTCTTCCATTCTTTCAGTGAAATAGGAATCTACATCATCTCAGAGTGAGGATGGGGAGGGAGGTGTCAGAGAGTTGAGAAGAAAGGAAAGAATGGAAAGTTGCCACTTAGGAGAATGGCTGAGTGGATGTACAGTGAAATCCCAAGCAATATGAGGGGCCCACTTGAAGCTGATCATCAATAGAAAGTGAGAGCAGTTGGCGTGATTATGTCTTTTCCCCCCACTACTTTGAGCTGCATAGATGCAGGTTGAAGAGAGTTGGGTTTAACCAGATTGGTAGGTTTGCAGGCACCTCTGAAGAGGAAATAAGAGGGTAAGGGAGTGGAGTATGTATGCAAAGGAGTGATTATATACATTGACTTTGAACTGCTGGCTGTGTAAGCTCTGTAATGGCTGGGGGGAAGATTAGAGGACCATAGGGGGTGGGGCAGTGGAGAGGTTCTAGGTCCTGGGAGATTGGAAAGGCTACTGGCTATGGTGAAGTGACAAAGAGGAGAGGTGGTAGTCAGAGAATGGATGCTTGAAATCGATACTGAGAATTAAAAATAAATCTCTGCTATTCTTTGTGTGGGGTTACTGAGAAGAACATGGGCTTTGGCATGAGATGGCTCCAAGTTGCAATCCTAAGGTAGTTAGTGAGTCTCTCGGAGTCTCAGTTTCCTTATATGTCAAATGGATATAGGATGAGAGGTAGCATTCTATGACCACTGCTGAGAAGGCCCAGAATCAGAATGTTACAGTGCTTGAACGAACCTTGGAAATCATTCAGGTTCCAGGTTTTTAACTACTTTTGGATGATGAACCTCTTCAAGAATCTAATGAAAGCTGCAGACCTCTTTGTAGAAAAGTGCACATTCTTCATGTATACACATAATTTTGTAAGTATAGCTTTAATCGGATCTAGCCCAGTGTCTTCATTTTAGTCCTATGTAAAGACCTGGAGAAGTCAAGTGACTCGCTAAGATCATGCAGCAAGTTAGTGGCAAAAACACTTCTTTCTTGCCTCATAGTCAGCTGTGCTGTGTCACAGTAGCCATGGGTTATTTTGTTTTCTGTTTTTTATGTGCATGTTTGAGTTCAAATTCAGAGTAATACTGTAGGGAGGCCTTTGGTGCCTCTGGAGTTTATAAACCTAGGGATTCTTTGGCTTACTACACCATTAAGTCCCTTGAGGGTGTCAGAGTGTGGCCTACAATTAGTGGCAATTGTCAGCACTTTGCAGAGTCCTGACACATACATCATCAAATTTGACCTTCCCAACAACTCTTTCAACCAGTCAGGGAGGGATTCTCAGCTCCTGCATAGATGAGAAAACAGACTTGGAGCAATTATAGGTGAGGGTGACAAAGCCAGACCTGCCCCAGGTCCTCCGACTACAGAGCCCTCATTCCTTCTAGTAGATCATACTGCTTCTCCAGGACGTTACATCATGATTCAGAAGTCTTTTAATTCCTCTAAACTGGTCTTTTCCTCCTGGATCTAGCAATGGAAATACTCTGAATTATGGTATTGCTCTTAAAGCTTGCTTGTTTCCAGTGTCTCACCTAGTTTAATAAATATTTAATGAACAATCATGATACAAAGGTATGAAAGAACTAGTTTTTGGTTCAAGAAAAATAAGACAATATGAAGAATAATTGTAATAATAAGAGCTAATTTTTTAAAAAGATTTTATTTATTTGTCAGAGAGAGAGAGAGAGTGCAAACAAGCAGGGGGCAGTGACAAGCAGAGGGAGAAGCAGGTTCCCCACTAAGCAAGAACCCTGTTTCAGGTTACAGTCCCACGACCTTGGGATCATGACCTGAGCCAAAGGCAGACATTTAACTGACTCAGCCACCCAGGTGTCCCTAATTTTTTTTTTTTTTTTAGTACTGATTCTATTCCAGACACTGTCCAAAATACTTTAATCTCCTTTAATCTTCACAACAACTATGAGGTAAATACTGTTGCATCCGTTTTTCAAATGAGGAAATGAAGCATAAGATGTTCAGGAACTTGTTCTGGGTCCTGCAGCTGGTACCATCACTAGGAATTCCAACTCAGACTCTGAGGCCATAGCCCACACTCTTCATTACCTGCTGTCTGCCATTGTGGAGGGAGGAATGACAAAAATAATAACAAATAAAAGCAGCTTCTGTGTATTTAATAGATGCAGCAATGTCATATGACTCACCCAAATATCTGCTATTCCAGCCATCATGAAAGGTATTTTACAAATATTATCTTAGTTGTCCCCTATACAGAGCCTTTGAGGAAGATGTTATTATTCCTTTATGTTTCAGATGTAGAAGCTCAGAAAACAGTGACTTGCCCAAGGTCAACTTCCACGGGCCTTAAGAACAAAGTCTAAAATTCCTTAACAAGGTTTACAAAATCTGGCCCATGGTTACTTCTCAGAGGTCATCTCTCAGCAGAGTAGGTGAAGGCTCCCTGTTGTTTGCTGCCATGATACCCTGCTCCACTTCTAAGCACTTGTAAACTTGCAACAATGTCATTAAGAAGTAATTACTTGGGACGCCTGGGTGGCTCAGTCGGTTAAGCCACTGCCTCGGCTCAGGTCATGATCCCAGGGTCCTGGGATAGAGTCCCACATGGAGCTCTCTGCTCGGCCGGGAGCCTGCTTCTCTCTCTGCCTCTCCCTGCTTGTGCGCTTGTGCTCGCTTGCGCGCGCGCTCTCTCTCTCTCGGACAAATAAATAAATAAAAATCTTAAAAAAAAAAAAAAAGAAGTAATTACTTTTTATATGTTGCCTCTCTCTAGTCCCATTCTTTCATAAAGCCCAACTAGTATGGAAATGAAAATCTCATTTGTTGCTCTTGCTTAAATTCTTTCTTTGGGATAAAGAGCAAGATCTTGACATGACCCTGAAGCTCCTAGAGATCTATCCTCCACCCACTTCCCCCCTGGCCCTTGGTATTCCATGCTGGTGCCTATCAGCCCCTCAGACATAACAGGCTTTTCCTTCCTCAGGGCCTTTGCATATCTTCTCTATCCTTGTGAATGGGTCTTTAGCTTCTCTTTGTACCTGGCTAAGCTTTGCTTATCTTTTAGGTCTCAACTGAAGGTTCTCCTCCTGAGAATCCTTTACCTCGTCTAAGTTAGGTCCTCCAGTTATTCTGTTTCCTAGGACTCACTTCTTATCACATTATATTTGTGTTGGATTAATTTCATTTAATGCCTTCTTTTACTAATAGACTAAACTCTATGAAGGTAGGGATCATGTGTGCTTTAATCACTGCTTAATCCTTAGCATAGAACATGATACCTAGCATGTGGTAGGCCCTCAATACATCATTGTTTACTCAGTGCCGGACAAAGCAAAATTTGAATCCAAACTTCCTGACTGCCATCCAGTACTAAAAAGAAAAAGAAGTAGAGAAACAGCTGACACTTATTAGTTACCTCAAAGAGCTAGTTTTCTAAGAAATACTCCTTGGGAAATGCTGGTTTAAAATAAATGTGACAGTTTTCTTTTTAAAATACTTTTAGGCAAACGCTTTGCTTCTGGATCAGCTGACAAAAGCGTTATTATCTGGACCTCAAAATTGGAAGGCATTCTGAAGTACACGTAAGTAACCATTTAGATGTACAGTATTGTTGCTTTGACTCATACTGAGCTACTCCAGCAAAAGCCCCTTTAGGAAGAACTTTTTTCTCTGCAATTGAACTTGAAGGAGTATATGGTGGGTATAGGAAAGTTGGGTAATGAATTACATGAATGAAAATTTCTTGAGCATGTCTAGCCTGGCCAACATTGAGCTAGGTGTTTTCATATAGCTCAGTTGAGTTAATCTGACACCATAGATTCCACCCCACCCAGACCTGTCCCCTTTTAATGTCCCCATTTCAGGCATTGGCCTCACATCCCCCCAGTTTCAACAGCTAGAAACCTGGGGTCACTGTGCTCCAAGCTTCCTCTCTGTAAGGGCTCTGCTCATGTTCTTCCCCGTTCCTCTGCCAAGTTAACTCCTACTTGCTCTGCAGATTTCAGGTTCAGATGTTGCTTCTTCTGGGAAGCTGTTCCTGGTCCTCTAGACTCAGTCAGGTCTTCTTCCTGGCATTTCTCCCAATTGTAGTTTTACAGTTTTTCTGGTGATTGAGATAGCTCCCATCAGCCTATAAACTCCATGAAAGCAAACATTGCATTTTTTTTGCTCACCCTTGTGTTCCTGGTGCCTAGTACAATGCGTGGCCCATAATTGGTACTTAGCAAATGATTTTTTTTTTAATTGTGGTAAAATACATATAACAAATTTATCATCTTAACCATCTTTTAAGTATACAGTTCGGTAGTGTTAAGTACATTCATATTGTTGTACAAAACCTCCATAGCTCTTTTCGTCTTACAAAACTAAAATTCCATACCCATTCAATGACAACTATTCCCTAGGCCCTTGGCCCCTGGCAGTCACTATTTTACTTTCTGTCTCTATGAATTTGACTTCTCTGGGCATCTTATATAAGTGGAATCTTGCAGTTTGTCCTTTCATGACTAGTTTATTTCACTTAGCATAATGTTCTCTAGGTTCATCCATTTTATAGCATGTCTGTATTCCCTTCCTTTTTTCTTTTTTTTAAGGATTTGTTTATTTATTTTAGAGAGAGAGTTGGGGAGAGATGCAGAGGGAAAGAACCTCAAGTAGACTCCCTGCTGAGCATGGAGCCCAATGCGGGGCTCAATCCCAGGACGCCAAGATCATGACCTGAGCCAAAATAAAGAGTTAGCCACTTAGCCAACTGAGCCACCCAAGGCACCCCAGAATTCCCTTTCTTTTTATGGCTGAGTTATATTCTAGTGTATCTATGTAGCACATTTTGTTTTTCCACTTATCCATCCTTGATGGACATTGAGTTACTTCCAATTCTTGGCTATTTTGATTGCTGTTATGAATGTGGTTATACAGATCAACAGCTTTGAATGAGTGAATAAATGAATGAATGATGAATGAGGTTATAAGTGAAGTGTTACCCAGAAGTGAAGTAATAAAACAGAGGCTGAGATGCCACTTGTGTACATGACTCACACATCTTTCATTGCTGTCTCAGGATTTGCCACGTTCCCAGATCTTGACCTATAATACCTTCATTGCACCTCCATCCTGTATTTCCAGGCCTCCACAAAGCAATAAATAACAGCCATCACCTGTGCACCTGGTGCTAGGCTAGGTGCTTTACTTCATTATCTTGTCAGTTCACAAATTGGAGGAAGCTACCATGCTGGTCTTGGAGGAGGTAGCATTTAGACTAGGCCAATTTCATGGGTAACGTCTAAGAGATGAAATGGTGGGTGAGGAGCAATCCACGGCAGGAGAATTCATCCTTGTGCTTTTTGTTGGTCACTTGCATAAGAGCTTGTGGTGTGTAGTCAGAGAGACTGTGGGCTTATCATAAAATCTTCAGTTGTAGCCACTGAAACATTTGTGGTTTGCTGCATAATAATCTATAGTTGTTTACTTCTTAGACACAATGATTCTATCCAGTGTGTCTCCTACAACCCTGTTACCCACCAACTGGCATCTTGTTCCTCCAGTGACTGTGGTAAGTTCTGATTCCCGGTGTCTTGTCCTGGAATTACTGAAAATCTGGGCAAAAAATCCTGAAACTCATCCAGAATGTGGTTGTTTCATCCTAAGAGAGTTAATGCTAATTCCCTCCCCTCAATGGCTAAGGGGAGGCTAACAGTTATTCTTTAAATTGTGTGGAAACCGAGAGAGTGAATGGTAACAAAGTCTGGTAAGCAATCTGGGCGACAGCAGGAAGGGCCGCAGGGAGGGAGATGGTAAGAAGGGTGGGAGAGCACAAGCATAACTTGGTGTTGCCACCTCTGGGAAGCCTTCCTGTCTCATCTGGCATGAGTAGGTCATCATCCCTGCACCCCTGTGTTCCCAAACATCCATCATCCATGTGTGTGGGAAATTCTTCACTGTTTCAACTGTGCTTCTTGTGTAGCCACCATTACTTGTTCGGTGGCTATAGTTGTCCTTCCTGAGGGGCTGGATGCCCAGAGGAGCTCACTGTGGCCCCATTTATGGCATTGGCAATGGTGCTGGCACAGAGGAGAGGCCCTTGAAATGTCCATTGAGGCAGGGAGGGAAGGAGCAGAGGCATGTAGGTTATCTCTATTTAAGGTCAATTCTGGTTTTCAGCTCATCCGTTCTTCCTTCCTGAGTACAACAGAACAGGCATTATTGAGGAATGAGAGACCCATGTAATCCCTCTCAGTGTTTCACTGTTCTTATCTCAGATGAACACATTCCTACCCTGTCTATCTCATTGACGGAGTTCTGAGGTTCAAAAGAGAGAATATAATGGAAAGCACGTTGTATAAATGGGAAAGGGACTGTCATTCATTAAAAATTTTAGCATTTTCTCCATGTAAGACACTGGTGTGTGTGTTTACTTTTATGATTAAAAAGACAAAATAGAATCCCTATCTTCAAAGAGCTTGTGGTTTGGGGCAGGTGGGGAAGTAGAATTTGTAAAAATGTAACATCAAGTAATAATAATAATAATATTTATTGAATGTTTGAGATGTACTAGGCACTGTGCTGAGAGTTAAAATGAATTCCTATTTGAGCTCTATGATCACCCATGAGATCAGGTATTATTCTCATTTTCACACCACTGATAAAAAAGAACTGGAGCTTAGAGTGGTTTGGTGACTCACTTGAGGTTGCCCAGCCGATAAGTGGTGGAACCAGGGCTTGGACCTAGGCCATGGGATTTCATCTAGAGTATGATCTGGCAAACAGTGCTATGGCAGACACAGAAGGGAGAGGTTTCCTCTGCTGGAGGCTCCAGACAGGCTCAGTGGAGCATAGATAAGATTATGCGCAGGTTGAAATATTTGGGGGAGGCATTCTGGACCAGGGGGAGGGAGAAACAAATAGCTTGCTTGATGTTGCAGTTTGCTACGTAAATACATTATTGCCCTAGATTTACCTTCTTGATCATACTTCATGGCTCAGGCAAAGAGAGGAATTTGCTCATGTTGCCTAGACATATACCTGTTGTAGAGCAGTGAGCCACTAGCAGGAGGGACCCAGCCAAAAGTGGCCATTGTGCCTTGGACAAGCAAGATCATGTGCTGTGGGTGAGGCCTGGAAGAGGAAACTGATTTTCAGGAAGCATTGTTCATTACTTCAAATGCTAAGTTGTACACTGTATGTATGTATGTACTGTATGCAGTGTAATAGTTACGAACTATGAAGTTGCCATGACTTTGAGTTAAAGCTCTGAAAAGTTGGCTAGAAATTCACCAATCTACCCTCCCTTTTTTTTTTTTTTTTAAATAATTATAGATTCTCTGTCAGTTTCAAAGATACAGGGAGAAGTCTATCAGGAAATGGGGCCGGGTACAATGTGTGTATATAGTTCTGTCCTTTCATCACCTGGTTAGATTACCATTGCCACAAAGACATTCCTTTGTTGTCATCCTCCTCCTATTCTTCCCTAACTGTCACCTGGTAACCATTAAGCTGGTCTCGATCTTTATAGAATTTTGCCATTTTGAGAATGTTATAAAATGGAATCATACAGTACTTGACTTTATGAGATTGGCTTTTTTCACTTAACGTAAAGCCCTGGAGGTATATCAATAGCTTGTTCCTTTTTTATTGCTGAGTAATACTCCATCCAATCTCTCTTCTTTAAATTATTGTATGTTGAAGGTTTGTGGTCTCCTGAACAGAAGTCTGTCTCCAAGCACAAATCTAGTAGCAAGATCACCTGCTGCAGGTGAGTTAAAGGCAGCTCTGAAGGTAGGTTTCATATTCCCTTCTCCCAAACAGACTCTCAAACTCCAGTTAATTTACACAGTGGAAAAGGTCTTGTGTGACCTAGGTGGTTTGGACCTCTGTATTTTCTCTTTTCTTTCGTGGTCCTCTTGATGGGAAGGACCCATGCCTTTGGTCATCAAGCAAAAGAGAACAGCAACTTGCCTTCCTGCAGTTTTCTAGCAACAAGCCTCCTCATCCAGAAGCTGTGCTCAGTGGAGGTTTTCTGGAGGTGCACAGATGTCCTCATGTCCAGGTAGCACCTATGCTAGAGAAAGCACAGGCTTTGATACTAGACCTGGATTTGAGTACAGATTTAGTCATAACAGGCTCTGTGACCTTAGGAGGTTCTTCATTTGACAAATGGGGATAACTGACTTGATAGTGCTGCTGTGAAATGCACACAAACTAAGTAGTATAAAATAAGCAGCACAGTGCCTGACATACAGTAGAGACTATAAATGATAGCTCTTCTGGCTCTGCAGCTTCTGAGGGTAGCCTTTCTCTCATTCATCATCTGTTAAGCACCTACCTATCTATTCAAGAGGCTAGGCATACACCAAGATATAGATTCTGTTTTTAGGTGTTCTTGAAGGGGGAGGAGGTTGAAATGGTGAGTGGGGAATGGCGGCTGGCCCAGTGATGGGGGCACAAGCTAAGAGCTGTCATGGAGGTAAGGACAGAAAGGTGTGGGAGCTCAGAAAATGGTGCTACTGACTTCACATCTTACTGTTGATTCTAAAAATAAATGGGGTTTGAAGTTTGGTCCCCTGATTTTTACATCAGGACCAGGATGAGCCCTGTTGTTGCTGCCTCCTCAGACTGTATTTCTTTTTTTTTTTTTTAAAGATTTTATTTATTTATTTGACAGACAGAGATCACAAGTAGGCAGAGAGGCAGGCAGAGAGAGAGGAGAAAGCAGGCTCTCCACGGAGCAGAGAGCCCGATGTGGGGCTCGATCCCAGGACCCTGGGATCATGACTTGAGCCGAAGGCAGAGGCCCCAACCCACTGAGCAACCCAGGCGCCCCTCCTCAGACTGTATTTCAACCAAGGCATCATCCTCATTAGTTTTATCTTCTGTGTATTCCTTTCCGTCTTCCCATGCCCTTCGTTGGTTGTATGAACAGCTGGACAAATGATGGTCAGTACCTGGCTCTCGGGATGTTCAATGGGATCATCAGCATACGGAATAAAAATGGCGAGGAGAAAGTGAAGATCGAGCGGCCAGGGGGCTCTCTCTCCCCCATATGGTCCATCTGTTGGAACCCTTCAAGGTGATCTTATAGCTCTTCTCCTTCTAGAACAAATACTATTAAGAAAAAGGGCTTTCTCCACAGGCTGAGTTCCTTGTTTCTTCCTAAGGTCTCTATCCATTCAAAACCTTCTCATTCCATTTGACCAGTCTGTTTTGGAAGCCATTCCACTTGAATGGAATTTTTTAAGAGCCCATTTTGAGTTTTGGAATAAATCCCAGAGATTTTAGCAAAGCAGATGAATTATGTAGGCCAGCCTAACATGTGTGTATATATGTGTGTATGTTTGTGTGCATGCATGCTACAGAAAGCCCATTTCTTTTTTTCTTTTTTTTTTTTAAAGGTTTTATTCATTTATTTGACAGAGAGAGAAATTACAAGTAGGCAGAGAGACAGGCAGAGAGAGAGGGGGAAGCAGGTTCGCCGCCGAGCAGAGAGCCCAATGCGGGGTCCGATCCCACAACCCTGAAATCATGACCTGAGTCGAAGGCAGAGGCTTAACCCGCTGAGTCACCCAGGTGCCCCAGAAAGCCCATTTCTTTATGAATTAATAACTCACCTCTTTGCTCTGGCTTCATTTTGATCTTTTCCCCTTTTAATTTCTTCCCTCCAAATCTGGGCAGAACATGTGCCCACTGGATAATAAATAGCTATTTCATGAGCCTTTTTTTGCTGCCCCTTGCCAAAAAAATAAAAATTAAGTCTAGAAATGCCCCCAAAGCTTGTAGCTCCACAAATGATTGGCATCTACATTCTCAAACCTTATACACATTTTTCTTCTTCTGCCTATGTGACTTTAAAGGTAGACTAATAGCTTTAGGTGCTCTTTGTATAGTCCTCCAATATTGAATTCCCAGTATCCCTCAAAGAATCTTCTGAAGGTAAAGGACTTAATTGTTTACCAGCCCAATGTCATTTTACAGGTGGTACCTACTTGATTTAGAAGGTTGTTTGATTCTATTGCCTTTCTCATACCAGATTATTATGCTTCTTCCTGAATAATTGTGTCCAGCCCAGGGCTGCACCATGCATGTCTAATGTCTTCAAAGGCCATTAGCCTACCCCAGAGTTCCTGCTGTTTGATTTTGTGGCCACAGATGACTTTGTGGCTTCAGGGTACCATTTTTAATTCATGAGAAGCAGGATGCCCAGTATACCTGGTTGCTGTCCTCTTCCGGGCAGGGTTCAGGGGCTCCTTGACAGGTTTTGAAATTATAGCTTTAGTGCAGTTCTAGACAATGTGATTGTGAACAACCACTTACTGTCTACAGCCGATGGGAGAGTTTCTGGATGAACAGAGAAAGCGAGGATGCCGAGGAAGTCAATGTCAACAGATATTTTCAGGAAATCCCTTCCACTCTGAAGTCAGCAGTGTACAGTAGTCAGGGTAGTGAGGCAGAGGAGGAAGAGCCAGAGGAAGAGGACGACAGTCCCAGGGACGACAACTCGTGAGTGTGTCCTGAAGAATGAGACCCCTCCTTGGAGGGATCCAGGCCCCAGTGAAGACCTGCCAGGGCAGACACTGTTCTGAAGCTCCCTTCCAAGTTGGGGGAATTGTTGGTGAAAGGTCCTCCAACAAGGGGGAACACACCCTTATAACTTGTGTTACAAAATTATTCTTTGGGAAACTTAAGAACTACTGAAAAATCTAAAGGAGAACAACTTTTCTATAAATCCGTATCCCGTGAGGGAACCATTGTTAGTATTTTAGTGTATTTTCCCTCTGTCTTTCAGTGTGTCCATATGATTAAGTCATATCTAACCTTCTTTTCTTCTACTTGACCATCATAAAGTGAACTCTTTCTGGTAACATTAGTGGTCCTTTTAAAAACAGATTTTTAATGCCTGCATAGGATATGCTGTGTAGAAACACCATAGTTCATTGAACACTTCCTCTATTACTGGACACTTTTCCTGGCCTATTCCCCTGTACCTTACCTTGCATTCGATAGGACATATATCAAAGAGGAAACCCTTGCCTTACCCACAATCCTCACACCCAATTCCTGGCTGTCTAGGCATTCTTTCTTCTTTTCAATTGAGTTTACCTATAAGGAAAACATTGGCAGCCTGGAGTGGGGAAACCTGGGGGAGCCAGGATGTTCTGACTGGGCAAAAATGGTCTAGCTTGGGACTTTCCAAAAGGCTTTATGGTACCTGGGGTTCCTTAGAAGAAATAGGTGAAGGTGGAGGACAAGGAAAGGAGGAAAGGGTGGGCTTCAGATCCCTATCTCTGCTTCAGCCAGAACAGCCCCTTTTGTTGCTTGACATGAGTTTTTGTTTTGGTGAAGAGTCCCACTGCCAGGAATAAAAAAGAGAAAAGGGAAAAGGGAGATTTAAAACCACCAATCCAGCTCATGATATGGCTTCCATAAGAAGGCTCATCATGGGCTGGGTTCCTAGATTGTGTTTGGACCTCAGTGTATGATTTCATACAGAGTTCTCTCCTACAGGTCTTTTCCTGTTAAGATCCTTCTCCATCTTTGTCTTTTTTCCTTAGTTGTGAATTAGTGCCAATATTTGCCAATATGATGGCTGGGTTTTGCAGATGAGGCTGCACCATTCCTTGCCTGCATATTTAATGGTGCTTCCAGATGACTGCAGGCCCTGGGCTTGAAAAGCTGGAATTAATAAACAGAGAGGAGGCAACATTAGGTAGAGTAAGACCAGCTCTCAAGAGCTGGGAATATCTCTTTCTTGAACTAGATTCCCAAGTAGCTTGATCTTCAGCCTCAGCTGAAGAGATTTCTCCTGTGTGCTGGTCCTACAGCCCTAGTCCCAAGGCACTGATAGTGATAGATACTCAGTTTCAAAGACAATTGTTGGTCTTCAGAGAACCCACTATATTTTATTAGATCCAGTCAGAAACCATTTCACTTGTTCGAGAACCCCAACTGTAAGAGAACATAGCTTTATGTGTTAATTTTCCTTCTTCAGGAAGAGGAAGCCAGCTTCCCCTTTGTCCACTGAAAAATCAGACAGCCCATGCCTTTCCACTGCAATTAGACTTGTGTCTTCACTGTCTCCCCACATTTTATAGTACATGAGTAAAAAGCACTTTTGGCTCTATCACCTTGCTCTTTCTTAGCACTACTCTCAGGAAGACTTGAAATGAGGGGTTTAACCTCTTCACTGTGGCAGAGCCACATAGTAGGGTATTCAATTAAATAATGGGTCCCAGGAGATTCATCTTGCCTCATCCCACTGGACTGATGGGTTGGCCCACATTACAACTTTTGGCCCCAGTATTGCTGTATAACATTTGGCAATCTGACAGTCTGGCCAGCACTTTTTCCTGTTGTTTGTTAAACACTTAGGGCTACAGTTATCAGTGGGTCATGGCCCCACATAACCTCTTTGTCTTCTGTTGATTAGAGAGGAACATAATGACATCCTGGCTGTAGCTGACTGGGGACAGAAACTCTCCTTCTACCAACTAAGTGGGAAACAGGTATGTAGCACTATACAAACCCAGTGGGAAATACAGTTTTGGTCATGCCTATTATATGCTCTTTTTACTTTCAAAGATTATATTATTAGTAATTATACTTTATTATTGTTAGCTCCTGTTTTTTGAGCATTTACTTTAATATCTGGTACTGTGCTCAGTGTTTTACATATTTTATCTCCTTTAATTCTCACAAAACCCTGTGAAGTAGGTACAGTTGGTTATCAACTTTGTAGAAATGAGTAGGCAAGACTCAGAGCAGTGAAATAAAGATTATGCCTAAGGTGCTACACTGCTAGTAAATGGGTGGCACCTGAGATTGAAACCCAGATTGTTTTGATTCAAAGCCTTGGTCTTAGTTATGTATCTATCTTCCTTTATTTGCTTTATGCATTCTACAAACATTAACGAGCACCCACTTAGACCAGCACTTCACCTGTGCTAGGAGCTACTGACAGAGCTGTTAATGCCTCTGCATTAAGGCTGGTAGGGGCACAGTTGATAGCCAGTATTCCCAGTGCAGCATGATACATGGTATCTTAGAGAGATGTATAGATAGGCTGTTACAGGGACACAAAAGATAACATCATTGCTTGGTGGAAATGGGAGATTTTGTAGAGGTGAACTTTGAGCAAGATAAACAGGAATTTGCTAGGCAGAGGACATTGGGACTAGTGTTTCAGGCAGAGGAAATAGCGTCTGCAAAGGCAGGGAAGAATGAAGATATATGTCACCTCAGGGAACAGAGGGTTGTTCAGAGTGACTGGATCCCAAGAATTGTGGATAAAAATGGAACTAGAAAGGAAGATGGGGATATAAGTCTAAAGGACCTGAGTCATGTGAATTAGGAGTTTGAACTTCATGTAAGTATTTAGAAGCCACCAATTTAGGTAGGGAGTGACTTGATCAGATTCTTGTTTCAGAAGAATTCCTTGTTTCTATGGAGGGTTGGATTAAAATAGAACCTGGTGGTAGAAAAACCTATTAGGCTGGAGACACCAAGGATTAGAGTGAAGGTGGTATAGGGTGGCTTAGGTACCACAGCCAAGCAGGTGAGAAATACAGCCTGTTCAACGGAGCCTTTGTTTAACAGTATCCTTACTCCTCAAAACATGTCCTGCTAGAAAGGAGGGGTTTCAGTTAGGTGTAGCCCAACTTTGAGGCCATTTCTTTTCTTTTCTCCCTCATCTTGCCATTAGTCTTTTTTTTTTTCTTTTCTTTTTTTTTTTTTGTAGCTGAGTAGAGAAAAGATAAAGGTAGATAGTGAAGTGTCTTCTGAGTTTGCCTTGGCTGATTTCCCCAAACCCTCATTTTTAATTATCTTGCATCTAGCTATGGCCTGTATGTTCATTCACTTAACGTGTGTGTATATCATTATTCAACAAATATTTACTGGCATATCTATTGTGTATGAGGCCCTGGTCATGGGTATTGGAAGTTCTTGGGAACAAATAACCATACTACACAGGGAAGGAATAGAGTCTTGTTGCTATAAAGAACCTGACTTGGTGGTCACAGCCATGGGCAATATCTTGCATGTATGTAGCACTAGAGTTCATCCTGTGGCTCAGAGTTTTTTGAATGATAATCAACCTCGTTCCGCTGAGATAACCCAGTTGGCTAGGGACAGTAAAATTGTTTCCTTAGTTAGGTATCTTTGAAACCTGGGAAGATTTAGAATTAAATATAGGATGATGAAGTAAATCAAGCCTATACTTTTGTGTTAGGTATACTTTGTGTATTTTTGGCATTTTTAAGTGTTTGTAATATTTAAGGGTATCTGGATTAATGTTTATAATAGCTAACATTTATTGAATTTTAGGCACTGTATAAACTCTTTACAAGGTTAACTTTTAATCTTTGTAACAACTCTGTGAGGTATGTATTATTATCATCACTTTCCATGTTAGAAAATTGAGGTATAGGGAGGTTCAATAACCAGCCAAAGCCATACAGGGTAGTAGTGGCCAAGTCTGGTTTGGAACCCAGGCAGACTGGTGCTAGAAATCCATATTAGAATATCTATCAGATCTGTCTTATGATGACCATTTAAGAGTTATAATTGAGTAATCAATTTTATACATCTGATTTTAAATTGAAAGGTGTAAGAAATTTTTAGTTAAGTACCTAAGTAATATTGGAATGTTAAAAAGATTCATTATATTTTCTGGCTTGGGGTGGGATGGGGGTAGTTACTGATCTTCTTGAATCTATATACTTATGTCTTTATTCTTTCACCAAATGTGGAATAATTTTTTGTTATTTCTTCATCTTCATTCTCTCCTTTTCCTTCTGGGTCTCCGGTTACATTTTAGACCTCTTGATATTGTTCTTCAGATAATTGAGGCCCTATTCATTTCTTAAATCTTTTCCCCCCTGCTCTGATCTGTTGCTCAATCTTCAACTTCATTGACTCGTCTGTCATCTATAATATTTCTGTTAAACCCATCCAGTGAATTTTTGTTTCACTTACTTCATTTTTCAGTTCTAGATTTCCATTTGGTTCTTTTTTCCTATTTGTCCATTCATTATAGGAATATTTTCCTTTATATCCTTGACCATAGTTATAATAGCTATTTTAAAATTTTCATCTGCTACTTCGTATCTGAGTTACCTTGGGGTTAATTTCTACTAATTATCTTTTCTCTTGAATATGGTTCACATTTTTGCTTTTTGGAATTTTGGGTTATATTCTGAACATTGTAAATGATGCATCATAGGGATTCATTTCTGTCACGTTCCTCTGAGGATTATTGTGTAGGTTTGTTGTTTTGTTTTGTTTTGTTTTTAATATGGAACGCTTATGGGTTTGTTATCCTTGCACAGGGGCCATGCTAATCTTCTCTACAGTGTTCCAGTTTTAGTATTTGTGCTGCTGAAGGAGCACTGTAGTTGGGTTTTTAATTAATTAATTTTTTAAAGATTTAATTTATTTGAGAGAGAGTGAGAGCAAGAGAGATCACAGAGGATGAGGGAGAAGCAGAATCACCCCTAAGGAGAGAGCCTGATGCGGGGCTTGATCCCAGGACCCCAAGACCGTGACCTGAGCTGAAGGCAGATGCTTAACCGACTGATCCACCTTGGCATCCCTATAGTTGGTTTTTTTAAAAAAACAAGCAGTTAACTTTGCTGGATTCAACATTCAAAGTCCATCTTTCCAGTGTAAGCAGCCCTGAAGTCTCTATTGAGTTCTTTAGCCTTGCTAGGCTGCCTGGCATCTGCCCCACATGTGTATAGTTCAAAGAGCTCAGATATTCAGTAGTGTATGTGCGGAATTTTGGCTCTCCCTCCCTCTCTCATCTGTCTCTTTTCTGGGATTCCCCTCATTTTCAAGCTGTTATAGCCACTCCAAATCCTGTACTCATCTGGCAGGGTGCTGAAAGGACCTGCCTTTAGGCAAAAAGCCATTAAAAAAGTGAGAAACTCACTTGGCGCAGTCTTTTCTTCCAAATGTCCATGTGTCTTCAGTTTTTGTCTGCTTCTGATTGCTCTTTAGTGCCTTCAGGTGGTTGTAATTTATAGTTGGTCCAGAGTTTATAGTTGTTACCTGCAGGACAGCCCAATGGGAACTAGTGAGCCATTACCAGAAACTGCAAGCCTTCCATGTCATGACTCATAAGATTTTTTTTTTTTTTTTAAACTTTCAGGCACCTGGGTGTCTCAGTTAAGTGTCTGCCTTTGGCCCAGGTCATGATCCCAGGGTCCTAGGATTGAGTCCTGCATTGGGCTCCCTGCTCACTGAGGAGTCTGCTTCTTCCTCTGCCGAACTCTGGCCTCCACCCCTCCTCCTGCTCTCCTTCTCTCTTGCAAAAATAAATAAAATCTCTCTTTTTTAAAAAGATTTTATTTATTTATTTGAGAGAGAGAGATCACAAGTAGGCAGAGGCAGGCAGAGAGAGAGGGTGAAGCAGGCTCCCTGCTGAACAGAGAGCCCGATGCAGGGCTTGATCCCAGGACCCTGAGACCATGACCTGAACCGAAGGCAAAGGCTTAATCCACTGAGCCACCCAGGTGCCCCAATAAATAAAATCTTTTTAAAAAGATTTTTTTAGGGCACCTGGATGGCTCAGTCACTTAAGCGTCTGACTTTGGTTCAGGTCATGATCCCAGGGTCCTGGGATCGAGTCCCGCGTCAGGCTCCTTGCTTAGCAAGGAGCCTGTTTCTCCTTCTGCCTGCCACTTCCCCTGCTTATGCTCTCTCTCTTTCTGAAAAATAAATAAATAAAATCTTTTTAAAAATATTTTTTTAGTTTTCTTACTAGATTTACTATCATTATATCAGAAATAGGGGCAGTTTGACTGTTAGGCATTTGAAATTATTTTATTTTATTTTATTTTGTGTATTTATTTGAGAGAGAGGGAGTGCTCATACACAAGCAGGAGGGAGGGAGAGGCAGAGGGAGAAGCAGGCTTCCCACTGAGCAGGGAGCCTGATGCGGAACTCGATCCCAGGACCCCAAGATCATGACCTGAACCTAAGGTAGACACTTAACTTACTGAGTCACCCAGATGCCCCAGGCATTTGAAATTCTTATAAAGGAAAATTGAATATATAAAATGAATAATTGCAGTTTAAATTAGTTTAAGGGAATCAACTAAGTTGTAAATGACACTAAGAGATTTTCTTTTCTTTTTTTGTTTTTTTAAAGATTTATTTCCTTATTTGCAAGAGAGAGTGAACAAGCATGGGGTGGGTGGGTAGGGTCAGAGGGAGGGAAAAGGAAACCCAAGCAGACTCCAGGCTGAGTGTGGAGCCCAGTGACCCTGAAATCAAGCCTGAGCCAAAACCAAGATTCTGATGCTTAATCAACTGTGCAACCCAGGCACCCCAACACTAAGGGATTTTAAAGTCTATTCAAAATTTAATTCAGTAAATGATCATCAAGATCCCCTTTCAATTCGTTGTTTATTTTTGTTATACTAATAAATAGGAAAATATTTATAAATTGAACTTAAAAACTTATTGAGAAACCAGGTTTTTAGAATTATTTCTTTAATAAACTAATAGTTTAAAAATGGCAATTATAAATAATCTTTTTATTCACAAAAAGTTCTCTTAGGGGTAGCAAAAAACTCCAGTGACAATAAGGAGCTTGGACTTTAATGGGTAGTAAGAGAAGTTGGGGTACATCAAATTAACCCTATTATTTATCAGAGCAGTGAGAGAAATGCTGTGGGGGAGGTGAGCACAGGGCCATGGGAGCACAGAGGAAGGGGCACTAAATCGGGCCTTGGGTGGGACAGAGAGATTGGGGGATGTTTTCCGTAGGAGTTGACACCTGGTAGAGAAAGAGAGAGGAGACTCCTGGCCAGGGCTTGGGTCGTATAGAGAATAGCACTTGTGAGGACATGGAGGCCTAAAAGAGCCTGGTCTGCTTGGCAAATACAAGATGTTCATTTTGGGTGAGAAAAGGCTCTTGGGAGCTGAGCTCAGGAGTTTGACCTTGACCCTCACAACTAAGGGAAGAATACCAAAACTGAAAAGACAACTCACAGAGTTGGAGAAATTTTTACAAATCATGTATCTGATAAGGGCCATGTACCTGGAATATATAAAGAACTCTTACAACTCAATAATAAAAAGACAACCAATTAAAAATTGGAGAAAAGATCTAAATAGACATTTCTCCAAACAAGATATACATGTGGCCAGTAACTACATAAAAAGATCCTCGACATTATTAGGTACCAGGGCAATGCAAATCAAAATCATACCCACTTGGATGGAGAAATTGGAACCCTCATATACTACTGGTACAAATATAAAATGGTACAGTCACTTTGAAAAAATATGGCAGTTCCTAAAAAGGTTATACATAAAGTTACTACAGATCCAGTGATTCCACTCCCAGGTATATATATCCAAGAGAGATGAATATATGTCCACATAAAAACTTGTACACATATCCATAGTGGCATTATTAATAATAGTCAAAAAAGTAGGCATGGCTATTAATTGATGAATGGATAACAAAATGTGGTATATCCATGTAATAGAATATTATTCAGCAATGAAGAGTAGTGAAGTACTGATATATGCTACAATATGGATGAATTGGTCCCAAAAGGCCACAAATTGTGTGATCCCATTTATGTGAAATCTCCAAAGTAGGCAAATCTATAGACAGAGAAAGTATATTAGTGGTTGCCGGGGGCGGGGGGGGGGAAGAGAGGAGAATTGGGATCTACAGCTAATAGGTACATGGTTTCTTTTTGGGGTGATAGAATTAGTTCTGAATTAGTGATGATGTTTGCACAATTAATTATATACTTTAAATGGGTGAATTGTATGATATGTGAATTATACCTGAATAAAGAGAAGTAGGATGGTTGTTGTTTCAGAATAGAGGACAGTTTTTTAAATTAGATATATTTGGCTTTATGAAATACTTTTTAAAAAAAAAAAAGGAAGAAGAAGGAAGCTGAGGGGAACCAATGGAACCCTTGCAAGGGCTGTGTGTGAAGGAAGGCCTATGGGAGAAAGCCCAGTCTCTGGGTCTGGGTTGGTTGAGGAGCGAAGACATACACCTGGAGCAGCTAGTGGAACTGGGGGAGATGCTGCCGACCCCAGCAGTGGAGGATTCCACTATGTGGAGGGATGGAGTAGGGTGCTCCAGAGGAGACTAGCTTGTGTTCATGATGGAATCCCACAGGGGGTAACGGCTAGCTTGCCCTTGTCTTCTTGACTCCCCTCATTAAAGTTGGTAGGAAAAGCCCTAAATTGTGTTGTGAATACTATGGATTCAGGAGTGTTTTTTCCCTTGGTGTGTGTTTTCTTTCCTCAGATTGGGAAGGATCGGTCACTGAACTTTGACCCCTGCTGCCTGAGCTACTTTACTAAAGGGGAGTACATTTTGCTGGGAGGGTCAGACAAGCAAGTATCCCTTTTCACCAAGGATGGAGTGCGGCTTGGGACTGTTGGGGAGCAGAACTCCTGGGTGTGGACGTGTAAAGTGAAACCTGACTCCAACTATGTGGTAAGGAGGGAAGTTCATTCTGTTGGGCCATTGTCTGAGCAGGCACAGACATCAACCATGTGTAGCCAGTCAGATGATTGACATTTGTCCCTGGCAACTGGGAGAGTAGACTCTCCACAGAGAGCTAGGAATTAACAACTCTCTTTCCCTGCAGGTGGTAGGCTGCCAAGATGGCACCATTTCCTTCTACCAGCTTATTTTCAGTACTGTCCATGGCCTCTACAAGGACCGGTATGCTTACAGGGATAGCATGACTGATGTCATCGTGCAGCACCTGATCACCGAGCAGAAAGGTAAAAGGCAGGTATGGCCCCTCTGCCCTCCAACCTTTGGGAGGAGGGGTAGGTTGAGAGGGCTACTGATAGGGCAAGTGAAATGAGAGGGAATGGTCCTCCTCAATCTTTCAGAAACACGTTGGACCACTGGTGTTTGCTTTTTTTTAAATTTTTTTATTATTTGGAGGGTAAGGGGAGAATATAGATATCTTTGAGAATATAAGGAGAGCAATAAACCCTCTCTTCAAAAAAAAAGTAGGGGGAGGCAAAGGCTCACATAATTTTGCAGCTGCTAATTCTAAGGGGTACATGGACTCTGACTAAGGGAGGATAATGTATGGCATTTCAGAGCCAGGGTGGCTGAGCTGCATGGGTCTCTGTGGATCTATATCCTCTCTGGTATGGATATACTGGAGGGCTTCTTTCTCGGCTTCATCTTCATCTTCATCTCCACTTGCCTCCTGATGGGTCCCTACCCCAGGGGTAAGCAGGGACAGTGAGTAACCACAAGTTTAGTCAGAAGATTCAAGTTCTAGGCCTAGCACAGTCAGTCTGAACCTCAGTTTCATCCACTATCCACTTAAGTTGCCATGCTGGTTCAATGGGCTAAGGATCCACTTATTTCAAGAGTAATTATACACAGATGTGCCAGCCACAGCCTCCCGCCCAGTGCCTGTGTGTAGGGATACACATTGAGGGTTGTCTTAGAGATTCAGCTGGCATCCTTTTGTTCTTATCTGGGAACACCTCTGGTTGAAGATTCCAATTGTGTTGGTGAGGGTATAGCCACTTGGGCAGCTCCCCAGCTTCTCTCCTGGGGACATTTCCTCCATCTGGTCTGCAGTTAGAGTGTGAGAGCCTAGTATATACCAGAAACTACATGCAGTTCCATATTGTCAAGGGTGGTGGGTGGGGAGTAGCTAGAGGCATGGGTGGTCATCCAGATGGACTTCTGATCATCAGGGGCAATATATTAATGCTGGCAGAGGAGTTTAAACTTAAATTCAGCAAGTGAGGGTAGCACTAAAAATTTCACTTTCCATACTCAGTTTTAAGCTTTGGGCCACAAAGATTGTATATGATTTTGGATCCCAATGTATAGTAGAGCTGATTGTACGTATTAGATACTCTGCAAAGATTTTTTGATGAGAGTGTCTCCTTTAATTGCCAGTAACATTAAGTAAATGATAGCTTTTAATTTTTCTGCCTTCTACCTTACTTAATAATCTCTTGCTAAAGCTGGATTTTTTTCCTTTGACAGTTCGGATTAAATGCAAAGAGCTTGTCAAGAAGATTGCCATCTACAAAAATCGATTAGCTATCCAACTGCCGGAGAAAATCCTCATCTATGAGTTGTATTCAGACGACTCATCAGATATGCATTACCGGGTGAAGGAGAAGATCGTCAAGAAGTTTGAATGCAACCTCCTGGTGGTGTGTGCCGATCACATCATCCTCTGCCAGGTGGGCAGCAGGTTGGAGGGGTCGGGCTTAATCCTCTTCATGTTTACTCCAAGGGTAGGTTACCCAAATCATGGTTTTAAAAATTGAGCATCAAGAAACAAGTCTCTTTCCATCAAATTCAGTAGCTGTTCATTGCTTTAATTGTATTGACATCTAGAGGAGTTAGACTCTACTAGAAAGTCATGGGCCATACCTGGAGAATAACTTTTGGTATTGCAAAGCACTTTATTATCCTATAATTATACATGTTTGAATGACTTAAAGCATAGATTGATAGAAATGAAGGTCATTTTTTTTTTTTGGTGAACATACACACATAAAAATTTATGATATCTTTCTTGTTAAACAACAAAAGCTCAAAAATAGTAAAGGAAGTTTTACTTTCTGAAAGACTTTTTTTTTTCACAGAAAAAAATTTCTCAACTTGGAGCTTCCTAGAAGTTTGGAAATACTTTGAGGGAAGGCCAGCCTGGCATCTTTCTTGAAAGTAGAGGTTGATTTAGTTTCACAAAAGTAGGACTATTGAAAGTGATAAAGTGGAAGAAATCCTTTAGAAGTCACTATATGTAAAATACAATTAAAATCTCCCTGAAAGTCTAGAACTCAAGCAGTTTAGAGGTACCACAAGTTACAGATGTGACAAAAAAAGTGTGCTTTTGGATGCTGCCTCTATGGCTTCCCAGAGGTCTGCACAGAAGATGTGAAGCTGAGCTGTGCTCTGTGGTGTGAGGGCTTATGTGAAGGATTAATGAACAATGCCAATCATGGGGACTAGATGGGGTTCAATAGACAATGTGTAGGTATTTTTCATCCCTCACATGCAGGAAGACCTCCTTGGCAGGCCTGGGAACACTTACCCTGTTGAATATCCATGCAGAGCTAGGTTTGCTTTCTAGGAGAAACGGCTACAGTGCTTATCCTTCAGTGGAGTGAAGGAGCGGGAGTGGCAGATGGAGTCTCTCATTCGCTACATCAAGGTGATTGGTGGCCCTCCAGGAAGGGAAGGTCTGTTAGTAGGCCTGAAGAATGGACAGGTGAGTGCTCCCATGTGTCTCCCATCAGGCTGATTATCTGTATACAGATATAGGGACCAGACTCATTATGACCCCAAGGTGGTTTCCCGGGGACAGGAAAAGAGCTTCCCACCCCACATTCACTGTAGGCACATTGGAGGGCAGCCCAGAGTTTTATTTTTTGAGGACAGCTTCAAGCCAAAGATGCAGTGGCCTTTAGACTTAGAGCATGCTACATTCTGGCAGGGTTGGTACTGTAGCTTTTGGCCTTCCTATAGTGTGGATCAGTGAGTTTAAGGGCACGCAGAAGATGGGATGTTTTTTAGAGATACAGTTTCAGTGGCTGGCTAGGGAGGGACGCAGAGCTTATTCTTAGGTCACATCCCTATTAGGGCAGTGAATGGATTAAGGCAGTGTGTTCTAGCTTGTGTTTTAGAGGGTGCTGGTCCTTAGGCTATTACTAGGTGTTTTAAGAAAAATGCTCATATAGATGTGAAAAATCTAGGTTATACAAAGTTAAACAGATTTGTGTGTGTGTTCTTTGCTCAAAATAAGAAAAGTTCTAAGTGGGCTACATGGAAATATGAAAGTGAAAATATAACTGCATTAGCCTGAGAGCCAAGCTGTCTAGCAGATGGCTTATGGTTAAAGCTTATCAGGCCTTTCCTGGGGACAGAAGTCATGGAGTATGAAATTAGTGGGGGCTGCAGGATAGCAATACCAAAGGGATGGAAAGTCTGTATCTTTCTCATTGTCTGCTGTCACTTCCAGTGTGAGGCTTGAGAACATGGACTTTGGGGACATGTCGACCTGCAGTCATGTTAGTGCTTAGCTACTCACTAGCTGTGTGACCCTGGGCAGGTCGCTTTGCCTCTCTGAGGCTCAGGTTTTACAAATGAGGATAATACCTTATGTTTCAGAGGGCTGTCAGAAATAGTCAATAACTGATAGCTGTCATCATCCTTCTCATCATCATCATTATTTTGCTATGGTTATACCGGATGTCTTGTCAGTGTTTAAAGTGGCTTCTTCTTATCTTTGTGACTCATATCTCACTAGATGGTGTCTCCTAATCCCACAGCTTGGGTAATGTTGTTAACAAATCCCCAGTCAAGCAGACATTCAAGTGAATTTGTCACATCTTGGGCTGATCATTACTTTGGCAACCTCTGATGAACCACATTTCTGGTCTCCTAAGGATAAGCCCCTGCTCCTGTTCTTTCAATAAGTCCTTTTCTCTGCATGGAGCCTCTGTTGAAGTTAGTGGGAGTTGTTCTTATAGAACACATGGGATTCCAACAGCCTGGCGCAGTTCCAGGGTCTTGTTGCCATGGTGACTCACACTTTTTTTTTTTCTCTGAAATTTCACCAGATCCTGAAGATCTTTGTGGACAATCTCTTTGCCATTGTCCTGCTGAAGCAGGCCACAGCCGTGCGCTGCTTGGACATGAGTGCTTCCCGTAACAAGCTGGCTGTGGTGGATGAAAATGACACATGCCTGGTGTATGACATCCACACCAAGGAGCTGCTTTTTCAGGTGAAATCCCAGAGAGTTTCTAGGACGTAATCCTTTGACGCCTCCTCTATTTCCCAGTCCCTGCAGGAGGCACTCACCCTCTGGTTCCCAGGCAGGTCTCTGGGAGGAGCAGTGATGTGTAGGAGTGTAGGCTTTGAACAGGGGCACAGAGCCCAAGAGGTCCCAGGGCACAGCCCACTCTTCCCACACATGAGCTGCAGGAGCTGGGTAAGCCTTTTTGAACTTTGCTTTCCTCATAGGTAAGATGGGCAAGTAACACCTTTCTTTCTGTGAACAGAAAGAAATCTAAGTGGGGCACTTGATAGGCTGTCAGTGCATTGGTTAACGTGAGGATGATTCTTTTGCAAAAGTGCTTCTTTTTTTTTTTTTTTTTTTTTTTTTTTTTTTTTTTTTTTTTTTTTTTAAAGATTTTATTTATTTATTTGACAGACAGAGATCGCAAGTAGGCAGAGAGGCAGGCAGAGAGAGAGGAGGAAGCAGGCTCCCCGCTGAGCAGAGAGCCCGATGCGGGGCTCGATCCCAGGACCCTGGGATCATGACCTGAGCTGAAGGCAGAGGCTTTAACCCACTGAGCCACCCAGGCGCCCCGCAAAAGTGCTTCTTGCCAGTTGGAGGTCTGCCTGTATCTGTAAGTGACCTAAGACACAGTAAAGAAATAGGACCAGTTTTGTCATCTGAAAGAAGGGAAAGGAAGAGGGGAAGCCCTCTCTTCTAGTTGTTTCACAAGGATGCTCTCAGAACCAACAGAATGTGAACTGTTTTAGGAGATAAGCATTGTTTACACACTGTTCGGTCCTATGTCTGGTAGAAGTATGTCACTGGAGAAGAGAGCCCAAAGGCTTTATGCCCAGCTCCTGGCTAGCTTTCTGCCATACTCGGTGCCATTCTTTGCCTCTTTAGGATTTTGTAAGAGGTCAGGGCCCATTTGGCTGAAGCAAGCTCCCCCACTGAAGTTGAAACTTCCCCTGTCTGGCTTCCTCAACCACAGTAGGTCTCCCAGTTTTAATGGGTAGAACAAGATGCCCTTCTCAGGGCTCCTCTTTGTCCTTGGGAGCAGAATTAGCAGGGCAGAGGGATGCTGGAGTGTAGGGAGCTGCCTCAGTCAGTTGGAAGGGGCTACCCGGCTAATGCTAGCCTAAGCTAACTCTAGCAAATAACAGCTTGCTTACATCTCTGTCAGGGCATAGGGCTTAAGGGGGAAACAAGAGCACAGGTTTTGTCTTTAGACAGACCTGGGCTCCAGTTCTGCCCTCACCACTTACTGTGTGATACCCAGCAAGTCAGTACAGTTCTCTGAGCCTAAATTTTTCCTCACTTCTGAAATGGAACTAGTAAATGCCCCCTCACTGTGGTACTGAATAATGTACCACAGTACCTAGCTCAGCGCCTGGTACAAAACAGGGCCCTAACTGTTAACTTCTCGCAGCCTCAAAGCCACCTCCTGTACGTAGGTTAGCAGGCCCCCAGTTGTGAATCTGGGCCTGAGCCTAGAACCATATAGGAATGGAAGGGCATGTGTCCTTCCCCATTCCCACTGAGGGTTCTGTCATAGGCTAGGGAAGGTAATTCTCAGACTTTGCCAGGAGACATAAACATTCCCAGCTGTCTTTTTCTTCTCTCTGCTGCTCCTGCCCTCTGCAAATGAAAACAGCTATATTGTTTTTTCTCATTATAAAAGCAATCCAGGCTCATTATAAAAGATTCAGACATTGTAAAAGATTCTAGGCAGAAAGGTATGAACATCTGCTGGTCCCTGGGGTTCCGGAGCTAAGCAGAAAACTTTGAAAGAAGGTAGGGGGAAGGCGGTGCTTCCCAGGGTGACTGTATTTCTACAGTGTGAGAATTTTAAATGCAGAGATAATGCATTATTTTCTAATATAAAAATAATACTTTTTTTCTTATTATAAAAAAAAATAGATGTTCATGACCAAAAGAAATTTCAGGCAAACAAAAAACCTAAAAAATAAAAAGTATCCACAATTCCACCCACCCCTAAACAATCACTGTTAATTTTTTGGAACATATCCCTTTAAATCTTCTATACATAGTTGTGTATACCCTTATTTTCTCACTAATATTAATTAATATTTGGGATAATAATTTTTTTGAAAGTAATGCTTATTAAAGACATTTCTAACATAAACAAGTGCATAGAGGATTTTGCCTCTGTGCTTCTATCCTTTTCTTCTAGTTCCGTTTCCTCGCTTCCCCCCTCCCACTGTTAGCGATTTAGAGTGATTCAGGCTTTAGAAAGAGTGCTTGACTGAGTGCAGGAATGGTACCAAAAGCCGGGGTGTTGTCACAGGGTCCTCACTATCCCTGTCCCTCAGGAACCAAATGCTAACAGCGTGGCCTGGAATACCCAGTGTGAGGACATGCTCTGCTTCTCAGGAGGAGGCTACCTCAACATCAAAGCCAGCACCTTCCCCGTACACCAGCAGAAGCTACAGGGCTTTGTGGTGGGCTACAATGGCTCCAAGATCTTCTGCCTCCATGTCTTCTCCATGTCGGCTGTGGAGGTGCCACAGGTAACCGGGGCGCTTGTCAGCTCTCAGCAGTGAGTGTCAGGGCAAGATCAGGAAAGCCAGGCCCCTCACAGATGCATTGGGTTGGGGGATGGATGGTGAGGGGAGAGGGAAGAGAGGTGACTTGCAGCTATGATGTCATGGAAGGTTCTCTGGACTAGAACCTGAAACCCTGGGTCCACCCTGTACAACCTGTGTGTCTTTGGGCAAACAGCTCCACCTCACTGAGCCTCCATTTCTTTCTGATCCCCCTTTCCTGGTTGGGACAGGGAGGGTATTCAAGGTTGTCTGTCTTCAGAGTGTGTTTCACTGAGAGCTGTGCATGGGGCAGAGTGGAGTAAGCCAGCAAAGCTGGGAGTGCGGCTGGGTGTATGCAAGTGCAAGAGCAGGGGTGGTGTGCGTGAGAGAAAGAGGATATGGGTGGGATGGGGAAGGGGCCTGAGGTCTTAGGAACCACAAGTACCTCAAGTAGGAGGCCAGAACAGTAATGGGGGCCTGGAGCCACAAACCGGAGGGCAGAAACATAGATGGGAGGGCAGAGATTGGCAACTCAGCTCGAGTCTGGCCTAATCCCAGCTGTCCCAGCTGCCTGTCTGCTCCCCAAGTGAATCATACTCACTGTGGAACTGCCATAAAGTGGAGACAAGCACGAAGGAGAGGCTTAGCCCTCAGAATCCCAGCCTCAAGAGGGAATCGGTCTTAAACATTTAGAACATACCCACTCAGGCCTTTTCTCTATGTATATGTAATATATACAGAATATACAATTACAAGTACACAATTTTATATGAACATTTTAAACAAAAGTGGAATCTACTATAAATATTGTTTTGTGATTCTTATCTATAAATATTGCTCCTATAAATGAAACCTGATTTACTGTACTTCCTTTACTGAATGTGGACCACAAACAAGAGAGATTTTTATTCACTGTCCTTTATTGCCATCTTCCAATTTCACCTAACATTTACATATTGCAGACCCATCACTTTGTATGAATTATTGGCTATCAACTAGCAATGTGGCTTTTTCTCTTGGCAATCTACTGGAAGCATGACTCCACCTCAATAAATGTATTTCTAGCATTTTAAAAATACTAAGATGACTGTAGATTGACCTATAATCGTAAGAAATCATACAGAGATCCTTTGTACAATTTGCCCAGCTTACCCGTTGCTAATAGTTTGCAAAACTACAGAACAAATGTTTCACTGGGGTAGGTTCATGTCACTACCGCCACCAACCCATGAGATCTCTGATGTTGGGTTGCCCTTTTATTATAACCACACTTGCCTCCCTGCTGCCCCCACCTCCACGTTGTTTTTAATGACTGCTTTTTGTCTTACACATAGATGTTCCACAGCTTACTTAACCAGTACCTTTCGTTGGACATTTTCGCTACTTACTGCTTTTTTTGCTATTGTAGATAGCTTCTTTCTTGCCAAATCTTTGTACCTAGCCCACCTTAGCTTCTTGGTGTGAATTCCTTGAAGTGAAAGTGTTAGATAAAAGGTCGTGTACATTTGAGAGATTTTTAGACACATTTCTAGATTGCCCTTCAGCTTCATTTTTCTGGGTGTGGGTGGAGGGCATCGAATCATTTTATTGAGGGGCTTCAGAGAAGGTTCAAAGGGCTGGGAGGACAGTAAGATCCTCTGTCCTCAGCCCAGCCAGGATCTCCCCACCTTCACAGTCATTGAAAGCCTGAGTTGGCTTCTTGTAAAGGCTGGGGCTGGGGTCCGCTTCTTCCTCTAAGCTGATGGTACTTGTTATTCATTGTGAAGAAATTATTAGTGCTTGACACAGAGCAGTTATTCAATAAATGTTAGTGGAATTCAGACCTGAGGAAAAAGAAACAGAAAGAAAGAAGGGAGAGAGGTGGGTGGAAGTGGCAGCAGGAGGAGAGGCAAGAACAGCCCCTGCTGGACTGTTTCCTTGTAATCCTCATCTGCTCCCCATCCCAAACCCATGCACCACATCCACCAGAAATCCAGTCTTCCTTAATCATGCCAAACAGGCTATGCTGATTAAAAGTTTTTCTCCCAAGACTGCCATCCTGACCTCAAAGATAAATGCAGTTTGCTGCTCCCTGCCTTTGGCAGGCCAAGAGGAGCCAGAGGGGCAGCCTGGGGCTTCCTCTGCCAAGCCCTTACAATTCAGAAGCCAGAGTCCCCGTCCAGTCCCCCCAACCCTCATGGCTTTACCAAGCCCATCCTGCTGATGCAGCAGGGTCAGAACTGCCAAGGGTTAGGAGAGGCAGCCTAAGACAAAGGCTATTTATCTGTTGCCTCTGCCTCCAGCCATCCTGTGGTTTTGGCCTAGAGAGGAGGGAGAAAGCATCAGAACCACTCTGGGGATTTCTGGTTTCCTTTCGAAATTTACATCATCTTGTGCAAGAACTGGTTTGTCAGAGCTGCCAAGTAGGGCGGCAAGCCCTAGTCAGGCTTCTCGGGCGGTTGGTGACTTCATGCTTGGAATGCAACAGTGAGATAAAGTAGAACTCAGAGGGCATTTGTTCAGTTAGCATATTTTTAAAACTCCCACTCTCAGATTGCTTCCCAAGCAAGCCCAAATGTTAACCATTCATCGTATCCTTGATTCTGATATGCCTGTCCAAGTCCCTGTTCAAGCCTCACAGGGCATTCAGCATGGCAAGACGTTGTGCAGTTTAGGGAAAAGAACACTGGCTTTGAGTTCTGACTCTGCTGCCTGAACCAGCTGTGATCTAGAGCACTCTTTGGGGACTCCCTTCTTTTCTGTGCAGTTAAATAAACCTATCTTTCAGGTTTTGTCTGACCCAGTTCCTACTGTTATTAGCCATTGTAAAGCAGTAAACACTACAAAACAGAACTAAATTGGAACTGAGGGTGCTCACTAAGAGTTCAGAAAGGAAAGCTCATTGTGCATGGGGAGTTTGAGAAAGCTTCCAGGAGATGGTGACACTTGATCTGAGCCCTGAAAGGTCTGGGAAGGCAGAGAGGAGCAGGGAGGTTGTTTCAGACAGGGGGAAAGTTGGGGGTAGGAACAAGTCTGGAGAGTTGGGGAGATGGCAAGGAGTTGGTGCTGAGAAAATACAGTGGAGGTACTGAGCATGTCTCTTGTTTGCCTCAGGTATCCTGTGAGCTGGTCAGGGCATTTAAACAGAAGTTAATCAGTTTACCCAGAAAAAAAAAGTACACAGCTAGGATGTGGCTGAGCTTAGGCCTGGGTTCAGCTTTTCCACTGTCCATACCCTGCTATCCCACTAAATAGAGGAAGGGTAGGTGGAATGGTATGGGAGAAAAGATGAGCACTCCGAAGCAGCCACATCTTGCTGTAAGGGGGCAGAATGGCCTAAGAAAGAAGAAGAAATCCTTCAACTCAAAAACTAAAAAATGAGACAGGAAAGTTCAAAGATAAAGGCCCTGAATGGAGAAAACAGCACTCCCAGCTTCACATTTGGGAACCATTAGCATGAGGTACTGGTTGATTGATCTCTACTGTCTGGGAGAGATTCAGTTCCCTTTAGCACACTGGCCTAAAACAAGGGTAGGGCCTTGGGTTATTCAGGATGCCAGACCCAGATCAGACTTGTTTTCATGTATGCGCACATACACATACCCCATACCCTAGTGCCAGGAAAGTGCTCAGAACCCAGAGTCAGCTGACCCCAGGCTCCAGCCCCAGGTCTTCCCTGTGCCGCTTCTCTGCTCTCAGACTACAATCAGGGACTGATAACCTGCAACACAGACCTGTTGGGACAGATCCAAAAGGAGTGTGTAAACCTAAGAAGAGAAGTTATTAGGAACCATTCACAGGTATCACAGTGAGGCAGCCCCATCTGGAAGGAGGGACGGCAGGAAGGTTCCCAGCTCCAGGGAACTCAGACAGGGGTGCCTTTCTGGGTAACCTGGAGCAAATCACTTAGGTTTCTTGGGTAAGATGGTTTCTCAGCCCTTTGTAAGAGGCCATCCTTAAATCCCTTCCTCACGGTAAGGTTGTTCCTTCCTCCAGCAAACTTAGACTGAGGGCCTGCTGGGGGAGGTTAGTACAACCCCAACACTACCCTCAGGTTGTTCCCATACTTGGGGAGAGGGGCTTTAATTAGAGCACAACTGAGATCTGGATAAAAGGCAGAGAAAACTCAGACTCCTTTCCTTGAGGGGTCAGTGAAGACTTTCCAGAGGAAGTGACATTTTAACAGGGCCTTCAGAGCCCAATAGGTATTTCCCAGAGGGTGAGGAGGAGCAAGGGCATTCTAGACACGGGTCATATCCTGTGGTAAAGCAGACCTGGAGGTGGGGAAAGCTGGTGGTAGAGCGAAGGACAGACAGAAAGTTTGTGCTGCTGAACGCTATGTTTTGGTTATGAAAGGGGGTTGTGACTGGAAGGCACGTGGTGTGTGTGGCATGAGAAGAGCACTGATTAATCTTTATGGTGTTTCTCTGTGGGCATTTATAATTGAGTTAGTGACACACATCTGGAGTCAGGCTTTGCGTGAATCTGGTTCTTTCCATTGCTCTGAAAACAATTCTTTTCTTTTGATGAAATCCTGCAGTCTGCTCCGATGTACCAGTACCTGGATAGGAAAATGTTCAAAGAAGCCTACCAGATTGCTTGCTTGGGAGTGACAGACACTGACTGGCGTGAGTTGGCTATGGAAGCTTTAGAAGGATTAGAGTTTGAAACAGCAAAGAAGGTAAGCATCTAGTCAGCCTGAGCTGGAATCTGACCCTTAGAGAGTCCCTTGAGGAAGCAAAAGGGACTCCAGGTGACATACGAAGACGCAGACGCATAGTGTAGTGAGCTCTGGAGATAGACTGGCCTGGGTTCAGATGTCAGCTCAGCTACCTCCTCCTGAGTCTGGGCCAGTAACTCATTTCTAAGGTTGCTCATTTATAAAATTAGGGTGATGATTGACCCCATCCTTACAAAGTTCTAAAGGTCTAATGTGGTAATGTCTATAAAGCCTGATACAGGAGAAACATCTGATAGATTCTAGCTGTCACCCTTATTAGCTGTCATTAGGTAGAGCACCTAGCTGAAAGCATGGCATATAATAGGGATGCAATAAAGGGTAGCTTTTATTATTGGTATGAGCACTTACTGGTATTGGCCATTTATTACACAGTGCTATTTTTCTTTGTACCCTGCTAGATATGATCAAAGAGATGGTCGAGCTCTCTGATTCTGACAGCAGTGTCACTCCCCACATACCTTCATGGCTTCGATCATGGTGTCATTTCCTAGGCAGTATATTAAAACTACAGAAACTGGCTGACCCCTTGCTACACATCAGAAAAAGCCCAGCTCTTAGTTGGGTTTTCATCTAGAACCTGAGGTGGAGGAAAGGAATGGCCTTCAACTCTTTTTCCCCTACTTTTCCCTTCTCTATCTCCCAGAGCCAGTTGATAATAGACTCTTTTGCTTGTATTACTGAGCATGCAGGGAAGGAATTGCAGGGGTATGTGATGCCCACCCTATGCTAGGTCAAGACTTTAGGCATGAGAGAGAAACCAAGGCCAGATACCAGCTCTTCTGTATATAGGCTGGATGACCCCATGCCAGCCACTTCTCTTATAGACTCCATCCTCGCACATCTGCAGTGGGGATGGTGAAAATGCTAACTGCCCTGTCTTCCTGACACAGGGTCATTAAGCTTAACTACCACATTGTAAAAGGGCTTCCAGAACTAAGCAATGGTTATACAAATGCTAGCTGTTATTAAAACAAGTAAAATTGCTATTATTTAATTATATTCTTATGTCAACTACGCGTCTGAAAACTGGTCATAGAGGAGGGCTGTAAGAATTCAGAGGTGGGAGGAAGCATTCTAGGGAGGGAGCTTCCCTCTCCTGCCCCCTCCTCCACCAAAATGCCTGAAGGAATGAAGAATAACAAAGTATTCCTTGACTATGTTTTATTTGTTTTCAGCCTGGAATGAAATTTAAAGTCTTCCTTAGAGATTGTCATCTCCTCACACCCAAGAACTAAACACCTATCTGAGCTTATTTCAGCCAGCATGGGGTTGAGTACTCAGCAGATGTTTGAATGGATCAAAACAAAACTGGAATAACCCTTCATTTGTTTAACACTAATTCCCAGCATGTATTCCCCAAACACTCCCTGAGAATAGAAATTATTGTATTAAAGCTACAAGATTTTGACCATAGACTAGAGCTTGATTATTTTATCCAAATTCCAAATCCCCAGCCTTTCTTTTTCTACTTTGCCAAGTCACTCAGGCACACGGAAGGTAGAGTGGTTCCAACAATAAACTGATGTTCCCACTAGATGGCAGGCCAGCGCTGCTTAGCGCCCGGGACGGCCATGGTGAGCAGAACTGCAGATGCTTCCCTGTTCCCACACTTCCCTCTGCTGAGGTTATTCATGGGCCTCGTGACTCTGACCGCGCTGACCAGGGCATCCCTGACTCTGCAGAATGTGTGAGGGTGGAAGGAACTCAGAAACAGATTTCGCAAAGTGTCAAATCCTAGAATCCTAGCAGAGCAGAACTAGAAAGAACTTGGAGAAGGCATAGCTAGTTTGCCCCTTTCCATAAGGCAGACATCGGGAGCCTAGAGACAGGAAAGAAATAGGTTCAGGGGCCCTCAGCTGGAAAATCTCAGAGCTAGGAATGACACCGGAATGCTCCTTTCCTCTCTGCCCCTTTGCCAGATATTCCAGGTTTTCCCTTTCCTTTTGCTTTAAGGAAGCCCAGATCTAGAAGATAGCTTATAAGACCTCCATCAGGGAACACAAATACTCTTGGCCTTCCTTTGCTCATGTGATGCCTACCTTACCCTTTCAAAAATCCCTCTTCAGGAATACCCATTTGCAGGTTCCTACTCTGTGATGCTCTTCTTAATCTGGCCTCTGCCACTACCTGTGCTCAGAGAGTGAATTGGTGTTCTTCGGGGTATCTAGTTCATACTCTTAGCTCACGGAGATTCAATGATCTGTTTAATCTACCTGCCTCCCCTTTGAGAACATGGACACCTGAATGGGGCGGGGGACAGGTCATATTCACCTCTGGATCCCCAGTCCCTGACAAGATGGCTGCCCTGCAGGATGAAGTCACATTGGGTCATCTGTGAGGTAGCCGGAGGCCAGATGACCTGCTTATTTCCTCAAGTCTTTTGGGTATGGGGGATGTCATGCAGCGAAGTAGAGGCTCCAAGTGGCCAGGGTGGTTCTTCAACATTCCATATTCAGGGACTCCTAGACCTGCTGCTTCCTCTAGGTGTGTGTCAGCCCATTTCAAATAGGACATTGTAAAGCAGCACACCTGGGTAGAAACAGTGACAGCAAAGCCATGTGAAGATCAGCCTGTCATGGTGGGTTATATTCCTCTAAACCCCTTGCAGAGTTAGAAAGCACCAAAGGAGAGTTAACTAACACCAATCTTCCTGAGAAAGGCTGCCTAGAAACTTCTAGCAGCCCATGGGTTAAAGTCTTTAGCTTTACTGTGAGTCCAAGGCAAGAGCCACACTTTTAAGATTTACGTAAGAGTTTGCCTTCCAGGGACGTGGAGTGATTTATTCCCTAACCTCCCCCTCCCTTCCAGAAACCATCTTTATTCCTTCTCAGCTTTCCCCTCCTCCTCTTCCTCTGTGCTGGTACTGTGGGCTCTGGGTGCCTTGTATTTATGCACTGTTGGTAAGCATAGCTGTCTCCTGCTTTCTGTCCCAGTCACCAAGATGTATAGCAGTCTCTGCTCAGTCAGTACATCTTCCCCACTCCCACTCTGATGACACTGCCTCAGAGCATCAGACCGCCCTGTTTTTCTCTTTTGCATAGAGAGTGCTCCAAGCAGGCCACATCACAGACTGCAGTATCATAGTTTTGTTTTACCTAATCCCAAAGTGATTGATGCAACGAGGACTTCTTTGCTGTTCTTTGTGTGGACTAATCCCAGGGATAAAGCCGTGCCTCACTGGGTGGTATAACCCTCCTGAACACATGGCGATTAATCAATGCTTGCTTCTTTTCCCTCTTTACTGGCTCACTTTCTAAAGCTTGACTTCCCACCCCCAGCCAATCACCCACTTTTGAAGCCCAGAAGGCAGCTGATTTCATTCTTTTATTTCTTCCCCTGTAGGCCTTCACCAGAGTACAAGACCTCCGATATTTGGAGCTCATCAACAGCATTGAGGTAAAAAACAAAATGTTGTTCCTTCTCAAGAAAGCGCAGACTCACTATCAGTGGCTTATAGGGAGCTCTTCTAGCAGATGAGAGCCTTGAAGGCACATAACTAGAGCCCACTGGAGTCTGTGCATTTGGGCCACAGCCTTGCTCTGGGGGTACAGAATGCTGTGGGGCAGGGAGATAGCACATGGAAGCAAGGAGTGCAGTTTGTCACTTGGTAGTGGGGCGGGCAAGGCAGGTGTGTCCCTAATCTCTCCAAGTTTTGTTTTCTATCTGTGAAATGGGTCGATTTCCCAGGGTTCCTGAGAGGACTAAATCAGCAACTGGTTTTCACCCCTGCAGTGGTTTTTAGGTGGTTACCATCCTCTAGGGCTCTAACAATATGCCAGTGTAGGAAGCATTTCCCAAATGCACATGATCTGCTCCCCACCCATGGCAATGGGACCTGGGGAGGGCGCATGTGGACTGGAGTGGGTAAAGAGGCTGGTTCTGTGAGCACCATTTTCTGGGTAGCTGTAGACAATACTCCTAATTCCTGTGGCTGTCTGTAAAAAGGCGTACATATTTTTTCTCCTGAACAGATTTATTGTGAGGCTAAGAGAATGTGAGATACATTTGAATTCCCATATGGAATCAGGGAGGAAAGCAGCAAATGTCTTGTCCCTGTAATTCAGTTCAGAATAATAAACACCTGTCATGGGCCAAGCCTTGTACTGAGTCTCGTGGGCAGAGTTGTGTGGAAGAGAGGCCTGCAGGAGCTCACATACTGCTCAGCTGAGTAATAGTCGCCACTTGTTGAGTGCCTGCTGTCTGTCCCATGCATGATCAGTGCGTACACTGCAGTTAACCCTGGAACAACATGGGTTTGAACTGCATAGGTCCACCTATTCGTGGATTGTTTTTGATAAATATAGCAGTTCTGTAAATGTATTTTCTCTTCTATATGATTTTCTTTTCTTTTTAAAGATTTTATTTATTTATTTGACAGAGAGAGAGAGAGAGAGAGAGAGCACACAAGGAGGAAGAGCAGCAGGCAGAGGGAGAGGGAGAAGCAACCGCCCCTGGCTGCAGAGCAGGGAGCCGGATATGGGGCTCTATCCCAGGACCCTGGGATCATGACCTGAGCCAAAGGCAGATGATTAACTGACTGAGCCACCCAGGCATCCTATTTGATTTTCTTAATAATATTTTCTTGGGGACCTGGCTGGCTCCAGTAGAGCAGGTGACTCTTGATGTTGGGGTTGTAAGTTTGAGCCCCACATTGGGAGTAGAGATTACTTTAAAATAAAATCTTTAAAAAAAATACATATCTTATTTTCTCTAGCTTACTTTATTGTAAGAATGTGGTATATAATACATGCAACACATAAAATCTGTGTTAATCAACTGGTTATGTTATCAGTAAGGCTTCTATTCAACAGCAGGCTATTAGTAGTTAAATTTTGGGGAGCGCAAAGTTATGCTTCGATTTTCAACTGTGTGGGGGTCAGTGCCCCTAAAACTCATGTTGCTCAAGGGTCAGCTGTATTTTAAATCCTCACACTGACTTAATGAAGCACAAATACTGTGTTATTCCTATTTGATAAATAATGAAATTAAGGCTTAGAAAGTCTATGTCACGTCCCCAAGGGTCCATAGGCAAAAGCTTGGTTGGAACTCAAAGCCACTTCTAATTCCCAAGCTCAAGCTATCTTTACTCGAGGCCGTATTGCTATCTAAGAAGTTGCTTCTGATGCACACCCTCCCCACCTGCCCTCTCCCCCAGTACTGTCATACGGAGCATCTGTAACTTCCGTTGCTTGCTTACATGCATGTGTGAAGAACCGTCTACTAGTAATGCCCAGTACTGCTTACTCTCGGGGGCTGGCATTTGGGAATTCACTGGTCTGGTTTTAGGGGCCTTAACCTGAAGTCGTGGAACATGTTCTCTATGTAAAAGTAACTGACCTCTGTGAAGACCACTGCTCACCATTTATCATGTCTTAACTGAGGTCCTGTCTTACTAGTTCTTCTGGTGTGCTATGAGCTAGGTAGTTGGTTAAACTTGTAAGAATTGTCTTTTGAAAAAGAGCAAACTGCTTTCAAGTGATGATCCATTTTGACTGCGCTGAGGCCTTAGTAGCTTCTGGGCATTTGGCATTATTCCAGAGAACCAAGGTTCCTTGCTAGGCTCCTTTGGGGTAGGGGAGATATAACTATACTGATAGCAGGAGGAAGAGAATCTGCCCATATGGCTACATACATATTGAATATATGTAAATCATTTCTACTGATCATGGTGGTATTCTGTGGCCTACGCCTAAATTCCATGCCTAGTAAAACTTATTTTTTTAATCTCACTGCAAGATTTTGATTCACTCCTTGTAATTAGGAGTTAGGTGTTTTTGACTGATTAGTCTAAACTATGGGGGGGGTGTTACTGCTTTTTTTGGGATTTTTTGGGTTTTTAAAAAATTATTTCTGTCAGTGGGAAAGCATGTTGCCTCCAGCTGTTAAAACGTCACCACCTTGTCTGGGAGTTTGATTCAATGTCTCATCTTCCTCCACTGTGATACACTTGCTAGAAAACAAGCAAAAGGAAACTGCTGGGGATGAGAGATTGGGTGCTATTGAGTGTTTACAAATACTTGAGCTGTAGACTAATGAATGTTCCCTAACATGGAAGGAAGGAGTATGCCAGTTCTTTCTCTTCATCTTCAGTGCGGCTCATCTGTGTGTGTGCATGCAGGTATGTTGTTGGGGACTGTCACTTGTTTCCAAAGGTGGTATTATGTGGTACAAAGAGCATCTAGAGTCAGACAGACTGAATCCAAATGCTGGCTCTGTATGATCCTGACCTGCTTCTCTTCTGAATCTCAGCTTCCTTCAGTGTGACACTTGGGTGGTACCACTCACACTTGGGTCCTTGTGGGAGGTACATAACCAGCACCTAGTGGATGCTCAGCATGTGACTCACCTTCTCTTTAGAGACAGGGATGTATGAAGACTCATTATCCTGTTTTGTTAGTCTCCTTCTTGGGAAGAGACCCTAAACTTTTGCTTGTCTGCATTATCATGGGTCACATCTCGGCTAAAGCAGACCTGGGGACATGAGAGATCTTGGGAGCTTAGGGGCCACCAACAAGTGGATAATACACACCATGTAAGGGCACCTGGGTGGCTCAGTTGGTTAAGCGCCCAACTTACGATTTCAGCTCAGGTCATGATCTCATGGACAGTGAGATAAAGCCCTGCATCTGGCTCTGTGCTCAGCAGGGAGTCTGCTTGAGATTCTCTTTCTCTCTCTCTCTCTCTCTCTTCGCCCCTCCCCACTTGCATGCATGCACGCTCTTGCTCTCTAAAATAAATAAATCTTACCAAAAAATACATACAATCCTAATTATACAGTTGTTTCCTTGGAAGAATATACAAGAAAGCAACCCTGAGGAATTTCCATTAAACAAACAAAAGTTTGCATTACTTTTGATCTTCATTCATCTGGGAAAAAAATCTGCTTTTGTTTTCAGGCATTCCCACCAGAAACCTAGGTGAGAGACACAACAGCCCAGGAGCCAAATGGAGATTCCAGCAGAAAGACCCAAGGGCTTAACTTGAAATAGCAACATCTAACCTTTGTAAAGGCTGCTTCCTGCCATGGCTGCAGAGGCTATTTCCTGTGCTTCTAATTTTTCCAGGAGAGGAAGAAGCGGGGAGAGACCAACAATGACCTGTTTCTGGCAGATGTGTTTTCCTACCAGGGGAAGTTCCATGAAGCCGCCAAACTGTATAAGAGGAGTGGACACGAGAACCTCGCACTTGACATGTACACTGACCTCCGCATGTTTGAGTATGCCAAGGTAATCCAGCCACATCCTGGGCCCAAGCTGCAACATGGAACCCACCAGTGTTCTAACACTGTGCTGCCCAAGATGTTTACCCCAAGAAGTGATATGGATGGAAAATAGCAACTGCCTTGTTAGAAAGGGTTTGGGCAAACTGGCAAACAAAGGAACCATCAATGGCCACTGGTTCAAGCTGGCCTAAAACTCAGCTGTTAGGCTGACATTAGAGGGACAAGAGAGTATGACAGTTCAGACCTTTGTCAGTGACAGAGCTGGATGGACTATCTGAAGAGTGAGCCTGAACCAGCATGATCCTTTCATTAAGTGTTCAGGGTTCAGGGCTTCAGGTCTTTCTCCCACAAATTCTCTCAAGCCTTTGTAGAAGCCATCGAGAATCAGTATTCTCAGGCACAAGTTGGTTCTACCATTGTTATACGGGACAGTATGGTTCACTTCACCCAAAGTTTACTAAGGGTCGGCTCTCTGATTGGTACTAGGCTCTTGACCATGCTTTGGAGACACCATGACAGAGTCCCTTCCTTCCAGTACTAGCACAGTGTGCTTCCTGTCACCCCGGGGGTGTATCTGTATGGGTGGTTGTGGTGATTTCCCTTGCATTTGCAGATCCTCTGTTAAGGTTAGTCCCTAGCAGATCTGGGTACATGACAAGGGTTTGCCTAGAGCAGGCTCCTGATGGTTTATGGGAGAACAAGTCCCACTAGGGAGCCCAGCCATCAAGCCATTTGTAGTTTAGCCTAATGAAAGGTGAAAAGAGTCTTGGGTGCACTGAGCAACCAGGCTCTTCCTTCCGCAGAGATGCCTTTGTTAACCTGCCTTTCCCGGTACTGTCAGGATAGGCTTCAGAATGTTATTAAGTGAGTCATCAGCCACAACCAATTAGTGGCTATTAATGGTAATTATCTAGCTCACAAGTTCAAGGTGGAAAATCTTCCCCATTTTTTTTTCTCCTTTTTTGTTCCCAAAGATGGTTATGCTCTTTTATCTTCCACCTGTGAGATCATGGGGCTGAAGGTTGCATCTCTGTGACTGTGATGTGATACAGAGTTTCTGGTCATTAATATCTAAATGAGCACCTTGGTCCTAGCCTGTGTCTTCACCTTGATGGTTCCTTCACCCCATACCCCAGATCCGAGTGCTTGAGGTTCCCCCACTTTGTCCTCTTCCACTTTTTTACCCTCCCCTGATACTCCCACCATGCGCATGCGCATGCACACGCACACACGCTATTTAACACTGCATTCATACTGAGAACAGCTAAATCAGTATGTCTTTTCCTGGGCATAACAACATTTAAACTAAGGACAAAACCTAACTAAAGGATTGAATCCCTAGGAGTGGAATTTGGGCATTAGGAATGGCAGGATGTGGTGGTTCTTCAGAACCAGCAGCCTTTCCTGGAGCCTCTGAAACCTCCCAGTAGGCAGCTGTGGTGCTCACCTTCGCATTTGGTGAGCTGGTGTGAGTCCTGGTTCTTCCTGTGGGTCCTTCCTGGCCTCTTCACTTTGTTGAGCTTCCATTTTCTTCTCAGAGGGTGACATAGCTATAGCTCAGCTCAGTTCTGAGAATTGCACAAAATAATGTATGAGGAAGCCCTTTGCAAAGGCCAAACTATAGAAAGGCTGGGAAAATGAGAGGAGCTAAGTGTGACCACAGAGTGGCTAGTCTTCAGGCTTCTCCCCAATGATCCCCACTCCTCTCCCTACACTGAGGCCCCTCCTCACACCTTGGGTGGGCTTTGTGCACCCACAGTCTCCCATCCAGAAATGCAGCCCACTTACACACTCCATCTGGTCTGCCTGTCTATGAAGGTAAATATTCTGGGGGTTGTTTTGGTTTTAGTTTTTGATCGCAATTCCAAGTAGTTTGGTTCTGTTTCAATCCCCCCCAATAGTCTGACTTTGAGGAAATGTGTACATACACATTATGTTGGGGGGTGGGGGGGAATACAGTGCTTATTAACATGGCATGTTTTTGTTTACTTGAAAATTGCTTCCCAAGATTCAATCTGGTTTTCAGAAAATTTTTAAATTACATTCCCACGTACAAATAAATTGTATGCTTTCCGGATAAGTGACATGTTTATATGGTGATAAAGGGAATTATAATGCTCTTAACTCTTATGTAGTATGTCCTTATCAAAATCACCAAGCATGAGAACACTGTTTAGTCTCATTCATCACTCAGCACAGCCTCTTTCTGTCCACTCCAGGACATAGTCTTTGCCATGGCCCCAGATAACATGTAAATTAGCTTCATGGAACCAAAGAACCCTTGAAAACCCAGTTTGCTAAGCCTCGAAGGAATCATTTAGACTCAGCTTCAATTAGGTCAGAGCTCTCTGAGTTGGGCTGTTGGGCTGGAGGTGGTTCCTTCTAGCCTGTGAGCTGTGTGTCTGGCTGGTCTCCTTGTTGATGACCCAAATTTATGGCTTGCTCACACCCTCTGACCCTTCTCACTATAGTCACCCTGAGTCCATTGAGCACTCACTGTGAAGGACATTTCTGTTCTCTTATGATGCCTGTTTTCTCTGGCTGCTAGCCTCATTTAACCAACCAGGTTAGCAGAGTTTCCAGCTTTGCACTTGCATAAACAGTATATGTGGTACTAGTTGCCAAGAGTAAAGGCTGTGTCTGTAATGGTCTAAACTAGGCATCTTCAGATTGTCAGTGCATGCTTTCTAAGCCTCTTCCCCTGTGTGAACTCCAGGGAGACCAGAGACCAGCGAGATGGGCCTGTCTTTTATTGGCTCCCCAGCATCAGGGTAAATGATGCCCTTTCCTCCCCTTACAACAGTTGGTTGTCTTAGGCCATCTAATATATTATTTTAGGGGCTACACAATTACCCTGAAAGCAAATGGAAAAAAAGAGAGCTAATTGTTCAAATGGGTTTTTAGCATACATTGACTGTACTTTCCTGACAAATGAGTGCTAATCATGGGGAAAGGAATGCTTTTTTTATACTTTGTGAGGCTGACACAGTGCACTCTCTGCAGGGTACGTTATTCCTAAGACAAACGACTTCTAACTAGTAATGCAGGTCTAGGCTCTAAACACTATTAATTTCCCTTTTAGAAAAGCCCCACCTTTAAAAATGTCAGCACCAAAGCTTCCTCAACTATGGCAAACTCCCATGTATTTATTTGGGGTAACTATATCCTGAAAAGAGGTGATTTTCTGAAGCTGTTTCTCACGCATTCAAGTGCTAACCCAGGGATGCCAGCCATGGGATGCCAGTCAGGGAAGCCCCCTGTTACCTCTTCCTTCCCAGGTTCTCTCTGGGCCTCTTCCCCCCATCTCACCACCCCCCGCCATGGCCTCCTGCTGCCCCACCTCTACAGACCCGATATCAGAACAGGATTTGATATCTTCCAGTTGGAAAGTAACTAACCAAGAACACTTGTGGTCCTTATCTGCTCTAGGCACATAATGGGGGGAGAAGCAAATGGGATGATGCCCTAAGTTCAGGCAACAGAATGTGAACAGAATCAGAAAACAGATGTGAACAGTGCTTCTACTGTGGTGGTAGTTGAGGAGAGGGCACAGAGGGGCTCCCCTAGAACTCTGTACATCATTTTGTCCATTTAGGTTTATGGGACCACATGCTTAGCCTCACTCTAAGGCATGTGGCATCATCCCTATTATCTGAATAAAGATTGTAAGTCTGGATATTCAAAATTAGGCAACCATATTGTAGAGTCACTATATGGGAATAGTCACACATATATCTGACTGTATGAGAGAGAGAGACAGAGTAACCTGATCATAAAACCTCAACACTGCAGAGTTTGTGTACAGTACTCCAAAGAGTCTGGAAAGTATTGTTTAGCTGAAGAACAAATGTCTGCTAGTGGGAGGGGCAGGAAACATTCAGGGCTGTAGTCCTTGACACTGTCCCATACTCCCAAGGAGCACCTGTGGGGCAGCCTATGACCACTCCTCCCTGACACCTGGGACTGCCTGCCCCCCAGTCAACCATACAGCGATGGGCTCACTCTTGCATCCTGAATGCCTACTTCAGCCAAACAGAGCCCTTCCTTGCTCCAGCTTTCGGCAGCCTGACGTAATGCTGGCAGCAGGAAGTTCTAATCCAGAGTGTTTTTGTTTGTTGTGCTTCCTCAGGATTTCCTTGGATCTGGAGACCCCAAAGAAACAAAGATGCTAATCACCAAACAGGCTGACTGGGCTAGAAATATCAATGAGCCTAAAGCTGCCGTGGAGATGTACATCTCAGCAGGAGAGCACGTCAAGGCCATAGAGATCAGCGGCGACCATGGCTGGGTTGACACGTGGGTTTTCAGTCTCTGCCCCAAGAAGCATTTGGCAGCATGTCATGTCATGTCAGCTCTTGGTTTTGACTGACAAGGGGGAAAAAAAATGTTTCTCTAAATACATAATCCAAATGTAATAGTAACTAGGTTTTTGGGAGACACAGAGATTGAACAAGGCAGTCACTGCCTTTGAGCGGCTTAGTGAATCCCTGGGGAAAGGGTCAGGGGTTGGGGAAAAATAGGGGGAGGTACCCAGGCATTAGAGCTGCCATTCACTGAGCCTTCCGTAGGAGCCAGATATTGTGATATCTTACAGGCATTTGATTCTCCCCCACACCCTAAGCTGTGGTGTTTCCATGTCCAGCTTCCAAATGAGGAAACCAAGGCTCAAGGACCAGGTGATCACACAGGGCAAAACAGCTGGGAAACCATGGAGCTGAGCTTCAAACTGACCTGGCTGATTCTAGTGCCCCTAATATGTGTAATGGTAGGAACTAAAAAAGAAAAAGAATGCTTTTAAAGCACACCAGGGAAGGAGACAAGAATTCTCATGGGAGGAACCATGGATGTGGTCTTTGCATGAAGAGCCTTGAATTTTAAGTAGAGGGTGGTAGGAAGGGGATGGGCATGAGGCCAAAAGGACAGCACAAACCAGGAGTTGCCCAGAAGAGAGGCGGGCATGCAGTGGGCCTGCCCAGAGAGACGATGGATTCAGTTTTGAGACTCTTAGAGCATCAGACCTCCAGGGGAAAGACCTCCTCCTCCCACAGTCAAGGAAAGTAGACTTCACACTCATGCACATGTGCACATGTGTGTATGTGTGTGTACACATACAGGTGCACACTGCCATAGCCAGCAAAGAACAGGTGAGGGAGCAGCTCCTGAGGGTAGCTCATTCTGAGCCCTACAGGCTGTTGGTCATTCTGGAAGCCACACTGTGGTCTGTAGGTAGTGGTGGCCTAGGCAGGACCTGGGGAAGGAGAGGGCTGGTTAATAACCAAGTCACTTCCCTGAACCCCACCATGTAGTTGCCATGTATGCCCCTCACATACATGCCATATGTATGTGACCTACCACCCCATCTTTCTCTTGTACAAGAACGAAGGTTCTTGAAGATACAGATCTTGCCCTCCCCCAACCAAATTATTCTTTTCACGGAAGGAGTGGTACAGGAGAGAGCCAGGCAGATTTGTGGCCCTGCTCTCTCCCCTCTGGTTTTTCATGTCACTTTCATTTGCAACTGACATGTATCAGGTTACCCTGGAGATACCTAACTAGTTCAGGAAAGAGATATTTAAGCATGTTCGTCCTTTTCTCAGGTCTAGCTATAAAAGGTGCCTCCTCTCCAGGGACATTTGGTTTGATGGGTGGGGCTGGGGGGGCTCTAAGGGGTTGACGTGCCACCTTTCCCTAAAAATGTGTTCTTTCTCTGCTGAGAAATGTTATTTTTAGATGCCATTATTATTCTAAGTGCAGATTGACAGGCCTCCCCGAGCTTGCCTGTGTCTGAGACAGGGATCTGTTACAGCTGCTTCCCCTTCTTTTTTCACAAAGAGCAAGCTGGGTAGAGCCCCTTTCCCCCGAGAAAGCTGGTTTTACTCCAAAAACCCATCCTGACCAGAGGGAACAAGCATGTTTCATCCACTCCCACCCCATGTCCCTACGAGTAGTGGGAGGGCCAGTTACCACTGGGAAGAAGTGGTGAGCCCCAGTGGTCCCTGTGGCACCACCCTGCCTCCCCTGTGGTCAGCACCTTGACCAGCAAGAGAGGCACAGCCAAGATTTCCAAGAGACCTTTCTTCCAGAGGTCAGAGCAGGCTCCACACATGCCTCTTCCTCTAAAGTCCTGTCAGCTGAAGGATTCTCACGCCTCTACCCGTGCTTTCCTATGAGAATTCCTGAAATGGTGTGAAAAGAGCATTCTGCCACTTCCTGGCTGCAAAATCTTGAGCAGGCACTTAACCTCTACCTAGCCTTTAGCCCTCTCATCTGTAAAATGAGAATAATAGTGCCTGTTAGGGCAATGAAGATTCAATGAGATCACACATGAGAAAGCTCATGGTGCTGTGCTTGGTACCAGTAGATGACCAGTAGATGTTTGTTTCTATCCCCAGATACTACTGGATAGATAGCGACTCTGTGAAAGGCACACACAAAGTGGGGGAGACAGTGTCCTTTAGCAGGCAACTACTCTTGGTCACTGGGCAATGTCTCTGGATTATATATTCACTCATTTAATAACCACCAGGGGCCATGGCACCATAGTGAGCTTTGGGGACATCAACATGAATTGACATGGAGCCTGCCCTCAGGAAGACCCAAAAGCCCACGCTGCTTTCTTCCATCAGGTTCCTGTTAAAGGAGTCTATCTCCTCCCCATGCTTTTACCTCTCCAGGTTAATTGACATTGCCCGGAAACTGGACAAGGCCGAGCGGGAGCCCCTCCTGATGTGTGCTTACTACTTCAAGAAGCTGGATAACCCTGGCTATGCTGCTGAAACCTACTTGAAGATCGGTGACCTGAAGTCCTTGGTTCAGCTGCATGTGGAGACCCAGCGCTGGGATGAGGTGAGGGCAGAGCATGTCTCATGGGGTAGAGGGCCCCACGTGAGCCCTGGACCACAGGGTGCTTTTTGGGCTTTGGATGGAGAGCAGCTGCCCGCATGAGAATGAACATTGGCCTGGCAATTAGGAGATTAACACTTGAATTCTCTGAGCCCGGTGTTAGAGGCCCATTCATTCATTCATTCAGAAAATATGCACTGCTGGCTTCATGCTGGCCCTGTGACAGACACCAGGGATGTGGGAGTTAGCAGGACAGCCCTGTGCCTGCTGTTGGTCTGAGCTGCTTGTGACCAGCACTACAGGCTGATAGATCTCTGACATGGAGACACACTTGTGTAACATTCAAAACCTGCTGGGTGCCGTTTGACAGAAAATGTCACCCATACTCTCCAGGTGCAGGCTGCCAGAGCCATTTCAAGGACAGCTATTTCTCTTCCTTCTTCCCTCTAACCTGGACTCATTCCTGAGAGGATCAGGGGCTGCACCCATGGTCCTCACCCCACCCCACCCACCCATCCACCCGCTCAGGTCTAGTTTACAGAGCCACAGCAAGACCTTTTCTGAATAAAGCTGTCTGACTCTTCTCTCCCCTCTGAGTGGCTCCATTTGGTGAGGTGACAAGGTTACTGATGAGAAGAGGTGGGGCCAAGGACAGAGGCAATAATGGCTTCTCAGGATAAATTTATTAGGAGATCTGTGAAGCAGCATAAATTAGAGCATCTTAGAAACACTTAGTCCTTATCATGCATCAGGCAAACTTTCTCCCTGTTGCCACATACTGTCCCCCGTGACTCAATTCCACTTCTCCTGGCCTGACAGGTGGTTCTGGGGCTTAGATAAAGCAGTGACTGGGTCCCATACAGCACCAAGTCCAGTCATCTTTGACAGCTAATAAGCAGTGATGATGATAATGTCAATTCTGTTTCCTTAGGTGTCATCTGCAATTAAAAGAAATCTGTTTGCAGCGCTACAGGAGCCTACGCAAACCCTCAAAATAAAATGTTTCCGATTCTGGGCTGCTTCTGTGGTCCAGAAACAGACTGTGTTGTTATTGAATCCAGTCGCTTGCATATTGCTGTTAATTGCCTTTTGTTTTCAAAGAGCTGATTTGTTTTTGCGTTTCTGGGGGTGGTGGTAGGGGGAGGCACTCTCCCCCTCTGAGTTGTCAGCCTGGCAAAATATGACACATCCCTAATGGATTCAGCCAAGTGCCATGTTTTCATGGGGGCTGTGGGGGCTGCTTTTTTAAGAATGCATTTGCTCCTTCCTCCAGGCCTTTGCTTTGGGTGAGAAGCATCCCGAATTTAAGGATGACATCTATGTGCCCTACGCTCAGTGGCTAGCAGAGAATGATCGTTTTGAGGAAGCCCAGAAAGGTAGGCCACACAGACTGTCACGTTGCAGAAGGAGCAGGAGATGGTATTGCCAAGACCCACATTTTAGAAAGGCTGCCAAGCCCCTCCCATCACAGGTCTGAAGATGGATGACTTCATCCTGGTAAATGTGATGTGTTTCCTGGTGAAAGACTGGGGAGCAATGGAAAGAACATGAGCTTTGGAGTTGGACACACACCTGGGTCCATCACTCACTTGCCTCCGGACCTCAGGCAGGTCCTGTCTCTTCTCTGAGCAAAGCACTGTACACTCAGATGTAGATTCCCACTTAATTCTCATAGTAGCCCTGTGATGTTGGTACTGTTTTCTAGATGAGAAAGCTGAGGTTGGAGGAGGTAAAGGGATTTGCCTGAAGTCCCACAGCAAGCAAGTGGGAATTTGAGCCAGGCTGGGGTGGGGACAAAATATGAGAACTCCCACAGAGTGTCCGGCATGGTGTCACCTGCCACTTTCCTCTACCGCAAACAGTAATTTGGCTCAGATAAACAGGTGTCCTCTGCTCCTTGGCATTTCTACCGGTTAAGTGGGCTGCACCCCACATATGGCAATATCCGAGATAGGAGCAAAAGGAAGCATAGAGCTTTAACTGGTAATAACAATTTTAAAATGTGACTGCCTTCTCTGTGTCAGGCACTAGCTGGGCACTTAACTACATAACCCAGAACCTCGCCAGCAGCCCTGCAGAGACACCGAGGCTAACTGTGCCCTGCAAAGTCACAAAGCCAGAGAGAATGGCAGAGCCAGGGTTGGACCAGGATCTGTCTGCCTGGGAACCTGATTCTTGTGACTAGGTCTTACTGCCTCCTTAGGAAGTCTTCTAATTGAAGCTGGGTGTGTCGTATTCCATAGCATCTCATTTACACTTCTATATGGTAACAGTTGCCACCTCCGGACACATTGCGGAACAAATGTCTCCCTGTTGGAGCTCCTCAGCTAAAAGCCCCCATTGAAAGACAGCATGTTCTCTTCTGCTTTAGCATTTCCAGAGCACCCAGTTGCTGAAGTATGTGCATGTTTGGGCAAAACACATCAACCTATCCATCTGTCTGTGTCTGCCCTTCCAAGAATCCATCGCCATAGTAACTTGGTACTCAGACAAGAGATTGGAGATGAGATTTGGAACAAAGGCCAGACCTTTTCCTTCTCTAAAGCAGAGGATTTGGATCATCTGAGTGCTCACATGTGAGCAAGTGTCACAGCTAGACATGCCTCCCTGGCAGCCCCCAACTTCCTGAGGGTCTGGCCACATAGTCAAGATTCAGGAAATTTCTGTTAAATGGATATAAAAATTATTGAGAGGTTTTTTTGTTGTTGGTTTTTTTTTTTTTTTTTGCACGTGTTCACAAATGTTTGGTTGCTAGAGTCGAGCCATATTTTTCAAGGTTGTCATTAAAAAGCACACAGTTGAAGACTGATGGAGGACTTGAATGGGGCTAGGTTCTGTAACCTTGGGTATGCCACTTTATTTCCACCTTCATAAGTCTGTTGTGACCATCCAATGAGGAATCAGCAGTAAAAACACTTTGTAAACCACCAAACCTGTTCAGTTGTCAGGTGCTACTAGTGTCATGCTGGGTGTCACAAAGCTTTGTCCCGGCCCAGAATGGGGTGAGGGTAAGACCTCACTGGTGCCATCCTCAGATTTTGCCCTGCAATTTGGCCCTGAGGTTTTTCTTTCTGCCCTGCTTTTCCAAAGTCAGTTGCCTTTTCCCAGCCAGAAAGGAATGTGTCTCACTGCACTTTTTTCAGGATGTAGCCTCCGTTATTTATAGCCTTCGGCCTGAGAGGCGCATCCCAGCGACAAAGTGCTGCAGATGCTCCCAGTGAGTGTCCTACTTCTACAGCAGCCCCTTGCAAGCCCTGCAGATTTCCATCCCACTCCCCAAACTGTGTGTTTTTGTGCCCCTGCAGCGTTCCACAAGGCCGGGCGGCAGCGGGAAGCAGTCCGGGTGCTAGAGCAGCTCACACACAATGCTGTGGTAGAGAGCAGATTTAATGACGCTGCCTATTATTACTGGATGCTGTCCATGCAGTGCCTCGATATAGCTCAAGGTAAGTAAACATCAGCCAGGCTGCTTGTTTTCCCCAGCCCTGCTCTGGCACCAAGATAAACATCGAAGGAGCTCGGACGTTTTAATTAAAGCCCTGGGTTTGTTTATTGGGTGTATTGTCCGTAACCCTGTCTTGCAGCGGCATAATCTGGTGTGTCATCTTTTTCCAGTTTGCCCATAAGTTTAATGATGGGATGAGGGCCATCCTGGGGTTATGGTTGGGAGGTCCTGCCCTGTGTTGCTAATTCAGAACATCTCTCTCCCCTGCTACCTGGGAGCCTATAACCAGACCCAGGTGAGCACTTTTTTAAAAAATTTAATTAAATGGAAAGATGAGAAAGAGATCACTTTACAGTAACACACTCCAGATTCTCACTCATTCCAGGCAGGAAAATAGTTTCAATGTTGCTTTCTTGAGACTTCCCATGATGCACTGAGGGAGTTCTGGAAGCAGAGGGGACACGGAGATATTCTTCACTGGACTAAGGCCAGCATGCCGGAGTGGGAAAAACACTGGAATTGGAGGCAGCTAGGTGCCTTGTAACAAGTCACAATTTCTTCCTAAACTCTACCTCCCCATATGTGGCATTGAAGGTAATCCTATCCTACTTTCTTCATAAGGCTGCTGTGAGCCTCACAGAAGCTGTGGTTATGATTTGGAAACTGTTAGGTCCAGGTGTAATGTGTCATATTTCTGTTCTGGCCAGTGGTCTGTGCTTTGGATAAGGCCTGGCACAGAGGAAAAAGGCTGGAGGTGAGATGAGTAAAGCTGACATGTGCTCATCCTCCACGCCAGTCTCCTCTGGTATGTCTGCACACCAGTGATCACCCTGTTCATGCTGGCGCTCCCCACTGGAATGACCTGATAGGCTGTAGTGTCAGATCTGGGAGAGCCTGCAAGCAATGTACTCAGACTTTTCATGGCCACATGCTCTGCCCATCTGAGACTTTCCCTATCCTGGGACAGTCCCAGCTCCTAAGCAGCACCTTTCCCATCACTGCGTCTCTTTGTCAGTCTCCCTGGCACAGGTCTTGGTACTGGGGGAGAGCTGACACTGGCAGTGTTGCCATTGCCTTTCTCTTGTAGACATGGCTTGACCCATCTTCCCCCTCTTGCCACCCTCCCCCCCAACACTGCATACCCCAGACCCTGCCCAGAAGGACGTGATGCTTGACAAGTTTCGCCACTTCCAGCACTTGGCCGAGCTGTACCATGGCTACCATGCCATTCAGCGGTACACGGTAAGGTGGTCCGGGTATGGGGGCCAAGTGGGGGTGCTGCCTACTGAGCTAAGGGCCCTGGGCACATCTTACAGAGTAGCAGACCTCTGGATGGAAAGTAAACCCACTGGACAGGATGACTTGCCAAGAAATTCAGGTCTCCTACTTGGAGACAAAGTTTGGGACTTTGATTTTCCTCAACTAGTTACCCTTTGACCTGTTGTAAGCTGTGGGCTTCTGAATTAGTGAGCCAGAGCTAGAATGGGACTTTCTAGGTACCGGCTTTATGTTTGTAAAATTCAGGCAGACTCCAGGTTAGCCAGACAAAGAGTAATCTCTAAAATGATCAGGGGTGGGGGCGCCTGGGTGGCTCAGTCTGTTAAGTGTCTACTTTTGGCTTAGGTCATGATTCCCAGAGTCAAAGGAACAAGCCCGCATTGGGCTCCCTGCTCAGCAGGGAGCCTGCTTCTCCCTCTCCCTCTGCTCGTCCCCCGGACTTGTGCTCTCTCTCTCTCTCTCTCATTTTCTCAAATGAATAATCAAAATCTTACAAAATATAAAAATAAAGTGATCAAGGGTGGATGTTCCATTCTAGGTGGGTGAAGCCCCATCTCTAACCAAAGGCCTGAGGTCTCTTCTCGGCCCTGCCACTGAATTGCTGTGTGACCTTGAGCTATTTACTTTCTCTCTCTGGCTCTCAGTTTCCTTCTCTATCAAAACGAATGAGCATAGGCTTGATCTCCAGAGACCCAAATAGTTCTTTTTAGTCACTCCCTGATTGTTTTGATTAAGCCATTTTAAATCTATCTCCTGACAATGGGGAACAGGTGGTAGCTTTTTATCAGCCTCCTCATTTTGTGTATCCTCAATCACTCAACAAATGTTGATTAAGCACCTACAGAGTGAGCTTATCCTGTGCTGATAAGCCAGGAGGATAATACCAATAACGAACCTTTATTGAGGACTTACTGTTTACCAGGAAATGTGCTGAAGGCTTTATTGTATCAATTTATTTACTCCTTTATTTATTTACTCCCCGTTTTACAGACAAGGAAACTGAGGCACTAAACACAGAGATCCCACAAATATTAAATAAGACCAGGACCAGACCAGATGGGCTGGCTCCAGAGCCTGTGCTCTTAGCCTCTGATCCCCCACACCCTCTAACTTGGAGAAGGCAGACCACTGGCCACACACCCCAGCTCTACTGTGTGACCTTGGCGAGTTGTTTACTTGCCTCTGTGCTTCAGCTTCCTTCTCTTTAAGTAGGGGTGATAATAGTACCTACTTGGTGGGGTTGTGAGGATTAAATTAGTTAATATTGGAAAAGCACTTGGCACAGATGAGCGTCAGCTGTTCTCCTGCCCTGTGTGGAGGCTTCCAACCAATTTTCCATGGGCAGAACATTTCACAGTTCTTTGACCATCTCAAGAGCCCTGCGTTCCACACTGGGCACCTCTTTCCCCCACATTTGTGCTGAGTGCTCGGCACATTCTTTGTCTCTGAGGAAAGTCTGGTAAGAAAGACTCCTCTGCTAGGCTCTGCCTTGGTCAGCTATCAGTCCTTCATCTCATCTCTTCCCCATACCACGGTCAGTGGTTTCAAGGGAACTCATCATCCCTTACAGTCTTTTTAGGGCCTCTCATTTCTATCACGTGCTCACCGGGAAAGACCCCAAACTCAACTCCAGCTGGAAAGTCAGGGACCCAGCTCAGTGTCAGTTTGCCTGAACCACTTTGGAGCTGGGCTCTTTTCTGTAACAACTGAGCTCTGCTCCAGGACCTTTGTGCAGTTGTGAGCTTGTAGCAGCTTCACACCAGCTGGGGTATCTGGCTGTTCATCCCAGATGAGACTTTATTGGGCCATTCCTTCATTCAGCAAATCCCTTCTGTGTGTCAGGCCCTCTGCTGAGGCCTTGGGACATAGTGGTGAGCAAGATGTTATCCCCGCCCCTGAAGAGCTCATAGTCAATGAACAAGCAGGTGTAGCCTAGTTGTCTTAAGGGAAAAACTAAGAGGACCAAGAGGACTTCCTGGAGGAAGTGAACCTAAGCCAAGAGGAGGGAGATTAGTAAGAATGGGGCAAGGGAAGAGGAGGAGAAGAAACAGCAATCCTGGCAGAGGTCACAACATGTGCAGAGGCATGGAGGTGGGTGGTACTTTAGCGTTTGGCATCGGGGCCCAGCAGAGCAGCTCTGAGGCAGAGCAGACTGCAAAGGGAAGCACCAGACCTTTCGTAAGATAATGGCTTCCTTCCCAGAGGAGAGGCGCTAGTTCTGAGGACCCTTCTGCCACCGGCCAATTCTGTTCTTCCCGGGATGGTTCTTAGCTTCCGTACCTACCACGATATAACCAGAGGCGGGCTTCTCCCTGGCTCTCACCCAGAAAAGGATGCAGTCTCAGGTTTTCTTGGGTTCTTGGAACTAACCGAGGCTGTAGAAATTTAAATGAGAGCTAAAGAGAGAACGCTGGGCTCCAAACCCAAGTAGTAGTGTAAAGTAAGTCCTCACAAATTTAGACCAATTAGGGCCTGAGTCCTGCTGGCACGGTGTGGAGTACAGCCTAGTAAGACCCTTCAGGAAATGTCAGTTTATTACCATGTAAGTGCTCGAAGGGGAGGGAGAGCTGGCCTGCTTTCATCTTGTCATCTACAGTTCAAGATCCCTTCAAAATGGTATTCTTAACCTTTTATGGACCCCCTCGTGATAGAAAATTCCCTGTGGTCTACTGTGTGGAGCTTCTGGCAGCCTCTAGGTACAGAAGACCTGTTTGTGTGTGTTAGAGCCTGTGCCAGGTGCTGGGGGTGCAGGGATGAGTAATTGAGGAGCTCCGGCACATGTGCACATCTGGTGGGCATTGGGCAGCCAGACTGCTACTGGAGAGTGGAGAAGAGGCACATGATTTCATGTTCTGAAGAGTTAACTGCCTCCATTTAAAGACATGCTTATGGTCTGGTCATGTCCTAAATTGCCTAAAAGGTCTTCTCTCTCAGAACTCATTGGAGACAACTTGAAGTGCTCAGGGAAATGGAATCATAACCCACCCAGAGGCAACACAGCCAAGGAGAGAGGCATTCTTGGGCTTTGGAATCAGACCTGGGTTTGAATCCTAGCTTGGCTCTTTTCTAGCTGGGTGACTTGGGCAAGTCATCTCTCTGGGCCTGTTTTCTCATCAGTACAGTGAGGATGAAAGTGCATCTTTACAGAATTTTGTTAAAGACCACATGAGACAGCTGTAAAGCGCCCAGTACATAGTAGATGCTCATTAAGGGAAGCTGCTCTTTTACTGAAATATTTCAGAATTATTGGTTGTCTGCCTTTTGACCTGTCCCAGCAGCTGCTTCGTTGAGGAATTCAGTCCCTATTTGCTTTTCTCACTGCAGGAGGAGCCCTTCAGTTTCCATCTTCCCGAAACCCTCTTCAACATCTCCAGGTTCCTGCTGCACAGCCTGACCAAAGACACCCCCTTGGGCATCTCTAAAGTGTATCCTTTCACCCCACCCTCTGTCCCACCTCTCTTGTCTAATGGCCCCTGTGAAGTTCTTTCCAGAGCATTTCACTGGCAGAACCTTCCCTATCTCCCATAGCCCTCAGGGAAGAGAGCGAGTTTGTCCTGCTGCTACTGTTTTACTGTAGAAGGAGCTCGCCAGGGAGACCAGGGGGCCGGGGCCAGTGCCAAGAGAAGATTAGTTTCCAGGGCTCTCTGGGCTTAGCCCAGCTGTGGGTCTCTAACCAGTCCACTGCCCGAGCCCTCCTGGAACCCATAAATAAGGGTATAACAGAAATATAGAAAGCTCTTGGATTCTTGGGCATTTTCCTGGGGGGCAGGTTAGAGGGTGTTTGTTCAGCCCGGGGGATGGAGCACCTGTTGTGCCCTAGACATCGGGCCAGGTGGTAGGTGACAAAGCTGTATCTAGTAGAGGAGGTGACAAGTGTCAGGGCTTAGTTCAGTGGGATGTGTGCTGTGTCAACGTGTGGAATGTAGCTAAGGCTGGGGCCATGGTCAGGGAGGGATGCCTGGAAGAGCTGACATCTATCCCATGAGGCACAAGGGAAGATGGTAGAGTAGATATTCCAGGGGAGCACTCCGCACATGGAAATGCACAGAGGTGAAGTAAGCATGGCATACGGGAGGAGCTGAAGCCCATCCTAGGTGGGAGTCAGGCTGGAGAGGTAGTGGCCTGAGGGCCTCCATGTGAGTTGGCCTCACCTTCTTTGGAAAGAATGGCCTGTAAGGGCCATTAAAGAAGGAGGCTGAGGACCCATGCTTCCCGAAGCTACCAGGAAATGACCAAAATCTTTTAAGGTCACTAAAGTCATAATTTTCCCCATTCTCTTCTAAATCTTATATTCTCTCAGCCCCCTCCCAGCCCTAACCCTACCTTCTCTCTGTAAGGAAAAGACCCTCCCAGGAGAGGCCTCAGAGGTACTGATCAGTGAGAAGTAGCTTCTCCAGAGGTTCCAGGCCTATCATTTACATTCCAGGGGAACCAAGAAGTACGTTGTTGACTGAGAACTTTGCAGAGGTGTGGCCCAGGCCACACCTGCTGGTGCCTGAGAACCTGTGCCCAGTCTTTCCAGCAAGTTCTGTTTGATTGAACCCCTGCCCTAAACTGCACCCTATACTGTTCACTGGGGACCTGGAAGTGGCTCCTGACATGGTCCCTGACTTTGAGGAGTGACCGTGGAGACATAGACAAGAAAGCTTACTGCCATGTAACTTCTGGAGAGAAAGGAGCCACACTGGGCTTGTGGGGAGCAGGAGCATCAGGAAGGAGAGTGGGAAGGAGACATGGTACTTCAGGCTTGCCACAGAGAAGTGGGGAAGGGGGTCCACAGGCAGGACATGGAAGGAAGGACAGGCCTGGCCTGGGTGCAGCCAGCATTTAAGGTGACTTGGGATCCAGCACAAAGGCCTGGGGCCTCAGATTGAGGAGCTCAGAGGCGAGTCTCAGAGAATAGGGGAGGCTGCCACTCAGAAATCACTGTGGCTCCTGGTAAAGTGCAGGCAGAGAGAAGTACCCTGCACCCAGTGGCCTCTGAGCTGGATCTGAGTGAGCTCCGCAGGCAGTCTGGGACCAGCCCCACCTGGCAAGCCTAAAGCAGGATGGCACTTGGTGCTGGGCATTCTAGGACCTGGCTGACAGGCTGGGTGAGGTGGTGAGAGCCATTTTGGCCTACTCAGGGTACAAGATGAGCCATCAGCAGGCCCAGAGAACCTAAGCAAGGTTAAAATATTAATGGAAACTGCACTCTTTATCTCTGGAAAAATCCCTATGCCATGATATCTGAGAAGTACACTTACATCCCACAAATGAGCAAAGCGCTCCTCAGGCTCCTACCCATGCCCTCCTGGCACTAGCACCAGCTGCACACCAGCACAGGGCTCACCCTGAGGGTAGGCAGTGCCAGCTCTCGGGCCCAGTGTGGCCTCTGCTGTCCTTAACCCTATCATCCGCAGGAACACGCTCTTCACTCTGGCCAAGCAAAGCAAAGCCCTGGGTGCCTACAAGCTGGCCCGACATGCCTACGACAAGCTGCAGGGTCTGCAGATCCCCGCCAGGTTCCAGAAGTCCATTGAGCTGGGCAGCCTGACCATCCGCTCCAAGCCCTTCCATGACAGCGAGGTGAGGGCACAGCTCTCTCAGGCAGGAGGCTTCCCCTCCTCTTCCTGGACATCCCCTGATGCCTTCTTTCCCGGCCGGGTTCTATCTGAAAGATGGCTATGATGGTCTCAGGATTCTGTGCCCTTCTCCCTTTCCCAAGCCCTGGTTTGCTGACTCCTGCTTTTCCCTCTCTGCCGCCTCTATTCTCTACTCAGCCGGCTCTGCTCCAGCCACAGCCCCTGGCCCCTGTGGGCTCCAGAGCCCTGCCTTCCCTTGCTGCCTAGCCCTCCTATGAGGCTCTGAGTTGGCTACAGCCCAGCCCATGCTGCTGTGCCCTTAACCTCCCTCTGCTCCTGCATGCCCAGATGGCTCTGCCTTCACCTCATCCTAGGAGCTCCTGCCTTATCCCCTCTTTCTTCTGGAACCAGGTTATCACTCTTCTAGGTATCTGTAGCCCAGCTGTGCCCCAGGCACCTTTCTTCCAATTTAACCTGTTGTCTCTCACAATTGCCTCCTTCAAGCTCAGAGCAGAGACTTGGCATCAAACAGACCTGGGTTTGGATCCCAGCTCCACCATTTCCTAGCTATGTCTCCCATCTCTCTGAGCCTCGTTTCCCCCTTTATCAAATGGGGACACACATAATAGTTTTCCCACAGGTTAAATAGCCAGCCCAGATAATGTGCACAGTAGGGTACGTGGTATGTGTTAAGCACCCTGTGTGTGGTGGCTGTGGTGTTGTCATTCCTCCTGGAGAAATGTGCTGCTGAGCCCTGCCTGTGAAGGAGTGTCCAGGGCAGTGGGACCCAGGTGACAGGGCCTCAGATGCCTCTGTAGGCCCTTATCCTGAGTCACCACAGCATAGAGTCCTAAGCCCGGTGCCCCTTTCCCGCCCACACAGGTAGCCTTGCTTCTTGGCAGCCAGGCCCCAGGAGACAAATCAGAGTAGGGAGCATTTCCTCACTCTGGGTTTGGCTCTCAGGCAGTTGTGGGTCTTGTACTTTTTAGGAGCTGGTGCCCTTGTGCTACCGCTGCTCCACCAACAACCCACTGCTGAACAACCTGGGCAATGTTTGCATCAACTGCCGCCAGCCTTTCGTCTTCTCTGCCTCTTCCTATGGTGAGTCTGACATGTGCAGATGGATGGCTGGGCTCTCTCTGCCGCTGATTGGCCACACACGTCCTCATTTGTAAACTGGGGACAGTGTGACACCCACCCCACCAGATGCACAGTCACAAAGCGTTCCCAGAAATAGGACCCAGTGCTGCCCAAATTTGAAGCACCCACCCCTCAGAGCCTGGTACGGGGCTTTGCATGACATAAATGCCCTAGATGCCACTGGTTGGGCATTTGGTCTGGAAGGCTAAGATGGCCTCTTAAGTCCCGCTTCCTTTTACGTTGACGAAGAATCAGAAACCCCTTCCAGGTAGCTGGGCAGAGGCCGTTCCTCCTCTCTTGTAGAGGAGCCCATCCAGCTATTAGTGGGAAGAAGGGGTGGTAAAGGCCACTGGTTCTCACCCATACACACATGTACACATGCATACATATGCGTACATGCCTGCTTCCTCCAGACATGCAGTGGGCAAAAGAGGCCCTACTGTGTCTCCTTGCTTACAGAGAAGCCTGCTGCTGGGTGAGAAGCCTGCTCCCACCTCCCCTCATGCTGCCTGGTGAGAGCATCACAGGCCCTGGCTCCCCCTGAGGCAGTCATCCCATGGCCTTCCCCATGCCCTGTGCCCTCTAGAGGTGCTGCACCTGGTTGAATTCTACCTGGAAGAGGGGATCAGTGATGAAGAAGCTGTCTCCCTTATTGACCTGGAAGCACCAAGACACAAGCGTGAGAACAAATGGCAAGAGATCACAAGCAACAGTATCCTGGACGCTCAGCTGGACCCGTGTGTGTGCCAGCCGAGCACGAGGCCTGGGTGTAAGACAGGAGGCAGGAGGGGATTGGGGGATGGCTGGCCCAGTGGAGGCACGGGCATGGCAGGCCACTGCCGAGTGATTGGAGAGGCCTGCATAGTGGCAGGGACAGGGGCTGGCAATAGACTGAGAGCTGGCCAGTGCACAGAGGTACCATGGGGACAGTACATGCCCACAGGCCCAGAAGAGGTATGTGGAAGAGGAGATGGTGCCTTGGTAGTCACCTTCACTTCATTTCCAGGTGGGCCTCCCACCCACCTGAGTCCTAGAAGGTACCGTCTGTCCTGGCCACACAAAGCTGATGAGCAACCAACACAGCATATGATGTCTGTATCAACTTTTCTAGTCAGGTCACATTTGTGTACAAGAGACAGAAAAACCATGATCGAGCTGAGCAAACAAAAGGGTGTAAAGCCTAGCCATAATTGGACACTCAGCTAGATCCGGGTGCTCAGTTGGCCTGGTGGGAGGCTGTCTCCTGTCCTGTTGGCTCTGTTGTCCTTCGAGTGGCTTCATTCTTTGGCAGCACCCACCCCATCCCACCAGCAGTACCAACCCTGCATCCTATCAGCCTTAAAATCCGTGGAAAAGGCTGACATTCTTCCCAGAATGACAGCAAAACACAAGGCACATCCTTGCCGGGACAGCTTGGGTCAAAGGCCACACCTCAGCTCTTCCCTCTGGCTAGGACCATGTTCACTGTCCGAGCTGGACACGGAGGGGGCTTCTACATGTGACTGTGCACACTCAGCACCTGCAGACCTTGCTAGCACACAGCAGCTGGATCAGCAGGTCTGGGTGCATGGGAGCCTGACTTTCCATTGGCTTCCAGGTAATGCCAGTGCCACTGGTCTGTGGGCCACATTTTACATTTTGAGCAGCAGAGGAGAAAGGAAAAGCCAGGGAGTTGTTTGCCAAAGATGGGAGACAGAAATCAGATGCTCTGCCTGGGTTGTTGCTGCCTGGTGGGACCACATCTCATACCTGATTCGGCACCAGCAGCCTCCATTCCCCTGGGGCTCTTCCTTGTGGGAGCCCCAGCCGCCCTGGCCTCATATCAGCTCTTCTGACACCACCTGACAGAGGAGGCAACCCTTAGCACCTTCAACCTGGTCTAGTTGGCCTTAGGATTTGCAGGAGCTCTCACCCCCTTCTCCATGAAATAGGACCTGCAAGTCCATCTCAAGTGCCTACAGGCAACCCGGTGATTACTAAGTGTTTCTCCAGGAATTGCCAAGTTTGCTGGCCATGGTTTCTGGCTGGCCCATTATTTCTACTCCCACCCACAGCAGGCCTAAAGTCTCTGCTCACTTGATGCTTCTGGTCAGGCCCCTGTGGGCCATGGTGTGGTCTGTGTAGGGCAGCAAAGGTCCCATCAGAGCACCTTTCCCTCCTGGGCACTGGGGCTTGGTCCCGGCCTCTGTGTGTCTAGGGCTGTCTCCTCCCTGGCTTGCACTCCCTCCATTCCTCCATCTGGAAACCTATTCCATAGACAGAGTCATGGAGAAACACACCAGGCCCACAGAAAGCACCTGTGAATCTTGCATTGGGTGAAGGGGGGGCCTATTTCCCACTCAGCCTCAGGTTCTGTCCTTGACCAGACCCTTCCAGATTCCCAAACTCTGAGGCTGGATGAGACTGTGGACTCCATGGGAGATGATGACCCATTCACGGCAAAGCTGAGCTTTGAGGTGAGGGTACCTCTCTGAGTGATGAGCTGTGGAGGCGCGTGAGGCCTGTTGGGAGGGGGTTCGGAGGTCCCTTCTCCTGTACACACTTGGGCATGAAATGGACTTGTTCCTTGTCTGGGCCGTGGTGGAGTCAAGGTGGTGGGGACCCCATCACTAGAGATGGCTAGCAGGAGCTACCTGACCTGGCAGGGTTCTGTGAAGGTACCCAGCAGGGGAAGTCTCTGGGGTCCTCCCTGGTTGCCCCAAAGATTCTGGGATCGTGACTCATATAAACATGTCACCCTGGCTGAGAGCATGGGTGTCCCCTGCTTTCCACCTGCCCATCCTGCAGCAAGGTGGCTCCGAGTTTGTGCCTGTGGTGGTGAACCGGTCGGTGCTGCGCTCCATGAGCCGACGGGACGTCCTCATCAAACGCTGGCCCCCGCCCCTGCAGTGGCAGTACTTCCGCTCGCTCCTGCCGGATGCCTCCATCACCATGTGCCCCTCCTGCTTCCAGGTACCGTGCCTACAGCTCCTCTGTGGCTACCAGTTTCTTCTTTCTGCTGCTTTTCCATTTCCCAAGTGTCCCCTTGGAGACACCTGGCATCTGGGAGGAGCACAAGTGATCCCAAGGCCAGGGCTCTGAGCTGGGAAGAGACTCGGCCATCCTTAGGCCCTCCCTCTTCTCACTTCTGTTCTGAATGCTGTCTGGAGTGGGCTTACCCCTGACCCTGTGCTCTCTGTACCTGCCCCTAACCAGGGAGGCCCAGGCAACTGTCATGTACCTTGGAATTTCACTTAGAAAAATGGGGCCTCGGACCCCAGACCCTTCTCCCCCTCCCTTTCACTCCTCAGACAAAGGTGTTCTGAATCTGGTGTTTCTAGCCCTGGCTCACTGCCAAGCCTCCTCCCCTTGGAAGGGCAGGAGTTCTTGCCAGGCTCACGCCTTGGCCCTGGGTCATGACCGTTTCCCCTCAGATGTTCCACTCGGAGGACTACGAGCTGCTGGTGCTTCAGCACACCTGTTGCCCCTACTGTCGGAGGCGCATTGACGACCCCAGCCCCTGACTGGCCCTCTCAGAACCAGCGCTCCCACCAGGGCCACTTCGCACTTGGCTGGGCTGTCAAAGGAAGAAGAGTTAAACTGAAAGAGTTAAACTGTCAGAATGTGTCTTCTGCCCAGATCAAGTGTGTATTTTAGGGAGGGGCCTTGTGTAACCACGGAATTCCTATTTATGGCATTTCAGGCCTTGTAAATAGCACCAGGAGATGGAGAAGAGAATGTACATACATTTTCTAAGAAAAAAAATCTGTTACTTTCAGAGAGGCTCTGAGTTGTTCGTGGCAGCCTGCTGGAGTCCACAGATCTGTCAGACCATTAACATGTACACTTTGCGAACAGATTGCCTCAATAATTACAAATAAAAGGGCTACTTATTTTCATCAGTGTCTGCATTTTAGCAAATCTTCATATTGTCTGCAACTTAATTTCCTTATGCAAAAGTGCACCTGTTTCTAATTTGATCTGAGAGGAACATTACATTTGCCTGCTCTTAAAATGTAATCTAATCGAAATGGCAATATGGGAATGGGTAGGGGAATGGGTATTTATTTATTTTGGTTTAGTGGGGCTCCGTCTTGACCAGAAAATAAGGTTCCTGGCTCCAAAGAAGATGGCAAAGAGGGCCTCTCCTCAGAGGTTCTGGAGCCTACCCTCTGCTTTCTGGCAATGGCCAGGCCCCCCTCCTTCACCCCACTCCCCCAGCTCCACAGAGGCCACAACCCCACTGAGGCTTTCCCCTTCCCTCCAGCTCCTGAAGCTAGTGGATCTGTTTGAGGTTTTGCTAAGGTCCCTGCCCCTGAGCATCAACAATGTCCGATTCAGCAGCTCAAGGGCAAGGGTGAGTAGCACATGGGAGGCTGGGGAGAGAGAGCTGACATTTATTGGGGACCTTCTCTGTGCCAGCCAAGTTTCATATATTGTCTCCGTTCTCATTCCAGCCTTGTGATGGAAGGGTTATGATTTCCATTTTGCAGCCATGGGGTTGGGTGGAGGTACTGGGCCCAAGGGCTCACCCAGCCCTAGGTGGAAGCTCCTGATCTGTCCTGCCCTGAGACCCCTGTTCTGTTTGCCCTCCACTCTACCTACCCCAGAGGTATCAATGATCCAGAGCTTTGTGCAAAGTCCTGACAGCAGGGAAAGAGAACTGCGCTGTCAGATAAGAAACCCACCCTGGTGATCAGATATTGATACTTTACAGCTCATCTGTGAAGTGGGCAGAGTGGGACAAATGTCCGCCTCACTGGGGGGATGAAGACAGACCTAGAGAAGGGAGCAGCTACAGAGGCCACCCAGCGGTGAGTGCTGAAGCTGGCCCCTGCCCTACCCTTTTCCCCCTGCCTCCTTCTGCACTTCTTTGGAGATGATGGAGGAAAATAAAGAAAGAGAGCCAGACAGTTGTGCCAACAGAACTCCTCCGTTGAGTGTCTAATTACTTACGATCATGCATGCTCTCTCTCTTGCTAAACATTTATTAATGTGTTAGGATTTCCATTAGCGCATTACTTGAACTAAAATCATTTGCATATGGCTGGGAAGAAGAGGGGAGAGAGAGAAAACAGCCCCAGCCACCCAACAGGCGTCAATCACAGTGACAGATCAGATGGTCCATGGCTAGAGGCAGGGGGAGGGGGCCCAGCCTGAGACTCCAGCATGCATCATCTCAGCTGAATAACACAAAAACCAGTTTGTGCCATGCCAAGTTCTGCTGCCCCGGGGAAGCTGAGCTCTCGAGGTCTGAGTCTGAGAAAAAATCACTGTAGCTGCCTTTAAGTCAATTGCTCACTGAGTATCAGACACCGGGCTAAGCACTTTCCACGCATCATCTTATTTTATCCTCCACAGCCTCCAGGGTGCCCATTATGCAGATAATGAAACTGAGGCTCGGCAACATTCTGTCCTTTCCTTCAACAAATACTTACTGAGCCAAGATAGGATTCATACCCAGGCACAGCCTTTACACCTAAGCATTCTGTTCTGCGTCTCCCCTGTCCCAGACTAGATGGCGTCTTGACCAGGCCTGTTCTCTCTCCAAGGCTCAGTTTCCTCATGTATGCAAAAGGGCGTACTCCAGCTCTGACCTTGAGGCTCGAGCCTCAGTCTCCATCTGAGGAGCCTGACGACCCTTCACCTGCTACAAGGAAGGCACCGTGGGATGTTGAAATGCCCCTTTCACTAAGACGACAGTGAGGCCTGGAGAGAGACATGGCTGCTGGCGACTGCACAGCTTGGTTGTTCAGGCTGGGTCTTGATCATCCCAAGTCCCCAACCCTGCCCACATCCCTGGAAGAAGGAAATAGGAAGAGGGGGATTGTATGGCCCAGATAGAGCCCCAGGCCAGGCCTTAGGTGGGCCTGGCTCTAGCCTGGCCTCAACCAGCTGGGTGTCCCCCATGCACCCACAGTGAGGCTACTGAAGCCAGGAGCCCCTCATGGCTCTCACACAGGTACAGAGATGTCCCCTCTCCAAGGCCCCATCTGCCTATGGCAGATACCAGGCAACCTTCCACTTGTGCCAGCTTCAGGGCCAGTGGGAGCCTCAGCAAAGAGGTCTGCACTGGGCAGAGTTCTCATCCTGGGTCAAGCACTCATCCCAACATTCCACCCAGACTCCAGAACATCTTCCTAGAATGGGAATCTGATCATACCCCTCCTCTGCTTATAACCCTCTCCACTGACAGCCAGCTAGCATCCGGACTCCTAGGCCTGCCCTCTCTGGCCCTAGGCCCCAGGCCAGCTGGCCATTTGCTCCCTGTGCCTTGGACAGTTGTCCCCCGGCCTAAACCTCCTGCTTCCCTCCTGCTCCACATCTTGCTCCTCTGGGATCCTACAGCGCTGGGCCTGGGAGCAGAGCCTTGCCTCCCATGGTTATTATCTTCTTGTTAGCTGGCCCCCCAAACTGGGAGCTCCTTGAGGGTAGGGAATATGTAGGATTTATCTGAGTGTCCCCAGCACCTAGCCCCAAGCCTGGCACATAGACTGTGTTTGGCAAATGTCAGGGTGAGAGGGAATTGCAGGGAGGGAGGAGGGAAGAAGTGGGATTGGAGGAGAAGAGGAAGGAAGGGGAGGAGAATCAGTTTGTCTCCTTCCTTTCTTCCCTTTGACATTCTCAGCTCAGTCCAAGGCCTCGCTCAGCCATGGTGATGCAGCCAGGTGGGGCTAAGCCAGGGAGCAGAGACAGGGAGGAGGAGGAGAGTAGGGGGTGGGAGGGAGGAGGAAGCTGCTGAAGCAGCAGCACCTCTATGCAGAGGCTTAAGAGCTATTTGTGTGCTACCTGCTAAGCCCCTAATCCTCCATGGCCAAGTCAGAGCCCTGCACCTGGGCTCCAAGGGGGCCGGGCTCAAGAAACCTAGAGATAGGTGCCACCATCTTCAGAGAGAGCCACCCCCAGCTGCCCACCTCCACAGATCATCCCCAAGCCTGACTGAGGGGCCAATGGCTTAGAAATTCACCCACTCTGGGGCTTGTCCCTTGGTGTGCTCCTGGGCCCTCTCTGGAGCACCTGGCATGAGAGAAGAAAGCTCGGGCTGGGGAGTCAGCCAGCTTGTTCACTTCCGGCTCTGCTGAGGAACATTAACCCTCTGAGCCCATTTCCTCAGAGGTCAGAGGGTATGGAGTGAGACCTCCTAACGAGGTACCAGGAGTCATCCATTCATTTGACAACAGTTTATTGAGCCGCTACCCCAAGCTGCCTGCTCAGATGCAGCAAAGTACAGGCGAGGCCAGCCCTGGACTCTGGAGAGGTGGGCAGTGAATCATAAGGGGACAAATAAGACTGTTGCTGATAGTGATCAATTCTGAGTAGAAAACCGGTGTGATGGAGTAGGGGCCCTCATCTGTAGACTTGGGGTCCTCACCAAGGAGTGCATTGCAAACTGAGACCAGACCTTCGTAACCTGAGTTAGACTCTAAGAGGCTAACACTGTTGGTCATTGATCACTTATAGGCAACAGAGTAGGAAACTGAGGCACAGGGAAGGGAGGGGGCTGGGTTGCACCCAGGCTATGTGCCTACAGAGCCTCGGCCCAGATGTAAGGGTAAGTGTAAAGGGACCATGCCCAACTGAGGGGGACCATGACACCTAAATTGTAAAGTCAGGAGGTCTGTGACTGGGCCTTGGTGGGAAAGCAGGTCATGTCTACCCAGCAGGTGCGCATGGATCTCCCAAGGTTTCCTAGTTCCAACAAACTGAGGCCAGAAAGGGGAAGTGGGACTCCCCAGGCTAGAATCCAGTGCCACCCTCTGCCCTCTGGGCCACCACTGCTGCCCTAGGCCCGTGTGAGTTAGGCTAGTGGCTTTCCCATCAGCCCAGCACAACCCTTTTTTTGTCATTTATACCATGGTATGAATGGCAGCAGATCTTTCCTCAGAGCTGTCTTTGGTGTGGGGAGGGAGGCAAGGCCAGACAGGTGACAGCCCAGATTTGTCACCTGACCTGGGCCACAGACACACTGCTTCAGTCTCTCCACCTGTGCAATGTAGTAGGGAGGATCAGAGGAGGTGACTTCTAATGACTAACTGCTCACTGTGAGCCAGTTGCTCTGAACAAGGAGTATTTTTAGTTTAAAAAAAGATTTTTTGTCGTGCCTCACAGAATACAGTGCACTGTCACCCTGTGAGGCCTTTAATTCCCCATGGCCATGGTCCTGTGAGGGAGGGTCATTAAACTCTGAGACTTACAGAGGGAAGCACTGACTGAGATAACCTAGATCTACTCACTTGATCCACAAATACTAAGCACCTACTATGAGCCAGCCTCTGAGGGTGATACTCCAATGAACAGAACAGACAGAAATCTCAGCTCTCTCCAGTGCACGGGGAAATGATTTACAGCGTTCTGCTACGTGATGAGCACCACGCTTGGCTCCAGGAACCCTGTTGAGAGCTGGGCAGACCCCCTCCACCCCTGCCTGCTCACATGACAGCCTGTGAGATGGACAAAAAACATGTGAACAGAACATAGAAGTTTCCAGGGTGTTCTAAGCATTAGGAGGAGGTGAAGGCAAGGCATTGAGGTCTAGGGTTGGGGGCTCACAGAGCTGTGTGTGGGCTGGTCTTGGTCCAGGGAATCAGGGCTCCTCCCTCCATGTGGCTACTGGGGCCCACGTCAGAATCAAACCCTCCACCTTGACCTCATTAGCATTGGGCCTAATCCCTGAGCCAGCACCTTAAACTGCGAGAGGTCACACCGCACCCCCATGCCTTCCCTGCACTCATTCATTCCACCAGCACACATTTCATCAGCCCCCACCCCCATATGCAAACCTTGACACCACCCGGGACAGGCAGGGTCTGGAGCCCCAGGCGGGCTGGAGGGAAGGGGGTACTCTCCTGAGTGAACAGGTCTGGTGGGAAGGGGCTACACAAAAGAGAGTCCTAGGGAAGGAAGTCTTGGAGACAGGGACACATGCCCTACTGGCTCCTTCCATCACCAAGTTCACAGTGCAAACTTCACCTTCCCGGGCTGCTCCAAATGACAGCGTGTTGGAGGGGGTGGCAATCTGAACTTTTCGTATTCCATTGGTTTCAGGATGTGTTTGGTTGTAAGCCCTGACAACCCCACAGAACAATACTTCCTGCAGGCATCATCCCTCTCCACGGCATTTGTCAGAGCTGAGCACCGTCTGGGGAGTGCAGTAGGTGCTTCCAGGTGCCTGGAAGGTGGTCCTCAAGCACCCCTGTGCCAGGCACTCCCATCTGCCTTACATCATTCCTCAGAAGTATGGCTGTGCTCCCTTCACTGATGGGGGGGGCGGGGACCGTCCATGCCAAGCCTCCATTTGCCCCCAGAACCTGCCCTCCTGGAGTTACCTGTCACACAGCTTCCAAGACCCACTGACCCAGCCCAGACTGACCAGACGTCCCCGGATGTGCCCTGTGTGCCACAGAGTCCAACCAGGTCTGTTTCCAGGCTCAGCCTAGCCTTCACACTGGAGTCCCCAGGAGGCTGGGACCAAGCCGGCCTTGCTCACGACAGCAATCTGGTGCCCAGCACAGCATCTGGCACATAGCCACCTCCTGGATGCAAGGCCTTGCTTCAGGAGCCTTGAGAGCCTCTGTCCCCTTTCTGCTCCAGTCACCCTCTCCCTGCTCCCCTGTTCTGTCCTCTCTTCCTCCAATATATCTTTGGGTGCATTTGAGCCATGTTTCTACCCCTGAGATCTGCCCAAGCCACTGTCCGCTGCCCAGGCTCTTCAGCTTGGCATCAAGACCCACCAGAGCTGGCCCTGCAGCCCGGGTGCAGCCTCAGCCCAGACAGGCCTCAGGCCTCCGCCAGCCCTTGACTTCAGTCTCACTCACTTGGCAACCCAGCAAAGTACTCCCCTTCCTCAAACACCCAAACTTCCCCTCCATAGACGCCTCTCCTTTATAGACAGTCTCCCCGCCCTGTATCTGTTCCTCCCACACCAGAGTCCTCCCCACCCCATCACCTCCTCCTTTCTGGATCTTTGTATCCCCAGTGGTCTGTACATAAATATTTAATGAACGAGAGAGTGAGTGAATTCCAACCTGAATACCTATTGAGCTCCTGGGCTGTGCTGGGCTGTATGTCTGGCCTGGAGAGTGCAGAGCCAGCAGGACTTGGCCCCCGCCCTCACGGAGCTTATAATCTGGTGAGATGGGCTAGGGTCAGGGCCCGGCACCTGAGTGAGCCAGGAGGTGACAGGTGGGGAAGAAATAGGTAAGGAGTTGGGTGAGGGGTTGTGAGACTTGAGAGAACCACCATGGCCTCCACCCTCAGGGAGCTTGTGGTCCAGTGGGGAGACAAAACCAGCTCACATGAAGTGAGAGAGACATGGCATGGAGCCAGTGGTCCCAATGCCAGGCCATGGCCACCAGATTGATACGAGCAGAGACTCCTGGGGACCAGAAGAGTTGGGGGCGGACCTCCTGCTCTTTCCCAGGGTCCCTAGCTCCTCCCATCTCTGGCCCCAGGCTTCTGTCTAGAGTCACCTTGGCCCCTCTTGGAAGCCAATTAGGTCCCCCAGTTGCAGCAGTGGGGATTAATATGATTAATAACGCCCCCAATCTCCCAGGTGCTGATTCAGCCAGGAGCTTAGGGAGGGGAGGTCACTTTATAAGGGGCTGGGGGGGTGGTCAGCACACGGAGTTATCCAGCTGGAGCCCTGGGTGGCTGAGCTCAGGCCTCTGCAGCACTCTTGGGTCTGAGCCAACGGGGCAGCCACCAGGACCGCAGCCATGAATGGGACAGAGGGCCCGAATTTCTATGTGCCCTTCTCCAACAAGACGGGCGTGGTGCGCAGCCCCTTCGAGTACCCGCAGTACTACCTGGCCGAGCCATGGCAGTTCTCCATGCTGGCTGCCTACATGTTCCTGCTGATTGTGCTCGGCTTCCCCATCAACTTCCTCACGCTCTACGTCACCATCCAGCACAAGAAGCTGCGCACGCCGCTCAACTACATCCTGCTCAACCTGGCCGTGGCCGACCTCTTCATGGTCTTCGGGGGCTTCACCACCACCGTCTACACCTCGCTGCACGGATACTTTGTCTTCGGGCCCACGGGATGCAATCTGGAGGGCTTCTTTGCCACGCTGGGCGGTATGAGCCAGGGTAGGGGTGGCAGGGTGGGGGATGCAGGAGCCAGAGGGAGCGGAGGGATCTGGAGACAGCCCGGGGATGGTGGCTAAGAGGCCTTCTTCCCCCTACATCCTTCAGCATTATCTGCTTGATCCGGAAACACCATCAGTGATGATACACTAGGCTGTTTGTGGAGGGCAGCCCTGGGCACAGTTGATCTCGTGTAGAGTGGTGCTGCTGTCTTGCTTTATATCATGGAAACTGAACATGAGAGATGTCAAGAGCCTTGCTGGGGTCTCACTATGGTGGGGCTAGAGCTGAGTTTCCAGCCCACGTCACAATGGCCCCTTGGGCCTTGTTCTGTTCCCCTCAGAGCACCTGTGCTGGGTCAGACCCATGCCAAGCACGGGGAAGAGAGATGGGCAGGACAGATCCCTGTTCTCAGGGCTCTCAGCCCAGTGTGGGACACAGATGATCAGTCCTCCAGTCACTGGACTCCGCCTGTGCTGGCCAGTGGGCTCAGTCTCTCCCCACCAGCATCTCTCCGACCTGCAGAGAAGGGTCTGTCTGTATGTGGGACTCCTGTTTCACCCCTGCCTGTGGCCTGCCATTGGGTGATCTGTGATCATCAAAGGTGACAAACACCCAGTGATGGCTAGAGATTCCCTGGGAATGGGGCTGAGACAGCATCCTGGACACGTAAAGGAAAGAGGAGGTGAGGAGGCCGAGCAGTCCTTGTGGCTGGTGCTAGGCTCTGCCAGCTGCCCTCTCGGCTCTCTCCTGTTTGCCTGAGAGGCTGTGTGTCCCAGAGAAGGGGGCCCATTCTTGGTCTGAGCCAGAAGACCCAGGCCCTGGTCACTGCCCTCCCACATCCCTGCATGTGTCTCTTCCCTTCTCCGGGCCTCTCTCTGCTCAGCTGCTAAATGGGGTCTGTTATCTCTGCAGTACTCCCATCGGTTTTCCAGTCAAAGAAACTATTCAAAAGCATCCTTCAAAGCTACAGATCACCACACAGTGTAATGCCTTCCTATGGAAGGGGTTTCTTTGAAGGGGAGGAGCTTCCCCACACAGAAGGGCTGGAAGTGGGCTGGGAAGTCTCTGGCTAGAAGGCAGGGGTGAGGCAGGTGCCACGTGCGGGCACATCTCTGTAGGGTTGGTGCCAGCTTACAATTATTATCCTGGAGTAATAATTAGTTGTGTTTGCTTTCTCGCTCAGAAACATCCTGGTTTGGTTGATAAATTCTATGGCCAACCTCCCTATTGAGTTTCTGGGGGTGATATCTGAATCCCCCCATTCTTTGCTGATTTTTCCTCTGGGGACCCACAGACCCAGGTTATTTCATTCATCAAGGGAGGAAAGGACTTCCAACTCCAACAGGCACTCTGCCTGTCACCCCAAAAAGCACATGTTCTGTAAAAACTCCCTATGGGGCTCCCAGTGTAACAATGACCCTGGGATCCGATTTTCCATTCCTCAAAAACCCAGAGTCCTTACTGAACTGACTCCTCTTCCTGGGGGACGCTCTGCTCACTCTCCTTCTGCGTATGGGTCCTTCTGCTCCACAGCCCCTTCGCCTCTCCATCCCTGGTCCTGGCTCCAGCCCTGCCCTAGTTTGCCTTCCTAGCTGCCCTCTCCATTCCAGGAAGAGCGCTTCCTGCTTGGACAGACAGCAGGGTCCAGGTGGGTGGTATGCTGACTGATCCCTGACTGCCTTGCAGGTGAAATTGCCCTGTGGTCTTTGGTGGTCTTGGCCATTGAGCGGTACGTGGTGGTGTGTAAACCCATGAGCAACTTCCGCTTTGGGGAGAACCATGCCATCATGGGCGTCGCCTTCACCTGGGTCATGGCCCTGGCCTGTGCTGCACCCCCCCTCGTTGGCTGGTCCAGGTAATGACACTGAGTAGAAAAGAAGGGTCCCCAAGGGGTCTTTGTAGGGTCCCCCAGCCAGGACTCAAAGCTGGCACTGTCTGTTCTGCCCCCTACCCCACATGCCTACCCTGGTAGCTCTCCCAAGGGAGGGGTTTAGGGCAGGGAAAGAGAGAATCAGACCCTAATGCTGCTATAAGGGCCAGTCCCAGCTCCTGAGCCCCCATGTCAAGGAGAATCCAAGATGCCTCAACCCTTCACCTTGGCTCTGCCCCTAATCCTTAACTAAGCCAGGGCCAGATTCCAATCCTCTTTGCCCCATAGGCAGTTTCCTCTGACCTTGGGCCTCAGCACCTGGGGAGGCCAAGCCTGTCTAGTGCCAGTGGTGACATGGTAGCCCCTGGGAACTTGGTCCTCTGCAGCCTTTAGTCCATCATCTCCAAATGGGGCTCAGATGAGAGATGGGAGGACAGTGGTTTGGGAAACTGGGCTGTGGGTTCCCAGAGGCCTCGTGTCCCTCTGCTTCCAGGAAATTCCCAATCTCTCTTCCCTTCCCTCCTCTCTCAGCCTCCTGGGGTCAATTTTTTGTTCCTTGTTGGGTCTGAGCCCGCCCTCTCCTGCATCTTCCCCTGTCTTCTCCAGTCCTGCCCAGTCCCATCCCCCCAGGCACAGCCAACGGCCACTCAGGCCACTCCATTGTCACCATCCTCTGAAATCACATGGCCTCGGGACCTCTTGTTTCTACAAAATGTGCAAAGATCCCTTAGTTAATGTGTGTGCCCATCTTTGGCCTAGAAGACACCCTTACGCTGTCAGTAAGACCCTGGTTTATACAAACTGCTTCAGATATTGGGAGCTTTTCCCTTCTCCCCACCAACCTCTGCCCTGCACAGCCTGAGGCCCGGCCTCCAGCCATGGGGAGCAGCAGGTCTGGTGAGGAAACCCAGCATAGGTCAGCGGTGTATGGGCTCTGCTAGGCAGGAGACTAGGCCATCTCCGGATACCATGGCTGCTGTACAACCAAACCGCAGTTTTCACCAGGTGCATTTGAACCCCTCATCTCAGTTTATTTGATCCCCACAGTCACGCAGCCAAGCAGGTATTTCATCACATCCATTTTACAGAGAGGGAAAGCAAGGCCCAGAGCAAGACCAACCACACAGCAGGTGTGTTGGCCGAGCCAGGGCCCTGACCGGCTGCAGCCTATTCCTAAGCCCCTCACACGTGGGTGTCCCTTATGCCCTCTCCTGTCTCCCCCGCCACCCCACACACCCCCCCGGTGCTCAGGTACATCCCAGAGGGCATGCAGTGCTCGTGCGGAATCGACTACTACACACTCAACCCAGAGGTCAACAACGAGTCCTTTGTCATCTACATGTTCGTGGTCCACTTCACCATCCCTATGATCGTCATATTCTTCTGCTATGGCCAACTCGTCTTCACAGTCAAGGAGGTATGGTCCCATGTCGGGCGCTGGGGACACATGTGTTGGTTGGGATGAGCCTGGCCCCTGTCCCAAGGGAGTCTGGATAGCAGGCCCTGTGTCCCTGCAGGCGGCTGCCCAGCAGCAGGAGTCGGCCACCACCCAGAAGGCTGAGAAGGAGGTCACACGCATGGTCATCATCATGGTCATCGCATTCCTGATCTGCTGGGTGCCCTACGCCAGTGTCGCATTCTACATCTTCACCCACCAGGGCTCCAACTTTGGTCCCATCTTCATGACCATCCCAGCATTCTTTGCCAAGTCCTCCTCCATCTACAACCCTGTCATCTATATCATGATGAACAAGCAGGTGCCTGATGGTGGGGCAAGAGGGTCCAGGGGCCCCAGGCTGCAGGCACTGCTTGCAGAGGACAAGCCCGGACTGGGCCTCAGTCACCCCACCTGCAAAACCAGGCAGGGAGACTGGTATCTCCCAGGGCATCAGCGTCATCTGGGAGAAATACACAATCAGAAGCTTGGGGTGGGCCCAGGAACTCGCATTTCTAACAAGCCCTCCGGGTGTCTCTGATGCATGAGAGGTGCCAGTCCAGATAGTTCTGGAGACCCACTTTAAAAGTCAAAGAGTTTAAGTCCCAAGCCTGGGAATGCGATGGTGCCAGTCTCCACACAGCTGAACACAGAGCTAAGTCTTATGCTGAGGGATGAATGGATAAAGCAGTTCTTTAAACATCGACCAGCGGCTTCTCTGCAGGATCCATGATCCAGTGGGGGAAAACGTGGTCTCTGGAGTTACGCATATCCGTTTCAAATCTCAGCTTTCATTTTCTAGCTGTGTGACTTAGGCAAGTCGTGCCCTTCTCTGGCCCTCAGTGTCTTCATTCCTAGAAAGGGCGAACTCCTAAACTCTAGGGTTAAATAAGATAACTTACAAATAACCCTTGGCACACAGAGGACACCAGAGAAGGTCATGAGTAGCAAAACCCCCTTGGATTTGGTCCCTGGCATCTCTGGAGCAGGGCCACGTGTGCTTACGAAGTTCCCTCCAGGGAGCCAGATTTGAGAGGGGCGTGGATCCAGGGAGGGCCAGAAGCAGGGAAGGGGTTGGAGGCAAATCTTGCCAACCACCACAGTTTGCTACATACACTTCCAGCGGACCCTGACCCTGACTCGTGTCCTTTGCCTTCTAGTTCCGGAACTGCATGATCACTACCCTGTGCTGCGGCAAGAACCCACTGGGTGATGACGAGGCCTCCGTCAGCACCTCCAAGACGGAGACCAGCCAGGTGGCACCGGCCTAAGCCCTGCCAAGGACTCTACGGCCGACTGTAGAAGTCTCCCATTCCCCACACCTAGCCCCAGCCACAGCTGCCCCACAGGAGCCAGGCCTGTCGGAATCAGGCTGTGCAGGCTTCCTGAATTAAAATTATTATTATTATTATTATTATTGAGAGAAAGATGAGGTTCCCCACTTGGCCAGAACGCCCCATCTGGAGTCCTGAGTTCTCAGGGGCCATGGGATCGCTGTCCCTCCTCCCCCCAACTCATCTCTCAAGAACAAAAGAACTCTTGCTCTCTGGAAAAGTGTCCCGGCTTAGGGATAAGTGTCTAGCACAGAGTGGGGCACACAGTAGGTGCTTAATAAATGCTAGATGGATGAAGGAAGGAATGAATGGAGGAATGAGTGAAGGAATGAATGGGCTGGGAGAGCACATCTATCCTCTCGAAACCACCTTAGCAGCAGCTGGCCCTCAGCTGATGACCTTGAGCACTGGTTTCCCTCCCCGGGCCTCACTTTCTTTCTGGAAATCCCAGATCCCTGGCTCTGCCAACACATGGCTGCTGTGAAATCAAATAGGATTTTGTGTGTGCAGGTGCCTGTGTGTGTGAGAGCGTGTAAGCACTTTGTAAATGGTAAAGGGCTGTACAGATTGTAGTTAACATTACGAATAATATAAATTAATATAATTAATATGATCATCTCCTCTTGATAGTGACCGTTTTGAGATTGGGCAAAGTCCTAAGCATCCAGCCTCAGCAGGTTTCTTAAAATTAGCCATAATTTCTTAAAATTAGCCATTAGCGTCAAGGCCAGACCAGGGCTGATGGCTGGGCTGCAAAGGGGGAGAGTCAAGCGAACGCAGAAGGCAGTCATCTGGACTGAAAAAACATCAGGGGACTGTGGAGTCTAGGGCCAAGGCCCAGGGTCTCACCTCTGGCCTGGAGCCCCAGGCCTGGTGCTTCTCCTTCCCAATACAGCTGAGGGAGAGCTGGGCCTTTCTTTCAGTTTCTGCAAACCACCCACTCTCTTGTCCAGTAACTAGGCCACAGCAACTCTGGGCCAGCTTGGAGCTTCTGGATTCCATGTATATTCACTTGCCCACATTTAATGAAGAGCTGAGTTACCCTTGTCTCAAGGAGCTTAAAAAATAAACAAAAAGTTGGAAATTCCGATGGGCCCACCTTCCCTGGGGATGTTCATGGGTCCCAGATTCCAGCTCCCTTGCTGGGTGAGCCTGTCTTTAGTAGCTCCAGTCCATTCTCCATTCTGGAGAGTTCTTGCTGCGCAGCTGACCAGAACTCTCTGCATCAGAACTGAGTTTCCTCCATAGCTGCCCCTGCTCCATGTAACCGAAGCTGGAAGCTCTAGCTCTCCCCAGCTCTGCTGGGACCCTGGGCAAACTGGGATGTTGAAAGCTCAGCTCCCACACTCGGGGTTAATGGTGGTGGTTTCGTTGCTCTCCAGCTCTTTATCTGCAGAGTGGATTGAAACTGGGCGGCACCCACCTGATCCCTTGACCCCCAGGATGCCGGGTTTGGGCAACCAGCAGAGCCCCTTAGGGGTGTGGGGTAAAGGGAGCAGGCCTGGGAACAAGAAAAGCCCCAACTCTGGAGTCACAGAGACCCAGGTGGCCTGTGAAACTGCAAGCAAGTTTTGTCATCTCTCTGCGTCTCTTTATATGCCAAAGGGAATCTTAAACCAAGCTTAAGAGGACTGCAAACTTCATGTGGCCAGCCTACTTCCCGGCACACTGCAGCTGGTGGGAGATTTGGATATTACTGGGCCTTCAGTTCAGAGCTGGCCTTACTGAGAACATCATCCACAAGGGGAACAAGGATGGAGATATAGTCCCAAGAGTTACTTGCAACCTCCAAGGTGGGAAAGGATGGCTGGACCCTGAGATGAAAGGTCCTCAGGGCCGCGGTGGGGCTGGAGCAGGTGATAGCTGGGATCTCTACTGTGGCCCCTCTTTACTCTGCCTCCCTCAGTGATGTCAGTCAGGATTTCTTCAGGGTCAAGGCACAGGGACTCTAACTCTATAGGCTAAAGCAAGAGGAAGAAATTATTGGCTCCCATAAATGAAATGCCCAGGGCTTCAGGCACAGCTGGATGCAGGGGCTCAGATGTGCTCAGACTTCTGTATCTCTCCTTCCAGCTACACTTTTCCCTGTGTTGGCCCCACGCACAGGCTCACTATTCCCAAGAGGTAGCACAAACACCTACCAGCAAGCCCTGCAGAAAGTGAGCTGCTTTTTCCCTGACAGTTCCAGCAAAGGTCCTGGGTAGGGCTCTCATTGGCCAGGCCAGGGTCACCTAATCACCCCTACACCCATCACCAGGTTAGAATGGGGATTCATCATCTGATTGGCCAGACCTGGGTCACCTGAGCACCTTCCCCCCCCCACCCCCCACCCCCGTCACCCACCCATCCCTACATAAACCAAATGGTCTGAGTGAGGGTGGGGACAGGAAGGAGCCCAAGGGGTACATGAGGGGTGTCGTTACCAGACGGAGGAGGGCCAGAGACAGGGTGGGCAGATCTAACAGTGGCCCAGAGGGGTTGGCCTCTGTTAAGTGGAGATGGCCCACTATACCAGGCCTCTTTCCCACACTGCGGACACGAGAGAGAAGATTCCTGTGGCTGGTCCTGCAGGTCTCACTACATTTCTGATGTGTTAGGCAGTGGGAGATACAGGGGCATTTCTGCTGCCCTGCCTTGTGGGCAGCCCTGTTTCCTCACCACCCCATCTCTTTACTTATTCTGAGGAGTGGTATGCTTGTTTCAGACCCACATCCAGAGAAAAAAATTTACTCTCAAACCAGAAAAGTCTCTGTTTTTTTCCTGATAGAGAGGAAGTCCTCTTTCTCTCTTTCATTTATCATTGATTCAACAGTCCCCTGCCATATACCAAGGCCCACAGCTGCTGGCTTAGCTTGGGTTGAGGGTGTTACCTTATCTCCAGGCTCCAGGTGGCAAACTGGTTTATGGAATGCCTGTTGTATCTTCATTCAACCCAGTCTAAGGAAGCTGACCCTGGGCCAGGATGTCCTGGGGACTCAGAGATGGATTGGAGGGAGCAAGTGTCTGGGCTGTGACCTGGCCAGCCTCAAGGACACAGAGCTCTCTCACCTCAATCTTGTTTCTGGGAGCAGAGAGCATGCACCGACCCTCCCACCCGGGCACCACCACCAAGGCGGCAAAGCCTGATGGCAGCCTACCCTATGCCCCCCCAGTAGAGACGTGCACTCCTGACACCCCAGGGTGCCCCCAGAGAGACAGTGGGTGCCCTTCCGAGCCATACAACCTTGGACCATGACCCCGAACCTCACTCGGTTCCAGGCCTCTCAGCTTTAAAGAGGAGACTCATCCCAGTTGGTAGAATTGTCTGTAGAGACTAAAGAGATGATTGCTGTAAAAACTGCAATGCATGGTAGGCACTGGATAAACGCGAGGTTCTTTCCCAGAGACGTGAACCAAGTTCAAAGGAGCAGCCCCTGGGGTGGTGGTCAAGAGATTAAAATAATGGAGGGGTCTCAGGAAAGGCGGAAGCAAGTGCTAACTGCCCCCGATACTCATTCCCTTTGCTTTCTTTTAGTGATATCACTCCAAGTTCTAGCTGGGCACCTAGTGACCCAGCACGGGACAGCATCTCCCAGCTTCCCTTGCGTCTGTGGTGGCATGACATTAAGGTCTGGTCAATGGCATATAACCGGAAATGGTATGTGCAGTTCTGGGTTGCACATTTCAGAGAATGGAGGCATCCTCCCCTTCTCTTGTTTCCTGTCTGATGGCTGGAATGTGGTCATAATGACCAGAGCTGCAACAGCTATCTTGTATCGTGAGGGAGAACCTGTGGTCAGAGAACAGCACAGCAGCAAGCAAGAAGGAGCCTGGCTGTGTGTCCCATGCTGCCTTTCAGCCCTGCACAACTCACTCTTGAAGAGTCTCATGAGACAATGATTTCATGGTTTTTTGTTTAAACAACTGTTATTCTGGAGTTATAGCTGGTTTCGTCACTAAAACAGAGGGCTTCCGGGTTCCAGCCCACCGTCTGGACTTGGGAAGATCTAGTGCATGTCCTCTCTGAACTTTAGCTTCTTGATGTATAAATAAAATAGTGAATATAAAAATGTACATGGACATAGAACATGGTAGCTATCACTATTTCCACCCTGTCCTCTATGCATTCATTGACTAAAGTCACCAATCCCTTGATACCACAGGGGCTAGAGTTACACAAAACCAACACTCTGTCGCTGCTTCTAAAAGTCTGGAACTGTAATCTTCAGGCCTATGAGAGGGTGCACATGTAGGAAGCCCCCACTCAGGGTTTTAAAATGGTAAAACAGTTGTCAGCCTGACTTAAATCCCATACCAGCCTCAGTAGGAGTCACGTAAGTACACGGAGCAGCTTTCCTCTCTCCAGCAGCCTGAGCCTTACAGTTATCATTTCCCTGGAAAAAGGCAATCCTCTAGAAGAATTTTTAGATCTGCAGTGCATTTTAGAACTTCTTCCCTCCAAATGCAAAACTCTATCCTGGCACAGCCCAGGAGCAGGGTTTCATCTGAAGCTTGTGGGAATGTTTGTATCTCTTGAGTCTTTCTCTATTTCTCAATTCTTGGAAATTCCCCACAATGTGATCAAAATTGCGGCCCCTGTTTGTGCCAGCACCATGTGCCTCTTTGCCTCATCTCGCCTCCTGCTCTAACATGGTTCCTGCAGATGGTTCTCAGGCCTCCCTCCACTCAGCCAGGCTGGGCTCTGGCACTGGGGTTCCACAGCAGTGGGTTCTGAGTGCCTACTGTGTGCCAGGCACTGTTCTAGGCACCAGGGATACCACCAGGAACAAGACAGACACAACCCTGGCCATCCCCATCCCGTGCCCTCCAGGGGCTAGTGTGGGAGAGCTGTGCCTCAGGGTGCTGGAGGTTCCAGGGACTGCTGGAACCAGAGAAGGGGATCCTAACCTCCTAAGGGGTCAGGGAGGGCTTTTCTGAGCTACACTGAGGCTGAAAGGATGAGTGGGAAACAATCTAGAGAAGGTAGGTGGGGATGAAGAAAGGCCCTCTAGGCAGACTGTATCAGTTAGCTTATGCTGCATGACAAACAACCCCCAAACCTTGTGGCTGAAAACAACACACCATGTATTGTTGCCTGTGACTCTGTGGGTCAGCCAGGTTGTTCTGCTGATCTGGACTCAGTTTGATCAGTCCCTGCTGGGCTCCATAAAGCATCTGTGGTCAACTGAAGGTTTGGCTGGTGGGCCAGCTATGGGCTGGGTGACAGGGGTGCCTAAGCTGTGGGCCTCTGAGCATCCAGCAAACTAGCCAGGGCTTGTTCACATGGGATTGGTACATGGCATGGCATCACTTCCACCGTATTCTGTTGGTCAAGGCCAGCTCAGATTTAAGGAGTGTGCGAGGAGCTGCAAAGTTATATGCAAATGAACATGAACACGGGCAGGGGTGAAAAATTGGGGCCATTTCTGCATCCATCCAACATACACACAAAAGGAACACAAAGGAGAAAGGCCAGCTCTTAACAATCTAGCCCATTCCAAGAGCCACAGTGGTTGGGCTGTGGGGCTCCAGGGGGAAATGGGCTCCGTGAGCCAGACTCAAGAGGTCAAGCTTCCCCCTACAGGCAGTGGAGAACTATGAAGGGTACAAGGCGGGGGAGTGCTATCTAATTTCACTTTAGAACACTTTGATGGCCACTGCCTCTCTCAATTCAGACATCTGGTCTGGAAAAATCCCAACAATAAAGAGACTGTAGGGAGAAGAATGCAAGTGGTGTTTTAAACCTGAATCCTCTGGGTGCCTGGGTGACTCAGTCGGTTAAGTGTCTGCCTTCAGCTCGTGTCATGATCTCAGGGTCCTGGGATCAATCCCTGCATCAGGCTCCCTGCTTGCTGGAGAGTCTGCTTCTCCCTCTGCCCCTCCTCCCACTTGTTCTCTGAATCTCCCTCCTTTCTCTCTGAAAAAACTAAATAAACCTGTGTCCTGCAAATCCTACACCCTCCTCAGAGGGAAGCACTACTATTATCTTGGTGTGAATCCTTTCAGACCTTCTTCCGTACCTTCACTTACACACACACACACAGATACACACACACTCATACACTCACACACATATTCTCTCTTCTCAGAAGAGGCGGCAGGGGAGCGTATTCCACAGACTCATTCCGGTTCATTTGTTTTCATCTTAAAAATTTATCTTTCTATCTAGGGGTGCCTGGGTGGGTCAGCGGGTTGAGCCGCTGCCTTCGGCTCAGGTCATGATCTCAGGGTCCTGGGATCGAGCCCCGAATCCCGCTCTCTACTCAGCAGGGAGCCTGTTCCCCCCGCCCCCAACCCCGCCTGCCGCTCTGCTTAATTGTGATCTGTCAAATAAATAAAATCTTTTAAAAAATTATCTATTTACTTATTTATTTAAAGTAGGCTCCACACCCGATGTGGGGCTCGAACTCACAACCGTGAGACAGAGAGCCACATGCTCCACCGCCTGAGACAGACAGGTGGCCCTCTGGTTCACTCGTTGTCTGCCATGCACTCCTCTACCAAGTGAGCGGACCATGGTTTATGCGTCCTCTCTTCCCCGGGCTGCGGATTCGGGTTGTTCTGGACGTGCGTGTGAGTCCCCGTATCTCTCAATGTGAGAGTTTCTCCCCAACTTCTCCCCGGAGCAGAGCTCCACGGCTGGGATGTGGCCCAAATCTGTAACTCTCCTTGTGTTAGATGTCACCGCACTGCTTCCCAAAGCGGCTCCCCCTCCCAGCAGCTGTGATTTCTTGACGGCCTGGCCACCCGGCATCTGCATGAGAGAGACGTAAATACCTGTCATTCCAGCAGGTGCAGAAAACCACCTGCGCCTGTACTAATTCACCCATCGTTTCAAATGGCTGCTCGGTATTCGGTACTCAGGGAGTACTTCAGCCAAGCCTCAAGGGATTCATCTGGTAGTTCTCTCTCTCTCTCTTTTTTTCTTTTTCCAGATAATGCATCAATTGTTTCTTTTCTGACTAAGGCAATTCTAGGACAGAGAAGGGGAGCTGCTGAGTTCAAGGGAATACCTTTCCAAAGCAGGCTGTCCCCCAATTCCCTCTCCTGGTGGAGGCACTGGATGCACTTCCTGCATCCTTATCTACACTGCCTTTAATTTTAGTCAGTTTGATGGGAAAATAGTATCTTACCGCTGTTTCAGTGTGAATTTTCCTGAGTGCCAACGAGGTCGAGAAACACCACTTCTTGAGAAACCAAGGGTGGCAGTGGCCTGAGAACAGGAGTGGCATTGAGGTAAGTGGGCCTGGAGGCCTCAGTGGCCACTTCCACGCCCCAGGTGTGCCCAGTTCCCCATCAGCCTCTCCGGGCCCTGTAGGGGTAGAGGGCACAGGAGGGACCGTCATCTCAGCGCAGATCATTTTGCCACGGGAAAAGTCAATTGAAAAATCAATTGACTCACCCAAGGTCACAGTGGAGTGGGGGGCCAAGCTGGGCGTCCGTGCACAGGGCAGTATTGCAGTGCTCCATCCCAGCCCTCCTGCCCCAATCAGCAGCCCACACAGCCTCCCAGCCCAATCAGGGGCTAATTGGAGTGGTGGGGCTGGGCTATTGATATATAAGAGGAACGAGCAGGCCTGGAAGTTTCACGCCTTGGGAGGGGTCTGACCATCAGCGTCTGCATCTGCGTCTACCCATGCAATGGCTCCTGGAAGCTTTGCCTCCAGCGACATCTCCACATCCTCAGCGTCCTCAGCCCCCTTGCCCTCCACAGTGGGGTTGTCCGAGCTGTCTGGGTCTGAAGAGCCAGGTAGGTCCCCACGAGCCCTTTCCTTGGGTGTCCTGGACCCTCCTCGTGCCACCCAGCCTCCTCTCCCAGCCCAGCACCCATCCTAGAGGCTGTGGACTTGAGGTGCTCATTTGGCAGAAGAGCGGATGCCTGGACTTAGCAGGGGCCGGGGAGGGGGGCCAGGGTCGGGGGACTGAGGCTGGCCCAGCTCAGGGGAAGAGGGCAGGGCGGGTCTCCCCAGCTGGAGCCCATTTCCTGTTGGGGGAGGGCTGGCAGCCACACTGCAGCTGAGGGCAGCTAGTTGGAGGAAGGGTGGGGGGAACGGAGAGCAAGCGTTTGATGTTAGGCTGGGCCTTGGATTTAGGGCTGTGCCCCACTTTGCAATCAACAAACAATGCCTCAGGGTTTCTCTGGATATGGATAGGTTCATTCCCACCAGGAGCTCTCGGTCTGATGGGGAAGACTGCCTCATTAATGGATGCCATTTCGTAATGTGGCACGTGCTCTGACGCCAGGAATGCAGAGGGCTGTAGGAGCCCCAAGGAGTCGCTAACCCACTCTGGGAGGTCGAGGAGGGCTTTCTAGAGGTGGTGACCTCTGAAGAAGGTCACCTTTCAGGTGGCCTTACCCAGAAGAAACGGGGTGAGGCAGGGGAAGTGTTCTGAGTCTGAGTAAAGGCTCCTTCAGAGAAGGTTGGAGGGTGAGTTCCAGGTGCTTTGGAGCCTGGGGCAGTGTTGCTCACCAGTCCTTGAGAAGTCGGGGCAGGTGTCCAAATCATGGTGCTGCATGGGCCTTGAAGGATGAGTGAGAGCTACCTGAGTGACCATGGGGGACAAAGGCCACCAAGGCAAGGGAAGAGCACGGGCAAAGGCCCAGAGGTGAGGGGGTTGGGGCAAGCATCCGGGGAGTCACAGGCCCTCCTCCGGCCAGGGGCAGAGTGGTGGGGCAGGAGGAGGGGAGGGCCAGGACCTGCCCGCTGAGCCTCCAAGCCTTCACCAGGGCCTTGGGCCCTTTTCACTGAGGGCAGTGGGAAGGGCAGGGAGGAGAGGTGCATGGGGAAGGCGGCTGCGGTCCTCAGGATGGAGAGGGGAGAAGTCTATGAAGAAGGGGTGGGGAAGAGAGGTCCAGATGTCCTCCAGGTTCTTGCTTGGGTGTCCGGGTAGGTATTGTGGGTGCCATTCCTGGGAGAGAGAGGATGGAGGACAAGTTTGGGGGAGCTAGGGGTTCTTTTCTGGTCATCCCAGGAAAGAGCAGGCATTGAATAATGCAGAGTGAGGAACTGCATTCAGCTTCAGGGAGTGGGAAAGGAAGAGACCTGGGGTGGCTCCCTGGGACAGGGCCTGGTTTGGGGGAGGCAGGGGAGGGGTTAGAACTGTCACTGCAGGCCAGGCCAAAGGACACTGCAGCTGGAAGGGTGCAGACTTTCTTAGACACCCCATCCCCACTGTACAGAAGGGAAGACTAGGGCCCAGAGAGGAGAGTGACACTCCCAGGGTCCTGGGTGTGGCTGACCCACAATTCCACCCATTCCCAAGCTTTTGGCCCAAAGTTCCCAGACACTGGGCTATTCCTGGCCAGGAGGCAGCAACAGTTGAATTGGATTAGGTCTCTACAGTTCTTGTGCCTTTTTTCCCCCTTCTGCTTCAAAATGTGTTTCAAAAAACATATTTTTTAGCCAATCAATTCCTTTTAAAAAGTCTTTCATTTTGGCAAATTGATCAGAAGCCAACATTTCTAATCACCACATTTAAATCAGGCTTCATATTTAAACCACTTCTATGCCCCTTATAGTGACTAGCAGCTTTTCTTTTCTTCCCTTGATCCTATTTTCTTTTGCAACTTAAAAAAAATAAATAACAGATATTGAGATCTCAGTAATTCACATACCATTCAATTCACCCATTTAAAGGGTGCAGTGGCTGTTAGTATATTCACAGCTGTGTATCCATCTCCACACAGGCAATTTTAGAATATTTTCATCCCCTTAAAAAGAAAACCTGTAGTCCTTAAAGTCACTGCCCCTCCCCACCCTCCATCCCCAGCCCCCAGCAACCACTAATCTACTTTCTGTCTGTGATTATCCCATTCCGGACATTTCATATAAATGGCACCCAGCATGTTTTCAAGGAAGAACTTCATTCCTTCTTTTGGCTGGATGATCCTCCATTTTATGGCTAATATCATGTTCTGTTTATCCAATTCATTAGTTTATGGACATCTGAGTTTCTACTTTGGGCCATTATAAATAATGCTGCTATGAACATTTGTGTACAAATCTTCATTTGAGCATGGGTTTTCATTTCTCTTGAGTATACATACCTAGGAGTGGGATTCTTTTGTAACTTCTTATGTATGGAAACTTCCAAATGCATGCAGAAATAGACTGAGTGGTAAAGTGTCCCCCCCCCCCCACTCCCTTCCCTGTGCACCCATCGTCCAGCTTCAACACTTATCAGGTCCTCAGTACTCTTTTTTCACCTACTGTGTCATTTCAAAGCAAATGCCAAGGTTATCATTTAACCTACAAATAGTCCAGCATTTATCTTTGTTTCTCATTTTTAATTTTAATTTTTTTTTTTTTTTGAGAGAGAGGAGTAGGTGCATGTGTAGGGGGTTGCAGGGAGAGGGAGAGGGAGATCATGACCTGAGCTGAAATCAAAAGTCAGACACTTAACTGACTGAGCCACCTTGGTGCCCCATCTTAATTTTTTAAAGCTATTTTTAATTGATATACAATATTATATTAGTTTTAAGTACATAACCATACAAATTCATTATTTGTATGCATAATGAAATACTTACCATGATTAAGTGTAGTTATCCTGTTAGTGATATCAAACTGTCTGACTTATTTCACTTAGTATAATACCTCCTAAGTCTACCCCATGTTGTTGCAAATGACAAGATTAGGGCTGAGTAATATTCCACTGGATCCAAGAGTATATCTTCTTTATCCATTCATCTATTTGTGGACATGAGTTGTTTCAATATCTTGACTATTGTCAGTAATGCTGCAATGAACATAGGGATGTATATAGCTTTTTGAACTAGTGCTTTTGTTTTCTTCAGATAAATATGCACAAATGGAATTGCTGGATGGTGGGGTAGTTCTATTTTTCAGTTTTGAGGAAACTTCATAGTGTTTTCCAGAGTGGTTGCATCAGTTTACATTCTCAACGGTAGTACACAAGGGTTCCCTTTTCTCCACAGCCTTGCCAACACTTGTTATTCTTGTCTTTTTTTCTTTTTTTCTTTTTTTTTAAGTAGCTCCATGCCCAGCATGGAGACCAATACAGGGCTTGAACTCACAACCCTGAGATCAAGACTTGAACTGATATCAAGAGTCAGATGCTTAACCAACTGAGGCAAGCAGGCACCCCTATTTATTTCATGTATTTTTACTATTAGCCATTGCAACAGGTGTGAACTCCTGTCTCGTTGTGGCTGTGATTTGCACTCCCCTGATGATTAGTGATATCGAACATCTTTTCATGTGCCTGATGGCCATCTGTATGTCATTGGAGAAATGTCTATTCAAATCCTCTGCCCACTTTTTAATCAGATTGATTTTTTGGTTACTGAGTTGTAGGAGCTCTTTATATATTTTAGATATTAACCCCTTATGGGATATATCATTTGCAAGTATCTTCTCCCATCCAATAGGTTGCCTTTTCATTTTGTGATGATTTCCTTTGCTCTGCAAAGATTTTTTTTTTTTTTTTTTTAGTTTGTTGTGATCCTAATAGTTTATTTTTGCTTCCGTTGCCCTTGGTATTTACCTTTAAAAGAAGAGAGCCTCTTACAAAATAACTGTGATACCATCAGCAAACCCCCCCCAAAATATCATCCTTAATATCACCAAACTTCAATGCTCACATTTATCTGTTTGCCTCCCCTCCGCACGCCCCCTCCCCCGAGTTGGCTCATTTAGGTCCCGCTCTGAGTTTGAACAAAGGATCCCACGTTGCATTTGCTTGGACGGGCTCTGCAGTGTCTTATCCCTAGGGCCCCTTCCCACTTTTTCTTTTCCTCCTTGTTTATTTGTAGAAGAAGCCGGGCCGTGCATCCTGGAAAGCTCCTCACGGGCTGGATTTCGCTGATTTCCTCCCTGTGGCCCTCTCGCCGAGCCCCTGGATTTCCTGTAAACGGGTAGTTAGGCTTAGACAACTGACCTGATGTATTTGGTTTTCTAAAAGGACTATTTAGTTCTTTCAGTGAGGCTCTAAGGAGCGCCTGGTGTGGGCCCAGCCCGGCGCCAGTCACTGGGAGCCAGTGGCCAGACAAGCAGCCTGCCCGCCCCACCTTGGGCTGCTCACAGGCCAGCAGGCGGGGCTACAAACCTGGGGTGTATCTGATCCCCCCACAGACCCCTGACCCACCCCCCATGCGGCGTGGCTGGTGCCTGGTGGGTGCTCTGCCAGGCAGGTCCGTGGTCTGTCGGGCCGGAGTGGGGGTCTGGGCACCAGGTGACGTGCCACTGTCCGCCCGCAGGCCCGAGTCGCAGAGCCATCCGAGGGCCTCGCCGCCACCCCCCTGTGCTGCGCATGGTCCTGGAGGCACTGCAGGCGGGAGAGCAGCGCCGGGGCACCTCTGTGGCCGCCATCAAGCTTTACATCCTACAGAAGTACCCTACAGTGGACAGCCTCCGGTTCAAGCACCTGCTGAAGCAGGCCCTGGCCACGGGCGTGCACCGCGGTCTGCTCATCAGGCCCACCAACTCCAAGGCCAGGGGCGCCACTGGCAGCTTCAAAGTGAGCCTGCTGGGGCTGGAGAGTGGGGCTGTGGGAGGCCACAGGGTGGGAGGGTCTGGGCCCCAGACTTTGAGCTTCAACCCAGCTCCTCCTCCCCAGTTCCCACCCTTGGGGGGCTGTTTCCCATCTTTTCTCCTTGTCTTCCTCCTGTCTTGGAGATACCCTCTGCTCCAGGAGGGTGGTGCTGTGCCTCCGTCGAGAGCCCCAATTCACCAGCTGCATCTGCCTTCATCCCTGTCCCGTGTGTCCTATAACCAGGGACTATCTCAGCTGTGTTCATTCAGAGTCCTTAGTGCCCACACCACCTGCCTGGAATTCTCCGTCATGGACAAGGCACACCCAACCATGGGCTCTAGAAGGTCACAGGTTTGCACCCCACGCTCTCTGGCTCTAAACCCCAGGTCTCCAGACCAGGGCTGGCACCTCCCTAAGCCACCCCATCCTCATCTTTCAAAGGGAAGGGTCCCAGAGGGGAGCCATCCAGGGACACCTAGAGCTGAGAGCAGATTGGGCATAAAATCCAACCCCAACATGTGACTGTCAGCTGCCACCAGGGAAGTCTCGGGGACCGGACATGAGGTCTGTCTTGTCATTGCTGGGCCCCAGCACGTGATAGTTGCTCTAACGTAACCATAGAACACTGTGGAACTTTCTCAAGCTACCATGTTCCGGTCCCTGTGGTAACCAGGTGGCCGAGGACAGCAAGTTCCTCACAGAACTCCCAGGCGAGGGTCAGAGCTTGGACACAAGCTATGGCAAGTCCAGGGGCATGGGGCGGGTTGGGGGGGGGTGAAAGAGGCGGGGGCACTGAGGGTGCATGTGGCTGGGTTAGGCTGCAGGACCTGAGAGCCCATCAGGAAAGTAGGCTGAGGGAGGGGAGGTGAGGAAGGGAGCCTGGAGTGTCATGGAGTTAGGAATGTGTGTGTGCTAGGAGGGGAGGTTGTTTCTGGTCATGATGATAATAAGATTTGGGGAGCAGAGGGAGTAACATCACTAGAGGCAGGCTGTAGAAGGATGAGGCCACCTGTTTGCCAGGGACCCTCACATACCCCTGCCTCTCACCCACTCCCTGGTGGCCCCATTGTAAAGATGGGAAGACTGAGGCCAGTGAGAGACCAGAAGACTTGGCTGAGTTCCACAGGAAGTTGTGAACTCTCAGCTCTCTGACTTGGAAGGTCCACCCAAGGCAAAAGGGGAAAAGGGAGACTGAGGGAGGCATGGAGGTATGAGGCATGAGGTGAGGGGCAGGGTCTAGGTAGAGGGAGGAGGAGGGGGAGTCAGAGCCATGGTGCATGCGTAGGTGTATGGGCTGGGAGGTCGAAGGAGATTTGTAGATTAACATCTCTGAAGACTGGGGTCAGGACTCACAATGTGTGCTGTGCAGTTTACTCCCAGGAACCTGGCTTTGAGCCTTCCAGACTTCGGGGACAGGAGGGGGTTTGCCTATGCCCTCCTGCCAGCCACCTATGCAGGAAATAAGAGAACCGAGGATGTGTCTAGGAGACTTGGGTCCCCCAGCTCTCAGTGGCAGCACCCCTCCCTCAAAGAGCCGTACAGGGATAGAATATCTTTGGCATCTGGGAGGTGCTCATGCCCTTGACCACCACCTTCCCTCTTTTGGAACAAGGCCTTCTTCTCTGAGCCTCGTGTAGTGTGTAGGGGTGCGAGACCCTGAGAACTTATGCTCTCAATTCCACTCCATTCTCTCCTCCACCAGTTGGTTCCCAAGCATAAAAGGAAAGTCCAACCCAGGAAGACAACCACCAAGACAGCCCCCAGGAAACCCAGTGAGGCCAAGGAGAAGGTCCCTAAGAAACCAAGAGAGGCAAAGAAGGACCTTTCCAACCCAGCTGAGGTGAAAAGGGGACTGAAGAAGCCTCGAGAGGCAAGGATGGCTCCTCCCAAACCAGGTGCAGCCAAAGAGAAGGCTCCCAAGAAAGGCGGCCAGACCAAAGACCAAGAGGCAAGAGTGAGTGAGGCCAGGAAGTCCTCTCAACAGCCAGACAAGGCCCCATGGGCTCCTCCCAGTGCCACTGGGCTCAGTGAGAAGTCAAAGGTCAAAGGCAGAAGGAAGAGCCAAGGTAGGTGTGTGAGGGGGCTGGGAGGAGAGCTTGGGGACAAGGGTTTGTGGCAGCTGCTGGATATGAGGTGGGAGAGAAGGAGAGGCCTGCTCTGGGGAAGGGGTTCTTTATCTATAAATGTGGCTGAGTGCTTGGCTTGACCTGGAGAGTTGGAGAACTCATGGTAGCTGGGCGGGGGGGGGGGGGGGGGCGATGGGTGGGTTAGGTTTAGGGAAGGGGAAACCCAGAGAGAAGAGGAGCCTGACTCATCTGAGAGGAGTCAGGGGACGTTTCCTAGAATAAGTGTCCTAGGGAGGACAACAGCCTGTGCAAAGGCCCAGAGGCATGAAGAAGGTAGAGGTATTGAGGAAGTGCAAATTGTTCTGTGTGCAATGTGGGAAGTAGAAGGGGGAGCCTGTGAAAGGCAGCTGGGAGTCTGGACCAGATCTGGAGGACAAAAAAACGTGGAAGGACTTTGAACAGGGAACAGCTAGGGCACAGAGTATTTTTAAAAATATATCATGGCTGTTGTGTGGAAGGCAGGCTAAAGACTAGAGACCAATAAACCAGTAAGGGATCTTTGGTGAGGGTGAACACAGCAAAGGGGGTGCTCCGCCTGGTGCCTTGCTCAGGGTTGGGGATGGTCTCCCACTGTCCAGTTAATCCCCCAACCATCCCATGAGAGAGATGCTGTTACCCCCAGTTTGTAACAAGGGTACCCAGGCTCAAAGAGACCAACTGCCTTGCCCCAGGTCACATAGCCAATAAGTATCAGAGTGAGGACTAGGGCCCCTGAACCTTCAGCATCTCCTCCTGAAAGGGCTCCTTCCCACATGCTCTCCCCTCCCCTCCGACAGGTGGTGAGGCCCCCAGGAAGACAAAAGCTGGGAGTCAGAGTGTAAAATCCACGGTCCCTAAGGTAGGTCCTGCATGACTTCTATGGTCTGGATCTCCATGCTGAGCCGGCCAGAGCTTGGGCGTCCTGCACCAGGCCCCTGGGAGGGTCTAGAGAAGGGAGAATTTGTGGAGAAGGGAGTAATTTTGATACAAAGTTCTGTTCACTTCTGTCTGGCCCTCCAGTGCTCTGAGGATCCTCACCCCTGTTTCCCACATAAGACCCAGGCTAAGGTTGGGGCCCCTTGTCCAAAGCCACCCAGATTTCCCCCCAGCTTGGAGCCCACTGGGATTTCAACCCTGTTCTTGTGGGCTCTAAGCTATGCGTCCAAACCTGCTCCACTCTCTTCTTATGGTTTGCTTTCTTATAGGGCAAGAATGGTGCTGCTCCTCCAGCCAAAAAGAAGGAAAACCACATCCCTAAAGAGGTCATTGCCCATGTGGCCAAGGAGGGGCCCAAAGCCAAGGCCTCTGCTCGTCCCAGGGATGGCAGGTCTAAGACAGTACCTGAACCCCTGGCCAGGAAGAGAGAGGCCCCCAAGGGCCCAAGGAGGCCAGGCATGTCCACCAAGGCCTCATCATCCAAACTGGCCAGTAGGAAGGCGGAGGCTGAAAACTAGAGCTGGGGTGGAGACACGGAAATCCTGAGTTTTTATTCCCCAAAAAACTGTCACTCTATTTATTTCATTGTAACCTATTTATCAATAAAGACTTTTTTCCGTCACAAATCGGTGTGGGTGGAGGCTGAGGTCCAAGGATTTTGGCCATCTGCGGCTCGAGTCCAGATAAGAGAGACAGGGGAGACAGGTTGTACGACATAAAGGGCTGCTGCAGGGGTCCAAGCCATGTAGGGGCCTGTGGAGGGACAGGAGCAGTGTTAAATCCAGCCTGAAGTCTGGAACTGCTTCCCAGGAGGTGGATTTTGGTCCTAAAGGATGAGCAGGAGACAGCTGAGGAAGGAAGGGCACTGTAGGCAGAGAACCCAGAATGTGCGGTGGGACTGGCCAGTGTCATGGAAGGAGGGGGTTTGTGGCTCTGAGAGGAGCTCGGGATGGGGGGAGGGTGGGGGATGGGTGGATGAGGGGAAAGTAGACAGTGTGGGGGGGAGCTGGGAGGGTTATCGGCAGGGGAGAGACTAATGTGGTTAGTGTGTGTTTAGAAAGAGCCCTCTGGGGGTGCCTGGGTGGCTCAGTCAGTTGGGCATCTGTCTTTGGTTGGGTCGTGATCTCAGGATCCTGGAATCGAGTCCTATGTCGGGGTTCCCTGCTCAGCAGGAAGTCTGCTTGTCCCTCTGCTCCTTCCCCTGCTTGTTCTCTCTCTCTCTCTCTCTCTCTCTCTCTCTCTCTCTCTCTCAAATAAATCTGAAAGAAGAGTCCTCTGGCTATGGAGAGGACCATTCAACAGCTGGTTACTGAGCAGGGCCCTGCTCTAATCAACAGGAGGAGGAGAGAGTGCAAAGGCCCTGTGGTGGAAACCTGCTTGACGGGTTCAAAGAGTCTCAGGGAGTTCCATGGGACTAAAGTCCAATGAGGAGGGATGGTAGTGGGAGATGAGATCCATGGTGCTTTAAAAACATCTGTGACCCTCTTCCCAGAGGGAGGTGGAGTCTGTGTCCCTGCCCCCTACATCTGGGCTCTGTGATTGCTTGAATAGTAGAACACCGCAGAAGGGACATTGTGACTGTCTCTGGGCCTAGACCTTAGGAGACTGGCTGCTTCTGGTCCAAGTGTGTCCTGTTTATTTTTGTTTTTGCTCTTAGAACTCCTCCACCTTGCTGGGGAAGGCCCAAGCAGCCTGTGGAAAGGAACAGAGGTACCCCGATTTTTAGCTCCAGGTGCCATCCCAGACTAATCTGCCAGCCAGAGGAGTGTGCCACCTTGGAATCGAAATTTCTAGCTGCAGTTGAGCTGCCTGGGCTGACTGCGCGAAACAGGGACATGCCTTCCTTCCCCTCTGAACCCTGTCCCAACTTCAAATGCACGAGGAACGTACAGTAGGGCCCCCTTACCTGCGGTTTCCTTTTGCTTGGTTTCTGTTATCTGTGGGCAGCCCTATTCTGGAAGTGGGTGACCCTCCTGATGGATCATCCAAGAGTTGAGAATAGCCTAATGCTAGGTCACAGTCCCTCTGTCCTACCCCTCATGGCACCTCCTCATGCAGACCTTGTATCCTCTCATGTCACAAGAAGGGTGAGGACCATACAATACATTATTCTGAGAGAAAGAGCCCGCAGTTCTGTGATTCTGATTACAGTACCTTGTTAGAGTTGCTCAATTTCATTACTACTTACTCTGCCTAATTTATAAATGAAATTTATCGTGAGTATGTATGTCTAGGAAAGGATATAGTACATTTCGGGTTTGTACTGTTTGTGGTGTCAGGCTTCCACGGGTGTCTCCCCGTGGAGCCAGGGGGGTGGGGGCATAAATGTAAATGATTGTTTAAAGCCCTGAGGACTGGGGTGGTTAGTAATGCAGCAGTAGGTCACCACACAGAGACTGTGGGCTAAGGCTAGATCGGGAAGGGTCTCGTCAGCCAGGGGAAGATCTCTGGGTTTCATTTTAATCATGAGGAGGAACCATTAGAGGCCCGTGGACAGCTGAGTGCAGCAGGGGACACGGGCAGTGAGGAGGCCCCGCCATGGTCCCGGTGAGGGGAGCTGTTCATGGAAGGAGGGCTTAGAAGTGGTGCATTCTGAGTAGAAGTTTAAGCAGGGTGGACGGGATCTGTTGAAGTATTGGGTGGAAGAAAGGGGTCACAGAAGAGTCTACAGTGTGGGGTGGACACAGCCTGGTGACCCCACGGTGACCATTTCCTGGGGTGAGGACTCAGCCCGGGCAGGAGGCTGCTGAAAGGGAGCCCAGTCGAGGGGTGACAGCTGAGGCAGGGAGGGGCAGAGAAGGAAGGGGTGAGGAAGTGCGCGGGGGAAGGTAGGAGACTGGACAGGACTCGGGAAAGGGGGCAGACAGGGCACAGAGGGAAACCGATGTAGGCCAGCATGGAGCATTGGGCCGTTCCTTCCTGCCCCTGCTCCCTCAGCCCTGTCCTCACTGCCTCAAATCCCGCGTGAGGCTTTTTCTAGCTGTGCTACCAGCTTCCCTGGGGTATCAGTAAGGAGGCTGCCAGCTGCGCCCCAAGGATACTGTGAGCAGACAGCAGGGGCCAGGCTGGCGCTTCCTGTGGAAAGGGTCTGCTTGTGCCCCTGCTCCTTTCACAGTTTGGTAGGGGGTTGACGGGAGGCACCTGGCCGGGCTCCTGGGCAGCATCCCTGGGCCTTGCGCCTCCGTGAGCTAGGGGTGGGGGAGTACCCCAGGTCTGGCCTAGGCCGGACAACAACCAGCACCCAGGGAATGCGGCCAAGTGTCCTCCCTGCTTGAGGACACCGTGCTGAAGTGTCCATGACCTTCCATGACCTTCAGACAGTGAAGGGGCACCTGTTGCTGCACGGCAAGTCTTCAGGTCCCCAGGTAACTATGGGTGGCTCACAGAAGTTGCCCACCTTCTGTGTTGAGAAGTGACCCCCAGAAACTAGAGAGATTTCTTCCACGTGCCAACATGTTTCTAAACTTCAAGAAGGAACTGTGTGTTCGTCAGGCGTGACAACAGGCTGCAGAATATTTAATGCCATGGGAAGATGTCATGACATATGGTTGCACAGGGAAAAGGCAGGTTACGGAACGGTGTGTACACCCTGGTCCCAGATTTACGCAGCCCCCGGCCCAGGTGGGCACATGATCTGGGACAGTGTTCTCTGGGACATGAACCGTGGGTGGGTTGGGAGAGCTTGGCTATCCTGACATTTCAGCAGGAAACATGTATTCATTCTAAAATCACACCAAAAAAAAAAAAAATCCCTATCAAATGTGTCAATAACTTAAATTAGAAAATCTGCTGCTTAATGAAAAGGAATCAGTGCTCAGAATAGAAAATTTGAAAAGATAAAGAATCTGTCTCCACCCAGAAGCCCCTACAGGAAAAGGCTCTTCATAAAGCTAAAAATTGTTTTTCTTTTCTTACTTCTCTGTTCTCATTAATTCTAGAACTGGTATTTGTGGGATTTTGTTTGAAATAGTATGAATTTTTCTGTCCTAGTTCTTGATAAATGGGTGGTTTGCTTTTTCCCCCATTATGATGGAAAAATGATTAACTTGAGTTGTTTCTAAGTTGGAGCTAGTTCTCTAATGACCTTTCTTGGGGGACAGTGATGAGCCTCACACCCAGCTTGGGCCCAGAGCCTGTCGGGTGGGCTGAGGGTTCTGTGGTCATGCTGACCCCAAGGTTGACCCTCCTGAGGAAAGGACTGCCCCTCTGGGAACAGTCTAGGGTTACACTGGCCTTGGGGAAACTGCGCATTTCCTCACATGAAAGAAAAAATGGGGTTTTCAAGATTGAGGAAATATTTAGGGGGCATATGTAAATATCAGTTTTCTTTCTAAGGCTGTCTCCTTGACCTCCCCATGCATATGGGGGCCACGGTGGTGACTGCCTGGAGGAAGCACAAAATGGACATGCAACCTGGTTTGGGTCCCCACTTTGTTACTCCCTGGCCTTTGAGGATTCTTCCACTGTGTTGAGGGTCCATTTTTACATCTGTAAAATGGGTATCATGTTCCGTTCCTCACTGGCCTATTATAAAGGTAAGAGGAGCAGGGCCTGCCCAGGGGTAGGTGGCACGTGGCCACCATGACATCTTCCTGGAGGGCCCATGAGAGCCCTCCAAGCCCAGGAAGGTCAGCTATGGGCCAGGCCCCAGCCAAGCTGACCTTGTCCCACTGAGCCCTGCCACTGGCTCCCCAGGGCTTGGTCCGGTACATGCTCCTCCTCATGCAGGAACATGGCCGAGGCAGGGCTCTACCCGCCACCGCCCCTCTCCTTTCTACTTCGAGCACACATTTCCCTCCATGGCCATCTCAGGATAAAGGCTTGAGCCCACAGCAGGTTTTCCCATCAGGCTTTTATTATAAAGAAGGTTCCAGAGCATCCCAGCCACCACCTCCAGCCCAACCCCCGCAGGCTCGGAGCCAGTCCCAGCACTGGCTGGGTGTGCTGCGGGGGGAGCTGGCCCAGCCACGGAGGGTGGCTTCTCACAGGAACAGAATGGGTGATTTTTTTTTTCAGGGCCTTGGGTGTTGGGGGGTGTTGGGGGTCTCTGCCAGGTCTGCCTGTTCTCTGGAACAGTCCTTTCCAGTGTTGTGGTGGGAGCCCCTGGGGACCCCCTCCCCAGGTCCTCTGCACAAGCGGCAGCTATTCACAGTTGGCGCGTGATAAGTTTTTTAATATATAAAAGCTTTAAAAAAAAAAAAAAGTGGTGCTATCTTTAGAAACACTTCCAGCAAGATCAAGTAGCCCAGCTACAGCCTTGGTACAACATAAGCCCCTCTCCCCTCCCTGCAGCCCAGCAGCGCTCAGCACCTGTCCCCTTGTGCTCTGCCCACCCAGCTGGGGGGGAAGAGCCCACGGAGCCTGCCCACGGGCAGCCGCTCCAGCGACCGACATCTGACGCCGCCGGGAACCATGCGTCGCCAGGATCCTCTCTGGGTGACCGAAGACGGAGGGAACATTTTGATGGTTGAAGCAGAAACCACTCGAGGGCTGGTTCAAGGAGGCCTCCTCTCCGCCACATGGGATGAGGTAGTGTTTCTGGCTGGGGCCTGGGGGCCAGGGGCTCATCTCTGGTGGAGGGCCCTGGGGGGCGGGGCTCACAGCAGCGGTGGTGGTGGCAGAGCTGGGGGGGGTGGGGGCTCCATCCAGGCTGTGCTTGGGGCAGGTGGGAGCCTTACCAGGGGTGGGCTGTGCCTTTCAGGTCCCCAACCCAGAGATCAGGTCTGGGGGCTGGTGGGAGGGGACAGAAGTGCCCAAGGGGCTCGGGGCTGGGGGCTCCTCTGCCTGGCGCAGAGAAGCCCCTCCATGCCCCCCCAGCCTCTCCGAAGCTGACCCTGCTCAGTCCTTCCCCAGCCAGAGTCCGAGGCACAGGGCACAAAGTGCGGTCACGGTCGTGCGCGTCCCCAGGTTCAGGCCTCACTGTAGCACTCGTAGATGTTGTCCTCCATCAGAGCCACCACCTGCTCAAACTTGTGCTGCAGCTGGGTCCTCCGGGCCGTGGGGTTCGCCTCCAGGGCTGTCATGATCTGAGGGGGAAGCAAGGAGCAGCTGGGTCCCGGCCCTGGTCCCAGAGGCCCCCACCACAGGAAGATGGGGGGACAACGCTGCCTGGATTGCCACGGCTGGCCACTGGCAGGTGAGTCCCTGAGCAGGAGCCTCTCCTGGGGCTTCCCTGAGCAGAGGGGAGGCGGGCAGGGCTGCGTGGGGGGCACCGTGGGCCCCAGAGTGCGTACCTCCTATCAGGAACCCACCTGCGGGCGATACCTCTTGGCGTATTTGTAAATCTCAGCCATGGCCACGTTGGTGTTGAACTCGTTCTGGTATTTCTAGGAGGAAGGAGGGGGGAGCGGGGAGGGGGTGGTGAGCTGACCCCTGGAGACCAGCCCAGCCTGGGGGGTGATACACAAGCCCCCAGCTTCTCCCAGCCTCTCCCTGGAAGTCTGCAACCCCCAACCCCGCGCCCACAAGCCCATCCAGTGCCAGCCGCACCCGTGACTCCTCGGCCAGGTGCGCGTTCATCTCCTGCTCGCTGAGCGGAGTCATGTCGTGGATCTGCTTGTAGTAGCGCTGCACGATCTTCCGGTACTCGGGGATCTCCTTGGCGTACAGGAGCTTGTTGGTGGGCGAATCCTGGGCAGAGAGGAGGGGCAGGGATGAGGTGGCCAATGGAGACCAGACAGACCTGTCTGCTTCTGGCCCAGCCCAGGTCCCCACAGCCCCATCACAGCCAGCTTCAGACCAGGCCAGGGCTCTTCCTCCCCACACGCCCCCCCAAGGCTGCCCTTTGGCACAGAACCCCTGCCCTCTTTTCTAGGACACCACTGGGAATGACCTGAAGCAGGGGGACCTGCTTCCTTTAGAGGGGAAAAGTGCACGGGCTGTGGGCCAGCTCTGTGTTGCACGCAGGCTGTTTCATTTGGATCCTTGCTTAGGGCTGTGGGTCTTGGTGGCTAAGGTTGCTGGAAGCCTGATTGCTGGCTCAGTGGAATATTTCCCACTGTATGTTCCAATGCCCGAAAGCCAAACGTGCCAAGTATACTCGCAGGGCTTTATCATAGGCATCCTGTCTGCGGAGACCGTATGTGAGAAGTGAGGGCATTCTATTTCTCTCCCTCTCTCAGCCTTGGAAAGTCCGAGGCTAATGGCAGGGCAGGGTCATGTACCCACCATCCTGCGGCACTGGGTCTCATCAGACCATCTCCTCAATGTTCCCAGCATCCAGGCTTTCATGCCTCCCTGCCCTCGGCCAGGTAGGTCCCTCTGCCTAGAAGGCTGTTCTCCCTCCTCTCCCCCCTCAAAAGCCAGCCGGATCCTCTCCCCACAGAGGTCTTGGGGCTGTCCCTCCTGCGTGCAGCTCAGAGGTCTTGGTCACCTGCCCCCTCTACCCCCTCTGTCACTCAGTGACCACTTGCAGGGCTCCTGACCAGCAGGACGGCTGCTGGAGACTGGCTGGCTCTCAAGATGTCGCACCTGCCCACGCTGGTTTCCCACATGGATACCGGCGTCCCGGGGTCTTGCTCTAGGGCCCAGATGGTGGGAGGTGGTGGTGAGCACAGCTGAGGCGGGTGCAGATTTCTGACAAGGGCCAGGTTCTGGGCGACTAGACAGCCCAGCTGGAAGGCCCCCCATGCCTGAGCTACTTGGGTCCCCCTCCCAGAAAGATCTGAGACCCCGCACCCCACTGTGGCCCTGGCTCCCCGCCTAGCCCATCGGCAGCCAGCCCCGGAGCCGCAGACCTTGCCCAGCTGCAGGTCGGAGATGGAGCAGGCGTCAATGAAAGCCTGAGCAATGACGGACAGGCAGGCGTCAATGTGGTCCGTCTTGTCGATGTCGAAGACAAACTGGGGGTTTTTCAGGATGTTCACCCAGAACCGGAGAGGAAGGCTGTGGGAGGGGGTGATGGAGGCACCATGAGCCCACCCAGAGAATGGGGCAGCGAAGAAGTGGTTGCTGAGGGGGAGGGGGTCACAGGAGGGAGGCGGCCAGGCGCCAAGGATAGGTTTGCTTTCCCCTGCAGACCAGAGAGGCTTCGACCCAAGATGGAGCCTCAGTTTGCCCCTCCACAAAGGGGGCTGAAGACCATCCCTTCTGGCTGGGGTGGTGGAGAGGCCCTGAGCCGAGGCTGTGGCCTGCAGCGGGCCAGGCTACCTGCACGCCTGCCCCCCAGCTCCCACAGCGCCTTCTGTTCTCACGAGGAAGCCTCAAGCCTGGTCCTGGTTCTCATTAGAAGAAGCCCCCACCCCGCCCTGCTTGGCAGCACACGGCTCCTCCTTCCAGCCCTTGCACGGCAGCAGGAAGTCCAAATTAGCTGGGGCCACGGAGCAGCCAGAAAGGGCTGGGGAAGGGCGGGGTCTGGATTTTTGGCCTTGGCCTCCGAAGGCCAGAGAAGATTAGCAATACCCCCACCCCCAGGGCCACCCAGTGACTCAGCAATCTGGCGTGCATGGACACCCTCCCCACCCAGAGCTCAGAGAAGCCCCTGCAACTGTGCAGAAACTTCTAGCCTGTGTCACTTCTCCTAAGGTTCACGCTTCAGTTCTCAACAAGTTGTGGGGTTCTGCAACCCAGAAAGCTAAGAAAGACAAGCCTTAGAGGAAGGCTACGAACAGGGTAGGGGAGTCAGAGCATGTGGGTTTGAGCCTGGTTCTGCCCCTGACATTGGGCAGGCACTTCTCTGTGAGCCTCATTGTTCTCATCTGTAAAACGAAGTTGATGGTACCCACCTAAGAAGAGTGGAGGAGAGAGAGGATGCTGAGGCCAAAACTACCATGCTTGCTTCTGGTTAAGTCTTACAATTAAGGTGGAATACTTTTTAATCCCTCTGGTTTTACAGGTGGGAAGAGTAAAGCACAGAGTGGTGAAGTGACTTACCCAAGGTCACACAGCTAGGACGAGGCAAAACAGGGACTGAATCCAGGCAGGTGAGCTGAGAGACCAGGCTCTGAACCCCTGCCCTGAGCACCGTCCACATTGGAACAATGGAGCCACACATCCTTTCCTGCACGCCCCGGCCCACACATCCGTGGCCCACCAACCTGTTGGTCTTCCAGATGTGCAGAGTGTCGGGATCGGAGATTCCCCTCTTCTCTGCCTGCTCTTCTAGGAAGTCAAAGAAGTACTTGACAGCCAGTGGGGGCTTGTCTTCTCGGATGCTCAAGATGGCCTTGAACAGGTCATCCAGAAACTTCTGCAGCGTGCCCTGCAGAGGAGTGAGGGGGCTGCCATCAGCCCAGGGCCACTTGGGGAGAGTGAGCGGGCACCTCTGTGCTTGGGCTAGTGAGATGGAAAGCTGTGCACCATCAGGTTGGTGCCTAACCTCTCTGGTCCTTGGTTTTCTTGTCTGTGAAATGGGTTAGCAAACTCCTCCTCCCAGGGGTATTGTAAGGACTGATCCAGATACTGAGGCAGAGTGGGGGAACTGGTAGGGCCAGGGTGCTGACTTTGCCCCCTGAGCCATGTGATCTCAGGAACAGCACTAATCCCTCTGGGCCTCTGCTGCCGTGTCATGCTGGCTAATACAGAAGTTGTTTGGGGGCGCCTGGGTGGCTCAGTTGGTTAAGCGTCTGTCTTTGGCTCAGGTCATGATCCCAGAGTCCTGGGACCAAGCCCCGCATCAAGCTCCTTGCTCAGTGAGGAGCCTGTTCCTCCCTCGCCCTCTGCCTGCTGCTCTCCCAACTCTCCCTCCACCCCCAGGCACAGGCACACGGGGGAGGGAGAAAGAGGCCAGGCCCACCTTGGTGGACAGGAGGCGAGTCAGGTAGATCTCTGGGAGCACCTTCTTGCGGTGGCTCTGCCGGTGGGACTTCTTGGGTTCTGCCAGCTCGTCTGTGGGCAATACCTGGGAGGCCGGGGCAGTGGTCAGTCTAGCGCCTGGTGCCCAGCACCATCCTTGGCCATCCTGTGGGAGGTCCTATCCCGAGACCCACAGGTACGGGGTTCCATCTGGTTCCACAGATGCTTTGTGGTGCAAAAGGGATGCGGGGGATTCTGGAACCCATCCCTGGTCTCCAATCCCTGGCCTTTCCCAGGGCCTGGGAATACTCTGCCCAGAGCCCCAGGGTGGCAGGAAGCCAAGTCCACACCCAGTGAGGGCGGGCACCCCCAGGGCCGGAGGCCGGGCACTTACCAGATGGAAATACTTCTCTGTGTCCAAGTCTTTCACTGTGAGAGGGAAAACACAATAAATAAACAAGAGAGAGGAGAGGGGAAAGAGAGAGAGAAAGAAATGGAGACAGAAAACTGGAGAGAGGCAGAGAGATCCAAAGCAATACCTGGAGAAAGTAAGAGAAAGAGAGACAGAGCAGTAAAGAGAAATAGGCAAGAGAGATCCAGAGAGACACACACAGAATGAGACTGAGAGAAAAAGGCCATGAGAGATGCCCATCAGGAGAAAGGAGAAACAGATGGGCATGGGGGAGACCCCAGAGGGGACAGGATGGCTGCCCTCACCCTCTCCACTGCCCAACCCAGAGCTCCTGCCACCCAGGCCTTGTTAATGGCAGGGAGAGACCCAAGATCATGCTCCTGACCTTAGCAGGGGACCCCGAGACCAAAGGAGCCTTGGACCCCACGCCTGGGAGCTGGGCAGCTAGGCCTGGGAGCCCGAGGGTGTGAATGGAGGGTGGGTTCGAGGCAGGGATAGAGCCCAAAGCCCTGATGGGTATGCCAGCCTCCCCCTCCAGCCTGGCAGCGGCCCAGACCTCTTGAAACCACATCCCGCCCTCTCAGGGCCTCTCTCTGGCTGCCCACAGGATCCCAGCCTGAGGAGGCCTGGCGGCAGGCCCTACCCAAACAGTACTAGGGCAGAAGGGCCTGGCCCAGTTCTTGTCCCCAAACAAGGAGACCAGAGCCTGGCCCAGCCCTGCCTCTCGAAGCCTCGGTTTCCCTACTAGGGCTGCTCAGAAGGGGCCAAAGCCTGGCCTGACCCCCTCCCTGTGTCCACCAGTGCTACCTCGGCCCAGTGTGTTGTCCTTCTTGTCTGTGAGGCTCATGGCCAGGGAGGCACCTTCAGGGATCTAACAGGAGGGGAGAGGCCAAGGTCAGAGGTCAGAGGTTAGGGAGGGTGCAAGTGGGAGATGGGTGGGGCTGGGGACCCCACCTTATAGTGCGCCAGCGTGTTGAGCTTCTTGCGGCCATCTTCCACTACCGAGGTGTCATCCAGGTCCCGGAGGATATAGCTCTGCGTGCTCGAGGCAAACCACTCTGGGGACAGGGAATGGGGTGTCAGGGACAGGGACAGGCTGGAGGGGGCAGTACCAGCCTGGCCCACACAGGGAGAGGCCTCTCACTCTCTCTGTGGAACCTAGGGCAAGCCATGCCTCTCTGAGCCTCATTTTTCCATCTGTAAAATGTGGAAGAGGAAAAAGATCCAGAGGAGAGGCTGGTGGTGGGCACAAAGCAGAAGGTCTGGCAATGTCCTCACCCTTGAGGTTGTTACTTTACTGTTGCTGATGAAATAAGAAAAAGTACCATGTGCGAAGGGGATCACGTACCTTCCATGACTCTCCCTGTCCTTAGGTATTGACTCTGCCCTTCCAGGCTCTGGGTGACTGAGTGCCCGCCCAACCTCCTCTCATAGCCTATCCTGGCCCCTGCATGCCAGACCCAGGGAACCCCTTGCTCTGAACAGTCAGTCACTGTGCTCATTTATCATCACAACCTGGTGCTTGGAACAGGGCCTATGATCACAGAACAAAGGGCAGCTTGTTGGCCTAACCAGAACTCCTATGCATCCTTCAAAACCCACTCTAATTTCCACTCCTTGAGCACGTCTTTCATGAATACTTTTTACTGTTGTCTGCAGCTTGCTCACACTGCAATACCCTGCAGTACTCTGGCAGTTCTCCCTGCCAGAGAAGGAGCTCCCTGGCAATGGGCACCTTGTCTGATCATCTCCATGTCCCCAGGGCCACAATCAGCGTACATTTCCTGAGTGAAAGGAATATGCAGCCAAAGCAGGAGAAAGTTCCCGCTGGAGTAGCCCAGTGCTGAGGCCCGCCACCCCACTCCTGCCCACCGAGGTCAACGTCCTCCGCACGTGGCCACTGAGAGTAGGGCACATTCTTGCAGAAGGCTTCCAGAATCTTCTCTTTCACCTGTGTCAGCGTGTCCGTGTCCATGGCCCGCACACTCAGCGAGTCCATGCCGCAGCCCTGGAAGGACACGTTCAGGTTCTGCACAAGAGAAGAGGAAACGGTCAGCAAGCCCTTCCCATCACTACCCTGGGCCCCAGGCAGGGCAACCACCTGCCCACAGCGACAAGGTCAGGATTAGGGTCAGGGTGCTCCAGGCATGTAGATCTCCCCAACAACTGCCAGCCTGGGAGGGGGCTCCCACCTGGCTACCCAGCCACCCAACTCACCCGGGGCTTGGCCTCGATGTTCTCCCGCAGCAGCCACTCCTCATTGAGTGTGTAGCGGGCCTTGCCTGTGATGGCATCAATGGAGCCCTTGTTGATCTGCTGCTTGATGGCACACAGGAGCAGGAAGAATGGCTCCCCAACTGTTTCCTGGGGTGGGCACAGGGCTGTCAGGGGCTGGGGCCCAGCCTGCCCAGCCCAGCCCCCACCCTCCATGGTCCAGCCCTCCAGCCTCTGGCCATGCCATGGTCCCCATGTGAAACACTTTCACTGCCCCCCCACCCCCGCCAACACCTCCATGGCTGCCAGGGTAACACCCCCTCTGGGATCCTAGTGCCATTCTCCCCACCTCCCCCTGCCTCCTATCCCCCACCCCCAATGTCTCTGTGGACTCCCAAGGCAGAAAACCACGGGCTGTGGGCAGGCACATTCATCTGGTCATCTCAGCAACTCTTGCTGGTATGGGATAGCATCCTCACTGCGGACGCTCTTCAGAGAGGACCATCAACCTGCCCAGGGTCATCCGGTGGGGAAGTAGCAGAGCTAGCCTTGGGCCCCGGATCAGCCAGCTCCCAAGTCCCCGTGCCTCTGCTAAGCCACCCAGGGTGTTTAGGTGGAAGCAGAACACAGGATCTGGTCTCCAATCCCAGGCTGTTGAGGGGACAGCATCTTGGGCCAGGCTGGGCCTCATATCCCTGCCCTCCTACGAAGCCTTCAGACCTGAGCTTAGGGCCACCTCCTCCAGGAAGCCACCATGAACCCTCCAGCGGGGTCTGAGGCCTCAGAGCTTGAGCGCCACTGTGTGGCCTTGATTGCTCTGTATTTGCTATTTCTGCCTCCGTCGCCTCTAAGCCTAGAGGAGTCTTAAAGGTTAGGACTGGGCCTGAGTTATGGTCTGAGCCGGGGCCCAAAGGAACACAAGGGCAGTGGGGCAGGGGTGGGGGTTGACAAACAGAAAGCAATCTGGAACAAAGCCTCCTGAGCATGCTCTGGGCCACTGCGGGAAGCCAGTCCTCCCCTGAGCCATATAATGGACCCTACAGGCCTGTCCCTGCTCCCTGAGCCCCTTCCTCATCTGCGCAAAGGGCGTGAGGACCCCTCCCAGCGGAGGGGGCCTGCCCTGTGATGCTGGTCCTAGGGGCAGGAGTTGGGGGGGCATGGGTGGGCCGGCCCCGCCTCACCCGCAGGCAGCTGTACATGCAGATGGACATCCAGTTGGTGAGCATCTTCTCGACCACGGACTCCGTGCGCCGCAGCATGAGCTTTGGGTTCTTGGCAGCCGAGGCATCGATGAGGTCCACCAGCAGCTCCTTCATGATGCCCGTGTAGTACTCGAGCTTGCCGTGGAGCGCGATGGTCAGCAGCGAGGCCAGGCTGCACCTGCAGGTGGGCGGGCACATCAGCCCCGGGGTCCAAGGCGTGGCTGCTGTGGGGGCTCTAGCGTGGCCCCATGGACCTGGCGGCCCCACGTCCGCCTGCGTGGGCGAATACAGCTCAAACCCACCTGCAGAAAGAGCCACTTTCTCTAATGTCCACAGCCACTGCTGTGTCTATAGGCCCCTGCCTTAGGCACCCAGACCCAGGAGAGGGAGGCACGTGGAGGCGCAGAGCCGGGTGGATGCCCCCTGCCCAGCAGGCAAGGTAGTTTGCAAACCGCCCCCGGCATGGGTCCGGCTAGGCCGAGCCCCAACAGGCTGTGTGGCCTCCAGTGGGCCCCTGCCCCTCTCCCAGAGCCTCATAGCCTGACCTGTCACGCACTGCAAAGTCTTTCTGCTGCTCCAGCGCGTGCACGAACACAATGAGGAAGTGCTTGTTGTTGAGCAACGAGGAGAACAGGCTGATCCCCTCTTCCATGTTGGGCCGGCAGCTCTCCGGGATCTGTGGGATCAATTGGTGCTATGCGCGGGGGTCTGGTGCCTCTGCCTGGCCTTGGGGGCAGCACCTACAAATGCCCTGAATGGCTCTGTGCATGCCTCCTGGGATGGTAAGTTTACCACCTTTTCATGACAGATGTCTCTTAACCCCCCATGATTGGGAATAATGGCTCAGTTGAGTTGGAAAGGGGGGCTCAGAGAATGTCAAGGGAGGTATCCCTGTGCCTAGTACCCTCTCGCTTTCCATTTCCTAGGCAGCAGATGGAGTGGGATGTCCAGAAAGGCCCAATCCTCTCCCCTTGCCTCCTGGCTTGAAGTCAGAACCTCTAACACCCTGAATGGTGTTATTCTGTGACTGCCTCCTGGGATGGACTCATTGTCTTCCAATGACTGATTCCTCCCAACTCCCCACACTTAGGATCAGAGGATCAGATGAACAGGAAAATGAGGCCCAGGGAGGGGTGGGGTGGCTCTGAGGCAGCCCTGCGTGTGTGCACACACGTGCATGGGGTACTCACCTTCCACTCTCCCAGCAGTGGGTGAGTCTCCTGCACCGGGGAACTGCCCTGGGAGTTGAGGGTCTGGGAGGGCAGTACATAACGTTCTTCATAGAGGGAGGAGCACTGTAGGGGTAGACCACCCCCCAGCATCTCAGCAGGGCTGTGGTCTCCCCGGGCTGGCAGGCAAGGGATGCTCAACAAAAGCAAAGGAAGAAAGGCAGCAGGCCATGCCCAGAGGCTTTAGGGATTCAGAGACACAGGGAGGGGTGGCCCAACGGGCTTTGTAGGGGAAAAGGAAGGAGTAGAGCCTTCCCTTTAGATGCAAGGTGTGCAATGCAAGAAGGCACAAGGCTTAAGATGAAGCAAGAGGAGCTGAGCAGAGAGTGGGAGAAAGAGCAGAAAGGCCAGCAAGGACCATGGTGTGGCCTCGTTCGGGCTGCTGCGTGGAGAGCAGTGTGGACAGGGCAAGAGGCAGACCACTGCCACCAGCCTACATGCTCTGGCCAGCCAGGGAAGGTGAGGACAGGGCAGTAGCCCCTGAAACACAAAGAGGGGTGGGAAGCTTGAGGCCAAGTCCAGGGGGCAGGAGGAGGGAATGCAGAGACCAAAACCCCTGGAAGGGACCCAGTACTGAGAGAGGCTGGTGGGGCACCAGGGGCCCAGGACAGCATGGACCGCCTCTGCTCACCCCCTCAGTGTAGGGAGAAGCAGGCCTTATACCCCAGGAGCACAGTGGGGCTAGTAGCCGGCTTCTATATGGACAATCAAACATCAAATGAGTAGAGAAGAAAAGTGAGGGGAGAAACTGAGCCACCTCCCTTGGCAGGTGAGGGCAGGTGGCCAAGGCTGCCGTGAGCATGCATGCGGGTTACACACTGCTCAAGGGGCCCACGGGGAACCACGTTTTCCTCTAGGTTGGCATGGCTCAGAAAGAGATCAGGGAGCCCCTGAGGCGGCTGGCAAGGGTGCGGGCTGACCTTAGGGAAGAAGGTGCGGGTCACAAAGTGCTTATACTCCAGGAAGGGGATGCCCTGGCTGCGGTTCAGCTCCTTGGTCAGATCAGTCATGTCCGTCTGCAGCTCGGCAAAGCCTGGTGGATTGGCCCCCAGGGAGCTGTGAGTGGATCTCAATCCCATTCCCCAGATGGCAAATCCAAGGTCCATAGCCCTGCACAGTCCCTACCCGGTACCTTTCCGGATTTCCTCTCGGATCTGAGATTCCATCTCCTCCATCTGAAGCAGAGTCTTCTGCCAGTAGCGCTCCGCACGGCGGCTCTTGGTGCAGAAGACGAACAGGGCTGAGGGCGGTAGAGAGGCAGGTCAGGCCTGGAAAGCCCTTTAGAAAACATTGGTGGGCACATGGCCGTGTACAGGACCCAGGCCTGGAGGGAGAGGTCCAGCTGGCTTCCTCTCCACCTGCTCTGGGCAGGGTGTGGGAAGGTGGATGGGTGCCCTCAGCCCGTAGTCCTCCCCTCCCTGGTGGGCTGGAAACTCTTATATGGTAAAGGGTTCAGGAATGTCCAGGAAAATAATGCTGATGTCCCTTTCTCACAAATAGTTTGTGTTTTAAGGGGCTCCTGGGTGGCTCAGTGGGTTAAGCCCTGCCTTCGGCTCAGGGGTCCTGGGATCAAGCCCCACATTGGGCTCTCTGCTCAGCAGGGAGCCTGCTTCCCCTCTCTCTCTGCCTGCTGCTCTGCCTACATGTGATCTCTGTCAAATAAATAAAATATTTTTTAAAAATTCACTATAAAAAATAGTTTGTGGTGTTTTTTTTTTTAAGATTTTATTTATTTATTTGACATAGAGAGAGAGATCACAAGTAGGCAGAGAGGCAGGCAGAGAGAGAGAGAGGGAGAAGCAGGCTCCCCACTGAGCAGAGAGCCTGATGTAGGGCTCGATCCCAGGACCCTGAGATCATGACCTGAGCCGAAGGCAGAGGCTTTAACCCACTGAGCCACCCAGGCACCCCTAGTTTGTGTTTTAAAACAGTGGTAAACCTTATGAAATAGTGTGTGTTTTAAACCTTATAAAATAGTGTGTGCTTTAAAATAGGGATAAACCTTATGAAATAAAGATAGTGGGTCAAACACTTATAAAGCAAGTATAAAGGTAAGGCAAAGGTAGAAAAATTCATTAAAATATGATAGTTAGTTAAGAGATACATAAAATACACAAGTAAAATGTGGTCATCAAAAATATAAAATGGTGGAGAGATGTGTCTGGGTCTTGGTTTAAGCATCCAACTCTTGGTTTCGACTCAGGTCATGATCTCAGGGTCGTGAGATCAAGCCCCACATCAGGCTCCATGCTCATTGCAGAGTCTGCCTGAGAGCCTCTCTCACTCTCTCCCTCTGCCTCTCCTGCTTTTGCTCCCTGAAATAAATAAATAAGTCTTTAAAAAAAAAAAATATATATATATATATATATATAAAACAGGGGGGAGTAAAAACATAAAGTTCTGTTCAAAATTAACTTACTATCAACTTAAAAGAGACTGTTATACATATAAGATATTGTATGTGAACCTCATGATAACCACAAAGAAAGAACATAAAATACACCAAAGAAAAGAAAGAGAAAAGAGGAAAGAAATCTAAACATACCACTAAAGAAAACTATCAAACCACAACGGAAGAAAAAAAGAGAAGAGAAAGGAACAGAGAAAAACTACAAAAAGAGCCAAAAAACAACTAATGAAATGACAGTAAGTACACAGCTATCAATAATTATTTTAAATATAAATGGACTGAATTCTCCAATCAAAAGACATTGGGTGGATGAGTGGATTAAAAACAACAACAACAACAACCAGCCCCATCTATAGGCTGCTTACAAGAGACTCACTTCAGATCTAAGGACACACACAGACTGAAAGGAAGGGGGTAGAAAAACAAGTTTCATACTAACGGAAATGAAGAGAAAGCTGGGGTAGCAATACTTATATCAGATAAAAGAGACTAAAACAAAGACTGTAATAAAGACAAAGAAGAGCTCTACATAATGACCAAGCGGTCAATCTGACAAGAGAATTATAACATTTGTAAAGATCGATGCATTGAACATACCTAAACATACAAGGCGAATGTTAACAGGCCTAAAGGGAGAAATAGACAGCAACGCAGTGAGAGCAGGAGACTTTAACACCCAACTCACATCAACAGATCACCCAGACAGAAAATCAATAAGGAAAACATCATCCTTAAACGACACGTTGGACCAGATAAACTTAACAGATACATATAGAACATAACACCCCAAAACAGCAAAATACATATTCTTTTCAAATGCACATGGAACATCCTTCAGGATAGGTCACATGTTAGGCTACAAAACAAGCCTCAATGAATTTAAGAAAACTGAAGTAATATCAAACATTTTTTTTCTGACCACAACAGTATGAAACTAGAAATTAATTATAAGAAGAAAATGGGAAAAGGCACAAACATGTAAAGACTAAAAATGGTACTAAACAACCAATGGGTAAATGAAGAAGTCAAAGAGGAAATAAAAAAATACAGAGAGACAAATGAAAATGGAAAAAAAAAAAAAAAACCAGAACAAAATCCTTGCGACACAGCAAAAACCATTCTAGGAGGGAAGTTCATAGTGCTACCTCAGGAAACAAGAAAAGTCTCAAATGATCTAGCCTTAAAGGAACTAGAAAAAGAAGAACAAAACTCAAAGTTAGGAGAAGGAAGGAAATAAAGATCAAAGAAGAAATAAATGAAACAGACTAAAAAACAATAGAAAAGATCAATGAAACCTAGAGCTGGTTCTTTGAAAAGAAACAAAATCAACAAACCTTCAGTTAGACTCATCAAGAAAAAAAAAAAAAGGACTAAATTAAATCAGAAATGAAAATGGAGAATTATAACTGATACCACAGATATACAAAAGGTAAGAATACTATACAGTTGGCTACACCAACAAATCAGACAACCTATGAAAAAAAATGGGCCAATTCCTAGAAATATACAATCTTTAAAGACTGAATCATGAAACAGAAAATCTGAATAGACTGACTGCTAGTAATGAAATCAAATCAGTAATCAAAAAAACTCCCCTAAAACAAAAGTCCAGGTCCAAATGGCTTCACTGGTGAATTCTACCCAACATTTAAAGAGGAGCTACTACCTATCCTCTTGATATAATTCCAAACAACTGAAGAGGAAGGAACAATCCCAAATTCATTTTATGAAGCCAGCATTACTTTCATACCAAAACCGGACAGAGACACTACAAAAAAAAGAGAACTATAGGCCAATATCATTGATGAACCAAGGTCCAAAAACCCGCAACAAAATTTTACCAAACCGAATTCAATAATGCATTAGAAGGATCATACACCATGACCAAATAGTAATCATTTTGGGATAAGAGGATGGTTTAACATCCACAAATCACACAACGTGATATACCACATTAACAAACAAATGAAGGACAGAAATCATATGATCATCTCAACAGAAGCAGAAAAATAATTTGACAAAAATTCAACATCTACTTATGATAAAAAATCTCAACAAAGTGGGTATAGAGGGAATGTACTTCAACACAATAAAGGCCACGTAAGATGGATCCACAGCTAATATTAAACTCAGTGGGGTAAAACTGAAATTGTTTCCTCTGAGATCAGGAAGGATGCCCATTCTCACCAATCTTATTCAACACAGCATTTAGAAGTCATAGCCATAGCAATTAGGCAAGAAAAAGAAATAAAAGGCATCCAAATTGGAAAGGAAGAAGTAAAACTGTCACTCTTTGCAGATGATATAATATATGCAGAAAACCACCAAAAAAAATTATTTGACCACCAAAAAATAAAGACCACCAAAAAAATTATTTGACCACCAAAAAATAAAGACCACCAAAAAAATTATTACAACTACTAAACAAATTCAGTCAAGTCCCAGGAAACAATATTAATACACAGAAATCTATTGTGTTTCTATACACTAATAAAGAGCTATTCAGAAAGCAAAATAAGAAAACAATATCATTTACAATTGCATCAAAAAGAGTGTAATACTTAGGAATAAATTTAACCAAGGAGGTAAAAAAAAAAGGTGTACTCTGAAAACTAAAAGAAACTGATGAGAAAAATTGAAGATGACACAAAAAAATGGGAAGTTATACCCTGCTCATACATTGGAGGAATTATTGTTAAAATGCCCATTCCACCCAAAGCAATCCACAGATTCAATGCAATCCCTATCAAAAAATATCAGTGGTAATTTTCACAGAACTAGAATCCTAATATGTAAATGGAACCACAAAAGACCCCGAATAGCCAAAGCAATCTGAGAAAGAAGGAACAAAGCCGGACGTATCATGCTCCCAGATTTCAAACTATACTACAAAGCTATTATAATCAAAACAGTATGGTACTGGCATAAAACCAGGCACACAGGTAAAGGGACCAGAATAGAGTCTACAAATAAAATCACACTTTACAAGGTCATTAATCTTCAACAAAGGAGGCAAGAATACACAATGGGGAAAAGACAGTTTCTTCAATAAATGGTGTTGGGAAATCTGGACGGCCACATGCAGAAGAATGAAATTAGACCACTTTCTTACCCCATATACAAAAATAGAGTCAAAATGAACTAAAGACTTAAATGTGAGTCTTGAAACCATAAAACTTTTAGAAGGAAACATAGGCAGTAAGCTCTTGGATATCAGTATTAGCAATATTTTTTTGGATCTGTCTCCTCAGGCAAGGGCAACAAAAATAAACAAATGGTACTACATGAAACTAAAAAGCTTTTGGATGGCGAAGGAAACCATCCACAAAACAAGAAGGCAGCCTACTAAATAAATGGAAGACAATACTGGCCAACGATATATTCAATAAAAGGTTGATACCCAAAATATATAGAGACTCATACAACTAAAAAACAATCTGATTAACAAATGAGCAGAGAACCTAAATAGACAATTCTCCAAAGAAGACATGCAGATGGCCAACAGACACATGAAAAGATGTTCATCATCACTAATCATCAGGGAAATGCAAATCACAGCCACAACGGGATATCGCTTCACGCCTGTCAGAATGGCTGGTATCAAAATGACAAGAAATAACAAGTGCTGGTGAGGCTGTGGGAAAAAGGGACCCCTGGTAAACTGTTGGTGGGCATGTAAATTGATGCAACCATCATACTGTGGAAAATATTATGGAGGTTCCTCAAAGATTAAAAATGCAAATGTCCTAGGGCCCAGCAATTCCACTTGTGGGTACTTAACTGAAGAAAACGCAGTAACTAATTCTAAAAGATACATGCACCCCTAGGTTCACTGAAGCATCATTTACAATAGCCAAGACGCGTAAGTTACCCAAGTGCCCACAGAGAGATGAATGGATAAAGAAGTCATGGTGTATTGATACAGTGAAGTATTACCCAGCCCTGAAAAATATCAGTGCCATCTGTGACAACATGGATGGACCTAGAGGGTATGATGCTACGAAGTCAGAAAGACAAATGCTATGTGATTTCACTCACATGTGAAATCTAAAGAACAAAACAAAACAGAAACAGACTCATAGATGCCGAGAAAAATCTGGGGGTTGACAGGGGTGGGAGGTGGAGGATTGGATGAAATAGGTAAAGGGGATTAAGAGGTATAAACTTCCACTTATAAAATAAATAAGCCTCGGGGACCTAATGTACAACGTAGGGAATATAGTCAATAACACTGTCATATCTTTGTAAGGTGACAGATGGTAACTGAATAAAAACACTGAATCACTATGTTGTATACCTGAAACTAACATAATAATGTACATCAATTATAATTCAGTAAAAAAATGGTAAACAGTGACTCTCCCTGGGTGAGAGAATGATGGGTGATTTCTGTTCTCTGTTCCTTATCATTTTCAGTTCTTTCCACAATGACCAGGTGTTAACTTGTGAAACATTTGAAAGATCAAAAATTATGAAACACAAAAGATTATACACCAGTATTATATCATAGTCCCTTTCTGGGGTGGGGGAGGGGGAAACACACAGATACACACACGCAGCCAAACCTTGAACAACTGAGTTTGAACTGTGTGGGTCCATTTCGACACAGATTTTTAAAAATAGATAGAGTAAGAACTGTGTATTTTTTTCTTCCTTACTATTTTCTCTTTTTTGAAGATTTTTAAATATTTATTTATTTGCCAGAAAGAGAGAGAGAGAAAGGCAGGCAGAGGGAGAAGCAGGCTCCCCGCTGAGCAGGGAGCCAGATGTGGGGCTCCATCCCAGGACCCTGGGCCATGACCTGAGCCAAAGTTAGCTCCTTAAACGAATGAGTCACCCAGGCGCCCCTCTTCCTTATGACTTTCTTAATAACATTATCTTCTCTCTGGCTTACTTTACTGTAAGAATGTAGTATGTAACACATGTAACACACAAAATGTGTTGACAGTAAGGCTTTAGTCAACAAGAGGCTACCAGTAGTTAAGTTTTGGGGGAATCAGAACTTATCTGTGGATTTCTGACTGTGTAGGGTCAGCACCCCAACCCCCACGTTGTTCAAGGATCAACCATATCACCTTCATAACCACTATTTTAACAGTGGGGCAGCCTACCAAATATGTAGGTTAATCTTCCCTGAATAATGATCTTTTAAGTTTCCTCAGTAGCTCCTTAGTGCCTAGAGGACAAGGTTCCGAGTTCCTGTGCCAGGCACTCAGGGCCCGCAGCCTGGAGGCAGCACATCCCCCAGCATCTACCCTCTTCTGCCTGCGTGAGCTGTAGCCAGGGCACATCTGGTCTTTGCGCAAGCTGTGTCCCCCGCCCATCATGCCTTTTCTCCAATGTGCCAGTCTTCAGAGGGGCTGGGACAAGGTGGGGCAGGTCTGGCATGGCGTCATGAGAGAAAGGCTCCTTACCAACCACAGAGAGCAGCAGCAGGACACTGCAGATGACGATGGACACGATGATGGCCGTCTCACTGCCCCCCAGCTGCAGCGTGGCAATGGTCTGGTTGAAGTTCCCAACCTGGATCTGTATGGAGGTGGGGGGAGGGGCTGTAGCTTCCCTGGACTTGTGCCTTGGCTCCTCTCCTCCCCAGCTGTGGGGCCCCAGGCAAGCCACCTAACCTCTTTTATCCTCAGCTGCCACATCTGGAATGCAGAGATAACCACGCCCACTTCCCCCGAGTTGCCCTGAGGGCTATATGAGAGGCTACCTGCTCAGTACAGGGGACTGTGTTCATTATTACAGCCTGGCAGGAGCCATGGAGGAACCAGAGACAGGGCAGTTCACAGGCCCTGGCTGCAGCCCACCATACCTGGAGGGCTGTTCAAGGACCCAGGGAGCAGGCAAAGTCTGAGGACTCAGAGGGCATAACTGGGACTGGGGTGCAGGTGAAAGGGAGTTTTCCTGATCAGAGTTTGCCCATTCTGGACAACACCAGCTGCCTGGGAAGGAGGGAGCTCCCCATCCCAGGAGGCATGCAAGCAGGTACAACGTAGAAAAGGTCCCATTTCTGGGCCCTCTCTGCCCTCCTCCTGTTTCCCTCCCCTCTGTGACTCTGCATGGTGACTGGAGGCCCAGACTCCGGGGGGAGCATCAAGTCAAACAGGAACAACTTTTTATGGCCTCTGAAGGTCCAGCCCCATCAGGCCTACCCCACGCCCATCACTGACCTGGAGCAGGTCCCTAAGTGCTGGGGCCTCCTCTGTCAAGCGGGGACGTAAAGCTCTACTTGCTCCCCCTGCCTCATCCACTGAGCACAATGCTTGGCCCCGGCATGGCATGCGGGGAAGGGGTTGGCACTCAAGCAGATGGGGCAGGGCTGGGGGCCAGGGCCGCCTCCACCTGGGGCGCCCTGTTCACTCACCGTGATGGGCAACTGGCCCTCGGCTGTGCCCAGGGACTCGTTGACAGAGCAGTGGATGACTCTGTCCGAGACGATCTGGATGTCACAGGCCACTTGGCCTATCTTGATCCGGTACTCATGGCTCTGGAGCCCCAGGCTGTCCTGCTCCTTCTGCGGGAGCAGAGCGGGGGTGCTCACCAAGGGCCGTGGCTGAGCCCGGCCCCGCCATGTCTTCCCCCACCCCCCGCACCCTTGGGCACTCACATGGATAACCAGGGTGAGCGGCTCCCCAGGGTGGTGCTTGATCCACCTCTCCCTCTTGGCCGTGGAGAACTGTGGGTCAGGGAGGTAGTCGAGGCGGAACCTGCCGCCCCGCCGCGCCTCCTCGGGGTCTAGCAGCTCCTCGGCCACGGCCACCTCATCGGCGTAGGCCCGCCCGTTGATGAAGAAGTCCACAGGGGCAGATGCATTGCTCAGGGCCCCCGGGGATGGGCAGGTGATGAGGGTGGAGTTGAGAACCTTGCAGAGCTGGCAGGGGAGGGCCAGGCAGACAGACATGGAGAAATGGAGAGACATGATGGAGGTTTCGGAAGACAGAGAGAGAGAGAGAGACAGAGGCAAGGGAGAGGTAGCAGAGTGAGGCCTGGGCAGTCAGGGCCACAGGCTGCTCCCCACCCGCCTTGGCCCTGTGCCCCCTCACCGTGGGCTCCCGGCCAATGTGGTGCACAGCCATGGACACATTCTGCACCATGTGGAAACGCTCGCCAGCCACGGTGATGGTCCTGCCGCCACTGCGGGAGATGGCAGGCCTGTCAGCCCCCCTGCAGCTCCAGAGAGCAGGCTCAGCCTGTGGGGGGCAGGTCTGGGGTCTCACCTGACAGGGCTGCGACGGGGACTGATGGCCGTGATGACGGGGTTCTGCATATAGTGGAAAGTGAGGTTGCTGCGCACGCAGCCCCGATGCTCGAAGCGCACACATACAGACACAGGGGCTGGCAGGGTGCCTTCGGGCACCGTGCAGGTGATGCTGGTGTCCGTGCGCCTGCGGAAGGCAGTGGCATCGTCAGCACGGCCCCACCTCCCCCCAGGGTCACTCCTGCCTGTCCCATCGCCCAGGGCAGGAGCCTGTGCACTTGGCCTGGGTTCCAGGCCTCCTCGACAGGGCCCCAGCCTGGGCTTCTGGCCCCTCGCACAGAAACCTGTTGTTTCTATATTTCCACCACCACACTTTGCTTGGGCTGTGCTCCCTACCTTCAACACCCTCCCTTCTCCTCAAACCCTGCCTGTCCTTCCCAGTTTTCCGCCCCATCCCACATCACCCAAGAAGACTTCCCAGAGTTCCTCTCTCAATAGCCATCCCTGCTGTGGAGTGATTCTGAAAGTACTGATTTTTCTCCCTATCTCAGATGTTTCTATTTCCTGTGGGAATGTCTGCTTTCCCCTGCTGTGACTGTGCTGCACTCTCCTTGGTAGCCACAGCAATGCCCATCCTTGGGGCCTGGTACGCAGTAAGTGCATGATAAAGACGGAGGCATTTCACCAAGAGGTTATGGACCACACCCCTGGTGGCAGACACATCAGAGGATCTGAGAATATGTACAATCATCACCATTCTCACTGCAGCTGTCACTTATGAGGTGCCTACTGTATGCCAGAGTATTACTCATAACTACTGTTCTTACCAGATGAGGAAACTGAAGCTCAGAGAGGGAGAGGGGCTTGGCCAAGGGGACACAGCCAGTGGAGACCCAAGTGATCCTTGGTGCAAGGATGTCCTTCCACCCCTCCAGCCCCCCAGCCTTCCAGTTACCCTGGGCTAGAAGGGGTGGCCCAGCCCAGGGGCTTACACGAGCTCTGTGCAGGGCTCTGTGTCGTTCACCAGGACTTGGAGCTCAGAGCCCACATGGAGGTCGCTCCCGTGGATTGTGATCCGGGTGCCCCCAGCCTTGGGGCCCTTGTCAGGCTCCAGGAACTGGACTAGGGGCAGCTGTGGGGAGAAAGAGAGGTGGTCAGGCCTCAGGCCGTTCCCCAGGCGTGTGCCTGGTTGGGTGGGCGGGAAGGTGGACGTGGCCTCTCTTACCACATAGGAGAAGCGCTCCCGGGATTTTCCCTCCTTGGAGGCATTCACTGTCACCACATCTGAGAATGCCCCTGGCGCTGGCCCTGTGGCACACACAATCCTGGGGGGAGGCGGCTTTGGTCAGCGAAGCAGCCCGAGGATCTCAGGGGCTGGGTATTCTCCCTCGAATAATGCCCCCCAGTATACCCTGACAGTGTGGGAGCACCCCACATTTGCCCTCAGCTATCAGCCCTGCCACTCACAGCGGGGGCAGCCATGTGGCCAGGACACCCAAAGGCATTACCCACATCAAAATACTGAAACCATTCCCTGTCACTCGGCAAACAGCCACTCTGACACCCCCCAGTGTCACCCTGATGCTAGGCTCTTCCCCAGGACTCTCCCACAGTTCTGCAACCCTATGAAAAAGAGGCTGGGTAAGACGGTCTCTTTGGACCCAAATGTTCTCCAACCATGAGAACATCGGCTAGGCTGGGAGACTGATGGTCTTTCTGCAAGCTGGCCTTACAGTCCCCCAAAAGGAAACCCAGCTTAGTCCCTGCTTTTCTAGAGCCCCTCCGGGCCGGCCCACAGCTGCAGGCCCAGACCTTTGTACCATACGGGCAGCCCCACGCTTTGTTAATTGCAAGGTTTTTGTTGTTTTGTTTTTTATGAGTGCAAGGCTTCTGTGGAAGGGGAGCTGGTCTAGGGGCACCTGGGAGGGCTTCCCAGAGCAGCAGGCACTGAAAGGGGAACCTGAAGAGTAAAGACGAGTGGCCAGAGCAGAAAAGGGCAGGACACACAGGGAGGGGGAACAGGTTGAGCAAGATCCAAATGGCGGTGGGCCATCTCTGGGGAGCTGCGGGCTGCCAAGGAGGGTGGGATGGCCGAGGGGAGAGGGGAGGGCAGAGCTGTGGCTGGCACTGTTGGGGGCGGGTCACTAGAGGTCATTCAGAACCGCCCCGGGGACTGCCCACTACTCACTCCTCTGACACCGTGTATCTGTCAGCCAGGGGCTCACAGGCCACGCTGCCAATCCACACGCCATGGGCCACGTCGCTAAGCCGCCGGCCTAGGTTCCTGCCTCGGATGGTCAACAGGGTCCCGCCGTCCAAGGGGCCACTCAGGGGCTCGATCTGCCAGGTGACAGAGGATGGATGAAGTTCTGAGGCTGGGACACCAGCAGCCTTCCCCTCCCCAACTACTGCCCAGGGGGAGGCAGGACCATGCCCACCTGCTGCTCAGGAGAAGGTTCTGGCTCTAAGAGGGCTGGGACCACCGTTCACTTGACAGGTCCCTGGGACTGCCAGGGAGGGTGTGCGTGTGGGTTACTGAGCCCACATGGGTGTGGGGATGAGAGTGTGTGTGCACAAAGTCAAGGATACTTGGGTGGCGTGGGGGGTCTCCTGGGGACAATGAGGTCCGCTCCCAGATGTCTGACCACAGGATCCTGCATCCCGGCCAGAGCAGGGCACCTGACCCAGGCTAAGCCCGTGACAATCCCGACCTAAGACTTTCTTCCCTAAAACTGAGGCTCAGTGGTTATTACCACCCTGTCGGCAAGGTTTCCCTGACCTCACTATAAAAACTATATGCAAGCCCCAGCGTCTCTCCTATCCCAGCCTCCCCCCTTCACTCTGTTTTTCTCCATAGCACTCACCATCTTCTATATGTAAGTTACTGACTTCCTTACCTATTACTGCCCACCCTGCTCCCCGATGAGACCATGAGCTCCCGGTCCAGGGTGCTATGTGTTGTGTTCACGGCCGTGTCTATGGCACAGAGGGGGCCCAGCCCCCAGCAGTGCTCAGGAGGTCACTCTGTACACCCGGCCATGTGAAGCACAGGAGCCACAGGTCTGTGGGCCCAAGCGAGCAGCCGTGTGTGTCACACAGGCAGGCACATGGGCACGACAGGCCCCCAAGGGGGGAGGGGTTACTTACCGCACGGATCTCAGGGGCAGGGCAGGTGCCAGGCAGGGGCTGCAGGGGCCCCCGCAGGCGGCAGCCGTCACTCCACACACACAGATGTCCCAGGTCCTCCCGACCCAGGCACTGAGAACAGTCGGGGCTGCCCATGGCGCAGTTATAGACCTCCACTGGGAGAGACAAGGAGGCAGCATGGGTCAGCCCCCTGCCCCATAACCACAGTGGCCTCTGCACCCTCCCTCTCTCAGGGATGTCCACCCACCCCCGCAAGAGGTGAGTCCTTGTCCTCCAAACCCTTCAGGGCCTGCACCCAGCACAGTGCAGCCACAGCCTCATTAAAATCTGTCCTCACCACCATTCAGTCAGCAGGGAGCTCTTTACTAGCTCCATTGGACAGATAAGAGACTGAGGGTCGGAGCGGAGAAGCAACTTGCCCAAGGTCCCACAGTCTATGAGTGGCAGGGCTGGGATTCCCACCCAGGCCTGAGTGGGACTGTTCACCCACCACTGAGCAACGTGGGCTCTGTGGGTGCCAGGGCCTCAGACGCTCGGAGGGGCCCAAGAGGGAGCACAGGAAGGGTTCTTCAGGGCCTTGGGTATTCAGGCTGGTGCTGGGGTCTCTCTGGGGTCTTCATGGTGGGGATGGGGGCCCCCATGTCTATCAGGGGTGGCCGAGGCTCCCCATGGACAGGTTCTTGGGGAACTGATTCAGTCCATGTAGGAACAGCAAGGACACCGGCCACGATCCGGGGGTGCCATGTCCCAGACATGAAGGTAAGATCTGTGTGCATCGTCTCAGCAAATCCTCACCACGCCTTCCATGAAAGGGTCTGTGCCTCATGTCCCATGGGGACGATGAGGCTCAGAGAGGGACAGCTAAGCAGGGGCCCACAGCTGCACAGCCGTTAGCACAGAGATGCCTGGCCCAGAGGAGCTGCCCAGTGAATGAATACTGAGCCAGTGACCAAGTACAGATGGGCAAGGCTCGGTTCTGAGAACCTGTGTGTTAGGGAAGGACAGGACAGGACATCTGTGACTGTGCAGTGAGCACTCGCTGAGTCCCCCAAGGGAGAGCCCCACCCATTAAGACTGAATCCCCTGTGGCCACATGGGGTAGATGGAGGCCCCCACCTGTCATGGGGGCAGGGCTGTCCAAGTATCGGGCTGGCTGCCCCTTTAGCTGGAGGCTGAGTGGAAACACCTGGCTCTTCTGGGTCGTGTGCAGCTGCCAAAGGACAAGAAAGAGCATGAGGGGCATGAGTGGCGTCTAGGTCTCTGCTGGGGGAGGGGATGGATGCCCTGGAGGGAGGACAGGGCAGGGATGTTGAGGATGGGGGGATCAAAAAGAGGAAAGGAATAAGGTGGGAAGGAAGGAGACAGCATCTGGATTTGTGCAGGCCTCCCTCCACACGCTACCCCACCCCCACACACATCCGAGCCACACCACTCACCACCACTTGGTTGCAGTGTACAGTGGATTCATTCACCCACATGGCTTCAAAGATCTCCTCTGGCCCGAAGCTACATTCTAGGGCTGCGCCCTGGAAGACATGGGGGCGCCGAGGAGTGTGGGATCAGCACTCATTACCCTCTGCCTCCATCAGTAGCACGTCATGGCCTACTGCCCTGAGGAGTGGGCTGAGTCCTACTCCCAGGCCCCTCCCTGCCACAGAATGTCCTTCCTGGTCTTCATGTCCAATGTTTAAGGGTGACAAGGAGTACATGAACACCTAGAACATTGCCCTTGAGCTCTCCGTCCCATTAAAAACCTCACCGGCATCCCCCAGTGGCCTTTTACTCAGCTCGTAAAGTCTTGACTCTTCAGCATGGCTGGCATTCAAGGTTCACCCCAGGGAGACTCCACCTGCTCTTTGATCCTTAAAACGCCCCCCTCCTCTCTCCCACAGGCTGACGCCCAAGCCATGGCAGGATGCTTTTTGACATGGCACAGGCCGCCCTGCCCCTGGGCCTTTGCCCTATCCATTCCTCCCACCCAAAGAACTTGTCTCCCCTTTACCCACCCAGTGCAACAACACAGGCTTCAGAATCCAGTTAAAATGCCCCATATTCCAAAGATTTCCCGGTCCCTCCCCTTAAATCAGGTGGGCGCCCCTCATTTGATCATTCATTCATTTGGCAGGGGGTTGGGTGCCTGTTGGGACTCTGGGAAGTTCCTAAAGCCTGCCTCCACCCTTATGCTGAGGACCACCCTTATCCCCCTGCCCAGGTTCTGTTTACCCTGGTCTCCCCGCACCCTGGCGAGGGTTGAGGCTGTTTCTCAGCCCTTGTGACACCTCCAAGGGCAGTGGAGGTCAGCGAGTGAGCTCAGGTTTCATCGGTTTGAATCCCACACTCCTGCTACTTCCTAGCTATGCAAACCTGTGCTAGTGGTCCTCCTCTCTGAGCCTTGGTCCTCTAAACTTGGCAATAGAAACAGGCTTCCCTGCTCTGTAGGGTTGCTGGGGAAACAGGAGCTGATGTATCTTTAGCGAGTTGCACACTGTGGGTGACTAATATATGTGGGCTCTTAGTATGCAGGAGGTGCTCCATACATGTTTGTTGACTAACTAAACAGGGCCCACCCCCCACAAGCCTCATCTTGCCCAGCACAGGCCTCCAGGAAACAGTATCAATGAATATTTGCTGACTGAACAAACCCAGGTTCCAAGCATGTTCAGCCAGCCTCGTGGCAGGATTTCCTGTTTACGTCCCTGTTGTTAGCAGATGTGACACCCTGAGGAGAACACAGGTCAACAAACCCCTACCTCACCCCCCCACCTGCCCAGTCTCCCCCTTCACAGGAAGGTGGCTGTTGAGCTCATCTGCCCATGCTGAGCTTGGCAGGTGGTGGTGGTTGGGGGGGTCTGTCCTCTTGAGTCTCTGAACCCAGGTCTTAGCCACTCGGGACAGCAAGCCCAAACTGTCTTGGGGCTCCCCAAGGGGTAGGCCCAGCAAAAAGGCCTGCTGCGGAGCCCAGGCAGGGGGCTCTGCCTGCCTCTACCCTGCCCTTCATGTTCTAGAAGCAGGCCCAGGGCCAGGAGTGCCGGGATCACTCAGGCACACTGAAGGTAGACACATGTCCCCCAGGCTCCCCAGCTGGGAAGCAGCAGCCAGGATCCAAACCCAGGGCTTGGGCCTCCCCCTGCCGGGTTCCCATAACCCCAGGGAGCAGCACTGTCCTCCATACCAGCCCAGGCCCCTTCTTATCCCAAATATGGCAGGGTGGAGTCAGAGGGTGCCTGCCCCCCACAGAGCTCTGGCCCCAGCCATGAGGCTGCCTGACACATCCCAGATGCCCAGCACGTGGCCCCCACGTGTGACAGCTGTCACAGGCCTCCACTCCCCCTTGGAAGCAACAGATGGTGACTCCCCAGGAGCTGGGGAGGGGGATGGCTGGCACACTTCCAGAACTCGTCAACGCTTCCCACCCAAGACACTCTTCCAGGAGGGACCCAGAAAGGAGCTGCATCTCCTCCTCCCCATGTGGGGGGTGGGGAGGGGAAGGCAGATGGCAGGGAAGAGCACTGTCTCAGGAGTCCAGGGCTAGGGTGCAAGTCCAGCCCTACGTCATGTACATCTACTTCCCCTTTCCAGGTCTCCTTTTCCCCATTTGGACAGTGGGGAATGGGGCAGCACAAGGCCACTCTTCGGGCAAGACAGGCCAGCCAGAACTGAGGAAGTGTGTCTAGAACCACATTTCAACCTGGGGCGGGGTGGGCCAGACAAGGACCAGGTCCACCTGTGGGCTGTGGCCCAGCTCTGCCAGGAGAGCTTTGGAGGGTAGGGGAGCCTGGGGGTCCCCCACCAAAGCATTTCCATATACAGTGGGTCCTGGCCAGAGTTTCCCTCAGGAGCTGTTAGCAGCCTGCCGTCCCTTGGGCTGGGCCCTCACCACCCACTTCTCATTCCTCCAACCCCCTGCAACCACCCTGGGGCTTTCTCAGAAGAACCTGGAAATTCAGAGACACAAAACCAGAGTGTGGGTGGAGGGCCCAGAGCGTGGGTCCCCATCCAGGAAGCATTCTCCCCAGCCTCCCGCCCCACCCGGGCCTGGCCCCCACCTACCTGGAAGGCAGCATTGGCCAGACGCACTGGGATGCTCTGGGAGCTGCCTGTAGGCACAGGTGCCAGGGCTGAGGGCAAAATCTGGGGGCAGTCCTGAGGGCTCTGCAGTCAAAACACAAGGAAGAGAAGGTGACACGGGAGCGTTTCAGAAGGGACAGGACTCCCCGCAGATGTGCCTGCCAGCCTGTGAGGTGAGAAACACCAGGAATAAACTCACAACAGCCCCCACCCCAGAGGGTGACGAGCTTGGCGCCTCCCACACACCATCTCATTTGACCCTCAAGACAAGAGTTGGGGAAGGAGACTTTACTGACCCCATTTTACAGGTGAGGAAACTGAGGCACAGAGCAATGAAATAAACTGCCCACACAGTGAAGGAACCAGTGCTCCCGTGGCTGCTCCAGGGCTGGCCCCCCTCCCCATCTCTGAGCCTCATCTCTCCCGACTATAAAACGAGGGACTGCACCCACTCTCAAAGACATGGCTTCTAGGCTCACACATGTTAATGAGTCAGAGAAAAGAAACTCCAGGCTTCTGGATGGCCTGTGGGAAACGGGCTCTGAGGACCCTGGTGCCACCAGGTTCCACACCCCTCCCCATAGTCTCAGGCAAGAGTCACAGCCTCTGGGCCGAGATGCCAGGCCCCCAGAGTCCCAGGGAAGGCCTGGGCATCAGCATTCCCATGTTGGCAGTACAGCCACTGAGGCCTGGTAGAGCAGGGGCTACTTCCAAAAAGGAAGAGATGGAAGGAAGGAGGGCAGGTGGTGATACACCTGAGGTCAGAGGGCAGAGCTGGTCTTTGAATTCCTACTGGCTGCCTCCCAGGCCAGAAACGGGCCTGAACCTGAGGCTTAGGGCGAGGGGCAGAGATCAGGGGGCAGGGCTGTGCCCACTCTGCTGCCTTAGTGACCTCACTGAGCTTTAAGTCTGGAGCCCTCACCCTCAACTAGGCTCTTCCGACCTGGGGGCCCCCGTGGGCTGTGTCTTGCCTCCTCACACTCTGAACCCGACCGCCAAAAGCCTGAGAGAGAGGAAGACCGAGGACCCAGCAGCAGCCACACCACACCAAGGCCTGACCACTCTCCAGCCCAGAGGGCTTCCTGCTCTGCCTTCCTCCTGCCCAAGTCTGGTTGGGGACAGACCTGGGACACCATGATCCATATGTATCCACCTTGGGGTCACCCAACCAGGGCAACAGCCTCTGGGGATAGACTTGAGAGGCCTCCCTGGGGGTCTTTTCTCCCTACTGTTAATCGGACAGGGAGCTCCTTAAAGGGCACCCCAGGGACCCAGCATCCCACTGGACCTCAAGGTCAATGGGTGCTCACCATGTCAGCATCAGTGGTAGCCATGAGCTCACACAGCCCTCACTGTGCTCCTGGCCGGTTCTGAGCACTCCACACTCACCAAATATTCACTCACCAAATCCTAACTCCCAACAGCCCCATGAGGTAGGCACAATCATCGCACCCATTTTATGGAATGGGCAGCACCGGAGCCCTCCTGGTTGTCCCAACCATTTGCCGACCACCAGGCAAGAAGCCTCGCCCGGACTGGTCTGTTTCCCCAGGAGTGGCGCCTAGTGCAGACCGCAGAGGCCTTGGCTGAAACAGCAGCATGGCCAGGCCAGGGTGAGGCCTCCTGGGCGATGGTTCTGGAGGGCCGGGAGGGAGGAGCTTGTGTCCAGCTCAGTGTAAGCGCACACAAACCTCTGTCCCTCTGAGCTGCTGTCTGGCACAGTCTCGTATGTAAACCCCATGGAATTTCAGAGAATGGAACCCACATGTTTGCAATCAGTCTGCATGGCCGCTGACAGTTCTGCCTTCCAACTGGCTGGGGGCTGTGTTCTGTCCTCCCAGCTCCACCCCACCAGTGGGTCAGTGGCTGACAGGAGGAGCTGGGGAGTGAGGGTCAGAGGGGGCAGCCTCCACAGGAAGCTCCCCAGAGGGAATGACATGGGACTACCCCCCAAGGGCCTCCCATTCTCCTTGATCCCTATCTATGATCCCATGGCCACTGCGATGCTTGTACCCATTCTATGGAGTGGAGTGGAATCAAGACTAAGGGTCCTGGCACACCTTTGCCCTCCTTCGGTACCTCCTCCCCACCCTGCCCCCCTACTTGGCTAACCTTCCATGGGGCCAGCTGGAGCGTCTGCTACTAGCCTCCAGCCATCTGCCTCCAAGTCTGGCTTGGCTTTTGGGGAACTTCCCCCACAGGCCTGCGGTTTGGGAAGACTGACTCTACTCCTCAGCCCCAGGGATAGGCCGGTGTCCCAGGCCTGCCCTGGCCTCAGCAATTGGTTCAGAGAACATAAGTGACCCTAGTTCAGCCAGTGAAAGTCAGCTGCGGGACTCCTGTAGAACCAATAAGAGAAAGAAGCTCTTTTTGTTTTCTGGAGCTGCCAGGAAATCAGGAGCCTGCCTGGAGCTGCTGAGGCTGACTTGGCTACCAAGAGGAGAGGGCTGCCTGAGCATGGAGCCTGCCCAGAGGGGCAGAGAGCCCCAACAACGTGGTGGAAACCCCTGGATCCAGCTGTACCTGAAGGTGATACAACCCCCAGACTTAACACTCACAAGTCAATTAATTCTGTTGGGGCAAGGCCAGTTTGAACTAGGGTTTCCTCAAATGCAACCAAAGGACAGGGGCCTCCCTGTCCCATTCCAGGCCAGGCCATGGACACGTCAAAAAGAGGCTGGGTGGCTTCTCCCCTTTGCTGGAGTGCCATACGGGGCACAGCCTGCAAGTTCAGGAAACCACAGCTAACTGCCCACACTCTAGCAGAGCTGAGAAGGTCGGACACCAGGAACAAGGACAGAGGCTCGGTCGGCAGTGCTGGGGGGCACCACCAACCCCGACGGAAGCCCAGCATGTGCTGGTTCACAGAGGGTCTCACCTGTCCCCACAATGGGACTCACAGACTCTCTTGCCGTCTCTCCCAGGCTCAAGGGTCAAGAACTGGTGTCCCAATACACGGCTGGCCCAGGGGCCTTGAATCCACCACACAGGGTCCCTTCCTACCTTTCTGTACCTTCGCAGCCCCCTAAGCTCTCCCCTGTCCCTACCAAACCACTCTCCTCACTGGCTCCTAATGAAGTTCAGGTTCACAGATGCAGCCACTCCATCGAAGGGGCCTGGCCTCCTATCTCTTCTCCCCTCCACTTTCTCCTTCTGGTGCCCACTAGGGAATGGGAAAATAACAGGAGACTCAGCCCCTGGCAGCTCCCCACGGACACCTTCCTGGCCTAGCGCAAGCCCTACTGTCTCCTCCCAGCGCTCGAGGGGCGCAGACAGATGTGCAAACCTCCCAGCCCACCACCTGACCAGAAGCATGGCGCCCGCACGGCTGAGATGTAATTAAGTGCCAACTTCAGTATCAGAGCCTTCTGCAGGCCTGGGGAGGGGCTGCCTCTTCTCTTCCTAGATTATCGTAATGCTCTAAGACAGGCCCTCTCTGTGCTCCCCACCCCAGTTCCTGGCCCCCAGATCAGCAGAACTGGGGCGGGGGGGGCGGTTTACAAGATGCTGCTGCAGAAATATCTCCAGGCTGGCAAGCTCCTATGCATCTGTCAGGACCCTGCACAAAGGACTCTTTCCCAGAGATGGGCACCCTGGCCCACCCAGTAAAGTGGCCACCAGCTCCTAGGTAGCACAGGGGCCTTTTAGGGAGTACCTACAATGGGCCACACATGGAGCTAACTGTACTCCCAGGTGCAGTTCCAGATTCCCAGCACAGCAAAGGAGGGCCATTTTAAAGAAGTAAAAGGGACAACTTTACAGCAAGCAAAAGAGATGATGGGGGAAAAGGCACAGAGAGGTTCAGTAGCTTGCCCAGGATCACACAGCCACAACACACACCTTGAGCTCTTGACTCATGATGGGGAGAGCAGAACTATGTCTAACTGGGTCCTTGCCAACTGCTTCGTGAAGACTCAGGCATACAAAGGGTGCCTGATCAATGCTGAACGGACCGTGCTAAGGTAGGGTCCTCCTCACCCCACCACTCCCGTAGGTTAGAGCACAGGACTCCGGCTGCCAATGCATATGCTGTATGTTCTCATTCACTGAGTCCCTGCTCTGTATCGAGCCCTGGCTGGGGGCCGGGACATGCAGACCCCAAACAAGAATAGGAATCCCAGTTGGCCGGGACCAGAAACTTAGTGTTCACTGCAGAGGCCTGGGGGCCTCCCCTATGGTTTGGCCACATGGACACCCCTGGAGCTCTCCCCCAGTGCCAGAAGGCCCATGTTACTGTGTCAGTCCTTTGAGTTAAACTCCTGGTGACTCTTCTGCAAAGCAGTTCTGAGGCTCAGGCAGGAGGTGCAGAGACCAGAGGATTCCAGGTGTGGGCCATGGAGCCCCCACCCCTTGCACCTGCACACTGATCTCTTAGAGGATTAGAGGATTCCTGATAAGCTTCTCTGAGCCCAGAGTCAAGAGTTTCGGGCTTCAGAAGCTCTGGGGACTGGGGCTGCTTCCCTGGGAGGCATGCCCAGGGTGACCTCCTCCTATTAGGAACCAGGGCCCCCAGGACCATACTGGCTACCTCAGTTGCACCATCTGGAAAATGGGGCAGGAACATCCCCTTCCTGGAGAGAGGAGCCTCAGGCAGAGACTCAGTGCCTTAACCTGACCCCTCACAGCTCTCATACAAGACAGAGGTCAAAGAGGGCATGAGCTGTCTAGCCATCCCACCTGGCTGAGCACGACTGTCCCAGCCAAAGCCTCGGGAATCCCATTTGGTCATCCCTGGCCCGAGGCTGGGGTGGCCTTAGAGGCTTTTTGGGCAAAGGCAGGAGGCCACTGTGTGAATAAACACCACAGAAACCAACCAGCCACGAGTTATGTGGCATTTTCATTTGTATTTCGCCCTGTCCCCCAACTCTCCCCACCAGGCCCACCCCAGTGCAACTGATTCAATCCAGCCTCTCCAGAGCACCCAGGAGGGCCTGGATCCTGGCCAGCTGCAGGGCTCAAGGGACCGGCAGAAGCAACTGGACCTGGAAGCTTGTGGTTCCTGAAGACAGCTCACCTTCTCTGCCCAAGAATCACCTGCCCTCGGGTTCCCAGCACCCATGGGGAGACCAAGGTGAGGGCCTTTCAGGCCAACTCCTGACCTGGGGAAGACAGGGGAACATGGGCTCCAAGCCAGAAGGGCTTGGATTCGAGGTCCCAGTCTGGTACTTCCTGGCCTTGGGGACAGCTGACTTGATCCCGCAGGGTTGTTGAAAATGTTACAGGTGAAATTTAAAACTAGCCAGTACTGGGGCACCTGGGTGGCTCAGTCAGTGAAGCATCTGCCTTTCACTCAAGTCATGATCTTCAGGGTCCTGGAATTGAGCCCATGTTGGGCTCTCTGCTCAGCAAGGAGTCTACTTGTCCCTCTCCCTCTACCCACCCCCACTCATGCTCTTTCTCTCTCTGTCCTCGCAAATAAATACTTTTTTAAATATATATTTTTTAAAGATCTTATTTACAAGTAGGCAGAGAGGCAGGCAGAGAGAGAGGAGGAAGCAGGCTCCCTGCTGAGCAGAGAGCCCGATGCGAGGTTCAATGCGGGGCTCGATCCCAGGACCCTGAGATCATGACCTGAGCTGAAGGCAGAGGCTTTAACCCACTGAGCCACCCAGGCGCCCCGCAAATAAATAAAATCTTAAAAAACAAAACAAAACAAAACAAAAACTAGTCAATATCAGCAAAATGTGCAGAAAGGGACCCTCCTACTCCAGGTGAAGTTTAACCAGGCTCAGACTTTCTGGAGGCAGTTGAGTTAAAGGTGTAAAAACATCATGGCCACACTTTCTCCCCCCAAGTGCCATTTCTAGAACTGGCCTCCAGGGATTAATCAAGGACACATACCACGCCTGGGCTATTTTAGAACACAAGAAGAAACGGGAAGCGATCCGTATATCCAACAATAGGGGATTGGTTAAATGTGTTGTTATGTGATGAACCCAGCCCAGCTGTTAGATCTAGTGCCAGGAAGAAAATTTAATGACGTGGAAATGTTCTCAACATATTAAAAAAAAAAATGGTAATGAAAGAAGCAAAGGGCATCCCCCTCAGGCCTGACTTACCGTGGGATTTGGTGAGGCCTCACACCGTGACTGGTTGGAGACACAGGCATGCTGCTGGGTGCACCAGAAACAAGGCCACTGTGCCGACAGGCAGCTGGTGCAGCTGGAAGACAAGGGACCCCTCAACACTCAGCTCCCCACCCCACTTCACCCCTGCCCCCAGGAACTGGGACCCAAGAGGCAGATCCCAACGCAGAAGGGAAAGGTCTTCTGCATCATCAGGGGCTTAGCCACTCTAAGATAGTGAACTCCCCACTGCAAGAGGTATGCAAGGAGCAAAGAGACAAGCAGGGCCTTTAGGAGGCGAAAGTAAGTGTGGTGAAAGCCCTTCTCTCTGCCCCTGCAGCCTGAGTGCCCACAGAAGCCAGGCGAGGGTTTTTTGTTTTTGTTTTTTTTTAAAGATTTTATTTATTTATTTGTCAGAGAGAGAGAGAGAGCGAGAGAGCGAGCACAGGCAGACACAGTGGCAGAGGGAGAAGCAGGCTCCTTGCAGAGCAAGGAGCCCGATGCGGGACTCGATCCCAGGACGCTGGGATCATGACCTGAGCCGAAGGCAGCCGCTTAACCAACTGAGCCACCCAGGCGTCCCCAGGCGAGGGTTTGCAGGTGGTAAATGAGCTGGCAAGTGAACAAGCGAGGATCCTATCTGCCTCCAGGACACCACCATTTTTCTTCCAAGGGTCTTCCCGATACCAGAGGAACCCCCCCCACCCCGTGCCCCTGCCCACTGCCCAGGGGCACGCGCCTGACCCACTCACGCAGCGTGGGGATACACTTGTCCGATGCGGCCACAGTCGTAGATGGTGAAATTGGCTTTGACGATATTCCGCCCGTAGACCCTCACAGACATCTCAACAATCACGTGATCTAGAATGGACCAGGGAAATGGACCGGGGGAACCAGGGAGAGGACAAAGGGGTCTGGGGTCTCCACCAACCTCACAGGCTGTGCTGTCAGGACACCGCCCAGTGAGCAAGGTGCTTACCCTGCTGGGGCGGGAACGGCGGGAACTGGGCCCTCGGCAGGAGGTTGCAGTAGGCGATCTGGTGGCCAAAGGCAGGGCCTGGGACCCGGGCCACGGTGCGGATGTCGTTGCCATAATCACAGGCCATCTCCATGCCGCTGAGGCTGGGCAGGCTACCTGAGATCTGCAGGATCATGCCCTGGGGGCCAGGGCCCCTCAGCAGGGGGACTGGGGAGCAGGCCCCACTCCTAACCTCAACAACCCTGGGAGAAGTGGGGACAGGGGGCCAGGACTCTAGACCAGAGGGCTATATCTACCTGGGGCTCCCTAGGCCTCAGTTTCCCCAGCTGCACAACGAAACGGACCACCTGATAACAGTCCAGGAGGCTTTTTGTAAGATCTGGTCCCAAGACTCCTCTGACCCACTCCCCTGAGAGTCTCTTAAATCTACCAATCTGTTCTCACCACCTGGTGAGTTCCATTCACCCAGAATGCTCTTCCCAGAGACCCACCTGACTCACCTACTTCATATCTTTGCTCAAAGGCAACATTCGCTGCACGAGGCCAGCTCCAACCTGGTCTAAAATGTCAACGTTCCTCCACTCGTTCTCTACTCCTCCCTTCTGCTTCCTTTCCCACCGTCGTACTTCTCACTGTCTTGACAACCTATCTTGCCTACTCCCTCACCCCCCACAAGCATGTCAGCCGATCAGGGGCCAGGCCTTTGTCTTATTCAACGCTGTGTCCCCAGAGTCCAGAACTGCACTTAGCACATAGTAGGTGCTCAAGAAGACAGTTGATGAATGAATACATGAATGCATGACTAGATGGATGGATGGATGGACAAACCTATGCCCAGTCTGCCTGATGAGATAAGGCACATGAAGAACTCTGACAGAGAATAATGGGGAGAGGGCTGCAGAGGAGCCCAGGCCCCTAGGCCTTTAGAACCACCGTCTCCCCCGTTGATGGATGAGGATACCCAGCCTCAGAGAAGTCACTGAGGGCAGGGCCGAGGGGGACCCAGGCCTGTCTGTCCCTTGGCCCCCTCCCCATACTGCCTGCTATGGGTGGGGGGTGGCTGGGGCAGCTCCAGGCCTTCCCGGCCCAGGCGGGGCAGGGAGCCACTTGCCTCCACACTGTAGATTCATCAGTTTCCGAAAGCAAGAAATAGTGCCCTGGCTCTTGGTGGCCCCTCTGCCCTCTCCCCGTACTGGGGCCGGGAAGAGGTGGGGGTTGGGGACTCACTATCCTTCTACTCTCCAACCTGAGCCCTCCCTCCTGAGACTCCAAAGCCCACCCACTTGAGTTCAAATCCCAGGTCCCCTAGTCCCTAGCTGTAAAACAGTGAACAAGTCATTTTCCCTCTCTGTGCCTCAATTTCCTCATGTGCACAGAGCTGTGTGAAGCCCGACAGAGGTGAACATCACGTGCAGAGCGAGTGCTGAAACTCAGTGAGCACTCGGCAGAGCCCAAGTCATTCTCATTATTTGGCTCCGGGTCCTTGGGGCACCATGGGCAGGAGTCTCTACCTCAGGGGACTTGGGGACCAGGTGAAAGGTGGCTTCCCACCCTGTGTTGCCCTCGGGCTGAGAGCCGGCTCCCCCATGACTCACTGGGTACTCCTGGTGTACGTCGATCTCTGCAGGCAGGACTGTCATGGTGGGACAGCGGCCGGGGCCCTCGCTGGCACTGGTCCAGAAATGCTGCTGGTCGGAGTTGGCACAGTCCTGCTGCAGGGTGCACCTAGAGTGGCAGGGTGCAGGTCAGGCCCCCAGGGGGCTCCTCTCCCCTCCCGCCCTGCTGTGGCCGTCCAGGCACAGCCTCTGCCCCAGGGAGGCTCACCGTGTCTCCAGTGCACACCAGCCGCAGTAGGCGTCAGCGGCCCCCACACAGTCCCCACAGGTGGCATGCACGGCACAGGCAGCAACTTTCACCCGGGCCATCTGGAGGCAGAGGTGAGGGCCCAGCTCCGTGGGGAACCAGCCACGGCCAGGGTCCTGAGACGCTGGGGAAACTGAGGCTCGAGGCTGTAATAGGGAGCACGTGGGGGCACAGGGCTTCCCCTGCAGAGGTGATGACCACACTGGGAGGGGAAGGGCTAGCCAACAAAGGGGGTGGTGACAGAAGGTGCTCCTGCTGGGCAGAAGAGAGGAAGAAAGCTTAGGTGTCTGGGGACCCTGACAGGCCGGGGCTCTGGCCTTACCTGGTGGGACGTCATCAGATAAAGGTAACCGGGGTCTGCTGGGTCGAACTGCATGACATGGTGCACAGGCTCCCCATAGGCCACCGTCACCACCCGCCGGCTCACCACCTGCATGCTCTCATTCAGGTTGATCTGGGGTGGGGGGGCAGGGGGGAGTCAGAGGGACTCTGGTGCTCCAGGACGGGGCCCATGGTGAGGGACATGCACCTGTGGGTGGGGACTCGATCCAGGCTTGGGGTCTCAGCCTCATCCTCTTTCCGGCCTTCCCAGGTGGGAAATCACAGACATGTGAGGGAGAGCTGTGGGTCGGACCTCTACATGCGTGCCTCTGCTGGGCCCCCATCAGGAACTCCCTCCTTGAATGATGTTCCCCAACACATCCCAGCGTGTGAATACATAGACACTTTACAGTTTACAAAAGATTCTCTGGGAGGCTGTCTGGCATCACGCCTAAGAGCAGGGACGTGGGTTTGAATTCTGGCTTTGACATTCACAAGCTGTGCACATGTACAAGTCGTCACTCCCCTCGCTCACAGCCACAGCTTCCTGACCTAATGGGACTCGTGATGGCACCCGCCCCTCAGGACTGTGGTGAGCACACATGGAGAAGATGCCCACAAAGTGTTGATGGGGCCACACTTCTCATCCTTCCCCTCTTGCACCCATTTCACAGATGAGGAGACCAAGGCCCAGAGAGGCTACAGACTTGGTGAGAGTCATAAAATGAATACACTTCGGGGTCACAACCCAAGCCCAGGCCTGTCTGACCCCACAGTCTAAGGATGCGGTGAAAGGGTGGGGTCCAGGGTCCTGGCAGGAGGAAGACCAGGACTAGTGGAGGCCTGAAAGGTCCTCTGGCTTCTAGAGCCCCCTGCGTGTCCTCCTGAGAGCAGACAACGCTCACCAGAGCTGCATCCAGCCTTGTTCTTTTTCTGCTGGCCCCTCACATTCCCAGCATGCTGCTTTGTTGTAGGCCCCGCTGGGCCCTGAGTTGGGACCAGCAGTCTAGAAGCCTCCCTGGGCCAGCTGCCAGGGGCTTCCTACTGCCTGGCCCTCCTCTGTGGGCGCCTAACTTTTGGTAGCTCCTTCCTGCTTATAAACTAGTTCTGGCATTCAAGGCCCCAACAACCAACCCCAGCTTATTCCACCAGGCTCATTCCCACCCACTCAACCCAACTCTAGCGTTCTAGCCTCTAGGCCTTCGCTCACGCTGTGCTCCCTGCTGGAGTGTTTCTCTTCCTGCCCCTTCAGCGAAGATCTGTCTTCCCGGTGCCTCCTTCAGAAGAGCTTCTCAAATGCCCTCCTCACACCAAATTGAAATTACTCTCTTCCCAGGCTCCCACAGCCTGGGTTCCAGTCCCTGAGATATCGCCCATCCTGGGGGACCTCTCTGTGGATTCTGCCCAGGCAGCAGGGGCCCCAACTCAGTCTCTGACCTTCTCCTCAGGCACCCAGCCGATACTCAGCTTATTTCCACTCCTTCAAAGGTCTACTGAGCACCTACTGTGCTCCAGAGCCGGGGCCGGGTGCTGCAATCGAAGCCGGGTGCTGCAGTCGAAGCCGCGATTAGGGAAACGCTGGTAGGAGACCGTGCACAGGACAAGGTGGTAGGTAAAGAGGTCTGGGTCGAGGGATCACATGCTGGGCTCCTGGTCAGCTGGCCCTGAATTCAACCCCAGCTCTCACTGTGTGACTTTGGGGCAGTCATTGCCCCTCTTGGAGGCTTAGTGTTCTCATCTGTGAAATGGGAATACTGGCACTACCTCCCTCACAGGGGACCGTAGACTGACCACAGTCTGGGATGGTCCGGCTCATTTCCCCCATGACAGAGGAGGAGACAGGAAGCTCAGGGTGATAAGCAACCACCCCCAGGCCACACACCTGGGGCCAGCAGAGCCAGGATCTCGATCCAAGTATCTGACCCCCAAAACATGAGTCCCAGGATCTAAGGACCATCAATGCATCTTCAAAGGCTGAAAAGGATGCCCCCCACCACCTCCCTGTTCCAACACCAGGCACCTTCCTCACCCCTGCTAGGGGACCAGTTAGGGTCCTGGGGCCAGGCAGCCAGGGTTCCTATCCCCAGCCCACCCCCTGGCCCATGGCGTCCGCCTGGGCAGCTGAGGGAATTAAGTTATCAGATCTGAGTCAATTAGGCAAGGGCCTGGTACACCCTGGAACTGGGCCAAGCGGCCGACTTTCCTGACAGGCAGGGTTTGGGAGGGGGCCAGAAGGAAGCTAGCCCAGCCCCTCACCTGGGGGCCCGGGAAAGTCCTTCCCACCCCACGGTGATAAGAGTCCTCTCACCTTTCCCAGCTCCAGGAATCACTACCTCCAGAAACCAGTCATCTTGGTTGGGACGGGTGAGGGGAGGGGGAAACTTCAGAGGGAGGCCAGCGGGGTTGGGGAGGAAATGGCAGTGAGAGCCCCCGCTTGCCAGGCTGCAGCCTTCCCCTGTCAGAGCCCAACAACAGTCTCCAGAGGCAGGGCTTACAACCCTCCACAGATGGGGAAACAGGCCCAGAGGGAGAAAGTGCATTGTCCAAGGTCAAGCAGCCAGCAAGTGGCAGAATCCAGAGACTCTGGTCTCTGCTTCAAAGCCCGAGTCCTAGAGACCCAGGAGAAGGGCCTCTCTCAGGCCTAGTTTCCCTCCTCTGCAGGACAGGGTACTTCTTGTTATAAGCAAGAGTAGAAGAAATGGATGTGGAAAATGCTTTGTAAACTGTAAGGTGCTAGGCATACCGGAGAGAACGAAGTCTCGTATCGGGCCTGCATAAGCCATGTGTACACCCTCCCCAGACTCGGTCTCCCTTCAGCTCCTCCACCCCTTCAGCCTCCCTAGTCCTGGCCCCCAGCCCTACCTTGAGCAGCCGCCCACTGACAGTGCCCAGGAAGACCACGGTGTAGTTGCTGACTGTGGCCACGGCTACAGAGGAGAGGCCCGGGGCTCGGAACACAGGCGTGGCCTTCAGGGGCTGCAGGATGGACAACGGGTGCTGCAGGTGGGCAGCCCCACAGTCCAGTTGCTCTGGCTGCAGCTGGAAGAGAAGCAGGATGTCAGACCTTGGCTCTAGAACCTTCCCTGGCTCCCTGCCCACACTGGAGGTCAGGCCTCGGCATCAGAGCTTTAAAGTCCTGCGTTGCATTATATGCCCAGGTTGGGGCTGAGGCCCAAACACAAGCAGGACCCCATCCCTGACCACAGGCTGACCCCTGACCTCAGCATTCGTCACAGAGCTGCCCCAAGAAGATGGTGTTTCAGGTAGGTACAGAGCATATGGGAAAAGTTATGTGATGGAAGCAAGAAGAGCTGGCAGTGGGACAAGGACAGGAGGCCAGGGAGGTAAGGACAGGGTGAGGTCCACACACCCTCATGGACTTGGAGGTGTCCCTCCTGGCTGGTCATAGCCAGGCAGAGAAGAGGAGCCCACACCTCCTGAGGCCATCCTCCATTTCAGCTTACTTGCTGCTATCCAAGAGTGTCCCTCCTGTCTTGGCTGGGGGTTTCCCCAGGACCCTGGGGTTTCCTGAGTCCCCTGCTCTGACCCCAGCACCACCATCCAAATTCCCAGTGGCTTGCCAGACCCCAGACTAAGGCCTCCCCACGCCGAGGCCTTCCCTTTCTCCCACAAGCATATACTCCCTACATCTGCCCACATTACAGATGGGTAGACCAAGGCAAGGTATGTCCGAGTGCCCAGGCCTGCCATCCGCATCAGCCCAGTGCCACCCCAAGTGGCAGATCAGTCCCACCATATGTTGGAGTGAGACAAAAGGAGCTAGTGACCCCAGCCCCCAACCATTCCCTGGACTCGTCCCTACCCTTCCCTGGGTCTTGTGGCTCCCTTCGAAGTTTCCTTCTGCAATTTGCACAAAAATGCAAAACAGGCATCCAGGAAGCACCTTTGAGAAGATAATCGTGCAAATCCACAAGGATGCAGACATGAGGATGGTTTAGAAGAGTGAACAAGGGTACACAACCTCAGGGTCCTGCAGGACTGAGCACGAAGATAATGGCACCTCATCCAGGAGAGCTGACACCACCCCTGAGTGACATCATGAATCCCTATGGATCAGGACACAAAGATACCCAGCTGAGAAAAGTCACAGGACATCAGAGGGCCGTTTTGCTAACCCTGGTGCATCCACAATAAGGTAACAGTCATGACTGCAAACACAACAGACTGTGTTTGGGGCACCTGGGTGGTTCAGTCTGTTACATGTCTGCCTTTGGCTCAGGTCATGATCTCAGGGTCCTGGGATTGGAGCTCCCTGCTCAGGGAGGAGTCTGCTTCTGCCTCTCCCTGTGTGTGTTCTCTCCCCTCTCCCTCTCTCAACTAAATAAATAAAATTGTTAAAAATTGTTAAAAAGTAATAAGAATAACAGGCTGCACTGAGAGAGAACTGACATTGTACCAGGCCTGGGCATCAACTCCCTACATCCTGGCAGCCCTATGAGGTCCCATGTCACAGATGGGGAAACTGAGGCTCAGAGGAGAAGGAGCCTGCTCTAGTTCCCCAGTTGCAGTGTCAGGCCTCCATGAACGAAACTGGCAATGGGGGCACCTGGGTGGCTCGGTTGGTTGGCTCAGGTTATGATCCCAGAGTCCCAGGACTGAGTCCCACATCAGGCTCCCTGCTCAGCAGGGAGTTTGCTTCTCCCTCTGACCCTCACCCCACTTGTGCTCTCTCTCTCTCAAATAAATAAATAAAATCTTAAAAAAAGAAAGAAAGGAAAGGAAGAAAGGGAAGAAAAGAAGGAAAGGAAAGAAAAGGAAGGGAGGGAGGAAGAAAGAAGGCAAGAAACTGGCAGCAGACTTGAGCCCCCCCCTCGGCACCCTGGATGCTGGGCCGTGGGCAGCGGAGGCTCTGAGCGGGGACTCAGAAGGTCACCATCATGTAGCATCAGAACTGGATTGAGGGTGCAGCCTTAGAGTCTTTTGTTTTTTTGTTTTTTAATTTCTCATTTGTGCTTTTTGCAAGCCTAAGCCACTGATGATGTACCCGTATGGGTTTGCTCAAACTCAGCTAGTTTTCAAAAACAAAAAATACCAGGTTCACCTATCCTCAGCCGAATAAACACAGTTCCAGGCCCCACAGGCTTCTAGGTGAGGCCTGTATCCCACAGCATTCCTGGGGGGGGCTGGGCGCTGAGCCCAGAGGTGCGGTGGGGCTGGGGCTGCCCCTGGGCCAGAACCCATGAGTGGATGGTCTTCCACAGGAGGGCCGGGGGTGACAAGGCAAGTGGCCTGGATTTTCTGAGCTCCCAAGTAGATACATCTCTCGCAAGCAGTGGGAGGGGATCACTGGATAGGAAACGCTCGTGAGGTGTTAGGTGACTCCACTGCCATTTCAGATGGGACTGTCACTCAAATATTATGAAGTGGAATTTGGGACAAATCATGCCTACCTCTAAAGCCTTCCAGCCAGACTGCCTAGGAGCCCCTTAAGGCAGCCTCTCATCTGGGAGGCTCTCCCAGCTCCTCTCTTCTGGGCCCACTCTGACCTCAACATGTCCCCCTGAACACAGCTGCCAAGCGAGCCCTTTAAAAAGCACAAAGAAGCCTCCCTAGGCTTGATACCCTCTGGTAGTTTACACAATACTCAGAATAAACACTGAATCCTAAATCCTCCCATCAGGGGCCCTGAGCCCTTCTAAACCCATCCCATACCCTCCTCACCGCCACTCCTCCACTCTAGCCACAGGAGCATCTTTTCTGTTCCTCCAACACTGGGCCCTGCCTCAGGGTCTTTGCTTGTTGTTGTTCCTTCTGCCTGGAGTGTCGTTCCCCAGACTGTCACATAATTGGCTCCCTCTTGTCCTGCAGCTTTAGACCTACCCTGCCTGACTTCATCCTGTGTGTGCCCAAGTAGGGGACAGCTGTGTAAAGGGAGAGCTGGACCATTTCCCCCAGAAGCCTCTCCCAGTCCTGGGCCCACCCCTCAGCCATCCTGCAGCTGTAGGGAAGAGGTGAGGGGGGTTCAGTCAGCAAGTAGGCAGAAGAGTGGGCACTTGGGCCTGAGGTCTCCCATGGGGGATGCTTCTCCTAGGGGTTACATAACTTTTCTTCACTGAATATGGATTACTTGCATCATAAAATAAGCTGTTTCAAAATTAAAATTGTAAACCCTTGCCTGGAGGACATGATTTTCCTCCCTGAACTCTGGGAGCGGGGGAGGGAAGGAAAGACCTGGGAGGCCCCGGATGACACCCTTAGGTCTTTCGGCCTTGGGCCCCACAATGGGGGACCCCAGCCAGTCCGGAAAAGCCGGATGAGGCACCCTGATGAGGGTGATTTGTTGGCCCTGCGGCAGAGAGGATGAGGCAGGAACACGTAGCAAATCCAGCTCTCGCCTGCCCGCCCTGACGTTCACAAGCCATTAATTCTGTACCGAAGGAATTTTCTAAAAAGCCTTTCCTCCAACTTTTTTTTTTTTTCCTTATCCTAAAAATAAAATCTAAAAAAAAAAAAAGTGTTAAAGGAGAAGTAACCCCCGTCAGCTGCTCTGGATGGTCTGTGCTCTAGGGGAAGCTGACTCCGGACTGCTGGGGGATCACAAGGCTGAGAACCCACTGGAAAGTGGAAGCTGGGACCCGTGCCCACGGAGCAGGCAAGAGGCGGGAGGTGCTTTCCCTGCTGGGGGAGGGAGCTGCAGGCCTGGGAAAGGGGGACAGTGCCCTTGGGGACGGGGCAGCCCTCCCAAGCGTGGCCTCTGCCGAGCTTGGTCTCTAGGGGCAGTTAGCTCCACAGCCCCAAGGTACCACCCTGACTGTCTGACTCTGCCTCAAATTCCTCCCCTTAGCACCAGCCTTCCTTCAAGTCTCACTGTCAAAACACAAATTCCCCTGGGAGCAGGGGAGGGCCAGCCTCTCCCAGCAGCCCCCTCCAACCCAGTAGAGGCACCTTTTGAAGCACAAAACTGGTTCACTCCTCCCTGGCGTCAAACACTTCTCCAGCTCCCGGCTGTCCTCTGGATCAGGCCTGGCATTCAAGGCCTTTGTGATCCGGTTCCAGCTGCTCAGGCTTCAAGTCTCGCTTTTTTCTTCTGTCCCACCCTCTGCTCTGACCACACCAGCCTTTGCAATTCCTCCCATGTGGCCACACCTTCCCACCAGGGCCCCTGATCCTTCATAACGTTGCTCCCTTAGCAGCCAATGCCCTTCCCGCCCCTTTGCACACTCACAGTTCCCCTGTCCCATCAGTCCCCCTTGTCTTGACCCATGCTAGTCCCTTTGCCAGACATGTCCAGGCAGTGAGTTTTTCACCAGCTTTCAAAGATGTGATGCAGAAAAAAATCTCCCCTCCTCTGGACGGCACTGTGCTGGTTACCACTTTCATTTATCATGGTAGCATAAACACGAGCTTCTCCAGGGTGGAAACTGTGCTCCAGGGTGAATGTTTACTAAGGAAAGGAGACTAATTTTGACTAAAGTGTGATTGACTATATTCAGCTGCTGCTTTTCCAAACAGAGATGGAGAACACCACTACCATGCTGGCTGCTGGAGAACTAGAACAACATACAAACCAACTGTATACCTACTGTGTGCGGCAACAAAGGGGAGTCAGGTGGTCAGGCCCAGGAAGCACCCAGCTACTACTTTTGGTTCCTCTAAGAACCTCCATGTACCCTTCTCTGAAATGGGCCGAGCAATAGCTAGCCACCGTCTCCACTTTCTTCTGAGAGCAAGACACACCCTCTTACTCCAGCTAGCTGCCTCCTGGGGCCAAAGCTCAGCTCTGCCCACTTTCCCATTAAAACTCTGACATATTGATTTCACTACCAACTGTAATTGTGTTGCCTTTCTCTCCCCAGGAGGCCGGCTGCAGCAGGAGCTTCAAGAGCCCAGTTTCTCAGGCCTCTGCTTCCTGCCTGCAGACCCCACCAAACCTCGGCCCCACAGTAGGTGGCATTCTGAGAGGAGGGAGAGGCGTCCACTGTGGGCCGGGTAGCAGGCTTCATAGGCCCAGGGGTTCCGTCCCAGGGATAGAAGCACCGGCTTCTGGGGCTTTGTGCTCAGGAACTGAGGGCATTTTCCCACTTCAGGTGTTTGGCTGTTATTGAACCAAGGTCCCAGGAAAGCCAGGTTTCACGGCGAGGAGCTAGAAGCACACCATCACTGTGGGGTGTTAAAAATACAGGTGGGCTGGGACTGGACCAAGCCCCCTCCTCTTCACCCTCCACAGAGGCCAAAGGGAGCTTTTAAAACTGTAAAGCACTAAATGCAACATGGGATCCCAGAAAAGAAAAAGAACACTCGCGGAGTAAAGTCTGAAGTTCAGTTGAGAGTAAAGTACTCATGTTGGTTTCTTAGTTTTGACAAATGTATCATGGGAACGTAAAACCTTAGCAATGGGGAAAATGGAGGGAAGGATACGTAGCAACGATCTGTCCTACCTTTGTAACTTTCCTATAAATCTAAAAATATTCCAAAATAAAAAATTTTTTAAAAAAAGCAACCACAAACCAGTCTGCGTCCCCTCTGCAGCTCAACAGCCATCAATGGATCCCTAGCGCCCTCAACATAAACCCAGACTTTGCTCCTGGGCCCTCAAGGCCATGCTCTACCTGGCCTGGCCCCCTGAGGCTCCCCTCAACACACTTCCCTGCCAACTCTTCCCTCAGCTTGGACAGCCAAGGACAAGGAATTCTCCCTAGGAGAATGCCCCAGACTAAAGGAGAGGGGGCAAGCAAGGATCAGGTAGGGTGGTCTCAGGGGTCTGACAGGCAGTCTGCAGGAGGCCTAGACAAAAAAACCTGCAGGATTGTTGCCTCCCACAAAGCCCCGGTGAACAGCATTTCCCCCACCCTTCTTCAGAAGCCCTGAGGTTAAAAGGAAGCATTCTCAAGGTCACCCACTCAGGTGACCACGTGGGTACTTGGTCAGGTCAGTCAGCCTGTGACTCCAAACCCAAACTCCTCCCTCCCACTTTAGCCGGGGCAGCTTCTCAGAAACCACAGCTAATGGGTTACCGCTCCACCGAGAGGACGCCTCCACTGACGATAAACTGAGTCAGGGAAAAGAGCCATGGGCCTACTGTGCACCAGCCTAGGGAGGAAACAGAACCAGGACAGACCTCTAAGGGGCAAGCCCCCCCCCCCCCACCCGCAGGAAGCCAACCGCTGCCTGGGAAGGAAATACCAGCACCTCCCAGTGGGTGATCAAGATGCTTACTTCCTGGAAGGGAAGGCGGGGAGAGAATGTGCAACCCGGCCATAGAACAGCAGCCGAGAGGCCTGGCTCTGAGCCAGAGGAGAACCCAAGGTACAGAGAGGGGCAGAGGCTTCCTCAGGACACACAGCGCCTGAAAATCCCCTACCTAACCCCAGGCTGCCTGAATGGGGGGGGGGGGCAGTGTGGGGGCTAACCAAGAAGTAGCAATGGACATGGCAGCTTGTGTAGGCCCATTCAGAGTTTCAGACACCTGCCTCTATTTCCCTGACCCCCTCTCTGGAGGGGTGGGTCCCTCAGCCACAGAGCACTACATTCAACCAGGCCCGCTGAGCGTCATCTGGAAGGGTTGAGTGAACCAGCCAGTCAGGCCATTCTGAGCACGATCTGTCTAGCCACAACTGGCACCCTGGGCCCTGCCACCAAGCTGGCTGCAGTGAGGAGGGACAGCCCCCAGGCTGAGGTCAGAGGCCCGGCGAGATTGCAGACCTGCTGTGTGTAGGCCCTGAGTGGAGCTGCCTCACAGCTGTGCCCCTGTTGTATCCCCACGTTACAGACAGAGAAACTGAGGCTCCTGACATAGCAAGTCTTGTGGCTCATCACTCAGCATGGGATGCTGCATCCTGCCTGAGCCTCAGTCTCCGCATCTGTAAAATGGGGACAATAAAAGCACCCTCCCTAGAGGGCTGCCACCAAGGGCTCAGCTCACTGCAGCCCTCGATATTGGCCCCTGCGGATGTTCAGTCAATGCTCCCCATTAGCTGGGCAGGTAACACGGAGCCCCCCAGGAGCAGCCACTCCACCACATCCACCCTCATCCACGATGCACGTTGGAAGCCCGGTCTCGGCCGAGGCCCGCTCTGCTCAGGCCAGCTTGGGAACTCCTACCACAGCCGCTGACTCAAGCAGCCATTGTTTTGTTAGCTGGACACAGCCCCCCCAGACACTCAGCTCCCCCTTCTTGAAGCTGTTTCTCATTCTGGCCCAGCCTGGCCCCATTTCCAGCCCTTCCCCCTGGGGTCCCAGAGGAGCCCAGTGTGGGATGGGCAGCCAGCGACTCTTCCCTGGCCGGGGGAAGTCACTCCCGCCCGCCAGCTCTAATGGGGGGCAGGGCGGCAGAGCACTGCGGCTCCGGCCCCTCCTTTCCCTGGAACAGTTTCTGTCCCAGCCTCTTCCCCTAGAGGGGATGTGGGCCAGGAGAAGCTGAGAGCCGCAGCTGCCTCTCTCTCGGGCACATTTGGCCTTCCTCCTCCTGGGGCCAAGGAGCCCTGGGGACTGGAACTCACACCCTCCTCCCATCCCCTGGGTGCTGGCCTCCGTCCCAGAGTCATCATATAACTGATTGTGGGCACAGCAGAGGGGACAGGGCGGGCTCAGAGGCCCCAGCAAACAGCTCTGGTCTGGGTCTTGTGTTGGGGACATGGAGGTGACACGGGTGTCCCTCTCTCTGGCTGCATTCCAGTTCAGAGATCTCCCCCAAGTCGGGAAAGAACAGCTTTAAAGTAATAACAATACAGTAGTATCACCAACACACTAATAAGTTGGCTTTGTGCCCCGGCCTGTAGAGCCTCATTTAACCCTGAGAAGTCGGTGCTACTTTACAGCAAGGGAAACTGAGGCACAGAGCAGTGACTTGTCCAGGGTCACACAGCCAGAATGGCCAGATGTGAGCCTGAAACCTCAGCAGGCTGGCTCCAGAGTCCTTGCCCTTAACTACAGCCTCTCCGCCCAGTGCCAACAGCTGCCGGGGGCCTGGCTGCCTGGAGCTGGAAAGGCCGGGGGTGGCAAGGTAGGGAAACTGAGGCCTGTCAAGGAGATGGTCACTTCTGGAGGACTCCTTCACTGCAAACACAGATGCTGGACGGGCCTGAGAAGGGCATGGGGGCAAAGGTGACTGCAGAGCCCCATTTAGCTCCTTTCCCCAGGCCAGGCCTCCACTTCAAGGCCTCTGCCCACTGCCCCCCCATTATTTACCGATCAGAGCAGAAAGCACTACATGATTAACGCCCCGCTGGGGCCTCGCTGGGCCTCATAATGGAGCTTCGAGCTTCCTCCCTCCTCTAGCGTGTGATTTATTGTGTTTCAGGGGAAAGGATGGCGGACCGGGAGGGGCCAGCCCCGCTGGCCCAGCAGATCTCTGATCTCGGTGGCATCAAGTGTCAGCGGGAGAGTGGGGGGTGCAGGGGCCCTGTTGGATTCGGCACTGGCCCAAACACGGGCTTTGAAAAGAAGAGACTGGCCACACTCCGGGGGTAGCCAGCATCCAAATGCACGTGGCTCGCGCCAGGAGACTTTCCAGGCCTGTCCCCACGCGGCACCGGCTGGTTTCCATGGCAATCCCCACACCGTTGGCAGAGCTGGAGAGGCCCACGGGAGTCACCTGGTCCAGCCACAGTGGGGGCTCTGGGACAGAGCCTCCTACTCCTGCCAGCACCTAGCAGGACTGATAAGGGACCAGCAGTTCTGGAGTCCCTTCTAGAATCAGATCAACCATGTCTCACTCTTTCCCCAAATCCTTGCTGGCTCCCCATAGCCCACAGGAGAGCATCTAAATCTTTGGCCTGCACCCCAGACCCCACACACTCTCAGCTTCATCTCTGCCTGCTACCCAAGCCATGTTCTACCACATCTCTGGGCCTTCGCCTCTGCCTGGAATGCCTTCCCCTGCCCCATCTGCCCAAGTACTTCTCCAACATCCCCCTCTTCCAGGAAGCCTTCCTGGACTTCCTCAGAAGAGGTTGGGTGGTATGCTGCCCTGGTTGCAGCATATCTTCCATTATGATCTCCTCCTGGACTGTCTAGGAGCTCCTGGAGGGTAGGGGCAGAGTCTGATTCATCCCTTTCTGGGGGCTGCCATGTAATTGTTGGGCTGGGCCCCTTCCTCTACTGCCACATTCTAACCTCCACCAGGAGCAAGGACAGGCAGGAGATGCTGGGCTCTGGTGGGTGAAGGTGGAGGCAGCTGCAGTCCTGGGGACAGGGGCCCCATGCCCGGGACCACGCTGGGCACTAGGGCTCACTGGAAAGCTCTTGCTCCTTGTCACAGCAGCCCCAGCAAGGCCAGAACTGCCCCAAGTGTCTGTTTCCTCACCTGTAAGATGGACCCGTCCACCTCTCCCCACTGTGACCTTGAGGGCCCCTTTGGATCACACCCCTTCTGTCAGTGTTTTGGGAGGAACCAGGGAGTAAAGGGGATGAGCACAGGCTCTGCAGCTAGACACCTGCTCCACATTTTCCCCACTGTGTGACCTCAGGCAAGTCACTTAACCTCTCTGGGCCTCGGTTTCCCCTTTCTGTAGATTAGGGTTAACACTCATCTCATTCCATTTTCAGGGGGATTAAAAGATAGGCTATCTTGAAAGCGCTCTGCGATATGCCTGACACAAAATCCTGAGAAACGCAGCAGTAATAGCAATCCCACTGGGGCTGGCAGAAGCCATTCCATGCCAGCGAGCGCTCCCTTGCCACTCCACAGCCCAACTCTGATCCGGAAACTGAAGTCCAGAAAGGGGACGGGACTCCACATCGCCCAGGGCTCAAGCCCTCAGGCTCCTATTCCATACACACCATGTCTGTTCTCCCTCCAGCAACCAGGGCACAGAAGCCAGCCTGTCTCCTGCATGTCCATGAAAACCAGCAGCGATGGGCCAGCGAATCTGAGTCTTGTGGACTATTTTTGCAGGGGCTGATGCTGACTCCCACAGCCTCTGATGAACACCAGGCTGCCCCCAGTCTTCCCAATGCTGAACCCACTTTACAGATGGGGAAAAGGAGGACCAGAGAAAGTAAGTGACTTGCTGAGGCCCCAGCTAGGAAGGCACAGCAGCAGGATTTGAATCCAGGGAGTCGGTGCTGGGGTCAAGCACACATGTACCCTCTGGGCCTGCCTGGGTGGGGCAGGTCCTAACTGTGGGTATGGTCAGGGCCAGACAGATCCTCCATCCCCTTCCTAGCAAACCCTGGATGGTGCCGTACTGCCCTGGAGGGGAGGCAGCCTCCCAGCCCCAGTACCCAGCCAGCACTGGTCCAGGGATAGGGTCACTGTTGAAAGAGATTTGTCAAGTCATTGTTCAAACTGTCCGCATCCTTCACTTGCACACTTAAAGGGCCAGGAGGCTCACTCCTTCCAGAATCCAGAGGATCACATTTTTAGACGCGAATGCAACTTGTACTTCCCGGCCTTCCCCACTTCCTCAGAAGGCCTGACCAGCCCCAGCCGGCCTCCCCCTACTCTGGAACTGAGTCACTGCCCCATCAGCTCCCGGCTGCCATCCAGGGCCTGCGTGGAGGTGCTGTCACAGAACAAGGTTTGTACAAAGGGCTTTGCCCAAGTCTCCCTGGGGCAGGGTAAGTGCAGAACTCCCAGCCGAGAGCTCATAGCTAATACTAGCCATCGCCCACCATGGACTCTGGTGCCAGCCAGCCAGTCTGCAGATCCCTCTTCTTGCTAACCAGCCGTGTGACCCTGGGCCTCAGTTTCCCCATCTATAAGCTGGGGATAACAGTACTTCCTGCCTTGTGCTGGGGGGCTGTGAGATCAAACACACTGGTGCTCATGAAGGGCCAACACGGTGAACCCACTCAGAACTGGGAGCTCAGCAATGTTTACTATCCAGCCCCAGAGAGCTGACAGGGGACCTACCCTCCGCACACCCCTAGGGCCCACCAGAAGCTCGGTGCCTGCCCCATCAACAAGCAGGGAAAACATGCCCACTCTCTCCCTGTCAGCCGCTGCCTTCCTGCCTCTGAGCTCACTCAGAGGACCTGGACACGCCCCCGCCTCACCCCTCTGTCTCGCCTGACCAAGTCACCTTTAGGACCTGGTGTGCCTCCATCTTCTCCAAGGACCTGACCCCCCTCCTCTGCGCACTCCCTGCTCTGCTGGCTCTCTGACACATGCTGAGCACATTTTTCTCAGATGTAGTTTTTCCCTCCTGTTACTAATACCTCTACCTGCCATTTCCTGGGCACTGCATATGAGATTTTAATCTGCCCACATCCTCAGAGAGAGACGCTGTACCATCTTACAATGAGGAAGCATGAAGCCCAGACAGGGTAAAAGATCACCCTGGGTCACACAGCATACGGGCAGAAGAATGGGACTCAATGGCTTGTACCTGGGAGTCGGGACTGGTGACATTCCCAGGGTGGGTTGGGATATTAACTGTTGCCCGGCCCAAGGCCTATCTGTCTCTCTAGGCCAGAAGGGCATCCTGGCCAACACAGGTGGAACCTGAGTCCCACCAAGTGTCTGCTTGTACCCTTGGCCGCAGGAAGCTCACTCCCAACCCCCAGCCCAACTCCAAATGTAAAGCCCATCTTGGAAGCTCTGTCTCCCTCCACCTCCACCCAGCATTTCAGCCCCTAAATTGGTTCAGAAAACGCCTTCTTGACGATGAGCACCCACCCACAGCATGCCAGTTTAAAACAGCCTGAGGGTTTTTTTTCCACCTTTACTATAAAAAGACACCTTGAAAATGCAGCATTGGCATTTCCTTGTTGGTTTTCTTTTTTACTAAAAAAAAAAAAAACAAAAAACAAATATCATGGTCACTCAAAGGTTAATAGGAAAGATTCTGGGCAGAGGATTAGACTCAGCCTGCCCTCGCCTGGCTGGGTAACCCTGTGCCTCAGTTTCCCCCATCAACAGCACACAGCAACTCCCTAACTGGCTTTCACCTCAAACATAAATTGAGGAAAGGGATCCAAGCTACATGCAATAGGGGATAATTTTCGCACTCGCTTTTGCTCTCAAAATCGTGCAACGGCCCCAAGTATGCCAAAAATAATCAGGGACAAAGTTGGGGCCCTCCAAAGCCTGGCAGGGTGGACAAGTTTCCCTGCTTCTGACCTCGCACCTTGGCAGCTCCTCTCTTCTCCAGCAGATTCCTGGCTGGAAGGTGGCAGCGGAGGTTAAGGCTTGTCATAAAGGTGGGTGGCCGAGGACAGAGTCCTCCAGGAGAGAAGCTGGGATGTCTGAGATCACTCTGAACTAGGGTCTAGACCTATGGGGTCAAAAGAGTCCCCAAGCAAGAGTGGAAGCCTGGGCTTCCAGAAGCCCACCCCAGCCACCTCACTTGAGGGTCAGATATCCCTAGAGGACAGGGTCCTGTCCCCCACGTCCAGCCCCCCTGAGACCACCTACTGCTAGAGAAGTCAGACCAGAGGGCTCTGTGAGAGAAAGGTATTCCAGACACCTGGAACTCCAACACCCCCAAACCAAATCTATTTTCCCCCATGGAGGCACCCCACCATGTGCTCTACTCCAACAACACCAAATTCCATCCTGATGCTGGACCAGACGGGGCCGCTTCTTGCTCCTCCCTGTCCAGCCCCACCTCTGGGGCTATACCCTGGCACCTGAAACTGGTTGGAACCCACTGCTTCCCTCTATGCCCGCAGACTAGGCCCTACACAGCCCCCAGGATCAAGGCCAGACCTGCCGCCTCCACCGCCATGCCCAGCGCCCACCACAGGGCCTGGCACACAGTAGGTGCTCAAGAAATATTTGCGAATGGGGGCGCCTGGGTGGCTCAGTGGGTTAAAACCTCTGCCTTCAGCTCAGGTCATGATCCCAGGGTCCTGGGATCGAGCCTCGCATCGCATCCGGCTTTCTGCTCAGCGGGGAGCCTGCTTCCTCCTCTCTCTCTGCCTGCTTCTCTGCCTACTTGTGATCTCTGTCTGTCAAATAAATAAATAAAATCTTAAAAAAAAAAAAAGAAATATTTGCGAATGAGTGAGTGAAATGCTTGACTGGAAGACAGCACCACCCTCCAAACACTCTTACTGCCTCTCATCTTCCCTCTCACTAGCCACTTAGGGACTTTGCAGAATAATTACACTAAAAATAATCAGAGTACAGTTGACCTTTGAACAACGTGGGTTTGAACTGTGTGGGTCCACTTATGTACGGATTTCTTACAGGACAGCACTGTAAATGTATCTTCTCTTTGTTCTGATTTTCTTCATACCATTTCCTTGTCTCTAGCTCCCTTTCTTGTAAGGATACACACAACACACATAACACACAAACCACACGTCGATCACTGTTCATGTTACTAGTAAGGCTCCCAGTCAACAGGAGGCTATTCTGAGTAGTGATGTCTTGAGGGAGTCAGAAGTTATAGGCACATTTTTGACTGTGTAGGGGTTTGGCATCCTGGAGCCCTGAGTTGTTGACTAGTCAACTGTAATTGCAAATACGTGTGCCGGGCACGCTACTAAGAACTTTACAAGTGTCAGCTCCTTTAATCCCCACAACAATCCTGTGCGGTTCAGTACCTTCTTATTGCTCCCATTCGACAGAAGAGGAAAGTGAGGTGCTCATTCAGCTCACATCACTCCTCTGGCTAAAACCCTTCATGGCTCCCACATCCCCCGGATAGAGTCCCAACTCCATGATGCAGACTCCCTATACCTGCAGGCCCTGCCCCCCTCCCCCAGCCCCTTTCTCACATACCCCTCCCATCATCCCCCCACCGCAGGGACCACCTTCCATTGTTCTGGCGCTCTTGCTGTTTCCTACCTCCAGGCCCTCACACAGGCTGTTCCCTCTGCTGGGACCCTTTTGTCTTCTTGTGCCAGCTTCATGGGGCTAAACCCTGCTCATTCATCCACCTCCACGTTGATAGCCCCTCCCCCGGAAGCTATCATGTCCCCTTTTGGGGCTCCCTCTGTCCAGGATCTCTTATTACCCACCCCTAGGTGTCTGTCCTCTGCTCACCTGCACGAACCACGAGAGCAGAAACTGAGTCACCATTGGTCTCCAGCACACAGCGCCAGGCTAGGGCACACAGTAGGGGCTTAGGAAATGTCTACTGAGGCCTCCATCTGTGGCTAGAGGTGGGAAAGGGTGGGGTGTTTGCTGCTGTAGGAGCCAAAAGAGGTCAGGGCTGGCTGGGGCAGAGCTCAAAGCCTTGTTACCCCCCAGGGTAACGGCAGGAAAAGCGGGCAGCTACCAGGTGCTACTAGGGCCAGGCATCACGTGCTTTTCATTAATGCGTTAATTTAGTTCTTGAAGCAAGCCTTAGGGATTTGTTTTTCATGTCCCCACTTAGTGGAGGAGGAAACTTGAGGCTCAAAGAGGTTAAGTCACTTGCAAAAGTCACACTGCTGGAAAGTGACAGAGGAGGATTTGAACCAGGGTACAAGTCCAAGTTCTTGGCCTGTCACTGGGGAGCTGGAAACAGGCTGGAGCAGGAATAACCATCCCCCGCCTCACCCCCACCCACAACTACTCTAGAGGCCCAGACCCTGCGGCCCTGGATGCATCTGGGAGACATGGCCTAGCAGCACTGTCCTGTGCCCACAACTAGGCATGGGGAAGGGGAGAAGGTGTGGGGGAGGACATAGGGAGAGTGGCTGAGGAGGGCCAGAAACCCACCCCACCTTGGGGTGGGGAGAAGGCCTATGGCCACTCTGTCCCTGGGGCTGTGTCCCTGGAGAGGCCCTGCCCCTCTAAGGAGAAAGAAGCCCCAGCCCCCTTCAGCAGAGTGAGTCACTGCACCAGGCCAGGCTGGGGACCGTGGGAACCAGGCCGGTTCCTGCCAGAGGGGGAGGGGGGATACTGCAGTGGCGGCCTGAGGAATCCCATGGATCAACCCACACCAAGGGCCTGGATGGACACACAGGCCCTGGAAAGGCCGAAGGAAGGCCCAGGGGCTGGCCTGACCTCAGCCTGGGCCAGCACGATAGGGTCTTCCCTCCGTAGGACAGGGAAGACTGTCCCCACCCACCTCCTCTGGCCCTGAGACCCCCAAACAAAGCTTGTACCTCAAACACACCCCTTTGGAGGATGTGGCTCTGCAGAGGGGAGTGGTAGATGTCCCAATCACCGGATTGGGCAGCCAGCCCTGACCCGGCCAGCCCTTGTGGGTGGCAGTCTGCCCCGCTCACCCACCGTGCCCTTTATCTTCAGGGCACCCAGCCAGCTGGTGGTGGGCAGCTTTGGGAGCATGAAAGCGGAGAAGGAATCTGCGTTTTCTCAAAGCCCCAGTGTTGGGCACACCCACGGGAATAATTAATCTCATGAGATTTTTCCGCAGCCTGAAGACGATGGAGAAGGCATGGGGCAAGGCCACGAGGGGACTGGCCCCAAAGAGGGCTCCCTAGGAAAAGGCCGAGTTCAGCGTCTTGCTGAGGGAGAAACTGAGGCTTCCTAGGTGTTGAAATGGACTCCCCTGCCTCACACCAGGATGCAGAGTGTGGAAAAGGCACAGGGTCCCACCTCTCAGGGCCCCCTGAAGAAAGGACCGCTTGCTAGTGGGCTTTCTTGAGGGGACCTGCACAAAGTTCCCTTCTACACCTGTGTCATGTCCCCTGCAAAGTCAACATACATAGGGATCCTCCTGCCTGGCACCCTCACCTCTGTCTAACCCAGCCCAGCCGCATGGGCCCCATTCCTGCCCAGCTGGTTTGCTGCCAAACCTGATTCCTCCCCATTCCCTCCTGAGCCCCTGGCCCTCTCCTGCCCCCTGCACATCCCAGTGCTGCACACAGCCCTGTTCACCTCCCTCCACTCCCCCGGCTCCCGCACCTCCCCACACCAGCCACCTGAGACTCCTCCAACACACTTGCGTGTGTGCACACACACACACTGAGCTCCACAACCATGAGGTAGAAAAGGAACAGTGGTATTAAGAACACAGATGAGACCAGCCAGCCAGACCCTGCCTCTGCTGGTTCCCAGCTGTGTGATCTTGAGCAAATTATTGAACCTCTCTGTTTCTCAATTTCTTCATCTATAAAATGGGGATGAGAATAGAGCCTACCTCAGAGAATTGCTGTGAAAACCAAGACAGTTATGCCATTTGGTGCACTTAGTAGGCATTCCACAAAGGTGGTTGGCTAGCCTACAGCCCCCAAGCCTGGTCTGTGCTAAGTGCTCAGTATATATGTGTTAAATGAGTGAATAAAAGCTGGCCTCAGGAACACACCTCTTTGCCAACCAGGGGTCTCTGCAGAGTCTACTGGTCTCCAAACACCTGCGTTCCCTGCCACACACATACCACTGCACACTCGGGCCCACCCTGCTGCCCGTGTCCCTCTGGGACCCTTCTACCTGCCCTACACTCCTGCATGACCAGCTCAGTGACACACAAATCTGGCGCATACACCCCCCTCACTCCCTCCTTGCTGACCCTCACACATACCTGCAGGGCCCTGGAGCACACCTGCATGCCTCCCTGCACACCTGCCACACCCAAGCACACAACTGCCAACTCCCAGGGCAGCCCTGATAGGCTCACGCTGGAAGCCTGGGACAAGCTTTTGGGCAGATACGCACTCGCTTGCTCGGACACTGCACACACGTAGGCCCACCATGTGCACACCTGGCCTATATACCCGCCCTCAGCTCTCTCCAGCGCACATGTGTAACCTCGACCCCTCCCACACACCTAGTTGTGCTCACCTGTAACTCAGCACTCCCTTGAGTGCCCGCCGGCGCACACCTGTACCGTATTTGCACCAGTGCCCCCACCATGCCTGACACCCGGGTCCCAGCAAACACACCTGTGGCCCAGAGTACGTACCTGAATCTCCACACGCACGTCTGGGTCCCACACATTGCCCCCTGTGTCCCGCTCAGCACACAACCCGCCCAGTTACCCGCACGCTGTCCCTCCTGCCCCCCGGTGCGGGCGTTCCGCTCCCTCAGCGTACCTGGATGTTGCGCTTGCGCTCGCAGGCCGGCCCTGTGCCCTGCACCACGCTGTCGAGCACCGCCACCACGTCCGGTGCGGGCTCCACGAAGCAGGCGTTGCGCGCGGCGCGGATGGCGGCTTGCACGTCGGCGAAGCGGAAGGCGCACAGCGCGGCCGGAGTCGCGCGGGCCGCGGGGGACCCCTGCGGCCGCTCGAAGACAGCGAAGAGCAGCTCGCGCGCGGGGAAGACGGACACCAGGCGGCTGTAGAGGTCGCCGCGGCCCGCGCCGCCCGCGCACTGCAAGCCCAGCTGGATGTAGGACTCGGTGAGCTTCTTGGCGTCGCCGCCGGCGCCGCGGGGCAGGCAGATGCGCGCCAGCAGGCTCCGCGCCTGGCTCTCCTTGTCGCCCGCGCGCGCCTCGCTGTTGAGCGCCAGGTACGCATAGGACGGGGCGCCCGGCAGCGGGTCGGGCGGGTGCAGGAAGGCGCGCACGAAGCCCAGTTTGTGCTGCTCCTTGGCGCCCTGCTTGATCTTGAGAATGTTGTCGTCGGAGGGGTTGAGGTCGAAGGTGAAGAGCTTGGCCAGGTCGCCGCGCGCATCCAGAGAGCGGATGGCGATCTCGGGCGTGTTCTCGAAGCGGTGGTCCTCCAGGCTGCGGTTGCGCGGGAAGAAGGCGCTGCCGTAGCCGGTGTACGTGGCGCCCACGAGCAGGCGGCTGCCCCCCGTGCCGGCGGCCGGCGGCAGCACCAGCCCCACGGTAGACGCGTTCGGGTGGTTGGCCGCCACGTTGAGCATGCTGGGGAACACCGTGACGGGCTCGGCGGGCGGCGCGGCGGGCGGGAAGCGCACGGCCACCGCGGAGATGTTGCCCCGGCGCCGCAGCTGGCAGAAGCCCTGGTAGATGGACCCGCACACGACCACCAGGCCCTGGCCGGGGTCCAGCTGCAGGATCTTGTTGTAGTTGTCGGTGAGGCGCCGCGGGTGCTCGCACGAGGCCTGAGGCAGCTGCGGGGCGTGACACAGCGGGCTGTCGGCCACCGGGCCCACGGCCGCCTCGGCCTCCAGGCTCAGGTTGGCGCCCGACAGCTGATAGAGGCGGTTGACGGCCGCCAAGTACACCGTCCCCGCCGCGCCGTCCAGGGCGAAGTTGTTGGTGGGCGTGGGCGAGGGGAATCGGCGTTGGATCTCCAGGGCGCCGGCCCGCGCCGCCCCCAGGAGCAGCAGCAGCGGCAGCAGAGGGCACGGTGACGGGGCCCGGAATGGCGAGCGCGGCGGCGGGGGGCTGGCCGCGGCGGCCCGAGCGCTAAGGGGTGCGCCGCCCGCGGCGCGACGAGCCATCCGGGCGTGCGCGGGCTGCGCGGCGCGGCGAGTGCATGGGGCGCGGCGCGGCCGGGAGCCGGGAGCCCGGAGGCGGCAGGAGGCGGGGGGCGGGCCCGGGCCGCGAGGCGCTTCCTGCCCGCGCCAGCGGCCCCCGGCCCAGGCGCCCCGGCCCGGCTCAGCCGTGCCGCGCAACCCGGGGGCGGGGCGGGGGCGGCTCCGCCGCGGACACGCCCTCGCGCCCCGCCCCCGCCGCGCCCCGCCCGACCGCGCCCCGCCTCCCGGGCCCCCCTCCCGCCCCCGGCCCACCTCCCCAAGCGCCCCGGCCCCCTCCCCCCGGCAGCCCGCCGGCCCCGCCCGGCCCTCCAGCCGCCCGGCCTTCGCTAGGCTGTCGATGGGTCCGGCCGCCCCGCGCCCTCCAGGACTCTCCCGCGCGGCGCCCGCGGCCCGAGGCTCGAGGCTCCCCTTCCCGGTGCTGCCTCCGCCTCCGTCGCTCGTTCCTCTCGCTCGTTCCTCCCTCTTGGCCGCTTGGCCTGTCTGGCTCGGGCTTGTTTCCTTTTTTCTTTCTTTCTCCCGGGTCTCTCTCAGTGTCTCCTTGTCCGTGTCTCTGTCTAACCCCTCATGGCCCCCCAACTCCGGGTGTGTTGTCTCCCTCTTTTTCTCAGCCTCTGGCTCTTCTTCCCTCTCTCGGACTCCCTCTCGTTCTATCGGTTCTGTTACCACCACCCGTTTCCCCCCTCTCCCTTCTGTTTTTGTGTGCCTGGCGCTCCCCCTCTCTCCATGGCTCCCTCCGTCTCCCGCGTCCCTCACTCCCCGTCTCTGTCTGCCCCCAGTCTCTGCCTTCCGGATCCACAGCCCTCGCTAGCATACCCCAGCTCACACTCAGAGGCTCTCCCCTAACACTCGCTTCCACCGGACGCAGTCCAGCCCTTCCCTGGGCCAGTTGGGCACAGGGCACTGCCTCCTCAGACCCCACCATTGGCCCCCCAAAACTCAGCCCCATAAAGGAGGTTTTACAAGTGTCAGGGACAGCGGGACAAAAGCTCAAGGGTCAGACATGTAAATGAGGAAAACAGGGAGAGAGGAACTATTTCAGGCATGTGCCAAGCCAAGGGGCAGGCTGGGCTGGGAGGGTGACCCAGAGTGAGGCTCTGGCCCTGGGGGAGAGGGGAGTGGCTCTGGGAGGCCCACCCTTGCCTCTGTGGAGACCCAGCCCTGTGGGCTGCTGCCCTTCCCCCCACTGCATCTTGCCAGGCACTTCCCCTTACTGAGGACTCTGGAAGGACCTAAAATCTTCCCAGACTTAGTGGAAGATCAGTCGTGAGCGAGCTGGCACTCAGGCCGCTTCTCCTTTCTTTGAACCTTTCTTCTTTCACCTGGAACAGGTAGGCACTGAGGTCAGAGGCAGGCCGCCATGATTCTGAGGTCACAGAGCCCCTGCGAAAAGCATCCAGGGCCTCTGGCCACGGTGGTGCCCGAGCAGTGCCCTGCCAGGCATGATGCCAAGTGCTTTACTTGTACTGCCTCACTGAGTCCTCACAGACGCCTTCTGAGGCTGGTGCCCTTATCACACCTTACAGATTTGGAACCTGAGGCCCCAGAAGTGAAGGGATTGGCCCAATATGCCCACCTCACCGGGAGCAGAACTACCAGGCTTGAAAGCCGAAATCTGTTGGCCTTGAGCCTCACCCAGATCACTCCCAGCCCCACGCCAGCTCTGCCCGCTCAGAATCAGGGGGCTCCCATCAGAGGTCACACCCCGAGGCCCCTGCTTTCAGGGTGGTCTGGCCTCAGCTCCTTTGTTTCCACCTGGCCAGGAAGGAAAGACAGAGGGTTTCTATGTCTCAAAGGGTAGGCAGGAAAGACCAGGTCTACTGTCTGCCACTTCCCTCATTCAGCACTTGTCTTCCTGCTGCCAGCCTCTGCCCACCACGCTTGCTTTTTTATGACCCCCTTGGTCACCCCCTCTAGCCACTGCTTTGGCAACCAGGAGTGTTCAACTGCAGGGAATCAGAGGCTCTGTTTCTGGTGTTCTGTCCCCCTTGGCTCAAGGCCACTAGAGGGACAGCTCAATAGGCTGCCCCCCCATCCCTGGATGGGGAGGGCTCCTGCTGTGCCACCTGTGGGAGTGGACTGGGGAGCCCCACAGGGGTACTGGGGTGCTCAGTACACTCCCCACCTCTCCTCAGAGTCCCCCCCTATCAGTCCATCTGTCTGCCTCTCTCCGACTCTTATCTTTCTCTAGCCTTCCCCACCCCATCTCTGTTTTTGTCTGTCTTCTCGCTCCTCCTGGTTACTCTCTCTCTTTGTCTCTCTTCCTGTCTCCCCCCCACACACACCTTCCACTCTGTCTCTTTGTGTGCATATCTCTGCGTCTCTCTGTGTGTGTGTCTCTCTCTCTCTGCCTGTTTCCCTCCCTATCTCCCACCCCTCTCTCCCTCTCTGGCCCCTCCTAGCTTCCTTCCTGTCTCCGTGCTCATCTTACCGCATCCTGCAGCTCCCCCCACTGAGCCTTGAGGAAAATGCTCGGTGTGTCACAGCTCCTGGTTCCTGGCACTTTGGACAGAAACTACCCGCAGAGCAGAGCACTGGGAGCTCAGGAGCCACCCTGGGCTGAGGGTATGCAGGGCGAGGTTAGACTGCAGAGGGCCCAGGCTGGGTCCAAGTGTCCTCTCAAATTGCTGTGTTGACTACGGCAAGGCACTTGGCCTCTCTGAGCCTCAGTTTCCTTGTCTGTAAAACAAAAACAATCATAATGGCATGCAGGCCTCTGGGAGATTGTAAGATGTAAACAACGCAACTACCAGCAAGTGCAGTGCCAGGTACACAGCAGGCACAGGGCAAACTGCAGTTCCTCCCCACCCCCATCCCCCCCACCCCCGCATTGAGCAGTGGCCCACAGGGCCCCACGTCCGGCCTCGGGTTCCACAGCTGCTGGTGGAGCCACTGTCCACGGAGGGCGAAGTGTATACCCAGCACTGCACTGCAAAATCTCATACCACCCTCACCGCCCACAGACAAGGCCGGGGTCATGGAGCCCATTTCACAGATGGAGAAACTGAGGGTATTAGCAAGGTGAGAACTTGAGCCCAGTTCTGTCTCCAGGTAGTGGATTTCCTCCCCTTGGCCTATTAGGTGGGAGCTCCTTCAGATCAGCATGGGTCACACAGCAGGCTCCTAGACCCCTCCCTGGCTGGGCAGAAGAGAGGAGGTGCTGATAACTTTTGGCGGAAGGAAGGAAGGAAGGAAGGAAGGAAGGAAGGAAGGAAGGAACAAGCAAGCAAAAGAACCCACAACTTCCCTGGCCTTGCTAAGATGCGGGAGGGGTGTCCTCCCAGAGAGGATTTTAGAGGAAACTGAGGGAAGATGGAAGGACTCCAAGAGGGTGGTTTAGGTGACACCCAGCATTAACTAACTCTGAATTAACTAGCCCCAACTGACCAACTCTAGTCTGATGACCAGCTAATCCCAAATCACACCAAGACTCGGTTCCTTTCCAGTTTTTGTTCACGCCTTGTGATCATATCAAGGAGAAGTTCTTCGTTTGGGGCTAATGTGCCTTTAATGCCTCTCTAACATCTGTCATTGTCCATTTTTAACAGAGAAAAGGTCTTAAGCTCAGTGCTGTTGACATCAGGATTCTAGAATTTACTTAGAGCTCTGTATTTTCTTTAATTTGCAATTATGTTCTGGTTTTGGCAAGTGATACTGGTTTCCAAGTACACTCATGATGTAAAAGCTTGCTTGATAAATGCACGTATTGAAATTTTTAAAACGATGTGCATTGAAGACAAATATGGAGTAGGTTGTAATCCGTGCGGGACGACACACCAGAAAAATGGGCAACATGGATTTCATCCAGTACTGTCTTTAGATGAGGACATGGTGGGGCAAATGGGGCAGGTCCTTGCTCGCTGACCAGGCTGGCCCCCAGACGGCAGGTCTGGGCTCCCACCACCACCTGGGCGGGGGCTTCCCCATCCTGCCCTGTCCATCCTCAGCGGAGCCATGAGGAGGAGGAAATGTTTTTCTTCTTCAATTGGAAAAAATAACAGTGGGGCCAGGGCTGTGTTGGGAGGGGTGTCTCCTGCCCCTCTGTCCCTTGGGCCTGGCCTAAAAGAATGCTTTCCCTGCAGGAAATGCTCCTGACGCGCGCTGACTGCCCCAAACGCTGCTCTGGTGACAGGAAGGTGCTGGAAGCAGAATCCTCTGGGACAGCGTAGCACCCCAGCATGGGCCTAGATAGTGCTGGGAGCTATCAGTGCAGCTTCTGAGGGTCTTTACCCATCTTCTTTCCTCCTGAAAGGAAGCGGTAGGTTTTCTCGTGCCTGTTTTACAGATGGGGACACTGAGGGTCAGGAAGGTGCCATCACTCACCTATAGCTACACAGCTTACTGGCCTCCAAACCCTGTGCTTGGCCACTGCACCCCTCTATTCCTTGCCTTGCAGCTGAGAGACCTGAGGTCCAGGCCCACTTCAGCCCCTGACCACCTGTGTGACTTTGGTGGTGCCACCTCTCTTTGAGCCTCAGTTTCCTTATCTGGAAAAGGCGGATACAATCCACCTCACAAGACTGCTGTGAGGATGGAAAAACATAGGCATGTCCTTTGCCCAGCCTGTCGGGAAGTATCCATTGCCTTTCCAGCTCTGAAACATGGGATTCTCTCCCTCAGACTCCTCAAACTGATCATCTGTACCTGACTCAGGAAACCCCTGCCAGACGCAGATAATGGTATCATCCCCATAGCGGCTGCCACAGAGAGGTGTCTTGCTGGCTCGACATCACCTTGTTTAATTAACCCTCCACCACGTCTCCCCCCTACTCATTAACATGGAAGCCAGGGCTCAGAGAGGTCTAGGGGCCTGCCTGAGGTCACACAGCAAATAGGTGGCCCAAAGTGACTCCTGCCCCCTCTCCAGCCAGTCTTGCCCCTCCACACTGGATCACTTGTCATTGCTACCACGTCCTACTGGAGTGGCCCAGGAGGGACCAGGGTGACCCTAGAGTGGCCTCACTGACAGGAGACACAGATCCCATCACACTAATGTGTTTAAATTACAGACAATTGGTGCGCCTGGGGTGGCTCCGTGGACACTTCCCCATTGCAGATGCCATGGAAAACTAGGGGGTTTTACCCCCCATTGGAGTTCTGGAGTACACCCTCCCCTGCCTCCATCGGAAGCCACCCTGGGAGTGGGGTGGGGAGGGTGACCAGAAGGTCTGGTTTCGGGGCTCAGGAGGGGTGGCCTGCCCTTGGCTGTGAGGATGAGCCCCTGGTCATCGCACTCTGTCTTTGTCTCCCCGTGGGGCTGGAGGAAATGGTTCTCATTCCTGTGCGTGAGAGATGCCCTCTCCCAACTCCGGGCACATGCTTGCCCTCTGTGGAGCAGACACGGCAGGCTGGGGTGGGGACATGGGGCCCCCATGCACCCATCCCGGGCGCCTGGCCTGCCGAGCCCCGCGTGGCCCCTTTGTGCTCTGTGAGTGGGATAATGGGCGGCATTCTCAGACGTCCAGTCATGGGTCTGGGCCTGTGAAAGGACGTGGCAACTCCACACTGAGGCCTCTGTCCAGCGGCAGCCAGGGAGGGGCAAGCCGCCCCAGGGGGCCCCACCCACATTCCCAGGCTGCAGCCATATCCAGGGGACAGCTACCCGGGGCAGGGCCAGCCGGGTGCAGGTGATTCCTGAGCAGACAGCAGGTGCTCCATGAATGTGGCCCTGAGGCCAGGAGCCACAGGGAGGCAGGGAAAGCCCAGAGTTGAGGATGATGGGGAGTCATGTGGGCCGGGCACCTACCATACACTAGACATTGCCCAGCCAATCCTTGCAAAAACCCCACAGGCCTGTGCTGCTGATCCCATTTGATGGATGAGTAAACTGAGGTTCAGAGAAGCAATGCAGTAGTGCCGGATTTGAATCCAGGTCCATCTGGACCATGCTCATTCCAGCAGCTGTTGAGTAAGCACCTACTGCATGCCTTGGGGACACAGCAGTGACTATGCCCTTAGGCAGCAGGGCTGAGGGAGTACGTAGAGGACATTTGGACAACCAGGCCCATGGGAGCAAGCAAGGCAGCTTCCCAGGGGAAGTGGCACCTGAGCCAGGTTTATGGAGTGCTCCATAAACCATGTTAAACTCCATGTTGAGTATCCAACATGTCTCATGTCTTCATGCTGCAGAGACTGTGAAGCCCATGTACATAGGGGTAGACTGAGGCTCAGAGAAGGGAAATGACTTACTCTAGGCCACCAAGCTACTCAAGTTAGAGCTGGAACTTTCACCCAGGTTTGGCTATTCCCTCTTCAGGAGTGGGCCCAGTGAGAATGCAGGGGAACCCCAGGCAAGCTGTGGAGTGTGTCACCCTGTGGTCCTGGGACCTGGGTTCAGATGCCAACTCTCTGTTTCCTATCTATGTGTCCCTTCAGCTCTCTGGGTCTCAGTTTTCATGCCTGTGAAATGGGTAGAGGAGTCCCTTACCTCTCCTGGCTGTAGGGATCAAACGAGATAATCCCTAGAGAGTATGTAGCCAGCACCCGGCCCTTGGTAAATAATGGCATTTATTATTAAAGACATTGATGGTAAGGAGGTGTTGGTCCTACAGTACCCCTAGCTCAGACTTTTGGAAAGTCCTGCCCTTTTCCTGCTCAGAGCTGGCTTGGGTTTTTGTCAGATGCCCACTTCTCCCTGTCCTGCCTCCTCCCACCTGCAGCCAGGGCCTCATCTCAAGAACCTTTTTCTACCTCTCAGATTACACCCTCTTCTGGGCCTCAGTTTTCCCTTCTGTAAAACGAGGTGATGCATCAGCCCCCTCAACAGAGCCAGCCAGGGATATTTGGTCGCTGCTCAGGGTGGGAGCTGGGTCTTTCCTCAGTGGCTCCCTGAAATCTGGTGCTCCTCCAGATACGTCCCCTCCCCAGTGGCCCCACCCCTCCCCTTGCTGAGCAAGTGCCTGATAGATAAAATAACAGTAACTGCCATTTCCATACCCAGACCACAGCCGAGCCCAGTTCTAAGCACCTCGCATCTATTCCTTTATTGAAACCTTACAACAGCCCTTCAAAGAAGCTGCCATTATCATACCCATTTAGTGGTGGGGAAACTGAGGCACAAGGACATGCAGTGACTTGCCTGAGGTCAACAGCTGGTATTTGGAGCCTGGATTCCAGACTCCTTGTTCTTACTAACACAGGGTGTAATGGAAAGCCTGGCACAGATGAGCAGGGCCCGGGTCGTACTGGCCCAGTGGCCTATACAAGTCTGAAAGGAGAAATGAGTGTCCTGGGGTGCCTGGGTGGCTCAGTCGATGGGCGTCTGCCTTTGGTTCCAGTTGTGGTCCTGGGGTCCTGGGATCGAGCCCTGAGTTGGGCTCCCTGCTCCGCTCCGCAGGGGGATTGGGGGGGCCCTGCTTCTTCCTTCTCCCCCTGCTTGTGTTCCCTCTCTTGCTGTCTCTCTCGGTTAAATAAATAAATATTTTTAAAGAAATAAAGAAAGAAACAAGCGTCCAGGGAAGATGTGTTTCTGGTCCTGTTTTCTCGGTGAACTTGTGTGCATCCCTCAAGACCCAGCTCAAATGTCCCTTCTGAAAAGTCTTCCCTAGTGAACTCCTAGGCATCCCTCAAGGCCTACTCTAAATGAACCTTCTGAGTGGACTTTCACAAGCCCTGAAGCAATATTAGAAGTTCCTCCTATCAAATCGGTTACCACACAGTATGAAGGCATCGTCTCCCCCAGTGGACTGAGAGATGCCTGGATCTTCCAGCGTGAGACACATGGTCACTACCGGGGATGGACGGATGGCAGTATCACCACCCTAGGACGTCTACCAAGGAGACAGAATAGTCCTGTGTTCTGCTGGAGGCCCCCTCCCTGGGCATTGCTGGATAGACTCTGCCAAAGCTGCCTCCTGACCCTTATTTTGTCCCTGTGGCTACGAGGACCACCCACCTTCACAAGAACAGGCCATTCTGCTCTGCCCACTTCAGCCTGGAAGGCGTGCTGGCCCTTAGAGTGACTCCTCACACCTGATTCCTGGGGCAGGTCTGCCCCCTCCATTCCACCTCCACACACAGGCAAAGCCCTTAGTGGAATAAGGCACAGGGAACGGAGCCCGTCCTTCCTTCCTTTCTCTCTTCCTCCCTTGCTCCCCTCTGACTAAGCACCTACTATGTACCAGGAATTGAGAATATCACAGGGACCCACAGACATGGTCCCTATCCTCAGCCCAGTCCAGGTGTTCCACCTGAGGCTGGAGGGCAGGCAAGGCCTGGGAGAGCCCTCTGTCCCCACTGCAAGCTTAGGAAGCCATAGATGGTTTCAGGATGCCTTTCAGAAGGAGAGTCAGGATCAGAATAAACTGAGGGAGGCCAGGGACAGGGCTTCTGCAGACAACCAGCCAGCTGATGCCAGGGGCCTGAACAGGGGCTGGTGGAGGCAGCGAAGGAAAAGATGACCTGAGGGCTGGGTAGGAGATGGGCTTGCCAGGCCTGGAGTACCTGGTGCGGGTGGAGGATGAAGTGAGGAAGGCTCCAGCAGGGGAGTTCCTGAGTCTTGGGCATTCGCACCCTGGGGTGCCTCTTTGGAGAGAGAAAGCACTGGGGAGGGGCTGGTGGGTGGGTGATCCACAGCTCATTTTGGGGGGTAAGCTTGAGGGGCCCCTCTTGGTCACAGGGAACTCCACAGTCAGTGCCCTGCAGCCTGTCTCTATACTCCCGAGCTGGGCGCCTGCCACCCCCGGCTGCTGGTCTGCAGGGGAAGGGCCTTCTCACAGACAGCTGCCCGAGAGCCTGGGGCCTGAGCCCACTGGTCCTGCCACCAGGAGAGAGGCACCAGGGGCCCCACGGGGCTGCCCTGTTAATGAGCTTCCCCACAGCCCACAGCAGCCTGTAGCGCCCCTGTGTGGGGGTTCTTGGTTTGTGTGTGCATGCCCAGTGGTGGGGAGATGGGGACATGTGCAGAGATGTGAGGGGACATGCACTTAAGCAGGGGTGGGAGTGTGTGTGCGTGTGCATGCCTGGGGTGCACATTGGGTTTGTATGTACAGAAACGGGGTTCAGGAGCATGTGGGGAATGAGTGTACACCAAAGGTCTACTTGTCCCTTTGTGTGATTTCCGATGTGGAGGGATGTCCCTGGGGGGCCGCTCTGAGACCATGATCTATGGCGCACGGTGGGGATTCAGGGCTTGGAGGGTATCTCAGGTCCTGGTCTTGCTGCTCCTAGGGACAGAGGAGTGTTTCCTCTTGAAACTCCATGATTGTTTTGATCAACCTTCAATAGCCCAATCTCTGCTTTGTAGAGTTCAGCCTGACCTTGGCTGGCCAGCCTTTGACCTTGGATGGTCTAGCTTCTGACCATGGGTGGCCAGCCTCTGGCCTTGGATGGGCCTGCCTCTGGCCTTGGGCAGTCCAGCCCTTAACCTTGGGCAGCCCAGCCTGTGAATAATTACTCAGCCCAGCCGGAGTCCCCTCTGTTGAGGAACTTGGAATTGGTTTTTTAGGGACTTTTGGGTGACGCCATTCCTCATCTTACACAAGAGCAACCTCCACTGACCACAGCTGCGTGCGTCGGCATGAGCCACCATCCTTTGTACTTCCCTCACCCCCCCCAGAGTCTCTTACCCTTAGTCCGAATCTGAGACCCAAAGGCCTAGCAGCCCCCTTGCCTTGCCCTCCTAAGTCTCCAGGGTGTCCCCAAGACTTGGCTCTGGCTGCTTCTTCCAGGCACCCTTCCCAGACCTCCCAGCCTGGGTTAGACCTCCTCCTCTGGACTCCTGTGGTGACTCGTGCTTCCACTGTCACAGCCTACACGGGTGACAATCCCTGTTGCTCTGTCTCCTGCACCAGCCAGGAGGGATCTCAGGAGCGGGATCTTATTGGGGGCATATGTCACCAGGCAGAATGTTACACTTAAAACAGGCTCACAAGGATAAATGAATGAATGAATGAATGAATGAATGAAGGGGAGAGGAAATGAACAAATGTTCTTCCATCAGTTCCTGGGCCAGTGCCCGCTGCATATACCTTGGGGCAGCCTTGACCCTCTCTTCACCCCACTCCCTGGCGTCTTGCAGATGTCCTCACCTGCACTCACCCACCTGCCAGGGAAGGTCAACACCCCTTGCTCGGTCCTGGGGAGAGTTTGTGTGTCTAAAATGAAGGATCTCCAGTGAGGATGTGACTTGGCTGGGTTAAAATATATAAGGCAATGGTACCAGCCTCACCTCCATTCCTCAGCTCAGGGCCATGGGCAGTGGAGGTCCCTGTGGGTCCTCGAGCAGAACAGTGTGGGAGCTGCAGGGCTGGAGGGATCCCAGTTCACATTCTGCTTCGCCACTTCCCAGTTGGGGGACTGTGGTCAGAACCCTTCTCTCTCCAAGCCTCCGTCTCTCCATCTGCCAAGGGGGGCGGGGTATGAGGCTGTCCCTCTTGGATTCACATGAGTCTTGTCACTCCTTGCACAGCAGAAGGTCAAGACCTACAAGGCCTGAGGTAGAAAAACACCTCTGGAGTAAAAGCAGCTGATATTCATTGAGGCCACCCGAGAGCTGATACTTCTCCAAGAGCATCGCAGGGATTATTGTATTTACCACCTTAGAGGGAGGCACTTTCATTCTTTCTTCTACCTATTTTACAGAAGGGCGAGATGAGGCATGGCAAAGTTAAGTGACTCATCCAAAGCGTTGGAGCACAGGAACGGCACAGGCCAGACCCAACCCCAGGCCCCCACTGCCATGCACACAAGGGGGAGCCTAGGAGACGCCCCGTGCTCTGTTCCTTCCTCCCATGCCTCCAGAGGTCACCAGCTAATCACCCTCCATCAGTTCAGGTCTCCTCCTCCCCCAAGACTATTGTATCCGTCCAAGCCCCACCTCCTCCTGCCTGGATGCTTCCTCCCACTCCTTCCTCTTCCTCTCCCCAAATCACTTCTCCATGCAGCAGCCTGAGGGATGTTTTCAAATTGTAAATCTGTTCGTGTTGTTTTCCTCTAACTTGAAATTCTGCAAAAGCTCTTGGAGTAAAGTCCCGTTCCTTGTCCACAGTCTCTGTGCAGCCGTCCTGCCACACTCCAAACCTACACATGCTTCTGCTGGTCCCCCCAACCCGGGTGGGTCTCCCTCTTGCCTCCCCACTTGACTTGAGGGGGTCAGACTCCCTTGCACGGAGCCCACACAAAGCTCGTGGCTCACTAGTGACTGGATTATTTGACGGACGTCAGCGGATGACCCAAGGTCACATCCTCAGTTGTCCTGTCCCCTGCTACTGCCCCATGGCCAGACCCTCCAACTGGGTGCTGCTACATCCCAAAATGAGTGACGGGAAGATCTTTGGGCTGGTTTCATGTCCAGCAGAACCCAGACTGGGGTGATGAGCAGCAGATGCCCAGGCCTGGGTGGGGGCACATGCTGGCAGGGACTTGGAGCTGCAGATACTTGGAGCAGCTGTCCTATTTCCAGCTCCAGGAAACAGGAAGTGAGTCAGGGCCTGAAAAGGCCTGCCAGACACTCGGCACCTTGGGTGCGATTGACGAGCGCCTGGACGGAAGTACCGGCCGTGCCTAGGGAAGCAGGAAGGAGCCCAGAGGAAGAGGATAGGAGGGGAGACCCTCTCCTCAGGAGAATAGGCAGCCCTGTGGGGTCCCAACGGAAGCGGATGAGGTCAACACAGATGCAGCTCCCCAGCCCATTGTCCCATCACACCTGGTGTGGCAGGAATGGCCATGAGACCCAACCCCACAACACAACTGACACCCATCCTGGGTCCCTCCAGGGCGGGTGTGAACTTCTTGCACTTACTCCCTGTCTGAGCACAAGGTCTCACTGGCCCCGTTTTATAGGAGGCCAGAGAGAGGCAGGGGCTTGCCAGGGCCACATCAGCAAAGAGGGCAGCATGAGATCTGAACCCAGCTCTGTGTGGCCATGCAGATTTGCATGGAGATACAGGGGGGAGAGGGAATTTGGGACAGAACCGTTCCAGAGGCACCCATCAAGAAATTCCAGGGCAGCTGTCTAAGGCCATAGCTGGACCAGGCCAGGGTTCTAGTCCCAGCTCTACTTCTGCCTAAAAATGGAGCCAATCAGGTGCTCCTTCCCCTGGCCTTGATTTCCTGGTCCTCACTCAAGAGGCTTGGCTGTCCAAGCCGGCACCAAAGTCAGGGGAGTGAGGCTGGGAAGGTCCTCCAGACCTGGGGCTCCCTGGACAGGGGGCCAGGGGACCCCTTCCACCCTGAATTACAGTTTTGCCTGGGTGCAGGGGGCACTACTTTGGGACCCTCCAGACAAGGGCACTGTGTCTGGAATAGACACTGGCCACCCTCTGTGGCCAGTCCTGTCAGAGATGGGAGGATTCAGGGACACTTTCACTTCCTCAGGGGACCTGTGTCACCCCCATCCCTGCCTCTGCATTCTCACTTCCCCGTCAGTGCCCGTGGGCAGACATGGGCACCCCCTGCCAGAAAAGGAACCGAGGGCTTCTGTAGCCTGGGATCGAGCCCCAGGTCGTGGGTTTGGACAAGTGGTACAGCTCCCTGAGGCTGTGCAGCCCCAGATAGTGGGGTCTAGGAGAGGCTGAGTCAGGCATGATAGATTCAATGCCTGGCTAGGTGGGGTGTGCAGAGGGCTGAAGATTTTCATGTCTGAATTTTCTAAGTCTCCTCAACGAATGTGTATTACTTGCATTAAATATAAACATGGGGCCGAAACCATGGGCAGGGCGATGTGGCTTCCGGTGGATTTTTATGGGAATCACAGACCAAAAGTGCAGCACCTGCAAAGGGAAGGGTGATGGCGTGGGGGGTGGGGGCGTGGGCATTGGAAAGGAGGCACTCAGACTGCCCCAGCCCAGCCCAGGAGCTGTCACCTCCCCACAGCCCAGAGGGACAGACTCAGCTCCATCCTGCGGTGGGGACACAGAGTCACCTGTCTGGGGTCATGCACCCCAGGCCCTCCCCTCCCACACAGCTTCCAGGGTTGGACTCAGTTTGAAAGGCAGCATTGGTGGAACCCCAGCTCTGCAACTTCCTGGCAAGTAACTGCCTTTATCTGTGCCTCAGTCTCTCCTGGTTGTCGTGGAGCATTAACTGGGGGAAGAGCCAGGCCCATGGTGAGAGATGTGTAAGGGTAGGCTGCCATCTGACCAACACTGATCACAGTGTCATGTGCATACATAAGGGCCAGGCTGGGCAGGGGGTCGGGGGACAGGATACTTTGCACTGAGGCCGGTGTCTGCGAGTTACTGTCCACAGACAAGCCCCCATTGATGATCCTGCCGGAAAGGTGCAGGTGTTTTTCCAGGAGCTACCTCCCTCTGCCTCCTCTCCCCATATTCCAGTTCTTCTCTCCTCACTAGACTTCAAGGCCACCGATGGCTCTTAGGCACAGGAAGCCCAAGCCAGAGCCCCAACCCTCTAGACCCCCTTGTGCCCACCCAGTGCTACCCCGGCATGACCGGGGAGAGGCCAAGAGGTTAAGTGAGGAGTCTGAGAAGAGGCTCGTAAATGCTGCCGTCCCGGTATGATTTACAGCAGATTTGAGTCCCCCTCCCTGCCCATAATTCACTTCTATTTGCAGGACCCTTGCCCCTCTCTTGGAGGATGCTGGGAGAAGGCAGGAGGGGGTGGTCACGTTATTCTTAGCACCAGTAGCTGAATGGTCCGATGTGATTTATCTCTCTGGGGCTCTGCTTTCACCCTCATGCCCTGAATCCTCCTGCCAAAGACCCCACCACCTGGGCACCAACCCCAGCTCCTGCCCTCACTCAGCTGGTTGAAACACCTGCAGCACGACCCTGTGGCCATAGGCTGGTACCAGTGAAGTTAGTCCCACCAGGTGGTGCTGTTATCCCCATTTTACAGAGAAGGAAACTGAGGCACAGGGAGATCTCAGGGCCCAGAGTCACAGCACAAAGTTCCCGCACACATAGTCCAGCCCTTGTGAACTGTCCCATCCACATCCCCATTGTTCCTGTGCCACCTACCCTGACCCTGGCCCTTCCATCTGAGTCTGACTCTTCTGCTTTCTCCCCTACCGCCTTTCCCCTCCCAGACCAAATCCCTGAGCAGACAGTGAGAACCACAGGGCAGGGGCTGGGCCCCCTTTCCCTGCTCAGCTCAGGTGGTATCCCCCAGAGGGCCATCTTTAGGCCCTGTGCTGAGTTAAGAGTCTCCCCCTGAGGAAAGGGCTACAGTGGAAGAGGGAACTAGGTTAATGACAGCAAGAAGGTGCTGACCGCACTTTAGCCCTGGTTGGGGAGGTCAGGGAGGGCTTCCTGGAGGAGGTGATGTCTGATCTCAAGGAGGCATAGGGGCTAGCAACCTGGACAGGCACTGAGGTAGGGAACAGCTGGGCAAAGACCCAGAGGCAGGAGGAAGCACATCCCATCTTTCCCTACTCCTTGCCTTGCCAAACCTCCTCCCTCCTCTTCCCTCTCTGACCTCCTCCACCCACACCCATCCTTTCCCGGTGGCTCCTCCAAAGACCGGAAGGCGAGGTAAGAATCTAATCCCACAGCTCTCAGATGAGGAGAAACTGCTCCAAAGGGGAAAAAAACAACAACACACACACACATTAGTTCCATTGTTTCCGCTTCCAGATCCTGCCTGAAAAACAAAAACAAAACCAAAATCAAACCCCAGCTGGGGAGACCTTATCTGGCAAAGTTTTCAGCCAGGGGGTTGTTGAATGGTGGATCCTCCCAGGCGCCCCCCACCTCCACCCCAACCCTGTGAGGTGGAGAAAGGAGACCCTGTCCCTCTTGGCCGCAGAGTGGGAACACCCACGAGCCCCTCGAAGTACATACCATAGCGGCTCCCAAGCAGCCTCCCCTCCACATTCAGACAACTGGGGGGCTGGTCAGGCCACAAAGCTGGTATTTGCACCTGGGTCTTTCTGATCCCAGAACCCGCTAGTTTGTCCACTTCGTGCCCCGGTCCACAAGGCTCTCGAAGCTGTTGAGGTGAACTGTTGGCAAGGCCCCCTCCCACGATTCCAGCTGCCCCTGCTCACACTCCTGGGAAGGGGAGCTCAGTTCTCACAGCCGATCGTGGTCGTTTATTTTACCTTGTCGAGAATATCCACTCCGGCCCCAACCCCGGCCTGGTTCCCGGTCTCTGACAGGGACTCCAGGAGGCTCTGAAGTGACAGGAACAGGCCTAGAGGTGCACACCATGGGACACTTCAGAAAATGGGAATAAGAATGGGGGGGGGCATAGGAGGGAAAGTGTAATCTGCCCCCCACCCCACACCATGGTCCTGGGGGATGGTGTGGAACCTTACACTCTCACGCCCTATGGGCAGCGCCACCCTCCCTGGGGCTGAGCTCAGTCCTGGCGCTTCCCGTGTCCCCTACAGCCCTCTGAGGTGGGTACACTTAGGCCCATTTGATGGATGGGGACACTGAAGCCCACGCACTGTTCTGGTGGTTCCAGAAGAGGCGGGGGGACCCCCAGGGCAGGTCGGGCAGACCCCCATGCAGGGGCTGGGTGCCTCCTCCTTCCCACTTCTCTCCAGGGTTGACCTCAACAGCCCCTGGTTGGGCTTTTCCCAGAGCCGAAGCCGGAAGCACAGGTCCCGAGTGTTTGTTCAGGCCAGGCTGGGGCTCCGGGCAGGCGAGGCGGAAATGGCCGCAAGATGTTTGTCCAAGTGGGGGCTCAGGCTGTGTTGCCAGGAAGAAGGAGGAAGGGCCAGAGGAGCAGAAGGGCCAAGTCAGCATGCCACATGGCCCGGTTCTTGCCTCCAGGCTTTGCCCTCCTTACCCGCAGGGGCTGAGCTGCACACTGGAGGCACACCGTGGATAAGCAGTCATGCCTGAAGGCGCTGGGCTTTCCCTGCCCCCCCAGGCCCCTACGCCAGTCCCCCTCCACTCCTCTTCTGCCCCCACTCCCCATCTATCCTTCAAGACACCTGCGGCCTCCACCTCCCAAACACAATAAAAGTCTGCCCCTGCCTCCCACCTGCTGGACCACCCAGGTCCAGCCACCAGCTCCCAGCCTGGATCATGGCAGTAGCTTCCTCACTGGGGTTCCCTTTCTCCCCTGGCTTCTAGTCTTCCCTCAGCCTTGGTGCCAGAGGGACCCTATTAACATGCAAACCAGATCTTGTCTGTTCTGGCTCAACATGGTTCACCCAGGCCCCCACTTCCCTGGGAGCAAAAGCCATCTGTTAGGTGCCAAATTATGTCCCCCGCCCCAAATTCTTAGGTTGAAGTCCTAACCCCCAGTATGACTATAGTTGGAGAGAGGGTCTTTTCCAGAGGTGATTAAGTTAGAATGAGGTCATATGGGTGGGGCCTAATCTAACGGGACTCGTGTCCTTATAAGAAGAGATTAGGATGCAGGCGGGAACTCGCACAGAGGAAAGGCCTCGTGAGGAGGCCGAGAGAAGGTGGCCATCTGCAGGCCAAGGAGAGAGGCCTTGGGAGAACCCAAACGTGCTGACACCTGGCTTTTGGACTTCCGGCCTCCAGAACTGTGAGAAAAAAAATGTCTGTGGTGAAGCCACAATACTTTGTTAAGGCAGCTGGAGCAGACTAAAACACCAGCTGACCCCCTCGACCTCACCAGTTTCAGCCTCTTCTGTTCTCCCCTTTGCTCTCTGCTCTAGCGACCCTGGCCTGCTCGCTGGTGCTTGAGCACCCTAAGCATGTTCCCACCTCCAGGCCTTAGCTTTTGCTGTTCCCTCTGCCTGTAAACCCTTCCTCCCGACCTCCCCCGGGGCTGCCACCTTTCTATCACTGCTCAAACTCCCCCCTTCAAAGACGCCCTCCCCAGCCATGGTGCTCACTGGGGTTGTCATCCATTCCCTCCCGCTGGACTGTGACTCTCACAAGAGCAGGGCTTGTGTGCCCTGGCCCAGCCAGTGCCCTGCACACAGTTAAGTGCATGAGGGGCAAGCAGGCCTCTCATAGCAATACGGCCCCATCTTCCAAAACTCAGGTCATGAGGAGCTTCTGAGGGAGAGCCAGGGCCTCCAGATGCCGGTGGATTTAGGGGGTGGCCCTCAGTGGTCCAGCCGTGAGGCCTACCCGCCTGCCAGGTGCCTGGGTTGCTGCCCCACCCCCCACCCCAGTTTCCAACCCCAGCACCTGCATTCACTCACCTCTCCCCATCTGTCTATCAGTGATTCTTTCAGAGGCTGGACTGTAGACTGAATGTGTTCCCTGCAAATTCGTATGTCATGTCGTAACTCCCAGTGTGATGTAGGAGATGGGGTCTTTGAGAGGTGGTTAGGTCATGGAGGTGGAACACTCATGAATAGGATTAATACCCCTATAAAAGAGACACCCGAAAACTCCCCTGTCCCTCCTGCCATGTGAAGGCACATTGCGAAGGCAGTCGAGTATGAGCCAGGAAGCAGCCTCTCACCAGACACCAGCCTTGATCTTGGACTTGTCTTGGACTTGTCTTTGTCTGGAAGGGAGGCTGGATGGCCCGGCAGGTAGGACTCAGGTTGAACCCCAGCCCCCTCGCTTTTGACCTGGGGACTCAGGGCCAGCTCCTTCCCCAAGGGCTGTTAGTCTGGGAAGGAGTCAAGCACAGGAAGTTCAGGGACTGATAGGACCAGGCATCAATCCACAAGGATCTGCTGGGCTGACTGGCCGCAGGACCCATGCCTGCCCCTATACACTGTTTGAAAGGCTGGGAAACCACTGGGACTTCCTTTCACTTGCTAAAGGTGAGGGGTGCTCTGGGTGTTTGCTTTTTTGTTTAGTTGATAAACACTCTCTTGAAATAATTCCACAATCGCCAGAATGGCTGGAATTTACAACTGGCCATACCAAGAGATGACATGGATGTGCAGCCACGGGGAATCTCACCCACAGCTGAAGTGTGTTTGTGTGTGAAATGGGGCAGCCCCTCTAAAAACCCATGTAGCAGTTTTTTAAAAAATCAGTGTAGACTTAGGCAACCCAGCAGTCCTAGATACAGAAATATGAAAACACACATGCACACAAAAACCTGTATACAAATGTTTATAGCAGCTCTATTAATAGTTGCCCTCAACTGGAAGCAATCCAGATGCCCCATAACCGGTGAACAGATAAACCAATGGAAATACAGCCATACAGTGGAATAAAAAGAATCCTATTATTGATGGACACAAAAACATGGGGCGAATCTCAAAGCCGGTTTCAAGTCTCCACACTGTATGATTCCAATTACAGGACATTCTAGAGAAAGCAAAGGTGTAGAGACCAAAAAAAACAAACAAACAAACAAACAAAAAAAACCACAACAACAAAAAAAACAGCGGCTGTCAGGGGCTGGGGTTGGGTTCAGGGACTGGGAAGGGGCACCAGGGAATTTTCTGGGAAGCTGGGAATGTTCTATCCTGTTCTGAGGATTGGTAACAGGATGCATACACGTGTGAAATTAATCAAACTTCACATTTGAGATCAGTCCATTTCCCTCTATGTAAATTTTACCTTAATTTAAAAAGGGGGGGGGTGTTGAAAACCACGTCTGCCCTCGCCAGGCCTCCAGGTGGGCAGCGCTGGGGGCGGAGTTGAGTGGGAGGGGTGGACCCCTGGCCTCCGGGACGGCCGCCGTGGGAGGGTCGCAGGGTGTGAGTTGGGGAGAGGGGCAGGGGCACCGGCTCTGCACGGGAGCTCTGGATCGCGGCCGGTCTGAGCCCGGGTGTGTGGCGGCCTGAAGCAGCGTCACCTCCGCGTCCCGCTCATCCGCCCAGGCGGAGAAAGGCCGGACGCGGGCCGGCCAGGGTGGGCGGGGGGTCCATTGTCCACACGTCCGCTCCAGCTCCGCCCCTGCCATTGTCCCCGGGGTGGGATCCTCGGCCGGAGCCGGGATCGGGCCGGTGGGCGCGGCAAGGAAGCGGGCTGGGGGAGGGGTGTCTGGGTTGCGCCGCGAAGACTTTTCCAGCCCGCGCCGGCAGTCGTCGCCTGGGAGGGGACCCAGACTAGTGGTCGCGAGCCCCGCCGCGCCCCCGGCTCTGCCGCTCCCGCAGAGCCCGATCCCTGCGGCACGCTCGCGCCCCTCCGCCCCCACCCCGGGCGAGGCCACCAGTAGCCGCCCGCCCCCTGCCTACACCCATTTCCCCCTTCCCGGACTTGCGCTCCTCAAACCACAGACGCTCCGGGAAGGGAGCTCCCTCGCGGACGGTCACCTGGGAGCAAGGCGGGGACTGGGGATAAAGGAACCAGGGACAAACATTCCTGCTCTCTCCAAAGTTGCCGTTCTGTTCTAGGCACCGTGGACACACCGGGAAAGCGCACAGACAGCGTCCTGCCCAGAGGAATCCCCCGTCCAGGGAGAGGGAAGAGGGGTGCCCAGCTACAGGTCAACGACAAGTAGATGAATGCACTCCTAGGGAGACTCGTGCGGTTCGGGGAGTCGGAGTGACGCGCTGCACGTGCAAAGGCCCTAAGGCGAGAGAAGGTGCCGGGTGGGTTTGAGGCCCGCGGGCGGAGGCGCGTCGGGAGTGGGAGGCGAGGTCAGCCAGCGCTTTGTGCGAGCTCAGACTTTCAGCGGCGTGGCCAGCCGTGAGGGTCAAACCTAGTGAGTGGACGGTGGGGCGTGGACCACCTGCTGGCTGAGAAAAGGAGGCAGAAGACTTTGGTTCTAGTCTTGCTCTATCTCTTGCCCTCTCCGGGCCTGTTTCCTTCGTGGCAGAAAGCACGCGATCTGTGTTGGAAGCTCGGAAATTCCGACTTCTTTCAAACCAAGATTAGTGTGACTTCGTATCATTTCGCACAAGAAGTATGCCGCAGCTGTTCACAGAGACAGATGGATTTAAGCGTGCAGGGAAATCAAACCGGCCTAGCCAGGGACGCCCTAGGCGGGAGGGGGTTGCCGGAGGGGGTTGCCGGAGGGGCGGCTGGACCCTGGGAGGTTGGGAACCGCAGCCCGAGGCGGGGATTTGGAAGGTTTCGGGCACGAAGGGTGCGCCCCCCACGCCAACCACAAGGGGGCGACAGAGACCAGGCTTGCCGCATCAGTTTGTTTGGAAATCGGTTGAGTTACGGAAAAGTTGTGAGAATAGTATAGAGAACCTTTGGACCCCCTTCTTAAACCTGATTCACCAAGTTTTAGCATTATTACCCACTCTCTGCATATTCAAGACCCTCTTCAAGCACCGGAGAGTAAGTTGCAGACATGTCACCGTTGAACCCTAAACCCTTCAGTGAGTACTTAACCAAGAACAAAGGTATTCATTACACAACCACAGCAAAGTTTTCAAGATCAGGTGATTTAATCATGATGCAATACTATTATTTAACCTGCAAAACCTTATCAAATATTGCCACTTGTCCCAAGGAGGTCTTTTATAGCATGCTCCCCTTCCCCAACCAGCGCCTCTGCCCCCCAGGATCCACTCCAGGACATTTAGTTGTTCACTTTTATTCTAATTAATTGAAATTTATTCACTAAGCTTTCCTGGGCCGAAGTAATCACCGTTCTTAACTGAATGACCCTGTGCAGGTCTGAGGCCCTCTCCACTGAAAGTGCCAAGCTCTGGGCAAGAGGCTGGACGGGGCAAAGAATGCACCTACATTCTGTAATGGAATCTTTTTTTCATCCTTGGCCTGACCCATTTCCCCAGGCCTTTGGTCAAGGGGTCCACCATCCTCACCCAACACAGTCTTCAAATGGGGCATTGACTCTTTGAAAAAGTAGCTTCTTGTTTTGGGAAAGAAAGGCAAATGCCTCCAACCTGAGGCCAACAAAAGGCCAGTTGAAGTCCTGCCTGGATGTGGAGAGGAAAAAGGGCTGTAAGGGTTCCAGAGATTGGGAGAGAAATCCTTTGGCAGTCAAGTAGTTCCCACATTTGCCGACAACAGGATTGCAGGAGGGCCCTTTCTCTTGTCAGCCAATAGAGACTAAACATTTAATTTTTACTGTGGGAAATGTAAACATACACAAAAGCAGAGGGACCAGTATAATGAATGCTCATTTACCTATCACCTAGTTGCAACAAAAAATAATGCTTGATGATGGATTACTATTGATTTGGTGTAAAACTCAAAAGAAGTTAAAATAATTTTAGAGTTACATTGCTCCAATACTACTTCCTTTCTTTCCTGTTGCCTACTTATGTGACGAGACCTCTAAGTGTTTATACCTGTAAAAATGAGAACTAGGGAGAGATGAAGCCGGACACTGTCTCATCATGGATGTAAGGAGTATTTATCCACTGGGACCCCAAACCAGCGAAATTTAATCAACTCATTAAAAATGCATCCAAATAACATTTTGTTTAATAATAATTATCAAAATTTGTAACATATTCGTATTGTTTTGATCAGTTGCATTCCAATACCATTTGTAATGATAACTTTCCAGAATGACAGTTTTTAAATTCTTAAGTAACTTATAGTCACAGAAAATTTTAACTTTTGAAACTTTACATCCATAGGTTTTACTACAGAGAAGTAGGAGCATGTGATAGGGCAGAAGACTATTTATCCTAGGCTGAAACTTTGTGGGGACTGTCGAATTGAGTTCAATTTCAAAATATTAATTAATATTCAACATATTCAAAAACAATGAGGTAAGGGGTGCCTTGTTGGCTCAGTCAGAAGACTTCTTGATCTTGGGGTTGTGAGTTTGAGCCCCATATTGAGTGTAGAAATTACTAAAAAAAAAAGATAATAATAAATAAAATAAACAGTGAAGTAAAACTGCATTAATAAAGAAGAGCTTATTTGTGTACTTTAATGTGGATAATGGTCAGTATACAATCACTATGCTCTTTAAATTCACTGGAAATATTACCAACAGCGATGAATCACAATGTCAATATTTAAAATATCCTGGCAAGTACATTCTTTACATCAGATTAAACTTTAAAATATTGTAGATGTAGATTTAAAATTGTGTGGGAAGGTGCATAGGGTTTCCAAATTCCTTTGGGGGCCCTCCTGTAAATTAGCTGGTGGTTCTCCAATGGGTGGCACCAGGGAGCTGGGTCTGGAGTGTGGGGACCCATTGCATATTGGCCTCCCTCTAGACTCAAGTTCTCTGGTACTTGTGCCATAACTGGGAGATTTCTAGTTCAATCACTGTCCATTTCATGCTAGATACCTCCCTTTCCAAAGCTGGGAGCATCCTAAAGTGCCCTCATGGGATATATGTCATAGGCTCTGAGAGCCCCAGCCATCATCTATCCACTGAGGGGCTGGGAGGTTCCTGAGGAGAGGAACCCAGCCCCTCCCAGTGTTCCCCTCATAGTCCAGGGGTGGGGGAGCCTGACAGACGTGTAAATGCACAACCACACTCACTGTGTAGTTGTTGCAAAGGCCCAGTCCAGCTGGCCCTAGCAGGAATACCCAGAAAAGGAAGTGAAGACCACTTTGTGGTCTGTCTGTGGGACGTGGCAGGGGAAAGGGGTTGGTCAAGGAAGTCTTCTGAAAAGAGGTGCTCTTCGAAGGAAGAATAGAAATTTCCCAAGTGGACCAAAGGATGGAGAAGCAGTGGGAGCAACAACTCCAAAGGTGTGGAGGGGACAGCAAGTGGCAACATTCTGTCGGCTGTAACAAAGGATACACGTGGGAGTGGGGCTTCCAAGTAATCACAACACTAGTTAGATTGTCAGATTCTCTTCTAGGGACTTGGATGGATTAATTCATGAAGCCCTCATAACCTCATGAGACTGGTGTGTCATTACCTCTATTTTCCAGCTGAGTCGAGAGGCAGTGAGAGGTGAAGTGATTTGCCTGAGGTCACAGGGAGTCAAACTTGGGCGGAAGGCAGGCTGCCTGCTCTGCCTGCACTGGGTGCCTTCACAGAGACTTTTCCCCAGAGGCCCCACTGTTGTTCTCTCCACTGACCATCAGTCTTTGCAGGATGAACCAGGCCCTGAATGTGCTCTGCTGTTCTGGGTACACATGCCAGATTCCCAGGGGTGGCAAAGATGCTGTTGCCTAGCTGTGGCCAGTCTGGGCTGAGCCCGGTGAAAAGCAGTAGGATGGGCCCCATGGTGAACCTGCAGCAACTCTGCTTGACCCTGGTGTGTTCGTTGAACTTCGGGGCCCTTGGCCTCCTCTGCTTTCAGCTGCCCACTGAGCAGAGGGCAGACAGGCAGGACCTGGGCTCTGTTTTGTGGCTTTCTCTTCTTCTCACTCACTTATGCCTTCTAAAAATCAAGGCCTCACCTTGCCCATCAGTGCCACCATTTTTTACCTGGCTTACCTTGAGCAAGACCCCAAGTCTCCCTGTCTTAATTAGCAAGACACCATACATATTGATTGGGCCACATGAAGTTGCTGAGTTTTGTTAAGCCAAACACAATTATTGAGTACTGGAAATTTCACATGGTTCCATATACTTGTATCTAATAGGAATGCTGGGAGGATTAAAAAAGATGACTCACATAACAACGTAGCTCCTAGAATGGATAAGCACCAGATAGAGTGAGCTATGTGTCCATATAGGCGTCCTGTCAGAGTGCCGGACTGGTATTAAAGGCATAGAAGTGAGTAAGAAGTGGTTTGTGTCTTAAGGAGTTTATGGGAGACACATGAATAGACGGTTAGATCAGGCCCAAAGATGGGTTAGTTTGAATTATACTGGTTTATCTTACATGTCAATCCAGGGTGAGGATAGAATGTGCTGAGGGTAGGAGCAGCTGGGGCCAGTGCCCTTGGCGCTGTGGCATGTGTGGTCTCCCCTCTTCTTGCTGGCTTGGGGTCTCGCAGCCAACAGCTCTCCGTATGAACTTCACACTTAGCTGCTCCTATGACCCCAAAACTAGGACTGACCCTCTCTTGGGTGTCAAGCCCGACAGTCCCAGACTGAGAATAATGGTGTCATGCAGCCAGCAGGGTTGAAGCTAGGTGGGGGTGTGGTTCCACAAGGAAGGGTATTGGCAGACAATCCCTTTAGGGGTCAACCATGGCAATGATCTCCTGGCTGCAGGTAAAAAACCCAACTCAAAGAGTTTTAGCAGTAAAGGAAATTTAGCAGCTTGTGCCATTGTGAGGTTCAACAGATGAAATGGCTTTAAGCATGGCTGCATCCAGGAGTCACACTGGTTTCATGAGGAACCTATCTCTTGTCTCCATGTCTTGGATTTGTCTCCCTCTCTCTTGACTTCATTCTTAGTTAGGCAGGCTGAGCTTGGGACAGCTCTGGGCACACAGGACTCTTGTAGAAAGCAAACCTACGTGTAGAGCCCTTCTTTCCCAGTGCAGCCTGCAAGAGCCTCAGAACTGACTCTCACTGGTCTGACAAGATCACTTGTCCATCCCTTGAGCCAGGGGTCATATGGGGTTGGTTCTACTTTAACCAGGAGGAATGAGAATGGGGAGAGTGTTTCCTGAGAGCAGACTCAGTCACCAGAGGACGGGATGTAGTGTGGTAAAACCACACATACACCAACAGACGTCATCGGGGAGGTGGGTGCTGTAACCAAGACGGCAGCTAAAGGCGGGGACATCGGAGTGTATGAGGGAAGTCAGGGCAGGCTTCACAGGGGAGCGGCAGCTTACCCCCTCCAATATCACACACTGAATCACCAAATGACCCAGCCATTCCACTGCCAGGTGTGCACCCCCACAGAGCTGAGAACAGATACTCAAACAAGTACACGTACACGTGTTTGGAGCAGCTGACTCGGAACAGCCAAAAGGCGGAAACAACCCAAGTGGCCACTGACTGATGAATGGCTCCACAAAACGTGGTCTGTTCATATACCAGAATATTGTGCAGACATAAAAAGGAATGAAGTGGTGCCACGTGCTACAACATGAATGAACTTTTTAAACATTACGTTAAGCCACAGTAGCCAGACACAAAAAGTCGCATATGGGACGATTCCATTTCATCCCTCTACCATGCACCCCAGTCCTTTAATCATCACATTGATGATTCCATTTAAATGAAACATCCAGAATGGGTAAATCCACAGAGACAGAGTCCAGGTTGGTGATTAGAGGAGGGTAGAAGGGGGAATGGGGAACAACTGCTGACTGGCTATGGGGTTTCTTTTTGGGGTGGTGAAACTTTTCAAACCAGATAGACAGTGGTTTCACAATATTGCAAGTGTACTAAATGGCACTGAATTGTTCACTTTAAAATTTTGGTCAGTTTTATTATCTGAATAAGGAGCATTTGACCAGAAATAATAAAAAAAAAATCAAAACAGACAAATACTGTCTACTATCTGGTGTTTACAGATCCAGTTTGAGGGGAGAGGAGGGTGGGGAGTGGACAGCAAGTGCAGATGAAGCAAGATTGGCTACAAGTTGGTAACTGTGGATTTGGGTTCATTACACTATTCATTTCTTGCCTACCTTAAATTAAAGAAAAAGAACTTGCTAGGCAGACAAATGAACGGGTGGGGGTGGTGTCATTGCAAGGAATGGGAAAAGCACAGGCAAAGGGGCCGGAGGAGTGAAGGGGCACCAGGCAGGACCCAAGGAGGTGGGACACCCCAAGTTCCAGGTCACACAACTAATGGGAGGCAGAGCTGCCTTCTTGCCTCCCCCGCTTTCTTTTCTCCCTTTCTTCCTTTCTCCTTTTTCCTTTTTAAAAAATAAACATCTTGATTTTTAAGCAGAAAGCGCTTCAAAGCTGCTACATCAGCAGTCACAACATCCAAGCACATACCTTACTTACTGGTGGGGTCCCATTCAGAAGCCATGGGATCTTGTTTTGGACATAACTGAGTCAGGATATATGGGATCCCACCCCACAGAAGATGAGACGCAGTTTTTAGAGGGGAAATGGAACCCTTTTAAGGAATGCAAGCTCTTGGGCAATAATGAAATGTGATGGCCACAGCCTGGGTTGGAAGGCTATAGATAGGAAAGCTAATGAAAAGACGCATTAGAATAAAAATACATACTCATCAAGGAAATGCAAATCAAAACCACAATGAGATACCACTTTACACCCATAGGATGGGTATAATTAAGAAGTCAGATAATAACAAGTGCTGGCGAACACAGAGCTTGCTGGTAGGAATGTAAAATGATGCAGCCACTCTGGAAACAAGCTGATAGTTTCTTAAAAGTTTAAACATAGTTACTCTATGAGCCAGCAATTCCACTCCTAGGGAAATGAAAACACATGTTCATTCAAAAACTTGTGCCTGAATGTTCACAGCAGCACTACTCATAATAGGTAAAAAGTAGGAAAAGACCCTAATATACAATGATGAATAGGAATGTGGTAAATTCATATAATGCAATATTACTGAGCAGTGAAAGGAATAAAATACTGAAACATGCTACCCATATGGACGAAACTTGAAAATAGTCTAAGTGAAAGAAGCATCTCAAAGGACAAAACATTGATGAATTCCATTTGTATGAAATGTTCCAAGCAGGCAAATCTACAGATAGCAAGTAGATTTGTGGTTGCTTCATGCTGGCAAGAATGGGAGAAGAGGAGGGTGGTAGATGAGGGATGCAGAGTTCCTTCTGGAGGTGATGAAAATGTTCTGGAATCAGTGATGCTGGATGAGCAACTCTGAATATACTAAGAACCACTGAATAGAGAACACTGTAAATGGGTGAATTGTATGATTATGGGAGTTCTATCTCAGTAAATTTTTAAAATTTTATTGCTAATAAAAAAAAGAAAGAAAAAAGGTAGTCTGGGTTGTTTTAGTGCAGGGGCAAGAGTGTCACACTAATAATCCAAGTGCGGGGACACCTGGGTGGCTCAGTTAGTTGGCGTCTGCCTTCGGCTCAGGTCGTGGGATCCAGGGGTCCTGGGATCGAGTCCCATACCAGGCTCCCTGCTCGGTGAGGAGCCTGCTTCTCCCTCTGCTTGCCGCTCCCCCTGATTGTGCTCTCTCTCTCTCTCTCTGACAAATAAATAAATAGGATCTTTGAAAAAACAAAATAACCCAAGTGCGCTCTCCTGGGCTGATAACCTGATCATGGGCTATTAAATGAATTTTAGCAGGAAGTGTGTCATATGTTTTGGAAGATACCTACTGAAAATGAGTAAGAGGAAAAAAAAGTTTCCAGTGCTTAAAGCAGTGTGAGTCAGGGGCTCAATTAAAAGGAGGTTGTCAAGGACCCCCTGGGCAGGCAGAATGACACCTCGGGGAGTTAAAACACTTGTGAGGTCAACTTTTAACATGTATAAATTACACATACTCTTTAGTTTTATTGTCTGAGAAAAAGGTTCATTGCTAAATACAAATTTTATGTATAAATATTCTGAGAAGCAAATAAATCAATAAATGAAAAATTGAACTATCATTTGTTTTTTAGGGCATTTAAAATGGACAAAAGCATTTCTTGATATTTGAAATTCTTACATTTTGTACTTGAAATATCAACTATTAAAATACATTTTCTTAGGGGCACTTGAGTGGTACAGTTGGTTAAGTATCCAACTCTTGGTTTCAGCTCAGGTTGTGATCTCAGGGTCATGGGATCGAGCCCCGTGTCAAGCCCCCTGCTCAGCGCAGAGCCTGCTTAAGACTCTCCCTCTCCCCCTCCTCACCATCCTCTTTCTCTAAAATAAATGAATAAATCTTTTTAAAAAATACATTTTTTAAAAGGACATGAGAAAATTTTAAGCTGCCTGCAACTACCTTTCTCAGATAACCCATTAGAGGTATAAGCCTTCAGTCATTACAGCAAATGAATAACTAAATGGGATAGAATTGTGCTACGTTTTTTTTCTTTTGAACATTGGTTTTTGAAGTACCAGTGATGTCTTGATGTGCTCTGTAAGAATTCTGACCAGCTGAATACAACTTGCAGATCTATTGAATAGCACACTGAGAACTGGCCCAATTATCATCCTCTTAATGCTCCCATTGATGTGCTATATATGGGAACACCATGATACTTTACCTAATTTTTTCTTTTAGATCAGGAAATAGTTCATACAGAAAGAGAACAGAATGACCATGTGCCCACCGTCATGCAGACATCCTGTTACATTTGCTTCAAACCGCTTCCCTGGCTTCCTGCTCCCACCCCTCTTCCCGTATGCACGAGCCTATTATGGTCATATCCAGATCTCAGCTGCAAATCTCCACTTCATCCTGTCTCAATATTTAACCCTTTCAGTGGTTATGACCAATGCTCCTAAGGAGATCATGAGCTGGGCAACAAGTGCTAAGAATATCATTTTATTGCTGGAAGAGAACTAAGGTAACTTTATAGTAAGGACACTGGGGTCCAGAAAAATTGATTTGCCTTCTCAAGGTTACACAAAGCCTGAAATCCACATATCTTGATTCATTGTCCAGCAAAATGGAGGAGTAGAAACAGTATAGGCTCTAGAGGCAAACTCAGGGGAGTTCAACTTCTGACTTTGCCATTGATGAAATGACCTGTTCATAGGGAAAAACCCAAACACTTATCTGAGCTTGTTTTCATTGGCAACATGGAAATTATACCAGCTCCTCTTCAGAGCAGGTATAAGAATGGAAAGTAACACAGGTAGGACTGTGCTTGGCACAGAATAGGAATTCAATAGTGATTTTTTAAAAAGATTTTATTTATTTATTTGACAGGGAGAGATCACAAGTAGGCAGAGAGGTTGGCAGAGGGAGGAGGGAAGCAGGCTCCCTGCTGAGCAGAAAGCCCGATGCGGGGCTCAATCCCAGGACCCTGAGATCATGACCTGAGCTGAAGGCAGAGACTTTAACCCACTGAGCCACCCAGGTGCCCCTCAATAGTGATTTTTGAATTCCACTTTTTAATGAGCACCTGTTAATTGTCAGGCATCATTCCTGACACTGAGGACATAGCCATGAACATGACAATGTCCCTGTCACCATGCTGGTTAAGAAAACACTGGTAAAATCAATAGCCAACTGTGTGAACATCTGTTTGCAAGTTTTTTTTTATCCCTATGGCTGTGTTCCTTTTTGTTTGGGTTTTCTTGACACATACTGATTTTTCCATTCCCCAAACGAACTCCAGAACCAGGGCTGGCCAGGGATTACTGAGTCTGGTTACTGAGCCCCTCGTCAGGTGAGAATGGGAGATGGGATATATTCTGAAGAGATCCAGAGAGACAGGTCCCTGTCCTCAAGGAATTCTTGGTCTATTATATTAAGACCATTTGTGGAGCACTTACTTGAGGTCAGGTGCTGGGCAAGACACTTTACAATTATTTCATTTAATCCTCACAACCATCTCTTTAAGGTATGGTTTTCTTTTCTTTAAGATTTTATTTGAGAGAGAGAAAGAATGAGCACACACAAGCAGAGGGGAAGAGCAGAGGGGAGAGGAAGAAATAGACTCCCCAAAGAATAGGGAGTGGGTACAGTGTGGGGTTTGATCCTAGAACCCTGAGTTAATTACCTGAGCTGAAAGCAGATGTTTAACCAACTGAGCTACCCAAGCACCCGTTTTTTGTTTTTGTTTTTGTTTTTGTTTAAGTTATCTCTAAGCCCAACGTGGGACTCGAATTTATAACCCCAAGATCAAGAGTCACATGCTCTACCGACCAAGCTAGCCAGGCGCCCCTGCTGTACCTTTTAATAGTCTCAATAACTGGAGTGCCTGGGTGGCTCAGTGGGTTAAAGCCTCTGCCTTCGGCTCAGGTCATGGTCTCAAGGTCCTGGGATGGAACCCCGAATCAGGCTCTCTGCTCTGCGGGGAGCCTGCTTCCTTCTCTCTCTGCCAACCTCTCTGCCTACTTGTGATCTCTGATTGTCAAATAAATAAACAAAATCTTTTAAAAAAAAGTCTCAATAACTGCTGAAATGAAGTCGTCTTTTTTTTTTTTTTTTGAAGATTTATTTATTTGCAGGAGAGTGGGGGTGGGGAGGGGAGGGAGAGAGAGCACGAACAGGCGGAGTGGCAGGCAGAAGGAGAAGCAGGCTCCCGGCTTATCAAGGAGCCCAACGTGGGACAGGATCCCAGGAGCCTAGGATCATGACCTGAGCCAAAGGCAGACACTTAACTGACTAAGCCCCGCAGGGGTCCCTGAAATGAAGTCTTCTAAAGGAAAATTTGATTGGACAGCTTAAACTGAAGTTTCATCAAGGCAGAAGACTAGATTTTCGTTTAAGATTTTGTTTATTTGGGGTGCCTGGGTGGCTCACTGGGTTAAAGCCTCTGCCTTAGCTCAGGTCAGGATCCCAGGGTTCTGGGATGGAGCCCTGCATCAGGCTCTCTGCTCAGCAGGGAGCCTGCTTCCTCCTCTCTCTCTGCCTGCCTCTCTGGCTACTTGTGATCTCTCTCTCTCTGTCAAATAAATAAATAAAATCTTTTTTTAAAGATTTTATTTATGTATTTAATTGACAGAGAAACACAGCAAGAGAGGGAATACAGCAGGGGGAGTGGAAGAGGGAGAAACAGGCTTCCTGCCAGAGCAGAGAGCTTGATGTGGGGCTCGATCCCAGGACCCAGGGATCATGATCTCAGCCAGAGGGAGATGCTTAACGACTGAGCCACCCAGGCACCCAGAACACTAGATTTTGTCAAGTACTCTTGCTCTAGAACTGAAGGATTCTAATGCCAAAAGTAACAAAGTTTTGTTTGTTTGTTTGTTTTTTAAGATTTTATTTATTTGACACAGAGAGACACAGCAAGAGAGGGAACACAAGCAGGGTAAGTGGGAGAGGGAGAAGCAAGCTTCCCGCCGAGCAGGGAGCCGGATGTGGGGCTCCATCCCAGGACCCTGGGATCATGACCTGAGCTGAAGGCAGACGCTTAACCGACTGAGCCACCCAGGCGCCCCATGTGTTTTTTTGTTTGTTTGTTTGTTTGTTTTAGATAAGAATTGAGGTCTGAGAGTGCCTGCGTGGCTCTGTTGGTTAAGCAACTACCTTCAGCTCAGGTCATGATCCCGGAGTCCTGGAATCGAGTTCCGCATCGGGCTCACAGCTCCATGGGGAATCTGCTTCTTCCTCTGACCTTCTACCCTCTCATGTTCTCTCTCACTCTCTCTCTCTCAATAAATAAAATCTTAAAAAAAAAAAATAAAAAAAAAAAGAATTGAGGTCTGAGCTTCCTATACCCTCAGTTCTCATACATCAAATAACAATTTGAAGCTCCTCCTATTATAGGATCAAAAGGCAAAAGACCTAATACCTTGGGCAGCATTTCTCCATCACCCAACTGACTTGGACTTCATGAAAAGGAGGCTACTGGTTTCTTTTGAAATTATGACAATTATTTTTAAACACAAGGCTGGGTGACTACACCTCTCAAGAACTTTGATGAAACTTCAGCATTACATTCTAGATTTCTTACAACCTACCCTCCCCCCACCCCGTCCCCTCACCCCCATCATTTTTAACTTTGTTGCTGATTCACACATTGTTCTAGGCAGCCTGCCAGTCACTCACAGCTCACATCCATGGCTGGAGCCACTCACCTCTGGCTTTCTCACCTCCACACTTTAATACTGTTTCTTCAACTTGCAACACCCTCCTCACTCACCTCCACTCATCCCATACTCATCCTCTGCCATCCCAGATACTGCTGCCTCCTCCACTGAGCCTTTCCCAACTGCCCTGCCAGAAGTGCCTCCTCCTCTCCACTCCCACACATGGCCTCTGACTCTATTACAACATGTATTTCATTCTACCCAGTTCCTTTTCTCTTAGCCATCTCCATAGCCCAGTCCTGCCCACAGTGGCTCTCAAACGCTGCTGGATGAGTGTGGGGCTGAGCTGAACAGGCTGAACACGCTACTCCGGTCACACTTCTCCACACGTCCCCTCTGGCAGCAAAACAGCCTTCTGACCACCAAGCCTGGAAACCCAGGCTTCCAGAAAGTCCAGTAGATGGGCTTTATTTGGGTCTAGAGCCCCTTCTAGGGCAATCCTAAAGAAGAAAATGGTCTATTATAATCTGGTATTAGAAATATTAACAACTCTTTTCATTTCTCCACAATGGACCTATCATTTTCTTTTTTAAAAGTTTCGATATCTTTTTTTTTTTTTTTAGATTTTATTTATTTATATGACAGACAGAGATCACAAGTAGGCAGAGGGGAAGGCAGAGAGAGAGGAGGAAGCAGGCTCCCTACGGAGCAGAGAGCCCGATGTGGGGCTCGATCCCAGGACCCTGGGATCATGACCTGAGCTGAAGGCAGAGTCTTTAACCCACTGAGCCACTCAGGCGCCCCAGTTTTGATATCTTTAATTAAAAAACAGACAAACGTATTTTGCATTAGAGAGATTCGTACTTTACAGGCGGCAAGTGTGAAGGCCCCCACACCCTGGAGTGACTACCTGGGGACAACTCAATGTGCAGTTTCATTTCTAGAGACTTACATACATTTACACAAACAAGAATATTTTCCCCCAAACAGGAGACAGTATAGTATTCCACAACTGGCTTTTTATTTTATTTTTTCATTTACTGTACTGATTTACACATGGGGCTGAACATTTTCTTCTGAATGCTTATTGAGCATTCATTTCTTTTTCTGTGAACTACTTCTTCATAACCTTTCCCTACTTTTCTGAGTTGTTTTCTTCTTGGTTCATATTAACTTACACTCACACATTGTAGACACTCATCTTTTGTTATCTATGTTGCACAGACCTGTTTTCCAACATGTTCATTTACCATTTCCTAACGGTATAGTTTTGGGCAAGCCACTGAACCCTGGGTTGTTTCCTTACCTAGACAATGAGGACACTGCCCGTGTGAGACTGTGGGGAGAAGTGAGAACTGCATGCCAAGTACTAAGCATTATGCCTGGCATTCAAGAAGTACTCAATAAATGGGAGCCACTCTTCACTACCTAGACTTGAGGTCACAAGCTGGCTAGGTTTAGACTTGCCCAGCATTTAAAACCAATACACTTGAATCCTTTAGATGAGACATACATTTTCTGGTTGGCCATACCCTCACGTGTCTCCCCAGTCTGTTTTCACAACGGCTTCTCAGATCTGTTACCAGCCTTCCACTTTCTCAAGTTCTTAATGAATGAAAATAAAGCAGGCTTTGAGATTATTATATATTATATAATTATTGTAATCAGGCCTGCTCTTTGTACCATTAGGCACTGCATAACACTTGGATATATTATTCACAGTGTAGCCTACTATAGCGTTGGGCAATGTACAACCTGCACATCTGTACATGGCAGCCTGGTCCACATTTCAAGAAATTTAGGGCATTCTTACTGTGATTTAGAAAGCTTTCACAGGGGGCACCTGGGTGGCTCAGTGGGTTGGGCCTCTGCCTTTGGCTCAGGTCATGATCCCAAGGTCCTGGGATGGAGCCCCGCATCGGGCTCTCTGCTCCGCAGGAAGCCTGTTTCCCCTCCCTCTCTCTCTCTGACTACTTGTAATCTCTGTCAAATAAATACATAAAATCTTTATTAAAAAAAAAAAACTTTCACAGAGGCTCTTTTTATTTTCACAACACCCACTAGGTAGGATCAAAGTGGGAATGATATCTCTAAGTACAGATGGGGTAGGAGGCAGAGCTAGTAAGCCAGAAGTGTGGGCCCAAATTTCTCAACATTCAAATTGTAGTTATGAAGAACCAAGTCATCAGGTCCCTGCTTGATATCCTGTCAAAGGAAGGCAAGATGAGAGCTTCTGGATTTCCAGAGGCTTCCCAGAGATCATTAAGGAGAAACCATATTAAAAATGACTACCCCTAGGGCTGGCTCAGTCAGTAGAGCATGTGACTCTTGATCTCAGGGTTGTGGGTTCGAACCCCCAACTGGGCATAGGTATTACTTAAAAAAAAATTACTACCCCTGGAAAAAAACCACAGATGGGATTTGGCTACATAAACACCCTTACATGTATCTAGAACTTCAGATGTCAAATATTTTACCAAGTTTATCTATATACCCACCATAACATTTGTTTATTAACAAAGCCTTGTAAGAATGGACAGGGACTAGGGAATATAATCAATGGTATTTTAACAGCATTGTATGGTGACAGTTGGTAGCTACACTAGTGAGCACAGCATAACACACACACTTGTCGAATCATTATGTTGTGCACATAAAACTAATGTAACATTGTGGGTCAACTATATTTCAATAATAAAAGAGGAGGCAGGGATTATTATATCCACTTGGGGTTGTGAGATGAATCTGAGGTGGAAGTATACCTCTAAAAAACTCCCTCCAAAGAACTAAAAGGCAGTCTTACCTACCAGTTGAAAGGAATTGTGGCAAAGTGACAATCTGAAATGATGGGTATAAAATCCTGGGAGACAGTGACAGTCACCCAGCTATCAGTTATGGTTTCAAGATACTGACTGCACGCACACACGCACACACAGTTTCTAATGTACAAACTAATGGAAAGTTTTCAGACTGACAAACTTGTCATGGAAACTGAATATGCAAAAATAAGGAGCAAAATAAACCCGAGTCCAACCACCTCGTTAATAGCTGAGGTCTTTATTTCAATTTGTATGTACAGTAAAAGTGCTGCTGAGAATATGCAGCAACCAGACAAAACAATAAATGTAATTCTCTCTCAACAATTAGCAGCTTAAGATCTATCAACTACAGTGTTAACGTTCACGCGTTCACAAGTGTCATTTCTGTACTTTTCAATTCGTGCAAGTGAGTTTTTATTCTGACACACTTTGATAAAACACACTTACAGTCTAGTAGTCAGTCCTACTGAGGGTATCACCTAGCATACACAACACACAGAAATGTTAACTCTTAGAGCCACGTTCAAAATCCCCAGTTTCATTTGGGGGTGGGAACCATAAATTTTGCCTGTGTCAATTTGTCGATTATAATATTTGGTTTTGTTTTGGATGCATATTTCCCAAAGCTGAAAGGCAGCTCCTCACTGGAACTTACATGGAATTCAGCATTTCATCTGACTGTACCTCAAAGGAATATGAAGTCAGAAACAAAACCAAATGCAGTGAAGACCACATAAAAATATGCTCAGTATTAGGGCATGGCTAGCAAGGAAGGCTTGATCCCAGTGTTTTCCTTCGTATCACATTTTTACCTCAGTTGGGTGGCAAGGGTAGGGGAGAAAGGAGACCCCAGTCAACGAAGTGTAAAATTTAACCTACTTTTTCTTCTTAGGGAGCCAGTGGAGTAGAAAGCCTTCCTTGCTAGGATGCACTGAGTATATACCAAGGAATTGAAATTGGAGCAGACAGAAGTGCCCTTCAATTGAATCATAAAAAAGGTAAAATGTTAGTTATTCTACAACCTGAACAAGAGTCACCCATGCTACCACAGCCAGCCTCAAGCACCAGCACTAACAAGTAATCCAGGAATGCTTCATTTCAAAGGGAATGCTCGTAGTCTTTAAAAGAGAAGCATTAAAGCAAGGGGAAATTACCACTCACAGAACAATTGTTAAACAACCATTAGAGTGAGATTATAGAAGAGCTTCGACTAGACCAGAATTCGGGAACAGCCACAGTGCAAAGAAACACAAAGGCAACAGGTGTGGGCAGCGGGAAGTGGGGGAAGGCATGAAAACAGATGCATGGTTACAAATAGCATTAAATGCAGACAACTGTTGGGCCTGGTGAAGAATCAAGGGACAAGACAGCTAGAAAGCCATTACTGTGACTGACCTAGCCTGAAGCTCCTTCCTAAGACAGTTTGAGAGAGGATGGTGGACAGTTAGCACGGGCCTGTTTGGCTGGGAGCTCAGGGGGCTGTCCAGAGGCGAAAACCATCCTTTGATAGAAATTGTCCCATGGCAAATAGGAACAATTTCAATCCATCCATCACAGTGACTTCTAGTGCCCACAAAACTTAGTAGCCTCTACACAGTTTAGGGGACTCAAAGGTTCTGAGAAAAACTAGAAGATGGTGGCCACAGTCTCTGATTGATAACTTTGTGGGGCTCTCTTCCATACTTGAGTGATTAAGCTAGAGGAGAAGGTTAGGAGAAACTATGCTAGTTTGACAAGGTCACGGTGTCCTTTGGCACTCCTGCCTAAAGTCACTGCAGTATTTTTAGGCAAAGTTAGCATTTAAAATACATAGGCATGAGAACAATTTGTTTTTGGCCTGAACGTGAATTGGTTCCAATTATTTTTTAATAGAAAAATCATCCCTGTGGTCCCTGCTCTGGGCACTAATTTTGAGAGGTCAACAGAGCTAACAGGTTGTACTACAATCATCTGGGGATGGAGTGAAGATTGGGGTACCTGAGTTAAAATATCAAAATGATTATGGAAACAACATGCTGACTCTGAGAAGGCCAGCCTGCCAAAGCCACAGGAGGCTGGAGCTGTCATGTAAACCGTCCCCTCAGACAGAGAAGGCAATGCTAATCTAGTTCCAAAATAATTTCCTGGTGTGGGAAGAACAGGCAAAGGATGCTTTGCTATTCTCTTCAGGGCTGTTATGTGCCCCTTGCTCATCACTTGGTTGCACAGAACTGAGGCCAAGAGGGAACAGCATTTGGGATTCAAAACTATGAATATGAAAAGATTAACCAAGCTTTCTAGATATGCTCTAAAAACCCAGTTCCATCCTGGTAGAACTGGTTACAGCATGGGGAAGAAGGCTCAGTCGTTTTCTTCTAAACTGTCTATAAAAGTCCACTGAGCATAGGTATGTTAGTAAGTCAGTCTAGATGAATAGGAAGTGGATAACATTTTACACCCCAAACTTGGGTCCTTCTAACCTGACAGATCCTTTTCTGCTTTTTTGGGAGAATCACCTTCGGTTGATTCTCTCAGGCAGACAGAATAAAGCTTTGAAATTAAGGATGCTGGGGCCAAAATGCAGACAGAAGATTCCACATCACTTTGGTTTCAGTAATCAGGGGGTGTTAAAAATAAATTAAGGAAACACAAGGAATTATGTATGACTCTCATAATATAGTCTCAATTCTTCCTCAAGACAATCGATCCCAGTCCAAAGTCACTGGGTGAACATTTTCTTGGGGCAAAAAAATCTCTATCCTATCATGCTGGTTTGTGGAAACAGCCTCCTCCTCTCCCTGCACACCCCTTTCCTCTCCAACCAAGCCAAGCCCATGAAGTGGTGGGTGGGGGTGGCAGGACACCAAAGAGCAGCAGCAGCCAGAGGAGGAAGTCTAAGCTGCATCTCAAAACAAGGGCTTCAGAGGAAAGCATTTATAGCAAGTCTTCCCTTACTCAAACTATTTCAAGACAAGAGGGAGCAGCACACTTAAATATCCACACATTTCTTCATTTAAAAACATCACTTCTTTATTTCAAAGGAAAAATAAAAGACCCTCCCAACCCCTTCCAAAAAAACCCAATAATAATAATAACAATAATAAAAAATCCTATTAGAAACCATAAGGAAGCACTGAGAGTTTGAGTATTACATTCTTCAAGTATGCTGTTCGGATTTTTTGTTTTTTTAAGTTGGTGACTATACACATATTTAAAAAAACCTTAAAAGTGCGGCCAAGGGATTTTGCTTCAAATTTAAGTATTTAGAGGGCTACTTCAAAATACTGTAGTAGGGCTTTGCAGTGATCCTTTGGGGGCATGATGCTCTCACTTCTGTATCCTAGCAAAGGTTAAGGGACCAGGTTCAAAAGTGATCATACTCCAGGGTTAGCATGAGTGGCCAACTTGGGTGAGAAAGCCAGGGAGAGATCCATATGTTCTTCCACGGACAAGGACAATCCACCCTGAATCCAAAAATTCAGACATGGAATGTGGCAGGATTTCACAGTAAAGTTAGTCTGGGAGGGGGAGAGGTGGTGAGCCCAGACGAGGCAGGGTGTTAGGTTTAACTGGTTTCCCCTAATCAGGTTTTTGCATCTTTTTAGTGGGTTTTAGTGCAGTCCTTCAAGCCACAATTTAGAATGCCCTTCAGTGTGCTCCAGATTGTTGGTTCATATTAAAGGACTGTTTAAGATTTGCATCCCAAGGAAAATCATGCTACATAAAAATGATCCAAGATTTTTGCCCAAAAAACTTCTTGGATAAAATCTAAAAAATACTATTGCAATTGTGTCTCTTGAAGAAAAAAACATTATTCTAAATGTAAACAGATTCACTCAACTCTTTTGTTGTTGTAGAAAACTTCAGAGTAGGTAAGTTGCTGTCTAATTCTTCACTGCATGCACTCGCCAGAGGGTAGGGGAGCACTGCCTTCTGCGCCAGCATCATCTGGGGGAGGAGAAGAACCGTTCCACATAGCTGAAGAGGGCATCCCAGTGCTTCCAGAGAAAGGCAATGAAAACCACAAGGAATAAAGTGCTGAACGTCCTGTTGCGAGTCTTCATGAGAGGAACCACGCAGTTGGCTACCGTGGAGACAAAGACCAAAAGGACCGCCATGACTGCCAGAAGGATGTTGATGAGTTTGCCCAGAAGGTTCCGGGCAGTCGCATTCTCCAGCCCTTCCAGCTGTACCACCTGCTGCTGCTGCTGCTGCAGCTCCATCTTGGAGATGCGGGTCTGGCACGCCTCCAGGGCCTCCTGTGGGCCAGAACAGGGAATAGTTAAGCCTTCTGCTTACACTACTCTGAATAGATAACATGCACTTTGGGCAAGCCAGATGCATCTTGAGCTATGCCAATGATTTTAAATATGTGAGAGTCTTGAATACGGAAGGCTCAATGTGTAAGTCATTATTCCAGCAATTATTATTCACCTAAACTGCCCTCCATTGCATTCCTCATGGGATGGCTCACAGGAAGTAGCAGCCACATTTGGAATTGGTCTTGAACATTTTAACAACAAGACCTCTAGTATATGATTTTTTTCCATTTAAAAATCACTAATTTAATTGCACAGGACAAGCGTACTTGCTCAACATTTCAAGGAGGATATATAGTCTCTCTTGATATTTTCCTTAAATCCAGGTCTTGGCCTTGAAGTAATACTGTCACTTTGACATGTGTTCCTTCTTTCACCTATGTTTCAATACATACATATTTAAGCCTAGGGAAATGTATGGAATTATTTTTAACTTCCTCTCTTAATATAAATAGTATCATATTATAGGAACCAATGCATAAGTCTTTTTTTTTTTCACTCAACAGTGGGTCCTGCCGATCCTTTCCAAGTCAATGTGTAGAGATTTACCTCATTCTTTTTAATTGCTATGTAGCATTTTGTAGTACAGATAGATACGCCACAGTTTATTCAGCCAGGTCCCTGCTGGAGAGATTTAGGTTACTTTCAACTTTTTCACCGTAACAATGACATGGTGAACATCCTCTGGACATCCTTGTATGCACTACCTGTTGTTTTCCAAGTCAAGTAAATCACAGACATCAGTGTAAAGGGCTCTCTGATCTGTCTTCATAAGAAGAGTATACTCCCTCTACAGCCGCTTTTAAGATTGATCTTTGTAAGGGGGACACTATGCCCAAACACTAGACCAAACATTATAAGTGATATGCTCCCTTCAAGCTGTGAGTTTATATGAAATTCACCCTCAACATTCAGAGGACAGAACCTATTTCCTTAGCTATGGTCAGGTATGCTCCAAAGTTCAGCAGTGGTGGAAGCCCTAGGTTTTTCTGGTCTTGGTTTCAATGCATCCTGGTGTCCTGTGATTTGAGATGAGGGTGAGGCAACTTCAGACCGAAGCAAGCTCATGAATGGACAGTGAATGCTACCCAGACCAGAATGATCATGGGAAAAAAACTAAAACATAAACAGAATTCCGGAGTCTGGAGAAGATGGCAGCTGGGCAAATGATCCAGACATTCCCTTAATTCTTTAAGGCTGTAATACAAGATTCTTGGACCACTTCCCTTCCCTAAGACTAGCTTATTTCAAGATACTTCTTTGTGAAACCAGCAACTGTTCCCTTAGAAATACCTCCCAACTGGAGTAAGAAAAAAGTTACATACTCTATTTCCTCATAGCATTAACTAGAGAGCCTTAAACATAACTGCCTCATGTGTTATTTTCGCAAATGGCCTGGCAATGTGCCTGTAAAAGGTTTGAATTTGGCAACTAGGATAAATGCCTCCTTTGCTATAGTAGAAGACAGACAAGATGGCCCTGAGTCTTGTCAGAGCAGCTCCTGAAATGGTAACCAACAGATGTAATAATGCAGGTGGTCTATATACCGAGACCTGTGATCCTCAGAACATTTCCTAGGAACACAAGCAAGCATACCACCCCTACATGGTACAGCCTTTCAAGAAATGCACATCATTTGAAGGGTAGGTATATTACAGTTGGTATAACCTTCTCTTGATACTCTACAGACCTCATCTTTTTTCCTAAACTTTTCATTATTATGGTAAAACACGCCTAACATTAAATTTTAACCATTTTAGAGTGTACAATTCAGTGGGATTTAGTAAATTCATAATGGTGTACTACCATCACTACCATCAAATTCTAGAACACTTTCATCACCCCAAAAAGAAATCCCCTATCCCTTAGCTCTTACTCCCTATTTCCCCTTCCTGCAGCCCCTGGCAACTGCTCAGCTACCTTCTGTCTCCATAGATTTGCCTGTTCTGGACATTTCATGTAAATGGAATCACATAATATGTGGTCTTTTGTGACTGGCTTTTTTTCACTAAGCATAATGTTTCCCAGATTCATCCATGTTATAGCATGCATCAGTATTTTATTCCTTTTTCTTCTTTTTCATTGTGGTAAAAGACACATAACATAAAACCTACCACCTTAATTAACCTTTTTTAAGCGTACAGCTCAGTGGTATTAAATCCATTCATAATGTTGTGCAGCTGTCACTGCCATCAAACTCCATAGCTCTTTCCATCTTGTAAAACTGAAACTCTATAGTCATTAAACAAAAACCCCTCATTCCCTTCAACCCCTGGCCCCTGCCAACCACCATTCTACTTGTTAGTCTTTTGCTTTTACAAACCCGAGCCTTCATGCTAACCTGGATGTCCCGGGCCCGTTCATAGGACTGATATGCAATTTTCTCTTCCATGCTGGCCAACTCCTGCTTCAAGTTTAAGATTTCATTCTGATGGAGTTCCGTTAGGTCATTTAGTTGTTCTTCTAATCGTTCGCATCTAAGAAGGTGGGGGGACAGTTAGAACTTTATGCATTCTATATTTTTTCCTGGTATTATTCACATATAATCCCCAAAACCCATTCTGCAAAGGAAGAAAACAAAAGCACAAAGAAATTAAGTCAGTGGCCTGGGATAAAAGGGCATGCTAATGGGGACAGCTCTTAGTCCCTGGAATGGACAGCTTGTCTCAAGGCCATATCATAGCAGCAACATGGTTCTTTCACAATCTTCTCAACACACAGTATTTGCAGCAATGCTAGCAGCCCTGGTTAGCTTGGAGCATACTTATAATAAATGAGGGAGTTCTTACTCCGTTCTGAGCAGCAAAAGAGAGGCAAAGACTAGAATACAATTAAGCAGGTTTCATCACACGATAAACAGCACATAAATGAAAACTGACCTTCTAGCGTCACCAGTAGCTTATCCTGATACTGGACAGGTCACTCACCTGGATGTTCATGGTTCAGACCTTCATCCCCATGGCCAAGCACAGTGTCTAGTAGGACATCTCAGTCAACAAATATTTACTGAGAGTCTGCTGTGTACCAGGTATGTTCAAAGTACTGGGAATACAGTGTGGTAAGCAACACAGAATGCCTGCCCTCAGCAGTTTACATGCTAAGATGTATGTGTGTTGGGGGGAGCAGAAAAACCAAGACAACTGCAGGTAAGGATAAGTAAAATGAAGATCAATAGGGGTATATATATGACAGACAGCCTGGTGGTTGGTTAAGCTGGAATAGTCAGAAGAACTCTTCCCTGTTCAGTGCTCTCCAACGATGACAGATGAAACTTGAATGATGATACGAATGGACTTATGAAGATGTGGGGGGAGGAGTATCTTAAGGCAGAAGGAATAGCAAGTATCAAGTTCTCAAGATGAGAACTAGCGTGGCAGGTCTGAGGGACACAAAATAGGCCAGTGTGGCTATAACTGAGAAAAAAACAGGAAGAATGGAGGGAGATAAAGTTCCTTGGGAGCAGGTCATTTAATTCATCTTGTATCTCTAGCACTTAGGACTACCTATGAGAAGGTTATCTACTTAAATGTAGAACCTGGTCTGGGTACCTAAGGACCAGTAGGGTTGAAACAAGTTTTAAGGACAAGATCAGAGATTTGAGGTAGAAAAAGAACATGGGTATAGGATAGGAGATAAAAATGGAAATCTGGCCTTAAGAGGTAGGTATGGGGTTGGGTTTCTGGAACAGAAAGTAAATGGGCCCAAAGCAGATTGCTGATGGGGGAGGGATGACATGAGGAACACAGCGTTTTAGGAATATGGGTTATGTAGAGGAGAAGAGGATAGACTGGGGTAGGCTGTGTGTGGGAATTCCAGGAACCAGACAAAGAGATACGTAGGTAGGAGGATAGTTGAACACTATACATTAAAACAGACTGGAAAGGGAACAATAAACACATCTCTAGTTTGTGGTGAATAAAATGTAAATCTCTCAGTCAGACAGAGGGCTCAGGTCGACAGGAGAATACACTACTACTGAACACTACTGGGGCAAACACACACCCAACGCTAGCATAGAAGCCTCAAGAGACTCTGTGTTTAAAAAAAAAAAAAAAAAAAAAGAAAAAAGATGACATTTAAAACTACCCTCCCTTTCCTTGTTTTTAATCTCATATATAGCACACCAACTTTTAAGGAATACACAGAAGTTTTCTGTTTAAGGTAATTCTTATACTGCAGCATCACTGATATTCTCCCTCCCAATAATTATATAATAATTATATCCTACACTCCATTCTTTCTCTAAGAAACAAGTATTTTTATTTAAAAGGCACAGTCCGACCCGTTTCACTGTATTACTGAATCCTACTGAGTTCTCCTTTATCCTTAATAGGCATCTGTATTGTTTTCTCTCGCACTGAAATTCTGTTACTGAAGTGATGGAACAGATCAGAGAGTGTTTCCCCCTGTTACCTGTAACTCGGGCCCGTATTCTCTGTGACTGTCTTTTCACTTCATCTGCTGCCTAGGGCATGTGCTCAGAAACAGGCACCACCTCTAGAACTGATTTTCTATAAAATTTTAAGTCTACCAACTGCCATAAGAATACGTTGACATACTACTGCCTTTTCAGGTTCGTCCTATTTTATTTAAATAAGCTCACTATTCTGTGCTGTTTTTAGGATTTGATGACTTCATCATTCTCTCTCCTTACCAGAGATGGGACAGAGGCTTTATAAAAGGAGTGTTCCAAAGTCTCAATCCCTTGAGATTTAAGGGAAGAGCTGGGCCTAGAAGCAAATAACCCTCCTAACCTAAGGATTGATGCTGGGTGACAGGGAGGGGAGCATGGCAGTGGTGACAATCAGTCTGCTGATGAGAACAGACCCATGTGACATTTTGGCATGTGTTCCATAATTGTATAGTCTTTCAGGAATGTTGGAGAATATATGATATAAACGTAGCTCAAGCATACCACTAAAACAGAAAAGTAACAGCAGCTGCTGCCATTTATTTAGTGTCTACTATATATCCAAATTAATTTTTTAAAAGGTTTTATTTATTTATTTGACAGACTGAGATCACAAGTAGGCAGAGGCAGGCAGAGAGAGAGAAGGGGAAGCAGGCTCCCTGCTGAGCAGAGAGCCCGATATGGGGCTTGATCCCAGGACCCTGGGATCATGACCTGAGCTGAAGGCGAGGCTTTAACCCACTGAGCCACCCAGGTGCCCCCAAATTAATTTTTTAAAAGTTTATTTATTTGGTGGGGGGAGAGGCAGAGAGAAACTCAAGCAGGGTCTGTGCTGAGTGTGGAGCCCAAAGCAGGCTTGATCCCAGGACCCTGAGATCATGACCTGACCCAAAATCAAGAGACACCTGACTGCACCACTCAGGCGCCCCTATCGAAATTCATTTTTAAAACTCCAAGAGGGTAGTAGGTATTATCTTCACTTTACAGATAAGGAAACTGAAGCTCAGAGAAGTAAAGTGACTTGTCTAAGGGCACACAGAAATAAAGTAGGGAGCAAAGATTCAAATCCATGTATGGTTGACTTTATTTTTTTATTTTATTTTATTTTTTTAAAGATTTTATTTATTTATTTGACAGAGAAAGATCACAAGTAGGCAGAAGGGCAGGCAGAGAGAGGAGAGAGAAGCAGACTCCCTGCTGAGCAGAGCCCAATGCGGGGCTCGATCCCAGGACCTAAGATCATGACCTGAGTGGGAGGCAGTGGCTTAACCCACTGAGCCACCCAGGCGCCCCGTCATGTATGGTTGACTTTAAACCCAAGTTTTTAACCTCTATACTGTGATGCCACTTTGAAACTACTCAAGAAGCCCAGATGAGCTAAACTCCCTTTTGTAAGTAAGAAATCTGAGGCATGTCTATAGTTGATCCAAATTACACAGCCATACAGGGAGCTGGACCAAGCTACAGTAACATGATTGTTTGGAGCCTGATGTCAAGGTGGAGTCAATGGGAGGAAGAATGTAGTAACTCTATATACCTAGAATCAAAAAGAGGATAATAAAAAGTGTTGGGGAGGATGTGGATAAATTTGAACTCTCATACAGCTGGTAGGAATATAAATGGTGTCTCAAGCTTTGGAAAAGAGTTTGGCAGTTCCTCCAAAAGTTAAATATAGAATTACTGTATCACCCAGAAATTCCACTCCAGGTATACACTGAAGAGAAATTAAAACGTATTTCCACTCAAAAAGGTGTACACAAACATTCACAACAACATTCTTTTTTTTTTTTTTTTAAGATTTTATCTATTTATTTGACAGACAGAGATCACAAGTAAGCAGAGAAGCAGGCAGAGAGAGAGGAGGAAGCAGGCTCCCTGCCAAGCAGAGAGTCCGATGCGGGGCTCGATCCCAGGACCCTGGGATCATGACCTGAGCTGAAGGCAGAGGCTTAACCCACTGAGCCACCCAGGCGTCCCACAACAACATTATTCTTGATGGCCAAAAAGTGGAAACAAGTAAATGTCCATCAACTGATGAATGGATAAATAAAATGTGGAGCAACTGTACAATGGAATATTACTTGGAAATGAAATGAAATGAAATAATGACACATGCTACAAGATAGATGTATACATTATTGTATATATACAATAATGTAACACATTATTCTAAGTGAAAGACACTGGTCAGAAAGGACCACAAACTGTATGATGCCATGTATATGAAATGTCCCAAACAGGTAAATCTATAGAGATAAGAATTAATGATTGCCAAGATCTGGGTGTAATGGGAAGATTGGAGGGCAATAAAGATGCCCTAAAACTGATTATGGTGATAGCTGTATATATCTGTAAATACACTAAAAATCACTGATATATATATATTTTCTTGTTGTTTTTAAGATTTTATTGGAGACAGAGACAGACAGAGAATGAGCAGGGGGAGGGGCAGAGGAAGAAACAGACTCCTCACTGAGCAGGGAGCCCCACATGGGGCTGGATCCCAGAACCCTGGGATCATGACCTGAGCCGAAGGCAGACACCCAACTAACTGAGCCACCCAGGCACCCCTGAACTATATATGGGTGAATTCTATGGTATATAAATCATATCTCAATGAAGCTGTTAAAAAAGATTATGGATGTCTGCAATTTACTTTGAAATGCATTAAAAAAATAAGAGGAAGGTGGTGCCTGCGTGGCTCAGTCAGTTCATTTTGGCCCAGGTCATGGTCTCAGGGTCGTGAGACGGAGTCCATGTTGGCCTCTGTGCTCAGTGTGGAGTCTGCTTGAGATTCTCTCCCTCTCCCTCTGCCCCTTCCCCCACTCTCTCTCTAATAAATAAATAAATCTTTTTAAAAAATGAGAGGAAGGATGGATAGATGGGAAGATATGTGAGAAAACACAGCAGAATGTAGAATCTAAGAAGTGGGTGGTATGAGTGCTCACTGTATAACTGTTTCCAACTTTGCAGCATATTCAAGGTTTATAATAAACACTGGGGAAAAATGATTATAGCCAGGAAAATTTGGGTTTGAGTCCTACGTCTGCCTCTCTTAAACTGTTAGTTAAGTTAGCTTGCTTTTCAAAGCAAGTTCCTTCATCTATAAAATGAGGGTAATAATCTTAATTTTTTATACTCATGTCAACACAAAAGCATTGTTAAAAAATGTCAGTTTTTTGTCCTTTCCATCTTCACAATGTACCCAAACATAATGGCCCTTTCCCTCTTTCCTTCCTTCCTCTCTCTTTCTTTCCGTTTTACTTATTTATTTATCAGAAAGAGAGAGAGAAAAAGCAGGGGGAGTGGCAGGCAGAGGGAGAAGCAGACTCCCTGCTGAGCAAGGAACCGGACCCAGGACTTGATCCCAGAACCCTGGGATCATGACCCAAGCAGAAGACAGACACCCAATGGACTGAGCCATCCAGGAATCCCACATAAAGGCCTTTTTGAAAATGTTTCTACTTATTAAAGAAGGCATCACTTGAAAACATGCTCCCTGAAAGGAATTCATGGGCAATTTGAAAAACTTTTTAGCCAGCCAAATATTTCCCGTGGTGACTAATTCATGGCCTTAATCTCATTTTAGGCTCACTGCAGTCCACATTACTGTGCTAACTATACAATAAATCCAAATATCTTACACTCGATTTTACAGGTCTCAAAGATGATCACTATCATACACCTCCCTATACATCTAGAGCTGTTAAAATCAGTATGTTGTGAAGAAAGTATACCACAAACATCGGAAGTATTGTTTGAAAGATAACATAGGTTCCCTTAAAAGAAGGAATCTTAGGGGCGCCCGGGGGGCTCAGTGGGTTAAAGCCTCTGCCTTCAGCTCGGGTCATGATCCCAGGGTCCTGGGATCGAGCTCCGCATCGGGCTCTCTGCTTGGCAGGGAGCCTGCTTCCTCCCTCCTCTCTCTCTGCCTGCCTCTCTGCTTACTTGTGATCTCTGTCTGTCAAATAAATAAAAAAATCTAAAAAAAAAAAAAAAAAAGAAGGAATCTTAAACTCTGGAGGTTAGAAAAGATCTTAGAAATCTAGTTGCATCTCTTTCAACTGAGGGATTATTTCTATGACACCCGTGACAAGCACTGAATACCTCCAGCTGCAGGGTTTCATTTTTCTTAAGGCAGTGTTTTTCACTATTAGAGAAGTTTTTTTTTTTTTTTTTTTAGATTTTATTATTTATTTGACAGACAGAGATCACAAATAGGCAAAGAGGCAGGCAGAGAGAGGGAGGGATAAGCAGGCTCCCTGCTGAGCAGAGAGCCCCATGTGGGGCTCGATCCCAACCCAGGCCAGCAGGCAGAGGTTTAACCCACTGAGCCACCCAGGCACCCCTAGAGAAGCTCTTTTTAAAACTGAACTAAAACGTAGCTATTTGTAACAAGCTACTTCCTTGCCTGCATTACCTCTGCTACCTGCATTCAGCAACAGGAAGTAGTTCCCCCATGTAATTCTATAGGACGAATCCCTGGTAAAGTCTTAACTGCGCCTGCATCTGTCAGTGTCATTTTGAACTCAGTCTGCTGATGGTGGTTTCTTTCAGCATGCTCTCTGTGCACATATTTGTAAAGATAAGCCTGTCTTCTGTTGTCTTCATCCTGGGTGAAGACACAGAGGCCCAGAGAGGGCAAGGCCAGGCCAGAGCTCACAGGTTGCTACGAGAGAATATTCCAGCCCCAAGCCTGGGCTAGGGTGACATATACTTTGGTGTGCATTATAAAAGATTGGGTGAGAAGACCTTCCTGCCCCACCTCTCCACCGAACTATCAGCAGTAGCAAGTCCATGCTGGGGGACCAAGGTTTAAGTTCCCTATTCTGTCATTTTATCTGTGTTTAGGAGTCCCACAGCTACACATCTAGTTGAAAAGAAAAACTGCATTCACATTTGTGTTTTATTTTATTTTTCTTTGAGCACCTACTGACTGAAAGGGACAAGAATAAAGTGAGCAGAAAGTTGCCAAGTACCAGGCAGATTAAGGTACAAAATATGTTTCTTCCCCCCAAGTTTTAACACTCTTTTTTTTTTTTTAAAGATGTTAATTTTGAGTAAATGCTATACCCAACTTGGGGCTCGAACTTAACTCTGAGGTGAAGAGCCACATGCTCTACTGAGCCAGCCAGGCGCCCCAACACTCTTAATATGCTGCTGAAATGCAGTCCTTGAACCCCACGTTCTTTTCTATAATTTTAGATCCAAATCGGTGTAAGGCATTCAGATTTTTTTTTAGTATATATAATTTTAAGTCCCTATTTAATTAGAATGTGCATTACTGACTTCTTTCACCCATTGTTTGAGTCTTTCCCCCCTTCTTGAGTTTTATCCTTTAGTATTTCCTTCAGCAACGGTTTCCATGAGTGGTAATTTTTGTTTACATATGTCTGAAAGTTCTCAATTTCACTCTCTTTCTTGAATAATAAATTAGGTGTACCCAGCATTCTGAGGTCACAGTTATTCTTCCCTGGCACTCTGAAGGTATTATTGCTTTGTCTTCTGGCAGTATAATCTCTCGCTTGTTTGGTCCATTTCACATTGAGTTTCTTTCATCAACTGGATTTCCCTGTGCCATCTGCAACTTTTGCTTGACAGTATTTTATGGAGTTCCCTCCTACATGTATCTCTTTCAGGTTCCTTTTTGGGCTATTTCAAGGCTTTGGGTTGTGATAAAATATGTTTTGGATACTGTCACTTGTGAATACCTAAGAGGATTTATTAATAACACTTCAGGCTGCCCCTCAGATTTTTATCTGTTTGTAAAGAGGGAAATTCTGTAGTTATGCAACACTATATATAAATATGTAACACTGTATATGAATCACAGGGTACTTAACAAAAGTCCTTAGCACTTGTTCCCAACATTCTTGAACCTTATTATAAGCCAATGTTTATCATAAAATGGTCACTAACATGACAAGGGTTCTGGAAACTATTTTCACACTGGATTTGGTTTTTCTTTAAAAATTTTTTTCTTGGGCACCTGGGTGGCTCAGTGGGTTAAGCCTCTGCCTTCGGCTCGGGTCATGATCTCAGGGTCCTGGGATTGAGCCCTGCATCGGCCTCTCTGCTTGGCGGGGAGCCTGCTTCCTCCTCTCCCTCTGCTTACTGCTCTCTCTACTTGTGATCTCTTTCTCTATCAAATAAATAAATAAAATCTTCAAAATAATTTTTTTTTCTTTTTCTTTAAAAGATTTTTTTTATTTGAGAGCACACACACATAGGAATGGGGAGCGGAGGGCAGAGGGAGAAGCAGACTCCCTGCTGAGCAGGGAGCCCAAGACAACGGCTGCAGGGCTGGATCCCAGGACCGAGATCATGACCTGAGCCAAAGGCAGACAGAAAACTTAACCCACTTAGCCACCCAGACGCCTCTGTTTTTATGCAATTTTTACCAGCCGATAATCTGCTCAGTCTGGGCTTTGGTTTCAAACCCTGGCTGTGCAACCCACCAGTGTGGGTGATCCTGTGAAGAGGCAATCTACCTACTCCAAAGGGCAACTGTGAAGTTGAACAGAAGTTAGACGTCAAATGTCCTGCACAGAAATGGAGCTCAGTGGGAAAGATTCATCACGGGTATACATTTGGTTTCATTTTTGTCTTTTACGATCTTCCCAGGTCCCTCCAACAATCCCTAGTGAGAAAGTTCAAAAGGACTGCTTGTTGACCTCAAGTGCTGTGTGGCTCCAACATTCAAGGCTTCCTCCTTCTGACTTTCCCCCCCTTTAATTCTCCACTTCTTCATCTATCACTACATCCTCAATTTTACATTTTCTAAAATCTTCACTGTTCTAGTATACTTTTTCCTGACATCTCACAAATGGGCTTTCTGGGTACATATTCTGTCCTTCTTTCAAAAAGGACAAGAGAGGCACAAGCCTCTTTTCTTACTTGCTCATCAGGAGGGCCAGCACATACAAATGGGTTCCTGCTATTTCCCTGACTCAACTTTGCCAAATAACTAAGTCCATTCACTGGTCTGTTCCAAGCTTTCCTTTAAATTGATGAAACTGTTCTACCTACCTTCCTTTCATGGCATGTGTTTTGTATGTGTGAGCGGGAAGGTATCTCAAATAAATTTCATCTGATCTTTGCAAATCTCTGGAGAGAGCCGAATAGAAACTGCTAATCCTCACTATGCTCCTGCGGAAAATGAAGTCCTTCAGAGATGGAATAATTTACTCATGGTTACATGAGAAATTAACAGCAAGATTTCCTCAAGCTGAGAATCTTCCCAAATGAGAAAATACACTATTGTTCCCAGAGATAGTACTTAAAATAGTGAAATAGCATTTGGGTAAGTAGAATGCGCTCCATTTCCCTGCAGATGAAAACAGACCAACAGGTTAGGAGACTTGCCAAGTTGACATAAAGCTGCAGAACTCAAGGGTGAAGCAAGACCCACAATGGGTTCAGTTGAAACAGCCCCATTAATTCACCAACTAATAACTACTAGCATTTGCTTTCCTCTTCAAGTCATAAGAATTACCTGGAGAATGATGACTTTCTGAAAGAACAGAAAAGTCACAGCTGTTATTGTGTAGCTGAAACCCCATTACACTTACACATTTTTTTTTTTTAAAGTAGGCTCTATACCCAACTTGGGGCTCAAATTCACGACCCTGAGATCAAGAGTTACCTGATCTACCAGCTGAGCCAGCCAGGCGCTCCTACACTTACACAGCTGTGTTTGGGTTACTACAGTAAGTGCCTCCAATCTGCAGGAAACATCAGGGAGAAAACCAAGAAAGTCTTAAACTTTGAGGCTTTTGTAAAATATGATGAACAAAGAGGTTGGCAAGATGCCCTTGGTGCTTGGAATGTAGGTCTTCTGGGTTGCCTCAGCACCTTAAAGATCTTTACTGGGCCTGTCATTACTGAAACACTTTTGCTGATTTGTTCACCCAGGTCACGGAAGTTTGCTTCTTAGCTCTTTTCACAACCTCACAACCCACAATTTGAAAGCACAAACCTGATCAAGCTTAGCAATTTCCAATCAAACGTTTTTCAGTGCCATCAGTCATTTTTATGTGGCTTACATAACCTACATGTGAAATTATGGTCTGAAATCAGGCTAACACAAAGAGCCCAGTAAAGATGATGTAATGTCATTTTGGGTGGAGGAGTGCATGTGGGGGAGGAATTTAGGGTTCAATCTACATTTAGTTAATCACTGTAAACATCAAAGTACCAAAATACTAACACCAATAATAACAAAAGCCATAACCACCCACCCCCACACCCCATGCCTTTTTATGTGTGGCATCTGCCTCTGATTCATGAAGACATTTCTACATTAATCCTTGTCCCTGGGAGGTACTTCAATTTCTAATTAAGAAATGCGAGGCTGAGAAAGATGCAGTAACTTCCCCTTACTAGGTTAATGAGGTGTACTGAGAATCCTAAACACTTGGTTCATGCTTCCTGTTTCTAGATTTCCTTTATTATTGTCTTTTAAAAAACTTACTGTTTCTATACCCTTAATCAAATGCAAAATGTAAACAACAACAAAAGGAAGAAAATACCCATTATTCCAGTTCCTATTGACTTCCCACTACTCCCATTATTAATATTATAATCCCTTTTACTTTACTTGCTAGTGTTTACTTCCTACCTAAATCCTAAAATAGGGAAGTAAAATACCCAGGGAATTCAAAGAAAGAACATGTCTGTCCTCTCATTAAATATTAGTATCAAATGAAAGAGTGGGGGTGGGGAAGGAAAAGTACACTGTGTACAGTCTTTCACATGTGATTAAAAAAAATTTTTTTTAAAGATTTTATTTATTTATTTGACAGAGATCACAAGTAGGCAGAGAGGCAGACAGTGAGAGAGTGAGAGAGAGAGAGAGAGAGAGAGAGAGAGAAGCAGGCTCCCCGCTGAGCAGAGAGCCTGATGCGGAGTTCGATCCCAGGACCCTGGGATCATGACCTGAGCCAAAGGCAGAGGCTTTAACCCACTGAGCCACCCAGGCGCCCCCACATGTGATTTTTTAAAATCAAGAACTCTCTCTAAAGGATTTTAATCTCTTGATATGATGCCAATTAGAGCTCTCTGGACATGAAGTCGGGGGGCATTTCTTGGTCCTACAAGTATATGATTTTGGCACGTGCTTTCCATGAGACTCCAGCTGGATCACAGAGGAATATAAGATTAATACTCTCATTTTGAGACTTTTTACTCAAAAGTCCTTCCCAAATCATTACAACTCAAAGAAAACTTAGACACTTGAATACGGTTTGAGTTTAACTATTAGTGAACAGAAAGCCTGAAGACTGTGAGACCTTTTTTCAGTATAGGTTATGTCATATTTTGACATGTGAAATCCATCCCCCATCCCCAAGCAAAATGTGCTCTATTTACAAAATATAAAAAGACATCTAGATTTTGTTGTAGGTAAACAATTAATAAATAAGTAAATTAATAAAATGTTTCAGCCACTGGAGGTCAACACAGTTGTCATCTTAGATTAAAGATAAGCCGGGCTCTTTTGTGTCAAATTCCTGATGAATGAGAAACTGGATGAGTATCAGGCTGGGAATGTTTCACCTAGTGCATCACTCTTCGGGTGTGGCTCAAAAGTTCAGAGCCATCTCTGAGAGCCGGGATAGGGAAGTGTGCTTCCCTAATTGGGCAATAGGTCAGTAGGACAGGATGGCTGAAGAATCTTGCAGAGTGGGTACTGAGAGAAACAGGAAGAACCAGATCCCAGGGCTAACACCAACAGGGACCCAAGGTAGCTTCTGCCAGGGTTTGACTAGAACAAACACAGCTGGGGTAGGGGTATGACATGTGGTGGGAACCTGAATATATTCCTGGCTGAATTGGGGAAAGTGGATGTTCCCTCTTTACTTTTTGTTACTTCATTTGTGTTGAAGCCTGAAAAGAGGCTAGGAAACACTGAACTAGCCTGCAGTTGGAAAGGAAAAAGCACAGAATCAGTCCCTGAAACGTTCAGGGTAGGCAGTGCATTACCTTAAAGACAAGAAACAGTAGATGCCTATAGCATAGAGGGAATAAATAAAAGCCAGGGCAGGGGAGGTATCTAGGCAATCTGAAAACTTGGTAATGACAGATTTCTTTTTTTTTTTTTAATTTTTTAAATCAACATATACTGTATTATTCGCCCCAGGGGTACAGGTCTGTGAATCGTCAGACTTACACACTTCACAGCACTCACTGTAGCACATACCCTCATACCACATACCCTCCCCAATGTCCATAACCCAATGTCCATAACCCCCTCCCCACGGCAACCCTTGTTTTTGTTTTGTGAGATTAAGAGTTTCTTATGGTTTGGGTAATGACAGATTTCTAATATCCTGTCACACTACACACCATACTAGGTGCTTCATGTACATTATTATCTCCTTTAATAATCTCAACAACCCTGTATAGTATACATCATTATCTTGTTTTTATAGAGGAAACTGAAACAGTCATACAAAAGAGCTGGCAAGTGAATGCAGGTTTGTCTAACCTCAATCACTTAACTGAAGTGAGTAAGTTTTCTCTCCCTCTCCTTCTCACCTTCCCTTCCATTCTTCCTCCTTTAACTCTTCAGTGGCTATGTTGGGAAGAGCATATCTGTAAATCTCTTTTATGGAAGGTCTTACTTTTCCTAAGAACGTATCTCAATTGGGCTTTATTTCTCAATAGGAGCTAATTTGATCCAATATTCTCAAGTTTCTATTTCAAACTCATTGTCCAAACCTAGTCTACATATACTCTGGAGACTCTCAGATCAATTTATAATTGACACAGGTCTAATACCTGGAATAAAGGGGCCAAAATAGCTGTCTCTGGTGATATTTTTCCTTCCTTTTTTTTTTTTTAAGATTTTATTTATTTATTTATTTGAGAGAGAGAGAGAGAGAGAGAGAGAGCATGAGAGGGGAGAAGGTCAGAGGGAGAAGCAGACTCCCCACAGAGCTGGGAGCCTGAAGCAGGACTCGATCCCAGCACTCCAGGATCATGACCTGAGCCAAAGACAGTCGCTTAACCGACTGAGCCACCCAGGTGCCCTGATGATATTTTTCTAATGTCTAGTGATGGTAAAATAAAATAGTATTTAACTGATCATTTGTTTAGTTAAAACTCCAATGGCCTGCACCTAACTGGGTTAGCCTAGCTACCTAAGGTTGTGCTGCATGTGACAACTGCTCTGGTGACTGCCTTCTTCCGTATTTTTGCTCTTATGACTCAGGGCAATTTAAAATATCCCTGGGCTTAATACAAACAGTATCAGAAGCCGATTTCCAAAGGACAGTAATCCCCTTAAAATAGAATCTTTTAAAATGGCACACTGCTCATCAGGCGGAGGGTTTTTAGCCTGCCTACCTGACACTGCTACGCACGGGCAACAGCTGAGTAGGATTCCCAGCCAGATCCCTGAAGGCAAAAACTACAACAGGAACCTGTAAAACTGTCAATGAATGTTTTCCTAGTTCTCTCCTATTTTCAATACATTTTGCCACCGCTCAACTTTTTCCTCTGGTAGCTCAGTAATATATTATACACCCTATGGGAACAGGACCAGTGTTCCAGTTTTTTGCAGATTAAATATATGTTAACAATTTTATTGTGTGACTTGGCAAAAGTCAATTTATCTTTCTGGGCCTCGGTGTACTCAAGCGTAAAATGAGATTAAACTAGATATTGAAGGGCCCTTCTATCCCTGAAGTACTACATGAACACAAGTTCTACTAATAAACCTGTGATAATACTTTAATGGAATGTACAGACTACCTACACAAGTGAGCACAATCCCATTATTAGAAAAACTGTCTAAACCTCGCATCCTTCTTTCCCAAAATACATGCTCTCACTCATATCTGAGAACCCAACAAACAACTCAAAGATTAAATATCTAGTTCCTGATAAAAGGTTGAGGTGGAGCTCACATCTACGCTGTTACAGCGGCTTCCTGGGCTGAATGCATATGGGTGCTGAAGACTTAACTCAGCCATGGCACAGTTTATGGGGGTGAAGATAGAGACTGTACTCCACAGGCTTCTGAATGTTTCTTCAGAGTAAGTAGATGGTCTTGGGTAAAAATCTTAACTTGGCCTTACTCACGGGTAGAGAGCAACAGGAAGGACATTAAGTGACAATACTGAAAAGGGACTGTGCAAAGTGGGAAATAAGGGTGGTAGTGAAAGTTTCCTTAGTAGGTTTCCCCTATTACCTATATAGCTGTAGAAAACCTTCCAGAGTTTGTGCAGTTGTACATTTTTTTTTCGCATTCACAGAATTTTATACAATATGTTAGGAACAGTGACTCAGCTTTTAGCGAAACACACTTTGACCTGGAAATGGCCCAATACCCGATGTAGTTAATGGTTCCTAAAGCTAGACTATAGGCTAGTCTTTCAATCAAGCAGAATTCAGCTAGACTATAGTCTTTAGATAATAACAGGTTTCTGGGTTGAGCCTGGGGGAAAAATCCTGTCCTGAAATAAAAACAAAACAAAACAAAAAACCACTGGCTTTGGATTCACATTATTCCTGGCTTTACCACTTACTAAGTAACCTTTTGGCAAAACGTAAAACCTCACTGGGCCTCCATTTCCTCACCTGTAGAATGAGGAAAATACAGTCCACCTAAAGGGCTACCATGAGGATTAGCAAATATATGTAAGGTATCTAGCATTATGCACACCGCAGGAGTTAAGTAAACGCTGAGTGATAGTGTTTTCCTCCACCTCATTTAAATAACAAGCAGCAACACTGTACAGAGCCTGCCTCCTGTCAACTCACATATCAGTAAAATAAACTAAAGCACAGAAAATAAACTGAAATGGATCTAGAGTGGCCATGTATGCTTCAACTGGTTCTTGCTCACAGAAGAATCCCTTAAGTTCATCCCTAGCTAGCCTACTTTCTTCTTAGACAAAAAGCCAAACCTACAACAGCGCTCAAATAGAAATTAGTAAAGAGAGGCTGTTGCAGGCAGCTCAGTAACAGTGTGGAGATAGGGAAAGGAAAAAGAACAAATTTTATAAAAACCAGACAAAAGAACTTTAAGGAGCAAGCTATCTTGGACTGTTTACTGCACAGGCACATAATCATACCACTCTCACTGACCTGACAGCATCACTGAGCTCGAACACCACTGTTCTATACTATTTCCAATCAAGTTAAGGTTCACTGTGTTACTCTATTAAAAGAAGGTAGAGGGGCACCTGGGTGGCTCAGTGGGTTAAGCCTCTGCCTTCGGCTCAGGTCATGATCTCGGGGTCTTGGGATCGAGTCCTGCATCAGGCTCCCTGCTGAGCAGGGAGCCTGCTTCCCTCTCTCCCTCTGCTGCTCCCCCTGCTTGTGCTCTCTCTCCTTCTCTCACTCTCTGTCAAATAAATACGTTCTTTAAAAAAAAAAAAAAAAAAAGGTAGAGACATTCGCTTAAAATGCAAAAGAAAACTTTTGATACTTAAGAGTAAGCTTCAATGTGTGGGAAAACTTGACTTATATGAAATGGTTCAGAGATTAACAAAATTAAGTATATTTACTGGTTAAAAACATGTAACAGAGGAGAAATTTCTAACTGCTCTATACATGGAAATACTGGTGCAACAAAATAGCTGAGTGAAGCAGTTGTGACATTTCTGGTGCCTTTAAAGGCTTTCTTTCTTCAAGATTCCACTTTAAGGAAAGATAATTCTAAAGTTTAAGTGATATGACAAAAGTCAGATTACACATTATACTATGTCTTCCCTGGCTCTCCAAGTTTTACCTCTGTTTTTGAAAATTCTTAAGTCTTCTTTATTCTCTATTCCATAAAACTAATCATTCACTCACTACAGAGAACCCAAAATGCAATGAAAGAAATGTACTTCTCATTACCTCACAAGTGTTTTGGACTTGATTCTTACAATGAGGTGATAATTACCAGCTAAAAGTTCTATCCTGTGCCTGGATTATTTTAAACTGGTACAAAGGTGGGCCTTGGGAGACCCGTTTTTCTTCTCTGATTTTCTCGTATTGGTCTACATCTGATTTGAAGACATAAGGAGCTCTCTATGAATTTTAAGCTCTGAAAGAATTTAAAAACTGGAATGTTTTTAACTATCCATTCAAAATAAAGGGATCAAAGCAGGCAGTTGGGTTTTTTGGTTTGTTTTTTGTTTTTTTGAGCATCTAACTGTGGGAGGCCTGGGTCTCCATGTTTAGGGGGTCTCCTCTGATAGCAGCAGTAGGAGCTGCTACCTAACATCAATTGAGCAGTCACAGGACCAGGCACTGAGCTATGTGCTTTACATAAATTATTCCATTTCGATGTCACAATAACCTTATGAAGGACTGTTACTACTCCTACGTTATAGATGAGGAAACCAAGACTTTGAGAGGTTTAGAAACCTGCCCAATTTTCAAGGTTAGCAAGTGGCAGAACTAGTATTTGAACCTGGCAGTTAGCTTTCATGCTTTACAAAAGATCAGATGTTTTATTTTTAGAGTCCATTTGAATATCTGTTAGATTGTTCACGACTTTAAATATTGTCTTTTAAGTATATGAAGGAATATACAAAACACTGAAATAATAAATTGTAATATGTTTGCTTTTAGAACTTCATTTCTCTCTCCCACACTCACTTTTCTTCTCCCTTAAAGTCTTAAGTTAGAATTGAATGACAGAAGAATGAAGAGGCAGGGCTGAATTACTAGTATTTTCACCATCTGAAAACAGCATGCTACTGTCACTTCTCTCAGAGGTTAATGGATACACATGAACAATTTATTTCAAGCCCTGAGCTTATCTCATAAAAAAAAAAAACTTAAGAAAAAAATCACTGTTTTTTTAAAAGAGGTGAAACGGACCTTAAGAGATCTTCTGTTCAACCCTTGATATTACAGTAGTGAGGATTCTGACGAATTAGTATTTGGGATAGGACCAAACCCAGGTCTTTCAAGGCCTGCCCTGACCTGTGGCTTCTGTAAAGCTGGCCCTTAATCTCTATCAGTGAGGTGGCCGGTGTTTGGCTGACAGTTTGGATCTGAATGAGTACTCTGTGGGGGATATTATTTCTCTCTGCATGGAGTAGAAACAAGGGGAAAAAACATGTTTTTGAAAACAACTAACATGAATATGGAATATACTATGAAACAGAAGACCAGCTTCTCTACCTTTAGCACAGATTACGACTCAAAGCAGTTAGCCCTTTGAGAATTCTCTAACGACTATTGAAACATTTCATGTTTAAGACCATGCTCATTCAAACATTTGCCAGTTCATAACAAAGGTAACAGACATGCTTATCTGGATCTACTTTCAGTCTAATCTCTCTACACCAATTGCCCACAGAAGTGTGCTTAAGGTCAAATACCTACAGTGTTCATTACATTTTAGCCAGGTTGTATCTTTGATTCTTATTAGATTTCTTGGAGTTCAGAAGGTTATAGATCTTTTGAAGTCAGTGTAGTATAGTTATGGGTTGCAATGATTTATGGTTCTGTGATTACAAATAAATAGGTAGGATGCCTTAGAGAGCCTGGGCTTCATGTCAAAGTCCTAAAGTGCAATGGAAGACTGGAGAGCTACAGTAAGCGTCATCCCCTAACTCCCAGTGCTTCATTGGTGTATGATCTCAGGAATCATTTAATTTTGCTGTGCCTCTATTTTGCTCTCTGTGATAGAACTATGCAGGTGTCATATGACATGTCAAAAGTGCTCTGGATGCTATAAAAAGACACTCTACACAGAGCTTTTAAAGCCACCTCCCCAGAGCCAAAGGCAAGGGAACTGCAAAAACAAATAATTCAGAATTTTAATTCCATATAACTTACCTATATCGCTCCTCTTGTAAGGCCTGCATTATTAATGAATAGTCTCTCTGATAATGTTCCTTGAGAGTCTCAAAGGATTCCTCTAGTCTGGCCTGTGTTTCCCGGATCTCCTGGATCTCATGTAGTAGTGCATCAAATCCTGAGCTCTGCATGTCCAGGGTGTTTGTTTTGGAGCTGGACGCTCCTACAGCAATGCCTCCAGTGGTGCTGTTGGCTCCCACTGAGCCTGAAGTGGCACTAGAACAATCTTCCTCACTACCATATTTTGGGCTTGATTGAAAGTTTGAAATCACCCCCAAACCCTTTCCCCCATCATCCACTTGCCCTTCCTCTAAAGAGTCCTTCAGGTTAGGGATATTGTCTGCACTGCCAAATTTATTCCGAATTAGTGAGGCGATCTCTCTGGGTTTTGAGACTACAGCTCCTGCTGCTGAATGGGTCGCCTGGGAGAAGCTAGAAAGTCCACCTTTGACACTGTCCACCACACCTTCGCTGAAGCCAGTCACCTTTGCTCCTACATCCTTCAGACCCTGGTGCATGTCCCTGAAGACATCCTTCGGCTGCCGGGGAATCCCATTCTGCTCCACCTCTCGGAGTTTTCTGTGGTAGTGCTCAAGCTTCTTTTGTAGCTGGAGGATGGTTTGGGCAGATTTCTGGTTCTTCTTCTCAAAGACCTGCTTGATGCGGGCAGCCTGCTGCTTGTCTGCACTGTTGGCAAGCTTTAAGTACTCAGCAACGTTGTCGTCCCTGGCTGTTTGTGCAATCTTGATCTGTTCTGTGAGCTTCAGGATTTTCTGCTGCAGGTGAGCAATCGCAGCCTTTGTGCGCTGAGGGTCTGGTGTTCCATCCACAGAGTCTGTGTGGATGCTGCCATCGGTGCTGGAGGCCACTGCACTGGAAGTCTGGGCGAGGCTGCTTACTTCCAACCGCTCAATCTAGTGTACAAATGAGAAGTGGATGTTAGAAGGAGCCCAAGAAGACTACCTCTCCAGAATCAACAGGCCAAATATATTGAAAATTTATCTACTCTCAGACCTCTGCACCGATAGCTGACCTAATTCCTCCCATCCTATACAAGCCCCATCTCCCTTTTGGATACTGTCCTTATACAAGTATACTTTGCCTTACACAAAACAGACATATGAAAAAAGATCTGCACAAGATGTAAACTGGGGGCATTCTTCCTTTGTTAGAAAATTTATTACAGTATTTCTTTAAACAACAAAGCTCCCCTAGTTGTTTATATTTTTTAAAAAGATTTTATTTATTTGAGAGAGGAAGAGAGAGTGAGAGAGTGAACACAAGCAGGGCAAAGGCAGACAGAGAGAAGCAGACTCCCCACTGAGCAGAAAGCCCCACTTGGGGCCTGATCCCGATCAGGGCCTGAGCTGAAGGCAGACGCTTAACTGAGGAGCCACCCAGGTGCCCCCGCTAATGGGTTTATAGCATGACTTCATTCACAAACATTCTTCACACACACTTTTGTGAAACAAGGTACATCTGCATTTCAATTTAATTACATGAAAATCATCTTAGTATTTAGACATTGCTATAATTCCAATCCATGCTCTCAGATTATGGTCATCCAAAATGCTGGTGAGAATAGGTTATTTTACTGGCTAGATATAAAAATCCAATTTTTATCACAGTGTCTTTTTACCCAAAGTATGTCAAGGGTAATGGGATTATTCTCTAATAGGGACACTCAATTGGTAGCTGGAGACAGGTGAAGGTAAGAATGAGAAGGTACTGCTCCAAGTGCCAAGGTTGAATGTGGTATACTCTTAAGGGTTAATATACCAGGTCACAAGTAACTATGATATACCTGGGCGAGTAAGAGGTAAGGGACAGTAAGAGGTAAGAAGTTAATCAAGTCAGCAAATAAGTTCAGGCCTTCTGGAGCTCAGCTTCTGTGAGTTCTATTCAGTATTTTTTTTAATGAGACAAGAGACTGCAAAACACAAACAATGACTATCCTTCATATGGGTGAGCAACCATTTGAAGGAGATGAAGAAAAAGACAAGCTCCTCATATGTGAAAACTGAAACTATCCTATTTCAAAGCCATTAGCCAAAGCTAGAGAGAGGTCAGGTTTCCCTAACTCAGGAGAGAAAAACCCTCAGGTTTGGCTTGTCATGAAATGGAGTAGGGGTCATGCAAAAAGTCTGTAGAAACTGCTCTCTACTAAGCAGTAGCAGAAATAAATAATAAAAGAACCATCTCGGGGCATCTGGGTGGCTCAGCTGGTTAAGCATCTGTCTGTCTGCCTTCGGCTCAGGTCATGATCCCAGGTTCCTGGGACTGAGCCCCACATCAGGCTCCCCGCTCAGCAGAGAGTCTGCTTTCTCTCCTTCTGCCCCTGCCCTGCTCTCTCTCTCTCAAATAAATAAACAAAATCTTAAAAAAAAAAAAAAAAAAACCAACCCATCTCAGAGTAATAAAAATGCCTAGTATGAGTGTCAAATTATAAATTTACCATCTTGGAAATTAAGATCATATCCCTTTATTTGGTCCTCATTCCAAAATCTATAGCCAGCAGCAATCTGATAGAACTGTATATAGGTTACCCTCATATTTTAGAAGTGTGAATTACATTTTTGTGATAATATACCAAATCTGAAATATTTGTGAAATACTGGTAATTAACTTGTCAGTCTTTTTTTCACCTCGGTTTTATCTCCTCAGTTTTCCATCTGAGCAGGAATTATGGTGATCTCTAACTCCAAAAATATTAGTTCATTAGTGGAAAGTTCATTACTGGAATTAATGTATTACTACTGATGTGAATAAAAACATATTATTTCCTTTTCAGATGAACAAATGAGAAATAATATACATTTAAATAAAATCAAAAGATAATTTAAAACTGAAATGGAGAGCAAAATGACATTATGTTCGTTCCACTAATAAAAAAATGTCCAGAATAGTTTAGGGACTAGCACAATAATTATTTTGTATAACTTCCTCCATCTGCCCCATTAATTTTAGGTACAAGCTAATAAGCAGTGAAAAGGGCCAGAGGGAAAGCAGCAGAAAGGAGAATGAGCCAGAGTTCCAGAAAACCACGTTGCCAAGAGTTGAAAAACGAGCTCCCGGAAACCCATTTTCTTCAGTGCCTTACAGTCACTCTCTTAAGTTGTACAGGGTTCCCACTATGTGATCTTCTTTCTGAAAGGGATTTCAGATCCCACAACTACAGTATGTAATTCAGGGTATAGTATGTACCCTGATTGTGTACTCAGTTAACAGCTCAAAATCTACCGCAGGAAAGGAAAGCAAATACAAAGTATCACTGATTCAAGACCACAAGCTCATGTATTATCTAGTTTTCTTAGGTTCTTTGCTATTAATTTGAATATCACCTTACATGTAGTCTATTGTCTAAAGAAGTGCAGATACAGAAGTCAAGTTTAATTATTATGCAGGGAACATAAATATGGATCATACTGATGAAAATATAGCTTTGGTACTAGAATCAGAGTTTTATTATATTTCTAAATTTGAAAAAAGAACAACAAAATTTCTATGTATTTTTTTACAAATGATGACAGTTTAGTTCTGATTTTATTTCCCTACACAGTGACCAAAGAAGTAAGCCAGATTATCTTTAATCTGACTTCTGTCCTACCTAGGCTGTTTGGGGCCACACTATATCCTACCAGTATATGACTCCCACTTAGAGTCATCAATATTCCTGCAAGAGTACATCTGACAGAACCCACTGTTCTCAGCCTCCAAAGAAAACTAACCCACAGCTTCAGCAGGAGGGTAGTTTAACACCTGAAACCATGAATCACTTGATTACTCAGTGACTCTTCCAAATTTTGGCAAGCACTATCCTTAAAAAGGAAGGAGAGAGAAGAGGCAGAAATTATGAGAGGCAGGGAGGAAAAATAAAAGGAAAGAGGAAGAGGAAGAGAGGTGGCAAGTAAAAGATATACTGAACTACAGAATTATAGCACAGGGGCTGTGAATACCCTCTGGGTATCTTCTGAGCTATGAACAAAAGCCCTCAGAGATAAGAATATTTAGCCGTGAGTTATACATGCACCAACTGAAAAGTGGTTCTCTTTTTCAAAAGACTTTGCTGGCATATTAGGCTATCTATATATAACAAAATTAAAATTAGATTCCTACCCTCATTCCAGACAGGTAACTGAACTACAGATATTAAAAGCAAATTTTATAACTTTTGGAAGGCAATATTGGAAAATACAGCGGGGAGGATTTTCTTAAACATACAAGAAAAGGCACAAATCAGAAAAACAAAATTACTGAATATGGCTACATTTAGTGTAGTAGTGAAGCATGGAATCGGCATGAAACTGCTTGGGTTCAAGTCTAGCTTTGCTACTTACTAGTCATGTGACCCTGGTTGGGCAAGTTAATTAACTTCTGCATCCATTTCATCAACTGTAAAATGGAGATAATACTAATACCTATTTCAGAAGACTGTTTTGAGGATGAAATAATAAACATAAAAACACTAAAAAAATAGTCCTGGGCACAGAATAAGCAGTTAATACTGGCTATTATTTTTGTACCATTCTAGGTGATTCTTTTTAAAAATTCAAATATTAAAAGATTCTAGAATATACTTCAAGATCTTTCACATTTCAGGCATAATCATGGGAGACAGAGTCTGAACGAAAGGAATAATGGGAATAATTAATTCAACATTACAGTAAAAATAGTAATAGTCTTCCTTCCTTCCTCTTTTTTTTTTTTTTTTTAGAATTAGTCAACTTTCTTGACTGTTGGTCTTGTGGCTAGGCAGCTGACTAGCCAGCTAGCTAATCTTCCAAAGCTCACAACAACCTTATGAACAGACATTGTTGTCACTAATTTACAGATCAACTGTGAGGTACTTCCTACTACCTTTATCACAGGGCAGTTTGACAACAACAGCAGCAGCAATATCACCTACTCAACAGGGCTTCATATGATCATAACCCGAGGGCTTTCATGAGTGATCATACCCCCCCCCCCAGTACAGCAAGTCCCAGCCACTCATGGCTGGGGATAGAAATAATTTGTATAGAAAAGAGAGAGGCCCAAAACCCAGGTAAATATACTGTGACTACGCAATGTGCTCCACAGCTAGGGGTCTGGTCAGAGCCACAGTTCATTATGTAGCTGTTGCTGTAACAAGCAGATAAGGTGCTTTGCCTGTACTTTGTCTTTTCCTATTAAGAATTCATTTGCCAGACGGTGCCTGGCTGGTTCAGTCAGTAGAGCATGCCACTACTGACCTTGGGGTTATGGGTTCAAGCCCCATGTTGGATACAGAGATTACTTAAAAATAAAAACTTAAAAAAAAAAAAGAATTCATTTGCCAGGCTTAAATTATCTATTAACAGATCTGAATTAATTGATCAGAAAAAAACCCAAGAGAAAATTTAAACAGCAACGCCTCAAAACACCAATTAATCAGGAGCAGAGTAGAGCCATCTTGAGAACATTTCACAAAGTTTTATAATGGCTTACAATTTTCATTTGCAAATGCATTTTACTTACTTTCTGAGTGTATGAAAGTGTCAGAACATGGGAGCATCCAGCTTTGAGAACCACCGTATGAAGAAAAACGGTGGAAAGAGCAGTGACAAGAGTAGGACCTGGGTTCAGACCTGGCTTTGCCACCTTACCAGCTAGGTGTCTTTGGGCCACCTTCTTGTTTCCTTGAGCCTGTTTTCTCATCTATAAAATGGGGTTATCATTTTCTCATGAGATTATTTGAAAAAATGTTATTAAACATATGTTAAAACAGATTATGCCTGCCAAACATGGTGAATGTTCAAGAAGTCACCCTTTTTCTATTCCTTCCTTGGTTCATTACTCAAAATCCAAGTACATATTTGTAACGAGAAGAGATTCAGAAATCCCTGACTTGACATCACTATCTTCAATAAATGCCAACAGCCCAGTCCTGTCTACTTAGTGGAATGAAATAATTTTATCTATGCTTTATAGAGTATCTGCTCTCTTTCAGGAAATCTCTGCACTGTTTATTTATACTAAATAATGCACATCACTTCTGAGAAAATGAAGAAGGCATTTTAAGATAAAAGAAGGAGGAAGTGGAAACTGGGGAAGTCTTTGTAATTAATCTGAAAACAAACAGAATCTGGACTATTTTGTTTTTTTCTGAAGGTGGATCTTTAACCAAGGCCAATTTCATTGAATGGGTTGTGCAGCAGCTTTTGCAAATTGATACTGGGCACCTGTAGACCCAGGTCCACTGTTCTTCCAAAATTTCTACCTCATAGATATGGGGCCATGGTTTTGAACCAAAACTGGAGTGTGTGGCTTAATTCAAGTACACTTAGTGGGGGCAAAAGGATAGAATGTTTGATTTTTGGGAGACCACCCCCCCAAATCCAATACAAATCGTAATCCCTAGAGATTCATAATGCTGGTCTTAAGAACGGCACAGAAATCTATCTTCTTCTTCTTCTTCTTCTTCTTTTTTAATTTATTTATTTGACAGACAGAGATCACAAGTAGGCAGAGAGGCAGGCAGAGAGAGAGGGAAGCAGGCTCCCTGCTGAGCAGAGAGCCCGATGCGGGGCTCAATCCCAGCACCCTGAAATCATGCCCTGAGCCGAAGGCAGAGGCTTAACCCACAGAGCCACGCAGGTGCCCCTAGAAATCTATCTTCTAATCAATGATAAAAGATGCTCTGGTCCGTCATACAAAGTTCTCTTTTTCTGCCAGGCAGGTTGTATTGAGAGGGTACAACAGAGGAAAGAGTGCTGCCTTGGAAGCTACACAGCTCTGCCTTTGAATTTTGTACCATCATCTCCTTGAGGCTTGCCTTTGCCAACATCCCCAACACCTTACTCTTAACAAAAAGAAAAGAAATCCCACAGTCTATTAGCACTTTGTGCAGAAAGTATATGTTCATTATGGGAAGACTTTTCATCTATTTCCAGTCTCTCACTGAAGAAATGACATGCCGTTCCCCTCTCACAGTAATAAGCACAACTCTGTTGAGCAATTCTCTTATGTGTAATTCAGACCGACGTTTAGTCTGTGGTGGAATGAAGAGGAATCTCAAGTAGGAGTAGCAGAAAAGAAAAATGAACTAAATTCCACTAGCCCATAACCAGCAAGCTTTTCCTCTACCCATTCCATTTTTACTTTGGAGCTAAAAATCAAGATTTGACATACAGTCTTAAAAACAGACCTTTTTACTTGTCACAAAGGCTTTTTCTCACTTGATAAATAATCCTTGGACAGAATGGAGTATTTCCTGTAAGTTCTAGGGATCACTTTTTCATATTTTTGTACAGAACTCTGGTTATATGCAATAAAAAAGCAATAAAATAAAAATAAATAAATAAATAAAAAGCAATAAAATAATGTTTTATTGCTTAATTTTAAAAAGTTTTAAAAATACAAATAATACTCATGATGATAATCCTGGCCACTTCTAAATCTGGCACAATAGTATAGTTTCTCAAGCTTCCTTTGTGTACAAAGAACACTTAGGCCCCACATGCTTTTCTACACTCAGCACTCTTCAGGTCCACTTTTCATGAAGAACAAAGTTTTAAAATCATCTCATGGGTGATACCACACATGTGAAAATGAGTAGAAGACATGCTCACTGAAATGCGAATTCTGATGGAGTTTGCTCACTGGAGTTTTGTGGCTAAAGATCCTACCACATGTCTCAGCAAAATGACAAAAAAAACCCTGTACAATGGATTCCTTGGGAATAACGTAAACCTTACATTTAAATCCACATATGCTAAGGGTCACACCTGTAATTTGGTTCTTCTGACATGGTATGCTGTTTCACACCTCTAGGCTTCTGTCCATATATTCCAGGGCATGTTCTTTTCTTTTCTGGCTAACTTCTACTCATCCTTTAAGACCCAGTTCAGGGGCGCCTGGGTGGCTCAGTGGGTTAAGCCTCTGCCTTCGGCTCAGGTCATGATCCCAGGGTCCTGGGATCGAGTCCTGCATCGGGCTCTCTGCTCAGCAGGGAGCCTGCTTCCCCCTCTCTTTCTCTGCCTGCCTCTCTGCCTACTTGTGATCTCTCTCTGTCAAATAAATAAATAAAATCTTAAAAAAAAAAAAAAAGACCCAGTTCACGTGTAACCTCCTCCAGGATATCTTTCCGGACAATCTCCTTCTTTCAGCTGGATTAATGGCTTTCTTCATATTCCCTTATAAGTAAACATACACCTCTCTCAATGTCCTTATTACATTATGTTGAAATGATTGTTTGGGTGTCTTGCCTCTACTGACCTAAGTTCCTGAGGACAGGGATCAAGTCATATTCCATCTTTGTACTCCAAGAAAATAGCACAATGCTTTGTGCAAAGATACCTAGTAAATGTTTAATATAAATGCTCACTAGCATCTCCTTACTATGATCCTGTTAGATCTCATATGTCATACAAGTGACTGAGCCTATGTTACTACAAATGGAATAAACGCAAGAATTTTTATAAGAAAAACAGCTTCCAAGAGATGATACTCCTCCCTCCAAGGCTGCTGAGGAAAAACCAACTGTGTTGAATATCAGCTTAGGTTATTAACATCCTATCTGGCTCACCCTGCTCCAACCCAACTGCAAAATATCCATTATAGGATCTAGGACTGCTACTTAGAAATGCTTCGTCACAGGAGGACTGGTTTCCTGGCTTACGTGAAAGACATCATTGAGGATTAGCACTTCCAGGCTTGATGTCTGGACTTAATGGATTCATGTGAGCCTGGTCAGATGGTTTACTGTCACTTTAACAAACCTTAGCAAAATGTCTCCTATATACAGACAGGGCCTATGTTAGGCACTGGAAGTACAGGGAGAAAGAAAAAAAACAAAAAAGCAAGCACTTAAGGAAAGCCTGCAATCATAGTAGTGATGGTATAAGTTGACAATAACATGCTGCTTTGTTATGTTTATTAAGTCTTATAAGTACAGTTTCTTTGAGCTAGAAGGAACCTAAGAGATCATCCAGTTAAAAAAATTTATTTTATAGATGAGTAACAGATTGTGAGATATCTCTCCCTGACATCTAAAAGAAAAAGAATAAGTAACATACAATGAAAATAAGGAGGGGTGCATTGTTCAACTTAACCAGGGGGTTTCAAGTATCAGTTCATGTATGCTACCAGAAATATCCAACCAGAGACTTCATGCCTGAACATCAAAAATGTCGTATGAGAATATACTGACTGACATTTGCAATAGATGATCCAAGTTTCCTTCTGAGATTATAACTTGTTAAAAAGAAATAGTGATTTGAGCTATGGATTATTCAAAAATCATTCTCACACGACTTCAGAATGAAGAATGATTAGTCTGAAGCACACAAATTGGCTAATGCTAAATTTAGTATCTATTTTCTGAGCATGCTCCAACCAGCAAAAGAAGGTGACACAGAAATGTTTTCACTGCTGTGGATTTAAAAATACATACAAGATCCATGTGTGGATTAGCCAATTTGTAAAATTTGCCACTAATGGTTCCCCTTTACATGGTAATTCACTACAAATACTTTCATGACAGGAGTTTCCTTAAAACAAAAGATTTCTAAAGCCTCAGCTTAATCCTATTTGTTTCACTCAATTTTGATAAATTGCTAAAGCAATGAAACAATTTGGAAAATTCCACAGGGTCTGTGATAACCTGGCTATCCCTGAACTTTTTTGGCTTGTTCAGTAGCTTGAAGAATAGAGACTCTAGGGAGGGGCTATACATCCCTAATCCCATTTCAGGGCCTAAATACTCTTCTTACTCTTAAAATGGTCTTAAATACCATTTCTTTGTTGATGACTTCCAAATGTATGCCTCTAGCCCATACTTTGCTTAACTCTAGATCATATACTCAACAACCTACATAATATCTCTTCTTGGATGTCTAACAAGTCATTTTGAATTTACTACAACGTACAAAACTTAGTTCCTGATATCGCCCAAACCTGCTCTTCCTGCAGTCTTCCCCATCTCAGCTAATGGCTACACTTCATTAATCCACATAATCCAGACAGTCTGCTTACAGACTCTATGCTGATACCCTCTACGTATACTACATTGCTCCAGCAAATGTTTTGGGTTCTAGTTGCTAAAAAGATGCAGAATCTGACCACATCTCACTGAATCTCCACTACCGCCACTCTAGCAAAAGCCACTATCAACTCTCGCCTGGACTACAGCAATAGGCTCATAACTATCACTGGAATAATACTTTATCATCAATTATTTGTACAGCAGCTAGAGTGATCCTTTAAAAATGTACCAATAGTTTTTTTTTTTTTTTTTAAGATTTTATTTATTTATTTGACAGAGAGCGAGAGAGAGATCACAAGTAGGCAGAGAAGCAGGCAGAGAGGAGGAAGCAGGCTCCCCGCTGAGCAGAGAGCCTGCCGCGGGGCTCGATCCCAGGACCCTGGGACCATGACCTGAGCCGAAGGCAGAGGCTTTAACCCACTGAGCCACCCAGGCGCCCATATCAATAGTTTTTTTACACCTAAAACTTGCCAGGGGCTCTCTGTCTGAGTCAGAGTAAGCCGAAGTCTTCACAATGGCCTGAATAACCATGATCTGGCACCTGTCAGATCCCGTACCTCCTTGACTGTATCTCCTACTATTCATTCCTTTACTCCACTGCCACCTGCTAGAAAGGTCTCCCTGCTGTTCCTGGAATGTACCAGGCATGTACCCATTTCAAGCCTTTTCCACTTAGAGTCTCTCCTGCTCGTAATGCTTTTCCTCAGGTGCCCATACGGCTTACTCCATCACAACTGCTTTGCTCCAGCATAACCTTAGTAGCATCTCTCAGGTGTCTCCGATATCCTGTCTGGATGCCAGTCCTTCCTGTCTCGGCCACTTTTTTCCACAGGTAATGAGCAATAGCAAGATTTCAGCTTTTCTGATAAATTACAAATAAAGTAAAAGTATCTAATGAAAATGACTAGTTCAGGGATTTTGCATATGAAAAGAAGAACATTTCTCTGATGTATCTAGGTATCTGCAGGGTAAAATGTAGGGACAGCCTAGAGAAAATCAGGAGTACACAAATGGAAGAAGGATATGGTGCTATGATACTAAAGAAGCAGATTGTACAAAAGACTGAGGTTTCTAGTATTTAATTCATTTTGTAATTATCCTTTGTTTTCTTTATATAAAGCACTGAAAAAAGGTGAATCTCTGCTCTCGAGAAACACATGATCTAGATGGTGAGACGTGAAAATGTTCGACTGAAATACAAGTCCGATTAAGTAAATGATACCGTATATATGAAGGTAAAGTACCTGAACACAGAAAGGAGCCACGTATTCAGAAGAAGGCAAAGGGGGAGGCGCCTGGGTGGCTCAGTGGGTTAAAGCCTCTGCCTTCAGCTCAGGTCATGATCCCAGGGTCCTGGGATGGAGCCCCACATGGGGCTCTCTGCTCAGCAGGGAGCGTGCTTTCCCCTCTCTCTCTGCCTGCCTCTCTGCAGACGTGTGATCTCTGTGTGTCAAATAAATAAAATCTAAAAAAAAAAAAGAAAAAGAAGAAGAAGGAGGCAAAGGGAACAGAGGAGATTTCTTGGAGGAGTTAAAAAAAAAAAAAAGAAAAAACAAAAAAGAAATGAGGGTGTCTGGGTGGCTCAGTGGGTTAAGCCTCTGCCTTCAGCTCAGGTCATGATCTCAGGGTCCTGGGACTGAGGCCTGCATCGGGCTCTCTGCTCAGCGGGGAGCCTGCTTCCTCCTCTCTCTCTGCCTGCCTCTCTGCCTACTTGTGATCTCTTTCTCTGTCAAATAAATAAATAAATCTTTAAAAAAAAATGAGCCTTGAAGAAATAAGTTTTTGATAAAAAGAGAAGTGGTAAGGAAAGGCATTTTAGGATGACAACCCAGTATGAGCAAAAGCCCTTAAGAAGGAAATGTACTAGCTTTTTAAAGATAGTTGAATAGGAGAGCCTAGGTGGCTGGGTCGATTAGGCACCTGACTTCGGCTCAGGTCATGATCCCAGGGTCCTGGAATTGAGCCCCCTGTCAGGCTCTCTGCTTGGTGGGGAGCCTGCTTCTCCCTCTGCCTGCCACTCCCCTGCTTGTGTGCTCTCTCTCGCTCTCTCTCAAATAAATAAATAAAATCTTAAAAAAAAGATAATTGAAGGGTTCATGAGCTATAAAAATAGGGCTCTGTTGGGAGATGAGCGCCCAAAGCAGGTCTAAACCACTGTTTTGCACTTTATTCCAAGGATATTTCTGAAGGCTTCTCAAATGGTAATAGTTGAATAAGCTCCTTTGGAATCTAGACTTAAAGATCCAAAAGCTACCTGACAATACCAAAATCTATATATCCAAAACCCGAACACCATGATCCTCTTGTAAACCTGGTTTTCTTACAATGTTCCCTATCTCAGGAAAAATACTACTATTCATCAGGTTACTAAGCAAGCCAAAACCAAAACCAAGCCAAACCAAAGCCCAGGAACAATTCTTCACATCTTCTGCCTTTTACCCCTATTCAACACTAATCCTATCTATTTTACTTTCCAAATTTCCATCAAATTATAATACTCTCCCATCCATATCTACTGCCACAACCTTAGGATAAACTCTTGTCTCCTCTCTCCTGGAACACTGACTGATCTACCTGCATTCTGTCAGGCTTTCAGTTAAGCTGGAGAATTTTTTTTTTTTTTTTTTTAAAGAAGTCCTGGGGCTCCTGGTTGGCTCCGTCAGTAGAGCATGTGACTCTTGATCTTGGGGTGGTAAGTTTAGGTCCCATGCTGGGCATAGTTGGTTTACTTAAAAAAAAAAAAAAAAAAAAAGGTAAAAAGAAGTCCTTTTTTTTTTTTTTTAAAGATTTTATCCATTTATTTGACAGAAAGAAAGAGTACAATCAGGGGGAGTGGCAGGGAGAGGGAGAAGTAGGCTCTCTGCCTAACAGGAAGCCCGATGTGGGCTCGATCCCAGGACTCTGGGAACATGACCTGAATCAAAGGCAGACGCTTCACTGACTGAGCTACCCAGGCACCCCTGAAAAAAGAAGTCCTAAACCACTCAATGCTTAAATTCTTTTAGTAGCTTCCCACAATTACAATAAAGGACAATTATCTGGATATGGTCTATCAAGTCAGTCCTATGTGATTAGGCCCTGGATCTATTTCTCTAGATTCATCTTACAGTATGCTTCCCCTACTCTAGTCAAACTCGCCTTTTTCAACCCCTGCTGCTCATCCTTTCTTCGCATAGCAGGGCCTTTGTACATATACAATACTGCCTACTTACCCCTTCTTTAACTTTCAACCAGACACTTTGCTAGGTGTTTGGTATATACTGATGAACAAAACAAGGTGTCTTTGCATTCATGAGGCTTAATGGCTGAGTGGAGAAAAGGAGAGATGGAAGAACCAGTAATTAAAAATGTAAATTGAGAGAAGTACTACAAAGGAAAAAAGAAAACAGAGTGATGTGAGAAAAGGAATAAGGAGGGCAAACCTACTCAGACTGGGAAGTCAGAATTCTTGAACAAGGATTTGAATTGAGGTCTCAAGATAGAAAAGGAAGTTACTTTAACCAGGCTATAAATGAGGAAAGGCATTATTACTGTGAGTTTCATGTGCCAAGAGAATACAGAATTTGGCATTTCATCAAAATCGAGATGAAAATACAGAGTTAAAGCAATTCCAAAAAAGAAAAAAAGAAAAAGGATTTGTCCATTCACATCTTAGAATTCACTTGGTAAATAATTGAGACTATGTTACCAAAAAGGCTTAAGGGAAGGAGAAGGATGCTAAGATAAGAAAAGATAAGTAAACAGGAAGGGGCCCACCTGCCCCTAATAGAATATATGGATAACTGTATTTACAAGGCTTATATAACCAATGAGTCAGCAAAAAGTCAGATGTCAATGGGTCTCTTCTGTGCCCACTCTTCTGGCTCTCTCTACTGGTTGAAAGAGGGGTCCGAGAATGAGATCTCAGGTCAGACTATAAAAACAATCAACATATCTTCCAGCAATACTTGCGTAAGATAGGATGAGGAAAAGTAAACCTTCAGGCTTGGAAAAACCTAAGATACAGGATCTAACTTAAAGTAGATTAGAGCAAAGTGATTCCTGTAGGATTTCACAGATCTAATGCAACCCATTTCTTTAACTTGTCATAAAATGCTTGTTATAGATTCCAAAATCAAGACCCCCAAATCTGCTGAAAACCTTCATTTTAAAGAGAAAAATGTCCTTAATTTCTTGAGGCCCATAAATATTTCAGGGTTACTTTCTACACCTATCTTTTCTCTAATAAAGGCTAGTATGTATTAATGGTGACAGAAAAACTTTTCATAATGACAGAACTTGGTCTGGCAAAGAAAAACATACAAAATAGAACATAAAGGGATTAAATCACAGTACAGGCAAAGAGATAGAGCACTAACAACCACTGGATATTGAACAGCAACGATAATGAACCGAAGACAAACACCCACCAACGCACGGCTATGAAAATAGCAGACTCTTCATTTTGCCTTCCTCCACCTCCATACTTATGTTCTCAGCCTATTACTGTTCCGGTGGCAACAGTAAGAGCAGGGAGCTTTTATTTTCTCTTTTCCACCGTTAGGCCATAGGGAAAGCTACGGGGAAAAAGCAGGGCGGTGGGTGGGTGGGGGGAATTGTAACTGTTCAAAGAAAAGAAAGGATATCTGTTAGTCAGCATTCTTTCCTCTGGAAATTCCTGGTTTCTGCCTGTTCATGGACATCTGAGAAAACTTGATGATTATCTCTGAAGGTCACAACTGAATGATCAAAAATAATGTTTTCCTTTTTGGCTCCTTGGGTCATCCCTCTTCATCGAACAGGATTCTGCAAAATGTTTTAGTTATTGCTAAGAGGCAATTCTATGTAGCTGATACAGAAAAGTAAAAATAATAGTTTAAAAAAAAACAAGAATCCCTCCCCACCCCATGCCCCCCAAACACAAGCAATACATTTATCTTACCAAAACCCCCTGTCAGGCAGTCTGCTGATTTTGCTTGCCACAAAGCTCATCCTTCATTGTGTACTGCCAGACCAAGCTTGGACAGTGAAAACAAATCACAACCTCTCTTGACTATGTGCTCTTTCCATTTGTCCCAGCTTCCAAACTGCAGAGGAGCTGTGGCATAGTCTGTCACGGCTGCACATACTTGGTTTCCGAGAATAACGCTGTAAATGAGGACAGCTACCACTGGGAATGCATTCCCCTACCAAAGAGCGAGCCGAAATGAAGCTTCTAGTGGATCCCTGGGCTTCTCACCTTCACAGCCTCAGAAAAGTGCCTTTCACAGAACAGGCAGGTACAGCCGCACCACATCAACATCCCTGCATAGCCAATCCTCCGCAGTGCCCACCTCAGCCTATGTACAGTTCCGGTTCTGTCTCGTCCATCAACTCTTAGAGCTTTCTACATCTGGGAGCCTGGGAGGACTCTGTGCTGAATAAACAGAAAGCTTCTGCCAAACAAGCATTGTGTGTGTGTGTGTGTGTGTGTGTGTGTGTGTGTGTGTGGTTTGCTAGAGCTGCTAATGCAAATGAATAGTTTTACTCTGAGAATGGAGATCACAGACAGTATCTGCCTCTCTTCTGGAGCTGTGAGCATCTTTTATAAAAAACAAAAGCATCAAACTGATTGAATTTAAAGCTACAGGGCATGAATTCACCATTCACATCTGCCTTTTAGTTTAAAACCAGATAACGTTTACAAATAGCTTAAAGAAGGTTAAAAACATTCTAGGGGCACCTGGGTGGCTCAGTGGGTTAAGCCTCTGCCTTCGGCTCAGGTCATGATCTCAGGGTCCTGAGATCGAGCCCCACATCAGTCTCTCTGCTCAGCGGGGAGCCTGCTTCCCCCCTCTCTCTGCCTGCTTCTCTGCCTACTTGTGATCTCTGTCTGTCAAATAAATAAATTAAAAAAAAAATCTCTAAAACATTCTAAATAAGTGCTTAGGTAGCCTGGTTCAGTAAATACAAAGAAAAAACAATCCACCCATGTTTGGATAAAGGACTAAAAGACTGCTGAAACAATTTCTATGCTTTCCTAATATTTCTTCTCTTATTTTTTATTTTAGGTTCACAAAATAATTTAAATGAAAACTGAGCAAGAAAAAAACTGTGCATGAGATGCTAAAATCTTATTCACTATGGATGAAGGGGAAAAACACTCCTGAAGGATAAGTACTGGAATTGTCTGAAGTCTACACAATAGATTGAAACACCACAATTTTAAGCCTAGGCTCGGCTCTCGCATCATATACTATTTACTGAATACCCACGATACTGCATGAAAGAACTGAACATCTTAAAGAGATTGTTGCTACACTGAAAAAGTCACTTTGGGATTTAGACAAACTATCAAATCTAAGTTTTATTACTTCATTTGTAAAAGCAGTTCTGTGGAATGTGCACAGGAAGAACTTCAGCGTTATAAAATATAGTGTAGCACGTGCAATGTATAATATGTAGAAACATTTCTCAGAAGTTAATACCCAGAAAGGAATCAGATAAGAAGACAATTTGATAGAGGTCAGCGCCTAAAGCTGTGATAATTCTGTACTTCTACTTAAGTATGGAGTTGGAAGCTCAGCCCAGCACAGTACTAAGAGGTCAAAGAAGGTCTTTCCATCAGCATTCACCAGCTTCACGTAACTTCCTTCATTTAAATCAGACAAAGCCCTCTGAATGAAATCTTAAATGAATTTGAAGAAAATTCTCAGTTGAAACCATAGCTCCAGAAATTCCTCTTCTATCTCTAGAGACACAGAATTCTGACCTTGACTCTCCAGTACAAATTAATAAAGAATTTAATGACTAACACAAATTTTGTCTTTGCTTAAAAATTAAGTTGCAAGGTTTCAACAGAGTATTTGTTTCTACAAAAACAACAGAAAAAACAAGCCTACACAGCTAGCATCAACACCAGTGAATGTTTGCTTAACTCTGTTTATTACCATTTTTAATACATTTCCTTTCATGACAATCATGGTTATTTTAGAAAACTTTCAAAACACCAGTGGGCATAAAAGAAAGCAAAAATTATTTGTAATCTCACCACTTAGAGAAAACCAAAGAAACACTAACATAAAGTTCTTCTTCTTCTTTTTTTTTAAAAATTTTATTTATTTATTTGACAGAGAGAGAGTGAGAGAGAGAGACCAAGCATACGCAGGGGGAGCAGCAGAGGAAGAGGAAGAAGCAGGCTCTCCACTGAGCAGGGAGCCCGATGTGGGGCTCGATCCCAGGACCTTGGGATCATGACCTGAGCTGAAGGCAGATGCCTAATGACTGAGCCACACAGGAGACCCGATGTAAGGCTTTTCTATCCTCATTTCCTACCACTGGGATTTTTCTTTTTTAAAGATTTTATATTTATTTGAGTGAGTGAGAAAGAGCGCACGTGCATGTGCGGGGTTGTGGGGTAAGAGTCAGAGGGAGAGGGACAAGCAGACTCAACATTGAGGACAGAGCTCAACACTGGGCTCAATCCCATGACCCTGACATGACCTGAGCCGAAATCAAGAGTTACGACGGTCATCACCATGGAGCTCAATACAGGGCTCAATCCCACAACACTCAGATCATGACCTGGGCTGAAATCAAGAGTCGTATGTTCAAACAACTAAGCCACTGAGGTGCTCCCTCACATGTTTATGTTTGACAGATAGTTCTTATTATTCATTCCCTCCATCCAGTTTTCTCCTTGAAATGCAAGTTATAATTGATATAGGTGGCTGGAACTATAGTAGGAGCGATAGTGATAGAGAAATACTAGTCCTTTTGTTTTCAAAGAAAAAGAACATTTTTGTCCTAAAGTAAAGTGGCAGTCTGTTCCAGAATTTGAAAAAAGGACAAATCTTAGAAAGTGAATTTGATTTGCCTTGGTTTATATTACTGGGATCTGAAAAGAAGCCATGAATATGTTCAGATTTTGGCAAAATGTGATCAGTTTTGATGAGCTTGCTTCCTTGACTTACAGATTAGTGCCTTCATCTTACAACATGAAGATTATTTTTTATCTTCTGTGTAATTTTACTTCATAGCAGAATAAATTTCTGGCTTTATGTTTGATTTATTATATCCTTAATGAATAAAAAACAAAACAAACCAACCCGAAAAGAAAAAAAAGTTCTTCACTGATGAAAGAGCTAATATTCTTTACAATTGTATCCCTTTAACGTTTATTATAATGTTTTATTGCCATTTTGGCCAAATAACCAAGTATTTCTCACCATGATCCTGTCTTAATCAAGGATTCAAATCTCCTTTGCTGACTCTTTTGATTTCTCTTTCCCAAAACTGGATCCAAAATCCAAAAAAAATAAAAACTTTTAGAATAACTTTTATACTAGGCGCCTGGGTGGCTCAGTTGGTTAAGCACCTGCCTTCGGCCTCAGGTTCTGGGATTGAGTTCTGCATCAGACTCCCTGCTCAGCAAGAAATGTGCTTCTCCCTTTGCTCCTCCGCCCTGCTTGTGCTCCTTCTCTCACTGTCTCTGTCAAATAAATAAATAAAATCTTAAAAAAAAAAAAAGGTAGTATCTTAAAAACAAACAAACAACAAAGAACAAGACTCTTAGGAACATGCTTCTAAGCTGGTATCACTTAAGATGACTTTCAGACTATACCCCTACACTGTGTCAGGATGTCTAGGATGCTTTTTAGTCCAGAAGCAGATGTTGCACGAAAACAGACTGTTGACCCAAGTTCCATCTGAATGAAATGACAAAGGGAAATTTTTTATTGTAGTTATTTGTGCAGAATATGGTTGATGTTACCTTTATGTTCTATTTTTTGTGGCTATATGAGGAAGTCCTTTCCCTTTTTCCTTAAACTATTTCCAAGACACATTTTAGTAGATTCTGTTTTTATGATTCAAAATAAAATATTAAGTGGTATCTGATTTTCATTGATTCTCAGCATTCAGGAACATACTGAGTTTTCCTTAAATTTTTATGGCAATAGAGTTATTTTGCATAGGCTCAGTAACACTCCCATCTCCTTTTTATCAGGCTATAATTGGGTTTTGTAACCATATGTACTTGCAATGTTGTATCTGAGAATGATTTTCATTTAGTGAGACATGAAAAACCACATTAAGGAACAACAGTCAACTTCATATATGGCACAATGCTTCCAAAATATCCCCCCTAGGAAAACTGACCCAATACTTGGTTACAGGGTCCCCTGACTTACAGGTGCTGAGGAAGGTCACTTACTTCCACATTGCAAGCCTTAGTGCAAATGCTGGGATATTTGGTATTAACTAACCTCAATTTATCAGTAAAGCAGGTGAAATTTAGTGAGAGAGTTTCTTGGGCATGGTTGCCTAAGCTTGGGATAGTAAATGAAAAAGGTGTTCAAAAGTCCAATCTATGATTCGTTTTGAAAACTTCTATATACAATTTTGTAGCTCAAAACTAACAGCTCTGGATTTGCAACGAAAACTCAATGATGTCTGTATGATTTTAGCATTCTTATCGTACCTAAGTAAATAGGTCAAAAGTAATGAGACCATTTTGTGATCAAAAATAGTCTTTGAAAATTATTTATGATCAATCACAAGAGGGATGAGAAACTGTCAGCAAAAACTGTGAAAGACTAAAATGATAAAGATTTCAAGTGTCCTTTCAAGGGAATGTCCACTGTTATCTATTGGATCCTTTGGGATTATGGGACTGCAAAAAGGTCTTCAACTTTGACTTTGGCTAGGTTACTCTGCAACTCTGTAGAAATGGAAATTATCTGTGGATGGTGTTGGTGATGCAATGCAAATGAATTCTGTCTGGTAGGGAATATAAATTTCCTGATTTCCTTAAGTCCAGTTCTCATTTGGACCAATTTTAACACCCTACCAGTTCCTAATAATTGGTTAATTAGTGAGTTAAAAAAATCTTTGTGCATGTGTTCATTTGGTATGAGAGTCATAATTTTACCTTTAAAAATAATGTTTAACATTTGGATCCTTACCTTTTATTTCTCAAAGCATCTAATTAAAAAGCAATTGTACAGCTGGAATTAGCAAGTTACAGCCTTCTGCCTATTTTTATAAGGCTCTTACAAAAGAGCTAAGAACTATTTTTACATTTTTAAAGAGCTGTAAAGAATAAAAAACAATATGTAACAGAGCAAATGTGGCCCTTAAATCCTGAAATATTTATTATATAGCCCTTTACAATAAAAATTTGCCAATCTTTGCTTTAGATCAAAATCATAGCATGTCATTGACATAGACATTTTAATATGAGTGACCAACTACACAATATAGAAGAGACCGAGGATTAAGTCAGCATTTTAGCAGCAGCAAAGTTACGTTAGGACCCAGATTAAGAAAATAGGCTCCTTAACTAAAATACTATTCAGAGATGTATCAGGATACTGTATATGGAGAAACTGTTTAATACTATTTTTCATTATTTTTCAGACTTCTCAATACTAATTAAAGTTTGCTTGAATATGCCCTTGAACAGAAACAAAATCAAATATGTTTCATTGGAATGCAATTAATCCAATAAATTTTCATACTGTTGAATAAATACAATATAATTTGGACATTAACAGATTAAAAAAAATAATGTGCTAAATTCAGAATTTATAGATAAGAAAATATTTTTCCCCCAATAATACAAATCTAAGACAGAATTTTTATTGTGTTCAACACTGCTGAGTACTGGGGGTGGGGTGTTGAAAATTTCAAACCTCTTTAATGTGCAACATAAACATATATAAAAGTGAGGAAAATGAATCTTGTGTATTCTTCACCCAACTTCAATTATTAACTCATGGCCTGCACTTCTCCTTCCCCTGCAATTATTTAGACGCAAATCCCAGACAAAAAATGTTCTTTATAAAAACAAAGGCTAGGGGCGCCTGGGTGGCTCAGTGGGTTAAGCCCACTCAAGTCATGCTCAAGTCATGATCCCAGGATCCTGGGATCAAGCCCCGCATCGGGCTCTCTGCTCCGCAGGGGGCCTGCTTCCTCCTCTCTCTCTCTGCCTACCTGTGATCTCTGTCTGTCAAATAAATAAATAAAATCTTTAAAAAAAAAAAAAACAAACAACACCCCCCCCAAAAACCCACAAAAAAAACCAAAGGCTAATTCCAGAGGCTTTCCTATATTATTAAAGCCTATCTCAGCTGTCAGAACTCATGAATACACTACTTTATTTTTTGGATAAAACGCTTAATGTTCTCCTTCTCTTTTACACTTCACTATATTTTATTCTTGAAGGATCTACTGAGGTATAATGCCCAAAGACCATGAACCTTGTTCTGTTCCTAGACTGAAATTGATGTGGATGCCTAATGACTGGTTAAGTTTTTCCCAAAGTGGCAAAAGATGGAAAACGTTGAGTCAAAGAAGAAGAATGATAAATCTAATAAATCAATTATCTGTAGTCACAGATGGCAAAGAAAAGATTTGCAAGCAAGACTGTGAAGTTAAGGGGCACCTGGGTGGCTCAGTTAGTTGGACATCTGGCCTTCGGCTCAGGTAGTGATCCCAGGACCCTGGGATCCAGCCCTGTGTTCAGCTCCCTGCTGTTGAGCGGGAAGCCTGCTTCTCCCTCTCCCACTCCCCGTTTGTGCTGTCAAATAAATAAAATCTTAAAAAAAAAAAAAAAAAAGACTGTGAAGTTAAAATGTGTCACATCAGTTGCCTGTGCATTTCTCAATGTCTCTTCTGCCTTCTTCCACCAGGCCACTAGTTCAGCTAGCATTAACCTCCCAGTGGGATTCAGTAAGAGGTAGGTTTTCTTTAACTCCAGCAGCTCTCCTTGTATAAAAGCAAACCCCCATATCCAGCCAGTGGCTGGAGGAGCAACAAATGACAAAGCAAGGAACTGGTAAGAAGTTTAAAATCTCTTGAGATTAGTATGGTCATATGAACTTTTAAATACTTTCTTTTACTGCTTAGAATGAATTAGTTCAGAAAGGAAAGCAAGAGAGGCTTTTGTTTAATGTCAAAGCCAATATCAGAATTATGAGGTTTCAAGAAGGAAGAATTTAAGCACTGACCTTCTTTAGAAACTAGCTAAATTACCTGTCTAGTTACCTGAGACACTTAACTTAAAAAGTACAATAAGCAGTGAAGGTTGCTTATGCAGGCTCTGCCTATCTCAAAGGAATCATGTACTACCATGTAATCTACCAGCTAAGGGGCTCAAAGGCGCTATGGGGAGCTGTTTCATAATTGCAAAACATCATAAAGCCCTACAGGAAGATAATCCCCTTACTCAAGGAAGAGCTAGGTAACCCACAAGTATTGCCTGTAAAACAACCAACTGCAAATCATACAAAAATTTATTTTATAAAATAAAATGGTATAATAAAATAATATTTTTTATGTCATGAGACATAGTATAGAATAGTGGTCTCCAACCTGAAGTCCACAAAAGGGTCAAGTTGTTTTTAGGACTTCTAAAGGCCCAATGGAAAGTGTACAGTCACCCATAATAAAGTTGTATAGGCAGATTAAAATGAGAAATATTTAATTTTGTCTGGGATTATGACTACTCCAGGTAATGCCTATACCTGTATCATTCAGAAACGATGACTGGAAAAAAGAGAGAGAGAGGGAACCTGGGTGGCTCAGTGGGTTAAAGCCTCTCCCTTCGGCTCAGGTCATAATCTCAGGGTCCTGGGATCAAGCCCCACATTGGGCTCTCTGCTTGGTGGGGAGCCTGCTTCCCCCCCTCTCTGCCTGCCTCTCTGCCTACTTGTGATCTCTCTGTCAAATAAATAAATAAAATCTTAAAAAAAAAAAAGAGAGAGAGAGAGAGAAATAAATAAATAAATGACTGGCTCTTAGCCCTTGATTATTTTTCTTTTTTTGAAAGGAAAATAATATATGGTGTTTGTGAACAAATATTTTCAAAATAGCAGACTCATGAGGAAAAAATATATAGTCTGTGGTGGGACCAAGTTGATTTTAGTTCCTTCAATGTTAAAAAAAAACCCCAAACCAAAACAAAACAAAAAACTCAGAAATTATAAAATATAAAGTAAATCATTAGAATTTGCTCAAGCATATTCTCTGTCTGGAAAACTACCACCTGGAGGCGATATACAGATAATGCTGTATTGTTTTAGAAAACGCTTTTCACCACAGTGAAGAGTTTTCTTGCTATACTCCATGAGTGTCAGAGCTATATAAGCCATCTCTTGAAAATCCTTACTTGATCTATTTTATACTTTCCAAATCCTAGGTGAACAACAGACTATACTGAAGTTCTAAGGAATAAAACATAAGCATACTGTTCACATTCTCAGAAAATATGAAAACTGCTAAAAATGAAGAAAAATGGCATTCAGTGGGCCATTGGTCCATGTAAGGAGAACAGGAATTTATCTCAATTTATTTTTTGCAAAATATTACTAGCCACAGATGGTGGGGTGGAGGGGGTGGGCTGGGGGAGTAGGTGGGAGGTATATATGAAGCTATTAACATTTTAAAGTAACCTGCTCATTATTCTTTGCTATTTAATTTTCCACTAAACTGTACAGAGTCCTAGTGGTTCCAAATACTCTTTAAGAATAGCCAAATGAGGGCGCCTGGGTGGCTCAGTGGGTTAAAGCCTCTGCCTTCAGCTCAGGTCATGATCCCAGGGTCCTGGGATCGAGCCCCACATCAGGCTCTCTGCTCAGCAGGGAGCCTGCTTCCCCCTCTCTCTCTACCTGCCTCTCTGCCTACTTGTCATCTCTCTCTGTGTCAAATAAATAAATAAAATCTTTAAAAAAAAGAAAAGAATAGCCAAATGACTCTAAAAAAGAGATATAACCAAGAAAGAACAAGAAGCAAGATGAAGACCTGATACTACAGGTATTAACTACTTATGAAAACATAACTCTTCCCAAACTTCTTAAAGTTTGTTATTAAAAACCAGTCAAACAGTCAATTTCTCATTCCTTTACCCTTTCTCTTAAGAAACCATTACGTTATATTTCTACATTATAGAAACCATTATAGTATGCTATTATTAACACCATTAAGCTTAGACAACAGATCTTATTATCCCTAAGATGAGGTTGGAAGGCTGCTGGTCTGCAGAGGAGTTGGAACTAAATCTTTGCATTGGCATCCATCGGTTGTGGACTTGTGTGATTTATGGAGCTTAAAATAAATCAAGGCTTAGTACCTATGAAACAGGACTGGCACTTGCAGGGTTAAGGGTTGGAGATGAAAAACTAGAGAAAGCATAAATAGGATAGTTGAAGAAAAGAGATGAACTGTCAAAGGGGAATGAAAAGACAGTAAGTATAATATTTAGCTATTAACACCAGAACAGAGCATATACTTGATAAATACTGAAATTTAGGACAAAAGACACAAAAATTTTTCTCTGTTGTAGCTTAGATGATCTTGGGGTTAATGTCCATTTGCCTTCCATTTCTTCCTGAGATACTATGTTTTAAAGGATTGTTTTCTGTTTCAGTAGTTTTAAGCTGAGTGGTCACAAGCTTGAAAAAGGTGAGAGGCCAGAGGTAAAAACACTGAAGCATGGTAAAGACTGGAGTAAAGTGGTGGCAGAGGAAATGCAAAAGAAAAGGCCTAGTGATTCTTCTGAAGAAGGAGCCAATAGGATCTGCTGACCATACACTGGAGATTAAAGAGAAGAAAGAATCAAAGATGAGGCCCAAGTTTCTAGCCTAAGAGAATGATGATGCACTTCCAACAGGGAAGATTAAAAGAACAGTTCTGGGGAAAGAAAATTATGAATCAAATTCAGATATTCTGAATCATAAGGAAAAAAAGTCAGAAATAGTTGGAAGGAAAGTAGAGCTGAAATTCTGATCCAAAAAAATTGTATCTGCAAGATATATTTCTGTAACTAGTGTCAATATTTAATAGATACCAAACATGAAACCAAATATTCATATGCTCTTCAGATCAAATGTATTTACACTAAGTGTAAATAGTGCGTATAAGTGAACAAGTCAAAGCAACTAAATTTGCTGAATTCCAAATTCCTATCAGGCTTAGAGTAATCAAAATGACTGAATGAGAATCTGCACTGTTCCTGAAAAACAGCACAAGCACAGGTTCACTGTCAAAGCTGAAGTTGGAAAACACCCCTAAACTAGATCAGTGTATACACAATAGATATATATACAGTAGTAGTGATTCTAACCATAAAAGAGAAAAGAAGATAAGGAAGATAACATGACACCTTCTTCTGGGGTCAATAAATATGTTCTAATATAGAAAGTATAAAGAATTAATGTCCCTTTGGATTCTAATTCACATACCAATGTTTCTTCAAAGGAAATTCCTAGCTGTAAGAGGGAATGGCACCAAATGAGTGCTGTGCTGAAGGGCGTAAGTGCGCTAAAGGCACATTATACCCCAGATGTCTGTACAGTTTGGGGTTCTCACTTTCTAATGAGGAAGGAAAAGGAGAAGAAGGAAGAATAGAAGAAAACATGCCTGCAGACTGTGCTTCCAGCCAAGGTTACTCTTGACATTTTGGCCATTAAGGCCTTCATGGGCTCTATGAACTAAATGCCAGCATCACTCCCCTCCCCAAGTCTTTGTGACAAGCAAAATACTCTCTCACATTTCCAAAATTGGGAGGGATGGTTGGGAGGAGAGGGGATAGGTTCCTGGACATCCTAGATCTGACAGAATTTTACAATTCAAGAGTTTTTACAAAAGATAATTCATTCTTTAAATATCTGCAAGACTTCAATCTTGATTTTACTTGTCCGAATCCAACAAAGATGCCATCATGTTCACCAGCCTGATTTCCTTAGACTCAACCTATTTGAAATACTTAAAACAAACAAACAAACAAATAAACCTAATATAAGGGTGTCTGGTTGGCTTAATCAGTTAAGGGTCCAACTCTTGATTTCAGCTCAAGTCATGGTCTCAGGGTTGTGAGATCAAGACCCATTGGGTTCCATGCCAGGCATGGAGCCTGCTGAAAATTCTCTCTCCTCCTCTCCCTCTGTGTACCCCCTCACTCTTGCTCTCTCTCTCTCTCAAAACAACAATAATAATAAACAACAAAAAACCCCAAAGCACTAATAAAACAATAAAATTACCTGTCCCAAAGAAGAGAGAGGAAATCCTGTTCTGAGGTTTTTGTATTCCATTGGAGAACACAAACTTGTAAAGTGTTCAAATGGGTAAATTAACATAGCAGACCACTAAACTCTCAACAGTAAAATAAGACCTATGGACACAGGTCAACAATCTGTGGTCCTAGTCAAACTACTGATAAAATAAGGCTACCTAAAAATTATATAAGGCAATTCATTTATGATTATTTTATGAAAATAAGGGGTGACTGCATATGGGAGGCTCAGCATTTACTTCTGTTCTCCAGAGCAAGGCAGACAGTTTAGCTGTATCAGTAAAAAATAAAACCATATATCTTATCCCTTCAAATACATGCTTATATTATTTAAGTATAGCTGGTTGTGGCTGATTCCTGAATTGGAATCTTCCATTTTTTGTATTCAGTGTTTTACAGAACCACTTTTGATTACTAGGCAATATTTGTTTACAAATTAATTTTAATTCTCTAAAGATTGAGTTAATTTCTGAGCTTCTATAACCAGGTAAAGAATAATTACCAAAAAGAAAAAAAAATAAAGTTCACAGAATTCCAAATTAGAGTTGTAGGAAACCTTAAAACAGTCTACCCCATGACTGAGCGAATTTATTAGAAATGTCTGAGGGACAAATTTCTCATATAAGGCTAAGAAGCAATAAATACGGAAGACCTCTGTTTTTAAGCCATTATTTAGAAAATGGAATTGTTTCTAGTTTGTTCCTGACTAGAGCAGCCACTCAGGAAATAAACATCTTCTATCTTTACATGATGTTTTTTGAAAAAAATAACTTTTATTTCCTTATGATTTGATAAAAATAAGTTTGTAAAAAATCTGAAGTTAATGGGCGCCTGGGTGGCTCAGTGCGTTAAAGCCTCTGCCTTCGGCTCAGGTCATGGTCCCAGGGTCCTGCTCAGTAGGGAGCCTGCTTCCTCCTCTCTCTCTGCCTGCCTCTCTGCCTACTTGTGACCTCTGTCTGTCAAATAAATAAATAAAATCTTAAAAAAAAAAAAATTGAAGTTAACACTGAGGAAACTGCTAAGGCTTTTATAAGGTATTACAGAATTTGCAGACTATAATCTAGGGAGCTAGAAAGGAAAAGTCCTAATTACAATTCCTATAGCCCAGTGCTTGTCTTAACCTTAAGTGGAAAACTTTAGTCAGACAAATTTGTCCATGATCAATTGATAACAATGTTCTTTTAGTGTCTCTTTGTAAACAAAATTGAGATGGGGATATTGTTAGACATTTCCTTTATTCTTCTCAACTACTAGGAACTCTGCTCTCAGTGTTTCATGTTTTAATCATATTAACAGCAATGTTTCTGATACAATATTCTAAGGTAAGGTACTAAGGTAATATTAATAATACTTCCTTTCTAGAATTTTAATTTCCAAGAATGACTAAGACCTCCTAATTCTAAACGTATTGCAATGTAACAGGAGCTATGTCTGATTTAGGTTAATTAAGACCCCACTACGCAGACTCTTTGGTGCAGTACCTAAATCACTTTGTCAAGTGTTAAGAGATTTGCTAGAGTACCTAGTCATAGCATTTAATTTAGTTCCTGTTTGCTTTCTCTTCAACTGAAAATGGTGTTAAGAACAGTTGCCCTTTCCATAAATTATATAAATGTGGTACAGCTGAATCACATAATGTGATGACTTCTGCTCTTCATTTGAGAATACCAGTGGATTCCAATTCTATGGCTCAAATTTTTAATTATTCTTTTCAGCTGCTTGACATCTTCAACTCTGATTAATCACAGCAATCTCTTTCTCTTTCGCCAAGGATTTAAATGAAGAGGTTGAACAGGACAGGAAGCATCCTGCAGCAAACCATCAGAGACCTTGTTCCAGGGTGATATTTATTCTGAGTTAGTACGATTTTCATACCTTCATTCACTTACTCAGTTATGAATAATTACTTGTAATTTCCCCCTAAAGATACCACGAAAAACTCTGTTAAAGGCACTGCTAAAATCTAGATACACTGTGTGTTCAGAGTACCTCTCATCTACTAATATAGTAATCCTATTAAATAAGAAAATGAATTTACTTGGGGGTAACTTAAATTTAGAAAACCTGTTTAGTACCCTAGTAATTAGGGCTTCCTTTATAGTACTTATTTATGTACTACTAACCACTAGCCTTTAATGGTAACAATTTAGAGCTAAACAGACTGAAAATCTGTTTTTCAAATAGTTAGCAGCACCTAGAAAACACCTTTCTAAGCCCAATTTTAACATTAATAAAAAACTGAACTTAACCATTATAGTTTACCTTAAGACTCTCTCTTTTTTTTTTTAAGATTTTATTTATTTGACAGAGAGAGACAACACAGCAGGGGGAGTGAGAGGGAGAAGCAGGTTTTTGGCTGAGCAGGGAGATGGACATGGGGCTTGATCCCAGGATTCTGGGATCATGACCTGAGCCGAAGGCAGACTCCCAACGACTGAACCACAATACGCCCTACCTTAAGACTCTTAATGGTTTAGAAATTTTAGATCCCCAAGTAAATGTTAAAAGTGCACATATATACATATATATACACACACACACATATATACATATATATAAAAGTGCACATATATACTCATTTCACTATACGTTTTTTACTAATTTCAAATTCTGATTTATTAATTGGTTTATTAATTTATTAATTGTAATCACAGAGATTAATCTCAAATAAAGATATGCTGCTCTTCCTTAAGGTGGATTTTGTTTCTCCAAAACAATACCCAAGTTAAAGAAATTATAAAATGAGTGTGTTTTTTTTTTTCAAAGATTTTATTTCTTTGACAAAGAGACACAGTGATAGAGGGAACACAAGCAGGGGGAGTGGGAGAGGGAGAAACAGTCTTCCTGCCGGGCAGGGAGCCCGATGTGGGGCTCGATCCCAGGACCCTGGAATCATGACTTGAGCCAAAGGCAGACACTCAATGACTGAGCCATCCAGGTGCCCCAATGAATGCTTTCCAAAGCAAATAATTGTCCTATACCAAATAATAAGACTTTGTCTAAATCCAGATTTTCCTATACATTATTCCAGTTCAAGTAAGGTAAAATTCCTCATTTACTGCCTATAAATAGTATGTAATTAAACAATAATGATCATGGGATGCCTGGGTGGCTCAGTGAGTTAAGTCTGACTCTTGATTTCACTTCAGGTCACGATCTCAGGGCTGTGAGATTGAGCCCTGCATAGGGCTCCACACTGTGTGTTGAGTCTGCTTAAGATTCTCTTGCTGTCTCCCTCTGCTCCTCCCTCCACCCTCAGGAAAGGAAGGAAGGGAGGGAGGAAGGAATGGAGGAAGGAAAGAAGGGAAGGAGGGATGGAAGGAGGACGAGAGGGAGGGTGAAATGAAGGAAGGGAGAGATGAAGATGGATAATCAGTTAAGAAATCACTTTTTAGTGGAGCCTGGCTGGCTTGGTCAGTAGGACATGTGACTCCTGATCTCAGGGTTAGGAGTTTGAACCCCATATTAGGTATAGAAATTACTTTAAAAAAAAAAAAGAACAACTTTTTAAATCTATTAACTGTCTAGAAACAGAATATATGCAAAGTTTGAGACCTGAGTCTATCTTTCTAAGGGCCATAGGAAAATGTATTATTTTACTTTTAAAACTAGTCTATACATGTCTGTACATGTGTATTTATGTACATGATATTCATCTGAGCCTCCTAAAATGTGAAGATCTTGAGAGGTTATCTTGTGAAACAGGCTTATGTTACAGATGAGAAATAAAAGCTCTGGCATGTTAACTGAATTCCCCAAGTTCCTACCTAGTCATGTAGGGCTGGTACTATAAACCAGGTCTCTTGAGTCTCAGTCTCTTGTTAATATCATTCTTCTTTTTAGAAATAACAATGCAATCTAGAGCCCTTGCCTCCAAGGTGAAAACATTCATGCTGATCAGTCAAAACCACAACCACCTGGTCAGTAAGAACCAATAAAATTTCTACCTTACTAATCCTGCTTTCATGCTCCAGAAGAAAATATTAATTGAGTATAGTTCTTTAGATCTTGCTCATTGTTTGAGGTATGAACAGCTGCTGCCTGGATGTCCTGCACTTGGCATTACCACTTCTCTTTATCCAGCTCCAAAACTCAGAGGTAATCTGAATTATAATTAATTCAGTGAAGAATAACAGGCAAATGATGTAAACAATTTACCATGGCCCATACAAGTGAAAACATTAGATAAACAGGCAAAAATTGAATTTTTTTCATAAAATGAACTGTATTTGATAAAACATGCATGATAAAATGTATGCATGGTAAATGTAAATGCAATGATATGAAATATAAAAGCAGCTTTAGTTTAGGAAGAAGTATGTAATAAAAGTTCTCTCTGCCTTTCCTCTCTCAAATTGTGTGAACTCATGGCAGTTTGGTTCTCCAAAATGAAAATGGACCTCTTAGAAATTAAAAGAATTATCTGAAGACACAGAGTTCTGGTAAACTTTCTCCAGACTACCCACTCCCCCATTTCATTCTCACATACTAATCCATGTAGTCTTTACTTCTTAAAGATTTGTGTTCTAATTAGCATCTTCCTACTGTTGCCGATTTTGATCTTAATAGCTCTTTGGTATGACTCATCTTGAAGTATTTGATCTCTCATTCTGAACACACCTCATCTCTAGTGACCACCATTAACAGAATAAATGAAAAGCCTTAATTTCCAGGAAACTTAAAATTTTCTTGATAACTGTTAAATAGGATAATATGGGATCTAGTTCCTTGGTAAGGAAGAAGGCTGCACCATCTTTGGGCTGGAGGGGGATATCAAGGATATTTAATGTTGTGGCACTTCAAGTGGGCATCAAAACAATTTCTTCCCATTTTTAAAAGACAACACTATAACATATTTCTGTATATCTTGGTAAACTTCTGTGGGTATACTAATAATGTAAATTCCATCAGTGTGGAATCCATCCATGTGATGTTTTACACTTTGGTAGAGATTACCAAATTGCCCTTCAGAAAGATTACAGCAATTTGCACTACACCAACAGCGTGGGCGAATGACTGTGCCAGCTCTAGGTATCAAGCTTTTGCATTTGATTACTCTTAGCGAAAATAAAATCTCATTTTAATTATCAATTGCATTCCTTTAATTAAGGATAAACTTGAACATTGTTTGATTTGTAATTTGACCACACGTATTTTTTTTTGTGAGCTCTTCTAGATCCCCATAAGAATCTTTTCCCTAAACTTGCAATCAGGACATAATTAAAATATGACTACATTTTTTAAAAATATTTATTTATTTATTTGTGAGGCGGGGTGGGGAGGGACAGAAAGAGAGTGTGTGTGCTAAAGCAAGGGGAGGAGAAGAAAGAATCTCAAGCAGACTCTCAGCTGAGTGCTGAGCCTGATGCAGGGCTTGATCTCAAGACCCCCGAGATCATGACCTGAGCTGAAACCAAGCGTCAGGTGCTTTAATCAACTGCCCCACATAGGTGCCCCAGAATGTGACTAGATTTTTAAAAAATAGACAAAAGAGGAACAACCAGAAATAAAAAGCCAACTTGAATTAAGCTTCTACACTCTCCAGAAATGATTCTCTATAAACTTTTCCTCACAGGTTTCCACCAAATATAAAATACTTTCTTCCACCCAAGTATCAATCTGAACAGTCTGTATCCTCTACTTATCCTCAGAGTTCCTCAGACATCCAACAACCACTACACTTTTCACGAAGAGCAAATGAGAATTAAAGGACATATTCTAACCATATTTCCTGGGCTAACACATCTCAAATTTTCCTATTTTATTTATCTGAAAACAGTAATCTGGATTGTTCCCCAAACTATATTAAAATCCAAGATAAGCTCCTAAATATATCTAATAGAGTCAAATAGAGGACTAACAGAAGAATTCTTGTATTTTAGGTAGATGCAAAGGCAGTTTGCACATGTACACTCACACACCTATCCCTCTCCTACCGCCTTCCCCCCTACATATGTGGATTAGAAATATAAACATGAAGATGACAATTATGGTGATAGAAAAGGGAGTATCTCTATGGTTGTATTTTCTGCTTTTTTGACCTCTTGAAACTATATATTGAAGAGAAAATGTTTTCCCTCCTACCTCAAACCCTGTCCCCAGTCTACCTTACAACATACACATTCCTGTCCAAGCTCAAGGTAAAAATATATAAACTGAAGCCCAAATGAGCTCTACCTTTAGTTTAAAGGCCCACTGTTATTTAACTGAGATCAAATTATGGACACTCCTTATTCCCCAGTTGAAAATACTCTTCCTTTTCTAAACTTGTAAATGATACAGCTTTTCTATTTTGTATCATCTTCCTATTTTTAGTTATTTTTGCAGGTTTTCATATTTTCTAATACAGACCATTAAGTCCTTAAGTCAAAGATGTGTCTTATGCATTACAGAACTCCTGAGAGCACCAAGCACAATACTTTTTACCGAATGGCCACTGTTTCATTCTTATAGCAGGTGAGTTAATATTTGTAAAGTGGTTTGAATAGTGCCTGCACATGTAAGTTTATTAAATAAAATAGAGAAATGGACCAATTTTCCCTTTCTCCTGAGTTTTTCCCATCAACATGATTTTTCCCATCTCCCACCTTAACCTTCTTTTTGATCGCATTTCCTCTACCAGTTACTGCCTACTTCTCTGCTCCCTATTGAAGTAAAACACATTAAAATGGTCTAAAATTTAGTCTCCAAATTCCTCTCTTCCCATTCTCAAACTTACTCAACTCGTTTTAACCTCATCATTCTACAAAAAAATGTTTGGGAAGATGACCAATCATCCCTACATTACTATATCCAAAGATGAGCTCTTATTCCTTACCTTACTTGACCTATCAGCATCATTTGACAGAGCTGCTGTTTCTCTCCCCCTTTGAAGAATTCTCAATTTTTCTTATTCATCATGGGCCACTATTCCTCCTCCTGCTCTTCTCAAACAGGATTATTCAGGGCTTAGTTCTTGTTCCTCTACGCTCCTGTATTTACATTCATTCCCTTTCTTGATAACTTCATCTAGTCTCTTAACTTTAAATACCATCTAAATTTGAGGGGTGCCTGGGTGGCTCGGTGGGTTAAGCCTCTGCCTTCGGCTCAGGTCATGATCTCAGGGTCCTGGGATCGAGCCCCGCATCGGGCTCTCTGCTCGGCGGGGAGCCTGCTTCCTCCTCTCTCTCTCTCTGCCTGCCTCTCTGCCTACTTGTGATCTCTGTCAAAAAAAAAACAAAAAAAAAACTTTAAATACCATCTAAATTTGATATACCTCCTTCAATTATATTTTCAGCCCAGACCTCCTAAATTCCAGACTCATATAGTCACTCTCAGACATCAAACAGACATCTCAGACTGAACTCTTGCTCTTTTCCACAAAATCTGCCCCACCAACAGACTTTATATCTCGTTATGACAAATCCATTCTTCCAGCTGTTGAGGCTAAAATCCTTGTAGGCATCAATTTCTCTTTCATAACTTACATCCAAACCACCAGAAAATTCAGTTTGCTGTACATTCAAAATATATCCCAAATCCAACCACTTCTTATTATCTTCACTTCTGCTATTTCAGTCTGAGCCATGATCATATCTTGTCTGGGTTACTAGAATGGCCTCCTTACTGGTCTCCCTGGCCACTGTATAATCTATTCTTAGTACTAAGCCAAAATGACCCTTTAAAAATAAAAGTCAAATCATGTCACTTCTCTGCTTAAAATTCTTCATTGTATTGCTTTTACATTCAAAGAGAAAGCTAGTCCTTAAAAATGGGTTCAAGGGGATTTCTGATATGGCCCTCTGTGTTGGAGATTAATAGCCACAAATACATCCAATCAAGTATGCCTTTCTCTTTACAATTTGACTTTCTCATTCCTTCCATCAACAAGTGGAATCTATTTCTCCATCCTGTGAAACTGGGTTTGGTCATGGACTTGGCTTTGGCCAAATGAAACATCAAATGTGGCACAACAGAGACTTGAAATGTGTTTGTATATCGAGGCTTGCTCTTGCTGCACTGGGGTCTCCAGTAGGCTTTACATCTCAGTTAATGAAAAGTCCATCCTTAAAACCATGCAGGCTAAAATCCTTGTACCACAAGGAGACAGGCTCCACTAACAGCCAGAACAAATTATAAAGCACGTAAGGGAGACGATCTTAGACCACCAGCTCTATCTAAGCCATTCAGCAATGATACTAGCTTCCACGGAAGACCAGCACAAAAACCATCCAACTAATCCCAGCCCAAATAGCTGACTCTCAGAACTGTGAGCAAATAAAATAGTTGTTTTAAGTCACTCAGTTTTGGAGTGGTTTCACAGTAAGAGACAACTGAGAAACTCTTATTACATCTTTGACACCCCAAATCCTACCACTCTTTCTTCCCTCTTGTTCTAGTTATACCAACTTCCTTTCCATTCTTTGTATATAATCACTCCTGCTTTTGTTCTGGCTGTACCCTCTACTGGGAATGCTCACTTTTCAGACAGTTGTATGGCTAACCTGCTTATTTCTTTTAAGCCCTTCCTCAATGTCTCTTTTTTAATGAGGCTTACACTTACTATCTTTTTAAAAATAGCAGTCTACCCCCAGCCCTTCTAATCTCACTTACCCACCTTTATTGTTTTTATAACCCAACCTCCTTCTCTAACACACACCACAGTTTACTTATTATGTTTATTATGTGTTGTCATCTTCCCCAACTAGAATGTAAGGTTCAGATGTGAGAGGAGTTTTATTTTATCTTTTAAAAGTTCACTGTTTGGGGCCCCTGGGTGGCTCAGTCATTAAGTGTCTGTCTTTGGCTCAGGTTCTGATCCCAGGGTCCTGGGATCGAGCCCCACATCGGGCTCCCTGCTGGGCGGGAAGCCTGCTTCTCCCTCTCCCACTCCTCCTGCTTTTGTCTTTGTTCTCGCTGTCTCTCTCTGTGTCAAATAAATAAATAAACTCTTTAAGGAAAAAAAAAATTAAAAGCTCAGTTTGATATAGTGACAGCTCAATGTAAATAACACTTGTTTACAAGGTAAAGCATCTATATATGACCAAGTGATTACACATGTATGTTCTGAATTGCCATTGTAAATTCTGGGCATTTGTATAGAAAACTTAAGCAACATCAACACTGGTAAGGAATTGTCTGGACTTTCTCCATTACATATATGAGTTAAACATACAGATGTGTGGTGATGCAGGGTTATTAAGAAAGGAAAGAGGGAATTATTCACTGTAATCTCATTTAAAAAACAGATATTAAGTTCAACATTGTCCTGCTTTCTAAAATTCTCATTTCCTAAAGTCTCCCTCAAATCTTCCTTCAAAATATTCATTCTGTAGTTTAGAATGAACTCTTAACAAAGCATGTTGCAATCTCATGTAAGGAGGACATATATGAACCCCAATCTATAGCAGTTTGATGTACCCAGATAGTCATACTAAGAATTAGAGATAAAGAGCAAGTACCTCATTTTTGAATATTTTAAATCATTGTTTCAATGACAGCATTTTAGTTCACCAGAGTCAATGAATAGTTTGTTAAGTGAGAGGGAGACATGGGGAGGGAAGCAAGGAAACAGTTTCATCTACAATCTTTTAAGCAAATTTTCTCCACTTATGAATTAATACAATCATTGAGAAAATCAATTAAAAATGTTTAAATTACATTTCATGTTCCCCACCTCCCTGTCGACTGTCAGTAGGGGGGAAAAGAGTTAATTTCTGTTTTACTACCAGTCTCCACCTCCTATCCTTTGAGGGCTCTCCCATGAATTCTTTCTTTTTGACCCCAACCCATTCAACCTGAGCTAGCATTCTTAATAAAACACAGATAAGTAAACTGACCTTTTATAACCCCAGAACAAACAGAGATGTGCCAAGGTCTTAAAATCCAAGATACAGAACAAACAGAAAAAAAGAGTACAAAGCAGAGCCACAGATCTCTTAATGAAGGCAGTATTTAAATTATTAACCATAAATCATAAGAGAGTAATTTAATATCAAACGTCAGAGTAAAAAATCTGGACCTTAAATCCAATGGCTTAAGGGCAAATAGTATTAATGTATATTCATTTTAGAATCAGGTAAAACTATGAAAAAATCTGTTTTGCTTTAGTATTATCTCTTAGGAAATAGATATAACCATTTATTGGCTCATTTATAGAACCAATTCAAAAAATCATGGTAAAATTAAGCTATGGACCAAGTTTTCTACTCAAGATCACAGAACAAATGTGAAAATGGTGGTTGTGTTGCATAAAGCTGGATCATCTTCCTATCCAGTTGTATCTCAGAGATTTGTTCTTCTGATCTGAAGACATAAACTTTAGCACTGAGATACGTGCACACTGCTTTACAATTAGGAAAATTGCCAAGTCTTTGGGAAAAATACAGTGAAAAGAAGTAGCTGAATGATAAGAACCTTTGTTTTTAATGTGAGAAATATTTCAAATGGATCTAATCCAAGTTCTTATTTGTTATGCATGCCTAGCATCTTCAAATTTAACCCAAGCTTTTCCTAAGCTGCCAAAGGCAAATGAAACTCTCTTGTTCACTGAAGGAAACACTTATTTTCTGATAACTTTTCTGCCTGAGAGAGCGAGGCTGACATTTACTCTGCACTGAAACAGCCCATCACACGGGAGTCGGAACACTCCAGTATGATCTGAGCATGCCCACACCGTCAAAAGAGTGCTCTGTACATTCCGCCCAAGTAGCTATGGGCAAAATGAACAACTGGGAAACACATAACATGTTTCTTGATTATTGCAACCTCACACAAATCAGTCCAAAAATAGCAAATGCCCATGGCTGAGATCTACTACTGAAAAATGCTGAGTTTCAGCAGCTCAAAGCATTTCCTGTGTCTATCTATTCAACCAGCCCCCACTTAAAGCTGTAGAATTATAGGATTAAGGAAGAGTTTTTTAAAAAAAAAGACAGATACACACACATATACAACATACGGTTTCCGAGGAGAGTGAGGGTTCCATGCTTGTAAGGGAGAAAGAGGAGGAATATGCCGAATAACCCTCGGGTTTCTCCCAGATTTGAACATGCTGTACTGTGGCATGAGGTCAGCAGAGACTGACTCCAGCCCTGTGAGGCTGAATTCTACCCTGACAAAGCAGTATCACTGTAATATGAAGCAAAAGGATCCAGGGCATGTTGGCAGCTGTACAGAGTGCCTGTTCTAGAAAGTAATGGCAATTCCAAAACAAGAGATCTACGCTGTCACATGAGATAATCTTCAGCCCAGTTAAGCAATAAGCACCAAAAATACTTGAATCCTAAACACAGGCAGCTCAAAATATTAAAAGGTAGGAAAGAACTTTCCTCCTTAAACCTATTTTGTATCTGAAGGAGATGAACTGGAAGTGGGAAACTTGAAGAGCTATTGGTTGATTTGATTTGTATCACTAATATTATATTGATCTTGATCTGGGTTGAGGCACAGTCTTCTGGACACTGTGACCTAGGTGAGAAGTCCCAAACCTTCTCTGTGATTTTACAATAGAGCAAGGAAAACATCTTGAAAATATACTTTTGGTAATGCATATACACCAGAACTGAAGATAAGGTAAATAATCTCATTTCTCACATATATCCAGAAGGCAAAGGTTGCACAAACCTAATGAACATTATTGTTTCTTTTTAGGTCACCAAGAATCCATGTAAGTGTACTGTTAGAAATTCTTCCCTGAAATAAGGGGAATACTAAAAAAGTCTTATGCAGGAAAAGGAGCCAGAACATGGTATTTCTGCCAAGAGAAAATATGAGGCAGGGCACATATATAATCCTTTAAATGTTGTGGTCTCCCTTACATTACAAAAGTTCTACTCCAGACCAGAAGTGACCCTACTGTTTAATAAATAAAATTTAGCCAGGAAATAGCAGTAAACACAGGATACAGAGACAAAACAAAACTGTATGAAAGTACTACTGCAAGGTAAATTAAGCTCTTCAACAGTTCAGTATTAGCATAGATTAAACGAAGTTAGAATTTAATTTTTTTTAAAGCAGGCTCCATGCCCAGTGTGGGGCTTGAACTCACAATCCTGAGATCAAGAGTCACATGCTCTATGGACTGACCCAGCCAGGTGCCCCATTAAACTAAAATTTTAAGTAAGTTGAAAATTTACCCTATGGCATACTACTGCTTAAAAAAAAAAAAAAAAAAAAGGTCTTTCAAAACTCTCTGTTACTTACATGAAAAAAAACAAAGAGCCAGGTATGCCACATAATGATCTTGATGATTAGGTCTCTTCTTGCTTTTCCCATTTTATCTGCTCTGTGTTCCATTCATTGAACTACCCATTACTGCCATTTTACAGGAACAGAAATGGAAAAGTGGGAAGGTTAATAACTTGCTCAGACTTAATGGCTAAGGCTAGGATTTAAACCACATGTACAATTCTCACTCCACACTCTTACCTATTACGTAAATTATGTTTACAATAAGAATTCTATATTTAAGGAATCAGTAGAGACAGAATATGAGCACCCACAATAGAAAAGTGAATCACTGTAGGTTGGAGAAAAAGTTTCAAAGAAAGAGGTAGAACTTAAACTGAGCTGTTCATTCAAATACTTGAGGCACTGTTCTGGAGAAGCATCAAAGAACAAACATATTATGCCTACATGCTAGCTGGGGAAGACAGCCAATAAACAAATATAATAAATATATATCCATTGGTGATGAATGGTATGAAGAAAAATAGAGCAGTATAAACAGGACAGAGGATGATGGGCCTCTCTGATAAAATAACATCTGACCAGAGATCTGAATGCAAGTATGCAGATATCTGGGGAAAGGTAGTCCAGGGAGAGACACCAAGTTCAAAGGCCTTGAGGCAGGAATGGATTTGGTGTGCACAAAGAAAGCCAAGGAGGATGAGTGACTAAGGGAGGTAAAATAGAAAATAAGGACAGAAAGGCTTGGTGGATGAAAGCGGACTGTGTATGACACTGTAGGCCACTGTAAGGAAGTCAATGGGAGTCTTGAGCAGAGTTAGGAAAGGTTTTAACCAGGATCACTCTGAGTAAAGAACAGACAACGCTGGAGTTAAATGAGGGCTGGGGCACGGGAGAGTGCTTAGGAGACTATTAAAATAGTCCATACAAAACAACTGAAGTCAAGTACCTATGGCATGTTATCTGACATCCACTGAGGGAGCAAAAAACAGGTATTAACAAATACGTAATGGGAGTGGGATAGGAGGGTAAGGAAGAAAGATATAAAGGCTTTTCACTTACAAGATACACTAGTTTTAATTTTTAAGTATTAGGTTACCAATATTGGATTTAAAAAGGAGATATACCAAATTTGATTATTTATAGGTTTCTAATTTCTAATCAAGGTTTTTTTTGGATCTATACTTGTACCTGAACACCTAATAGGTGATCTTACAATTTCTAATACAATTTTTCCATTAAGAACTGTACTTAAGATGTAATTCAACATCTTATTAAGTCTAGGAAACAAAAATAATCACCAAATAGGAGAAACTATTACTGGGTTGTTTCAAAAGACGTAGTTTTAAAATACTGGATATTCAGTTTCCCATATTAATAAATTTTGCTTTAGATCATTTTACAGGGACTTCTGAAAGAATAATTTACTTTGAACATGAGTTTTTGTGTTGATATCTAGACTGTCGAAGGAAATTTTGATTCCTGTTATAGGATATACAGGGAACAGTACCCAGAGAGGTCATTATCAATTGAAAAGGAATAATTGTATTCTGTTTTTGAGTTCTGAGCTTTTTTCTTATGATCTAAACAGAAGATCAACAGAAAGTACATTTGAGAGGGCAATAAAACATTTCTTTGGTGTATGGGGTTTATTCCACCGTGAAGCTAGGAGACATGAACTAATGCTTTTTATTTCCTTCTATGAACCAGAACAAGAACAGAAGGAAGCATCCGATAAGTTATATAAACCTGTACAGATACAGCACTATATAGCTTCAGCCTTTAGGCCAAAAATGAATAGCCCATTAGTAGGGGGACAAAAGAAGTTCATCATTCATACCTCATCTACAGAGGAAATATGTGACTAACAAAGGGATGAAACTGTCACACCCCTAAATTACTCTCCAAAGTCCAAAACAAAATTTTTTGAGAGGAGAGACAGATCCTGTATTAATTTATTAAATAAGTATTACCATGTGTCAGGCCCTGTGTCTGGCATTTAGGGAGGAAACAGTGAATAAGATGAACAAGTCTTGCTTGCTACTGACATTAGAGATCACTTGCATTTTTTAGACTACAGTATTTCTCAACATTCTGTAAAAACTCACACCCCTCTTCAGTACCTTCTCATTCTATATACTATGTACTCTCCCCAGCCTAGAATCTTTGTTTTGATTTCTGTAATTTATATTGTGGAAACAAGAATTGTACTGACTTCTTCCACCCCTCCCCCCCAAATCATACATCTCCATCAGAGAGCCTGGTCTCTAGAGCCTTCTAGGGATGTTATGAAGCACTATTCAGATCAAACACCTCATTTGTGGTATGAAAGCCAAGATACTGAAAGAAGTGAAGGATGCAGTAGTGGCCAGATCAGATCTAGAATCCATCTCTTCTATTTCTCTGTTTATGTTCTTTCTACCACACCATGCTGTTGTCCCCTTACCATCTTTTTCCTACTTCATGCATTCACTCCACAGTAATCTGGTTTCTTGTGTTTACCACTGCTTAAAAACAAGGGAATAAAGAAATGAGCAAAAAACAAAAACACCCTCAATTTCCGTAATACTCATTTTGTAGGCTGTTTCCGGTTTAGTATTTGTGCCTTATATCTTCAATATATTAAAAACCTCCATGGAAGCTTTTTGTTTTGGACAAATTACTTCTTCGGATGCTATCTGACTATGTGTTCAAAAAGGTTCCTTTCTATCCTCAAAATTAATCCCAAGATTGTCTGCAGTGCTATGTGAGCTCTTTTGTGTGTTTTTAAAATTGAGATATAATCAATACATAAAACATTGTATTAGTTCTAGGTGTATAACACAATGATCCTGATATATGGGTATGCTGCAAAAAGATTATCACAGTAAGTTAATTAACATCCATAACCATGTATGGTTACAAAAAAATTTTCCTTCTGATGACAACTTTTAAGATCCACTCCCAGCATCTTTCATGTGAGTGCTTTTGGAACCCCATTCCCTATACTGAGTCAATTAATGATAGAGTTATGGGGAAAAGTAATCGGGTACACAAAGAATAAATTCGAATCTCTCTCAAGATGTGGGTCTAGAGGGCACCTGGGTGGCTCAGTCAGTTCAACAGCTGCCTTCAGCTCAGGTCATGATCTCAGGGTCCTGGGATCAAGCCCCCATCAGGCTCCCTGCTCAGCAAGGAGTCTCCTTCTCCCTCTGCCCCGCCCCCCACTCGTGCGTGGGTGCGTGCGCTCTCTTTCATATAAGTAAGTAAATAAATAAATAAAATCTTTTTTAAAAAGATGTGGGTCTATAATCATTGACACTTAGAGGAAAACAGCACACTTTCAACATACTTCAAGCAATCACAGTTTACATTTTTTTAACTAACAGACCATCTTCAATTTCTCCCTCTTAGATACTGGAGTCTCAATGTTTTTGTTGAAGGAATATGGATAATCTGGAAGGAAAGGTTTTTTGTTTTTGTTTTTTAAATTAAACAAAAAGCATTCACTCTGTGAAAGACATTAATTTGGAGGCCCCTAATGAGCCAGCACTCCTCGTATTAATGCCCTGTACCTTCCCACACTGAATCTGGATTTGGTCACAGGACTAGTACAGCAAATGGGGCTTTAGCAAGCATGATGCAGGGACCTGATAAGTGCTTGGAAACTGGAGACTGTTCTTTTGAACACTCCATGGAACCCACTGGCCATGCTGCAAAAAAGCCCAACCAGCCATATAGAATACTAAGAATGGAAGAATCAACGTCGCTGGCCAAGAGCCACAGCTAAATTGAGTCAATGCTAATACATATTGCTATTCATGTGAGTGAGGCCATTTGGACCTTCTGGGCATCTCAATATCCCAGTCAACACAAAGGAAAGCAGAAGAACCACGTGGTCAATCCACAGAATCATTACATATAAATAAGTTGTCACTTTATGCCATTAAGCTTTTAAAAAATATTTTAAATTAGCACTATAAAATTAACTTTTCAGACATGTATACAGTTCTACGAATATTAAAACAGGCATAGATTCATGTAACGATCAGCATAATCAGAATAAAGAGCAATTCCATTGCTCAAAAAGACTCCCTTGTGAAAAATGTTCAGCATTACTAATCACTGGGGAAAGCAAATCAAAACCACAATGAAATACCACCTTAAAATAGTCAGAATGACTAGTGATGAAAAAGACAAGGAACAAGTGCTGGTGAGGATGTGGAGAAAAGGAAACCCTTATTTACTGTAGTGGGGCGGGGCAGGCGGAGGAGGCTGGCAGTGTGTAAACTGGTATTACCACTGTGGAAAACAGTACTATAAATAGAACTACCGAGGTTCCTGGGTGGCTCAGCTGATTGAGCGTCTGACTCTTGATTTTGGCTCAGGGCTATGGGGTCAAGCTCTGTGTAAGGCTCTGCACTCAGTGCAGAGTCTGCTTGTCCCTCTCCCTCTGCTCCTCCACCCCCCTCAAATAAATAAATAAAAATCTTAAAAAAAAATAGAATTACCATATGATCCAGTAATTCCACTACTGGATATTTACCTAAAGAAAACAAAAATACTAATTCAAACAGATATAGGTACCCCTATGTTCACTGCAGCATTATTAACAATAGCCAACATAGGGAAGCCATTCAAGTGTTAATTGATCAACGAATAGATAAAGAAGATATGGTACATAAATACAGTGGGATATTAACCATAAAAAATAGAACAAAATCTTGCCATTTGCGACAACATGGATGGACCTAGAGGGAATTTTGTTAAATGAAATAAATCAGACAAATATCATATGATTTCACTTATATGTGGAATATAAAAAACAAAATGATCAACAACAAAAAATACAAAAAAACCAAACAGACTCTTAAAATACTCTTAGAGAACAAACCGGTGGTTGCCAGAGGTGAGGTAGTGGGGGTGTGTGTGTGTGTGTGTGTGAAACAGACTAAGGGGTACAAAGTTCCTGTTATAAAAAAAGTCACAGAGATGAAAAGTATAATATAGGAAATATAGTCAATGATACTGTAATAATTGTAGGGTAACAATTGGTGACTGCACTTATCACAGTGAGCACTGAGTAATGTAAAGAACTGTCGAATCAATATGCTGTACACCTGAAACTAATATAACACTGTATGTCAATTATACACCATAAATAAATAAATAAATAAATAAATGACTCCCTTGTGTAGTCACACCTAACCCCACCACTAATGCATAATCCATTCTTTTCACCATGATTTTGTCTCTTTTGAGAATGTGATATGAACAGAATCATATAGTATATAACTTTTGAGATGATTTCTTTTACTCAGCACAATGTCTGCGACACACATCCAGGATATTGTATGTATCAATAGTTATTTCTTTTTATTGTTGAGTAGTAGTCCACTATATGGATATACCACAGTTTGTTTATCCATTCACTTGCTGAAGGACATCTGGATGGTTTCTACTTCTTGGCAATTATGAATAGAGCTGCTCTAAACAATGGCATGAAGAATTTTGTGGAAATGTAAGTTTTCACTTCTATAGGTTAAAAACCTGGGAATGGAATTGTTGGGTCATATGTTAAGTGTACATTTAACTTAAAAAGAAAATCACCAAAATGTTTTCCAGAGTAGTTGTACCTTTTTCCTTTCCTATAAACAATGCATTAGGGTTATTTGCCTGTGTCCTTGTCAGTATCTGAAATGGTCAGTTTTCATTTGTGCCATTAGACCAGTATTATCTCATCCTGGTTTTAATTTGCATTTCCCTAACAGCTAATAATGCTAAATATTTTTCATTTATTTATTTACCACCATACATCTTCTTTGGTAAACAGACTATTTAAGATATTCAAATTCAACAATTTTTCAAATGGGTTGTTTTATTCCTGGTCGGTTTTGACAGTTTTAGAAATATACTCTGAATATATGGTCTTTGTCAGATATGTGATCTGCAAAATTTCCTCCCAGGCTATAGCATGCCTTCTCATTCTCTTAATAGTGTTTTTCATCATTAAAAATTTTTTTTAAAAATTTTTTGATGAATTCCTTTTTATTTTTTAATGTTATGAATTGCATTTAAGGTGTCATACTTAAAAACATTTTGCCTCATCCTTTTCTATATATTCCTATGAAGGTTTTATGTTTTACAGATGGATTTATGAACTATTTTGTGTTAATTTTTATATAAAGTGTAAGATCTACATAGAGGCTCGTATTTTTGCATGTGGATGTCAAATTTGTCCAAAATCTCTTTTTTAAAACACTAGCTACTTTCCATTAGATTATCTTTGCATTTTAATGAAAAATGAATTGGTGATATTTATGTGGTTCTATTTTTGGACTTCATATTCTGTTCCAGCAATCTATCCTTTTGCCAGTGTGATACCATCTTGATTACTGTAGCTTTGTGATAAATCTTGAAACTGGGTAGGATTAATTCACTCAGCTTTATCCTTCTTTCACAAAATTGATTTGGCTACTCTAGTTCCTCTGCCTTTTCATATAAATTTGAGAATAATCTTGTCTATAATTACAAATAAATTTTGCTAAGATTTTTTACTGGAATTGTATAAATCTATGGAACTGGACAGAAATGACATTTTTAGAATGCTGAGTCTTCCAATCCGTGAATATATCTCTGTATTTATCTTTAATTTCTTTAATCAGTGTTTTACAATTTCAGCATAGAAATCCTGCAATATGATTTTTATACTTATACTTCAGTATTTTTCTCTTGCTGCCACTGTAAATAGTAAATCCTTTCCCCCAATTGTTCATTGCAAGTATATAAAAGCTCAATTGTTTTGTGTGGGTTGGCACTGTTATCTTTAGATCTTGCTAAACTCATTTATTAGTTCTAAGAGTTTTTTCTGGATTCCTTGGGATTTTCTATGTAGGCAGTGCCGCAGCTGTGAGCAGAGACAGTTTTATTTCTTCTTTTTCTATCTGTATGCCTTTTATTTATTTTTCTTGCCTAACTGTACTGGCTAGCACTTCAAGTACAATGTTAAAATAGTAGTGGTCAAAGCGAACATCCTTGCCTTCTACCCACTCTTAAAATGTAAAGATTCAGGGTTACACCATTAAGTATGATGTCAGTTGTAGTTTAAAATTTTTTTTGTTAGATGCCCAATCAGTTGAAGAAATTTCCTTCTATTCCTAGTTTGCTGAGAGTTTCAAATAATGAATTTTTAATAAGTTTTGTCAAATGCTTTTCCTGTATCAACTGATATATGGCTTTGATTATTTGGGTTGTCAATATTGTGAATTATATTGATTTTCAAATACTAAACTAGTACTGCATTCCTGATACAAACTACACTTGGTCATGATATATTATTCTTTATATATATTGTTATGTTCAATTTGTTAGTACTTTGTGGAGCATTTTCTTGTATATGTTTATGAGAGATATTGGTCTGTTTTGTCCTCTTGTATAGCTTTTGTCTGGTTTTGATATCAGAGTAATGCTGGCCTCATAAAATGGAGCCCATCTCTTTTATTTTCTGTAAGAAATCACAGAGAGTTGGTATATTTCCAGAAATGTGTGGTAGAATTTGCCAATGACTTTATAATTTCTTTTTCAGAATGTTTTGAACTACAAATTTCATTTCTTTAATAGTTCTAGAACTACTCAAGCTATCTTTTCAACTTAGATGAGTTTTGGTAGTTCACTGTTTGAGAATTTGGTCTCCTCCATTAAGTTGCTGATTTATGTATTTCAAGTTGTTTATAGTAGTTCCTTATCATCTTTTTGATGTCTGTGAGTTTATAGTGATATCTTCTCTTTCATTCCGGACTTTAGTACTTCATGTCTGCCATCATCATCTTGCTAGAGATTTATCAATTTTTAAAAAAAATTTTTAAAGATTTTATTTGAGAAAAAGAGAGAGAGTGCACGTGAGCAGGGGGAAGAGAGAGAAGCAGGGTAGGGAACCCGATTCGAGGCTTGATCCCAGGCCCCTGCGATCACGACCTGAGCCAAAGGCAGATGCTTAACTGACTGAGTCACCCAGGTGCCCCAGGATTTATCAATTTTATTAATCCTTTCTATGAACCAGCTTTTATTTTCACTGTTTTGCTCTAATGTTCCTTTGTTTTAAATTCCATTGGTTTCTACTTATTTTTATTACCTCCTTCCTTTGCTTGCTTTGGGTTTATTATTTTTTTTTTTAAGATTTTATTTATTTATTTGACAGAGAGAGATCACAAGTAGGCAGAGAGGCAGGCAGAGAGAGAGAGGAAGAAGCAGGCTCTCCACTGAGCAGAGAGCCCGACAAGGGCCTCGATCCTAGGACCCCGGGACCATGACCTGAGCTGAAGGCAGAGGCCTAAACCACTGAGTCACCCAGGCACCCGGGTTTATTGTTTTTACACTTCTTCAGATTTGTTAAGGCTGGTGCTTAGATTGTTGATTTGATATCTGTTTTCTTATGTAAGTTTTTAATGTTATAAATTACCCTCTACTACTTTAGCTGCACCCACCCATTTTTAAAAATAGAATGACTGGGGGCACCTGGATGGCTCAGTGGTTTAAAGCCTCTGCCTTCCGCTCAGGTCATGATCTCAGGGTCCTGGGATCGAGCCCCGCATCGGGCTCTCTGCTCAGCGGGGAGCCTGCTTCCCCCCCCCCCCGCCTGCCTCTGCCTACTTGTAATCTCTTTCTCTGTCAAATAAATAAAAAAAACCTTTAAAAAAAATGATCAAAAGCATGCATGCAGTGGGGAAGAGGAAAGGGAGAGAAAAACTGAAGCAGACTCCATATTCAGTGCGTATGAGGCAGGGCTCCATGTCACAACCCTGAGATCACGACCTGAGCCTAAACCAAGAGTCAGACGCTTAACCAACTGCGCCACCCAGGCGCCCGTCCCCCAAATTTTTGTTATGTATTTTTTATGTTTTCATTTTCTCTCAGCTCAAAATACTTTCCAATTTCCTCTGAGACTTTCTCTTTGACCCATGGGTTATTTAGAAGTACGCTGTTTCACATCTAAATGTATTTAGATATCTTCTTGTTATCTTTATGTTATTGTTTCCTAGTCTAACTCTCCTATGGTTAGAGAACATATCTTATTTCAATTCTTTTAAATTTATTTCAGGTTAGTTTTATCATACATGATAGGGCCTATCTTGACTGGTACCCGGGCACTTGAAAAAATATATATTCTGGGGCTGTTTTGTTTAAAGTGTTTCATACACATCAACAGATCCGGTTGGTGGAAGGTGCTACTTGGTTCTTTTTTCAAGATTTTATTTATTTATTTGAGAGAGAGAGAGAGACAGAGCAGGGAGAAGGGGTGAGAAAGAACTAGACTCTCCCCGCTGAGCAGGGAGCCTGACACAGGGCTCAATCCCAGAACCCTGAAATCATGACCTGAACTGAAGGCAGATGCTTAACTGACTGAGCCACCCAGGCACACCTAGTTCTTCTATATATTTGCCAATTTTCTGCCTACTAGGTTCTATAGATCATCAAGAGAGGACTGCTGAAGCCTCTAACTGTAATTGTGGATTTATCTCCCTTTTCAGTTCTATCCATTTTTTCTTCCGGTATTCTCAAGCTCTCTTATTAGGAGAGCATTTAATATTTTATGTACATATACAGTTTTAGAGCTGTTATGTGTCCTTGGTGAACTATTTTTAATCCTTATGTATTATCTTTATTTCTAGTATTTCTAGTAATTTTCCTTGCTCTGAAGTCTATACTCAAGCTTTTTTTTTTTTTTTTTAAGATTTATTTATTCTAGAGACAGAAATAGAGAGAGAGTGTGTGTGAGTGCACGTGCAGGGGGAGGGGCAGAGAGAAAGGGAGAGAGAGAGAATCCACATGTAGACTTCCTGGCTAAGCATAGAGCTCAGGCCAGGGCTCATCCTACGACCCAGTAATCATAAGCCCAGGTGAAACCTAGAGTCAGCTGCTCAACTGACTGAGCCACCTAAGTGCCCTGAAATATACATTTCTCTGCCCCTTTTCTTGTAACTTATTTACATCATTATATTTGAAGTAAATTTTTTAAAGAAGGAGGAGAAAATCAGAGTAGTTGTTTTTTTTTGTTGTTGTTGTTTTTTTTTTCATCCACTCTGGGGGCACCTGGGTGGCTTAGTCAGTTGAGCTGTCAACTCTTGGTTTGGGTTCAGGTCATGATCTCAGGGTTGTGAGACTGAACCCTGCATCTGGGTTTCACACTCAGCATGTAATCTGCTTGAGATTTTCTCTCTCTCCCTCTGCCCCTCCCTGCTCACACTCTCTTTCTAAAATAAATAAATAAATCTTTTTAAAAATCCACGCTGGAAAAAAAAAAAAAATCCACGCTGATAAGCTGTCATTTACTTGGCATGTTTACATCATTTACATTTACTGAAATTACCAATATGTTTGAATTCAGGTCTCCAATTTTAGTATTTGTTTTCTGTCTGTCCGTCCTCTGTTTTTCATTCCATGTTTTTTTTCTCCCTTCTTGGTCTCTTCTGGGTTATCTGAACAGTTCTTAGTATTTTATTTTATTTATTTTATTTTTTATTAACATATATTATTTGTTTAGGGGTACAGGTCTGTGCTTCGTAAGTCTTACACAATTCACAGCACGTACCATAGCACATACCCTTCCCAGTGTCCATCACCCAATCACCCCAACCCTCCTACCCACCCTCCCCTCCAGCAACCCACAGTCTTAGTATTTCATCATTTTAATCTATTGTGGTTTTTTACTACATATTTTTGGGAGGTCAGGTTTTGTTTTTTTGTCATTGTTATAGGGATCACAATATACACATGTAACTTTTCACAGACTACTTAAAATTAACATTTTACCACTTTAAGTTAAAGTACAAACCTTATCATTATCGCCATTTTAGGTTCTTTTACCCTCTCTTCATATGTATTATGTATTTATATATAGTGAAAATCCTATTATTGATTTATTTTTTTATTTTTTATTTTTTTTAAAGATTTTATTTATTTATTTGACAGACAGATCACAAGTAGGCAGAGAGGCAGGCAGAGAGAGAAGGGAGGAAGCAGGCTCCCCGCCAAGCAGAGAGCCTGATGCGGGGCTCGATCCCAGGATGCTGGGATCATGACCTGAGCCGAAGGCAGCGGCTTTAACCCACTGAGCCACCCAGGCGCCCCCTATTATTGATTTATAATTCTTTGCTTTCTACTGTTAATTGAAGAAGTCAAGAGAAGTATAAATATTTTACAGCAGGATCTAGTAGCTGTAAATTCTTTATTTTATCCTCATCCGCAAGGGATACTTTTGCTAGACATAAAACCTTAAGTTGATACCTCTGTCACCAGCACTTTAAAAATGTAATTCTACTTCTTTCTGTCATCCAAGATTTCTGGTGAGAAATATGTAGTCATTTGAACAGTTGTTTCCCTGTAAGCACTACATCCTTTTTCTCTGCTTTTGAGATTTTTTTTGGTCTTTGGTTTTGGTGTCATGATAGTTTTAGTTATTATGTGTTTGGGTGTGGGTTTGTCTTTATCCTTTTTAGGATTTCCTGTATCTATAAGATTAAATCTTGAATCTATAGGTTTAGGTTATTTGCCAAATTTGGGAAGTATCTAAGCATTATTTCCTCAAATAAATTTTCTGTACCACTTCTTCACCTCTCCTGTTGGAACTTTAATGACATGAATCTTAGACCTCTGTCATTATCCCACAAATCCCTAAGTTTCTCTTCAGTTTTTTTCTCAATTCTCCCCCAAACGACAGGATAATTTCTAGTTACTATTTTCATGTGTACACTGACTTTTTTCTCTGTCATTTAATTCTGCTGTTGATCCTATCCAGGGTTGTTTTTTCATTTACTGTATTTTTTGGTACTAAGTTGCTCATTTGATCCTTTATCTCTTTTATTTCTTTGTTGAGAGTTTTTATCTTTCTATTCAAGAATGTCTGTCCTTACTTGCTGGAATATTTTTAGAATTGCTGTTTTAGTTTTTGTCAGCACTATGTCTGTTTTTTTTGGCACTGGCATCTTTTGACTGACTTTTTCCAAGTGAATTGATTTTCCTATTTTTTTCAAATGCCAAGCAACCTTTTTATTGTACCCTGGACTGTTTGGACATTATTATAAGATTCTATCTAGGTCATCTTAAAATCCTATGGAGAATACTGATATTTTTCTTTTAGTAGGCAATCAACCCAGTTTTCTTCAGGCCACAGTTTCTGACCAGCCTTCTGTGGATTGTGGTTTCAATTAAGTTTTTAAAGTCTTTGCAGTGGTATCTGGATCTGTCCCATATGTGTGTGCCACCTGTTGCCATTCTGGTACCTAAGCAGTGGTCTAACCCATACTTCATTTTTCCAGAGAGTAGATATGTTATTTGGGGTTGAATTTCTACATGTACAGCACATGAGTAAGCCTAGGAGTTCATAATAAAATTTTACTAAAGAGTTTATTTACCTAGCTTCTCCCTTTCAAAATCCCCCCAGTATTTTCTGGTTCATGAGAGTTCCCCTTTCCTGTCACATAACCAGAAAGCTTGGGCTTTATTTACTTCACTCTCACACAACTTCCACAATGCCTGTGTCTGGAGCCAAGCAGCTGAAGGAGAGAAGAAAAAAAGCAAATGGGGACATTCTACCTTTTTGGGACTAAAGCTCCACTAATCAGAGAGAAAGTTTCCCTGCCCCCAGGGCTTTAGGCTCCAGTCAGACCCCAATCTGCTGCCACCACAGAACCTCTTGAGGTTCATGACACAAGAGAAGAGAGGAAAAAAAAGGACACTAAGAGGTTTCTGTACTTTCTCTGAGCATTAGAATATCACCTTCTTATTCCTTGCACCTGAGCTGATGGTTTCTCCTGGAGTTCTCTCTATTAACATTGGTGCCCACTTCTGTGTTTTAGGCTGTGCTGAATTCAGGCCTGAAGATACCAGAATGGGAGAAATCTGAGTTTAACCTCAGTTCTACAGTACTTCAAGATCTGCTTTTCTTTCTTAGTCTGCCTATTACAATCTACCTTTCAGAATTTTCAAATAGCTGCTCTATGCCAGGTTTTAAAAACTGCATCCAGTGGGAGAGACTGGGTGAAGTGTACATGCTCCATCTTACTCAGAACCAGAATTTTACACTACTAAGTTTGGAGGTGATTTGTTACATAGCAACAGATGACTGGTACAGAATCCAACTCAAGAACCAATCATGTAAATGCAATGCACATAAAATAACACATTCTTTACACATTTTTTCTAGAAAAGTCACCAGATAATTATCAGTAACTATTAATTACTACCACTAATTAAGTAGTGGAATATTCTAGGCTTTCTTAATTTGGTTCCTAAGAAACAGATTCAGTTTCATTACTGGAGTAATCAAAATGATAGCAATGAAAAACTGCGAACACTTGTTTCTTAGAAGTGGGTTTATTCTGCTGTCAGATGTAATTTGTCAATAAAGGACTGGACATCTCATTCTTTCATGCCCTTGCTAATCATCAGTCAGAAGAACTAAGAGAATCATGAAGGAAATTGGAATGACAAGGATAAATCTGGAAAGTGAAAACACTTTATGAGAAATTCTTTTCCTCAAAATTATTCTTGTATAGAATTTCTAAAAGGTTTTTTATACTCTTGAAAATAAAAGTATTTTACCAGCAGGCAGCATTTCATTCAGAATACCCTACTAAACTACATAATCAAGAATAAGATGTTTCCTGAGGGAAAAGTCTGGGATGTCAATCAGCTCCACTGTCTCTTCATAAGCTTTGCCCAACACAAGCAAATTACCATGAATAAATCAGCTGTATAGATATCATTTCACATCCACATTCAGGCCAAATTTTCAAGTGTCTGTAAAGATGTGGGGTAACAGGAACTTTCAAACACTGTTGATGGGAGTTTAAATTGGTATAGTCATCTGGATAACAATTTGGCCATGTCTAGTTATATTAAACATGAATATATTGCACAACTCAATAATTCAATTTCTAGATATATATACTAGAAAAACCCTCTTGCATATGTGTGCAGGGAGACATTCTGAAGAATATTTATTGCAGCACTTGTTTATGAGAAGATGAAATAATGGAAATACCCTTTATACCTATTAATAGGAAAATCAATCTAAATTGTGTATATTCACCCCCAAAAATACTATATAACAATTAAAATAAATAGAACAGAACTGTATGTCTCAATGTGAGTAAACTGCGAAAGGATGAAACTGGGTGAAAAAAGAAGTTATAGAATACTATGTATTATTTATGAATACATGTATACATAATAAAATTACATAAAATATGTTCATGAAAAATACTAAATTCAGAATAGTTACGTTCAAAGAAGGGGGAATGCATTGAGGAGTGGTACACACAAATTAAACTTTCTCTGGAGCAAATACAGCAAAATCAGAAGTCTGAAAAAGCCTGGTAATGGTCCTTGGATACTATGTTATTCTCTTTCTGTTTGTTTGAAATATAATAAATATGACAAGCAAAAAAGAAAAAATTATGAGAACATATATACCAGTTACATTACTGTGTAAGCAGTGACATGAACACTCATGTGTTTAGTGAAAAAATATATTTTTTAAGCTTTTGTTTATTTGTCTTATTGTTCTTTTTTTCGTTTCTCTCTTCTTTTGTGCCATGAACCTCAAGAGCACAAGCAGGGGGAACAGCAGGTAGAGGGAGAAGCAGGCTCCCTGCTGAGCAGAGAGCCTAATGTGGCACTCAATCTCAATCTCAGGACCCCAGGATCATGACCTGAGCCAAAAGCAGACCCTTAACCAACTGAGCCACCCAGGCATCCCAAAAAAGTAAGATTCTGACAATACATTAGCCAAATACACACACATACAATAAAAACTGTTTAAGAAGGCTGAAGGGCTCCTAGGTGGCTCAGTTGGTTAAGCATGAGACTCTTGATTTCAGCTCAGGTCATGATCTCAGCTTTGTGAGATCAGGCCCTATGTCAGGCTCTGAGCTGGGCCTGGAGCCTGCTTAAGATTCTCTCTCCCTCTGCAACCCTCCCACCACCTCCCACTTGCATGAGCATGCACACACACCTCTCTCTTAAAACAACAACAAAAAAAGATAGCTAAGAGAACCAGGGGCTATGAAGGTTTAAGTACATTTCAAAATGACACAAATGAGAGCAAGTGATATGAACATGTGTAAGAACCCTAATGACCAGGCTAGCTTCTGTTATGTCTTAAGTAACAATCTCATCAATCAAGAGTCTAAGAAGAGCTGAGCTGTCTTTTTTTTTTTTTAAGATTTTATTTATTTACTTATTTGACAGAGAGAGAGAGAGAGAGAGAGATCATAAGTAGGCAGAGAGACAGGCAGAGAGAGAGAGGGAAGCAAGCTCCCTGCTGAGCAGGGAGCCCAATGTGGGACTCGATCCCAGGACCCTGAGATCATGACCGGAGCCGAAGGCGGAGGCTTAACCCACTGAGCCACCCAGGAGCCCCAGAGAGCTGAGCTGTCTTATGATCTCTCTGCTTTCCCTAGCTATCATCTGCTACAATACAGTACAGCAGGTTATTTGGCATATGTTGTAGTTGGGCAGTGGTTCTACTCAAAGATGGGGACTGGTAGAAGCCTATCTACTACCTGAGGGTGCTTTTCGAACCTCTGGGAAGGGCACCATAGACTGAGTAGGGCCAAAGGACTTGCTCTTGCCTGTAGAATTCAAAAGTGGTAATACTACAGCCAGAGCAGCAACAGGAGTTTTAGTCACTCTATATACCCTTTTGTGCTAGCTCTAATATGACTCAGTAGGGAAGGGGGTAGGGAATGTGTCTTTCTAACCATATAAATGATCCAGAAATCTGCCAGGTCATCTAGGCTGATGCTGCAGATCTATTACAAGGAAGTGAGGGCAGGTAACATGCTCCAGAGTCATTGTTCACTTGGTACCTACTAGCACAAACGCCAAACTATCTATTGTACTGACTCCTCTGCAGTTATAAATGTAACTGGCAGGATATGTCTAGAACCCCCAGGAAGCCTGCCAGAATGCTACACTGCAGTCATTCAGGACAGATAAGACTGCAGCAGTTATTTTAGCACACAGTTGTCACACTTTAGTTACATATCCCCTTATGTTAGTAGTACAATGTTGGGCAAAAATAAGCCTAGGCAGTTGAATCACTGTGATAAAAATTTTCCTCCTTTAAAATATGAGGGTTGGTCCAAGTACTGATAACCATTCTTTTGGGTTTTGTGTTTTGTTTTTGTTTTTTCCTAGGAGTGAAACACATGGCTTTTGCCATATGCTTTTTTTTTCCTTCCAAGTTTTTATTTAAATTCTAGGTAGTTAACATACAGTGCAATATTAGTCTCAGCTCTAGACTTTAGTGATTCATTACTTAGATATAACACCCAGTGCTCATCAGAACAAATGCCCTCCTTAATGCCGATGACCTACTTAACCCATGCCCCCACCATCAGTTTGTTCTCTATATGATAACCATTCTTTTGAAGTCTGAGCAGCCTTTACTTTCAGTTACAAAAAATTTCAAAGATAGAGAGAAATAGAATGTTACAATGAACAGCTATATGTCCACCACCTAGATTCAACACTGTTTTCTACCATATTTTGTCTTTACACACACACACACACACACACACACAGCTAAACCACTTAAATTACATGCTATTCCACACTAAAATACTTTAGCATCTCTATACAAAAAAATTTTTTTTTAAGATTTTATTTATTTATTTGACAGAGAGAGATCACAAGTAGGCAGAGAAGCAGGTAGAGAGAGAGGAGGAAGCAGGTTCCCTGCTGAGCAGAGAGACCGATACGGGGCTCGATCCCAGGATTCTGGGATCATGACCTGAGCTGAAGGCAGAGGCTTTAACCCACTGAGCCACCCAGGCACCCCCTATACAAAATTTAAAGCCATTTGCCTAAATATCTACAATACCATTATTCTGCCTATTAAATTTACCTCCACTTTCTAATATCATCCAGTATCTAGTGATATTAAGAGATTAAAATATATACAAACTTCCTAAGTGAAATAAGTCAGAGAAAGACATATGATTTCACTCATATATAAAATTTAAGAAGAAAAAAGACAATAATAAAATAGACTCTTAAACCACCAGAACAGACTAGTGGTTATCGGAGGAGGCTAGCGGGGGGGATGGGTGAAATAAAGGGATTAAGAGTACCCTTACTGTGGGGGTGCCTGGGTGGCTCAGTGGGTTGGGCCTCTGCCTTCAGCTCGGGTCATGATCTTGGGGTCCTGGGATCAAGCCCTGCATCGGGCTCTTTGCTCAGCGGGGAGCCTGCTTCCCCCCTTCTCTCTCTGCCTGCCTCTCTGCCTACTTGTGATCTCTATCAAATAAATAAATAAACAAATAAATAATCTTTAAAAGAGTACCCTTACTGTGATGAGCACTAAATAATGCACAGAACTGCTGACTCACTATATTGTATAACTGAAACTAATACAACACTACACATTAATTATATTGGAATTTAAAAAACAAAATATCACTTCTAATAATTAAAAATTGTACATCTATCCAGATGACAGAAATTATAGTTTTTTTTTCTTTTAAAGATTTTATTTATTTTAAAGAGAGAGAGAGAGAAAGTGTAAGTGGGAGGGAGACAGTTTTTTGTTTTGTTTTGTTTTGTTTTTTAAAGATTTTATTTATTTATTTGTCAGAGAGAGAGAGAGAGAGTGAGCACTGGCAGACGGAGGCAGAGGGAGGCAGAGGGAGAAACAGGCTCCCTGCTGAGCAAGGAGCCCGATGTGGGACTCGATCCCAGGAAGCTGGGATCATGACCTGAGCCGAAGGCAGCTGCTTAACCAACTGAGCCACCCAGGCGTCCCCGGGAGGGAGGGAGTTTTAAGCAGATTCCACACTGATTACAGGGTCCAATGCAGGGTTCGATCCACGACCCTGAGAGCAAGACCTGAGCCCAAACCAAGGTGTGATGCTTAACTAACTGCACCACCCAGGCACCTCAGAAATTATAATTTTAATAACACTTTCCGAAAAATACACACTGGACATTTAGACTACTCACAACAGTTCCACTGTCACCAAGGTTCTAAGTCCATAGGCTGGAAACCACTGGTCTATGATTCATAAGTCTTAGGGCAGGAAAACAAAAAATCAATCCAACTCCGTAACTGTACTTCTTCATCGAAAGAAAGAATTTTTAATTTTCACATCCCTGCTCAGATGCTCCATTAATTAAGAATACTGAGGACTGGAGTGGATCTCTATATATTATTACACCATTCTGTTGCAATACCAATTAGTTCAAAATCTACCTTACTTCCAAAAAAAGTGAGATGACTTGTAAAATTTATGCATTTGTTAATAAACAATAAAAATAATGAGTAAAGAACAAATACCTTAGAGGACAGGGAGATAAATAAATGAATTAGAAACATAAACTAAGGCTAGTTACTGCAATTGACTACTTCTGAATTTTCTGACAAACACAGCAAAAATGAAAATACACTGTACTTTTTCATTAGCTGTATATAAGTGCCTAAGAAATTATCAGTATACTTAATTGGAGGAGAAATATGCATGTGAACTCTTTTATAAGAAAAACTAACAAAATTTAAAAAAATGATTTCTACAAGAAATGGAAAAGCATTCTTTGTATATGATTCTGATATCCATCTGTAATAAAAATCAAGGGCTTACTACAAAATTATAGTTCATTGCTTCTTGGCCTTTTGGCTAATAAGATCAAGTGTAAAGTCAGAGTTCAGTGAGTGAGTTTCTACAAGTTCAGGCCTGCAGCTTTCTAGTAATTTGACTTGATATGGGAGACGGCTAGGATAATCTAAGGGACACATGTGGCATCTCCCCTAGCACACTGTTGCCAAATATCAAGGATCTAATCTGAATTTTTGACAGAAGTATGTGTTTGACAGAATACATTATAAGGTTGAGCTCACTGGTGAGTGGTCTGGCAATAAGTTTATAACCTCCATGTATTAATAGCCTACAAATTTTTTTTTTTAAGATTTTACTTATTTATTTGAGAGAGAGTGCACAGGAGTGGGTGGGGGGGGGGCAGAGGAAGAGGGAGAAGCAGGCTCCCCACTGACCAGGGAGCCCAATGTGGAGCTCAATCCCAGGACCCCAGGATCATGACTTGAGCAGAAGGCAGCTGCCTAACTGACTGAGCCACCCAGGTCCCCCTAATAGCCTAAGAATTTTACCCCCTGATTCTGTTTCCTTTCACGCCAAACAGGTTCAGTGTCCTGTGTTCATAAGGCGTGAGAAGTCTGGCATCACCTTATTGCATAAAGTAATGAAAAGAGGAAAGATGCTGGAAAACTAATAAGCATTCTAACTTCAGATCCCTGCTCTTAAACACTACATGAGAGAGGGGCAAACTAAACTTAGCAATCATATGTTTAGTTGCTTCTTTTCCTACTCTCCATCATTTATTAAATGCACACATGGTGGCAAAATGAGCATTCAGCATCAGCTTTTGCTAAAACAATGTTTCTCATCTCAGCTGTCTTTTCTTCAAAATCCCAGCCCTCTCATTTCTGAGAAGCAAAGCCGTATAAATTAAAACAAATCAGACCTTTGTGATCTCTGATACTCTTATTTCATCTTCAAGTGCTTCAGACCGCCTCACAGAGAGTATGGGCTAAGTATGTATTAGCTGTCTTTCCTGTCCATACTTCCACCTTAGGTATACTCTTAGAGACATCAATCACCATAAATTCAGAAATCGAAAGTTTGCAAATGAGAATTGGAGTTCAAAGTCCTTTACTCCCCCTGTGCCAGCTGATGACATCTCCAACAGCTCAACTCCACCACAGAGTAGCAGGTCTACTGTTTGATAACTGAGTAGCAGCAGGATAACAACTAAAGCTTGAACTTTGTACTTGTCGTCAAAAAGATAATGGCACAGGATAAATCAAGGAACAAGAAATTGTTCTGCTCTTTTCTTGTACTCTTTCTGGTCTGACTTATATTCTCAAATCATGTTTCTCAACTCAACCATGGGGAGGATAAGATGTGTGTAAGGGGTAGAGAGGTAAGAGCTATGGAGCACTTAAGAGTGCCTAGTTCCACAACATTTGGAGCTTAACCACAGGCATTTTATTGGTGGGTGAGAAAAGTCTACAAAGGGTATGAATAGGGAATTAATTCTACGAAGTAACCTCCTTATGGTTTAAAGCAAAGTCTATCCACATCTATAAGCTGTAGTATTATTCTGGCCTCCTGTACTTACCTCTTCTTTCCATCTTGACTTCATTACTTCACTGGATGGTGTTCTGTCTTCCCTTTGTCTCTGGCTAAACTATTATATGACTGTGCTTTATAACATCTAGCTCTTCTAGGACTTATAGATTAATCAAAAGGGATATACCTTTGACCTTATTAGCATATGGCTCTGTTCCACCCCACCCTCTGAAATCACCTATCTCAGGACTCATCAGCCTTTTGGAATTATATCTTAACCTTTCATATAATTTAACAATTTATTTTTCTAATAATTTAAATCTCACCGGTGCTATCCTCCTCCCTTCCCTTCCTCCACCCATCAGGATCTACAGCCTTTCACGCTAAAGTCAAGGTGGTGTAAAGAAATCATGGCTTAGTCAACCTTCTACTTACTGATTACTAACTGTATAACTTTCACAACTGTATAACTTTCACAACCACTAAACATTAGTTTCTTCATCATCAAGGTAAGAATATAGCACACCTTATATAACTGTTCTGAGTACAAACACACATACCATCAGCTGCCTGCTACTACTACCACATGCAATAATCCCCAAATTTCTATTTATATGGCCCTTTTCAAGTTTTCAAAGTAATTAATTAGAGACATCATCTCCATTTTACAAAAAAGTTTGAGGTTTACACAAAATCCTGAATACAGTAAAGCCTCAGTAAATGTCAGTTACTATTCTGAAGGTTAAATGACTTATTCAAGGTTACATACATAACACAGGCTAGGATTAGCACCAAGGAATTCTGACTCCACTAACTTCTTTTCACTACTTTACCATTCAGTTAATTACCTCTACTTCTGTGCTTCCATGTTCATTTGGAGTTAATAAAATTATAAATTATATTTCTCATGCTCTGTTTTAACTACTTTTATTTTCTTCATATTGGCTTTCTTTATTTTATAAATTTACAGTAGTTTTTCCAACTTAAACTTCTTTCAAAATTCCTCTACACATTCAACCTAATAGCTGAAGATTTCATGACTTATTTCAACAGAAGAGGTTGAGACTATGAGGTCATTTCTTTCCCCCCCTCCTATTTTTTTTTTTTTTTAAGTAATCTCTACACCCAGTGTGGGGCTTGAACTCAGAACCCCAAGATCAAGAGTCATGATCATTTCATGATCTACCACTATAACTTCACTAATGTCATATTCAAACTTCTTCCTGACAGATGCCTCATCTGTTACTTAAGGTTTCTAACTGTCAGCGACAGGCAAATGACTTTGTGATCTAAATATCCTGACCTCACACTCTTCACATAATTTTACCTAGAAGCCAAATTAGAATACTTTTATTTGTGCCATTTACATCTGTTTTTCAAAAGCAGTGCTTAAGAACCATTTCCGTGCCAAGACAACTCAATAGAGAAAAGAATAGTCTTTTTAACAAATGGTACTGGGATAAGGGACTATCGACACACAAAAGAATGAAGGTGGGCCTTTCCTAACACCATATATAAAAACTAACTAGGGGGGAGGAGTCAAGATGGCGGAGAAGTAGCAGGCTGAGACGACATTGGGTAGCAGATCAGCTAGCTAGCTTATCAAACCACTGCAAACACCTACAAATCCAACGGGAAATCGAGGAGAAGAAGAGCAACAATTCTAGAAACTGAAGTCGATCACTTTCTGAAAGGTAGGACCTGCAGAGAAGTGAATCCAAAGCGACGGGAAGATAGACCCCAGGGAGAGGGGCCGGCTCCCGGCAAGCGGCGGAGCAACGGAGCACAAAATCGGGACTTTTAAAAGTCTGCTCCACCAAGGGACATAGCTCCAGAGGCTAAACAGGGGGGGGGGGGCCCACGCGGGGTCAGCAAAACCCCAGGTCCCGCGGGGTCACAGAAGGACCAGGGGTGTCTGAGTGCTGCAGAGCTCGCAGGTATTAGAGCGGGGAAGCCGGCTACAGTGACAAAGCCGAGGTGTGAGCTCTCAGCCCGGGGTTACCTTGTGCCGGTGGCAGGCTGGGTGGGCTCGGAGCACGGCTGGAGGCCACGGAGATGGAAGCGACCGGGGGCTTTTCTCCAAGTGCCAGCAATTGACTGCTTTCCTCCAGGTGCGACTGGAGGCCAGGGAGGCAGGGGCGGTTGGGCGCTTTTCCCTGAGGGTGCACCGAGGAGCGGAACCCCAAGCTCTCGGCTCCTCCGGGCCAGAGATTGGGAGGCCGCCATCTTCATTCCCATCCTCTGGAACTCTACGGAAAGCGCTCAGGGAACAAAAGCTCCCGAAAGCAAACCCGAGCAGATTACTTAGCCCGGCCCCTGGCAAGGGCGGTGCAATTCCGCCTGCGGCAAAGATACTTGAAAATCACTACAACAGGCCCCTCCCCCAGAAGATCAACAAGAAGCCAAGCCAAGACCAGCTTCACTCACCAAGGAGAACAGCGGAATTCCAGAGGAGGAGAAAGCAAATCTTATCTGGACAAAATGACAAGGCAGAAAAACTCACCACAAAAAAAAGAACAAGAGGCAGTACCGAAGGGTGGGGACCTAATCAATACGGACATTGGTAATATGACAGATCTAGAGTTCAGAATGACGATTCTCAAGGTTCTAGCCGGGCTCGAAAAAGGCATAGAAGATATTAGAGAAACCCTTTCCGGAGAGATAAAAGCCCTTTCTGGAGAAATAAAAGAACTAAAATCTAACCAAGTTGAAATCAAAAAAGCTATTAATGAGGTGCAATCAAAAATGGAAGCTCTTACTGCTAGGATAAATGAGGCAGAAGAAAGAATTAGTGACATAGAAGACCAAATGACAGAGAATAAAGAAGCTGAGCAAAAGAGAGACAAATACTGGACCACGAGGAGAGAATTCAAGAGATAAGCGACACCATAAGACGACACAACATTAGAATAATTGGGATTCCAGAAGAAGAAGAAAGAGAGATGGGAGCAGAAGGTATATTGGAGAGAATTTCCCTAATATGGCAAAGGGAACAAACATCAAAATCCAGGAGATGCTAAGAACGCCCCTCAAAATCAATAAAAATAGGTCCACACCTCGTCACCTGATAGTAAAATTTATAAGTCTTAGTGACAAAGAGAAAATCCTGAAAGCAGCCCGGGAAAAGAAGTCGGTAACATACAAGGGTAAAAACATTAGATTGGCAGCAGACCTATCCACAGAGACCTGGCAGGACAGAAAGAACTGGTATGATATATTCAGAGCACTAAATGAGAAAAACATGCAGCCAAGAATACTATATCCGGCTAGGCTATCATTGAAAATAGAAGGAGAGGGGCACCTGGGTGGCTCAGTGGGTTAAAGCCGCTGCCTTCGGCTCAGGTCATGATCCTAGCGTCCTGGGATCGAGCCCCGCATCGGGCTCTCTGCTCAACAGGGAGCCTGCTTCCTCCCTTCTCTCTCTGCCTGCCTCTCTGCCTACTTGTGATCTGTCTGTCAAATAAATAAATTAAAAAAAAAAAAAGAAAATAGAAGGAGAGATAAAGAGCTTCCAGGACAAACAAAAGCTGAAAGAATTTGCAAACACCAAACCAGCGCTACAGGAAAGATTGAAAGGAGTCCTCTAGGGAGCCTGGGTGGCTCAGTGGGTTAAAGCCTCTGCCTTCAGCTCAGGTCATGATCCCAGGGTCCTGGGATCGAGTCCCACATCGGGCTCTCTGCTCAGTGGCGAGCCTGCTTCCCCCTCCCTCTCTGCCTGCCTCTCTGCCTGCCTCTCTGCCTACTTGTGATCTCTGTCTCTCAAATAAATAAATAAAATCTTAAAAAAAAAAAAAAAGGAGTCCTCTAAGCAAAGAGAGACCCTAAAAGTAGTAGATCAGAAAGAAACAGAGACAATATACAGTAACAGTCACCTTACAAGCAATACAATGGCACTAAATTCATATCTCTCAATAGTTACCCTGAATGTTAATGGGCTAAATGCCCCAATCAAAAGACACAGGGTATCAAAATGGATAAAAAACCCCATCAATATGCTGTCTACAAGAAACTCATTTTAGACCCAAAGACACCTCCAGATTTAAAGTGAGGGGGTGGAAAACAATGTACCATGCTAATGGACATCAGAAGAAAGCTGGGTGGCAATCCTTATATCAGATCAATTAGATTTTAAGCCAAAGACTATAATAAGAGATGAGGAAGGACACTATATCATACTCAAAGGGTCTGTCCAACAAGAAGACCTAACAATCTTAAATATCTATGCCCCTAACATGGGAGCAGCCAACTAAAGAAACCCATTAATAACAAAATCAAAGAAATACATCGACAGTAATACAATAATAGCAGGGGACTTTAACACTCCCCTCACTGAAATGGACAGATCATCTAAGCAAAAGAGCAACAAGGAAATAAAGGCCTTAAATGACACACTGGACCAGATGGACATCACAGATATATTCAGAACATTCCATCCCAAAGCAACACAATATACATTCTTCTCTAGTGCACATGGAACATTCTCCAGAAGAGACCACATCCTGGGTCATAAATCAGGTCTCAACCGGTATCAAAAGACTGGGATCATTCCCTGCATATTTACAGACCACAATGCTCTGAAGCTAGAACTCAATCACAAGAGGAAATTTGGAAAGAACGCAAATACATGGAGACTAAACAGCATCCTTCTAAAAAATGAATGGGTCAACCAGGAAATTAAAGAAGAATTGAAAAAATTCATGGAAACAAATGGTAATGAAAACACAAGGGTTCAAAATCTGTGGGACACAACAAAGGCAGTCCTGAGAGGAAAATATATAGCAGTACAAGCCTTTCTCAGGAAACAAGAAAGGTCTCAAATACACAACCTAACCCTACACCTAAAGGAGCTGGAGAAAGAACAACAAAGAAAGCCTAAACCCAGCAGGAGAAGAGAAATCATAAAGATCAGAGAAGAAATCAATGAAATAGAAACCAAAAAAAAAAAAAACAATAGAACAAATGAAAGAAACTAAGAGCTGGTACTTTGAAAGAATTAATAAGATTGACAAGCCCCTGGCCAGACTTATCAAAAAGAAAAGAGAAAGGACCCAAATAAACAAAATCATGAATGAAAGAGGAGAGATCACAACCAACACCAAAGAAACACAAACAATTATAACAACATACTACGAGCAACTCTACGCCAACAAATTTGACAATCTGGAAGAAATGGATACATTTCTAGAGACATATAAACTACGGCAACTGAACCAGGAAGAAATAGAAAACCTGAATAGACCTATAACCAGTAAGGAGATTGAAACAGTCATCAAAAATCTCCAAATAAACAAAAGTCCAGGACCAGATGGCTTCCCAGGGGAATTCTACCAAACATTTAAAGAAGAATTAATTCCTATTCTCCTGAAACTGTTCCAAAAAATAGAAATGGAAGGAAAACTTCCAAACTCATTTTATGAGGCCAGCATTACCTTGATCCCAAAACCAGACAAAGATCCCACCAAAAAAGAGAATTACAGACCAATATCCTTAATGAACACAGATGCGAAAATTCTCACCAAAATACTGGCCGATAGGATCCAACAGTACATTAAAAGGATTATTCACCACGACCAAGTGGGATTTATTCCAGGGCTGCAAGGTTGGTTCAACATCCGCAAATCCATCAATGTGATACAATACATTAATAAAAGAAAGAACAAGAACCATATGATCCTCTCAATAGACGCTGAAAAAGCATTTGACAAAGTGCAGCATCCCTTCCTGATTAAAACTCTTCAAAGTGTAGGGATAGAGGGCACATACCTCAATATTATCAAAGCCATCTATGAAAAACCCACTGCAAATATCATTCTCAATGGAGAAAAACTGAAAGCTTTTCCGCTAAGGTCAGGAACACGGCAAGGATGTCCGTTATCACCATTGCTGTTCAACATGGTACTAGAAGTCCTAGCCTCAGCAATCAGACAACAAAAAGAAATTAAAGGCATCCAAATTGGCAAAGAAGAAGTCAAACTATCACTCTTTGCAGATGATATGATACTATATTTGGAAAACCCAAAAGGCTCCACTCCAAAACTGCTAGAACTTGTACAGGAATTCAGTAAAGTGTCAGGATATAAAGTCAATGCACAGAAATCAGTTGCATTTCTTTACACTAACAACAAGACAGAAGAAAGAGAAATTGAGGAGTCAGTCCCATTTACAATCGCACCCAAAACCATAAGATACCTAGGAATAAATCTAACCAAAGAGGCAAAGAATCTATACTCAGAAAACTATAAAGTACTCATGAAAGAAATTGAGGAAGACACAAAGAAATGGAAAAATATTCCATGCTCATGGATTGGAAGAACAAATATTGTGAAAATGTCTATTCTACCTAAAGCAATCTACGCATTTAATGCAATCCGTATCAAAATCCCATCCATTTTTTTCAAAGAAATAGAAGAAATAATCCTAAAATTTATATGGAACCAGAAAAGACCTCAAATAGCGAAAGGAATATTGAAAAAGAAAGCCAAAGTCGGTGGCATCACAATTCCAGACTTCAAGCTCTATTACAAAGCTGTCATCGTCAAGACAGTATGGTACTGGCATAAAAACAGACATATAGATCAATGGAACAGAATAGAGAGCTCAGAAATAGACCCTCAACTCTATGGTCAACTAATCTTCGACAAAGCAGGAAGGAATGTCCAATGGAAAAAAGACAGCCTCTTCAACAAATGGTGCTGGGAAAATAGGACAGCCACATGCAGAAAAATGAAATTGGACTATTTCCTTACACCACACACGAAATAGACTCAAAATGGATGAAGGACCTCAATGTGAGAAAGGAATCCATCAAAATCCTTGAGGAGAATGCAGGCAGCAACCTCTGTGACCTCAACCGCAGCAACTTCTTCCTAGGAACATCGCCAAAGGCAACAGAAGCAAGGGCAAAAATGAGCTATTGGGATTTCATCAAGATCAAAAGCTTTTGCACAGCAAAGGAAATAGTTAACAAAACCAAAAGACAACTGACAGAATGGGAGAAGATATTTGCAAACGACATATCAGATAAAGGGCTAGTATCCAAAATCTATAAAGAGCTTATCAAACTCAACACCCAGAGAACAAATAATCCAGTCAAGAAATGGGCAGAGGACATGAACAGACATTTCTGCAAAGAAGACATCCAGATGGCCAACAGACACATGAAAAAGTGCTCCACATCACTCGGCATCAGGGAAATACAAATCAAAACCACAATGAGATACCACCTTACACCAGTCAGAATGGCTAAAATGAACAAGTCAGGAAATGACAGATGCTGGCGAGGATGCGGAGAGAGGGGAACCCTCCTACACTGCTGGTGGGAATGCAAGCTGGTGCAACGCACACTCTGGAAAACAGTGTGGAGGTTCCTCAAAAAACTGAAAATAGAGCTACCCTATGACCCAACAATTGCACTACTGGGTATATATCCTAAAGATACAAACGTGGTGCTCCGAAGGGGAACGTGCACCTGAATGTTTATACCAGCAATGTCCACAATAGCCAAACTATGGAAAGAACCTAGATGTCCATCAACAGATGAGTGGATAAAGAAGATGTGGTATATATACACAATGGAATACTATGCAGCCATCAAAAGAAATGAAATCTTGCCATTTGCGACGACGTGGATGGAACTAGAGGGTATCATGCTTAGCGAAATAAGTCAATCGGAGAAAGACAACTATCATGTGATCCCTTTGATATGAGGAAGTGGAGATGTAATGTGGGGGGATTGGGGGAGGTAGGAAAAGAAAAAATGAAAGAAGATGGGATCGGGAGGGAGACAAACCATAAAAGACTCAATCTCAAAAAACAGACGGAGGGTTGCTGGGGGGAGGGGGGACGCGAGAGGGTGGTGGGGATATGGACATTGGGGAGGGTATGGACTATGATGAGTGCTGTGAAAGGTGTAAACCTGGCGATTCACAGAACTGTACCTCTGGGGATAAAAATACATTATATGTTTATTAAAATAAATAAATAAATTTAAAAAAAACTAACTAAAAATGAATCAAAGATCTGAATGTAAAAGCTAAAACTATAAAACTCTTAGAAGAAAATATGGGTGTAAATCTTAGTGATCTTGGATTTGGTCAATGATTTCTTAGATATGACACTGAAATCACAAGGAGCAAAAGAAAAAAATATATTACATAGACAGTCAAAATTAGAAACTGTTGTGCTTCAAAGGGCACCACTAAGAAAGTGAAAAGACAAGCAGAGACTGAAAAAAAAAATTGTAAGTCATATCAAAGACTTGTACACAGAATATATAAAGAACTATTACAACTCAGTATTAAAAAGAAAACCTGATTAAAAATAGACAAAGGTCCTGAATAGATATTTCTTGAAAGAAGACACACAAATGGCCAGTAAGCATCATTAGCCATTAGGGAAATGCAAATCAAACCCAAAATAAAGTACCACTTCATACCCACTAGGATGACTATAATAAAGGAGATAATAACAAGAGTTGGTGAGAATGCAGAGAAACCAGAACTCTCATAGACTGCTGATGGGAATGTAAAATGATGCAGTACTTCTGGCAAACAGTCTGGGAGTTCCTCAAATGATTAAATGTAAAAGTTATCATATGATATAGCAATTCCACTCCCAGGTATATATCCAAGAGAAATGAAGAGATACGTCTACACAAAACTTGCACATAGGTATTTATAACATTAGATATTCAGCATTACTCATAAAATCAAAAAAGTGGACACAACTTAAATGTCCATCAACTAAGGAATGGGTCGAGTGTGATATACCCATACAATGGAGTATTATTTGGCAATAAGAAATGCTGGTCTATACTACAGCATAGATGAATCTTGAAAATAGTGTGTTCAATGAAAGAAGCTAGTCACCAAAGACCACATATTGAATTAAGCCACTTAAAATAAAGCATCTATACAAATCTACAGAGGTAGAAACTAAGTTAGAGGTTGCTTTGGGCTGGGGTGAACAGAGAGATTAGGCAGTAATGGCTAAGATGTATATGGTTTCTTTTTGGAGTAGTAAAATGTTCTAAAAGTGATTGTGGTGATAGTTACAAAATTTTGTGACTATAGTAAAAGTCATGCAATTGTGCAATTTCAATGGGTGAATTATAATGTATATGAATTATATTTTAAGAAGCTGTTAAAACTTGTTAAACTTATTTTAAAGGCTGTTAAATCTTTAAAAATCACTCCTCCATGGAATCTCTCTTTATTTTTCTTTTTCTTAAAGATTTTATTTATTTGTTAGACAGAGATCACAAGTAGGCAGAGAGGCAGGCGGGGGGTGGGGGGTGGAGGGAAGCAGGCTCCCTGCTGAGCAGAGAGGCTGATGCAGGGCTTGATCTCAGGACCCTGAGATCATGACCTGAGCTGAAGGCAGAGGCTTTAACCCACTGAGCCACCTAGGCGCCCCCTCCATGAAATATTTCTAACAGGACTTGGTTCTCTCACCAGCCACACCAACTCTTGGGCTCCATACAGTTTTACTATATAGATGTACTTGATTAGAGACAATGATATAAACTAAAAGAAAGCCCTAGACAAGGTGAGAAGAAAATAGAGATTGAGTCCTGGTTTTGGCACCAATTACCTGTGTGGAAAAGTCTCACTAGGGCCCAGTGTCCTCATCTCTGAAGCCTCTTATGATAAAAATTCTTGGCTGAATCAACTGAGAAATATCTTCTCGTACTCTGAACAAGTTTAAAGTTAACGAGCAGTTAAAAATTCTAGGGGGGGGGCTATAATAAGGGATGAGGAAGGAATTAACCATTCCAATAAAGACTTCTCTAGAAAAGTGTCACCTGTACTCCATGATAACTGCTACAGTAAATCTGTGGACTAAGCAGTATTCTCCTATATATTTATATAAAATATTCAGACAAAAAACTAAATCATAAAATCAGAAGACAAAATTGTAGTCACATTTCACAAATTACACTGTGCAGTATGTGTGACTGATACCAGAATTAGGAAAATTTATAAATCTCAGTTATGCTGCAACACGCCATGGATTCTTTTAGATAAAGAAATATCTCTTCACCATAAACAATGTATTACTATTTTCATTACAACTACTACTATCAAAGCCACCACGAGAATAATGACATTTATATGTACTACGTTATTCATACATATTACTTAATTTAATCTGCAAAATAACCTGCATTCTAGTTATTTATTTGGCTTCATTTTTAAAGCTGAGAAAATTAAGGCTCAGAGAAGGTAAACTACTTGCTTACTTTCTCTATTCAACTGATCTTTGATGTTCTCATAGTCTGACCAACCTCAAACTACAAACCAAATGCCAAGGGAGATGCTTCATTTTATTCTACTTATCCTAAAGGAAGGTAGTAACCTTGTTAGCTTCATTTTTGTTCCTATGTCTTTAGAGCCACATTGTGACAGGAGCTCAACAAGATGGGATGGCTTATAAACCACATATAACACTCACATGGTACCATCTCTGGGTACTGGCTACTGTACTCTCTCACCCTGCTATGCCCAGCTATGAAGATCACTCTGATCTTCGAGGCTCAAATGTCATTGCCCCCATGAAACTTTGCATTCCCTTTGTGGAGATTCTCTTCCTCTTCCCAACTCTCACAGTATTTCATGAATGAATAACTCTGAGCTAAATCCTCTGATGGGCACTGAGTTAGTTACAAAGATTTACTATGTTTTTCAGACCAAGGAAATTAATTATATGTACATTTCAGACAGTGTCTAAAAACTGGCAAACAGGTTAATCTGTCTGCAAAATGCCCTGTCCTGCTAAAGAAAAAATCATGACTCACAGCTTCAAATATAAACATAATTAAAGGTGTGAGAGGCATTCTCAAGTTCAGTTTCTAAACTCTAAGTAAAACTTAAAACACACAATCTGGTTGGTATTTATTAACTTATTTTTCAATTCAAGTTTTAAAAAACACCTTTACTGTTTCATTAAAACCCAAATCAAAGCTTTTGTGTTTGATAGGTTTCAACTGCCAAGTTTCATTTGTTTTAAAAAACAATTACAATCATAACAGCATCTAATGAAACTGTTCACAGTGAAAAGCCTCTTTAATTCTAGTGACACCAAAGAGTATGACTTTAAGAGAGTTTCTTATAAATTACCCAAGTTTCTAGATTAGTTGATTTGACTAATATTGTGTTCCATGCACCAAGTTGAATGCAAAATGGGTACTTACCTTGCTGATACTTAAATCTTACAATTTCACCTTTTAACTTTAACAAGTAGGTGTCCTGGGGTAAGAGAGCTCTTACAGCCGTTTCAGAGGAAGATGTAGGGGGATGCAAAGAGGCTGATTTGCTGTAGGGAGTTTTTTAAAAATTTATTTATTTGAGAGAGAGACAGAAGCAGAGGGGAAGGGAGGAAGGTAAAAGAACCTCAAGCATACTCTATGCTGAGCATGAAGCCTGGCCTGGGGCTACATCCCACAACCCCAAGGTCATGACCCCAACTGAAGTCAAGAGTCAGACACCCAACTGACTGAGCCACCCCAGTGCCCTATCTTTTAACTCCTTTCAAGAATCTTTAAGAGATTTCTCCATTATCACCCAGAAAAAATGAATAAAATTTCTTAGAAAATATACACTTCACTGTCATGAGCCAAAATAAATTAAACTGGATTTCAAGGTACCAGCTACCACTGCTAGAGGCACTATGCAATCTACCAGTAAAATTCTTTTATTGGGGAATACCAAAAAACAAAGAGAAAAAAAATTACCCAACAGTTTAAAATATGCATTTATATTTTTTAAAACTCACTCTTCTCTTTGGCTTGTATGATGAGATTCTAAAACATTTTGTTGTCATGTCCTGTACGAACTCCACACCTTCTCTGGTGGGCTCATAATAAGAATAACACCAACAGCATCTCAGCCCCAGTGCTAAAGCAGAGCGCTTCACTCCGCAGCTCAACTTCTGCCAAGAGCAGCTTCACATTTCTCTAAGCCTAGTTGTTTCCACAAGAATCCTCCCCTTCAGAGCAAATGCCCTGATGGGAAACCCTGTATGTCTACAGCTGTGGTGTGTAGCCTCTAGGGCAGCGTTGCCAGACATTCTGGACCCTAAGGGTTTCAGCCTCTTTCTCTTTCTCCATTTCAGCAGCACAGAGCATGTCGTTGCTACCAAAGGAGAGAGATACTGCTGGATCTCTCTTCTTTTTGTCTATTTTTAAAAATCAATGAAAGGGAGGAGAAGAAATTAAGTATTCTTCAAGAAGATTTAATACAGATACATGTAGTTTTAAAAACTTTTAATTTTTTCTAACATGCACACTGATGATCACTGTGTAATATCAATTATTAGAAAACCAGATACTAAACTGATACCACTACAGACTCAATGAAAGTAAGACAATCATATTTACATGTATCCTCATTTGTGAATTTGCATAATATGGTTTTTTTTTTCCATAAGGATATCGGGAGGCTAAGGAAACTCAACAAAATATTGCCAGCAATCTTACAAGAGAACATCGCTGACAATAGGGAATATCTGAAATAATTACATTCTCACTAGTTTCAAAATTAGAGGAAGGCACACCAGTTTTATAATTCTGTACACTGGTTTCCCTCACCTTCTTTTTGAGAGAGGGTAACAGAAGCCAGTCTCTTGTGTTCAACATTACATTACCAGCACCCTGTACAATGCCCAGTACACAGCAGGCAACTTGGTTGGAGATAATGGTAACGGAAGAGTAGAAACCCCTGCTTCTTTCTTATTGGGCCTCTTACTTTGTAACCCCGGGCAAGCTTTTTAATCTGAGTCTCAGTTTCCTCATCAGAATACAGGAGTGATCTTTACTTTACTATGAGTGTTGTGAGAATGAAATGGATTAATGTACCAGAGCTTTTTCTTCTGGGCACAAAGGGTGCTCAATAAAATATTAATTCCCCACACATGTAAAGCTTAATCTAAAACCTAAATTTAATTATGTAATACATGCTCCATTAATGTTCACTGCAAAAAATATTCTTAAAGTTGAATTTATAGAGGACTCTGAGGTACCCATTTTCTTTTAAAAAATATACAATGGTTCAACCTTTTTTGGGTCAAATACTTGCTTTGAGAATGTGATGAAAACTATGCATTCTTTCTCCAGGAAAAAAAAGGTACACACACACACAGATTTATGTATAATCCTAAGAAACTCATGGACCCGAGATTAAAATCCCCGCATCTGACTTTTTTGCTTTGGATACCAGGGAGCACAGGGCCTGAATTATAATTCAACTTTATCAGGTAGACCATCTATGTTCTCCTTGCCCTTTCTTTAAAAACTACTAAATGCTCAAGGGAGTTTTTGTGTATATAATAGGTATACTTAAAATATTTTATTTTAGATTTTATAATATTCAATTTATAAAGCTGCAAATTCAAAAACCAAAGCTTTTCCTTAAGCTTGTAGGATTGACTTATAAATCACATCATTCTTTCCAAAGCTTACAAAATTTTGGCAATCACTTTTTAGAGGTATGTAAGTAATATCTGGTCCCATTTATAAACTGAAATACCTTTATTTTTATGTTACATTTTAAGGTGTAATTTTTATTTCATTATTTTTAAATTTTAAAAATTTGAAATAACCGTAATATTCCAATCCAATACCACAAGGTTCATAGTCTTCTTCTTTCCAAATTTGGAACTCTTCTCTTATAGTGAAAAACCTGGCTTCCATTATCCTCAATATATTTACTTACTTTATCAAGCACCTACCCTTCTGTATGTAACCATCTCATATCTCTGCAGCCACCTCCTCCCTGGTGTGGGCACCATCTTCATCCCACTTTGGGTTCTGAAATCCTCATCCCACTTGAGTATATCACCCCATCATGGATGCACTGTTTACCCTACTTGGGCTCTGACACATTTTATCTGGACAGAGCATCACCCCCACCCCCACTCAACCCTTTCAGTGGCTAGAACATTCCTCTCTCTTATAAAAATTAGGAAGCAACCTTTAGACTAAAAAGTCTGGAATGTCCTTGGAAATATCTGGGAAGAGGACCTGAAGAAAAATGAACTTTATACAATTCTCACATGGGATGAGATTTGGAATTGCATTGTTTTGAATATGTAGGAAAACAGTCTTACTTGGCACTCCAAGGGAATGAACAGGTCATATTAGATAAACCTAAAGAAATTTTGAGCATATTACCTAAAGATACCCAGTGGCAAAGAGCCTATGGCAAACCCAAAGCCAGATTTGTCTCCAAACTATATTAAAATAAATGGCCACACCATTATGCCATCTCTCTGGTATTATCATTCAGTTCTTGCCTCCTACACACAGATAAATGAATGAGATTTGTTTAAAAAAACAGAAGTGCCAACCAGGAAGTAAATTAACTTTTAGGTATAATTTCATATAATGTTTCATAAATCACTACAACAGCTATTGCTTACTAAATACCTACTATGTACCAAGACCTGTACTAGGTGCTTTGTATGCCTAGCAAATGTGTATTTCTACAACCCAATGAGTTCCTTGCCAACAAAGAAACAGAGGTTTAGAGAAATACTTACCTAAAGTCGTCTTAAAAAAAAAAAAAGTTACTCTACATATTTAAAATATACTAGTAAGGAATTTCAGTAAAATTCAAACAAATCTCTAAAGTCTAGTAAAACTGTTCAAGAATAAAAGACCTCTGGGAAATGGTTCTCAAATATCAAATATGAATAATTTAAGTGCTAATGCTATACAGAAAAAACCCCAAAGAAGAATCAGTCTACTACTTATAGTTGACTGCTATTAATAAGATGAGAATAAACTACTGCAGTTGTAAGATAGGCATTAAATACAAAATCCTTCTAGCCAACTAGGAATAGGAAAAACAAAAATAGGAAACAGAATAGGAAAAAAAAACAAAACAAAACAAAAACAAGTTTGGGGCTCTGGCACTTTAAGACAGGTATAGGATGTACAGTTTTGATCTCTTAAAAGAAAAAAAAAATCTTCAGTGTTTGAGAGAAGGAAAACCGTAAAGTGTTTTAATATGAAAAGTAAGCTAATTTGGTGTTCTTGATCTCAGCTCATAAGGCATTTAGATTAACCCTGAATTTGGTTTGCCAAGACTGTTTTAACTATCATTATAAAAGTTTATTCTGGAGTAATAAAATCAGGTATTAAGGAGAAAGGAGTATTTAATATGTAGCTACATGATGTTTTTCTCATGTGTTTCTATGTACACAGAACAAATACTTTATCTCAATGAGGCAAATGAATGTTCCAGAAACACACACACACACAGAGGGACAGACTGAATCCCGCTTAGACCATCTCAGCTTTCTTTCTTTCTTTTTTTTTTTTTAAAGATTTTATTTATTTATTTATTTGACAGACAGAGATCACAAGTAGGCAGAGAGGCAGGCAGAGAGAGAGGAGGAAGCAGGCTCACCGCTGAGCAGAGAGCCCAATGCGGGGCTCGATCCCAGAACCCTGGGATCATGACCTGAGCCGGAGGCAGAGGCTTTAACCCACTGAGCCACCCAGGCGCCCCCCATCTCAGCTTTCTAATGTGATGATTCTATGATTCAAATATTCTGCATACCTACTTGTTGCCTGTTTTGAATCTTGCAGCAAACCTCTAAATGTTACCTGGCTCTCCGTCAAGTCACTTTTTCACCAGGATACAAGTACTACATTATGATGAAGCTTTTTAGAAAATAAACAACCTGTTCCAACTGACAGCTTCACTGACCTAGAGGACTGTTTTCTCTTGTATACAAGAAGGATACTTCATATGTCTCAAAGTCTTTAAAAATATATATAGCCTTTGAACCAGAGTGCCATGTTTTTAAAAGCTATTCCATGGAAATAGATCTAAGAACTTGAAATTTTTATAGAAGATGTAGGAAAAAAATCCGAAACACTGTAACATATTTTCCATCTTCAACATTCAAGTTGAATTCTCTGTAAAACTCAAGTTGCCTGTCTTCTTCTATTTATCCTTAGGGGGGGTGAGGCCTTAAGTACCCCTTGTTCTGAAACCTAATTGCCTTTGCATGTATGGGAGGGGGCAGTAGAGGTTATTTATTTAACATGCGTAATTTAAAAAGTTTGCACAGATTTAGATAGAAGTGACTGCTTTCACTAAAAAAGGACTATTTGAATCTTTACTCCTCAACACAGCAATCCTCTATTACCCAGTAAAACTATGCCAGTTCTCTAGGTTGCATTCTGGAAGGAGGAATGATCTTATCAGCAAGAATGCTTTCCCCATGATCCTCTGAGTTAATACGATTCTCTTTCCTTCATGCTTGGAACTGGATTGTTAAACCCATCAGCCATTGTATTAATATCCCCATATTCACTGCCTCAGAACTGTCAGGGATTCATTACACATATTCCAGCAAAGGATTTAATAAAACAAAAACAACCTGAAAGAGTCATTCACCACCAGAATCAATATCAGAACTATGTTCTCCTTGGGGGGTTATACTTTAAAGCTTCCATTCTGAACTGAATATATCCCAATTCTTCAGCCATTTGGAAAATCATCAGTTAATGGTGACAAGGTATACTAATAAAGTTAATTTAATGCACTAAAACAGTAAGCTCCAAATGTTTGTATCAGAAAAAAAGTCAATTTACAAGAAAAAAGCACTAAAAAAAATAGAAGTTTTTAAAAAAAGAATAGAAAAAGTCACCTAAGACACTATAAATTAGTAGCCAAATATCATCTCTTGAAAGAGGGGACAATTTCACATTTTTTGTCAAATGATTACCTAAAAATGTACAATTTTCCAAATAACTCAGATTTTTATCTGAAGTCCTAAATACATAGAGCCAATCTTTCAAATTATGACATGAAGAAAAAAAAATGAATTTAGGAAGGCAGTAACAAAGATATCGTCATCTCTAGGGCAGTTGTTTTTTACAATTCATATCAAAAGATATTCTGGAAGTCAATTTTACTTTTAAGAAGCAACACATATATGCAAAATTGCTTAGCAAATTAAATCTAGCAATATACAAAAAAGATAGTTAAAACATTACAACTAAAGGGATTCATTCCAGGAATGCTAGGCTGGCTCAACACATGAAAATCAATTGATGTAATTCACCATACTAATAGGCTGTATAAGAAAAACCAGATGTCACAGCAAGAGATGAAGAAAAAGCTTTCATTAAAATTCAACATCTGTTCATGATAAACCTCTCAGCAAACTAAGAATAGGAAGAAAATTCTTCAACTAAAGAGGGATATTTATAAAAAACCTACAGGTGGCATCATACTTAATGGTGAGAGAATGAATGATTTCTCCTAAAACCTGGAACAAAATTAGTCTTTTCTGACAATTCTTATTCAACACTGTACTAGAAGTCTTAGCTAATACAATAAAGAAAAGAAAAAGAGAGAAACAAAAGGCATTCAGATTGGTGGGATAGAAATACTTTATTCATAAGTGACATATCTATTTAGAAAACCCCCCAAAATCTACCAAAAACAAAACAAACAAAAAAACCCCAAAACAATGCACAAACCAACAAAAATATACCAGCTCCTTGAACTAAAAAGGAGGTTTAAGTTTAGCAAGGTCACAGGATACAAGGTCAATATAGAAATGTCAACTGTATTACCATGTGCCAGCAAAGAACAACTGGAATCTCAATTTTAAAAAATACCATTCACAATAACATCAAAAAAAAAACCCCAACAAATGGTGCTGGGAAAAAAATCCTTTAAAAGATTTTACTGATTTATTTATTTGAGAGTGGGAGAGGAACAGAGGGAGAGGGACAAGCAGACTCTGCCCTGAGGGCACCTGGGTGGCTCAGTTAAGCATCTGCCTTTGGCTCATGTCATGATCCCAGGGTCCTGGGATCAAGCCCAGCATCGGGCTCCCTGCTTGGTGGGAAGGAAGCCTGCTTCTCCTTCTCCCATTCACCCTGCCTGTGTTCCCTCTCTCGCTGTGTCTCTCTCTGTCAAATAAATAAATAAAAATAAAATTTAAAAAAAAAAAAAGAACCTTGACACATACTTTATATCTTACACAAAAATTAATTCAAATGGCTCACAGGCCTAAATATTAAATTCAGTATTAAAAACTGTAAAAAAAAAATAGGGAAAAATCTACAGGACCTTAGCTTAACAATAAGGTTTTACATGTAGCATGGAAAGCACAAACCATTAAAGAAAAAAGCTGATAAATTATACTTCATTGAAAACAAGTAAATTAGACATCATCAAAGTTAAAAACTTCTGCTTTGCAAAAAGCAATGTTAAGAGAAAGAAAAGACAAGTCTTCTGTATTTGCTTGGTAGAAAACATCTGCAAATCACATTTCTAGGACCTTTCTAGAATATATAAGGAACTCTTAAAAAGCAACAATGAAAAAACAACCCAATTTAAAAATAGGCAAAAGAGGGGTGATTGTCTGGCTCATTAGGAAGAGCATGTGACACTCGATCTTGGGATCATGAGTTCAAGCCCCGTTTTGGGTATAGAGATTAAATACATATCATAAATACACAAACAAATTTATAGATAATAAAAATGGGCAAAAGATCTGAAAAAATACTTCACCATAGTAAATATATGGAAGGCAAACAAGTAAAAAGATAGTAAAATCACTACTGAAAATGCAAATTAAAACCAATAGATACCACTACACACATGACAAAAGGGCTAAAATCCAGAAAACTGAGAGTACCAAATGCTGGTGAAGATGTGGAGCAACAGGAACTTTCATTCACTGCTGGTGGGAATGCAAAATGGTACACTTTATAAGAAACTGTCAAACTGTCTCCAAAATTAAACATGGACTTACCATATCATCTAGCAATCAGGCCCCTAGATATTTACCCAAATGAACTGAAAAATCTCTATATAAATATTTGTAGTAGCTCTCTTTATAATTACTAAATAATGGAAGCAATCAAGACATCCTTTAATGGCAGAAGAGTTAATCAAACTATGGAACATCCATACAACGGAATACTATTTGATCCAACAGGCTGGATGAAATCTTGGGGCACCTGGCTAGCTCAGGTGGGTGGAGCATGCAACTCTTGAACTCAGGGTTGTAAGTTTGAGCCCCACATTAGGTGGAGAGATTACTTAAAAATAAAGTCTTTTTTTAAAATATTTTACTTATTTGACAGAGAGAAATCACAAGTAGGCAGAGAGGCAGGCAGAGAGAGAGAAGGAAGCAGGCTCCCTGCGGAGCAGAGAGCCCGATGCGGGGCTCGATCCCAGGACCCTGAGATCATGACCTGAGCCGAAGGCAGAGGCTTTAACCCACTGAGCCACCCAGGTGCCCCTAAAAATAAAGTCTTAAGAAAAAAAGGATCGGCGAATCTTAATGCCATTTTATTAAGTGAAAGAAGCCAGACTCAAGGGGCTACATATTGTCTGATTCCATTCCTTTGATCTCTGGAAATGGCAAAACCATAGGAATGGAAAGCAGATTAGACTGCCAAAGACTGGTAGAAAGGGAAGTGGTGGATTAAAAGGGGAAGTGGAAGGGAAACGTTTGGGGTGAAGAAACTGCTGTGTACAGCACTGACAGATATATGACTGCATACAATTGTCAAAATCCATAGGACTGTACATCAGAAAGAGAAGACTTTAATGTATGTCAACTTAAAAAATCAAGAATGAAAAACAAAGGGGCGCCTGGGTGGCTCAGAGGGTTAAGCCTCTGCCTTCGGCTCAGGTCATGATCTCAGGGTCCTGGGATCGAGCCCCACATCGGGCTCTCTGCTCAGCAGGGAGCTTGCTTCCCCTCCTCTCTCTGCCTGCCTCTCTGCCTACTTGTGATCTCTCTCTCTGTGTCAAATAAATAAATAAAATCTTTAAAAAAAAAAAAAAAAAAGAATGAAAAACAAAAACAAAAACAAAAAACCCAACCAAGCTATGTGGATCTCAGACTGGAATGAAGACTGTGAAAACTGAAATCCAAGTGCATTACAAATACATGATCACCCCCACTGAAAGGAAGGCAGTTGGGGGAAGACCTAAGTAACACTGGAAAATGGTATTTGGGCTAGAAACTATAAAACTAAAGACAAAAGGAACTATATAAAAACTATACTTCAGTTGGTAAATTTGTTTCTCCCACAGGTAGGGAGATTCATAATTCTCAAAGTGCTTTATAGGCATACTATGGATGAAATAAGTAAAATGGATGACGGACGGTTATATCCAGATGTCTCACTTGTCAGGTGGGGGAAGTTACAAATAAGCCAACAGGAAAGGCTAGAATGAACCTCATCACACTGGATTAGAGGTGAAGACCTCAGAATGAACTCATGTTCTCATGTTTAGCTTAGAAATTGTACAGATGGAATAGATACAGAAACAATTACAGATATGTGTATACTTGGGTTAGTATATACACATGTATTTTCTAGGTCTTTTAGCTGAGATGCAAGGACACTCCAGTAGCAATAAGCACACACAGCTGGCACTCAGACCTTGCTTGCTAAATCCAATGAAAGAAACCAAGACTCCTTGGAGAAATGGCTGATTCCTAGGACTGGGACAGGGGAAAAATAAGATGAGTCTGGAGTGTCTTATAGTATCAGAAAGAAAGTGCTCAAAAATCAAAAGGATAAGGCATGTCAAAGGGACACAAAAGACAACCTGAAAAAGCTTCCAGGGGCCAAAGCTGAAACAATTAAGCAACAAAATAAATAATGACAGTATTGGGGGCACCTGGGTGGCTCAGTGGATTAAGCCTCTGCCTTCGGCTCGGGTCATGACCTCAGGGTCCTGGGATCGAGCCCCACATGGGGCTCTCTGCTCAGCGGGGAGCCTGCTTCCCTCTCTCTCTCTCTGCCTGCCTCTCTACGTACTTGTGATCTATCTCTCTCTGTCAAACAAATAAGTAAATTTATGAAAAAAAAAATAATGACAGTATTGGACTAAAATGCAAAGTATAAAATGCACATACATGAGTTTATATGATATGAACAAATGACTGAATGAGTAATTAGGGAGAAGAATCACATCTTTTGTACTGAAGAATCCCAAATATACATAGATAGTACCCCCCTCCAGGAGGTAGAGGCCTCATGTATGTTGGCCTTAGCAACTCAGTCTTGGGAAAATAAAGGGGAAAAGAGTAATTTTACAACTGAGAAGCTGACATACACTATTTTAACTAGGTAACCAAAAGTTAACATAACCAGTGACACCATGTGCTCTTTGACATTCTCTTTAACCTTTGAGAAGCTTAACAACAGTCTGATAAGTGAGAAAAACAGACAAACTTAAATTGAGGTACAGTCTATAAAATACCTGATGAGTACTCCTCAAAACAGTCAAGGTCACACACAAACACAAACCCCCCCCAAACAAAAAACAAAAACAAACCACACAAGTAAAGATTAAGAAACTGTCATAGACAAGAGGAGACTAAGGAAACAGGACAACTGAGTGCAATGTGCTATCTTGGATTTGATCCCAGCAGAGGTTAGGAGAGGGTGTTGGGGGAGGGAAGGCCATTAATGGAAAAAGTGGTGAAATATGAATAAAATCTGGGCTTTAGTTAATAGTAATGTAGCAATGTTGATTTCTTAGTTTAGAAAAAAAGTACCATAGAAATGTAAGAAAATAATATTAGAGGAAACTGAAACTGGGTGAGGGGTATATGGAAACACTTTGTACTATATATTTTTTATTTTTCTGTATTTATCTATTCCAAAATAAAAAGTTTGCTTTTTAAAAATCAGTAACTCTTAGGTCTGACATAAAGCCTTTCTGTGACACAAATCAGAGGTGTAAACTGCAGGCAACAGTAAAAGTTAATGTTTTTTAGTAGCCACTTATTCATTCATTCATTCATTCATTCACTCAACACTTACTCACTGCTACATGACATGTTGTGTTAGGTACTTATAGAAAAATGAGTAGTACTTATGTCTGGATATAGAAGTGGTGGGTTAATAGGAAACATTTTGCTAGTGTCTAACAATGGGAAGGATCCTCTCAGTTAGCAAGGCCTTAACAAAATCAGAAGAGGAAGTAGAGATATTAGAAGTTACAACAAATACAAGGATGAAGACATTAGTATTTCAGCCAATTCACTTCAGTTGTCTCATATAGAAAATAAAATTAACAAGAGTGTACCCAGACTAAAGTTAGGGACTTGTATCAAAAGACCTCAAAGGCCCCTTAAAGTGGTTCTATGGTTCTATTAAATATTCAGATCTAATATATTTTTTTAAGATTTTATTTTTTTAAGTAATCTCTACACCCAACATGGGGCTTGAACACACAACCCTGAGATCAAGAGTTGCATGCTGTACTGACTGAGCCAGCCAGCTGCCCCCTTTGTTTCTGTTCTTAAAGCTACCACTCTGGATCTATCTAGACAACTCTAACAGAATCCTAACTGGTCTCCCTGCTTCCAGTTCTGCTCTTCATACAGCCACTAAAAATGAACTTTCTAGAGTACACATTATTCTACTGCTCAAGAGTCTATATGAGAATATGATCTGATGTCTAGAGCTGGGTCCCCAGGCCTACTTAACTAGCTATTAGAAAGTCATTTAACACCTAAAGCTTGAGGTTCCTTACCTGTAAAGTAGGGGTGCTTTCCTCACATGGGTCTGGGGCTCACATAGGATAAGGAAGTAACAGTATTCTGTAAATGTTCATGATGATGATTATTTTGAAGATCTCAGGACTACAAAATCAAATTTAAACCATTTATCCTGGCCTTTTAAACTTTCTCTTACTTAGTTATATCTTGCTTATTACCTGTATCTTTTGGACACGCCTCACAAATCACCTATACAATCTTCTATCCATCTAAATCCTACTCACCTTTTAAGAATCACTGCAAATGCCTCTTCACTGACCATTCCAGCTCAGAGTGCACTCTCTCTTATGAACTCTAGTTCTTCTTACTGATTTGAAGTAAATGTCTTCAAAAATAATTTTCATAATTTTCCTTCCCTTAAAAATCTACAAGGTTTCCCAACACCTTTAGCATAAAATCATGCCTATAAATTAGATTGACTGAAAAGACAATGGCTTGTTTTGTTGATCTTAGTGAATGAGCCCTTCTGAAATGTAATTAAAGAGAGAATAGTTTTACAGTTTATTCCTGTTTTTTATTTTAATTTAGTTGAGTTCATCCATTAGTTTCCAAATGATTTCATGTTGTGTCCTTCCAAATGAACAAGTTTGTGTGGTTTATTTTCAGTTTCTGAAAATTGTGGTAAGAAACTCCTAACATAAATAAATAATGATACAGGTATGTATCATTACCATCTTAATCATTTCTAAGTATACAGTTCAGTAGTGTTAAGTATATTCACACTGTTGTGTAACAGATCTTCAGACCTTTCCCATTCTGCGAAACTGAAATTCTGTCCCCATTAAGCAATACCTCCCCATTCCTCCTTGTCCCAGACCCTGGCAACCACCATTCTACTTTCTGTCCCTAGAAATTTGACTCCTCTAGGAATCATGCAGTATTTGTCTTATTGTGACTGGCTATTTCAATTAGCATAATGTCCTCAAGACTCATCCATGTTGTTGCATGTGTGGGAATTTTCTTCCTTTTCAAGGCTAAATAATAATAATAATAATAATAATAATAAAAATTATTTCCTTGAATGTATATACATTAGTCCCCCCCCCAATCTGTGGTTTCACTTTTCTCACTTTCAGTTACCCACATGCAACCAAGGTCCTATATTAGATGATCCTCTTTCTGATGTATCCTCAGAAGGTCATAGTAGCTTAAGTTATTGCCCTGATTTCATCTCACTACGTAGGCATTTCATCATCTCACATCATCACAGGAAGAATAAGGGTGAGTATGGTATAATAAGATATTCTGAGAGAGAGATAATATTCACATAATTTTTACTGCAGCGTATTGTCATAATTATTCCATTATTAGTCATTGGTAATCTTACTGTGCCTAATTTATAAATTAATAAATTATAAATTTATTAAATTAACTAAATTAATTAAATTGATTAAATTATTATAAATTATAAATTAATTTATAAATATACATATTAGATATGTATATTTATACTATACAAATATAGTATATAAATGGCTAAGTGCTATCTGCAGTTTCAGGCATTCACTGGACGTCTTGGAATGTATCCCCTGTGGATAACGGGAGACTACTGTACTCACATTTTGTTTACCCATTTATACATCAATGGATATTTGGTTTGCTTCTACCTCTCGGCCATTGTGAATAGTGCTGCTGTGAGCATGGAAGTTTGATGTTTTATGTGGTTAAAAAACCAACCAAACAAAAACACTTAAATTTACTTCTCCACAATACTAGCTATCTCAATTCTTGCCCCAATTTTATTCCATAACTGTCTCTAAGTTCCACACTTGGAACCTGACACATCAATCATGAAAATCGCTACTTTAATACTTACATTTGTCTAATTTAAGACCATTTTTGAGATTTGGTTTTTAAATTATATTTTACATGCAATTCCAGCAGATGTCATCATTTCTCACCCTTGAGGGTCAGCCCGAGTGTGTCGTGAAGACTTCAGAGACAATATTCCTGTATCTCCTACTTTCCATTTAATTTTATTATTTAAGCCTTAGACAAAGAAAAGAGTCTCTAAGAACAGATAAAAACAGCCAAGATTACTGGGAGAATGAGGTCAGATTCTTAAACTTGTCCTCAAAAAGCATTTGGTTTGCTCTTCTTTCCTAACTTTTCATTTTTAAAAATATCATGCAGTGCTCAAAACACTAAGTGAAAAAGAGAGAAAACACATTATTCTGGCAATTTGATTCTTATAATACTCTGAGTAACTATGCCAAAGAGCAAGACAAGAGAGGAGAGAAGAAAAGTTAGTGAGTTTCCCTTTTTCGTCACCACTACCACAGCAGCTAACCTTTAGTGACAGCTGGCTGTTTGCCTGGGCTTTATTTTACATGCCTGTGTGATCTGTACAAGAACCCAATGAAAAAAGTTCTGTTAACCCCATTTTACAGATAAGGAAACTAAGATTTAAAGATACTAAAGAATTTCCCCAAATCACACACCAAAGCACCAAAATTTTAACTCAGACCCTGATTCCAGACCATCCCATCTTAACCATTATTCCACAGAACCTCTCCGTTTGTCTATTTCTTTCTCTCATGTTCTACTCTTGTGTCTTTTACATTCTTCAGATGGATGCTGGCACAACAGTTTATCCAAAAAGGTACATTAAAGTACAAAAAAGGTACATTAAAGTCTTCAAGATAATGAGGGTACTTCTGGTGAGGTGGTGGTGGGAGCTGCCACAGTCTAAGAAAAAGGAAAAGTTTGGATTGGTTTTTTGTTTTTGTTTTTGAAGGCTCCAAGGAGCTTCAGCAGGTTAAGGCCATGAGATGCCTTTCAATTTAGGGGTTTCTGAATTCCTAAATTAATATGAGTTAAAATACTTTGTATTTTAGCTAAAGAATATCTAAGATGTTTATTCTGTTATCTTTTTTTTTTTTTTAAGATTTTATTTATTTATTTGACATACAGAGATCACAAGTAGGCAGAGAGGCAGGCAGAGAGAGAGGAGGAAGCAGGCTCCCCACTGAGCAGAGAGCCTGATGCGGGGCTCAATCCCAGGACCCTGGGATCATGACCTGAGCTGAAGGCAGAGGCTTTAACCCACTGAGCCACCCAGGCACCCCATCTGTTATCTTTTTAATACAAATTCAGTATTCTTCTATGGATAAGTATTTTTATGCCATTATCCCAACCTCATCAAATAATGCCTTCAACAGTTTAATTATATTGCTTGATTACACGAACTCTGCTACTTTTTTTTTTTGTTACTCTCTCCCCTCTTCTCACTTCTTTTCTGAGAGAAAATATCTAGAGTTTCTAAATACCCAGAAATATGTTATTTACTTAATACCCAGAAATATTTTTAAAATCCTTTGTTAAACAGCATATCTTACATGTTGAGTGGCTTCAAGTGCTCAAGCAAACACTGAAAAACACTTATAAAAATGTCATTACACTGGGACACATGGGTGGCTTAGTTGGTTAAGCATCTGCCTTCGGCTCAGGTCACAATCTCAGTGTCCTGGGATCACGCCCCACATCGGGCTCCCTGCTCAGCAGGGAGCCTGCTTCTCCCTCTCTTTCTACCCCTCCCCCTGCTTATGTTCTCTCTCTTTCTCTCAAATAAATAAATAAAACCTTTTAAAAAATGTTATTATACTTATCTTGATTATTTAATAATATTTCATAAATTATATTCAGAACATAATAAGCCATACACTGTGGTAGGTAATACTCACACATTTAATTTACTCTTTATAACCATCCCTGGAATTATCCCATTTTAGAGACGTCATCTCTACTTAATGTACTATTCCCTCATTCATCCTAATAAAGGGTGACAAAGTTTTTCTGTCAAGATACAGAATGTAAGTACTTCAGCTTTGTTTTTGTGAGTCATATACCCTCTGTCCCAACTACCCAACCCTGCCTATGCAACACCATGGAAAGCAGCCATAGCCAGTACTTGCAGGAATAGGCATGAAAGCAGCCTTACAGACAAAAGGTAAATGAATCGGCCTGGCTGTGTTCCAACAAAACTTTGTTTACAAAAACAAGCAGTAAGGCCTGCTATAGTTCACTGACACCTGATCTTAAAATCTTGAGTTCTGCAGTTCAGAGACAGAATCATATTGACTCATTAAAATTTAGCTGTCCTGCTCCCCTTTGATGATTAAGCAGCTTCCAGAATTTGTTCAAGGTTCAGCGTAACATAAAATCTTGAACTTTTCACTCATCAAAACAGTTACTGCAGACCTCAATATGACAGGCACAACGCCAGGAAAAAAGCACAAGTCTTGGCCTCACAGAGCTTATGGTTTAATGGCAGACATGCTAGTAAACAGACCATTATTATAAACAGATGGATACAGACAAATACAATGTGCTATGGAACTACAGAGAAGGACTATACAATTGAGAAAAGAAAGGCAACTTAAGTCAGAGAAGGCAGTCAAAGCAAAGCAGAGAAATTAAAACCCAGTTAAGTTCTGGATTCATAATCCAGCGATGAGCTAAACAACTAAGCCACAGAGCCACAAGTATTTTAAACTGACTGAACTGTACAGAGATTTGTGTTTTGGGATATCAACTTGTACCTTGTAGGAATTTTAGTAAAGTACCAGGCTTATTACTTTTTTTTTTAACTGAAGTATAGTTGACACACAATGTTACATTAATTTCAGTTATTATTTAATTTTGCCCAACCTATTTAACATTTTTAATAGATGGTTTATAATAAAAAACAAAAACAAGATAATTAAGGATAAGAAAATATATATCATGTAAGAAAGTAGAGGAAATCATTCATAAACTTAGACTACAGAGTATTACAGTACCTACTTAAAGTTCAAGTCAAAATCTTCCTGGTAGATAAAACTAAAAGCAAAACATGATGAGCTACTTATTTCGTAAGTAAAAACTCCTAGGGATTCTTTATAAAACTGGAATTGCTTTTTTTCCTTCCATAACGTTTACCATCTCCACTGTTTTTGCCATATCTATAAAGGTAGCATTGTTACTCAGCTGCTGATTAATGGAGAGCAAGAAGCCCTGATGATCTGCCAGGCCTCAAGATAAAAATTACAAAATATTTTCTCTTCAGACATTAATTAAACATACCAGCTATCATGGTAAATAAAATGGGGCCAGAATTTCCCTGTCTCTTCTCACTGATATTCCATACAAGTCTTTGACCATTTCCTCACTGCTGTCATATGATTAAGTGCTTCCTTCTAGTTTGGTTGTGTAGAATAGAGTAGAATTTCTCACTTCCCCTTGGGGCACCTGGGTGGCTCAGTGGGTTAAAGCCTCTGCCTTCGGCTCAGGTCATGATCCCAGTGTCGTCCTGGGATCGAGCCCTGCATCGGGCTCTCTGCTTGGCAGGGAGCCTGCTTCCCTTCCTCTCTCTCTGCCTGCCTCTCTGCTTCCTTGTGATCTCTGTCTGTCCAAAAAAAAAAAAAAAAAAAAAGAATTTCTCACTTCCCAAAAATAACAATATATTAGATGCTATAGGGAAAGGAGGTGGATACAGTTCTTGTCAGCAGAACTGTAATCAACAGGTGAGGGAGAAAACTTTATTTTAAATGGAATTATAAATTATTTAGCAATCCACAAAGAAAATTATCCTTTTCAGATAGTCCCAAATGAATTTTTAAATGATCTCTGGTTGGCATAGCCCATTTTACATGAAAGGCAGGAAAAAAGGTGCAACACGTAACACCATTACTGATTCTATTCCAAAATGTCAAATACTCAAAAAACAAAACAAAAACCTGGGTGTGTATTTAAAAATGGAGGTATTTCAAGAGGAAAAATAACTACTACACATGATACTGAGCAAGAGTTTTATTAATGATAGCATTAAAATATCACCTAAAGAAATCAGGCATGAATTTTTTTTTTAAAGATTTTATTTATTTATTTGACAGAGAGATCACAAGCAGGCAGAGAGGCAGGCAGAGAGAGAGAGGAGGAAGCAGGCTCCCTGCTGAGCAGAGAACCTGACTCAGGGCTCGATTCCAGGACTCTAGGATCATGACCTGAGCCAAAGGCAGAGGCTTTAACCCACTGAGCCACCCAGGCGCCCCAGGCACGAATTTTTTAAGTGAGGAAATGGGAATCTATTATAAAAAAACAGCTATGTCTTTAAAACTCTAAGATATGGAAGAAAGAAAAAGAGTAGGAAAAATATACCTTTAATATTGATATTTTTTGGCATAAGATCCAGTATTTATTGGCAAATAACTTTTATACTCATAAAAATAATAATTGGTGGTAGGGGAGACCCTATAGTCTGAATGCATATGCCTCCCACCAGAATTCACGTGTTAAATACTAACCCCCAAGGTGGTGGGAAGTGGGGTATTTGGGAGGTGATTAGGTCATGAGGATGGAGCCCTCATGAATGGGATTAGTGCCCTTACAAAAGCACACTAAAAAGAGGGCAGAGAAAGCTTCCCTGCCTCTTCTACTATGTAAGGTTACAGTGAGAAGATGGCCAATCTATGCGGGAAGCAGGTCCTTACCAGAAACTGAATCTGCCAGCACCCTGAACTTAGACTTACTTCCTAGACTTCAGAACCATGAGAAATATATTTCTGTTGTTTATAAGCCACTCCGTCTGTTATAACAGCCTGAATGGATTAAGACTGAGGGCTTTATGGTCATCATTGCAGTTTTCAAGATTTTTAGAATTCTAAAAAGAAAAGTTTACTTGACACAATGCCTTTTTATAAATGATGTCTATAACATAGTCTGGCAAGTCTGGATTAACTGCAAGTGATGAATAAAACTGTAATTTTTTGTAATTAGCAACACAGACTATGAGAGAGGCATCTTCTAGGTGACCCAGAATTCAAAGGAAAATAGTGTTATGCTGTTAGAGAATCTCTACTATAGGCCATGAACTCATGAGGACTCCAGAGGGCTCTGGGTTGCAGAACTGAACTATATTATTTGTGAATTCAGTCAGCATCCAATGAATTTTCCTAATTGTCTAAAAATAAGAAGAAACTGGGCCTTTACTGAAAAAGTCTGGGGATCTCTTATTTCTATTACTCTGAAACTGAAAAAAAATATAGGAATTATCACCTGTGTAGAAGATTTTGAGAGGAATTTTCCTGGACTCTGATTCAGGCATATTCTAAGCCAAATTTATTTGGGGTAATGTGTTCCTTAGAAGAAAGCTCCTTACAGAAAGCTTAAACCTCTCCCACCCAGAGTAAATACTGAAAGGTAAAGATGAGTTACTGACTACTTGAAATAAGGAGCAAAGAGAAGGAAGGCAATGTAATAAATTTCTTCCTCTTCCTCACTTCTTTGGAAATGGCAAAACCAAGTCAAAATAAATTTTCTACTTGATACAACCACTAATTCCTATGTGAGCTGGAATTTCTTGGTAAGTCTAATAGTAGACAGAGAGAAACAATGAGAAAGCAATGCTCTGATGTGCTGGGATGCCATGCCAGAGTCCTAACTAAATTCATTCATTCATTCAAATATTCATATACATAACCATCCACACATATATTTTTAGTTTATGGCATTTTTAAGGTTCTGTGCTAGCATGTGTGGAAAATACAAAGGTGACTATGTTGATGAAAAGCACCCCACTTCCTAATTTTAAAAATGAATAAATATCTCAATTTGTTTGAAGTGTGTTATACTTAATAACAGATGGCAGGACACAGCTCTCCTTCATAATCTAGTTCAAAAATACTTCATAACAAAATAAAATTTTAGAAGTCCAAAATTCAAACAACTTCAGAAAATCATTTTAAATGCTTACGCATTTAGGAGCATCTGGGTGACTCAGGGGGTTAAGCATCCAACTCCTGATTTTAGCTCAGGTCAAGATCTTAGGGATGTGAGACCGAGTCCTGCATTGGTCTCTGTGATGGGCATGGAGCCTGCTTAAGATTCTCTCTCCCTCTGCCCCTCCTTACCTCAAATAAAAAATGCTTACATATTGGGGTGCCTGGATGGCTCAGTGGGTTAAAGCCTCTGCCTTCGGCTCAGGTCATGATCTCAGGGTCCTGGGATTGAGACCCGCATCAGGCTCTCTGCTCAGCGGTGAGCCTGCTTCCCCGCGCCCCCCCCACCACCCTGCCTGCCTCTCTGCCTACTTGTGATCTCTGTCTGTCAAATAAATAAATATTTTTTTAAAATGCCTACATATTTAGACATATGGATCTTAATGTGTCCGTGAGTTTATTAGTAAAAAAACAAAAAACAAGTTTAGTTAGAAGTGCCTAGAGAAAGGATTTAAGCAATATATGTATTTTGTTTTCATTTATCATAAATCCTACTGATAAAATGTTTCTTCCCCCCTCTCATTGTCCCCCACCCTGAGAAACATGACTATCCATTCTTTTTCTAACTCAGGAATAGGATTTGAGGGCTAAATTGCAAAGAAAAACATGGATCTGTTCCTACATGAAATTTATCTGTCCCACATGAGAAGATCAGGATAAAATACAACATTGCTATTTACTTAGTTCAAAGTATTTCTACTCTCACATTTAGAAGAGCCAGGCAGGCAGGGTTTCTTCAACTGTAAAATAAGGGGTAAGATTATGTAATATTTAAGGTCTCTTCCACCTCTAAGAGACTACGACTTTCTCTTTTATACTTCTGAAAGCAGGCAGAAAGAGCTGTACTATGCCTTGCCTGGGGCTAAACAGAAGCTTGTCAGCACTGTTAGGGTTAGACCCCTGATTCATCCCTGCATTCACTAGTGATACAGAAAAGTCAGACTCAGCTCTCATGTAATGCAGTCCACAGTCTAGTAGGGGAGGGAAGGCAAGTGAACAGTAATGGACGTGACAGAGTTTTAGGTCCCAAGCCAGGAGAAGGTAAAGGGGTAAGAACTGGGAATTTTGACTTTTCTTCTTTCAAGGCCTTCATATCTCTCTGCCAAATATGATTATCTTATGAAGCAATGTAGGTTAGACCTCATACACTTATGCTCTTAAATTAACCTCTGGAAATGATGTAAAGTTTCACATTTTTACTCTTGACCAGAGGTAAAAATGAGCCAAGAATAATTAAACCATATTTCTCTTCTTCTACCACATACACTATTCTGATTTAAAGGGGAGAGAAGAATTATAATACTTATTTTTTAAATGCTCTTCATTATTAACAAATTTTCCCTGGATCAAAGCAATGAAGAATATCTCATCTATTTTTTCCCTTAGCAATTAAAGATTTTTCTATAAGGTGATGACTACCTAAAGATTATTTTAGACAATATACTCTTTCTCATTTTATTGTTTGTAATGAATTCAAATGAGCCTATCCTATACTGCATTTTTGGTGCAAAATGGAACTTTTATTACCTTTATATTATTAAAGGGGAACATGCTGTCCTTGGCAAGCAAACAATTTTCTCTGAGGCTGATAACTATTTGGGGCTCCAAGGGATTCTATAATTATCTCAGGTCCAACTAAATGAAAGAGCAGAAAGTTAAAACTGTAGACACATTTTTTTGAGGCATTTTATCAAACATCAGTTTGATAAAATATTTAAAATTTGTAGCTAAGTAGTGTTTTGATAGTCTTTAAATTTAAAACCTTATCAATTTAGAGAATCTGGAGAGTGTGAAAATTTCCCCACATCCACAGGAAACACACTCTGAATTTGGGTTCAGGGATACCACATAGTAAAAACTGAATTTGCAAATGCAATCTGTACATTTGAAGAAAAAGATAGAGTATGATCAGATTAAAACTAAATTTCTAGTCCCCTAAACAGTCATAATTATCACTCTAATAAATATGAAGAGATGTAAAAACAGAAATATTACTGGCACTGCCTTTAGGAGATTAGATGAATCAATTCAGAAAGGGTTTTGGAGGGGGGTGGTGGGAGGTTGGGTGAGCCTGGTGTTGGGTATTAAGGAGGGTACATACTGCATGGAGCACTGGGTGTGGTACATAAACAATGAATCTTGGAACACTGAAAAAAATAAAATAAAATAAAACACAAAAGTAAAAGAAAAGAAAACACGTATTATTAGTTTTCTGGCTTTGTGATACTACCAGAATACAATTTATCAAAATCTCTGGATATCTGATGCTCTTCTCTTAACACCTCCTTAATTCTAATGGTTCCCAAGTAGAATACTCTCAGAAATCAGCCTGATCACAGTGAGAATCGTGGGAAGGGCAGAGGAGAAGTATTATAAGGTAGTATCTGATCTTGGCTTAAAGAATGGGTAAGATTTGGATAACATGATTGGGGTGGGCTGGGAAGGGAAAGGGAGGATAAAATGATCCAGGTTGTAAGAAATACCTAAGTGAAAAACAGAGTGAGCAAATATAGAGCCTACATAGTAAACAAAGAAAAATCCAATTTGGCTGAACATTAGACTCCCTGGCTAATGAAGTTAAGCTAACTGGTGCTAACTCATGAAGAGGCTTAAGCAGTAAGTTGAGGAATGTGAATTTCACTCTGAGTACAAAGGGAGCAGTTGAAGGCTGTATGGAAAGAGAAAGACAATAGGAGACATAGTTTAGAAAGATTTATGTAATGTTTGGGCAAAACAGATTAGGGAAAGGCAAAGTTGGAGATGGAAGTGGGGAAGAGTTATAAGGCATTGTAATTGTCTTAAAAGAAGCGGTGCTGGCCTGAATTAGATTATTGGACAATGTGAACAGGTAAGAAAGTACAGATATACGAGACATTTCAATTTTAGCAGTACAGTAACTCCTCAGGTATACGAAGAAGACAATATTAAGAATGTAAAAAATACCTGCAATTCATTTAAAAGAAAAAAGGTTATTTTCCTTCCGATAAAAAGAGATCTACAACCATATAGAGATTCAGTTATAGAAAAAGAATACAAATGGCCTAAAAACATATGAAAAGATGCTCAACACTGCTCACAATAAAATAAATTAAAATTACACCAAGAAACCATTTTTCACCAGATTAATACAAATTAGAAAGTTACAACCTCCTAAGTTGGTAAGATAATAATGAATCAGGCACTCTCAGATATTGTTGGTGGGAATGCAAAATAGCGCAATCTCTTTGGTAGGAATACAGAATTTAGCAAAGTTATTCTCATTTCTAGCAACCAAGCCCAAAGACATACTGGTAAAGAATATGAAAAGGTACATAAACAAGCCGATTTACTGCAGCAGTATTTGTAATAATAGCAAAAGCCCAGAAATAACTCAAATGTCCAAAAAGACAAAGCGGGATGAATAAACTATAGTCTAATTCTATAAGAAAATACCATGCATTTTTACAAAGGAAGGAGGATTATCTACATATCTTATTATAGTGAGGTCAAGTTAAAAACAACAACAACAGTAAATCAGAATAGCATACTAACATTTTTCTAAGAAGGATGTATGTAGGAGCACTTGGGAGGCTTGGGTTGGTTGAGTGTCCAACTCTTGGTTTCAGCTTGGGTCGTGGTCTCGGGCTGTGGGTTTGAGTGTGGCAACTGTTTGGGATTTTTGCCCTCTCCACGCTCCCCCCCACCCCAATCACCCGCACCCTCTCTCTAAAATAAATAAATAAAATCTTCAAAAAGAAAAAAAGCGTGTATGAGTACGCATGTATGTTTGAATATGGAGGTAAATATATTTACACATTTGTTTATGCTTTTTAAAAAAGGAAAGCTAAGGGGCGCCTTAGTTGCTCAGTCGGTTAAGCATCTGACTCTTGATTTCAGTTCAGGTCATATTTCATGTTTGTGGGACCAAGACCCCATTGAGCTCTGCCCTCAGTGTGGAGTCAGCTTGGGATTCTCTCCCTCCCTCTTCCTCTGCTGATCCCCTCAACCAACATACACACAGACAGACACACACACACAGAGTCACTCTCTCTCAAAATGAATAAATAAAATCTTGAAAAAAAAAAAAAAAAGGAAAGCAAACTTCCCCAACTCCCCCTAAGTTACTTGTTGAGGGAAAAAATAGACAGGTGGAAGGGACAACGAAAGAAACCGGACTTCTTTGAATGTATCCTGTTTTGCAGATTTGACTTTGGAATGTTGTATATGCTTTATGTAAGTATAAAATCAAATTAAACCAAAATGGAAAAAAAACTCCCAAAATGTTTAAAATGAAATAAGCCCACGTCAAGTTGGTAAATTAACAACACAAAGAATTATTTCAAATGACTTTAAAACATATTTTTACCTTAAAGACAAAAAAAACTACAAAGAAATATTGTACTATTTTCAGTTGTCATACTGGCGTACACAGAAGCAATGAGCATACTTAGTGTTTAAAATGGTATTGTTTCCCACCAAAAAGAACCAGGGATCCTTGGAAGAGCATAGCTGATTCTAGGTCTAGAGAAGAAAAATTTCTTGGCTTTTCTGATTACATAAGCATTACTGGGGTAACACAATGTCCAAAAGTTTATGGGCCACTTCCAAGAATAACATTATTTAGGGCACTGGTCAGTTTATTATTTAGCCAGAGGTACTAATTTATTATGAACTATATACATTGAATATTCTTTCCATAAAAACATCATTACACTGAATAAAATCTTCATATTAAAAATGCCATGAATATTCTATTAATACAGCAACTTTCTTACCACAGATCACCTTCAACAAATGTATATTAAGAATCTAGGGGGGCGCCTGGGTGGCTCAGTGGGTTAAAGCCTCTGCCTTCGGCTCAGGTCGTGATCCCAGGGTCCTGGGATCGAGCCCCGCATCGGGCTCTCTGCTCAGCAGGGAGCCTGCTTCCTCCCCTCTCTCTCTCTGCCTGCCTCTCTGCCTACTTGTGATCTATGTCTGTCAAATAAAGAAATAAAATCTAAAAAAAAAAAAAAAAAAAAAAAAGAGTCTTTATAAAAAAAAAAAAAAAAGAATCTAGGGATGGGGCACCTGGGTGGCTCAGTGGGTTAAAGCCTCTGCCTTCGGCTCAGGTCATGATCCCAGGGTCCTGGGATCGAGCACCACATCGGGCTCTCTGCTCAGCAGCGAGCCTGCTTCTTCCTCTCTCTCTGCCTGCCTCTCTGCCTACCTGTGATTATATTAATAAATAATTAAATCTTTAAAAAAGAATCTAGGGATGCCTGGGTGGCTCAGTCAGTTAAGCATCTGCCTTCAGCTCAGGTCATGATCCCAGGGTCCTGGGATGGAGCTCCATATCAAGCTCCCTCTGGGCAGGGGGGGAGCCTGCCCCCCTGCTTGTGCTCTCTCTCTGACAAATAAATAAAATTAAAAAAAAAAAAAGAATCTAGAAGCTGTAAGTGAAATAAGTCAGATAAAGACAAATACCATATGATTTCACTCATATGTGGAATTTAAGAAATAAAATAAATGAGCAAAAGAGGGGGAGGAGGGAAGGGGCAACCCAAGAAACAGACTCTTAACTACAGAGAACAAAGGGAGGTGGGTGGGGGGATGGATGAAATAGGTGATGGGGATTAAGGGGGGCACTTGTGATGAGCACCAGGTGATGTATGTATGTGTGAATCACTGAATTGTACACCTGAAACTAATATTACAATTGTATGTTAACTAACTGGAATTTAAATAAAAACTTTAAAAAAGAAGAATCTAGAAGCTGAAAATAGAATGGTAAACATGGAAGATAGTGCCCCTACCTTTACGAAGCTCAGTCTAGTAGAAAACAACGGCAATTCAAAATATTGAGATGGTACCTTGGTGGGAGGTAGTAGAGGGTGCTAAGAGAACATAAAACAGGGGCAACAAGAAGTGGAGGGTCAGAAAGTCTCCCTGAAGACATGACATCTAAGCTGATACCCAAAGGACGTTCAAGAGTTTTTGTATGTTGCTTGTTTGTTGGGGATGAATTTTGTTGGGGAGTGAGCAACAAGAGGGTTAGGAAAACAGACAAGTGTAATGAGCACTAGAGTGACTCACTGAGCAACAAATGGTAATTTAGTGTGGCTGGTGGAGAGCAAGGGTGAAGGGTGAAAGAATAAGGCTAAAGGAGGCAAGCAGAGGCCATGTCATAAAGAATTTCTACAGATTGTGTTATGGGAGTTTCAACCTTATCCTCAGGGAGCCAATGAAGAATTTTCTGGAGAGAAATGCCTTCATTCAATCTGTCTACAGCATCTAGAATGGATTAGATAGGGGTAATAACATAGGAAGCAGGGAGACCAGTTAGAAGCCTGATACAGAAATCCAGGTGTGACACTTGATAGAGACAGGCACATTTCAGGGATCAAGTCCCGCGTCGGGTTGCCCGCTGAGTGGCAAGTCTGTTTCTCCCTCTCCTACCCCCCCCCAACTTGTATTCCCTCTCTTGCTGTCTCTCACTCTCCCTCTGTCAAATAAATAAAATCTTAAAAAAAAAAAAAAATCAATGGCCTTTACTCGGGGTGGGGGAGGTATGCGGGGGAAAAAGAATTAGAAATGGAAGATAATGCCCAGGCTTCTGTCTTAAGCAAATGGGTTCATAGGAAGTGATATTTAATAAGAAACACTGGAAAAGGGGCACCTGGGTGGCTTGGTTAAGTGGCTTTGGCTCAGGTCATGATCTCAGGGTCCTGGGATCAAGCCCTGCATTGTGTTGGGCGCCCTGCATTGTGTTGGGCTCCCTGCTCAGCAGAGTCTGCTTTCCCCGCCCCGCTCCCTCCGCACACACACCCCTAGCAACCCCATTCCCCGACCCCACACCCTCCCACCCTCCTGCGCCCCCCATCCCCTCCCCACCCCACTCTTGCTTCTTAAAAAGAAACACTGGAAAGGAAGTAAGTTTGGGGGGAAAAAGGGAGAGGAAAGGAGGTTCAGTTTTGACCATGTTAAATATCTGGTGACTCTGAAACAACCCCAAAAAGATGTCAAGCAGGCAAATGATTCTTTTTCTCATTTTCCGCATTATAAAATTCTATTAGGTTCACCTTCGAAATATAGCACAAATCTGTCTGCCACTCTTCATTACCACAGTTAACCACCCTACTCCAAAGCATTATTATCTGTCTCCATCGTCTCCATGTATTCACTTCTACTTTCTAGTCTTCATATGGTAGCCAGAATGGTTTTTCAAAAATAAAAATCAGATCATGTTAATCTCTGTTTTAACCCTTGAAGGGTTTCCTATGAATTTTGGAATAAAAACAAACATCATAGCCAAAAAATCCCTCCATATGTATCCTTTTACATCTTTTAAGTGCTCTCACGCCTAGCCCTACCTACAGTGACCAAGTTCCCCCCCTTTTCGAGACTTTCTCTTTTTCATCAGGGAGCGAACTCACTTTTCTTCATTCCCCTATCCTCTTACAATCCTCAAGTCTTGCTGCTTGTCTTCAGACCTCAAATATCACCTCTTCAGAGAGTTCTTCCCTAACCACGCTCCATCACATTACCTTGATTTACTGTCTTTGTAGCACTTACTAGAATCTTATTTATTCCCTTCAACATAAGGTCCACGAAAACTGAAACCTGTTTACCTTTTTCATTGCTATACTTTGTGTAGATGGTATACAGTTGACAAATGTTTGCTGAATGAATTAACAAATACATGAATAAAAATAAATGGAACTAAAGCTCAGCTCACAAGAAAAATCTTAGCTGGAGCTATTTATTTGGGTATCTTCCACATGTGAATAAGAAATAATGTCAGTAAAATAGACATTCCCCATGGGGAGTATAGAGAGAGACTTAAAGAGGGTTTGGAACAGAGCACGGAGGACATCAACTTTTAAAGGATGAGCAGAAGAAAAGAGGAACCCCAAAAGAAGCAAGGAGCAAGGACCAGAGAAAAAGGAGAAAAAGCCAGCTAATATTCCCAAAGTGCTAGATGCTGTAGAAGAACATTCTTTATTAAAAAGGGATTTTGGCTTTAAGGTAAAGAATGTATTCACTGAAGTCAGATATATAGTCAACAAACATTTCTTAAGTGCCTACCATGTACCAGGAACAATGCTAAGGAGTTGGGATATAGGAATATAAAATTAAACAAGAAAATAGATGACACACTACTTAACCACTGTTCAAAGACTGACACAATCTTCCCTAAATATGCTATGAGGAGCAAGTCTCAATCTGAATCTTAATTATCACAACTGTTGAGGATTAAATGAGATCTTGTTCATAAAGTGCTGGATTTAATATCTGCAACACAACAGGCACCCAATAAATCACACCTACTGCTATAAGATGATCTTCCCTTCACTGATGAAAAAAAAATTAAAAAAAAAAAAACCAGTATATTATAGCAATTTACAGTAATCTTCCTAGGGGAATTATCTGAGTTAAAAATCTGTATCTATTCTGAGAATACTAAAATAAGTAAAAGGGGGAGCCTGGGTGGCTCAGTGGGTTAAGCCTTTGCCTTCAGCTCAGGTCATGACCTCAGGGTCCTGGGATCAAGGCCCCCACCCCCATCCAGCTCTCTGCTCAGCAGGAAGCCTGCTTCCCCCTCTTTCTGTCTGCCTCTCTGCCTACTTGTGATCTCTTTCTGTCAAATAAATAAATAAAATCTTAAAGAAAAAATAAAATAAATAAGATAAGCAAAGGGATGGGATTTTTATGGGGAACTACTGAGAGGTACCATCTCAAGGTTTTTTCCAACATTCCAACGTTCCATTCAGCACAGGCACAGAAGTATTTAAGTGACTTAAAGTAGGTCAACAGACTCAAAGACTTCAGTGCACAGCTGCTTATTTAGCTTCTCCCCCCACCCCAGATATTACTCAAAGAAATACCACATAACTGCCTTCCCCTCAAAAGACAGGCTCTTTGAGCTTTGGGCTTTTCTTATTCTAGAACAAGTCTTCTGGACTTTTCTAAAAGTAGACAGGTTAGAAACCCAATTATATCTCATCACAGTTCAATTATATCTCATTTTTTTGTGCTTTGTTTTGTTAGATTATATTCTTTAATTATCCCCATGAGAATCAAAAGATCTGCCTGTTTTTAAATAAAGAACAAAAGTACACTAAGCTGAAAGAACACAAATTCCTCTGAAACACTAAACAAGAAAATGCCAGAATACTTCTCACTTAAATTACAATTGGGAACATGAGGCTGAAATACCACTGATCAATAGGAATCTTTATTTCGCATGCTATGCAATCCAACCCCCAACCCAAATGCCTCCTTCCTACCAGCACACACTACTTTCCATTGATTTCCCTCTACTTTGGTTGTTGCCTCAACTCTAGCGATCAAGGCTCCGGTGATTATCTTCTGGCCAAAGGAAAATTATTTTCTTTGTTTCTCTTTTGTTCTTCTCTAACAGACTACTAGTTATTTCGTCCAGACCATGTGGGCAGCACGGCTACAGGCCTTCTGCCAATCATATATGCTTAGCAAGCAAAAAGTAAACAAGACATTCTTCTAGGCTGAAATGTTCTAAAAGCAAACTGCAGCAGTTAAGTTTCTGAATATTCTCAGGTAGTCTATGTACTAGACCGAGTACATTAATAGACCAACGTCTGGAGTAAAAACTAATTCAAAATTTAAACACAGATCTAAGTTTTCCTTTAATATTAAGACCAAAGAACATGAAATTGGAAAGTAAGTGATATCCTCTGTTAAGGCTAAAGATACTTTCCCCTTTTCAGCCTTCAGTGAAGGTAGAATTTCATATCTGATCTCTTTGCAGTATAGTACAATTGCTACTTTCTCAAGATAATATGGTCCCTTTAAAAAAATTATTAAAACAGCTTCACTCCATCCTAACAGGTTTTGTTTTGCTGTTCGTGGGTGTTTTTTTCTTCTTAGACTCTAGCATCAAACAACTGTTTTTTATTTGGCAATTTATTCAGAATTCAATGACATATTAGAAGTACATCTTCCATCATAATATACAGAGACTACCTAGAAGCAATAAATCAACTAAGTGGTTGGTCAGGAATGAGTTGGTAGTAGAAATTAAATACCAAGATGTAATTTCCAGCTTCAAACCCCTTGTCAGATTTTACTTCTAAGGCATCACTGTAAAATTAAAAAACCTCTTATATTTTAACTTCATTTTCCACATGGGGCTAAAACCAAGGAAGTCTCTTGAGATAATTTTTTCTGTAAAACAATCATAATATAAAATAATCTCTGGGTCCTTAACAACCTTTTTTTTTTTTTAAGAGAGAGCACGCACGTGAGTAGTGGGGGTGGAGGAGCAGGGGGAGAGGAGCCCAACATGAGGCTCAATCTCAAGACCCTGAGACCATTACCTTAGCTGAAATCAAGAGTCGGACACTTAACCAATTGAGCCACCCAGGTGCCCTCAGGGTCAGTCTTAACAATCTTAAATTCTTTCTCGTTTTCCAGGTTGTATTCTCATCACCTGTACTCAGCTTTTCACTAAAAATTCTCTTTCCAATATGGTATCCTATTTTAAAGATGTAAATAGGTATCATTTGTGGTATATTTTTGGTGGTGGTGGGAAATCAGAGAAAACTCTCCCCTTGAAACCAGCCCAGCTATGAGATATAATTAATGTATTATGGCACATTTAACTTCCCATAGTAGTTGGTTCTTTAATATCATGGTAAATATCCTCAAGCAATGGTGGTTGGGTAATTATTACAAAAAGAACACAAACTTTTCATGCTGAAGATTTGCCTCTCTGAATTCCTTTAGGTTGTAGCGGATAAATGGCCTGAAGAACAGGAAATATTACGAAGTCCTATCTTTCCAAGTAAAATGCCAATCACACCAACAATCTACATCTTGAACCAAAACAGAACAATGCGCAATAAGGTAGGACTCTTTTTGGAAAAAAAAGGTTTGATCACTTCAGTAGATCTAAGGACTATTTCTGGCACCAAAAATGATATATCCTACAGGTCAATTACTTCATCTCCCAAAGCAGCAATAAGAGGAAGATAATACCACTTTGGCACTTTAATCCTTTGTCTGTCATGCCAGAATAGTTATTCAATGACATTTCTGGAACCAAAATAAAACTTTGGCCTGAGTTCACTGCCTCTTTCAATTCAATTTCAATTTCAAAACAATTGCATAATATTTCAATTCCTTTTTCACGGCCAGGTTTCTCCAGAAGATGCCCACAATTACTAATTCCATTTCTCCATCCCATTTTCTACTTTTTATCATCGTTATCTAGCTTCCATTACACTCTACTGAAATTTCTCAGTAGGATTTTTGTTTTGCCAACATAATGGGAAAAGAAGTAAACTGAAAGGGTCAGCAGAGAACTTAGGTTCAAGCCGTCAACTTGACATTTATAAGCTCTGTATATTTAAACATTTCATTTCACATCAATGAGCATCACTTTCCTCACTTGTAAAATGAATGGATTAGATGACAATCTCTAGGATATCTTCCTCTACTAAATCTATAGTTGTATGACTAAGTTCAGTCAATCTTCACTTTAATTCCTCTTTGGCATTTGACACTCATCACCACCTCCACTCCTCTTATTATCTGCTCAAAACTCACACTCAGGGGGTGCCTGTGTGGCTCAGTCGTTAAGTGTCTGCTTTCGGCTCAGGGCATGATCCCAGGGTCCTGGGATCAAGCTCCATGTCAAGCTCCCTGGTCGGTGGAAAGCCTGCTTCTCCCTCTCTCACTCCCCCTGCTTATGTTTCCTCTCTCGCTGTGTCTCTGTGTCAAATAAATAAATAAAATCTTAAAAAAAAAAAACCCAAAAAACAAAAACTCACATTCAGACTCCACTCATGACTTTAAGTGTTACCTCTAAACTTACAACATGACCATTATCTAACCCAAAATTCTCTATTTCCAAATGCGAAATCTCTCTACTTAGCCATTCAATCTTCACCAAAGATGTAACACACACACTCGAACTTGCACCCAAACCAACAAATCACCCATCAGCTTGACCCAAACCTCTTATTTTCTTAACAATTAAATTCCTCATTACCCAAAGTCTTGGCTTAAAATCTGGGTCTTCCTTCTTTCATCTCAGTTTCATTAAAATCTGTTGATCTTTCTTTTAAACAATGGATATTCTCCCTTTTTAAATTTCATCATTCATGCCCGGATTACTCTAAAAGCCTACTACTTGTTTTCTCAATCCTAATCTGTTCATTCTCCAAAGTATTCAGTATTCTCTTGTACTGTTCAATATGGTAACCACTAACCAAAGATAGCTATCTAAATAAAAAATTAAGATACATTTAAAATTCAGTTCCTAATTCATACTAAGTACAGTTCAAGTGCTTAACAGACATATGTGGCTAGTGACTATTATGATGGACAGCACAGATATAATCCCATTCCCACAGAAAGTTCTATTGTAAGGTTCTGTTACCTTAGACAAAATTTCTTAGCATGCTATTTACATCATGGGTTTCTTTCTACTTAAGTGCATGGCCTAGATTATTAACACTTCACCAAATCAGTTGGAAATCTTTATTCTGGCATCTAAACCCTCCAGACTTGGCTTCATAAGACATCTTCATACATTTTCTTTGCTAAATCTGTTGGCCAAGCAGTTTTCACTAATTATGTAGGGCACTGTGCTCTCATTATCACATTCATTCCTTCAGTAAATAAACTGGGGAGATACTTACAAGTTTGAGGGATACTGCAGAGAAGAAAACAAATAATAATCCTTGGACTGATTCATTGTTCCCTCTCCTCTCACTGGTTTTCTGCCCTACTGTCTTTCAAAGCCCATCTCCTTCAAGCTCTCCTAGCTTACCTTTCCCTTGTTAAGCTCTCAGAGCACTAGTATATAGGCCACATTTGCACACAATTAAATAGAGATTAGTTTTGTCTTCTTTCAAGCTTTGTCTTCCCAACTAGACTTTAAGTACTTAAGGAATTTGGCATTTACTACCCAAAACAAGAGATACTTCTTTGTTAATGTCTACTGAAGAGTTTTAAGAAACACTGAAATCTTACGTATCTACAAAGTGGGACAATAATTATTTCACCGATCTATTTCATAGGATCAAACTGAGTGAAAGTTGTGAATAACTTGGATTTTTTAGATTTGTAAGAAATCTCTTACTCCATGAGGGGGTCAAACTCAAAACTCTTGAGATCAAGAGTCACATACTCCACCAACAGAGCCAGTCAGGCACCCTTAACTTGAATTTTTCTTGTTAGCAAGAAGGAATCTCTAGGGTTTTATTACAAAAAAGCGAGAAATAAAGACTAGGCAAAAGATCTGTTCTGTTTTGGTTTTGGTTGCGTACAAGGGAAATGACAAAATCACTTCAAGAAAGTTAAACACTAAGATTTCTGTTTGATAATAAAACGTAACATTCCATGGGATATAATGTTTTTCATTCAGGATGGCTTTTTTCTTCCATTTTGTTTTCAAAAAAGTGTTTCATTCATGTATTCAATAAATAGAAACTAGGCATCTACTATATTCTAGGTGCACAGGACACATTAATAAACAAAACAGACAAATCCCTCCAAGGTTTACATTCTTGAGGGAGCAGGAGAGAAAAAGATGGACAAAATAAATGGTAAATGATATAGTATATTATAAGTTAATAAATGCTAGGGAAAAAAAAAAAACAAGGGGATATGGTAATTTTAGAGTGCTCAGGGAAGGTCTCCCTGAGATGATGTGAGAAGATGACTTTTAAGGAAAGACGTGAAAGCAATAAGCAAATGAGTGATGTAGCTATATGGAGGAAGAGCCTCCCAGGCAGAGGGTAAAGTACATTGCAAAGGTTCTGAGGAAGGAGTATGCTTAGTATACTCCAGGAAGAGCAAGAGGACCAGTATATCTAGACTGGAAATGAGCAAATGGGTGAAGAGAATATGATGTCAGAGTTAATGGACAGATAGACTGTGTAGGCGACATAGGGTAAATGAGAAAGGAAGACACTGAGGAGCTTTGATCATAGGAATGACATCATCCAGCTTAAGTTTTATTAGTATCACTCTGTCTTTTATGATAAGGATAAACTCTAATGGGGCAAGCTTAGATGCTGGAGGACGACTTAGGAGGTTAATGCAATAATACAGATGAAAGACAATGGCAGGAGAGACCAGAAATAGGAAATTCATCAAAAAGATGAATTTAAAAATATGAATACCTATAATTCAAGAACCAGAATAGGTTGCTAGTTTATCACCATTTCTGATTTTTAGATTTGTCTGATATCTAGGGAAGAAGATAATATTAGCAAATATTCAACAAGTATTTATTTCGTGTTTACTATATGGCAAGTCTTATCCAACATGAAATTATTCTGCAGCAGAAGGGAGGCTGGAGTAGAAGTGCCCTGAGGTGGGTATGGTGGTAGGAGAATGGGAAGAGAGAGAAGAAAGTAGACAAGGAGACAAGCCACTCTTTTTTTTTTTTTTAACTGTTCTTCATTCATGAAATGAATACTTATTTAGCACTTATCAGATGCTAAATATTATTCTATGTTCTTGCATGTGAACGGAACAAATGAGTCAGTCATCCCTTATCATAAGGTTTACATTGAGGGGGCACACAAAAGTAAGAAAATTATATAATGTATCAGGTAACACTAAATACACTGGAGGGGAAAAAAGAAAAGAAACTGAGTAGGGAGATAAGAACTGGGGAAAAGGTGAGGGTATAAGTAGTAGTTTTGTTATTTTAAAGAAAGTAGTCAAAACCTTGCTGAAAAGGTGACTTCTGAGCTGTTACCTCAAAGATTACAAGAGCAAACCATACAGATACAGATCTTCCTTGACTTATGATTGAGTTACATCCCAATAAATGCATTGTAAGTTGAAGATACTTCAAGCCAAAAATGCATTTAATACACCTAACGTACCAAACATAGCTTAGCTTAGCCCACCTTAACTGTGCTCTGAATGCTTACATTAGCCTAGAGTTGGGCAAAGTCATCTAACACAAAGCCTATTTGATAATGAAGTACTGAAGAGCTCACGTAATTTACCGGCTACTGTACTGAAAGTGAAAAACAGAATGGTTGTATGGATACAGAAGAGTTGTATCAGTTGTTTACTCTTGTGATTGTGTGACTGACTGGGAGCTACAGCTGCTGCCACTATTTAGAATCACAGAAAAGCGTCATACTGCGTATGGCTAGCCAGGGAAAAGATCAAAATTCAAAATTCCAAGTACAATTTGTACTGAGTGTATATGGCTTTCACACCATCATAAAACTGAAAAATCATAAGCTGAACCACCTGTATTTGGATGAACAGCTTTATAGGCAGAAGAATAAATGCAAAAGAACAGAGGAAGAACTGTGATACATTTGAAAAATAGCAAGGAAGGGGTGCAGCTAGAATGATATGTGTAAAGGAAATGAGTAGTAAGAAATGAAATAGATGTTCATCTTTTTTTTTTTTTTAAGATTTTATTTATTTGTCAGAGAGAGAGAGAGAGCACACAAGCAGGGGGAGTGGCAGGCAGAGGGAGAGGGAGAAGCAGGCTCCCCACTGAACAGAGAGCCTGATGCAAGGGTTGATCCCAGGACCCTGGGACCTGAGCTGAAGGCAGATGCTTAAACAACTGAGCCACCCAGGCATCCCAATGTTCATCTTTATATACAACCTACTATCTCCATTTACTATGTTCCAAGTTCCTTCCAAGTCAGAATATACATAGAATGTATATTATATGTGCTAAAATTTCTTAAGTCCTAATGGTTGGGTGTTATCAAATACAATGACCAATAACATCATAAGACTCAAAACTCAAATAATCATTCACCATTAACTACTGAGTAGAATGGGTCACATTTCTAACTTCGTCCAAAGAGAATCTGTTGAGACTAACCTTTGTGGCTAGTTTCCTAAGTCTCTAAACAAATATGTGCCCAACATATGCTATACCAAAAAGAGAATCGGTGTTGTTTGTATCATTTCATTGTATATCTTCAAATAATTAAAAGGCAGGGAAAGAATACTAGACAAGTACATTAAGCGTCTGCAGTTAAAATTCCACATACTAAGCAATAATATTAAATAATCCACATATATTAACTCAAAGATAGTTTTCTAGATTTACCTCTCTGTTCGCTCCACAGAAGTTAAGCCATTTAGGCTGGAACCCCATTACCTTGGTTAAATTTCCTCATAGAAAATAAAAACTAACTCTCAGATTAGATTTTTGAAAGGATGTTCATATTAGAACTCCCTAAAAATAACAAGTATTAAAATTTTCAGTAAAGACAAAGTGATGTACTTTTTTTTTTTTTTTAAGATTTTATTTATTTATTTGAGAGAGAGAGAGAGAGAGAGAGCGAGCATGAGAGGAGAGAGGTCGGCGGGAGAAGCAGACTCCCCGCTGAGCAGGGAGCCCGATGTGGGACTCAATCCCGGGACTCCAGGATCATGACCTGAGCCAAAGGCAGTCGCTCAACCAACTGCACCACCCAGGCACCCAGTGATGTGCTTCTTATAAAGCACTTGATAGAACAAATTGAATGGAAATTTCCTGTGTTACCACAGGCCAAGTCTATCTGCCTTGTCTTCTTTTTAATCAACATGTTTTGCAATAGAATTCTGTTACAGGTTCATATATAAAGCAGAAGCTAAGTTCTAACTAACCCCAGGGTGTCCAAAAGAATTAATTTTTCTTTTCATTTTCTCCTGTAAGCCAGAATGATTAAAAGCAAATCAGAATATTTTATAATATTAAGTATTACATGCATCTTCTATATACAGATATAACAAGTAAAATGTGTTCCTGACTTTATATACCATCCTTAAAACATGCTTTCAGTATAGTATGATTAACTTAGCCTAAACAAATTCATTTAAATAATTCTTAAAAGGTTAGTGATTCTATACTATTATACTATTATACTATACTATTCTATACTAACAAACTTATGTGTTAACCGTGTTAACAATGGTTATCTTCAATCTGTGAATAATAGCAGAATGGTTGGGAGAAAGTACCAACCCCAGAAGAATACCATCTTTCAACCATTAACCTTTAAGTAAACTATTAGCAATGATTTTCACTGAAAAATAATGAGCCTGAAATTCTCTTCCACATTATGAAATTTTTGTTCTTGCTGTTCATTTGGTGTTTGTTTATTTTTTGGTTTTCCATGTTTACTTCAGCATGTGATGTACCTTATGATACAGGAAGCAAAACAGAGGGGTGCTTCTTGTTTCTACACTCCCTCCTTGTGATCAAGTTCCTACCATTAAAGATAGTTTTTTTTCTTCCTCTTCTTTTTTATGATTATATTTTATTTTTAATTCTTTTAAATCAACATATAATGTATAATTGGTTTCAGAGGTACAGGTCTGTAATTCATCAGTCTTATATAATACCCAGTGCTCATTACATCACATGCCCTCCTTAATGTCCATCACCCAGTTACGCCAGCCCCCTACCTCCTCCTCCCCTTTAGCAATTTGTTTCCTATGAACTTTTAACACGTTTGACAAGAGCTATTATTTCAGAAAGTTACGTATGTGGTAAATAGTTTTAAAAAGCAAGTCTATCTCCCACCCTCAATGCAAGTGTCCCAGGTCCTCTTTCCAGAGGCATTCATTGTTACCTATCCAAATATGGCCTATATGAAAGAAAGGGAGGAAGGAGGGAGGTGGGTTTGTGTGTATTTTAAGCAACGGTTTCAAATAACAATCACTTCTTTTCAAAAATATTTATGGATAATAGGGCATCTGGCTGGCTTAGTCAGAGAAACATGCAACTCTTGATCTCAGGGTCATGAATTCAAGCCCCATGTTGGGTGTAGAGATTACTTAAAAATAAACAAAACTTTAAAAAATACTTATGGGGAGCACCTGGGTGGCTCAGTAGGTTAAGGATCTGACTCTTGGTCTCAGCTCAGGTCTTGATCTCAGGGTGGTGAGTTCAAGCCCCGTGCTGGGCTCCACACACAGCATGGAGCCTACTTAAAAAAACAAAACATAACAAAACAAAAAATTTATGGAATAACAGAATAATGAAAATACCATCACCTTAAATTCTTAAATTAATACAGTACTTTACAGTTTTCAAAGCACTTTCAAGTGTATCAGCTCACTGATCTTCAAAACTAACAGCCTTTGGTAAACGTATTTCTACCTCAAAGAATCATCTAATTGAGTCATTTACTATATCCATCTCTCTCAGGTAGATAACATTCAAATCAACACCAAATGAGAGCAGCTGCGTACTTAAGAAACAAAAAAAGCAACACACTTCCCAAGGAGGTTAATTATCTTCTGTTGGTAGCATATTTCACTTTCTTGAATCTATAGTCTATAACTTACTGTAATTTTTAAAATTTAAACTGGCATCAATATCACAAAAACATATCAGAGTTACCATATACCTATTTCTAAATTAGTTTCTCTATTTTAGACTATTATTGCCAATATATTTGAATAAGAAAGCTATTCTCTATTCCTTACCTATTCTCACTACATCCATAATGTACTGAATTAGTCTTATTAAGGGTCTTGTTTCATTAACAGAAGAGCAGTTATCAGTCTTCCTATTTTGATTATGTAATACATAAGAACAATCCTTCAATGCATGACACCACTACCTGACTTAAGCCTCCTAAAAGAGGGTTAATAATTCACAGGAAGATGTAGCACTTAACTTCTGGCTAAATATAAACATCAAACATCATATTTCCAAGTATGAAACCAGTTGATGTCTGAAGTAACCGAGATAAAATAAAAACAGCATAAAAAGAGACATTGCACACATTTCCATGACTTAAAAGTAGTTATCCAGTACAGACTCCCTTGCATATGTATTTGAGGTTTTAAATTACATATAATACTTCACTGTACCCATACAGTACTTAACATTAAAAAGGGTTCAAAAACTTTTTTAAAAAATTGTGGCAAAATTTAAATAAAATTTGTCACTTTAGCCTTCAAAATACTTTTAAAAGACCCTACATAAGGAAGTGAAAGATCCCTCTTCCTTTTATTGATAAGAATACAATCAGAGAAAAAATTAAGTAAGTCATATATATTATCCCAAAACATAAACCCAGTGCTCACTTCAGCAGCACAGACACCAAGTCATAAACACAAAAAAATCAGAAAGAAACTCAAAAGAAGGGATGTCTGGGTGGTTCAGTCATTTAAGCATCCAAGTCTTGATTGTGGCTCCAGTCACGATCTCAGAGTTGTGAGATCAATCCCGGTGTCGGGTAATGGAGTCTACTCGGGACACACTCTCCCTCTCCTTTTGCCCCTCCCTCACCCCTCACACATGTCCACTCTCTCAAATAATTTTTTTTTTCAAAAGAAACTATTTTTGACAAAAGGGTTTTATTATGAATTCAAATTATGATCAATTCCTCCCAAATCTTAAGTTTCTTATGTTAATACAAAACTGATAATAAATAGTAGGACACTATGAAATGTAGGAAGGACAAGAATAACATTTTTAGATAATCATATTTTCAAGGTTTCTCCACGTCTGGATCAAGTGATTTCAACAAATCGGTGGGAGAACTGGGGGCGGGGGGGGGGGATCCAGAAGTCATATTTCTCAGCCATTAATCTCTTCACAGGCCAACCCAAGATATACTGATATGATTCTTATATTCTATGTTTTTCACCATATGAAAAAAAATTTTTAAGATTTTTACTTATTTATTTAAGAGAGAGTGCAAGCACACATACGAACAAGAGAGGACAAGAAGGGGAAGCAGCAGAGGGAAAGAGAGAAGCGGGCTCCCTGCTGAGCAAGGAGCTTGATGGGGGATTCTGACCCTGGAATCATGACCTGAGCTGAAGGCAGATGCTTAACAGATTAAGCCACCCAGGTGCCCCTGAAAAACTGTAATATAGCAAGAGAAATCATTCAAACCAAGTAGGAAAGAAATATGGTATGAACTGAAAAAGAATCAAGTCATCATTAATTTGCTGTTATTTTAATTATCTTTGATATGGAGAGTACCTTCTGTGTTGCTATACCTGTCCTAAGAACTTAAGCCTCCCATGAAAATATTAAAAACAAATGTGAACCCCAAACTGATATAACTATTTATTTATTTATTTACTGAATATTTTATTTATTTATTTGACATAGAGAGAGAAAGAGAGAGAGATCACAAGTGGGGGAGTGGGGGGAGAAGGAGGCTCCCTGCTGAGCAGAGAGCCCGATGCTGGGCTCAATCCCAGGACCCTGAGATCATGACCTGAACGGAAGGCAGAGGCTTAACCCACTGAGCCACCTAGGTGCCCTGATATAACTATTTAGATCCGTATCTGGAAAATTAAAGTCCAAGTTATCTTAGAACAAACTGTACAGAATTTATCTTTCATTTTAGAGGGATCAGGAAACCTATGTTCACATTTTCTTACACATGCATAAAAAAACAGTTGAAGGATAAATAAGAAACTGGTTACCTAAGGTGGCAGGGATATAAACCAGTAAAAAAGACACAGTTGGAAGCAAAATTTCAGTTAGGTAAAAAAAAAAAAAGATTTATTTGTTTGTTGGAGAGAGAGAGAGGATAAGCGGGAGGAAGCAAGGGAATGGGGCTTGAACTCAGGACCCTGAGATCACGACCTGAGACAAAACCAAGAGTGAGACACTTAACCAATGGTGCCACCCAGGTGCCTCCACAATTAGGTAATTTTTAATTTTGAACTTATGAAAATCATTACCATTCAAAAGCAAAAGAAAAGGGTATAATATCTTACTGGAATAATCTATCTTAAAACCACTTCTCAAAGCCTCCTAACTTTTATCATACCTCCTAAAAAACTGAAGTTCCTGGAAAAAAGGAAAAAACTGATTTTCCATTATCCACTTAAAAGATGGGGGAGGGAAGGTTAGAGCCAAAGTGACTTAAGACCTTCTGGATGTGTGATTCATTATGTTTCATCTCTTAAAAATTATTATAGAAACTTAAGAGTAACCTTCTCTCTTTAACAGAAGATTTTTAAAAGGCAGTATAGTCTAAAGATTCATATAAACGCATGCAGTAAACTTCATACTACATTTAATATGACTATATTAAACGAGCTATCTTACTGAAATCAATATTCCTCTGGCCAAAGAAAAAAACTACAATTGCAAGAGACATTTAACCAAGTTCGACCGGTAAATTAAAACCCTATCAGACACTAATTTCAACTGCAGGGGAAAGAGCTGCTTTAAGGAAGTTACCCAAGTTAAACTTACTATACTGTTTTCTATAACCATGTATAAACATATGGAGAAACATGAGAGATGACAGTAGGATGACTAATACACCAGAAGCTTAGGAAGACAGTTGGTGTGGGGAAACAGAATGGGTTTGGAAGTAGACCTAGTCTGAACCTGACTCTATCTCCTGATTTCAACAAATGACTTAACTTCTCCAAACCTGTTTCTTTAATGACAAAATGAAGCTGATACCACCTAACTTGAACATTTGTTAGGAGAATTACATGATAAGTCCACATAGGCAGGTTCCAGACTATTCTGACTCGCTCATGCAGAGGATGAGGGCAGAAAGAAAAAGATTTCCTTAGTGAATATTTTTTGAAGTCACATGTGAGAAAACCATGCAGAAAGAAAATAATCTAAAGTGGCAAAGAAAAGAGAAATTTTCTGGGAGTCAGGTAACTACGATCTAGTCAAAAAGAATTACGGAATATCTCTTTTGAAAAATGAAGATTTTTACTTCATCTATTTCTTAATTCACTTGCTCCTTTTACAAGTTCAGGTGTGAACATTCATTAGCCTAGAGGAATCATTTGAATACTCTAGGGCAAATTATCCATGGTAAGTAAACATGGCTACCAAACTTAAGATAAAAAGAATCTAAATTAGGTATTAGGTTTAAAATCACTGCAAACATTTACATTTTCTTTCACAAAATTTCAACAGAATTTATACATGATTGCACGAGTATCCTTTTTGTTAAAATAGGAAATTACTTTTTAAAATATGAGATCATCTTAAGACAATTCTATACTTGTGGAATATTATTTCTTATTGGCAAAAATACTTGTTACTAAAGTTGGAATCATAGAAAACTGCACGCAATTTCTAGTCAACTGTTTTTGACCTACAAAAACCTAATTTCACTTTCAGTGTTCAATGTGTGCCAGAAATACCATACACTGGGTTAAGATAGGTCCTGTGATCTCAGGTAACATATGGGTTTAGCTGAAAAAATAGAAGAAAGGTACACTGCACTCACTGAAATTCAAAAAAGAAAACTTATTGACATAACTATTCATTTCTCTTTCATATTTCAGCACCCATACAGATTGAAACAATTAAGAATATTATTTTTTCAAGGCATTACTGAATATATTCTATATTAAGGCCATCTCATAGAAAACAAATTTCCTTAGAATTGGTCCTAAACATACAGGACCTAGAAACCAAGTTAAAATGGAGGGGAGGGATGATAGAAAAAAAGAAATTAAAAGATGTTACCTCTTTGAATGTTTTTATATGATGTACCTTCTATTTCTTCATGTTATAGAGAAGATACACTCCTAATTCCCCTGAAGTGTCTTTTCTATAAATCACTACAGAGTATGTAAGATATAGTAAAAAGTGAAAAGCATAAAAGTTCAAAAAATAATTTGGAGAGAAATATTGGGAGCAAAATACCTAGAATGAAGTTATTTGCTAATTGGAAAATTATCACCTGGCTCTGAACTATTTCAGGCACTCTAGTGCAGAAAAATTACTGCCCTGAGAATCTACGTATCTGCTTTTTAAATGTACTACATATTTGGAAGTATTTAAATTAGAGGTTGTTCAAAGAGAAACAAAAATTATTCTTTTTAAATTGCTTAGAAGAAATTTGGGGGCTTCTGGGCCCACTACCCCTAACACACATAGCTAGAGTTGGGAGAAGAGAAGCAAGGGAAATTTATTTTACTACTTCTAAAAAGTCCTTGTTAGGCTCGGCGATCCAAGAGATGAAATTTGTCATGCGGATGGACGCAAGAGCTTTCTTTGCTCATTTTTGCCTGAGTGCACACATTCTACACTGAGGTCGCCTATGAAGAACTAAAAGGTTTTCACTTAAGATAGTAACACATTTCAGGATTTAACAATTCTGACTAACAACCAAGAAGTGAAGAATGCCTACTGATTTACTATTTGTTTAAGTTTCTGCCTGCAGGGAATGAACCATGACACAATTCAGCCACCAACTACTATCTTTTTAGAATAGGCTTTTTAAAGAACAGAATGATTTTTTGAAATAAAGCTCAACTCTCAGCACACCTCTTTCCAAATGTGTTCCTGCAGCAGTTAAATAGAAAGCTCGAAGACTGGGTCAAGAGAGGGCTGGCCACAGTGGGGCAGATGGAGAAAATCGGCAGCCCCTCTTCCAGGAGAGGCTTTTTTTAAAGTTTGAATTTCTTAGGTTAAAAGAACTTTTCCCTCAAAGCTGCACAAATGGAACCTGCTTTTCAAGCAGAACTCTGTAAAAAATTGCTTTGTGAGCCTTCTGGTTACTGCTTTTCACACACTCCTTCATTAACTATGCAAATTTCTTTTAACATTTTCATGCAGGTATTGCTCTTTGGACTACTTTATGGACATTTTCCCCAGTTTAATACTAAATTTTATATACAAGTACTGATTCCACAGACCAATAAGGCTTTCTCATCTTTGTCAACAAGCTGTCAGATTAATTGCTAATTAAAAATGCACTTTTTCCCACTATTCTTTTTCACGCACACCCCCCCTTGGAAACTGTATTTCAGAAGCAAACTATAACTTTCTCCAAATTCACAGATGACAGCTTTGGTTTTAGGGGAACAAAATCTGTAGTTGCCAGTGCAGTCAGCCTGAAACCTTTGTGCCTGTCAGAGGAAAGAACAAAAGGCAGCGCTTCCTCCCCCAACCCCTCCTTAGCTCTGGAGGAAGGCAGGCTTGACAGTACAGTACAGTTCTAGAGAGAAAGGAAACCATGCCGAATCTAGTGAGAGTTTCCCCTAAACAAACACACAAAGCTACCCAAGCTACCCACCTTGGATAGCTGCCTCCTGAGGCTAAAGCGTTGAACCATGGTCACCCTGAGTAATCTTCAGACAAAGCAATCCACGAAGGGAAGGGTTTTGTTTTGTTTTGTTTTTAAAAAACAGCTTCTTGGAAAAGTCGGTGGCAAAACATTTTGAAGACTATCACAGAAGTCCAAAGAATCTCCCTGGGAGTCTTAGCAAACTTGGAACCACTTCATTGTTCCATCGGGAGATACTGCAAAGCCTACGTCCGAGAGGGCGGGCGGACCGCGGCAGGGAGGGGCAGAATCCTGGAGCTGCTTCGCCCAGTGCCAAGCTCGGTTAGTACTTCCTGTGAGTCAGCCGAGAGGGGTCCAGAGAGAAGGACCACCCCTTCTCTTTCCACCAAATCCTCAGCCTAGGATGCCGCTCTGGTGCCACCTGAGACTCCGGGGGGCCGAACCTGATATTCTGGTCTGTGTGGGGCGAGGAGTGGCGCACTGGGGTTAGAAAGCATCAGCCTCAAGCGGAAACCTGGCAACTGCAATTCTTTCCAGCCTAAAAGCCCTCCCAGTGGAGGAGGTCCCCTGCAAAGAGTGACACCCTCCTTCCCAACCTCCCTCTCAGGTAATCTGCTGGGTAAAACGGTGTGAATAAAAGGAGGTGGCAAAAAGCCCCTGACTGTACCAGCTATGCTCCGAGGAGACTCCTCCCAGCTGGGCTCGGCAGCTGTCCGGCTTTGTCTAAGGTAATTGGCCAAGCCTTTCCTCTTATTCACCAGGAGGAGTCCCGCCTCGGGAAGGAATGTCAGGTGCAGAGTGGCATACTTCGAGGGTGACTTCAACTTTGTTACAGGGTGACTTCAACTTCCTTACCAAGTTGAAGAAACTAAGGCTGCCTCCTGAGCTAATTGACTGCTCGCATAACGATGTAATTTTTAAGTCTACACACATAACAAACAAAAAAACCAGCTCAGAGTGAATAAATGTAGGTAAAGAGGTATGAAAATGACAATCCTGAGGCCAGTTGCAAAGATAAAAAATATTTTACTATTGTTTGCCAGTCTCTTCCTATTTGATTCTGCTGCCAAACAACCAAGGTAAGGACAAAGCTTCATTTTCCCGAAATTTCCACTCTACATGCTCACCTCCGAATTGTTCATTATTCCTAAATGATTTTAAAAACTGACCAGGGCAGAACTTGTTGGCATATATTAATTTTCCTTGCTCTAGTGATTCTCAATTCCCTGTAAGCATGATTATGTTTATGTTACATATAGCCTTTGCTGGAATAAACCTACTATGTGAGGTCCTTGTGTTAGACATTTCACATCTACTATCCTACTGATTTCTTAACCCCCTCGGAAATATGTATTAATATCCCAATTCTTCAGATAAGTAAAGCAGGAATATTCTAAGACATCAGTATTATCATTAGGAAACCATACATTGTTACTAACTTTTCTCCTTTCGGTGAGAAAACTGAAAAATGAATTTCAAAAGACAGATCTTTTATACAATGGTTATTCTCAACCATGCCCTTGTCACACACTCCATTTTCCAATTATCATCCAAATATAGTGCACAATTTTTAAAACTTCACATAATAAAATATCACACACATATTTCACAACACCTTAGGAAGAATACAAAAGATTTACCTACATACCAGATTCAAATAAGTAACAGGATGCCATAGCTCCAAAAAATAATCACTCTAACCAAAATGTATATATTTTTACATATAAATATATGTTATATTTATATATCATATATAAATATATATAAATATATAAAGCCCACTTTATATATAAAATATATATATTCTGTATAAAAATATGTAAAATATATATTTATATATTTACATATATAAATATATAAAGCCCACTTTATATATTTATATATATTTTTTGCATAGAGTGATTATTTATATATAAATTATATATAAATTTTATTCCAAAAAACTTAAGTGGAGAACTGTTGAACATATTTAAACTATTCGTGAAATTCCAAAGTTAAGAAAACTTTAATCAACAACTATGACTAAAAGTAAAGTTCCCTCATATCTAAGGTTCAGAATATGCAATGTAACCTAATATTTAAACTGACTGAAATTTAAGCCCAAGTGGAAGACAGGCTGACAGAGAACCTGAGTTCTGTGTGTTTTCTGTTTTGTTTTATTTTTAAAGGGTAAGAAGGGAAATTGGAAGGGGAGGTGAACCATGAGAGACTATGGACTCTGAAAAACAACCTGAGGGTTTTGAAGGGGCGGAGGGTGAGAGGTTGGGGGAACCACATGGTAGGTATTAGGGAGGGCATGTATTGCATGGAGCACTGGGTGTGGTGCAAAAACAATGAATACTGTTATGCTGAAAAGAAATAAGAAATTAAGAAAAAAAAAGAATTCAATAAAAAAAAAATAAATAAAAATAAATATTCAATTTAAAAAAAAAGAATACCAGTACTTACATATTTTTCCTACACAATGAAACTGAATACTCAGAAAATTTCTCCTGGGAATGAAGACCTAATGAGATGCCGGTGTGGAAATAATAAAATTCCTTACAGAAAGACATACTGTTTTAAATATAAACATGAAGTGCTTCTGATATAATCAACTGGAATCCCAGATAATTGCTAGACTGCAAAGAATTGCAAGAGTCCTTCTAACCCACACCTCCCAAAGAAAGGAAAGAGGAAATGGAATTAGAAAAAACTGTCACAAGTCTACACACCTAGATACACAAAAAATATCAATCATGAATTGAACAGGATATATATATCCTCAAAGTCCCTGATACATATAAAAGGATTCACGGATGAAACGAATAGTGTCTTCATTCTAGAAGGAACTTACTCATTTCTTACCTATTAATACAAGGATAAACCTCTAATTGTTCAAATGCAACAAGACCTGTTAATAATCATTTGAGTGTATGACTGCAATCCAATCCTTGATAAGATGACAAAGAACTGAGAAGATCGTCAATAAATAGCCATTAAGGGAAAAATTAGAATCTCTGAATATGATCTATTTTGAGGTGTCTGGCAGCAAAGGATGGGTACAGTAGACTGAGATCAAAGTTTACAAAAGAATAGCTATAAAGACAGAAGTGTATAACCTAGAGAAATATCAACAGCTCTGCAATCATTCTTTTATTACTCCAAGACCTGAACAAACAATGTCCTTTCAGGAATCTATGATTGAAAATCCACAACCCCCTTATTCTATGTAGAAACAGACAGGAACTGTCCATGGGGTTCTTAATCTTTTTTGGATCACACACTCTTCAGGGATCTGTTAAAAGCTATGAACTCAGTCACTGGAGTGACGGACATAAAATTTATGAATGGACATACACAGGGTTTTTGACACAATTCCAAATGGTCAATTAATTCCCCTAAAGCTTGTTCAAACAGCCCATTTTAAGAACTAGGTTAAGTTCCCTTGGGGTGCCTGGGTGGCTCAATGGTGAAGCACCCAACTCTTGATTTTGGCTCAAGTCATGATCTCAGGGTACTGAGACTGAACCTTAAGTCAGGTTCTGAGTATGGAGCCCACTTGAGATTCTCTCTATCCCTCTCTCTCTCTCTGTCCCTCCCTACTCTCACAAGCTCTCTCTCAAACAAAAACAAAACCAAAAAAACCTCTTGACCCCATCATAACTAAAAAAGAGATGAATATCAATCACTAAGCAATCCTGTCTTCTGCCTTCTACCAGAGTTAAGAGTTTTAAGTAGATTTAGGAGCCAGAAAAAAAAGTCTGCCTTTAATATGTTGGCCCCAGCTCCCCTTACATTTTCCTTATTTGTTTGTCAAGTAATAATCTACTTCCAAAGCCACAAATAATCTTCAGGAAATGGCATTTTATTTGCTTTAGTTTTTATTATCTTTGTAGAAAAATATTTTACTCTCCTTATTTTATCTATCATATATAACCCCACACTAGGAATAAACATTAGTACTGATCTTATTATACATTGTGCTGCATGTGCATAAACATATGTATATATGTTTGTTTTAACTAGGACTATACTGCTTTCTGATTTACTTTATCACTTAAAAAGTGCAAACAGGGAAGCCTAGGTGGCAGAGTCAATTAAGTAGCCAACTCTTGGTTTCAGCTCAGGTCATGATCTCAGGGTCATGAGATCGAGCCCTGCCTCAGGCTCAGCACTGAGCGTGGAGTCTGCTTAGATTCTCTCTCCCTCTCTCTTTGCCCCTCCCCCCACCTCTTTAAAATAAATAAATCTTTAAACAAATGAGGGCCGCTAGAAGGGAGGTGGTGGGGTAAAAAGCATAATTGGGTTATGGGCATTAAGGAGGGCACCTGATTGATGAACACTGGATGTTACAAGCTACCTATAAATTACTGAATACTACATCTGAAACTAAAGATGTACTATAAGCTGGCCAACTAAATTAAAAAAAAAAATCTTAAAAAAAAAAAAGTTCAAAATAACAACAACAGAAACACACAAATACCTTGAGTCAATATTTATAAAACTTAAATAATCATCCCAATTTAGCTGGTTTCTATATTTGAAACACTTCTTCCTCCCCCCTTTGCACCAATTTCATTCTTAAAATTCTGTATAAACACATTTTAAAATAAATTGATATTAAAGTTGTATACTACTGAATATCATGCAATACAAACTCACTTTTACAGAGAAGTAAACTAAAGTTCAAAAAGGTTTTTTCAAACTTGCCCCTAAATCACAGAGTTGATATTAGAGTCGGAACTGGAACCCCAAATACAAATTTCACTACATTGCTGCTTCCATTACATCATGCTTCCTCTTATTCTTAACAATTTAAAACGCACTAAAAAACAAATGCTACTTAAGATATTCATGCAATTAAGTTTTTCTGAAACTGAATAATTATTCTATTTTTTTTTTTTAAATGTGACCCTTTACACTTTAAGTTGAGTGAGTCTCCTTGAAGCTTGGCACAACTGAAGAACTCTTACACAGAGTTATATTAAATAAATCATGTTTAAACATCATTGTGGATTTTAACCAGAGTCCTGTAATAACCCAGAAGTAACAGGAGCCAGAAGTAATAGTGCCAGCTAGCTACCAGTCAATAAAACTAAGCCTAAGAATTTAATAGGCTTTCATTAGCAACACGTCATTTCAGAAAGCCCCCTTTCATTCACGCACTAAACAATTATTTATGACACCCTTTACTTTTAAGGAAGTCACAATCTAGTAAGGAAACAGAAAACTTAAACAATTGTCATTAATATGGCAAGTGCTGTAATACCAGGAACAGTAATGACAAAGGAGTGATGAACTTTTATGGGAAAAAGAAAGTCTTAAATCCGGAGTCTTTAAGGTTGGAGAGGTATTTTGCAAATGGACAAAAAAGGGGAAGGGCATTCCATGCAGCAGAAAAAATACAAGTTAAGGACACAGAAATGTGATTCTAGTCGTAAGTAAAACTTTGTTTTTCACAGTAAAATGCAATATGTTTTTAGCCTATAGTGCTCAGAATTTTTTTTGTGAAAATATGTTTGTGGGATGGGACTGTAGGCTGTAACAAAATTTAGTTATTCCTCCTTTCTAAACTGCACATTATTTGCCACTTTTATATAAATGGCCCAAATGGGAATAGCCCAACATTAATAAATAATAATGTGATAGGTTCTCTCTTTATAGAAGCTATGACTCTTTTAGTTACTGTCTCCCTTTAAAACAAGGAAGAAGGAAATCTACTTTCAAAAAATTTAGTAAATAATGCTGTCAGTTTTGGACTCCTCTGGCAATTAAGGTCCCTTAAATGATATGAGATTTCTATCTTACAAAAACAAATTTCATTTGGCAATCCCACAACAGGTAACAATACAGATACCACATTTTATCTACATATAACAGATTAAGTGACTTGTGTTGTTATTTATAAAGGTCCAAGCCACTGTCAAGATAATTAACCCTGATGGTAGTACATCTTACTAAGTAGTAAAAAGTTAAAAGATGTTGATGATCAAAAAATCTGAATACCTCTTGTATTCAATTCCTTAAGTAACTCATTGTGATAGCTGATTTAACAGTCAAGGGGCGCCTGGGTGGCTCAGTGGGTTGAGCCTCTGCCTTCGGCTCAGGTCATGGTCTCCGGTTCCTGGGATGGAGCCCCACATGGGGCTCTCTGCTCGGCAGGGAGCCTGCTTCCCCCTCCCCCTCTGCCTGCCTCTCTGCCTACTTGTGCTCTCTCTCCCTGTCAAAATAAAATAAAATAAAATAAAATAAAGAACAGTCAATCACATCAAACAGCATTTTTATTTTAGTGAACTGGGCATCGCTCTTTCAAATGTGCTAAACTAAGGTTGTCCCCTTCTATATCAGCAATATTTTAAGATTTGCATTTATTTCCCCCAAAAAACTCATGCCATGCATCACCTGCAGTAAACGCATACATGGAAGAGGAAAAGAAGAAAAGATAGAGCAGGGAGAGGAAAAAAGTTTATTATGTGATTACCAAGTGGCAAAAAACTAACAAGACTATTATTTACTACTATGTTGCAAAGAACACTCAGTAAGATTATAAATAGAGAATAATTAAACACCACAAAAACAAGTCCTTAAAACAGTTTACAAGGTGTTCCAGGTGCTGGTCCCTGCTTTCCCTCTCTAGACATCTCATTCTACTTTAAACTTAATTCCAAATTTCAGCTTAGAGGTCTGTACCTTTTAGAAAGCCTTTTCTATATCAGCCCTCACCAAACCCTTTCTCCACCTTACCAGTTGATTCTTCCTTACAACACTGTACAGTAGTCTCCCCCTCATCTGTGGAGGATTCTTTCAAGACCTCCAGGGGATGACTAAAACTGTGGATAGTATTGAACCCTATATATGCAATGTGTTTTCCTAGACATACTTATGATAAAATTTATAAATTAGGCAGTTAGAAATTAATAAAAATCAGTAATAAAATATAACATTATAACGATATACTGTAATTAAAAGTTATGTCAATGTGATCTCTTTCAAAATATCTTTTTTTTTTTTTAAAAGATTTTATTTATTTATTTGACAGATCACAAGTAGGCAGAGAGGCAGGCAGAGAGAGAAGGGAGGAAGCAGGCTCCCTGCTGAGCAGAGAGCCCGATGCGGGGCTCGATCCCAGGACGCTGGGATCATGACCTGAGCTGAAGGCAGCGGCTTCAACCCACTGAGCCACCCAGGCGCCCCTCAAAATATCTTCTTGTACTGTATTCACCCTTCTTCTTGTGAAGATCTGAGATGATAAAATGCCTACATGAGATGAAGTAAGGTGAATGATGTAGGCATTGTGACATATCGTTAAGCTACTACTGACCTTGGGGCACCTGGGCGGCTCAGTTGGTTAAGCGTCAGACTCTTGATTTTGGCTCAGGTCATGATCTCAGAGTCATGAGAGCAAGCCGCACATCAGGCTCCCTGCTCAGCAAGGAGTCTGCTTGAGGGTCTCTCTCCCTCTGCCCCTCCCCCCAACTGGGCATGCTCTCTCTCTCTTTCTCTAAAATAAATAAATCTTAAAAAAAAAAAAGCTACTACTGACCTTCTGACTATACATCAAGAGGATTATCTCCTTCTGGGCTGCAGTAAAAAGCAAAACCACGGGTAAGGGGGACTGCTGTATTGTAATCTGTTCCTCTTCATCCCCTTCATCAAAACATAAGTTTCTTAGGGACAGGGACCCTAATATGCTCATAGGGGTATTCTGATACCTACGAGGTCCTTAAATATGTATTGAATAAATGGTTTCAAAATATAAGGCCATGTTCAATGGCCCTATACAAATTCAAAAGTTTCTAAGACATTCTGGAATTCCTTCTCTCTCCCCTCAACCATCTCCCATACCCCCAAACTCACTGATCTTTCTGCCTAAAGTTTACTTACTCTTCTATTCCATTCTTGTAATGATTAATTTTATTAACCATTTGTCAATTATTTCCCATTTATGGAATACTTCTTGTGATTTAGTATTTTCCAATAAAAAATTTCCTATGAAAATTCAGAAAATACAGTAAAATATAAAAAGTAAGAAACTTTGTTCAAAATATCACCATACAGAAGTAACTACTACCATGTTTTAATGGATTTTCATCTGGAATTCTTCTTAATTATATAAGTAATGTATGAATGCTTAATTGTTGTAGCCACTATTATCAGTTTATCCTTCTTTTACAATGAACTTCTACTATTTACCTATAAAAATATGCAGTATTATCTTCAGTTAGCTTGGTTTGTTTCTTAACCCAACTAATATCATAATTACATATTAATTAGAACTTCCTTTGCTATGGTCTGAGTGTTTGTGTTCTCCCAAAGTCATACGTTGAAATGCCAAAGCCCAATGTGATATTAAGAGGTGGGAACTCTGGGAGGTGCTACACTCATCAGGTTGGATTAGTGCTCTTGTAAACGAGATCCCACAGAGCTCCCTAGCCCCTTCCAACATGTGAGGACACAACAAAATGTCTACAAACTGGGAGAGGGCCCTCATGCTATGCTGGCACCCTGATCTCAGACTTCCAGGCTCCAGAACTGTGAAAAATAAAATTCTATTGTTTATAAGCTATCCAGTCTGGTATTTTGTCATAGTGGCCTAAACAAACTAAGATACCGGCTTTTAAAAATTCAAGAATTTACTCAGAAAAATTTGTCGGGATATACGGATCTCTACTGTTGCTACATAATATTCCATAGTACAGACCGAACAGTTTATTTAGTTTAGTGTATTATTTTATTTAGTTTATTTTTCTTGATGACAATTTAAATTATTTCTCATTTCTGCTAGTAGAAACAACAGTGCCATGTACATGCCTACTTTTGGACACATGATATTTCTTTCTCCAGGATAGATACTAAGACATGACCCTACCCATCCAAGGTCCAGCCCAAACTCATTTTCTTCAGAAGCCAACCCTGTCCACTTCAGTTCACTGTCATTTCTGCTTCCGTATAACTCATAGTGATGGTTCTTACACTTTCGTATTTGCTATTCAGGTCCTGTACTGTTATTTAGTTTTTTAAGCATTAAGCATAGGATTCTATCTTGTATTTTCTGTATGCTGATTTTATAGTATCTTAAACAGAGAAGACAATAAGTATTTACGGAATGCCCAGAAAATCTTAAAAGAAACATTAATCTTGTCTGATAGGATATGTAACTGTCCTATTACCTTATTTCTTTATTCCAATACAAAAGATTATACAAACTCTAACGTTGAACTATTACTGCTTTAGATTTCATTTTCTCCATTTGTAGACCTCAAAAAGGAGAAAACCAAATGCCTTACTAAAGTCCAAAATATTCTAACTCCCTTTTAATTTCATGTCTCATGAAGAGAAACATTATCTGGCAAAATTTATACTTCAAAAAAATTGATACTAGGGAGAATTACATCAACAAATTGGCAGACTAGATATAGGCCTTCCATCTCCCATAGAGGCACTAAGTTAACAATATATGGACCAAAATACCGCTACAAAAACTCTAGAGAATAGGTGAGAAGCTACTGCGCCCACACATAACATGATGAACAAGACACAGTAACAGTGAAACTTGTGGTGTTTGGTGCACACATTCATGCTACTTCCCCTGCAGAGCATAATATGGAACAACCAGAAAGAAACACCCCATCCCAATGTTTTTCCCTCAGAAACACAAACAGAACAGACTAAATGTCCTATATTCTGGTTTATCTGAGGGCTGCCTGAGGGACTGGTTTCTGTCTTGGTTGACTCAAGCACGGAAATGACAAGAACAAGAGTTGGAAGGTGCTGCAAGTAGTAGGTAAGTAGCACCTTAGAGCTGCATATTTGCAGGCAAATGCCAGGGGGAGCGAAGATCAGAAATGGTTCGAGAAGTTCTAGAACCTCCAGCTAGGCTGATTAGTGAAGATATCCCCATGCAGAAATTCAGTATGCAAAGACTGGTTATTTTTTCAAATGTCCAAATCCCAGCATCCCCACCCCCCAAAAAACAAAAAGAGAAAAAGCAAACAAACAAACAGGGGAACTTGGTCCAATTAAAGGAACAAAATAAACTCCAGAAACAGGCCTTAAAGACCTATCTAAAGAAACACAGACCTATAAGGCGCCAGACAAAAAAAATTTAAAATAAGTCATAAAAATGCTCAATCAGCTAAGAGAACACAACTAAAAGAAAAAAAGGAAAATGATGCATGAACGTAATGAGAATAACAACAGAGACAGAAACTATACAAAGAAAAATTCTAGAGCCAAAAAGTACAGTAACTGAATGGAAAATTTCACTGGAAGGGCTCAAGATCAGAGCTCAACAGGCAGAAGAACCAGTGAACGTGAAGGCAGCTCATTTGAAATCAGAGTCAGAGGAGCAAAAAGAATGAAGAAAAGTAAATAGAACTAAGGGACTAATGGGAGGGAAACTATCAAGTTGGGGAAAAAAGTATTATATATATATATATAAATGGTCTCTAGTAAAGATGAATACATGGAAAATATAGTAATCTGTACTACCATAAATTTGATGTATAGAATTTTAATGACAAAAACAAAAAAATGTGTAAGTCTATGTTAATGGGTATACAATATATAAATATGTAACTTGTGGGGTTCCTGGGTGGCTCATTCAATTAAGTGTCTGCCTTTGGCTCAGGTCATGATCCCAGGGTCCTGGGATTGAGCCCTGCATTGGGCCACTTGCTCAGCGGGGAGTTTGCTTCTTCCCCTACCTGCCACTCTCCTTAATTGTGCTTATTCTCTCTCTCTCTCTCTCTCTCTCGTAAATAAAATCTTTAAAAAAAATATGTAATTTGTGACATTAATAACATAAAGGGGAGGGTGGAGCTGTAAAGCAGTAGAGCTTATGTGATTTAAATTAATGGTTTAAAAAAATGCTGTAACTTTAACATGTTTTATGTAATTTCAGTGATAACCAGAAATAAAGTATCTACAGAATATACACTAAAGGAAGTAAGGAGGATATCAAAGCACATCACTACAGTAATCCCTCTTTATAAGTTTCAATTACCTGTGGTCAAGTGCAATCTGGAAGATGGTCCTCCTTCTGATACATCCTCAGAAGATCAACAGTAGCTAAATGCTACATCACAATGCCTTTGTCATTCACCTCACTTCATCTCATTGCATTTTATCATCGCACATCAGCCCGAGAACAAGGATGAGTACAATACAGTAAGACACTTTAAGAAAGAGACCACAGTCACCTAAGTTTTATTATCATACATTGCTATAATTGTTCTATTATCATCACTGTTAATCTCTTACTGTGCCTAATTTACAAATTAATGTTTATCATAAGTATGAATGTATAGGAGAAAACAGTATATTTTGAGTTCAGTACTATGCGCAGTATCAGGCATCTACCAGGGGTCTTGGAATGTATCCTCCACAGATAAGGGAGTACTAATATAGAAAAAATAAACAAAACACAAAGGAAAGCAGTGAAAAAGGAGAGGAGAGACCCCCCCAAAAAAGTAATAAGATATACAGAAAACAATTAACAAAACAGTAGTTAAGTCCTTCCCTATTAGTAATTACTTTACATGTAAATGCATCTACACAAAACCTAAATATGGACATATACAGACGCTTTATTCATAACTGCCCAAACTTAGAAGCAACTCAGATGTCCTTCATTAGGTGAATAGATAAACTGTGCTATATTCAAACAATGGAATATTATTCAGTGATGAAAAGAAATGAGCTACCAAGCCACGAAGACACACAGAGAAACCTTAAATCCATATTACTAAGAAAAGAGGACAATCTGAAAAATTAAAAATTGTACAATTCCAACTATAGGACATTCTGGAAAAGGCAAAACTATGAAGACAGTAAAAACAAACAAACAAACAAAAAAACAGTGGTGCCCAGGGGCTGGAGGTGGAGGTGAGGGAAGGGATAGACAGGCAGAACACAAAATTTTTAGGGCAGTGAAAATACTGATACTTTAATAGTGGATACATGTCATTATACATTTGTCCAAACTCACAAAGTGTACAACACCAAGAATGAACACTAATGCAAAAAATGGGCTTTGGGTGATTTTGATGTGTCAACGTAAGTTCATCAATTGTTACAGATGTAGTGGGAGATGTTAATAATGGAGGAGGCTATGCATGTGTGGGAGTATGGGAACTCTCTGAAATTTGCTATAAACCTGAAACTGCTCTAAAAAAAAAAAAGAAACCTCTTCGGGCACCTGGGTTGCTCAGACAGTTAAGTGTCTGCCTTTGGCTCAGGTCATGACTCCCTGCTCAGTGGGGAGCCTGCTTTCCCCTCTCCCTCTGCAGCTCCCCCTGCTTGTGCATTCTCTCTCTCTTTCCTTCCCTCTATCAATTAAATTAATAAAATCTTTAAAAATAAATAAAAATGAATAAATTTCAAAAGATCTAAATGGACTAAAACCACAGGATCTAACTATATGCTGTCTACAAGCGACTCACTTTAGAGTTAAGAACATACATAGGCTGTAAGTGGAAGGATGGAAAAAGTCCATAAAAAGTGTAACCAAAAGACAGTAGAAATGGTTATATGAATACCAGACAAAATAGACTTCCAATCAAAATCTGTAACAAGAGACAAAGGAGGATATAATGACAAATAGGTCAGATCACCAAAAGAAATCTAACAATTATAAATATTTATGGACCAAACCTCAGAGCTCCTAAATATATAAAGCAAACTGAAAGAACTGAAAGGAAAATTGCCAGCAACACAAGAGATTTCATACTCCTCTTCCAAAAATTGATAGAACAATGAGATAGAAGATCGATAACAGATGACTTTAATAACATTATAAACTAATTAGAATGAAAAGACATAGAACACTTCCACCCAACAACAGCAGAATATACATTCTTCTCAAGTGCACATGAAACATTCTCCAAGACAGATCACAGGTTAGGACAACAAGTCTTAACAAACTGAAAAATTTTGAAATCATACAAAATTATGCTCACAATGGAATGAAATAGAAGGAAAACCGGAAAATCTACAGTTGTACAGAAATTAAACAACACACTCTTGGCCAACCAATGGGTCAAAGAAGAAGTCACAAAGTAAATTAGAAATACCTAGAGACAAATGGAAATGAAAATACAATATATCAAAACTTACTAAGTATAGCAAAAGCAGTGCTAAGAGGAAACACTGCAGAAGTAAATGAGTACATTAAAAAAGAAAGATCTTAACCTAACTGTACACCTAAAGAAACTAGAAAAACTAAATCCAAAGATGGAAAGAAATAATAAAGATTAGAGCAGTAACAGAGAACAGAACAAAAGAAAAAGATCAATGAAACCAAGAGTTGCCAACAAAGTTAACAAAGCTTTATTTAGCTAGACTATGAGAGAGCATGAGAGCCAGCATGTGGGTGTGTGAGCAGGAGAAAACTAAAATCAGAAATGTAAGCAGGGACATTACAATCAAATCCAGATTATAAAAAGAATTATAAGAGAATACCATGAAGAACTGGTAAGCCAACAAAACGGCTAATAAGAAAAAAAAATGGACAAATTCCTAGAAATACACAATATAACCAAGACTGAATTGTAAAGAAATAGAAAATCTTGAGGCATCTGGGTGGCTCAGTGGGTTCAGCATCTGCTTTCGGCTCAGGTCACGATCCCAGGTTCCTGGAAAGGAGCCCTGCATTGGGGGGGTCCCTGCTCAGTGGAGAGTCTACTTTTCCCTCTCCCTCTGCCCCTCCCCCTCTGCTCATGCTCTGTCTCTCGCTTTCGGTCTCTCAAATAAATAAGTAAAATCTTAAAAAAAGAAAAAGAAACCAGATGGCATCAATGGAGAGCATTCCACCAAACCTTAAAAAAAAATTACCATAAATCCTCCTAAAACTCTTCAAAAAAGCTTAAAAGGAGAGAACACTTCCAAGTTCATTCTATAAGGTCAGAATAATCCATTTCCTCAAGCCAGACAAAGATACTACAGAAAAACTACATTACCAATATCCCTAATGAATATCAATGTAAAACTCCTCAGCAAAATAACAGCAAAGTGAATTCAACAGTACATTAAAAGGATTATATACTACAACCAAGTGGGCTTATTCTAGGAATGCAAAGATATTTCAACATATGAAATGTGATTAATGTAATATGCCACAGTAACAGACAAAAGGAAAAAAATTATATGATCCTCTAAAATTGATGCAGAAAAAGCATGTGGCAAGACACAAGACACTTTCATGATAGTAACACACAAAAACATACAAAGGATTAGAAGGAAACTACCTCAACAGAAAAAAAAGCCATTAATGGAAAGCCCACAGCTGACATCATACTCAATGGTGAAAGACTAAAAACTTTCTAAGACCAGAAATATGGCAAGGATGTCTGCTCTTGCCATCTCTATTCAACATAGTACTAGAAGTCCTAGCTAGAGCAATTAAGCAAGAAAAAGAAATAAAAATGAATAAAAGGCACCCAAATTGGAAAGGGGAAAAAATTATATCTGTTCACAGATGACATGAATTTATATAGAGAAAACCCTATCAATTTCACACAAAAAGATGTTAACACTAATAAATGAATTCAGCAAAGTTGGAGGACACAATATCCACACAGAAAAAATCAGCTGTGTTTCTACAACTAATAATTAATAATCTGAAGAAACTAAGAAAATAATTCCATTTAAAATAGCATCAAAAAGAATAAAATATTTAAGGGGGCACCTGGGTGGCTCAGTCTTGGGTCGAGATCCCTGGGTCCTGGGATTGAGCCCCCAGTCGAGCCTGCTTCTCCCTCTCCCACTGCCCCTGCTTGTGTTCCCTCTCTAGCTATGTCTCTCTCAAATAAATACATAAAATCTTCAAAAAAAAAAGGATAAAATATTTAAGAATAAGCCTAACCAAAAAGAAAGACCTGTACACTAGAAACTACAAAACACTGGAGAAGGAAATTTTAAAAGACACAGGTAAAAGGAAAGATATCTTATAGTCAAGGATTCGAAGACTTAATATTGTCAAGGTGTCCATACTACTCTAATCAAATTACAGACTCAACAAAGTCCCTACCAGTATCTCTATGGTGTGTTTCTGTTTTTTGGTTGTTGTTGTTTGTTTTTGTTTTTGTTTTTGCAGGAACAGAAAAATCTACCCTAAAACTCATATGGAATCTCAGAGGCTTCGGAATAGACAAAACAATTTTGAAAAAAGGACATAGAGGACTCATATTTCCTGATTTCAAAGCATTTTACAGGGGTGCCTGGCTGGCTCAGTCAGGATAGCATGTGACTCTTGATCTCAGGCTTATGAGTTCAAGCCATAAGTGGGTGCTAAACCCACTAACTGGAATAAGGAACAGTCTCTTCAACAAATGGTGCTGGGAAAACTAGATGGTCACATGCAAAAGAATGAAATTGGAACTCCATCTTATACCATATAAAAAATTTAACTCAAAGGAAACAAGAAGCAGAAAGAGACTAATGTAACTTTATTAAACTTAAAAACTTTTGTGTAAAGCAAACACCAGAGCAAAAAGGAAATCTCCATAATGGGAGAAAATGTTTACGAATCATGTATTTAATAAGGAGTTAATATCCAGCATATGTAAGAACTCTTACAACTCAACAACAAAAAGTAACTCTTTAAAAAGTGGGCAAAGGATTTAAATATTTCTCCAAAGATAATATATAATGGTCAGTGGTCAGTAAGCTATGAAAAGATCCTCAAAATCACTAATCATCAGAGAAATGCAAATCAAAACCACAATGAGGTTATCACCTCATACCCATGAGAAGGGTTACTATCAAAACAACAGAATGTAAGTGTTACTAAGTATGTGGAGAAATTGGAACCTTTGTGCATTGTTGACTCAATCATAAAATAGTAGAACTACACTATCAGTAAAATAATAGAATATGGTATGGCAGCTCCTCAAAAAATTAAAAATAGAAATACCATATAATTCAGCAATCCTACTTCTGAGTATATACCCAGCAGAACTGAAAGCAGGGTCTTGAAGAGGTATTTGCACACCTGTGTTTATAGTGGCACAATTTACAAGAGCTAAGAGGTGGAAGCAAACCAAATATCCATGAAAAGATGAATGAAAAATAAAAAAATGTGGTTATAAATGAAAGGAATATTATTCAGTCTTTAAAAAGGATATCCTGTCACATGCTACAAAAAAGAGGAACCTTGAAGACTTCATGCTCAGCAATATAAGCCAACCAGAAAAAAACTAAAAATGTATGATTCTACTTTTATGAGATATCTAATCAAATTCAAAGAAACATCAAGTAAATAGTGGTTATCAGGGGCTGGGGAGAGGCGGTGAAGGGAAAGTTTTATAATGGATACAGAGTTTCAAATCTGCAAGGTGAAAAAGTTCTAGAGATCTGTTTGCCAACGATGTGAATATACTTAATATGACTAAATTTTACACTTAAAGAAAGTTAAATTGTAAATTTTCTGTTATGTCTGGTTTACCACAATTTTTTAAAAAAGCGATACTAATTATATTTCTATTTCTAAGTATGCGCCTTGATTTAGCACTTTTATTTCCTTAAACTCTTCTCTCCTTTTCTCGCATTTAGGGATGTAAATCAACCAACAGATGTCTTTTTCCAGGAAAATGGGTTCTTCTCTAAATAATAAGACATTCTCTCCAGATAGAAATGAAGAGTTTTGACAATAACACATCACTGCAGAGCTTTAAATAGCCAGTACCAACAACAACAAAAAAAGGCTTATTGTCAAGAATCCTTAAAAATGAACAGACAACTACTCCTCTCTGGTTTGTTCCTTATAATACCTTATTACTTATTATGACATGATGTTAAAAAAAATTCTTCAAAAAGGAATCAGTTTCTTTAGTCTTCATTTACATTTTACTGCTCATAGCTGGCATTTTTAAAAGAACAATTACATTAAAAATAACTGCAACACTAAATGAAATAATTATAATTCTGAGGTTTTGTTCTCTCAAGTGGTACCCCATGCAATTATTTACAATGCCCAGAGCATGTTGAATATGACAGTACCACAGTCAGAGAGACAAAGGAACAACTCTTCCCTCACAGACTAAAGAAATATCTCTAGCAGTAAAAAATGAGAACACTGGTCCAAAGAAAAGATCCAAAGACCACACATATGAATGACTGGCAAACTAAGCAACAAAAGAAGGTTGTTTAGGATTATTCTTTCTATTGAGAGAACCACTTTAGCATTATGCAATGTCATTCTTTATCTTTAGTATAAGTACTTCTTATCTTAATATCTAAGTTATCTGATATCAACATAGCTTAATCACCTTTCTTTTGGCTAGTATTTGCATGGTATTATCTTTTCCTGTCTTTAGTTCCATCTTGCTATTTATTTTAAATTTATCTCATGAGTTCTTTAGTCTTTTCTTCCCACTTCTTTTGTATTAATCAACTAGTTTTAATATTCCATTTTATTTCTTCTATTTGTTATACATTTTTGTATTGGTTTTCTAGTGGTTACCCAGAAAATAATAGTACACATTCCTAACTTGTTATAGTCTACCTTAACCACATTTCAAACAATACAAGACTTTACTTAACAACAATATGACTCCATTAATTCTCCATCATTTTTGCTATAGTTGTTATTTTATTTCTACAATGTTTTAAACCTCTCAACAGTCATAATTTTAAAGCTCAACTATTAACTTAAAGAAATATATGCAAATTATATACAAAGTCAACAAAATTAACCAATATTATTCCAGCTATTGGTATGTACTGAAATCCTCTACAGATAATACAGCATGGCAGCCAGGTCTTCAGGTAGTGTGTGTTAGTGTTCATATCCACAGGCCTTGTGTACCAAAATGGCACTCCACAGAATTTGTAGCCTCTTGTTTCAGTATTGTGGAATTTCTAGAACATAAAAGAGATTCTGATGCAGCTCTAGAATCTAGAAGTTACACTAAATGAGGACCTCAACTCTCCCTCTCATATAGCATTAGGCTGCCATTTTATTTCACCCTTTCCTCCCACTGGAATGTTTCCAAGAATGCTACAGAACAAATTTCTAGGGGAACCTAGGTGGCTCAGCCTCAACCGTCTGCCTTCAGCTCAAGTAATGATTCCCAGGTCCTGGGATGGAGCTGGGAATTGAATCAGGCTCCCTGCTCAGCAGGGAGTCTGATCCTCTCTGCCCCTCCCACTGCTCTCTCTCTCTCTCTCAAATAAATACAAGGGATGCCTGGGTGGCTCAGTTGGTTAAGCAGCTGGCTTTGGTTCAGGTCATGATCCCAGGGTCCTGGGATCAAGTCCTGCATTGGGCTCCTTGCTCAGCGGGTAGCCTGCTTCTCCCTCTGCAGGTTCTGCCTCCAGCTTCCCTTGCTTGTGCTCTCTCTCTCTCTGACAAATAAATAAAATCTTAAAATAAACAAACAAAGTCTTAAAAATTTTTTTTCTACATTGATCAGAAGGGTCTGTTAACTAAACTGCTGAGGTTCTTTAACTCTGTTATGCTGAATTACACAAAATTACCATTTCTTGAGCTCAAACTGCTCAAATTTTGTCAATGTCACATGGTCACAGGGTTCAGTTAAACTTAATCAAGATTTCCGACACCCATATCAAGATTTGTAGTTTAATTTCTAAAATCATATTTTATTTAAGAGAGAGAATGAGCACAAGCGAGAGGAGGGACAGAGGGAGAGGGAGAAGTAGACTCCCCGCTGAGCAGGAAGCCCAATGCTTGATCCCAGGACCCTGAAATCAAAACCTCAGCCAAAGGCAGACGCTTAACTGACTGAGTCACCCAAGTCCCTCTAAAATCAAATTTTAAAAAGATTATTCTGTCGACATTCTAGGCCAATGAAGTTCATGTTTAGCTATTCAATAAAGAGAATTTGAGACAGAAGATAACTACAAAGATGATTTTGCTATAGAAATGCTGTCCAGAGACACCAGGGTGGCACAGTCAGTTAAGTCTCCAACTCCTGAGGGTCATGATCTCAAGGTCATGAGATCAAGTCCTATATCAGGCTCTGTAACAGTATTTGCCTTTCTCTGATTTATTTCACTTGGTATAATGCCCTCAAGGTCCATCCATGTTGGTACATATGACAAGATTTCATTATTTTTTATGGCTAATATTCTATATATCATATATGTGAAATACACAAACACATCACATTTTCTTTATCCATTCAGTCACTAATGGACAGTTAAAGTGTTTCCCTATCTTGGCTTTTGTTAATTTCAGAAATGTTTTTGTGATTTCTACTTTGGGAACAAAGAAGACTTTAGAGGACATATCTATATCAAAGTCTCTCAAGTTTCTATTCTTTTTTTTTTTTTTTAAGATTTTATTTATCCATTTGACAGACAGAGATCACAAGTAGGCGGAGAGGCAGGCAGAGAGAGAGGAGAAAGCAGGCGCTCCACGGAGCAGAGAGCCCGATGTGGGGCTCGATCCCAGAACCCTGGGATCATGACCTGAGCCGAAGGCAGAGGCTTTAATCCACTGAGCCACCTAGGTGCCCCTCTCAAGTTTCTATTCTAATAAAAGCCTCTTTAAAGGGTAATTAATGGAGTAAACATGAAAGATTGAACACACTTACCCTGGCTTTCTACTAAAATTAAATAATAAAGTGCATACATCCACAAAGGCAGAAAGAACTATAGAGGACACAGCAGTAGATAAGAGATGTCAACAAAATTTTGGAAGGTGAAAAACAGATGGTCCAGTAATAAATGACTTAGCTTTCAGCTTTTCTCAGGTCAGGTAAGTGTTTGGCAGGGTAGTAGGTGATGTGAGGAAAAGAGTAAGAACAAGCCAACTTATGCTAAAAGTACAGAAATGTCAGGACTTAGACAAGTATTAGGGGCTCCTTTAAAAGCAAGGCCATGGAGTTAGGCCTGAAAATAGAAGAACTGGTTAAAATTATTTATAATAAACAGTCGGATCAGCAGATCATTCTCCTAATACATAGGTGATCAGTCCAGAGGTGCACTTTCTGATGAAACTGAAACAAGGGACCAGAAAGATTCGAGACAGAAATTCTACAGGCAGCTGAGGGCTGGGGACTGGGGTGAGGTACCATTCTGAGGACAGAAGGATTAAACTGACAGATGAGAATTTCAGTCCTCTTCCCAGGCTTCTAGAACACATGCAGCCAGGCTTATTACCAATGCCATCATCCACCCACCCCCCAAGGCAAGAGTTTGAACAATTCCTATAGAAAAGCTGACTAAAGAAAAGACCTATACACACTGACAATTGGAGGAGCCTCTAATAAAAGGAATCTTTGACTAATTACTCTATGGTAAAAACCATGAACCTACAAAAGCTTTCACAAAGGACAGCTTCCCAGAGCATTTTAATGCCTCTCTCAAGAAGAGAAAGCCATGGATGACTAGACTTTTGAGAAAAGCCTCTAACAAAGAAACAGAGACTTTAAAAAAAACCACCCAGAAAAAAAGAAACTCTAAAGAGAAAGAAACAATATAGGAAGCAAAAGATATTTTCAGAGACAAAAGAAAACAAAATCTATAAAACAAGAACAGGATATAATGAAAAATGAAAGTATTCATAGAAGAGGAAAAAATATTTAAAAATTAAAAAGAAAAAATATTTAATAGAAGGACTGGGAAATAAGTTTTAAGGAAATTTCCCAGGAATTAGAATAAAAGAAAGAAAAACTAAAGAGTACATGAGGAGATTCAATCTTTGACTAACAAAAAGAGCACAAACTAAGTACAGAAAAAGATTAAATAATGTAAGTGAAATATGGCTATATGCAATAACACAGATCAAACTCTGGCATGTTATTTTTGCATAAAAAGTAAGTCATACAAGACTACATAAACCATAATACCATTTTATAAAGTCCCCAAACAAGTACAACTAAGAACTGTTTAGTGTCACACACATATATAATTAACTACCTTTTTAAAAGTAAAGCGAATTTAATACAAAATTTTGGACAATAGGAGAACCACGTAATGGTTCCAAGAGCATGGCGATGGTAATGTTCCCATGCTTAAGTTGTGTGGACAGTTCAAAAGTCATTTGTTTATTACTATGTATCACAGCTTACATTGAATACAATATTACATAATAAAATTTTAAAACAAAACCAGCTTTTCACCTGTCAGATAAGTGCTTGGCAGGTTAGTGAGAGGTGTGGGCAAAATAAATTTTTGGTTTTGATGGAATAAAAATTAATACAAAATAGTTCTCTAAAACAAATGTTTCAAGATCCAATCTTCAAGTTTTCCAGGTTAAAAGGACTCACAAGTATCCAGCCCCAAAAATACCAACAAGACTCACACCAAGAACATCTTTGTAAAACTTCGGGACAATAAAGAGAAGACTTCTGAAAATTCTAGAGGAAAAAAAAAAGATGCTATCCAAAGGATCAAGAATTAGTATGGCATCAGATTTTTCAATAGCAATACTAGCAACCAGAAAATAAAGACACAATGCTTTAAAAATTCTATGGGGAAATTATATCCAACATAAAATTCCACACCAAGTCAATTAAGTATTACAGTAAATGAAGTACTAGAGTAAAATAAAGGAATTTTGAAATGGGGCATAATTTGTCATTTTCTTTCTTTTTTTTTTTTTTTTTGTAGAGAGAGAGGGTGTGCATGAGTGCACGCAAGTGGGAGAGGAGAGAGGGAAAGAGAGAGAATTTTAAGCAGGCTCCACACTCAGTACAGACCCCAACATGGGGCTTGATCTCATGACCCTAAGACCATGACCTGAGCCAAGTCAAGTCAGACACTTAACTGACTGGGCCACCCAGGAGCCCCAAAATGGGCATAATTTCTGAAAAATGATCTTCTATGCCTCCTTTTTTTAAAGGCTCCTGGAGAATGTGTTTCATGAAAAGAAAGGAATAAAGCAATAAAGAAGACAACATTAAATCAAAGAAACAAGGAATCCGTTATTTATTAACAGATAAAAGGATTCCCAGAACAAAAAGTGTGCAAAAGTCTTTTAAAGTAATCCATTCAAACTGGAGAAGTGAGGGCATCAAGAAGATGAAACTGTGGGAACCTGGGTGGCTCAGTGGGTTAAAGCCTCTGCTTTCGGCTCAGGTCATGATCCCAGGGTCCTGGGATTGAGTCCCACATCGGGCTCTCTGCTCAGCAGGGAGCCTGCTTCCTCTTCTCTCTCTCTCTCTCTGCCTGCCTCTCTGCCTACTTGTGATCTCTGTCTGTCCAATAAATAAAATCTTTAAAAAAAAAAAAAAAAAGAAGATGAAACTGAGAATATGCAATGTTTTTGAAAGTATTGAGAATATCAGTAGCTCTTTCAGAACTTGGAAATGACCCAATTATAGCTAGAAAGAATAATAAAAATTGAAGCAATTAACTTCAGAGACAACAAAAAACTATATAAAATGGAAAATGTAATCATATTGTACTTAAAAGGTTCAAGCTGTTGGAACAGAGCAAAATTTGCCATCCACAATGTGTCTCTTTGGCATGTAGATGATTCTAGGCTGATTATTTTTAAGAATCAGAGGTCACAAAGAAACTTTGGCCTTTCCCCCAAAATGCCTAAAAGAACTGAGATAGAGAACCTGCTCCAGGAAGGGAGCTATCACCACAAGTAACTACAGTATAACCTGAACTTGGTGTGGTAGACAGGGAAGGACTTAGCAAAGTCTGTTTGTTACAATTCTCTCTATGCCCCATTGGATCTGTATGATCCAGCATATGTTTGTTTAGCATTTACTCTTTTTCATCTTCCTATGAATTGTCTTCCTTTCCTTTGAAGTCCCAGACCACTACCCACTTCTTAGTTCTGGATGGTATGTAAGCCTCAACTGCCTGCCTTCCTATGGGCCTCATATTCTTATGGAGCCACCTTACTTAAATAATCAAGTATGATTTTCTCCTGTTAATTTGTCTTATGTCAATTAATTCTTAGACCAGCCAAAAGAAAACTCAAAGGACAGAAGAAAATTTTCCATTCCCCGACAACATGAAAATATTTACACTGGCATATGTAAACAGTTTATCAAAATTTAACTAAAATTTTAATAAGATGTGGGCAGGAGAGATAAGAGAACTTAATCATCATCTTCATGATAGAAAATCAAAGATACTATCTACAATAGAAACAAAAACCACAAGCATGTTATTTAGAAAATATTTAAATAAATTCCAATAAAAAAAGTTAAAAGTTTAAAAATGGTTGCCTGATAAAGGAAATAGAATATAGAGTTCTAGTTGTTAGAACTCTGTAATGGTTTCTTTTTTTTTTTTTTAATGTTTTAATGAAAAATATAAAGCTTAAAATAAATTTTCCTTGGGTTAGATATGGTGAAAAAAACTTTGGAAGAGCTCTAAGAATCTGAAAAATGGTAGTATATGAGTCTTACAGAAACTCCACAAAAAATTTAAGCAAATTCATAAGCAAGTAGTTTTGTTTTATACATCTAATTGTGTTAAAAAGCAAAGAGATGACTTTTAAATTCTTGGTTTCAACAAATCTCTGAAAGACTAAAGACAAAGTTATATATCTGAAATAATATTAATTTCTTAACTTAATTTGTTCCTATAGCTTATTGTTGGTCTAAGGTCACAATTCAGTCTTCCTTTGTCAAAATGCTCTTCAGAGTTTCCAGCTGTGATTTCAAAAAAACAGTACTAGAACAATATAGAATTGTGAAGCTACAAACAACAAATGGTAAGAAATAAATGCTAAAAGGAAGAAAAAAAAATCCAAGGGTCCTTGGAGGAGAGAGAAAGTCTCTATAGAAAAATACAGATTTAAAACATTCAATCACACAAAAAGAGAATGACTTTGACATTTTCACCTTGAGCACATGATATGTAATAAATATACAATTTGCAATAAATATTTTTTAGTCTTCTATCTACAGTTTTGGCTCATAGCTCCCCAAACTCGGAATTTCTAAGCATTAAGAGCAAAGGGTGCATCTTTTGTTACAGTATTTGGTCTTTTGTCCTTAGATCCCGAAATAGCTTTGAAGCATAACAGGGACATATTATTCAAAACAAGCTCCCATTCAAGCACACCTGATTTTGTTTATGAGGTGAATTGTGGAAAGCCCCTAGTTAACCATAGGATGGGAGATGGTTGCCAAGGGAACCAACCATATAATTAGAGTTGGAACTTTCAGCCCTACACCCCCTCACTTCCAAGGAGTAGAGAGGGACTGAAGATTGTGATCAATCACCACAGGCCAATGATATAATCAATCATGTCTATGCAATGAAGTTCCCACAAAAATCCCTTCACTATGGGGTTCTGAGAACTTCCAGGATGGTGAATAAATGGAGATTCTGGGAAGGAGACACACTTAGAGGGCATGGAAACTCTGCATCTCTTCCCACAGACCTTGCCCTTTGCCTTTCTTGGCCCTTCTGGAGTTATATCCTTTTATAATAAACCTGTAATCTAGTAAGTAAAATGTTTTCCTGAGTTCTACAGGCCACTCTAGCAAATTAATAGAGCCCAAGGAGTAAGGGGTAGGATCATCTGATCTATAGTCAGCTGGTCAAAAACAACAAGCGAAAATCTGGATTTGTCAATGGCAGTTGGAAGGGGAGGGGAGGCGGTCTTGCAAGTCTGTGCCCTTAATCTGTGGGGTCTGAAGCTATCCTCAGATAAGGTCAGAACTGAATCAAATTGTGGGACACACAGCTGGTATTGCAAAGAAGTGCTTGGTGTTGGGGTGGGGGTGGGAGGGACCACAAATCTGGTGAGCAGAAGTAAAGCGCAGTGTGTGCTGTAGTAAAGGAGGGACATAGGGGCATGTTTTTCCCGTATATAAACATCAATTCCTCTTGCAAAGATTTGGTTTTTTGCCAGTTTCAACAGCAGCTCATCCTTTTTTACCTAGTGTTTAGGTAAATCTCAGTAAAAGAGGAAAAATATAACTACTCAGTAAACGTAGTCTGTATGTGACAAAGGGTAACCACTTTAAATAAGAAAAATTTTTATTTAATTGATTTTATTTAGTAAAAACACTAGAGCTACAAATCCTTGTAACAATGAAAACAAGATATAAAAGTCAAGCTTGTCTTGGATTTCTGTGCCAATCCACAAACCTCTGCACCCAAATGCAACAAAAGATATGGACATAGAACTAGGAGCAAAAAACAAGGGATATACATCCCAAACCAGTATGTAGACCCAAGGCAGGTAATTTATACTGTAGCCTAAGTCTCCTGAGCTGTAATCAGATCATAAAATCTTTTTTTCCATTCTCACAAAGCTCAATTTCTGACAACAGAAAACAGCCTGAATTCCATCTTTTTGCCAAGAAACTTAAGCAAGATCACCTTATACTTCAAAGTCCTCTGGGGGAACATTGCTAAGAAGAATAAATTAACCTCACAAGTTTTTATCTGCTTAAACTTAATTTGATTCTATGTTTGGTGCAACTCATCACAAATTTTGTAAAGGCACTGTGTGACACCCAAGGTATTTGGGAAATGGAAAGAAGCTTATCAGAGAAGTGTTTCCAATCATAAACATCAGTCTCAGTAACAAAATGGGTAGATTGTTTTCTTCAGCTGTTTTGCATCTTTGTACCAGATAACAGTTAAGCAAAAGAAAACATGGACACTGTTCTTTAACCCTGAAGAATGTATACTTGTATCCTAAACAATCTACAATCACTGAAAACGAACTCAGTGTTGTTGGAAAGCCTCTGGTGAGCTAAAGCCAGAAAACAATGTTTAAGATATTCTACTCCTACACTATGATAGGGTGATTATTTAGATGTGTATCTGCATAGCTGCTTAACATATGAGACTTTTATTAATAAGCCAAGCATATGCTCCCTAGGACTGTACTATGTTCTATAACCTTCTATTTCACTAATGTTCTAGAAAACACTTCCCACAGAACATCCATATAGAGTAGGTTCTATGGGTCTTCAGTTCCTGTGATGTACTACTCCATTATTAAGATTCCTATAGAGAAATGCTCAGAAATAAACAGATCAGAATTAGGACACTTTTACTTTTACAGCCATTCATTCTGTGATTTTTATATTTTAAAAACAAAAGTGCTACTGAGAGGGAAATCTCAACAAATGCAGGATTAGCCATTTAAAAAAATCTCAAGTTCTGGTGATTCCAGCATCTGACACTCTTAGACTCACTGGAGCAGAAGGACTTCTGCCTCTTTGTGAACAATCAGAGAGAACAGGGTATTTCATAAACCAGGAAAGAAGAAAACCACCGCCACAACAGAGAAACCTAAGTAGTACTCTGTAGCACAATACTCAAATCACGCATAATGAAAAAGCTATTAAGTTTATTGCTGGCTTATATCTGCTACCTGGATTTCACAAAACCATTCCCTCACCAAAAAGAAAAAAGAAAAAGGAAGAGGGGTACTGGATTTCACAAAACTATCCCCTCATCAAAAAGAATAAAGAAAAAGTAAGGGGTGGTATGGATACTAAAGTTTTTGTTTTTATGGTGAAACAATTTTGAGCTTAAAAAGGTGAAGCTATTCAATTGTACTGCAGAACAAATTATTTTTTTAAAGATTTATTTATTTACTTATTTGACACAGAGAGAGAGAGAGAGAGAGAGAGAGATTATAAGTAGGCAGAGAGGCAAGCGAGGGGTGGGGGAAGCAGGCTCCCCGCGGAGCAGAGAGCCGGTAGGGCTCGATCCCAGGACCCTGAAATCACGACCCAAGCCAAAGGCAAAGGCTCAACTCACTGAGCCACCCAGGTGTCCCAGAACAAATTATTTTTAATGAAATAGTACTTAAATCTTTTAGAGGGAATTTATTTACTAAGTCATCTAAGATACTATACATTTTAAAATAATTGTTTACTCTAAACTTGCTTTCATGTTCTCTTTCTCCCTGCTTCTCTCTTATCTGGTATAAAGAAACAAAGTAAAAGTTTGTTGATAAAGTTTATTGTTGGAATTCCTTACTTACGTATTTACTCTCCCATATAGTCAAGCTATAGGCTTACAAGAGGCCTTAAAACTTTTTCCTATGTGGAGACGGCTTGAGAATCAGAAATCATCAAATTTCTAAAGAAGACAGCAGGAGAGGTTCTGAGCAAAAGGTGTGGATGTAGAAGTTGAACAATTTCCTAATGCAATCCTGTTTCAGATCTTCATTCACAGGCTAACTTTCCTACAGTGTTTTAAATTTAAATGCTCCACCTATGAATTCCTATCTACAGTCACAGAATTTAGGAGTATCAAAGGCTGTTTAGTCCAGCTGGGCTCCAAACTGGAATCACGGATATTTCCTACAACATTCACGATATGTGGTTCTCCAGCTTTTGCCTGATCTTCCCAAGACAGCCTACCTCAAAATTGGACAGTTCCGTTGTAAGATCTGGTCTTATATTGTGGTTAGCATCACATTCCTAAGGTAAATATAAATGATTTTCATATTATCCAAAAATTCTTTAGAGGAAAGTTATTCTAATTTTAAATCTTGATCTAAATATAGGATACATACACCCCAGTATGTACGCAAGATAATCCAACAGACTGTGGTAAGAAAACATTATAACTTCCATTTATATTACCATCTCATCCTTTTTTAAATGTTATATGATGCATGTAATTTATTTATTTATTTTTTTAAAGACTTTATTTATTTATTTGACAGAGAGAGCTCACAAGTAGACACAGAGGCGGGCAGAGAGAGAGAGGAGGGAAGCAGGCTCCCTACTGAGCAGAGAGCCCGATGTGGGGCTCGATCCCAGGACCCTGGGATCATGACCTGAGCTGAAAGCAGAGGCTTTAACCCACTGAGCCACCCAGGCGCCCCAGATGCATGTAATTTATAGAAACAATTATACGTGCATGATTTATAACATAAAAATATCAGAGATACATTAAAGGTGTGGGTGAGTAAAATAATTTGGAGGCCAACTACTCTAGACAGTTAATGTCCTTCCTTTTATTATTATTTTTTAATATTAGGTCATAGGGAACCTATCTATATGATTATGGATCCAAGGTAGATATTAAATGCTCATCAACACGGTATCATGAACCATGTATAAATAAATATTCAGCATGAGAAATTAATGGCACCCAAATAAGCTTTCAAAATAACAAAATAATAAACATTCTTTTTTTTTTAAGATTTTATTTATTTATTTGACAGACATCACAAGTAGGCAGAGAGAGAGAGGAGGAAGCAGGCTCCCCGCTGAGCGGAGAGCCTGATGCGGGGCTCGATCCCAGGACCCTGGGATCACACCCCGAGCCGAAGGCAGAGGCTTAACCCACTGAGCCACCCAGGCACCCCATAAACAGACTTTCTTGGCAAAAGAGTACAGAGCAATGGATTATTCAGCTCTCAAACAAGTCTACTATGCACATGACAACTGTGTGGACACATACACACATATACACACACAGAGAAAAATGAACCTATAAGGATATCTTTCATTATCTTTCCAAACTAAATTGAAAAGTTAAACCTAATTTGATTAAATTTACCTACATTTATTTTTTTTAAGATTTTATTTATTATTTATTTGACAGTCAGAGATCATAAGCAGGCAGAGAGGCAGGCAGAGAGAGAGAGAAGCAGGCTCCCTGCCCAGCAGACAGCCTGATGCAGGGCTCGATCCCAGGACCCCGAGATCATGACCTGAGCTGAAGGCAGAGGCTTAACCCACTGAACCACCCAGGTGCCCCCAAATTTACCTACATTTAAAGGCCTAAACAGGATTCCTCAGAATACTAATATTGGAAGTGATTCCAAGAAGATACCGAGGTCCATTTTAATTAATGTTTAATTTATACTGTTGTCCTTGAAATTAGCTTTTCAGTTTTAATGTTATTTAGAACATACTACCAAAATGCTTCAATAGAGTCAGATATAGGAAATGCTTTAAGTTATAAAAGAAAATGTTCATGTTACAAGTAAATTCTAAAAGCAAGGCAAGGGAATGAAGACTGAATCTCTGGAAAGCTGCTGTATCTAGGATCTTTTAAAAGGCAAGCACATTTACATTAAACTAGGTTTTCAAGGTACCTCTTAAAACCAAAACAACCTTCCTAAACAAAGTAAAAATCCCATTATTTACTAAACATAAGAGTTTGCAAAGTTCAGAATTTAGGCCAACATTCGTGAAGAGTTAGTTTCATAACCTGGCTGGTAATTAAAAATAAGACTTTGGGATTGCATGAAGAGGTATATACATCCTTATGTTCACTGAAGCATTATCTACAATAGGCAAGATTCATAAGCAACCTCAGTGTTCATGGATAGATGAATGGATAAAGAAGATGTGGTATATATACAAAACAATATCTGCCACAAAATAGAATGGAATCTTACCATTTGTACTAACCTGAATAGACCCAGTGGGTATTATGCTAAATGAAATTAAGTCGGACAGAGAAAGACAAATACCGTATGATTTCACTTATATATGGAATCTAAAAAACAAAATACACAAAACAGAAAACTGACTCACTGATACAGGAAACAAACTGCTGGTTACCACAGGGAGAGGGGTAAGGGGGGCAGGCAAAATAGATGAAGGGGATTAAGAGGTACGAACTTTAAGGACTGAGCCTAGGTGGCTCAGTCCTTAAGTGTCTGTCTTCGGCTCGGGTCATGATCCCGGGGTCCTGGGATTGGGCTCCCTGCTCGGTGGGAGGCCTGCTTCTCCCTCTCCCACTCCCCTTGCCTGTGTACCTGTTCTCATTGTCTCTCTCTCTGTGTCAAATAAATAAATAAATAAAATCTTCTAAAAAAAAGGGTACAAACTTCCAGTTATAAATAAGTCACGGGGACATAATGTACAGCATAGGGAATACAGCCAATAATATTGTAATGACTCTGTATGATGACAGATGGTAACTAGACTTATCACAGGGATCATTTCATAATGTAAGAAAATATCAAATCACTATAATGTGCATCTGAAACTAACAGGATTTTGTATGTCAAGTATACTTCAATAAAAACAAAAGAATTAGTTCCATAACCTGGTTGGTAATTAAAAATAAGACTTTGGGATTATATTAGTATTAACCAAGAAAATTAAGTTTAAAATATACTGCAGGCAGTAAGAATCACTAGTATAATACAGAAGAATTAGTGTGTTATTTCATCAAACATTACTCTCAGCAATACCAAAAGGTATCAGCAGAGGGCCTTTAGAAATCATGGTACTAAATCTTCCTAGTAACATCCTTCCCAAGTAAACCAGGAAATGAATTAATTCCCTGCTACTGGTATTTGCTAAAATGATATATGTTCAAATTAATTGCCAACATCTGATTAAGATTCTAGCTCAGAAATCAAATAAGAGAATTACTCTCCAACTAAAAAATTTCACATCCAAACCAGGAAAGCAATATTCAAATGTCAAATACTGCTTTCCAGATTACAACGTGCACTGTAAGATCAAATTTTTCTAACAGCCTCCATGAAAGTGCCAATACTATTTTTTAAAAATCTCTGTAAAGTATAAAGATATCATGATATCACAAATGACAGGTAAGCAACATTTGTTATCTCACCCTCCCCTAAGAGAAACTAAATGGCTAACAAGAATTTCTTCCTCTTTGTTCCCTACAGACCTAGACCACTCTCCTGTCATCACATCTGATTTCCTGAGAGATACTTCAGTGCAATCCCAGAGATGACTTCTATTGCAGTAGGCTGAAATTTCTATTATTTTGAGCTGGGAATTACTGTTTTGTTTTGTTTTTAAGACAAAACCTCTTTTGATTTCTAGTATCACCAAACAGACATTAAAGAAGACAATGTTAGGGTGCCTGGGGTGGCTCAGTTGGTTAAGTATCCGACTCTTGATCTCAGCTCAGGTCTTGATTTCAGGGTCGTGAGTTCAAGCCCCATGCTGGGGTCCATGCTGGGCATGGAGCCTACTTTGAAAAAACAAAACAAAAATAAAAAGAATTGAGCAATGACTTAAAAACAGAAATTCCTGAAGATCTAAGTATAAAAATGACTAGATTCTTAAACATCCCACAAAACTCTTGATTATTCTCATTTGATCATGTCCATAACATTAAATAATACTACAAATATAAAATAAGAAAAATTAGGTGGCAAGTGTAGGAAATATTAAGTGACATTCCCCACCTTTAACACTACATTAAAAGTTAAAATTTGAAAGCATCTCACTCTTAAAAGCAAATATTTTAGAAGTTCTTCAGAAAAGTCTTCTTTCCTAACATTCCCAAAGTTACTAAGCACCTGTCACGCTTAATTTTAATTACGCTGAAATAAATTCTATGAATTTCACCAAATGAAAGTTAAAGATATGAAAAATAAGTCAGACTGCAAAAGGGGAAAAAACTTCAAAATGGAGCTGTGTACATTAGAAGAACCAAACGGTACCTTAGAATTAGGAAAGCAATAAATAGCTCAGTTCTAGTTCCTGCCATATCCATTTCTGGGCATTATGTTGTTCTAGAGACTGTAATTTAAGAGGATTACTAAAGAACTGAAATAATCAAGAATTGATAGACCAGTATGACTAAGTATTCAAAACCATGATATGGAAGAACGCCCCAGTGCTTGCTTGCTTCAGCAACAAATATACAAAAATGGAACAATATAATTGATTAACATGGCCCAAGCACAAGGATGATATTCAAATTTCTGAAGCATTCCATATTTGTCATGGACTTCTGGAGTCCTTAGTGAATTGCTGAAACCACAAATTTAGATCTATGACTGTCAAGAATCTACCTACTGTTTAGTTTTCCAGTGGAGCCCAGGAGGCTCCCAGTTCATTCAGTATCCCAAGAATCCTCTGACTCGCATAACTAGAAAGTATTTTTAAGCCATTCTTTATGCCAACTTTCTCCTTGACCTATCTATTCTAGACTATTAAGGATGGCTATGAGGTTATTCTTAGCAAAACCCACAACAACAGTAGTGGTCAAAAGCATAACTTCTGGAGCTAGAAAGGCATGGTTCTGATATCCAGTAAACTTCTAACCAATTGTGTGAATTTGGTAAGTCATTTCAACCTCAATCTTCTGTTTTCCTCACTTATAAAATAGAGATAATAGTATTTCACAGTACAGCATTTATACTAAGGATCTGCTATTGCATTCTAGCACTTAGAATGCTCGGAGCACTAAATATTTGCTGAATTAAAAAATAGAAAAGAGGGACGCCTGGGTGGCTCAGTTGGTTGGACGACTGCCTTCGGCTCAGGTCATGATCCTGGAGTCCTGGGATCGAGTCCCACATTGGGCTCCCAGCTCCACGGGGAGTCTGCTTCTCCCTCTGACCTTCTCCTCGCTCATGCTCTCTCTCAATAAATACATAAAAATCTAAAAAAAAAGAAAAGAAAAGAAAAGAATATCCAGGGTACCTGGGTGGCTCAGTCAGTTACACATCTGCCTTCAGCTCAGGTCATGATCCCAGGGTCCTGGGATAGAGCCCTGCATTGAGCTACCTGCTTCTCCTTCTCCCTCTCCCTCTCTGCCTGCTGCTCCCCCTGCTGGTGTGCGTACTCTCTCTGTCAAATAAATAAAATCAAGGAAGATAGGTAGGTAGGAAGGGAGGGAGGAGGGAAAAGAAGGGGAGGTAGGGGAGGGGAGGGAAGGGGAGGGCAGGGGAGGGGAGGGGAGGGCAAGGCAAGGGAGGGGAGAGGAGGAGGGAGGAAGCCCCAAGGATTAGGGATTATTTACCTAGAAAAGGGATTCTTCAGAAACACTTTCTGAAAGAAACCCTGGGGCACCTGGGTGGCTCAGTGGGTTAAGCAGTTGCCTGCAGCTTAGGTCATGATCCCAGGATCCTCGGATGGAGCCCCACATCAGGTTCCTTGCTCAGCGGGGAGCCTGCTTCTCCCTGCCTGCCCTTCCCCCCTCTTGTGCTTGCTCTCTGTGTCTCTCTTGCTTGCTCTCTCTGTCAAATAAACAAAATCTTTAAGAAAGAAGGGGAAGAGAGGGGAGGAGAGAGCAGAGGAGGGGAAGAAATCCCCCTCTGCAGAGGCAATATATACTAACTGGAAAAATACAATTTAATATAGATTTCAGTCTAATATATTAGATTTGTCTAACAGAGGAATCCATAGTAGAATGGGCTTCTTTGGGAGATTCTGAAAGGGAAGATAACCACTTGGGGAGAATGTTACAGAGAGCTGAATAAAATAACTGTAGAAGTCCCTTCCAACCTAAAACATTGTGTTAATGAAAGGTCAAAAAGGTAAGTGGAACTTTCTTTAGGACAATGCACCAGAATTCTTGTCTTACCTGTCAGACAGCTGTAGCAACTTGGCAGGGGGAAAACCCTAAAGAACCATTGCTAAGGTACCCAGGTGGCTCAGTTTGTTAAGTGTCCAACTCTTGATCTCAGTTCAGGTCTTGATCTCAGGGTCGTGAGTTTGAGCCCTGTCCCGGGGTTCTTAAATAATAATAATCATAATAAATTTAAAAAATAAGAATCATTGCTACCACTGGGTTACCTACCAGTCAGATTACCTGAAGGGAAGATAAATAACCTTGTACTTCCTAATTTAAAGCCCTGTTTTGAGGTTAAGACTGGTGGCTTCTGGACTTCCCACAATTTCACTGTAGTATTTTGACAGTGGATGTGGAAAGCAATGGAAAACTTCTACTCCTTTATCTAAATCTCTACTTTATTCATTTCTACTGTAAGAGCTAATTACTGGACTTCAAATCTTACTTTAATTGTTAAGACAAATTGTTTAATTTTTTTTCCTTAGGTGTTTCAGGAAAATTAGTTTCCTTAGATGCAGGTATCCAGTTGACAGGTTACTGATTTTTTGGCAGTCTAGATCTTTCTAAGATCTTCTATACCCTCTGCCTTTCTATTACACACACCCCTCATACTAAGTACATGATAAAAATGTACAATATTGAGGCATCTGTGCTATAGAATGAGCACAAGAAATTAGACTTAGCCATGTACTAGCTCTCTAGTCTTAAGCAAGTTTAAAATGTTCCCTAAGCCCTACTTATTTCATTTGTAAAAAAATTAAAAATTTTTAAAAAGGGAGATCAGAACTACCTCAAAAAGCTGACATGCAATGTAAATTACATCATATACATAAACAAAATCTTGCATACATTAGATACTCAATAAGCTGAGTAGGATCCCACATAATACATTAAAACAAATTCACTTCCACCAAAAAAAAAAAAAAAAAAATCCCTGCAAAGATCACTACCAACTACATGGAAAAGAGTCTCAATTATTGAATGAGTCACTAAAATTCAATATTCTCAGGGCAGGTTTCTTGGTATCTTAGGGTAGTAAGAAAGATGATAAGAGGGATGGTTCTCACCTTCATCCCCCTTACTTAACTGTAATTCTCCAACATTATTTTGTGGTTAGTGTGAGACTACAATGAGCTCTCTTCCACCCCACCCTCAACTTCCCAATGCAGAAAGAGCTTCACAGAGACTGTATATTTAACTGGTTATCTCAATAAACAGAAGAAGCCTTATCTTAGGACCTGTAAATAATTACTCCATTTTCTTATTATTTTGTTTAGGTATGTGAGAATCCAGAAAGTCACTGCTCATATTTTAATGATGAACAGTATTAAAATAACTCTAAGGAATCATTGCAGTACTTTATTTCCATTATTACTCATCTGAAAAAGAAGACAAGAATTATCTAAAAGTAATAGCATGAGAAACCAAACAGGTAGAATGAAATCAGTCTTTGTCACTATTCTTAGATTTCTGCCCTCATTCAAACAAGCTGATCCAGTTACTACTACCTGAAAAAGGAAACAAACAAACAAACAACTTAATTTTCTCCTTTTCTTGTCTCCTGCTTGACAAAACTGGTATTCTTCAATTCTTTGACATGATCAAAAAGATAAAAAGGCAAGAATGCTAATAAACACAGAATTAGAGGGGACCCAGGGATATGGAACTGGTATCATTCATAACCAGCTGTTTAACCTCAAACAGGTTTTAACATCCTTGGGCCTGTAAAATGAGGAGTTTGGTTAAGACTGTCCCTAAAGCTTAGCAGTCTGAGTCTTTGCTAATCACTTGGCAACAGCCAGGACCTACTGGCTGAAAATCATTTGTGTTGCAAGGGACTCATTTTGTAACCCAAAGTTTCTAAATTCTTCACTTCCTCATTATTACAACTTTGAAATCTGAGTCAGGCCTCCTCATCCCAGTCGGATGTTACTATGTGTTTTTCAGTTCTTGATAAATATTTGACTTGATCTTTGGCTGGAAGTGTGAATATTCTTATACTATATAAACCAATAAATCCTTGCTAACTCTTTTTACAAAGAGACGTGTCATAAGATAAATTTTTTGAGGTGGGGAGAGGCAGAGGGGGAGAGAGAGAGAGAATCTTAAGCAGACTCCACACCCAGTGTGGAGCCCAATGGGAGGCCCAATCTCACAACCCTAAGATCACAACTTGAGCCAAAATCAAGAATCAGATGCTTAACCAACTGAGCCACCCAGGTGCCCCAAGATTAATTTTTAAAATCAAACATCTGTTATATATCTAAAATGATTCTATTTAGGAAAAGGGTATTTTCGAAGTCCATCTATATATAAAATAAGAGACACAAATCAATGTGAATATATACTGTGACCCTAAAGTATGAAAAGACCAAAGTGAAATCTAGTCTGCTTTTATTGACTGACAAGATCACAGGTCATGATGTAGTATCAAAATAAGTCAATTTTTAACAAATACTTACTAAGTCCAACATTGTGCTAACCTGCCAAAGTTGCCTATCTTTCTTGAGATAAAATGTTGTACTATGATCTCTGAAAAAAAAAAAATCAATCTGTTCTAGTGATTACCTTATATAATACATGATCCTGGTCTGTCCTTCTGTCTAGATTATCTATTTATCTACCTATGAGTCTTTGGAAACTAATGGCCACAAGGGAAGACAATTTAATAGTGTTATGGATAAACAAAAGAGTAATGGGACTCTGGATGCCAAAACTCCCCCCCACAACTAAGATTCAAGGCTACTGATAAAGTACACAAATCCCTTGTAAATAAAAGGAAAAAGCAGAAGTGAGGTCACATATTATGCTCCTTTAGAGATCTAATTACTCTGAAGTCTATACCTGTTTAACAATGTAAAGGAAAAGGAGGTTAGATCTAACTTGAAGAGTGAACTCAACATTGTTTTATGTTGAGCCTTCATCACAAAAGCTGCTGTTCTAAACAGAGGAATATAACTCATATTTTTAAAAATATAACCAAAAGAAAAAAACAAAACAAAACAAAACCTTTTAGAGGCATCCTTAAGATAACTTTACAAAACATATTTACCAAGTTCAAGAACACCCTAGGTATACCTTCAATTTCACCCTTATGACAACCACATTAAATGTCAATATAAGATCATTAAGCATAATCAAAATCTCTCTTGGATCACCACATAAATAACTATATTAAAAGAAACATAAACATTCTGGACCTCTGAACTAGGGTCAATAAACCTAAAGGTTACTTATTTTGGCAACCGAGTTTTGCTCTATAAGGTACCTTTAACAGAAAACAACTAAAAAGCCCAAATATATCTCCATATCTGGCTTATTCCTACTTTTCCAAGTTCATATTATTTTCTTGACAAGAAAAAAATATTCCCTTGACAGTGTCACCTACCTGAACCTAAATACACAGAAAACAGAGATCTCTATTGGTGTTCCTCAAAAATTTTAATTTTTCAGCTATTTTGTGGAAAATGGACATTATCTTACTACTTCCCCCAAACAAATCTTTAGGTCTTAAATTTTTTTTTACCTTTAAGTTTTTAAAATTCTAACGGTCATTAAGTCTTACCTAAGTCTTCTATTATCTATTCATTTCCATAGTTATTTCAGTTTGATATTTACAAATGGTACCCACTATGACTATACCATAGTCATCGTACTTAATCCAGCTCATATCCTAATGATATCCTGTACTAGTTACTTCTCAGGTCATAATCCTTTATTTATTAATGTCTTGTCCACAGGACAGTCAGGACAGACACTTCCACCTGCTGATCTTGGCCTAGGGGCACCACCTGGTGGTTAGCAATAGGAACTACCTCTCCCACCACCTCATTTCTTCTGCACTGGGAGAACAGTACTCCCGAGTTTCAGGTTGTGCTCATAGCTCAGCTAATTCAATCTTAGAGATCTCCCTTTAGGGAGTGCCTGGGTGGCTCAGTTACTTAGGTATCCCAGTCTTGATCTCAGCTCAGGTTTTGACCTCAGGGTTGTGAGTTCAAGCCCCGCATGGAGCATACTTAAACAACAACAACAACAACAACAACAAAAAACTCACTTTCATGTGAACAGAGCTGGATGCCATCCTGCTGTGATTTACGAAGGAGGCAGAATCCCTTATTTATAAACCCCGGGTAAACTTCAAATTCTAAATCTACATATTATCTTAATAATTTTAAGAATGAGAATGAGAAAGAATAAGGGTTTTCGAGAGCTAAACCAAAGATGGACTTCAGAGGGGTGCCTGGGTGACTCAATGGGTTAATAAGCCTCTGCCTTTGGCTCAGGTCATGATCTCAGGGTCCTGGGATCAAGCCCTGCATCAGGCTCTCTGCTCCACGGGGAGCCTGCTTCCGCCTCTCTGCCTGTCTACTTGTGATCTCTCTCTCTGTCAAATAAATAAAATCTTTAAAAAAAAAAAAAAATGGACTCCAGAAAGCAGCAGGCACTGAGCTTTCTGTGTCTCAGCCAGTGTTGGCCTTGGTGAGAAGTCCTTGTGGGCATTCCCAGCCCTGATTCCACCTTGTGGAGATATGGGCCCAGGAAGGCAGCCTGAAGCTGCTTCTGCTCCTGATGTGCCAGCCTGGAGGCAGAAAAAGCAGCTGGGACAGTGCTACATGGGACCTCCAGTATGGGGAAAGGCAGTGCCTTTCCCTTGTCCTCTGTCCAGAGCTGTCCATTTCTGTTTCATGGAAAATCCATATGCCGACCTGGAAATCATGATTCTGTCAGGTTGGTTCAGTCTTTTCAGTGTGAAATCATCCCAACATTTGGGCTCTCAGCCACCAAACAGAGGGGATTACCAGAAGAGTAATTCTACCTTCCCTTTCCACCCTACCTGCCTGTCCCAACCCCTTCCAGCCAATATTACAAAAAAATTCTCCTTCTCTCTGTCTATACTGTAAGCAACCCACAAAACTTCCCTAACTGCAGCCTAATAAAATATACTTTTTTTTCTAAATTCACCTATTAACAGGAATATGATATAGTGAACTCTTAAGTGATAGTAACCTTAACAGAGAACTAGGATGACTAACTTTGAACTTTCCCTTCATTAGCTTCCAAAGTCTGCAGTACCTTCACATTTCCCTTTTATTAAGCTTATTCTTTCTCAGAATTAATGGCAAAAAAAAATCTCATTTTTTGTTACTGTTTTATAAAATAAGGAGTATTTAAACAACATTAATTAGTATTTTTTCCACTGTTTAGTTACCACAGTAATTGTGAAATAGTGTATAATATTTCACCTAGATTTTGGAGGAATGGAATTTGGTGGCTGGTCTGGGAATCTATAAACCATTTTTTATTATTAATTTTTTTAATGTTTTTATAAACATAATGTATTATTAGCCCCAGGGGTACAGGTCTGTGAATCGCCAGGTTTACACACCTCACAGCACTCACCATAGCACATACCCTCCCCGATGTCCATAACCCTACCACCCTCTCCCAACCGCCCTCCCCCAAGAAACCCTCAGTTTATTTTGTGAGATTTAGAGTCTCTTCTATAAACCATTTTTAACACTGACATTCAAAAGGACTTTTCCCATAGAAATAAACAATTAAATGTTGTTTCAGAAGCTGGTAGATGCTTGCACTACATGATAATAACTTCTCAGCTGAGCTCCCTGATAACTTAACTGTTTTTTTTTTCCTATTTCATTCCATCTTGAACATAACTATTTTAAAAAATACATTTCACAGAGGTCTCCCTCTGCCTACCACTTCATCTGCTTGTACTCTGTCAAATAAATTTTTTAAAAATAAAACAATAAAAAATTAATAAATACATACATACATTTTCAATATGCAACCACCTTTCAAAAATCCATACTGAGGGCTCCTTATTTCCAATCACATCATCCAAATTAGTTTCACAGTTATAATACTAAATCAAACTCCTCTCCCCTAAAGAGAAATGTTTTAAAAACTGGCTATACATAGTTATACACTCTTCCAATCTTTTCTTATTACTTCCTCTAAATGCTTTACTAGACCTCATAATGGTTGGTTGGGCTTAGGGTGCTAGGTAGGAAATAAAGATAACTAATACATGGTCCTAGCCCTCCAGAGACTCACAATTGGGGGTTTTGTTTTGTTTTCTCCAAGAAGAAGAAAACTCTAAAGTACATCTCAGGGCACCTGGGCAGCTCAGATAGTTAAACATCTGACTCTTGGTTTTGACTCGGGTCATGATCTCAGGGTCGTGAGATCAAGCCCCATGCTGAGCTCTGCTCTGGGCATGGAGACTGCCTGGGATTCTCTCTCCCTCCCCCTCACCTCCTATGCGTGATCTCTCTTTCTCTTTCTCATAAGCAAACAAACAAGTACATCTCAGCTATTTTGAAACTTGAAATTTACATGTATTATGTTGTCTTAAGATGGAGAAGATCTCTTCTTACTGTGCCTCATATTCCTAAGACAACCTCCAAGGAGCACATGCTCTATAAAGTCCCTATCAGTAACACAAACCTGTACTTAGCTCCCCCCGTCTCTGAACTTCTATGGCCCTTAACTCAATAACATAAGATTTTATATTGTCCTCTCTATTGAAGCTTTTAACCACAAGGATGGGTTATAATTATGTGGTAGATACTAACCACCTCAGACCTTCAGGTGCCCAAGCAGAGCCTAGTGGGACCAGATCAACTACCCTGGCTATGAACATGTCATCACTTTACCTTGCTGTGCTGGACAGATATTTTAATTTTCTTTTTTCTTTTTTAAGTTCCTTTTTTTAAAAAAATATTTTATTTATTTATTTGACACAGAGAGAGATCACAAGCAGGCAGAGAGCCTGATGCAGGGTTCAATCCCAGGACTCTGAGATCATGACCTGAGCCAAAGGCAAAGGCTTTAACCCACTGAGTCACCCAGGTGCCCCAGTATTTTAATTTTCTATGTGTGCCATGAAAAAGACTGTGAAGTACAAGTTTAATTTGTAGCATTTTCAAATTAGAAGTAACTTATTATTTAGTACAATGACCTCATCTGAAAAACGAAGGAAATGGAACCTATGGAATTTAATTTGTTTAAGGTCACACTGGTATTTCATAACAGAAACAAGTCATTCTCAGAATCTATAACTGAAGGCCCCTGACTTCTGGGCTTGATTACACCACATCACACTGCTTCTTCAGTTGCCACTTACGTAAATCATAAAGCTGTAAACAATTTGAGAATAAGGCTGTAACACAATTTGTATGTAGCTCTCATATCTCTCAAAGTGCTAATCTCCAACTCAGGAGTACTTAAGAAATAGTTATTGGTGGAATAAAAAATCTTCAGTATAAAGAAATGTCCCACTTAATGAAAAAGACAACTTCAAGTTTCATATTTAGAAATGTGCCTGAATAGTATAAGTATTTATGTATATTCAAATGTGCACATAAATAGAATGTGAAAAACTGGACAAATATACTTTGGGAGAAAAGGTACTTGAGTACCTGAAACTATACGTGAGAACAGGCAACTGACATGACTATTCTAAAAACCACATATAAGGGATCTAAGTTTGTTAAAAACAAGACAACTGGCTCAAAATGGAGTCACGTACATTAAACCCCACATTATCAACCTGAGAATCTAATTACAGTCACCTCTCCCAGAAAGGTGCTCTTAAACCAACAAATCAGGAATTACCTGATCAGTATTAGGTAATCTGCCTAATAACTCCTGAGATTTCCCTTCAGGGAAAGTAGCACCGTAATATCAATCCAATTTTTGCCTAGTGAAACTTTCTTGTATCTGGTCCTTCCTGTCTATAAAACTTTGTATAGCTCTTCAGAGCTCCTAAATTTTTTATAATGGATGATGCCTAAGTTGTGAATTGTTGAATAAAGCCAGTAAGATCTTTAAATCTTACCCAGTTGAATTTTTCACAATGTGAAAAGCATTAACATTTAAACCATACAACATAAATTTAATATACATAAATCAAATCCTTAGTAAGACCCATTCCAAGTATTATTCCTCACCTATCTGGCATGCATAGACAAAAGGTTATGACTGATGGCCTTGATGTACATTACCATCCTCCCCCCTTAACAATGCCAAGAAAAACCAATTTCAATAAAATTTCTTTATAGCAGCAGCTTTTAGAATTTTTCCCTTTGCTCTTCCCTCTGCCCGGCCTGCTTTTCCCCCTAGATATCTCTTTGGTTTCCTCCCATCCTTCAGATATTTGCCCACGTATCAAGAAGTGCTTAAAATTTCCTGATCTAGAATTCATCTCCCATCACAACTGTCATATTGTATAAAGATTTCTCACACTATCCAAAATACAGCATTCATATGAAAATTTCCGTAAGCTGAAATGATGTAAAGCAAAGAAACAATTACCATTAATTTATGTGAAAAAATTTCTGATCATCCCCAGACTCAAAAAGTAACCTCTCTTAGGCTTTTCTGATACCCTAGGACACATCTTAGTAATAGATGCACAAAATAAATTGAGACAACACACAGATGCTCACAGACACAGTTCAAAGCTATGAGAGGTTAATGCTGAGATGCTGAGTGTAGTTACAAGGAAAGGAGTTTGGCAGTGCTACCTTTACTGCTAGGGATGTGCCCTCCGTAACTGCTCAGGGCAAAATAAACACTGGATGCTACTGTCACTTTTCACCTTTGTTTGTAAAACCAAAATTCCTCTTCAGATTTTTTTTCCATTAGCCAAACAAGCATTAACATAGGTCTTTCATAAAAGCAAAAGCTTAATGTGAACTTTTGAAAAGTAGGGGTAACTATTTTATGTACATTTTTATTTACCTCCTCTTACTATATAGTAAGCTCCACGAAGACAAATATTCTTTTTTTTTTTTTTTAAGATTTTATTTATTTGACAGACAGAGATCACAAGTAGGCAGAGAGGCAGGCACAGAGAGAGAGGGGGAAGCAGGCTCCCTGCTGAGCAGAGAGCCTCGATCCCAGGACCTTGAGACCGTGACCTGAGCAGAAGGCAGAGGATTTAACCCACTAAGCCACCCAGGTGCCCCACAAATATTCTTTATTTGTTTTATTCACTCATATATTCTTAGTACCTAAGACCAGGGTGGACAAAGTATGGGCCATGGCCCAGATACTGTGAACCACAGCCAAACCCAGGTATCCATTTACACATTGTGGGTGGCTGCTTTCATGCTACAATGCAGAGATGAACAGTTGCAACAGAGACCAGATGGTCAAAAATACTTATTACCGCTATTTACAGAAAAAGTTTGTAAAGCACTGGCCAAAAACAATGTTAGGTCAAATACTCATAAACATTTACTGAGCAAATGTATGAAAAACAAACAATAGCAAAAAACAAAACAAAACAAAAAAAAAAACACTTTTCTGATCCCACAGTGTTTTAATAACAGATATAAAAGAACACTTAAACAAAGACATCACCATGGAAGCTTTCGGTGCACTCACCCAGGTTTGCATTTTCATCTGTATAGTTAGTTTTTCATATCCTACACCATGGATTCAAAGAACAAAGTTGGCAAGAACACTAAAATTCAGATAGTTAAGTAATAAGCTTGCTTAAAATCACTCAGCTAGTAAATGCCAAATCCAGGACAGAAGTCTTTTTCTTCTTAAATTGTTTTCTATTATAATCAAGCAAATTTTAAGGTGATAATTATTTTCTACTATTCAATTTGAGGATTAAAGATCCTCAAATCTGACTTAATAATCTTACAAGCAATCTGAGTGTTTCAAAGTCTGACTAACCACAAAACAATGATTATATGTAAAAAACTTGAGGGAACCAAACTTAACTATTCTGAATTTGAAGGCCTCCTCCTACCCTAATTCTACTGTCCATTTCTTCCCTTGATGTTACTTTATTGTTAAACATTAACAGCATCCTAATACTGAGGCACACTTACATCCTACATTGAAATGTCAAAGCACTTACTCAAATAATCTCAATTTAGGGGCGCCTGGGTGGCTCAGTGGGTTGAAGCCTCTGCCTTCGGCTCGGGTTGTGATCCCGGGGTTCTGGGATCGAGCCCCGTTATTGGGCTCTCTCCTCCGCAGGGAGCCTGCTTCCTCCTTTCTCTCTGCCTGCCTCTCTACCTACTTGTGATCTCTCTCTCTCTCTGTGTTAAATGAAAAAAAAAACAAAAAAACAAAAAAAAAAACTCAATTTATACCATAAAATGTATATTGACTTCAGGACCACTATGAATGCTACCATTGCTTCAAAACATGACCTATCTCTAGCCTATAGGCATGAAAACAAACATTCCATAGCCATCTTAAACTTTTATTTTTTTAAACATATTTTATTTATTTATTTGTGAGAGAGAGAGTACAAGCAGGGAGAGCCGCAGGCAGAGGGAAAAACAGGCTCTCCACCGAACAAGGAGCCTGATATGGGACTCAATCTCAGCACCCTGGGATCATGACCTGAGCCAACAACAGTCACTCAACCAACTGAGCCACCCAGGCATCCTTTAAGCTTTTATTCTTTCATTGGGTCTTTCTTCTATTGCAATAACTTAATAAGTTTTTAATAAGTTTTTTATAAGATATTTTATGTTCTTGTATAAAATTTACATCAAGCCTCTTTAATCCTTTTTTTTTTTAAAGATTTATTTATTTATTTGACAGACAGAGATCACAAGTAGGCAGAGAGGCAGGCAGAGAGAGGAGGAAGCAGGCTCCCTGCTGAGCAGAGAGCCCGACAGCAGGGCTCGATCCCAGGACCCTGGGATCATGACCCAAGCGGAAGGCAGAGGTGTTAACCCACTGAGCTACCCAGGCACCCCTCATTAATCCTTTCTTCATAGAGAACCCCTCTCTTGCGAATCAACTCCACTTGCCTTCTGGGGAAATCCTATTCAGGACCTTCAAATGGATCATTGTTATTCTCTTCTTTGATCTGACAGCTCTGTTCAAGGCTGCTAAGACCCTGGTTTCAGCCATCATCATTTCTGGCCTAGATTCTACAAGAGACTCCTACCCATTCTCCTTCTAGACTCCCCACAGTCTACTCACATGGCAGTCAGAGTGATTCCTTAAAAAAAAATAAGTCAGATGGAAGCACCTGGGTGGCTCAGGAGTTTAAGCATCTGCCTTCGGCTCAGGTCATGATCCCAGGGTCCAGGGATGGAGCCATGTGTCAGGCTCCCTGCTCAGCAAGAAGCCTACTTCTCTCTCTCCCACTCCCCGTTTGTGTTCCCTCTCTGGCTGTCTCTCTGTCAAATAAATAAAAAGTCTTTAAAAAAAAAAAAAGTCAGATTATTATACCACTCTTCTGCTCAAAACACCCAATGGCTCTGCATCTCATTTAGTCCTTACAATGTTTATGAAGCTCTACCTGATCTGGCCACCTGTGACCTCGCTGATCTATCTCTTACTATGGTCCCCTGCTTACTCAGCTCTTTCACACTGGCTTCCTTGCCATTCCTTTGACATTCAGACAGGATCCCACCCTCGGGTTACTTCATTTCCCTTGAATACTTATCCCCCAGACAGCACACCACATGACTAACTCTTTTATCTTCTGAAGTCTTCACTCAAATATCACCTTCTTGAGGAGGCCTACCCTTATCGTTCCGCTTCAAAACTGCAACTCACCTCCCCTCCATACACACTCTGGATCTCTGTTCTCTCATTTTATTTTTTTCCATAATACTTACCATCTTACAACATAAAATTCATTTATTATATTTATTGTATGCTATCTCTTCAATACAAAGAAAACTCCATGAGGGCAGAAATCTCTGCCTGTTTTGTTTTCTGAGGTACCCAAACTACCTAGAACATTGTCTAATACATAGTAGTATTGAATAAATATTGATGGCTGAATGAATGAATGAATGAAAGCTTACTCCATTTCAAAGATTTAGCCATGTACATTCTTAAACTCACTAATTAGATTTCCTTTCTTGTTCCCTATGTCTATGTACTATTCACTAATTCACTGAACATATAAACCAAGGGTAGAAGCCTTAGTCATAAGGTATATAAGATACCCTGTCCTCACATATCTCTTGTCTTCACTTCTACCATCAATCCCTTGATTTAAATTACTGTTCTCTCTCACCTGGACTGCTATAATAGCCTTCTGGCTCATCTACCTGCATTCAGTCTAATCCACTCTTCATGCTGTAAGCACAGTGCTCATCTCTAATCACAAAGTTCATATTACACTCCCACCGCCCCCAAGCCTCGCTTAAAATTCTTTGATGCTACTCATCCTTCTTAGGTGGAGAAAACCTGCTTAACGTTGTCTGCAAACCTCTGTATGAACTGCACCTATCTACCTCTCCAGCCTTAACCAGTATGCACTTGCATGCATGCACACATGCCAAGTATATACACCTGCCATTCTATCCTTCATATGCGGCAAAACTCCTCCCTTCTTAGGGCCTTCGTACCTGCAACTCAGGTACCTCATTCAGATACACCTCAGTTTATCCTGTCAATCTCTTTCATTCACTTCCTCAGGAAAGTCATACCCTGCCTTTCTTAAGTAGGTCAACTGTCCCTATGACAGGCTCCAGTAGCAATTGTCACAGCTGAAAATTTAGACTTGTGTTGAATGATTCTTTAATATGTGTCCCCATCTGACTATAAACTCCCTGAGAGCAAGAATCACATCTGTTTTGCTCACCATAATATCCAGTACCTAGCACATATCAGATAATATATATTTGCTAAATAAATGACTAAAAGTATTAACCATAATATGGAAATATGAAAACTGCAGAAGAATAAAAAGTGTGGGAAACAAGTGCTAGGTTCTGTATGAGGCCCGGAATGGCATGAGATAAAGAAGTCCACATGGGCTAAATCGTGGAAGGCCTTGCATGTCCTTTTAAGGAACTTTCTTTACTCCTCATATAACAGTGGACCCAGTGAAGGTTTTTAAGTAGTGGAAATGGCATCATTTGCTTTGTTTTAGATAGTTCCAGAGGCTACATGCAGCACACAGAAAGGATCTGAAAGGGCAATGAGATGATGGATGGAGGCCCAATCTAAGGCACTAACTTAGGAATGGAGAACAGGAGCCAATTTGGGGACTGTCTGATTGAGGACTGAAAGAGATCAGAATAACTCTCAAGGCTGCCAGCGTGGGTGACTTGTGACTTACAAAGTCAGATCTAGTGATTCTCAAACTCATGGGCTGATTGTACTAGAATTATCTGGGGCCTTGATTTAAAGTGGGATTTTCGGGGCAGCTGGGTGGCTTAGTTGGTTAAGCAACTACCTTCGGCTCAGGTCATGATCCCAGGGTGGGATCAAGCTCTGCATCGGGCTCCCCACTCAGAGGGGAGCCTGCTTCTCCCTCTCCCACTCTCCTGCTTGTGTTCCCTCTCTCACTTTCTCTGTCAAAAAATAAATAAAATAATAAATAAATAAATAAATGATATTTTCTAGGCTTCATACCAGACCTCCTAAATCAGAAATTCTGGGAGTAGGGCATAAAAACTATATTTTCAACTAATGTCCTAAATGATTTCTTCTGTATCCATACAAGTTTGGAAACAACTAAGAAAACATAAAAGAAGATAAAAAGGTTTATGAGAGATGATGATGAATTTAAATTTGGAAATGAAGAGTGTGAATTACCTACACAGATAACTAACAGACAGTGAGATAACTAATTCTGAAGATCACAGGTTTCCAGTTGGAGACCAATTTTTGGTGGAAGCTGAAAATATGACAGCATTTAAGTTCACAGAAGAGTGAAAAGAGTGGTATAGTTACGGCTAAAATTCCAAAGGATACAATACTTAAGATGCAGAGAAAAGGATTTGCTCATTATTCAAAAAATACTCTAAAATGCTATTTCTGCATAAGATATTTGTATGCAAAATGGTGTCCTACTAGATGTCGGGAGGGGTATCAAAACTAAGATGTGGCACCTCTTACAAGCCGGGTGGACAGTTCTAGGCCTTCTCTCAACACATCAGCCAAAATGTCACAGACCTTATCATTCAAGTCCATACACCTTGAAAGAGTGCATGTTTACTAAGAAAACACTAATTTACTTTATTCCCAAGAGTCTTTAACTTAAAGGAGTCTTTAACTTACTTTCATTACCCACACCAATATCCTTAAGCTCTTCTTTCAAAGCTTTCCCAGATTCCTCTGGACAGAATTAATTACCCCTTCCCTAAACACAGGTTTTTATATTGCTTGTGGCACTTAACACATTCTATCTTATCTTATATGTGGGGGCAGCAGAGTGTTAAAGAAAGAGAACTAGCCTATAGAAATCAAAAGCTCACTCCTTTTTTACAAGTTGTGTGACCCTGAAATCACTTATGCTTCCTAGTTTGTGAATTAATTACAATAAGGACAATCATTACCATCTCATAGAATTACTAAGAAGATCAAGTGAGATAATTTATGTTAAAATGCTTTATTAAAATTCATAAATTACTGGGGCACTTGGGTGGCTAAGTCAGTTAAGCATCTGCCTTCAGCTCAGGTCATGGTCCCAGGTCCTAAGATCAAGCCCTGCTTCTGGCTCCCCCTCCCCGCTCAGCAGGAGCCTGTTTCTCTCTGCCCCCACCCTCAAGGAGTGTTCTCTCTTTCTCTCAAATAAATAAATAAAATCTTTGTTAAAAATTCATAAATTACTTGCTCTTCTATCTGTATATATTCTCTTTTTGGCTAGTTCTAAAAAAAGTCTTACGAGAGCGGAATCAAGTGTTATGTGCCTGTGTGTCCACCACAGCATTTATCAGAATTTACCTTGCATAAAACAGACACTCAGAAGTTTGGTCAAATATGTTGAATAGATGATATGAGAGAAAAAAGAGAGACAAGTTTATACTCTCATTCCAAAAAGGACCTGAGGCAGCTGACATGAATTTTTCCTTTGACCACTCCATTAACTATCCTGCCAACAAATTCTATTTTCCTTGTTCATTCCCCTTTCTGAAACAACTCTTTCTTCTATCCCCCAGGTACTCACATATCTAAATCCTATTTCTCCTGTAAGATCCAAATCAATGCAGCTACCTCCTACTCCTCCTCTAAGCTTTCTACTCACTTCAAACCAGAAGGATCTTTCATCTTCTCAACTTGTCCCTATACTTATTATACAGATATTCTTTTGTTTATTTTGTTTTTAAGATTTTATTTATTTATTTGACAGAGAGAGATAGCAAGAAAGGGAACACAAGTAGGGGGGAGCTGAAGAGTGAGAAGCAGTCTCCCCACTGAGCAGGGAGCCTGCCAGGGACTTGATGCCAGAACCAGGGGATCACCACCTGAGCAGAAGGCAGATGCTTAACAACTGAGCCACCCAGATGCCTCCAGATACTGTTTTATACTGCTTGCTATTCCTCCAACTAGACTGTAAGTTCACTGAGTCTAGGATCAGAAATTTTTCAGATACTCCGGAGAACTTTAAAGGTGAACAGCAGGTATAGGAGAAACAATCTTATGTAGTAGCCATTTTTTAAAAATCTGAAGGATTTCAGAAGGATCTGAAATAAGACCATCTTTGTGTAAGAAATGCTAATCCTGAATTTTCACAAATTTAGTGCCAATAAAAAATTTAGTGCCAGTAGCTGATTGTCTCTATCATATTATCCATATGAAAGAAGTTCACATTTTAAACTACAGAAAGTAAAAGTACATTTTTGGATCTCCCAAATACTCAGACCAATATCCTGCGTATTAAAATGGAGAGATCATCTGTTATGACAGGTAAAAGCAGCTTTTGAATCAGATAATGCCTAGAACACAGTAGTTACTAAAACATATCTCACCAAAATGTAAATGTGAATGGCCTACATTTAGTATTTAGTTCTGAAACCACGGTATACTCTCTCTATGCCTCTGCTACTTCATCAAGAAAAAAAAAATAGAGCTGCTTTAGAATTAAGAATTTAGAATTAAACTGCATAATGTGTTTAATACTTTGCCTGCCACATAATAAGCACACAATGAACATAACTATTGTTATCATTACTACCACTCTTAAATATCTCTTGATTAATAAGTATTCCATATACTATTCTACATAAAGGAAATTACACTGGAAATTTAAATATTTTCATTTATCTCCTACTCAGTATATAAAAGTAGTTACCATAAACTATGGATTACAACAAAATATGTTACAGTATTATGTAATCAATAAAAATCTATAAAAGAATATTTGCGGGGGCGCCTGGGTGGCTCAGTCAGTTAAGCATTCAACTCTTGGTTTGGGCTCCGGTCATGATTTCAGGGCCATGCTGGACTCTGTCCTCACACGGAATCTGCTTAAGTTTCTCTCTCCCTCTCCCTCCCTCCAACCAGCTTTCACTCTTTCTAAAATAAATAAATAAATAAGTGTGTAAAAAAAAATATTTATGGATATCTAAAAATGTTCAAGATAGAACGTGAATTAAAAAAGACATAAAATTATGCATTTAGTAATAAGATTCTGGTTTTATATTATTTTATTTTTTAAAGATTTTATTTATTTATTTGACAGACAGAGATCACAAGTAGGCACAGAAACAGGCATAAAGAGAGGGGAAGCAGGCTCCCTGCTGAG